>NC_137585.1:90937198-92385878 GCF_963210335.1 Falco punctatus
TTTTAGCAATGCATATACTATAAATCAAAAGTAATCTGACAAACAATGCACAAAAAGAACAAGGCAGTCATAGTCAATTAGTTGATCATTCAATGAGGTGAAAAGCAAGCCAACATTCAACCATCTGTGACCAAATCCTTACTGAAAGCAAAATATATAAGTATAGCTAAGCATATAAATACTTCCTATCCAAAGGTATTATTTCACATTTGACATTGCAAGCAGTCCTAAATGAATGGTCAAATCAGGGTACCAAACTATTTCTATTTATAGAAGTCTCCCGAAACAGAGGAATGGTGTTGCAGAGGGGGGGCCTATCCCTGTCAAAGCAGGTCCTACATTACTGCTAAAAAGGCATCACTACATTCCAAGGGACCCGTGAAGGAAGAACAGAGAGAACTGATTTAAGTTCACGAAGTTAAGAAGAAGCGTATGCACCATGCACCCACAGCATACCTGCTCTGGCTAGCACTTGGTTGGCCTGATCACTCATAAGTTGCGTTATTCTGGCTCTCAATGCATCAATAGTTTCTTGCATTGCTTTAATTCTAACACGCAGGTTATTGTTTTCTGTTTGCAGCATCGCGTTTTCATGAAACATGTCATTGATGCTTTCAACACCTTCTTCATCTATAATCCTTTTACCCTTAAGAAAGTAAAGCATAGTATTTTATTACTAGCAAAGGCTGACCTATACATGAAAAATTTTTAACTTGGCAAAGGCGATCCACAGATTACTTGACATTCCAAATAGACACTCATAGAAAAATATAATCTCTCAAAAAGTTTGAAACAATGCATAAATGGATAGCTTTCAAAACACTGATGTCTGGCCAACACCTTCGCATTTAGGTCCTGTGAAATTTCATCTTAGTCTGAAATACAAATTCTTGAAGAGGTTATGAAATAAGATGACAATTCTTTATCAAATCAACATACTACCTCAAGGACAACAAAGAACGACACTGTTGGGTAACCACATTTACTGCTGGAAACATCCGCTTCAAATTTCAGGAAGAAATGGGCATTGTGTAGTATGAGTATTCGCCTTACATAATTTAAAACTTAATTTTAAAAACTCAAATAGTTTAGCTGTCTGGTAAGTTTTTAAAAGCAGTACACAGTACCTGTACACATTCATTTATTCACCAGTCTAAATCGTGGTCATGTTTGCTTTCAAAATGACTATTTCTCATTGCTGAGCATGACATGGTCAATTTTTGCCTTTCAAAAAGCAAGTAGCATGCAGCACCTGTTGATGTCATTTGCATTCACTGATGTATCTTTTCTCTGGGGATGGAATCTATGTTTTCTAAAAACATCTGGTAATCACTGGAATTAGAAGTATTGTTTAAGTTAGGGTTGCTATTCAAAAGTTTTTAGCATATGGAGTGGAAGTAGCCAACAGAAAAACAAGCTGTAGAATAAGTATTTTAATGCAGAAGAAATCCTAAGGATAAACTTACTGTTTTGTATTCCATGAGTTCCATCTGGAGCCGTGCAATCTCACTGCGCAAAGCATTGATTTGTTGACTAGCCCTATCCTGATTAACCACCACCTTGTTCTTGATGTTCCGTGCCCGATTAGCGTACTTCAATGTGTTCAAGGTTTCCATGAAGTCTCGATCTGAAGGGCTCACACACGCTATCATGAGTGTTTGACTGGAAGTTAGAAACAGGTCAGCATTACACATCAAGAACAAAAACAGTAGAGAGAAGCTAACATGTCTTCAGCTAGAAGGTGAAGCAACAACAGTGTCTTCATAACTTATATGAAAATATTCCTCAGTCTAACTCTCCGTAGAAGATTGTCAACCACAAAGTTCAACACATCTTGTATCACCCTAGCATTGCTTAGGAGACGCTAGATCATTAAATGTTCTAAATGTAAAATTATAAGAGTAATTAATTGGTGTCCCTAGAAATCTTTTTCAAATTATATTCAGTTTGCCTAATCATACATAAACTGAGATTTAGGAACTTAAGATCAACCTGAAGTCCTAGACAGTGATTTGGATCACGTAGTTATCCAGGACTGCCTACTCCAATTCGTGACCTGTCTACCCACTTAATCTGAAAGCTGCCTGAATGCTCACCTTAGCTGTCCATGCACACACACAACTGCCTAAGGTATCTATTGTCTACCTTGGGCTCTCCTGAGATCCAAACTGCCTGAATTCTCCACTGCAAATCACCTCCTGCTCTCCAACTGAAGCCCAAAAGCTAGTACTTAACATTAGTATGTCTGGCTGTAATTGTATTTATTCCATGTTTCATAACACCACTGCTTAGAGCACTTCCACAGAAAGCAGTAGGACCTGAGCTCTAGGCCCAAGAGAGCTATAAAAAACCATGTTCCTTGCTGGTTCCTACGACACCCTCTCACCCCACATTATGGGATATGCAGGGTGAAAACACGCTCCCTGCTCCAAATGAAAGACTTAGCAGACAGACCAGCAAGAACCAGTGGTACAAAAGCAGAAACAAGGAAAAGATTTTTTTATTCCAGCTAAGTGGTTTCATCATTCAACAGGCTGATGGAGGAACTGGGGTCCCGCCCCCTGCTCCCTGGAGCACACTCATTTGACATTAGATGAGGACAACCTAGAGGAGTTAGAACCAGAGTTCCAGCTGTAGACCATCCTCTGAAGGTGCCTACACAGCCCAAATGCTCAACTGATACAGAGAAGCACAGAGGGAAACACAGACCGAGTACTGCCTTCCAGCCTTTAGAGGCATTTGCTTCTCTGTTGTAAGATAAAGCTCAGGGTGGTTGTGCTAGGAAAAACATACTGCCACCAGGGCACTGTCTGCATTAGGCAGACTGGATTCTGACTGTCACTTTCTACAATTGCAGACTGAAACAAGCAAGTCAATCCCTGCAACTGTTTGAAGCAAGCCATTACCTTCACCATACACGCTGTGAAACTAAACAGGAAAGAGTAACTAGCCTAAGGATACAAGGAAGATTCAGCTTCAGCAATTCTTCCGCAGACCTCCTGCACACCTTTATGTCAGTTCTCCAAACTGCTCGAGCTTAGTCCTCAAGATAAGAATATGCAAGATTAAGAACAAATTTTGAATTCCGACATCAGGATTACTTGTGTTTTCAGTTGAGAATATGATTACTCAGAGGACTGATTCTGCTAGGTATCTCGTCTTGAAAACTGAACAACTTGAACTCCACCTTCTTATCTGAATTGCGTAATGGACTACTTTTTTATAAAAAAAAAAAAAAAAAACCACACACACCACAAACCAAACACCTGTTCTACTCTTTATTTTACCACTTCTTTAAACTGCTCCCCCTTTCCCAGAAGTTATGAAAGTTTTCAGTTGTCATATTATACATTATAAAAATCCTTTCCAAAAGGATTCTTACTTGAATAAATCAAGAAACATTAATATTTAAATTCTGCTTCAGAACTGTTACAACATTGTATTTCAAATCAGGATTATGGTGAGAATAGTAGTGATACAATGCTTTCATCATCATTAACTCAGGACTCACTCCCTGCAATCTAACCTGAACCACTACCAGCAAATCTTTTTAAAGTATTTTCAAATGAGAAACAGCAATAAAACCAATAACAACATTGTATGCTGAACTATGCAATTTCGCCTGAAGAACAGGAGGGGGAGCAGCTGTAAAATGGGAAAATATTCTTAAGTCACTATTTCAACAAGAGTGCAATTGTAGAAGTGGTTTAAAAAATGCTCATTAGCTAGTGTATTTGATATAAAATTTAGTCAAGAAATGTTATTTCGAACTATTTCTGGAAATAACTACAAAGTGCTATGCTCTTGATTTCTGCTGATTTCCCTGTAATTCTTGCCTTGAGCTTTCTGAAAATTCTAGCCTTTATTTATTTTGTTTGGCTCTTTGCTTGTCCTCAACTATGCAGTGCTGCAAGGTGTTAAAGTTGTCTCTGTGAAGAGCAGAGCAGCAATTTATGAATTCTCTTCAACTTCTCCCTATGGCTCTGTGAAATGCCCAGGAAACTTCCTACCCTAAAAACAGCAGTTAACCATACTGAATTAAATAGAAGAGTAAGAGTACTACCTCACTAAAACACACTCAACTACTGTCCTTTTTGTATCTGTACATGTGACTGTTACAAAGTTTGTGTTATTTTAATAACTTTGTTAATGTTTGCTTAGACAAAGCTTCCTGAGGTCAAAGCCTCTCCTCCTTGTATGTGCAGTAGGTATACAGAACAGGTTGGTACAAAAACAAACTAGTGTATCGCCAGAATTGTTTATTAGACTCAAGTCCAGCCTCAAATAACTGGACAGATGCACCATACCCCGAGATATATAACCTTTATAGAAAGATGGCAGTGCCTGTGCTAAGCTGACTCTAAGCTCCTGTGCATGGCAATCAGAGTAAACAATGAGTGCCATTTAAAAAGAAATTAACAAAAAAAAAAAAACTCTGAAGGAGAAACTCATCACAGCTTCAAACTATGCTGTAATTAATAAGGCTATAACACAGTAACAAAAATTGCTATTTATGCTGTCTACAATCTAAAGATGTCTTCACGGAAAAGGCTTATCCTGGAAATAGTAACTTTTAAGCAATTCAAAAACTTATGTCCAGTAAAGCTGTAATAGCCCTGAAAAGAACAATGCAAAAATTCTCTTTAAAATAGTTTCCCTGGATTGCCAGCATTTTCTATCATGACAGTAATTTATCTTTGGAACATCCCTCCAACAAAAAAGGCAGCTATTTTTACCATTGTTTAATGTTTATTTTACATTCTGAAGATTATGTACTCAATGCTCATTCACAATGAAATACATAAAACGTTCTAGTTTTCATACCTGTTTCCCCCAAGAGAGTCTTGAAGTAACCTTGTAAGCTTTGAATCTCTGTATGGTACATGAGTTGCCTTCTTACTTTTATCTCCCAGCGCACTTATTACATTGCCAAGTGCCAGCTATAAAACACCAAATCACGTAACATGCCAGTTAGAATCAGTTCGTGAGTAGTTTTATTTTTAATACTGCTATGAACTGGGGTCTACATATTGTGGAAAACTGAATATGCTCATTAAAGTTAACATTAAAAGTTTCTGATTTTTTTTACATTTTACAGAGGACATCTATAAACTTTTGTGCTATCCACAGTGAAACATAATTTGCAGCATGGTATCTACAAGTGCTAGACACTTAACAAAATTTTTGTGCACTGCCTATTGATATTTCATGTCAGTGGCAAACCAAAGTTAGAACTACTTCGTATAACATTTACTTTTGATGATTAAAGCTGATCTCTACTTCTAGCAGTAGAAGTAGAGCTCTAGATCCTAATAAAATTAATCTGCTTTATGCTGGATTTAGAATAAAATATAGACCATTAATACAAAAAACCCCAGAATTTACAGATATGAAATAAGGAACATCTGAAGATATAAGCATTTAAGGCTTGAAATTACGTAGTCCATGGCTATCATATTTCATTGTTAAAAGGGTCTAATTCATATCCATAAAACCATCTAACATTTGACTGTAAAATTATTTTTAATGTTCAACTGCATGAACTTCAATCACACACCAAATTAAGGAATATTCCTCTAGATGGCACCCTGTTCTTAAGTTTTGAAAATGGTCTTTCTGCATCCCGCAGCTGGAGATCTGCTTATGTAGATGTAGCACATTTTTGCGACTACTTTGAAGTGTTTAAATCACTCTCAATTTGTTTCCCAAAGCTGAAGGCTACAATTTACTGTAAATGAAAATTTTGTGATCATACAAAATATTACTTTTTATCATACTGATTTTCACCTTTGTGCATTCTGTATCCTATTTGTTATATTTATGTCACATAAACCCCCAAATTTCTCTTGGCTTTGTGCTTCTATCAATGATGAAATTTAACTGAATTCTTTCTCTTCCCTATAATATAATCCGAATAACTACCGAATATAACTACTGTAATGATGGCAAGAGAATCACTAAGAAAGTTTGCAGAATACTTCTGGTAGGACACACCAGACCAGAAAGATGGACGTTTTCATAGTTGAAGTAAAAATGTATTTTTGTATCTTTAAAACAGAATTGCACAGGGCCTACACACAGCCAAGTAACTCAAAACAAAGGTATGAAAGTACAATCTCCACTGACAATCACCAACTCTACTTTTTGGTGTAGTTAAGTAAATGTTAATTGAAACATTTAATACAGTTAATTAAAAAAACTACATAGAGAGCCAGTACACAGACAAAAAAAAAAAATGAAGTGATGCTATAAATTAAAAGTTCTATTTCTACTTAGAAGTGTTTCGCCTGGGGTTGTTTTACATTATGTTTCATAATTATAACACAGAACCAGCATTTATTGATCCATTAAGTTTATTCATCGTCCATGTTTTACACGCCTATACTCCTTACAACACGCTAGTAATGTTCTCCAATTTCTCATTTTTATTTTTTTATTCTGTCAAGACACAAGCAAGTGAAAGGAACTCTACAATATCTTTTAGAAGTTAGAGTAACTAACTATATTTCACAACACTTATAATTACTATAATTTGCTAGTTAGATTCTAGTAGAACTGAGAAATTGTTAGCAAGCCAGAACCTACTAAGAATCAATATATACTATTATATCTTATGCTACCGTCCTTGTTCTGCACATAATGCATTTCTACTTTAGTGATTACTAAAAAAAAAGAGTGACCCAAGAGGAGAAGATGGTACCAACAGCCTACAGAAAACAAGTTGTATAGTCTTACTAGTCCGCAGTTGATGGAAATGCCTTCTTTTGCCCTTTCTCCTGTAGCTCCCGTTCGCTTTAACCTTTCAGATCCCGCTAGATCAACAAAATGGAACTTGGCAGTAAGAGTTTCAAATTCATTCATCTCAGAAGATTCAGATATTATCCTGTTATCGGTGGTATTATCCTGCAATAAAGAAGAATCCATAAAGCCTGGTAAGATTTTCACATTAACATGAGTCTACTGCAAAGTTCAGTCAAAAATTATTTACAGAACTACTTATTTGTCATGTACATCTCCTCCCTTATTTGCTCATTCTCCTGCAACAACAAAGGTATCTCTCTCTCAAAAAAAACCCCACCTATATCTATTTTAATCATATGTACTAACATATCATTCTTGAAGATCCAGGTCTTAATGCATATAAATATCAATTACTTGAAGTATGAGCTACAAGTGTTTGATGGAGGAATGGGGGAGTACATATACGAAAATATACAAGTCTTCAGCAAGGTGGGCAACAAAATCCATACCTCTCCTGGAATGCAAGTCTTAAATCAATTGTCAAAGGAAATTGATTTTGCGAAAGAAAAAGAAAACACAAAAAAACAAACCACACATACAACAAATTAATTACATTCTATTATTACCCCCCAAAATTACCAGATCCACTTACTCCATAAACCTGCCAAATAACTGTAAAATATTTTAATTTTATACCTCTCTAATCCCCACCATCAGCTCTCCTGTGACATGATTCTTCAACTTTATTTTAGGAATTATTTCTTTAATCCAGTTTTCCTAGCAGCCAGTATTCCACCAGCACTTCTGACTTGATCAGAAAATAAGGACAGCAGAGGGAACAAGAGAGAAAGAAAAGGTTCCTTTCTCTGCACACACCCCCCACCCAAGTAAGCTGTAATGCCTGGCACTAGACCGGTGCCTCTGTCACCATGGGGTACCTGCCCAGGAACGCAGTGTGCTACAGGCAGGTACCGTAGCCTCAGCCCCTTTCCACTTCAGGTCTCAAAGCACAGCAGCAAAATTATCTCTTTTCATTATATCATCCCAAACTTTCTTCTATCAATGAGCAGAACTGTACCATATACTGTGGAGTTATATTTTACTCTAAATGTAGACTTGTTGTCAGGAAAGCAACACAACAAGGAAAACCTTTAAATCATTCGCCTCTTGATCTTCCTGGTAAGATAGCCATTGCAGGGCAATTTCTACCAATTTGTCATGGCGGCATACAACATTCACACAGCCCAGTGTACAGGCTTTATTAGGCATTTCTATCACAGTAAGTATAGACTGTTCTGGGTTTTCTTTAAAAAAAAAAAAGAAACTTGGGTATTCTGCAGCAATAATCTTCAAGCCAACTTTGCCACTGCAAGGGGTAATGCACACCTCTGCAGACCAAACTATTCTCATGACGTTAAACATTTTGTGTTTACGTGATCTCCTCTCATAGCAGTTTCAGTAAAGAACAGGAATCTTGCCACTTCCACGAGATCAGAAATCACTGTTTCTGATATCTTGACATTTACACTGCTGTGAACTGCACTCTTCCCCAGCCCTCAAAGCAAGGATTAATGCGTCCTTTCACTCTTGCTTATTTACGAAGTCAAATGTACATCCAGAAACTTCTGAGAAGCACGGATGGTGTAAACACAGCGTGAGGAGCAGTACCTGGCTGCCTGCCCACACCGGGCACCAGTGACTGTGCACAGAGGAGACACAGCCAGTGCTGTCATCTGAGGAGGACAAAGTGCGTTGCCCTAGTAACAAAGGTCTCCCAAAACCGTTGTCTACAGAAACTTGAGCCACATCTCTCCTGGCCACCCAATAATAGCTCGTATTAATTTATATTCCAGGAGTGTTCAGAGGCCAATGTCAGGTTTAACCTCTACTCTCCTAAACAGCACGGGGAAAGAAGAGGGTGCCGTGTTCACAGATTAAGGATCTAGCAATGCCCAGCTCCAGACAGTCAAATCATCTTCCTCATATCTCCCTCAAAAAAAGAAAAAGGAGAAACAAAACACAATTTAACATAAAGCAGAAGGCAGCCACCTACTCCTTTAACACAAGCCTCTGTTAAAAACCATGCAGAGCCAGGCTCAGACAGTGGGGAAGGCTGCAAGTGCACCAGCGTAGGTGGATTTCTGGGCTGACAGCCTGTGGGAAACAAGGCTCCCAGATGAGTTGCCTCACTCCCCATATACATGGGGTTTTCAACAAAACCTCTGAGCAGACAGTGTCACCACACAGTGACTGAGTTGCCCTGTCCTGGCTCGAAGTGTGATGCCAGTCCCTCCCAAGTCAGAAGACAGACAAGCTGCCCACACCACCAGATCCACCGTTTCAGCGTGGAAAGCAGGAAGAAGTGCTTTTAAACAGGTGTATAAAGCAGGTCTACATACCACAAAGGACCAGGGAGCGACTCTCATTTTGCCTGCAAATGATTATTTGTAGTGTTAAAAAAAGTGTACACCCACCCACCCCACCCAAAAAAAAAAAAGCACTATAAATCCAATACACTGTTCACGCTTAAAAATGTGATATCTATGGGTATAATGCTAGCCAGATACTTAGGAGTTCACCAAAATATTTTAAAATTCTGATATTTTTATAATAATTAAATCGAGTCCCCCTGAAGCTATTGTAGTTTTCAGCAATATGTATTTATGCAGAACTTTCCTCTTTACAAGATACACCAAGAACTGAACAGTCACATGAAAAATCTTCTACAGAGTAGCTCCGAGTATGTTCATAGTTCAAATTTCAGGTTAAGTACACAGACTTAATAAAACGTCTGAACCCCAAATAGATATTTAAAGATAAACACACTAAGCCTCAGAATCGAATGCTTTTCTACTTGCTCCTTGTTGGATATCAACACTTAGTCTGGAATATCCCAACATTTTCAGTGAACCAACTGCAAGTTTAAACCCACTAACTACTAAAACACTTTAAAACACTTTCCCAATTAAAGACAAATTACATTTTAACTTTCTTTCTTGTGTATGTTGCAATGAAATACTGAAGAAAATGCTAGAGGAGGAGAACGGGCAGAGTCATGTGAGAGGCTGCAGTTTATGGTTGCCTCTGGCTAGAGGATGGTTACATATGCACAGATTAAATCAAGTTATTATAATGCTTAGCAAATTCATCAAGTGTGATGATGAACTGCAGCTTCTTCACTAAGTGCAATTCAAATAGCACTGGCTACCAAAACAATATTCACATTCACTGAAGTGAAGTTTAATAACAGCAAAGATACATACAGTGTTAAATGCAGGACAGACTCTGGTTTGGCATAAGTGTATAGTAAAGATAGCATGGGACCGTGAGCTCTGAACGTTCATCTGAGTGCTGGCAGTGGTTCGAGACAAAGCCCCCAGCTTCAAGCACTGCATCATCTAGAAAACAATCAATAAGTACATTGGATTGCTTGCAGTTTAAATAACGGGTGTTCCTATAACATTTATGGCTATGGATATAAATAAGCTTTTTTCTTTACTATGATTTCAGTTCCTATATGCCAAAAAGCACAAAGATTCTTCAATAAGCAAACAAAGTATTTTTGGTGACTTCTGAAAGAAAATACTTAAGTCTCTTTCCCCTGTTTTTACTGTCCCCTAGTACTAACATAGCAATCTTCCACTCACCTGTGACAAAAATGTACAATAACATTTGCATTCAGATTTGCAATGCATATATATGGCAGTTTACCTCACATCAGTCATACCGCAAAGCCTTCTTGTCACAGGAAAAATAGGATATAAGATTTGGGAGGTCAGATTTACACACATGCTAAAAATGTCTCTCTCCACAACTATATTAATGCTAGAAACAGACTTTTGCTACTAAGTGAAACTGTTATGCACTTAATATCAAACATTTATCAGATTTAATGCTACAGAAACTAAAGAAAATAAGTTTCAGCTAAATTTTACAACTACACTGACCCAGATACAGATGATAACAAGCATTACCTCTATTTGTAACAGCTTATCAAAACGTACAGATAACATTTTTAGAATGTACATGGTAATTTATTATACAGAGTAATTTATTTTCAGTTATCACCTCCGATTCTCCATTCACAGTTCGGGTTGTAACACCCACTGTATAAATTCCTCCTGCTGAATCTTCATGTATTTTAATATTTGATTTTTTATTCTTCGCATCAATATCACGTGTGGTATCAAACAGATCAAGAATTTCTTCATTGTAAAGCTGGAGAAAAAAAAGAAGAAAACATATTACTTTAGGAAGAAATCCCTCCAGCCTAAAACATTTGTGCATGGCACAGAGTTCTAAAAATCTAAATGCCAAGGCTCTCAAAAAATGAGGCTGTGAAACACAAGGACAACAGGACGATGGACAGAGCAGCTGCAAATTAAGTCACCCACACACCTATTACACCACCCAAAGAAGGAGTAGCTTCCTCCACGTAGCCAGGTCTAGGAGAAAATTCTTTGGTGGGACCAGGGAAGGGGAAGCACTTTATGCCAGCAGAACAGCGGCAGCAGTGGCTTCTGTGGCTGGCACCTGCTGTCTTCAGATTTGACCTTGGGTTTTCCTTTTGTTTTGTTGATTCAGTTGGCTGCGCCCTCCTCCAAACACTTCAAACTCACTCCACTTGCTCTCCCTGCCATCACATCTTCTCTCATCTCAGCTCTCACACCTTAATAATTCTGTCTTTCTTTCATTTAGATAGGTTAAATTCCTTCCAGGGCAGGAACAACTTACAGTAGTTTTGGTGCAAGCTGCTTATTAAAGGCATCAACCAGCAGGCCAAAAATGCCATGGCATGGTTTCTTGCGCAGAGTTTGTATACTTTCCTCCATACCATAGCTATACTCTGGTGCCCTAGATTTGTTTACAACTTTCAGGCACAATTACATGAGCAACAGCAATCATTTACTCCATGTTTCAGGCTGCTTAATGTTTACTGTTTGTTTCACTGGGTCTCCTGAAGGTAAGTACATGTACATTTAGTGGTCAGTATCGTCAAGCACTTCACAGACTTTTAGGTCAGTAAATTATATCTATAACAAGGAAAAACAGGAGAAATTATTATGCAGTTATCTATGTTAGATGAGATGGATTATCGTTTCACAAGAATGTTTTGAGTTTAGGAAGGGTGTTTAGATCCAACTGAAGACATCTGGGCAGACAAAAAAAAAAAAATAGAAAAAACAGCACCCCACTGGGAATGTCATGGCTCAGGTCTCTGCTAATGTACACTAGAACAGTTCCAGTGTCTTTAATTTGGTTATATCAACTCGCTTCAGCAGAGCTTAGGCCAGACTCAAAGTCCCCAGGTAAAAGCTAAAGAACCACTGCAACAGATCTGTATTTACCCTGTACTTTCTCATATGCTGAAAGCAAGAGGATTTCACTTCTCACAAGTGCAAATCCATCCCTAAGAACAGGCTCAGCATCTGTGAATGTAATGCTTTTAATTCTTTATGTATTATAAAGGAATTATATTTTATTAAGCATAAAAACTGACACCGCAATTTAGAGAGCATCCTGATAATGCACCTAGAAGTGCATTAGACTCCGTATGCCCATCCTTTTGTTAGCAGGAAAGCAAGGAATTAAGAGAGGCAGACTGCAGCAAGCTGAAGAGAAGCAAGAAAGTAGCTAACAGAAGTAACAGTTCCCAATAGTTACCTAGCTGTCAGACTTCAAAGTTACTCCAAAATAAAACCTTGCTTCAACTTGTTCAATGACTAAATTATTGTTTATGTAATTCAGCTCTAATGGTAGATAGGATGGGAAGAAGAGGATACTTTCTGATACAGGAATAGTGCATAATACCTAACTAAACAGCAGAAGCTCTTTCTGGGAAAGTTCCAATTTAGCCACAGTACAATAAAAAAAG
The DNA here is from genome assembly GCF_963210335.1 of Falco punctatus. Classification (NCBI taxonomy): domain Eukaryota; kingdom Metazoa; phylum Chordata; class Aves; order Falconiformes; family Falconidae; genus Falco; species Falco punctatus. The sequence goes on from NC_137585.1 coordinate 90,949,815, forward strand.
TCTACCAAAACAAGTGATATCTTGTTAAAGGAAAAAAAAAAAAGAAGTATTACATACACCATTTAACCTTTCTCTAAATTAGATAAACAAGACAGGCTTGAAATATGTTGTAATGGTTGCAATTCCGCTTACCATTATCACTGTAACATTAAATTATTGCTCTGTATTTTGGGACTCTCGCACCCACATTTGTAGTTAGGTCAAAAGACTCAAGGAATTCAGATTAGTTTATTCCTTAAACTACTACTGTTGCAGTTGCCTAAGCAGAAATGAAGCTGCAGCTCCCCAATGTTCAAACAGAGAGAAGAGTACAGCATTCCCGTGGCCCATGCCCAAGCCTTGACTCTCTCTAGGCAAACATTAGCCAAAGTGATAAAAATTTCTGCTTAAGGTTAGTGGTGACAGACCTATAGTAGCGCAAAACTAATGCTAGCTTGTTAATCTTTAAAACAATTATAGGAACATATGATTAAAGGGCCTGGTTTACCTCAGGAGTAATAAAACCAACAGCTTTTTTTCTTGGGTAATATAAAAGTGGGGAGTTTCTCCCCAAAAGCAGATAAAGTTGAACATATATATATATACACACACACACACTGAACTAAGTAATACACATTTACACTTGCTCTTCCTTAAATAGATTCTTCCTCTCCATCTGCTTAAAGCATCAGATTTTGCAGCTGGGTAGTGAATGGCAATATGTTACACCCAAATCAATCAATTTAAAAGAATAGTTCCACAGGCAGGAAACACAGCATAAAAGCTGTAAGACAAACCAACAGCTGCTGCAGGTTGGAAAGATCACAGATGTTATCGCCTGTTTTACCAGTAGCTGTGTCTACAAGAAAACACAAGGGGAACAGTTTTCTCACAGCCACAGCACTGACCCATGTTTTCCTCTGGGTCTAATGAAAGAGGGAACAGTGACACAGAAGCCCAATCCTAAACCATGGGGATCAGAGAAAGAAGTATTTTTCTGCTAGGTTTCTTCTTTGGTGAGAAGAATGGAACAAGTCTCCTGAACAGGTTTTGAAAGCTAAAGAAATCAATGGCAAACTGACAAAAGCAGGCATACATAGTCCTTATTTAAAGGCACAGAGTACAACTGATTATTTTTTTTTTAATAGTTTCTTGCTTAAGGGTCTGTAAAGAATTACAAACAGGCAAGAGCAACAGGCCCCATACACAAATGTGTGCTGCAAAAAGAGATAAATGATGACTAATACAAGTATTTCTACACTTCAAAATAAAGCTGTAAAGGAAACTATTAAAATAATTGGAATAAGATAAAAAGGCTCCTTTTCAAAAAATCAAAGAACTGAAGCAAACTCCACAAAATTTTGTTTTGAAATCTTGAACATTAATTCAAAACATCTTGTGGGAAAAGAATGTAGAAGTAGTAACCAGAAAAAAAAAACAAAAAAAAAAAATGAAGCTACACACACACATATCCTGTTTACCTCTAAAAACTGTGCATTCACTTTAAAATCTGGAGATGGAAGTCCTTGTTTAATAGCAGCTTGCTTTTTTTCTTCAATACATCTAAAAAGATGTTTAACAGCACGTGATATAATGCCTTGTTCCTCTTCTGTAATGTTGACATCAAATCCAGTACCCATAGTGTATGTTTTACCAGCACCTGTCTAAATTGAAAAAGTAGTCACTAGAACACGTTAATAGTACCAAATCACAGTGAAATGTAGTTTGTGAACACTAGTGCTAGGTAGTGACTAGTAGTAAGTCTGTCATCCTTACAATACTAACGCGCACAACAACAGGTAGTTTTGAAAAACAGATAAACAGCAGAAGTGGGACGAACTTTACTGTTTATCCACAGATCACATACAAGACGACAGGGACCAGTCCAATCTTTCATAACCTTTCCCCTACAAACATCACAAACTGCTTACATCAGCCCTGAGCTATCATCTCCGAGGTAGAAAGAACAGTTAATGTTTTCAACCAAGACTGCTAAATAAAGCATGTACTTTGGAGGTAGAAGTAGCATTTGCAATTCTTTACTGAAGTAGATCAAATTACTCAATTATGAAATCTGAGTATCTCAGGTAGAATATTACCATTGCTCTCAATTTATAGACAGCACTGAAGGATACAAGCTATACCTTCACCAGGAAAAGAATTAAATGTGAAGTCCTATAGAAGATAAGGTAATGTGTTTTCACTGAATTAGCAGGTCAGGTCCAAGACAAAAATAGTATCACACAGCTGAACATAATCTACTAAACTGGATCTACAAACTGCTTTGTTTTACTAGGACTAGACTTCACCTAGCCAACTTGAGATATGACATTTAACAGTGGTGAAATTCAGCATGCAAGACCAAATTTTATGCAATCAATTCCAAAAGGAATATTCAGAAAACAATAACACATTCTCTACATTGTGCTCAATGATATTTCAGCTTTGAGAAGTAAAATGTGTGCCCAGTGTACTGAGAGGGTGTGTTCTCTATGAAAACTTCTCTGACTTTGGAATCTGATCTCTACATTTTGCCCACACTGTGGCCTGAATCTCCCTAGGATCTGTTTTAAAAAAGCTTCTCTTCCCAGAAGTGCCTGAAAATACTGTAGAGGGATAGATAATTGCTCAGAAAACAATGTCAGTACAACTTATCTCTATATATCAACTGCTTAAGTCACTAATTTGTCTTGCTGCATTGGGGCGAATTCAGGAATTACATGGATTCATGCTATTTGCAGCATTGTTATTAATCAGACAAATATATCTTCTGTGTTTTAATTGCCAGTCTGCACAGAATCTATACAAACTCCTAAACAGACTCCTACAGGAGACCACATTTAAAATATACTATATTTTAAATATAGTATAAATATAGACTATAAAAAGACAGGTTAACGCATTCCAAAATTTTAGAGAAAGACCGGTTACATGAAACTGTTTATTTCAAAATAAATACTTTGACATAGAATTGTAAAGCTTACTTGGCCATAAGCAAAGACAGTGGCATTGTAGCCTTCAAAGCAACCTTCAATCAGTTTTTCTATACACTGTATATAGATCTCTTCTTGCTGTGAGTCAATGTTAAAGACATAATCAAAAGTGAAGGCCTTATCCTTTCCCAAGAACACTTGAGGTTCACCAGGTGTAACAGATGTACAAATATGGCATCCTTCAATCTTCTCTTTGGCTAGCTGTGGTCTAATTCTGTTTTGGAAGAGACAAGAAGAACTATTAGAAATTCTCATCAGAGGCATACAAACAATGTTTATAAGAGAACTGAAAAGAATTCCTTACTGACTGAAAAAATGAAATTTTTTTATCAAGCCAGGAAGCTTCCAGCTTTCTGAGCCACAGTATTGACAGTTTCAGAGCACCATTCATACAACTGTTAATATGAATTATGTTACCTTACCTGAAGGTTCACATACCAATTTCAGGTTGACAACCTGCCTAGAACTCTGAATGTTTCTCTATGTATACTATGCGTTACTAAAGAGTAACTTACATGAGCCATTTCAGACTTTGAAATCAAGTTATCCAGTTTTATCAGACTTCATGCTTTCACTGTGAAAATTATTTTTTTTTTTAAACAGCAACAGAAATATGACAAAAAAGTGGGATAGTTTAAGTCACAATTTGGGAGGAAGGACCCCCAAAGCCTGCATGTCATGTGAAATGAAAGCCTCCTTGCTAAGACAGCAAGGAGAAGGCTCACATTTCCGCTTTCGCACGAAAGGAGCTTCGCCACAGCCAGAACACTTCTGTGAAATGTTTGGTTTCAGTGAAGCAGCACACCCTCAGAGGAAAGAAAGAACAGCATCTAACAAGTTCTAAAGGTAAGAGTGTCTCATTCCTAATTACTTCCCCACTGAGACAAATTCCAGCTTTTGTTTCAGTTCATTCAGTTTCTGACAAACTACTTCGTAGAATACAATCATCTCAGACTTCTTATAGTCTATCATTTTATTAATTCCTCCGCATTCTTAATACTTTTGCAGTCTTGTCAAAATTGAATTCATGCACCGGCTCCATGGCTACAGATGATTGTAGAAGTTTGTAATTCAATTGGTTTAATGGTTACCTATCAGGAAGAAACACTCTAGCCAACATAACCTAGTATTCTAGCTGTAATTAACTAATAATTTGTTCACAAGAACTTTTTTTTTTTTTTTTTTTTTACACAGTTTCCAAGTTCAAAGCAGCAGCAAATTTAGAAACAAACAACCCCTCTACCCCCAAATGCGCACAGCTTAAGAGATGGGGACAAAAGGCTATAAGAGTGATAAAATATCAGCAGTACAACTACATGCAAACAAAAATATGGAATTTTTCATGTTTTATATAGATTCTCCATTTATATCAAGCTTCAAGTACCTATATTTACCTCGATGTGGCTACTTTCCAGTTACACAATGTCTAAGCTGAACATCTGTATACACAGAGTATACTTTAAAGACACATGCTCATTTCATATTCTGTGCTTTAAGGGCCATGTCTACATTAGTGCTTGGTTTGGAATAGCTGTGCTGTCTTGAAGCAAATTCCCCCGACATCTTCACTTACCACATGTTGGTTTGGATCACAGAGCAGCTCCAGTGTGCACAAATTATACCTCTTTCAGAGGAAACTAAGCCAAAACACTCCACTCCAAATACACCAAGCTTGTTCCAAAATCTAATGGAAACACAGGGGCCCAAAGGCACCTACTGATTCTACTGAGACCATGCCAGTGCTTGCTGATGCAGAGAGCGCCAGCCTCCAACAACTAGGTGGACTGCTACAGACTAACTCAAATTATATCAGCACATAAATACTTTAGTTCAAGCTAGAAGTATCCTGTAAAAAAAGTGACCCAGAGCACGAAATATTTTCTTTTTACTACGGATTACAAATTTTTCATCCAGGGATGTGCATTGCTGTCAGGAGTATTTTTCAGGATTTTTATTCTAAAAGTTTCATTATAACCCCCTGTGTGACACTAGAGAATAACCATAATTTATTTGTGAAGTTTTCTGCACATTAATTCCTTTATGGGAAGTTCATTAATGATGACAGTACCTCCTTTGTCAGCATACCCTACGGTATGGAGTAGAAATTAAGCAAACCTTTGAAAAATATCATTAAAGGAAAGATTATACGATGCGTAAAATAAGGATAAATATTCCACAAATAGCATTTGCATTTAAGGACATGAAACATATGATGTAGGTCACAGATCTTGTCTCTTAACAGAATAATTATCATAAGCTTTTTCCTTTAAATGAGAAGCTATAAATAATTCAGGATTTACATAGCTCCTTCAATAGCAACCAACTTAATCCACTAGCACCTGTGTCCACTAAACAAATCCTGACAAATATGTACAGAAGCTCATAATAAAGTTACTTTCTTCTAAACATTTCTAATTAAATAGCTTTTATTTGTAGGTAGAGGGAAAAAGTCTTCAAAGACAGTTTAATCATATGCCTATCCTAAAAGCATTCTACACAACTGGAAAGTTGACCAAATAAAACATCGTAGCATGCCATCTGTAACACCTCATATTTAGAAAATGCCAACTCTGTAGGTTATTCTCCTGCCTTATTTTAATACCGTGAAGTCAGTCAGAGGGCAAGCTTCTTTTTCAGACTAAGCACCCTCATTCTTTCACTAATCCGGTGCAGACAGCACAAAGGCAATCAATTGTTCTTAGAAGCGTGAACTCTGATGGCTTCTAAAGCTCCACAGGTACTTGTCTGCATTCTTTTCTAGTACAGGAAAGCCTAGAAAGACGTTTTCTAAAAATCAAGGTGGAAAACACATATTCAAATTCGAGTAACCTTTTGTGCATCCCAAAAACCCAGCTTCCTCCCAGTTCTGAAAGGCTTTTCATACTAACTTGTAAAATGAAGGTTGACAATTCAAGAAAAAAATAATATTTCTTCATATATTTTCGTTCTATCTTTAAAGAAGTTCAAAATTAGTTTTCTGTGCAGAGGAACTGATGCAATTATAACAGGTGCCAAATACTTTTCTCCTTTCTACTATTAAACAAAGGCTCTGAGCGACCACAAAAAGGACCAGCATGCCTAAAATATCACTGATTTGCATGATAATTACTACAGTAACGACAGGACTGTAAAGTGCGCAGTTTCTGTGCGGGCCTGTGGAGACTTCCCATGAGAATCCTCCCAGCTAACTCCCTGCCTCGCAGCCAGGCAGCAGCTCCAAGCACTCTGCTGCTATAAAACCCAGCACAACAGCAAGCTGCAAGTACATTACGGGTGACCATCAGCAGGCCACAGCAAGACACCATTCCAAAGATCAGCTGAGTTGACAAATCTGTGCCACTACTAAACAGCTGGTTACCAGCTCAGTCAAGTTACCAGCCCGAGGTTCTAACACAGCATCCAGAGACCCAGCAGTGATGATTGTGTCCTTCCTCCCTAACTTAACACCAAATCTGAAGGCACCAATAAGAGAAAAAGTATGTGTCTCACCAGCACGTAAGCACAAAGGTAAAACAAAGCAAGACTTGCCACATCAGCAAAGCTTCACCTCGAAGAGACTCCCTGCTCATTTTGTAATTGCTTTTACACAATGTCCCACTCTGTGGTGGAGTTGGGAGGTAGCAACCTGAGAGAAATCACAGCTGCATCAGGTTTGAAAGACACCTTCCCCAAAAAGGATGTGCAGGCAAGGGAACTTCATCACCCAACCTGAGGTCTGCTCAAGGGATACTTCTTGCTCTGAAATCTATATAGCTCTCTCAGTAAGTTTAGCACCAAGGTAATGGGATGACCTTAATGAGTAAGCAATAAAGGCCTTCAACCTGATTTCCAGCCACTTACCAACAACGTGAGTGGATTACCTGAACTTCATGGCACTCAAAAGTCTTACTATTGACAAAGAACGTGTGGTCTGGCAAGTAATTGTCCTCATGCAAGCCAGATTCTGTTCCAACACGGGCTATAGGAACACCTCCTCCTCTGCCACTCCACACATCAATTGGGAAAGTGATTTTTTCTCCAGTCAAACCTCTCCCTCTCTCATATCTTAACACGTTCACTTCTGTCAGCAAAGCGGGCAGCAGCCATACTTTAAAATGTGAAAGGGTTCATTTTGGTCATCTCTCCTTGCCCACTTCCCACCCTGGCAGTCTGCCACTAGGATTTTTTCTCCAGGACCAATGTGACATGACCCATTTTGTCTTCTACACAGCCCCATCCCACCTGTTTTTCAGGTTACTCTCTTATTTGTATACAAACAGGCATTTTCTACCTACTTCCAATCACATCTCCTTAGATGAGGCAACTTCCCAAACAACATTTTGCCTTACATCCTTCCCTCCTCTCCAAAGCATGAACACACCCAACTCTTGTTTACATGTACTTTGCAGAGCCTCCAGGCCACACACATGAAACTTAATCCCCTAAATCTATTCTGCCTCAGCACACTGGGACAAGCCGTCTAATTAGGGAGGGCTAAAATAGCCAGTGGTGGCACAGTAATGCACCCTATTGTGCTGGAACTAATCTCTCAGTAGAATAGGTGCACAATGTCTCTGCTAAAAATATTGTCAGATAGAACAGACTCAGATAATACAGTTCAGGGACCACAGCAAACATCGGGTCAATACCCCATGTTATGCAAGACCTCAGACTTCCCAGAACTGATTCCTGTTTAAAATAGACAATATCATAGTATCCCTTTGAAAAGTGTCCCATCTTGGTTTATTTCTAGGGATAGAAAATTGTCGCATTGATTTAAATATTTATATATATATATATGGATACATAAGGACATAGATATACACACACACACCCTTTCAGCTACTGAACAATTTTATCTCTGTGACTGTTCATTTAAGAACATCCCCATTATCTAATTCTTCCCCACTATCCAACTTTTCCCCAACAATCTCCATACTTCTATGATCGAGCCATCCCTTAATCTCATTTCATACACTAAACAAAATGAGACCAGTGAATTTCACATCTCCATATGAAGTATCGCAAATATTACTCTAATAAAATGTATTTATCATATTTACCACATACCTTCCCAGCACCTGTACAGAATCACAATAAGCAAACTAGAACTTCTAAAAGTAACCTATAAAGGGCAAAATATCAAATTACTCCTGTTTTACAGAAGGAAAAGAGGAGGAGGGAAAATCACCAATTAATCTTTTGGATAGCAATAACTAGCCAGAAGCTGTGCGTTGGAAAAGATGACTATGGAGGCCCATGTAAAGTCCTTTTCCATTAAAAATTCTGCTAGGGGAGAAAGAACTGCTTTTACCTTGCTCAGAAAAGCATGAATTCCAACATCACTCAAAGCACATGCAGTGCTGAGCAGGAAAACAAGTCAACCTGTAAACCTAAGACTCTCCAATACTCCTCTCTTATTACACTAAGCCTATTAAATTTTGCACAATTCTGCTTCACATGTGGGTATATGAAATATTAAATCCAAAAGCACCTAATAAAACATTTAGTGAAGTGTTGCAGGCAGTACAAACTGGGAAGCAAACAAATGCTCTCCAAAATCATAAAAAAAGAAAACAGCTTCCTGCCCTTGCTTTGGCATCACAATGCCCACTCCTTTCTAATCCATTACATTCACGGTCATCAAACCACTCCCATTAAACATACTCCTTTGCAACAAGAAGTGAGTAAAGCAAGCTAAACAGATTTCATCCCAAAGACGCTTAATACTTCTGCCTGCATAAACTTTTCAGTATTTTTGCCAGCACACATTGGAAGCTTATTTGTTTCTATGATTATGAGCACCTCCAAACAAAATCACAACTATAGCATCTCACTGCATTCATCTGAACTAGCTGATCGGTATATTAATTCTTTACCTCTCAATGAGGTTTAAGGATATGAAAAAGGCTGGCATATGAAAAATATCAGGTCTGCTTCTTGTTAAGACAGCAATAAGGACACAGGAATAAACCTTCTGGCTTGTGCCAGCAATCGTCACCCATTAAGGATTTGTTCTTATGCCAGCAGATCTCAGCATAACGGCCTCTGTACCTCCGCTGCCTGTGGTGCTAAGTAACACTGGCAAGTTAAAAAGTGCTCATATTTGCTGAGCTACCATTCAGCACCTTTAGTACAGATGTGGTTCTGTAATGCCTTTCTCAACATTTCCAAAGAGGTTTTTGGTGGTCAGTGAAACAAGCACGAGAAGTCTGAGAACAGTTTTAGTATGCTCTTAACCTGCTTTTTCCCCCCCTCCAGAAACATACACACATACCCATAGTTCATTAAAAAAGTAAAAGTACCGCAAGTCAATACCCAAACTTCCAGCCCAACCCTTTTTGAAGACATAACACAATGAATTTTTTTTTTTTTAATTCCACTTCAGAAAAATACAAATTATATTCAAACCCAATGCCTACAAATAATAACACACGGCAGTCTTTCCCAAGGTTAGCGCCAAAATAACACCCTACACTGTTATAGTAAACTATAGGTAAAGTCCAGGCCGTTTGTCTTCTGCTTTTCTTTTCAAGTGCCAGCTAGGCAGTTGTCTCCAAGCAAGCCATAAATATACTGTACTATCAGGAGCCCTTTACAGCCTTCAGGATGGAATCCATTCATTTCAGATGCCTACAATGGCAGAAAAACCCTAAACCTTCATGACTGACTTTAATGATTGAATGAATAATGGTATAAAAGCCATCTTTATAAACAAAAAGCAAACAAAGCGTTAGACAAATGCAGCATACCTTGGTAACAGTGCTACTTCTGCAGAAAGATAGCTCAGTTTCTGAATGCCTTAATCATTCATATTCAGCTCTGTTAATGATACAATTTTGTATTAATGATATCCATCACTAGTATTATACATACTGGTATTCAGATGTAAACAGGACATGTAACTACAGATATGCAAATTACAGTGGATTACACAAGAGACTGCTCAGCAGCCAAGCTGTGGTAACTGGCCACCCAGCACATCACCAAACCTTTCCCCCTGCCGTGGGTCAGCTCCCACCCCGTGAACCTGCTTTGCCCGCGAGAGGCATGGGCACATGCCAGTCACCCAGCCAGGGAAACGAGCGCTAGCTTGCTGCAACTGTAACTCAATCGCTTTTACGTAAGGTTTGGGCACCGCTCCCATCAGTGTTTCTCTCCAGTTGCCATGGCTGCCATGGTCTAGACTGAGCTCAGCCCTGCCAGCAGGTGTTGTGTGTGTGCAGAGCCCACAGAAGCTAGGCAAAGTCCAGGCGTTACTCAGCCTAAACCGACACCAGCTCCCTGGGCAAGCACAAGTGAGGCAGAGGTTTTGCACATGTACCAACGCTTGCCTTTAAACATCAGGAAAATGTCACGCAGGTTAAGTATGTATCTCGATGCAAGTTTGACATCAGAGAATAAAGCTTCCCAAATAGCTCTTGGACATAAAAGTGTATTGAGGACTGTGGCTGAAGATAAAGTAGGATTTATGTAATCAATTTTACTCCAAAGTCCTATTAAGATACTGACAAAAATGTGTTAGCATCCTTTCAATCCACATGCAGCCATTAAACACAACTATTCAGCCCTCAGCTTAAAACATCCAGGAAAATCAGTCCCCAAGTTACTAAATGGGCTCTGAGATACTACATTTTCAGTATCTAACTCACTTTACTGCAAACAAAAATATTCCTATTAAAAAATATACATGCAGAGTATTTTGTTTCAGTGCTGCAGACTGTCAATTCCAGTTAGCACATGAGAAGGCAGCAAATTGAAAACTGGAATTAAAGTGAGGAAATGCATCAGTGCTGTAACTAGATTTGTCCAGTTCTCCTCCTCTGCACTCGACCTCTACCTCTTCAGCTATTTTTCTTTTAAACACAAATTTAGTTTCATAAAACAATTACCCTTTTCAGCAGCTTGCGTCTGATCAGCTCATCTACCGTTAACTGGTCATGCTGGGGATTACATTCGCAGTGCCAGGCTGAGGCAGCTTTGCAGGCTGTTGCTTTCACTTGGTTCCTGAAGCACCACACAATAAGCACATCTCCAGGCGGTCACTACGGCTAGCCAGAAAACAGTTTAGCAGTCTGATTTCAGTTTAGCTCTCGTGCAATTCTGTGACAGCCTAGCAGGCTGTGCCATGCAGATGGCATCCTCACACTGACAGGCACGGTCCTGTGCTTTTGCCAAGAAAAGAAAACATGGGGAAAGGCCCAAGTCTGCCCTCACACAGACACCATGCTGCCCTACATGCTCCCTTCCTCATCCCTACCTCTCACAGAAAGGCTAAAAGATCTTCCAGTAGATCTAGAAGACTTCCAGCATCTTTCCTTATAACATGAATGAATGCTTTCATCTAGACCTCCTTGTGATTTCTCATGGACTAATTTACTCTCTAGTGAGCTAAGAAATCCACAGCTTTCGAGAACAATTTGACTTTTGAGAGAGAGAAGGGGGGACTGTTGCAGGATTTGTGCAGGCCTTGATTATTTCTAGTTCAAGACAAGGTCAGCTGCAATGGAAAAGCAGTACTACCATAAGCTTCCACATGCCTGCCAAGCACAGAACTGGCACACCTCCAAATCCAAGTGCAGTTTGAGTAGATCTAAACTGATATTGGGAATGACACTTCTAAGGCAAGCAGATTTTTAAAAAATTCTTCTACTATGTTACTTGTCTTGGGGTTTTTTATGAACATTTTTAGTGTTATGTCTCACCACTCTCAGAAAGCTAGAAGAGAAACAACACTATTTTTGGAGAAAATGAGATCTACGCAATTGCAGTAAAGTTTAATTTATGAATAAAGACTTGAAGTATTTGTGCTTTATTAGCAAGACATGAAACAAGGAGTTAGGCCTTCCTAAAACTAAAGTTCAAAATTAATTTAATACCACAGAAGAATGCAGGCACACCCATATCATGTAATAAAGTGGCAAAATAGATGGTCCCAGCAATCACAAATCATTTACACCGCAGTGCTGAAAGGGACTACAGACACCTGATCTCTACATAGCTAATTAGCCTGAGCAACTGCCTCTCCTCATCAGGGAGCATGAGCAAGTAATTTTAGAGAGTAAGAAGCATAAGTAATATTCTGCTGTTACAGCACAGTGGAGCACAGTGCTCAGCTGTAGTACTAGCATGGTCGGTATTAGTTCAAGGTCTGGACACCACGATGTACCAAGTATGCAGACACACACTGAAATAAAGTCAAGTCTCTCGAAGGCAGCTACTCCCATAAGGATTAACCCTGAAGACATAATCCCTGGGAACCTCTTTCACCTTTCAAAAAAAAAAAAAAAAAAAAACAAAAAGCAACTCCAGAAGGTGCTAGCTCATTTCAGTTGCTATTTTGAAGAGGCACCTTCTAATCTTTTAGAAAATCCTCTGTACACTTTCAGCTTATTACTCTGCTTACAGTGCACTTCTGGATATCACCCTACAGTCATTAGAACAACAGACCTGGTTCAGGCGTGAAGGGCAGGTCCCCTCCCCAGGTGGTGTGGGAAACCTAACATCTCCAAAGGCTTGCCAGAAATCAAAGAAATGCCTTCAGACCCAACATAGGAAATGCAGGAACAACAGAAATATGTAACCTAAAAATTTACCACAAGGAAGCAGAGCCCTCTGTGGCTCTGGGTTTGGATGACAGCCACATGTCACCAAAACTGTAGGCTCCCAGAGGGTTCAGCTAGTCTGCAATTTGATGGCTGTGCTCTGGATATATTTATGTACCAAATCAAATATCCAAAACTCAAGTTAAGGACAGAAGGACTGCCTTAAACTGCACATTAAACCTGTCTCTTTCAGACAAGTGCACTTGCTTCTTGTAAGTTTATGGTTTCTACTGAAAAATATGTTTTTGCTTTTATGACTGATAAGATCATGCATAGAAATATGAAACACCATCTTCATGTCACTGGTGGTGTTTCACATCATTCACTAGCACTGACAATACTGAAGACTAGTAAAGACTACTATTATGAAAAATTTATGCTAATAGCACCTGACAGTCACACTGCTTAAGGAACATAAAGGTCACAAATTCAAAAGGAAAGAGGAAAGAAAGGCCTTTTGGTGAATCCCCAGTGCAGTCCTGTGTCTACAGCTACCATGCTCATGGATACTGAGTGGCCAAACAGGCAATCAGTTTATCTTTCTGTGGATAACGATTCATAAAGAAAGCAATTCTATATACAAAAACAGTGAGAATGGCACCCTGTAATTCTTTTGCAAATTATGATTTTTCCCCTCCAAAATTTAGCTTTAACATGTAAGTTAGCAGCCTTCATTCCTGCTCTGGAGCACATAGCTGTAAGGAGTGGCTGAGTCACACCACTGGTAAAGCTTACCAGAGCCTGGTATTAATTATGTAATTAGGGCAGTGTGAGGAAAAGGAATACACTTTCTGTAGCATCTTTCTACTGTATGACTGAAGACTTAAGAGATTAAATCTGCTAAACAAATGTCATTACATGCAACTTAAGATGAAAAAATTTAATCAGAAGAGTGTTTAAGGAAAGCTTGTTAAGAATGCACAGCCCAGCAGCCCAGTAATGAGTCATTATAATGTTTCCAGAAATTTTAGTGCCAGAATTCAGCTGAAATAAAACAGTATTGTCAAAAGTAATGCAGTGAATAGAGACTATCCAACCCCCCAAAATACTGTAGTCATTGCTGCTTTGCCAAGCTACAGAATAACATTTATTTAGGTGTAAGGGTGAAAAGGGGGAAAGAAAAACTCACAAAAACAAAACAAACAAACAAAAACACAAAAAAAACCCACAAAACCATAGTCTGAGTACCTGCAAACCTAAACTCTGTCACACTTAGAGTTCAGGGATTTTGAGGTAATTCAGGTATCTCTTGTAAACCAGGGCCCAATCAGCCTAACACATCCAAAACCATCAAGCCCATACGAAGTACACCACTCAACACAAACGTGGATGGTATCAAGTCTTTGTAAAGCACACTTGTAACTACTGTAAGATTATCAGAGTCAAACTTTAGTAAAAACAGTTTTGCAAGACAGTTGCTTTCAAAAACAATAGCCCACAGCATCACAGTACACCAACGAATGAACTAATAATGCCCACATAATATTTTCAATTAAAGGCACAGAATTAACAGTGGCTTTCTGGTTCAAAAGCTGAACACTCCTACTGGCAGAGCAATGGCACTATTCCTGCACATCCCCACCACACACACACAAAAAAAAAAAAAAATCTGTTTCATCTGTAAAGCCAAAGGGACAAATTTAAAAGAAAGTTACACGCAATTAAGTGAAATATTGCAAAAGTACATACATTTAAGAACTTCCTCACATTCTAACTTAGCAACAACTTTAAGGAAATCAAGAATAAGTACCACAAGTGTATTCAGAAGTAGGTAAACAAAACAATTATTCACTACAGAAAAATAACTTTTTGAATGGGAGAGAAAATAAACTGATGTAATGCAATATTATCCAGATGACCACAAAACTGTCAGTCATACAAACGCGAGGCTTCATCCAATTTCTTCCTCTTAAGTTAGATGTATGCCTATTCCAGAAGTTCACTACTTCTTCAAAATAGCCCAACTTTTAAAAAGAACTACTCTATTATTTTACAAAGTTAAAAGGTTTCCCTGTGTCTGCAGCAAAGAACTCTCAATTACTGCCTCCCTTACTCAGATTCCCCTTCCCTTTTCACAGCCACCCACCTACCTGTCCAGAAATCACTACACATTCATGCCAAAAGTACTGTAGCTCTGAAAACTGTTATAATTTCTTTCATCTCCATACAGAGAATTTATCTTCCTATTTATATATTCTCAAGTCTAGGGCCATTGGTTACTTTACACTTATGAGCTACAGGTCCAAGAATTATATTTTACCAACTCAACACAAACACAAAAGTACCAACATCTTATAGCTAAAGCTATGAGCCACTTCCCAAGTAATTACTTGGGTAATTAATTACCAAGTAATTAATGTGTTAAATAAACACAACACAAGAAAAGGAGGATCAGGTCAGTTAAAAGAAAATTACATGCTGGCATTAATAATTACTGAAATGACTGCTTTATTAACACTACTAAAATAACAACCAGACACTTTACAATGGGACAAGACAGCTAAAAACTGTTTCAGTAATCTGCTCTGAATAGTGCCTTCACTCTGTTAACTTCCAGTGCAACATTCTTGAAACAAAAACTGCTGTATGAATTTTCTTTTTCTGCCACTCCTTGTTAAAAAAAAAAAAAAGCATGTTGTATCCATAACACCCATCCACCAAGTTCCAAAGCAAACGGCAGAAAATTTCTTCATATTTATTGTTGACTGTTTCTAATGAACAGAAGTTGCTCTGTTTCAAAACAGAAGGTAGACTGTTCAAGCAGTGAGTGAAAGCTCTGAGCTGCTAAATCCCAACTGTGCAGTAAGGGAAAACAACCCACTTGCTTTATTTAGTACTATCTGTTTTAAAACTTGCAAAACAGGAAGGAGCAATATTACCTACCTTATGCAGCCCTCCTGGTTCAGCTACACATTTTTATATGTCTGAATGTCAATCCCCAATTTTAATTCTTTCCTCCATGTCTATTCATCCTATTTGCAAGGCTGTAAAAACATCTGCGTTAGCAGCAACAGCACCAAACATTAAAGGTTATTTTCCATCCTTATGTTCCTATGCAGTGACTGTATTCAGCTGCCCTGTGAAGACCTGACCACCTTGCTGCTCTTTCTTGGCTTCAGATGATGCTTTACAAGAAAGCCTCCAAAAAGTTACGTCAGGGCAATTCAGGAAACTGTTCTAGAAATTCAGTAGGTAGCATTTTTCCACACTAAGCAATCAATTTGGAGAATGGCTGAGTATGTTTCTGGATGCTTTTGTTGCAAGCATGCATTTTGGATAAATACAAACTGACAGTCCCCAAACATCCCACCCCTCCATTCTCCAATTCCTGCCAACAGTTGAGGTGTTTGAAAGTCTCTTGGTATTGATTCTAAGTACACTTCCCATGCAGTTTCAACCTGGTTGGATTATCTATAGGCCATCATCTTCTCTCCTGCTAGCCCTAGGCTGGTTTTCAGATATGTAGTACAGAGGGGACAGGAAAAAAAGAACATTTTTGTTAATCGGAGACTATTTAGCATTTATATGGAAAATACCAGTGGAAAGCTGAAATAACTGGAGTTTAAATAACAAGGAAAGTCAAAAGAAAGGAACTGGTCACAGATGACTAGTGAAACAGGTTTGGTACTGCTGTAAAGACTATATCAGGGCCTCACAACATCTGTGCAAGAAATACACTGGAATCTGGAACTCCACAGAAAAGCCATTTTCCACACAAATTCGCATTCCAAGGCTAGCAAGAAGGGAGATCTCCACTGCAATAACATCTGCACCAAGGGCAGAGCTGCCACCATTTCACATCCTCAGCCTTTTATCCAGACCACGGGAAGTAATACAGAAGGACATACATGACAATACATACAGAGGGCTACCACATAAGTGCAGCGTCGTAGCTTCTCTAAGACAAATCCAGTTGTCTTCATTTATACAGCTTCAGTTCTCACAGAACACTTATAGCATACACCCACATACCCTGAAGAAGAGCAAGAAACTACCACGACCAAAAGCTTATTTAATAAAACAGTTCTGGCAGAAAATTGGGAATTTGATTAAAATTAAGACCTCTGTCTAAAGATGGATAGTGCATAGAAAATAACTTTCTGGCTGATAAACCAGAAACTTCTTCTAAACACTTTCACGTTTTGTTAAATATATGAATAACTGGAATATTTCAACTTCTTATTTGTTTGATTTGGGCAAAGATATCTACATTAGGCAAAAAGCTGCAGCCACTATGGCTTCTTCCACATGAAGTTTCCCCACTGCCAGCAGAGAACAACATCCTCTACGTGAAGAAGACATTCTCTAGTATGTTTCTCCATAATTCAAAGATAACATTTAAAAACTGATTGATTGATGCTTATCACCTGACTAAAGATGTGATACTTCAATATTAATTCTACTAGTTCTCCATTAAGAGTTAAAAATATCCAAATAACTTATTGACTATAATATCCAACATATCACTGGAGATTTTAACCTAACAGAAAGTGAAAGAGCATGCTCTGCTACCTCATTAGAGAAGTATGGACTGATTTCATATTCTTGACTTTTCAGAACATATAAAATAGAAAAGGCTGCTTGATTTGCTAACAGCCGAGCTTCCACTCCAGGCAGGTTGAAAGTCCCTGTTGGCTAGGCTGAACGAATTGAGTGTGGAAATCACTGTGGAAATACAGTCACTCGCCTGGTTTAACGGCTACTCGCGTGCAGACCTCACTGCGCTAGCAAGCCTACAGTTTGACATTACCACTAATAAAAATAAAACTGGTACATTTCAGTAAAATTTTAGCTTTAGGACAGAGTCCATCCATGCAGTAAGTGCACCCTGGTAATGCACCACAATGTAAACTGGCGGGTTCACAAATCTCATGACATGCACACTGTAACAAGATCTAGAAAGAACTAGATACTTCCTTGCTACCTGTATCTGCTTTAAACAATTAATATCTACACTGACATAATAGTGAGGCTAAGTACTTTCTGCTTGGTGTTTAGCTGTAGGCTTAGTTTTTCATTAGGGCTCAGGTTCCCCGATTAGATTACAAATCCAGCCAGAACTCCAAAGCTATTAATGCAAAGTCACTTTTTAAAACAGATGAATTATGCAGTAAGGTAGCTCACAAATTTAAAAGCAATTCTCTCAGTTTTAATTTACAGGCATGGGAGGCTCTGCTTCTGGAACAATCCTTCTCTTCTGCACACAGCTGCTAGACTGGGCACTGCTCTGCCAGCCTCCCTCAGCTCCAGCACACACAAAGCAGCAACACCTGATCCTGGGCTCGTTTCTGTCTGCTGAACACTTGGCTTCAGCTCCTTGGGGACAGAAAAAAAGGTCTGTCCTCACAAGCTTCTCCAGGGTCCAAAACCACTTCTTTGTCTTGACTGAATTAAATCAGCTCTTCTTGGCACATAATACTTCTAAATCGGGTATTTCCCAGCTGCTGTCAGAAATCATCAATGCAAATCACTTGCGGTTTTTCTGCACAGGAGTTCATAGTCCCTCATGCACAGGGGGTAACACAGACGCTTTCAGAACAAGTACTCCTGTCTAAACTGTTTCAAATTGCCTGAGAATTTTAAGCTTACAGTAACTGTTTACATATTAGGACTACAGTAAAACCAACTGAGATGGTTTTATCGTGGTCCCTGCCACAAAACTTGTGGCCCAGTATCTCATTCCTCTGAGCGCTTAACATCAGACAAGAGTTCCTTTAGCTTAAATGTGACCAGCAGGACAGTGCATGAAGGGAGGTGCACACAAGGTTTTCCAGGATCAAAACCCATGCTAACAATAAACTTTGCCAGGATACAGAAAACGTTAAGTTCACACACAGTAACGCGGTAATGGCATACTGGTAGTGCCTAAAGGCCAGGGTGGGTCTTATGCTAAGGCTCACATAAAGCTTTCATGAAAGGTCATGTTTATTAAAAGCTACAGACAGATATGTACATATTAATCCATACCTTTAAAGCTGTTTCAGACTGTTTTCCTTACCAGCACCAAGAAGTCAGAAGACTGGATGTTAATGCAGGCTATGAACTCTGTGTTGCCGACTGCTATGAGCCAGGCAGCTGTCTCCCACACCTATAGACACACAACTTCCACCCCAGGGCTGCACTCGGTTTCAACCACATACTACCACTGCTTTCACAGTAAACCATGGTGGTGGGGCAGGGGGGAGGGGGGAGGGGAAAAAGAAAAAAAAAAAAAGGCAACAACATCATACAGCAATAACAAAGCTCTAGTGTTCCAGCCAACCTTGTTTCCACTTAAAAAGGTTTCCTTTAGCACTACAAGCAGCATTTGAGGATGCAGGGAAGAGGTAGAAGGGTTCTTTATTCCAGTATATGCCAAGGTAACAGATGTTTAGAAAGAAAAATTTAATATTTAGACAAAACTTAAGCTAACTGGTGTTCTATATAAATTGCCAGGAAGTATTAAGCGAGGTCTTAAGAGAGCATTAGTAGATCAATACTATCTATTTTCTCTACAATTTCCAGATTTCTCCAAAACAAGTTCTTATAATTCTTCCAAGACAGTCTGCTTTTACCATTTCAGTGTCAAAGCTAAAGAGAAAAATTTCTGTGCTGTTTTAAATTCTAATATTTTGCTAACTCATGCTACACAAAATTTTAACTGTAATATTAAACTAAATTTCACCACTGAATACAAAGAAATGCTAAAGCAAGGAACAATGAACGACAGCAATGAAGGCTTTCAGTTCTTATACCATCAGGGAGGTTTCTTTTGTTTCTTTTTATTTTTATTAAGGAAACATGACAGTTAAGCAATAATACCACCTTAAGATCCTCCCAGAAGACTTTGTTTTCCCCTGGTTTCAACTATAGACTTTGCTTGTCCATGCCTTATCACTTGACTTTAGTTTACAGAGAAATACAGAACTCTGTCAAATAAAGTGCAACTGCAATGCAGCCCTTATGTAAGCCTCATCAGATGAGTAATTAGAAAGGCCCATAGGAAACTACAAATAGCTTATTTCCCAACTATATTTAGAGTTAACCATTTCTAGACCACTGAATTCAGAACCAGTGGCTGAAGAATGGGAACAAGACAAACTGAAACTATAAGTGAGCGACAGATTCAGGACAGCAAATGGGATTTCTTGGAACTAATGAAAGGAGAGGATTTCCCTGCTGCTTGGAGTTTGAGGTCAGGACTGGTTGCACTTCACACACAATCATGTTTTTAACTAACCACATAATTGGATTCTCTATCAAATCCAGTTGACTAGCTTACACAATATGTCAAATAATCTTATCAACATCTGAACAGAAAAAAAATTGTACACAATCTCTTGTGCCTTTTCTATAGTACCCATCACCCTCCTAATGTGGAGGTGTCACAAACAGTTTTCAGTTAAGAGTAACAAGTCTTCAGTCTTGTGTTCCCAGGTAGTCATTGCAAAGCAGCACATGTAGATGGTTGATCTCTAATCTATAGCAGAAGTGTTGGCAGAAGGGTCTTGCAAAGGCAGCAAAAATGGAGCAACACAAAGAACGCAGCAGCTGGAAAATAGTACAGCAGTGACACTCACAATTTGCCATCACAGCAGGAGCTGCTAGCTTCAGTACCACTGGCAATTCTTGCTGGAACCCTGGCTTTTTGTTAAAGACAAAGTCTGATATTTTAAGTCCTTTGTCACCTAACATTTTAAAGTAAACTAACTACGCTAGGACTCAAACAAGTCAGATAAACCTGACAAAAATAATTTATTTTCTTTTTTATAAAACAAAACCCTACACCTCATGAGAGGTCCTTGTACAATCTGTAGCTCTCCTGTGATTTTTGCATCAGTCACAAGCACAGCGAGCTGAACAAATCCAGTATGTAATGGCACATAATAAGGATATCCAGAAAGATTTTTGGATTAGAAGAAAAGAAAAAAGCTCTGGCTGTCCTTGAACCTTTCAGAGTTCACAATAAAACTGGAAGGTACGTGGCTCTGCACCCTCTTGTCATTCCTACCTATCTGGAGGGAAGAAAGAGAAAGAAGAGAAAGTCCATTTCCTTTGGGAACAAAATTTCTCAGCTACTTCCAACAGGAGTCTTCCCAGCACATTAAATACTGAACAAACGCTCAGAAGGCAGGGTCATTGATACTCCAACACCAGAGCTGACCCTCTAAACAGCAGCAGATGTCCAAGAATTTGTAGCTCAACCCTGTACTGAAGAAAAATACCTAAAACAAGTCACACCGTTTATTTAATTATTTCCAGCTTTCGTAGAGAGGTGGCCATTGTCCCCTAACCAGGCATTTGCTTATACTAGCACACAACAGTGAGGACATTGGTGTACACAGGCTATATGGCATCACACATCCCAACAGACAGTAGTATAAAAACAGAGTTTCCAGTACTGATAACAGCTGCAGCAGAGAAAGACCCCTTAAAGGCAAAAATCTTTCAGTAGTACCTTAAGTTATCCACCCAGTATCACTTTACATCAACCAACACTAGTGCTCAAATATTAATATATCCATGTGGTCATTTTAGGCTAGCAGTTTTCCTTCTGGTGTTTACCTCATCTACTTTAAAGATTTCCAGAGATGGAGCTTAGCCTCAAAAGACAAACAGATAAGGAAAATAAGCCTTGATAATCTAATTTATACATTGCACTTTAAAAGCAAAGTGACTCAGAGGGAAAAGGTCTCACAATGTGTTGAATGCATTAATACCCAAAACCCTGGGTTACAGCATAGCTTAAAATCATGCCTTAAACTGATCAGCTGTGAGTGATATTCAAATATTCAAAACCATTCTGAAGGATCTGACATTCAGAAACAGGAGTCAGATCTTGCCAAAACACGAGACAACTAAATGACTAATACATTATTAGCTGAAAATGAAGAACCAAACCAAAACCCCTAAGATCTACAGAACAGAGCAAACATGACCCAAACCCAAGTTTACATATTTGGCATTTGAAATACAGTTACTATCATAAAACATTTAATGCAGTTATACACTAAATACACTGTCACTATTTTGACCAAAAAGTGGGTTAACAGTCAGTTTATTTTTTATTATCAGAACAGAAAACACCACAATGACAATTCATGTAACTTCTGAGCAAAGGAGAGGACCTCTCACACACATTGCTGGGCTGGAATGACCATCCCCCCTCTATACCAAGGAGGCAGCAAAAATAGGAGAGTAATTTTCACTAAAACAGTGCAGTACATTACAAGCATTCTGCCTCACTGGATATTCCTTGGCTAAACATATAGCCTCGCACAAAAGTTTAATCGTAATATGAAAAATGCATAGACTGGCTAGACCACAATTAGTCAGGTTTCCTTGACATATCCCATAAAACTTGGAAGTCGATAGCATTTCCTAGCTGCAATACAAGAAACCAGAAGCATGTATCTCCAAGAGGTGCAGCTACCATGAACTTCAAAGCACTTCCCTCAGTCTACCAATACATTCCTCTGTTTTATACAGGTTGAACTTTAACCAGACAACTCTTACAAATACTAGGCGGACATCCAACAATACAAACCAAGCTGAATGTTAACTTCGCCCAGTGCTCCACACACATTATATGAACACACAAACTCAAATAAATCAAACTTTAAAATCCATTTTTCATAGACAACACAAAAACTGATAATGCAGAAGTTATATTTCCAAAGACTCATATAAGTAACTGATGCTTTAGTTTTGTGAATACAGCCCATCACATGCTTCATGCGATAAACCACTGCTGTATGCGTTTCTTTCTGCCTTACAGAAGATCGTTTGAACAAGCCAGAAGAACTGAAAGAATGAGATGTGAACTGTCACAGCCAGGGACAGGGAAACAGACACAATTATTCTATGAGATGGCTGAGGAGAGCATGAACATCTGAAAATCAAAGAAATATTAAACAGTGATGGAGGTTAATTACTCTCATTAGTCAGCTTGGCCAGAAGAATAAGTGAGCTTAAACTGTGGCAGAGTAAATGCAGCCAGAAGGTGACCGCCACGTATTCCTGCTGGAAGGAGACAAAAGCAGGTTGTTACCCATAGCTGAATCACGCTCCAAATGCCTTCACAGCAGCAATATCACATCTACCATGAAACAGCCTTTAAGACAGGTAGAGAAGGGTTGGATGAGGGGAGAGAACAGACTTCAGAACAGAAAGAATACAGAAACCATGCAAACAAACAAAAGCCTCCAGTACTCTGTGCTGTGTATGTTTACAGCACACTACCTCTTAAGAGCAGCCGTATCACCAGCACCACTGGATGACCGGCAGTCCCACAAGAAGCTGCTCTATCATATTCAGAACTCATCTGGAGAAAAGGCTGCACCTGTGTCTTACCCTTTCCAATAGATCGTAAGCACAGAGCTCTTACAATATCTTCCCAGCTTTTAGGCCCTGCCTGCTCTCTTCTAATACAGAAGATCACCAAGATGGCAGACCCAAGCTCCTTATAGCGAACCTCAGTTCACATCAGGAGGAAAAGAGGCAACGGTCATAAACCAAAGCAAGAGATTTCCTAACTTGGTACACAGAAAAAAAATTGCCCATTAGGACAGTCAAGTATTGGCTGCCCAGAGAGACTGAGGAATTTCCATCCCCAGAGGTTTTTCCAAGACCAAACTTGACAGAGCCTTGAGCAACTTCACCTTAATTTAGTTTTGACCCTGCTTTGAGCAGGAGGTTGGATCAGATGACCTCCTGAGATCCCTTCAAACTTGAATTAGTCTGAGCTTACACTTCCAAATCTGTAAGGCTTTTATTGTTCATGTGGGTGTTGTCACACCCCTGTAAACATATTCTGACATCTGAATGGGATCGTTCAGCTGTGCTGAATTCAGGTCCTGGCACTTGACACACAGCTTCACAGAAATACAGACAATTGGGATGGAAAAGAGCTAGAAAGGTCATAGTTTATTCACCCACTCTATCTTTCCAGACCAAGGTAATATCAACACCCAAAATGTTCCCAGCAGTTACCGGTTTGAACTGTTTTTAAAAGTCTCTTACATGGGCAATTCCACATTTCCACAAACAAATTGTTCCAAGACATCCATTCTTACAATAGAAAAATATTTTCTATCACTTACTTTCCTTACTGTAATTTAAGCCTTCTATCCACTTCACCTTCAACATGAAGAACAACTGATTCCCTTCTGCTTTGAATTTGAGTCAAAGTATTTTAAGTCATATTTCTTAGCAATCTTCACTGCTCATATCTCACACTATGGAACTGGTCATGTTTTCTAGACAGTAATTCCCCTTCTCTTTTCAATTCCCCTCAGTTAAGCCACATTTTTCTTGAACTGCAGCACCCAAAACCTAACACGAGACATCAGCAGTAGTGAACAAAGGGTATGGATTACTTTCCACCTCACAAAAAACTCCGATATGTTGATCACCATCTTTTGCCATCATACAACACTGCTGTTCCATGCTTATTTTTCACTTGTTATTCATAAACACTGGAATTCTTGCCTACAGTAGCAGCAGAGAGTGCACCAGCCCTTTATTTTCAGTCAAGTATCATCCAAGATGTAAGCCAATGCCATTTTATGCGAGTCCCCTCTTCCCAAAGAAACATCTCAGCAGCCACGAGAATTAAAAATCAACAGAAGCATTGGTCTGGCATGGACCAGCCCTGCTTTTAGGGCTGCAAGCACAGAACAAAGCACTTTCATCTGAAGCTCTCAGCTGTACAACATTTCTTCCTCTTTGGGGCCTACCAAGACTTTACTTGTTGACATTTAGAGAACAATGACAAGTCCATCTGTTCCTCAAAAGCTGTGATAACAATGATAATTAAATATATCCACAGCTACACCTTAAAATGCAGAACCAAGACAGTGGGTTGACGAGATGACCAGTCAATGTAGATCACTTTGGAGACTGTGTGGGAAAGAAAGAATGAAAAAAACAAACAATAAGCCCACAAAAGGAAAACAAACAAGCAAGAAAAAAACCCAAGCAAAACCCTACAGTCTGAAGCTTTTTGGGAGTACAAAAGAAAAAGCAGCAGCATTTAATTATACTGATGTTTAATTGTCAAATAGTTTAACTGTCAATACCAGTTCAGCCCTAGCTCACATCTCATTTTTAGAGCACACTGAACACTAATCCACTTTTGCTGAACTCAGAATTCTACCAGTGAAGATCAAAATGGCAATTTTATTGTTCCTGAGTGATGGGCTGACTGATTAGACTAGACAGAAGCATAAGCTGCATTCCAAGTGACACAGATTGAACAGGTGGCCTTCTCCCTGACCTGCTACCTCTTCAAACATTGTTAAAAGCAGAATTCTCCTCTTTTCTATCTTGACTAGAAAAATATATATTCAGATGTTTACTCCCTCTTAAACCAACATGAAAAGACATTTCTGGTCTTTATTGTGTTTCAAACAGTCAGCTCAAAACAAATCAACCTTTCCCAAAGATATCAGTTATTCACATGCACAATACGATTGTAAACAGCAAAAGAAAATACAGATGTTTAGATGGTATCAATATCCCTAGTCTGCAAAGTAATACGTATACATGTTAGGATTTTTAAGAAAAATTCTAAGTGATCACATTACAGAGCCAGAGTCTAAAAATAATGATTTCATATGTACTTAAAATTAAAGACCAGACTTCAAAAAGGAATGCGATTGAGACCAGGGGGTGAAATAAACCTTACCTGGACAACTTCTGTAGAGCAACAACTGAAGCAATGTATGGTTTGCTTGGCAGGTAAAAAAAATGAGTAGTCAGCTATTTCCTACAGATCAAAGTGTCTGGGGTACAGGCATAATTTTTTTCCCTTCACATAGAAACAAGCGGTGGGAGGAGGGAGAAACAAAGCCACATACACACTAGCAAAACAGAATTTTTAATTGTAATATTTTTTCATAGGAGGTTAACTCTGATTATGATTAACTGGTGTTTTAGTAGCAGTTGTTTTTCTCACGATACTGCATCATCTATAATTTATATCATACCATAAGTGTTTACTATACTTTCAAGCTATATCTTTGGCCTGAGGACCTTCAGAACAGGAGAATTATGTAATAATTCTGAGATGACTGTACACAAAGTGCCAGTGGAGCATGGGGAGGGAAAAGCGGCAGAGCAACATTTAAAAAAGTCAACAAGACTCACTACCTACACTCATAGCCCTCTCATATCCTCACAGGGTGGGGACGGAGACAGACTCTGTCCTAAGATCAAGCACAGACTAAGAGGCACTGCTGCAGTTGGCAAATATATTTAATCAATACTATTGAGAGAGAGATCAGTAACTCCAAGTTTTTGGGATAAGTAGCTACTCAGGGTGACACAAAGGTCTCTGGACTCATCTCCCAATCAGTCGCATGCTTAAGGGGAGACTCATCCAACAAAATGAATGCTAAGAATTACTGGCTTTGAAAAACAAAGTTAATTAGATAGGTAACTTCTCAATTTTCAATACTTTGAATAAATTACATAAACAGATGCCTTAAGTCAGTCTACCTTCTTACCATTTTTTCCAAGAAGATGCAGTCTCACTATTGCGGATGACTCACATAACATTTTAATCAGCATTGCTAACAAGTCACATACTTCAATACAGTCTCCCGACAGACGTTAATATGCCACAGCTATATAGCTTTCCAGACTAAGATGCCCACTTAATTTTATAGTATTAAGCAAGAGGCAACTAACATGATTAGGAATGGGAGGGAAAATACAGTCAATGAAAATAATGAGAAAATACACAGGCTTAAACAAAGACAATAACCAAGTGGTTGGAGCACTGATCCAAGATGTGAAAGACCTTTATTCGAGACCCCAGATGAGATCAGACTAGGTAAACAATTAAGCTTGTTTGATCAAACTCTTCCATTATCAAAAGAAACCAGGGCAGAAAAAGATAAAGGTGTCAGACTTTGAGATGTCTCATGAAAGAAAAATATTTTCTGTCCAGTCCTACTAGCTATAACCTTCCGTGTGTTCCGTTACGGTAGTTGAATCGCCATGCTATAGTCCTTAACTCTTCTCCACCTTGAGAATCATGTTTCATTCATGTTTTTAAAGGATTAGATTGAACATAAATGAAAGGGAAAATAAGTGCCCTTCAAAAGCTACAATATACAAGAGAAAGCATTTCAGTAAACCTGGAGTATTTAAGAGCAAGTATGAAGAATCTACATTAAATCTAATACATCCTGCAAAGAGTTAGGTATTTGCTAACCAGCTGAACTACACAGTTCCTGTAACAGCACGAATGCAAGTACCAACAGTGAGACATCAAAAATTACCCAGACAACAAGTGCTCTAATCCATTTCTTAATCAAACAATGGAAATGCGCTATTCAACTTGAATTCATACAAATTGCTGCGTGTAGTAGAACAATAACATCATAGCCTTTTACTAAGGTTTTGTTGCTCTCCATTTTCTGTGTTGAAACTTAACAGTAAACAGGGTCAAGGAATATGCCATTATTTTTTGTTAGGTAAAGTTAGAGACCTAAAGATGCTTAAAGGGTGCATTGTCCTAGACAGCAAGCCTAACATGTCAGCCAGTTAAAAAAAAAGTTATTTAACAAAAATTAATTATTCCAGCAGTGGAATATGGAAACCAAATCTGTTGAGGATGCTAACAAAAATAAGGGACCAGACAGTAACCCCTCCTCACTCCTGTTTCCATACAGTCTACTCAGGAAATATTTTATGCTAATCAATCATTAACTCCAAATCAGCAGTTTTTAACATTTAAAAATATATACTGAACAGACCTTCTCTACAAATCAAATTCACTGTGATACTGACCTTAAAATCCTTTCACCATTTTCCATTTGCATCTTGTTGCTATGGTAAACATGTCAATCATAAGAACATGTTTGAAAATTAAGGCGGCAATTCTCCCTTCAGTCATACTGGAGTCACATATGTCTATACTCATTCCAGAAAAGTTTCACCAGGGAAAAACAGAAATAAAAAAGGAGAACTACAAAAAAGGAGGAGGGATGGGAAGAAAATGCACAAAGACTTAAAACAATTTTAGAACAAAAGAGGAAGAATGCACAAGAAAAATGCACAACTCATGTAGTTACTCTTGCTGGACTTGTTCAGATCTGGTTTGATTCCTAATTAAACTTTCTTGTTCACCAGTTCAAACGACACTTTTAACTCCTTGCAAGTATTTTACATGGGACTATCAGCATAACAAAAAATTCTCTGCTCCAGCAGCCGCATACACAGCAGGATACTGAATCTTTTCCTTTAACAGAATAAAATGCACCTCAAATAGCTTTATTTCCCCAGCAGTAATCCGGCAATAGAACATGAAAGCAAGAATTCCAGCAGTCATCTCTGAGTTGGCAGCAACGGTGATCTCAAGATGCTTAAAGCAAATAAAAGGAAAGCAGGAAGAAGAAAAATTGATCCCAAGCACAAGGGCTATTCAAATATTGTAGAAGAATTTACAGAAATCACACAGAAAAACTGAAAACATGAAACCTTGAGTTCTGTAATAAAGGAATGTCTAGGCCAACAATATAAATCCTAACTCTTCACAGAGCATAAATAGTAAAGAAAATACCATTAAGTGTAAATTGGTGACTAACTTCATGGATTTTCAAGGCAAAGTAAGCTCCCAAGTCTTCTACAAGCTTTGGGAAATGCCAGTTCACCCACAAGCTATTCATGCACACCACTCATTGCTTTTTTTCTTCCTCTAAATTCAAGACATATCCATCTTCTGGCAAGGAATATATGATGTCAAGGGAAGAGTCCAGCTAGGGTTTCTTTCCCCTCAATCAAAGAATGAGGTTTGTGTTTACATCACAGGAGTGGTGGAAACGGAAGTTTACTTCCTAGAAAGCAAGATCGCAGATTACAGCCTGCTCCAAGCAATATCAGTTATGGATGATCAAGTCCGAGATGATGAAACCAGAATTAATTCAGCAGCAGATGGCGTCGTGTCTTGGGGTTTTTTCCCCCCCCCCAGCTAAAATGCAAAACATATGGATGGGGTAGAGTAAAGTTTCAGTGGAGGACAAGGGAATGTTTGTTTAAGTCAGGGAGCAAAGAGAAACATCAAAACTAACAAAAGATGTGTAACATGAGCTTTTCAAAAACAAGATCTCTTTTGTAGCTTTCCACTAACAGACTCTCTCTCCAGAAGAGGCATTTCCCAACACCTAACATGTCCCAAAAAAGTTACTATGTAATGCTGTTGAACTTTTTTTTTTTCTCCTTTGGTGGGGTGTACTTGCATACTGATAGACTGCTGAGCTTCATTAATGATCATTATTTTGAGACATTTTCAAAAAAAAACCTTTCACAACTTCACATGAGTACAGATGGGTAATAACTATTGTCTAACAAAAGGAAAACTGGTTCATTTTAAGGAGCCAATGGATAATACTGTAAACTCTTGCTGTTGCTTATCTAGTTACAGAATTATTTATGAGAATGCTTAGCTCTGTATGGGAAGCATGAGTACCTCTGCCCTCCAAAGCTTATGATGTATACCACAGCATGCATGGCCATTCATTTGACATTTGAGGATCTATTCATGGTAGGAAGCTTAAACACAGCTGTAAGTGTTTGCAGAACAGCAGCCCAAGTAAGAAAATTAATTCCAACAGCCAAAGTGCTTCAAAATACACCTATCAAAAAAGACAGGTTCCTTCCACTCAGCTGCTTCTTTCCTAGCACATTTAACAGTAGCTGATTCTAGCGCAGAAGAGAAGTTCAGTGTAAAAGCTGTTCGGAAAAAATGCTGAAAAAGAGGAATGCAAAAGATGAAAAGGTAGAGAAGCATGACAACAACAAACAGCAGATTCCGTATGGGGAGAAAACACACACAGGAACTACAAAGGAGGAAAAAAAATGCAGAAAAGGTTCAACTGGTCACATA
This sequence comes from Falco punctatus, assembly GCF_963210335.1. Taxonomy (NCBI): domain Eukaryota; kingdom Metazoa; phylum Chordata; class Aves; order Falconiformes; family Falconidae; genus Falco; species Falco punctatus. The sequence continues at coordinate 90,979,244 of NC_137585.1, forward strand.
GTTCAAGAGCTGGGGGTATGAAGAGAGGAAATCCAGTGTTCCCATAACAAACTTTTGTAGCAGAACCCTAAGGTTACCAGGGATAACCATATCCCATTTGCCTTATCAAAATAAAAGTTAACACTGTATCCTGATTTCTGCCACAAGCAGCTTGATTAGCTGCAAAAATCTGTTCCTAAATAGTAATCTGTATGTTTTTCTAGAGTACTTAAGTCTCCCTTTTGGAATGCCAGAAACTCAAGTGGTTTTAATTCATCAGCTATACTCATTACTACCACTGTTAGAAAAATTTCTCGGTAGATCCATGACGTTTTGCACACAATTTCCATACTTGGCAAACATCAACATTTCACCTTTGTGAAGCAGTGTCACAACGTATTGCAGACACCCAGGGCAGGTATGAGAAGGAAACTTTGTAGATGATTCAGGGAAGAGCTGGGTGGCCAGATCACACAGCCTCTCTACACGTGAGGAGGAAGGCAGCAACACTCCTCTTTGCTTGAAAGATGAGACACAGAGCAGATGTCAATCACAGCAGATGAGGCAGTAGCAGCGAGATATTCCTGCCGAAGTAGGGAAGGTACATGTACACAAACCAAGGATGATGCAAAGTGGAAAATTCCGCAGTTTTGCTCTTTACTGCTCACCAACGTTAAATGTATCTGATTATAAAACATCATCCCCCTAACTCCTCTCTCCCACGGTTCTTTGCATTCTGCCCATAAATTCCATTTCAGCTGGGCTCCATCTTTCACAATGACAACATGCCCAATGCCAAAGCCCTACTTCCTTAACTACACCAACTGTCACTTCATGTCCTATGACTGTCCACTCCACCTGAGGTGTCACCTGTCTGAGCGACCACCTCACTTTTCTTCACTACTGGCCAGCTTCCACAGCTATTCATCTTTTCACATTGTTCCTTATTTCTTCTTCTGTTTTCATACAGCACCTTAAAAGGCAGAATTACAAATCAACACTGAAGCTTATCTATACTTCTGGGGCCTCCACTGACTTAAGAGGGAATCATGGTCATCCTTCTCCTTTAGATGACTAGAAGGTGGATGTTTATATCAACATTCTACATGGTTACACCTTCTCATTAACGGGATCCAAATATCAGACATTGTTCCACGCTTTATCTGACATTAGTCCTCCATGCAAGCCTTCTGGTAAGCTCTACCCAAACATCATTGCTCTCCAGTTCCCTCATTTCTCATGTATCCAAAAACACAAAGGACCACAGTCTAACTTTCTTGCCTTCTTAGATCATCACTACTAGGACAGCCTAACCCTACAGCTCCAAGCCATATGGAGTGAGGACAGGCACTGTTACCTCCCCTGTTAGAGCTATTTCAGTTCCTATGACACAGCTCAGGTCTGATGGTTGGTAAAGGTAAGCATAACTCCGACCTAATGGTTATGGGCACTGACTGCTGTGACCCCATCCATACTGGCATAGACCGCTGGCTGTTGAGGATCACCATCTAAGTAAGAACTTCATCTATGCTACATGCCAGAAGCCTACAGACTGTATTTTGGCTGTGGACACCACTATAGTGGCAAGAAACACAAGAACTATAATTTACATCCTTTTGTGGACTTGGCTCCAGAAACAGTTGCCTATGATGTTTGTACCATTTCACAGCCTTCTCATCAAAAGTTAAGTTTTCACATGCTGAAGAGACATCTAGAAAAGCAAGACAGCAATTTCAGATTTACAGAAAGGATAGCTGTTCACATTTAAAAGGAAAAAAACAGCCATTTGATTAAATAACTAGCACAAGGGCACTCTGATTTTATCTGAAAACAAGACACCATACACAATCACACAGAGAGCAAAGCTCTTTGTTGAAGTTGCACACCATCATCAAAACTGTAAGTCCACAAATGGTGAATGACAACAGAGAAAGAATTTTCTTCTTAATGGGGGAATTTAACATTAGTTACTGGATTATCTGCCAAAGTGTTTTCAGATTTCAAGCTTCGCTAAGCTGGAGTATTTAGCTCATCATTAACAAACCCATTATTACATTGAAGAAAATAGGGAGCAATTAGCATACAAGATGATAGCTTAAAGGTGGTGCTAATTGGAACGAATGAAGTATTTTTGAATCCCATTGTACACAATTAAGTGAGATAACCAGGTTCTGGAAAAACAATTTGCTAAACAATTTCAGTGATGTCTATTCTATAACCTACGTTTAAAATTTAAGCAAACTCAGCTCTGCAGTAAGTTCAGTGTACTATGCCTTCGCTGCATCTTACTTCAGTTACTACCACCGGGGCTGTGAAGTGAAAGCTGGTCCTGCTGTACAGCAAGCCTTGTTCAGGAAGCATACATATAAAACCAACAACTAATTCATCACAACAGTGGAGATCATCACTGAAGTTCAAGTTCTGAAAAAGAACTGAAGAACAAAAGCAACAAGGAAACAGAGTGTAATATTCATAACGCACAGTACAGCATGGCGCTGATACACAGCAAGTTGCAAGACCAGTTGAATTATAGGACTGTGCAAAATAAACAACTAGGAATAATAGAAAGCCATCTACAAAGAGCTACTGGGGGGGGGGGGGAAGTGCATGCTTTTGTTCATGACTGCTAAGTAGACAGGGAGAAATCTTGTACATTAATAGTTAATCTGCCAAGGGGAAGAAAGCAGACAGGAGGAAAGATGCAATTCTTCATTAGTAGTGAACTGCACTCAGACATAAGATGTTAGTTAGACAATTATAGTACAGAAGTATGCCTTTGCAACATTAGGGATTTGTTTTCAAAAGCTACAGCTAGGTGATTTAAAAATCACTTTCAAATTTTGTCATATATTATTTCTGATCTATTTAACACACACCTACAACTATAAATATATTTGCACCAGTAGGTTTTACTTAATTCCTATCTTCAGCAAACCTCCCTATTTGTAAATTCGCTTCTACATCACTATTTTTTTTGGCTCGGTAGATGTTTAATATTTTCTTCAAATGACAGAGCCGTCTGTAAACCCGTAACACGCCCTATTTTTAGTATCACACCTATCTCATATTTTCCTTTTTAAAAATACAGCCCAATTATGCTTTGGAATAATACCTCCCTGTACTTCATGTGAAAAAACGCTTCAACAGATAACAACACTCACCAAAGCATCTCTCCCCATAGAAAATGCTACCGCAATCAGCAAGCGGACTCTAATAAACAACTGCAGCATACACCCCATGTTATCGTGCAGGGGCGGTGTTTCCCTGTTTACTGAAAACGTTATTGAACCGTTCCCCCCACACGCACATAACAACAACAGCGTGCAGTTAACATCTTTTATTCCTACACCCTTCAGAGAAAAAACGGTCCACCCTCTTAGTCTTCCTGTACAACCTTTGAATTCTCTTAAGGTGAGATGTATGTAGCGATTCCAAGGACCGACTGGTAGCAGCAGACCTTCCCCTGAAGTCTGATTTCTAGTGGCGTCATACTCCAAGTGTGTCAGCATACAATAGAAAGGCACTTCTTTAAAGGAAATAAATAAATCATCATCCAGTATCACAATTAAAACCCAAATACTGGCATACATATGCATAAACAAACATACACGCACATATATATATTTCTCCTCATGTTTGAATTATGTAAAGACATCTTGAAAATTAAGGCATCCGTGGGCTAATCTGGAAGTTCTTCAAACAATAAAATGATATCTTCACACAGAAAACCGAGAAGAGCCAAGAGTTCACTGATGAACAACAGATTTTTATCTCTCATAAAAGAGTAATTTGAATTAGCTGATGTTTTAAAATTATTTAAGCTCTACTCCCACCATGACTTCTGCATACGCTGTGAGCAGCCCTATGGAAGCCCATCCCTCACCGGTGGGTGAGGTTAGACACAGCCTCTGTGGGATAAAAGCCTTTATCCTTCTAAAAATACCAGTCTGCCAGGATCCACTCTCGCAAAGCTCCGTGATGCAAACGGCAGCGCTGCAGTCTAGGGGCAGCTTTACTCCCATGAGTAAGCACTGGCAGCACCGCGCTATAATTAGTTGCAGTATTTTTAGGGTCACCGCTGAAAATCAGAGAGAAACCCCTGCGAGAGATCTCAAGGTGGGCTGGTTCTCCCCCTCTGGGCTATTTCCAACGTCTGTAGGGAAGAGAGGCTCGGCAGGCGCCGAGGTGACACGCTTTCTGCGGGAAAGATGTCCCTCGCTGCTGTCCCTCTTTCCCGCGGGCGGGCAGCTCGCAGCGCCGCTCCGCGCACCGGGCCCGCGGCCACCCGCGACGTGGGGGCCCGCGGGGAGCGCTCCCCCCCGCCGCCCGCCCCCGGCCCCGCGGGAGGGCCAGCGCCGCCGCTTACCTGACCGCCACCCGCACCGAGCTCTCGTCCTGCCCGGCCGACATGGTGCCGGGCGCAGGCGAGGGGCGGCCGCGAGCCTTGCCGGGAGCGGGGGGCGCTGCCGGGCCGAGGAGGGCCCCGCAGGGGAGGAGGTGGGGGCACCGCTGCGGCTGCCCCCTCACCTCCTCCTCCTCCTGCTCCGCCACCTCCTCTCTCCAGCCATTTTAGGTGCCTGAATGAATAGGTAGCAGCCGCGGCAGCGCAGGGCGGTTCGCGCCGCTCCTCCTCCTACCCGCCGCCCCGCTCCGGCCCCTCCAGTCCCTGGGCGGGGAGCGCCGTCAGTCAGCCCGCCGGCGGGCGGAGGGACGGCCCCCGGGCACCCGCACCCGCCCCTCCGGGGTCCGGCCCCGCCGCCCCGGCCGCCCCGCGCCCGCTCCAGCCGCAATGCGTCAGCAGGCCCCGCCCCGGGCAGCCGCCGCCGGCGCGGGCACGGTGGCCGGCAGGGCGCCCGCCTCACGGGCCTCGCCTCACCGGGGCGCGCGGCGCCGCACCCCCTCCCCCCACGGCGCCCGGCGCCCCTCGCGCACCTGCCCCTCACAGGCACCCGCCTTCGGGCGCGCGCGCCTCTTGCACGCCCACCTACTTGCGTGTGCCCTGACACACGCACGTCTTGCACGCCTGCCTCCTCACATGCGCCTTGACACACGCACCTCTTGCACGTCCGTCTCTTCGCATACGCCTTGACACACACACCTCTTGCACGTCCGTCTCCTCACATACACCTTGTCACATGCATCTCTTGCACGCTCATCTCCTCACATATGCCTTGACACACCCACCTCTTGCACGTCCGTCTCCTCACATGCGCCTTGACACACGCACCTCTTGCACACCTGTCTCCTCACATACACCTTGACACACACACCTCTTGCACGCTTACCTCCTCACATATGCCTTGACACACGCACCTCTTGCACACCTGCCTCCTCGCATACACCCTGACACATGCGCCTGTCCCGCCTGCCCTCCACACATGGCTCGTCTCAAGCAGGCGCGCCCCTGTAGCCCCACACACACCTCTTGCACACGCACCTACGCGCTGGCAGCCACAGCCACGCATGATGTCCGTCGTGCCATCCCACTCACGTGTGCCGCTTCCCCCGCGCGCACACCTGCACAGCGCTTGCACGCCCGTGTGCCCCTGTCCCCCCACAGTTCCCCACACGTGCTACCGGCACGCACGGCTCCTGCCCACATGCATGCGCAGCCACGCAAGGGCTCTCGGCACTCCCAGCTTTCAGGCCTCCCTGCTGGGAAAGCGGAGCTCAGCCCCCCGTCAGGGCTGGGGTTTTTGCTCTTCCACGTGTTTCCCTCTCCTGAGCATGGGTGCGAGCTCCTCGCTCCTCGCTCCCCCGCCCCGGCCCTATGCGGGCCCTGGCGCCGGCGGCAGCACGCAGCTCTCCCGTTTGGTTTCCTGGCCGTGCTCGGCAGGTTTGTTTGCCCTAGCTGCTCCAGCCAGGCATTGCTGTTCTCACTTCGCTAATGAAATGCCTGGTTTTTAGTTGGAAACTGAGTGGGCGGATGACATTAATTTTTGATGCAAATAGTATCCCTGCCAGGAAACAAGCCCGGTTATTTTGCCCAAAACAATTCACATTCCTAAGGAAGATTTTCCATCAGAATAGGCTTGGGTCTGAATTTGTAATGATATGCTAAAAACCTTGCAGTTCAAGTTGTTTCGCTTCTGATAGCGAAGGTTGCTCACGCCCAGGCCCCAGCCTCTGTCAGAGATGGGCAGGTGAGGTCTGCCGGCAGGACGGGGCCTCTAGCCGTGCCTGTGGCTCACTCAAAACTTCCTCCTTCTCAGCAGAAATCCACTGAATTATTGTTACTCTGCATGTTTCTCATAGTGACTTCCTCTCCCTTTGTTTATTTGTTTTCTTGGGGTTGTTCGTTTTTTTGTGTTCTCTCTATTCATTTCGAAATTGGACTGTTGCTGGAAAATGACCCACCTGGAAGATGCTATACAAAATGATGGTCTTCTGCCTTCTGAATTACATGGCACCACCATACGAAGCTCCAACATCATTTGAAATTATGGGGGACTTAAGCTGCATAGCGTATCGCCACAGTATACTGAGACAGTATTTGTCCAAAAGGCAGTAAAATGGAGACACAGGTAGTTCAGTCTGAAGTCACAGAGGGGATCTGCTACAGGCAGAAAAAAGCCCATGCTTCCCTGGGCTTCCCAGCTCACTCCTCTATTTAATGCCATAGGCCAGATGCTTTGTTTCTCCTTTTTTTCCACAATATATTATAGAATGGGCAAGGTAGCAGGTAAAGAGAAAGCTCCTGCAGGTGAATTGTGTTGGCATTCATACCAAAATAGCCTCAGAATGCAAGTGATAGAAGGTTCAGAGATCAGGGCGTTTCCAGCTAGTGGAGACTAAACACTCGTGACTGTGTCATACATCTGCCCATATTGTACTGAGCTATTTAAATTACCCGCAGCCCATCCACAGTGAGTGGAATCCCATGGCATAATTATGTTATCATGACTTATTTACACCAGAGTTACAAATCAAGCTAACAATAAAGCTAAGCAAACATGGGAAAGGCAAAGGTCTCTGTGTTTTCAGTGTAATAGCTTTAGTAACTTGGATACTTTCTTATTCATAGTATCAAAAGCTTTTTTTTCAGCTGACGCAGCTGCAAGGTTAATACAACAAACGCACTCAAGCCAAATCTGTACCTTGGCAGTATCCGCCTGCATTTGTTTCACACAGCATCTTCTGCTGGGTAGGCCCGAGTACAGCAAAGCTCATCCCCATCACCCTGAGCATGCATATAAAATCCTGCTAAGTCAGTGCCTCCAGTGCACCCCGCGAGCTGTGCTGAAAGCCCAGCGGCGAGCAGCAGCCGCAGGAGCTGCCTGGGACTGTCTCAGTCCTGGCTGCTCAGTCAGGCTCATGCTCTAGATCTCGCCAGGGCCATTTCTTTTCTGGCCCTCCTGTGCCCTTAGATGTTTGCCTCAGCCTGACCACATCCAGCCCTCTCTCTTCCACAGTGAAAATTAAAAAGCCTGGCAGAAGTCCTCCTGAGCTTAATGTTCTGTAGACAGACGGATTGGTATTTACAGGTTTCAGCTCTTAATGACAAAGATTTGTTATCCACATCGGGATTAAAGAGGAAGCCATAAATGCTGGTGCTATAGTAAATCTATTCTGTTCTAATTCATGGTTATTTCAGTCCTACAGTATTACACATAAATTTTCTATCTTAAATATTTCACTCCAGTGCTGGGCTCCTCTAAAATTGACATAACAAGTTACATTTAGCTTCTTGCCAGGTTTCATGCAAATTGCCTGATGTGTGACCATTTGGATGTAAACCAGGAAAAGGCATAGGTCCTATTTCTTTAATGGCAGATTCTTCTCCATGTCCCCCATTTCCAGAAAGCATTTGTTAAAATAAACTGTTTGTTAACATACTTATCGTAAAATAAACTTTTATTTCATTTTTTCCCAACTCATCCAATGTAAACAGGCAGCCAGCAATATTGTTAACTTGGCTGCCCAGGAAGCTTTAATCAATTCTCCTGCTTTTTGTTTCTTATAGTGTAGTTGGCCTCTGCTCTCCAGCATCCTATTCATCTATTTGAAGGATTAATTGAATAAATAAGGGCACAGTCGCTTCCTTTCTTTCAACATCTAAGGGCATAGCCATACTGCCAATGGCTTGTTTATCTTTAATAAAGCTGTGTGGTAACATTTACAGGTATGCCCAATCTCACAGCTAATGAATGAATGTTCCTGGAAGGTGCCCCATCCTCATGCTCCTCAGTCAGCACGCTTACAGGTAGGACCTCCAGTAGAGCGCCCCATCTCTCCTGTGGCTCCAGCACCACAAGTACCAACCACCTCTAGTCACCCCTGCAAAGGTCTCCGGAGAGGGGGCAAACGGCAAGGCTGGGGAGCAGGCAGAGAGTTCACAGCTCTGGTCCCTGCTCGGTGCTTAGAGGAGGACTGCTAGGAACATCCTTCCCTGGCAGCCGTCCCATCCCGGTGACGCTGTTACACTTTCACCTCCTCCATTCTCCTGCCGTATGACTCAGCACAATGAGCTTCATCCACTGGGGTAACCAAACCAAGCCCTGCGTTTGGAAGGGTGAGGGCTCTGGCTGACACACACACACACACACACACACCCTGCACCAACGGTGACGCTGCCCAAAGGGCTCCTTTAAACAACAGAAGCTGCCTAAAATCAGTGAGATGTACACAACCTGAACGAGCCAAGCAGACTCCACTTAGGAGTCAGAGCCCTGCGTTTTGACCTATGTATGTTTGCAAGACAAGTTGTTTAGGCTGTGTCTATGCTGTACCCGTTGATTTTGAAATGGTCTAATTAAAATAGACCACTTAAAATAGTACAGCCCTCACTTCAAATTTTTTAACTGTGATAATTTACCAGTGCTGAATAAGCCAGTTTAATCAAAGGTTCAACTTGTTAGTTAGGGCCATGCTAAGGCTGACTATTTCTCTGACCTGCTGAAAATACCATTTAGTTCAGAGAAGAAATTCTGTTGATGAAAATAACAGAACAGTGTTAGAAGATCTTGACATTGAGACAATTCATAACCATGAGGATCTATCCCATAAGGGTTTGATAATGATTATCATTACCATAATATTATCATTATCATAAATATTAATGATTTGTTTAAGATTTCACTGTATAAAAGCTTATCAGGTAACAGGCTTACATTCATTATACAGTTGCGATGTTTTCCACTGCTTTTTCCGCTGGGTAGTGGAGGTGACACTTTCATTGGCACAGGCCATCATAATATATGAAATCAATAATTTCTGATTAATCTGTACCAATTAGACCAATTGCACCATGACTGATAGAAGGCTTCAAGCAAAATTAGTAGGTTTTGTCAAGTAAAGCAGTCATCCCACGGTTATGGAAGGCAGATATTCGTTTGGATACAGACAGGGGAACATGAAATGTTCAAGCACTGTGGAAGAACAGTATTGATGCCTTGTCCTGAAGGTCATTAAATCGCATAATCTGCATAGTTCATGCTGTTTTATCGAATTTACACATACAAAATAAACAGTATATAATTTCATTAATTACTATTGTCTTCCTGAATATATATATATATAAAATAAACTCTTTTTAGCCACATACAAGCCACAATTTATTCAGTGATTTTGGTATGACATACCATGAAGCCTAAATGTATATGCAAATATGATAGAATATATACAATCAATGAGCACAATTTTTTATTTTTCATATCATATATGATATATCATATTGGTTCATAAGATAGTTTGAAAAATTTGGAGATTTTGGCTCATATAAGTGACCACAGATTTTCTTTATAGCTTTTTCCTTGTTCAGGTCTGTCATCATTCTGTGAACTGTGTGACCTAAAAACTCCCTGTATTCCAGTATCTTATGACACAGGAAGGGTAAATGGACTCTTATGGAACTGGGTTTCATGAGCAACAGCATTGCTGATGGAAATCAAGTCAGTAACATTCACTTGTCAGCAATAATCACTCCATTTTATCAAATAAACTCTTCAACATTAACGTATGCAGTATTTCCAGTTTTCTACTTGGCAAAATGAAACTTCTTTTTCTTTTTTGCATTTTCTATTTGATGCCTTGGGTTTACATGAACCTTAGGCTTTTCCATAGTCATCTTTTGAAAGATCTTTGCTACAAACTACACTAAACTTCTAAAAACTCTTGCATCTTGATTTTTCAGGACTTTTTAGAAGTAGATTTTTCTTCTTTCACTGACTCCTCATTTCAAACTGCAAGTCTTGGAAAGCAGTCAAGCTTATAAAAGACGTTTCAAATGCTTTTCATTTTCTTCCCATCACTCACTGAGACTTTTGATTAAACAACAATGAGGAAAGAAAAGTGTTAAGCCACTCTACGCTGGCAGGCTAAGAAGTGTAAGAGGGAAGTCTTTGCTCCCAATAAATGTAGAAAAGAAAGCATGCTGCTGAAGGTAATTATCGCTTGGCTCATGGTAGGATGGGGAAGGTAATTTCAAAGTTGAGAAGGAAGAAGAGAGTGCAAGGTGATGTTTATATAATCAGAATAACACCAGATAAGGGAAGAAACAGGCTGGTTTAGTACAATGACTGTGAAGAGAAGATGGCAGAGAAACCAGAAAGGACGGGTGGAGAAGGAAGAGGGATCTCTGAAGTCAAAGCCAAGCAATGGCTCTGCAGCGGTGTTTCTGGAGCTGGTCAGCACAAGAGGAAAAGCAGCAACAGGCACCTCTGAAGTGAGAAGAAAGGAGATGTTTTTTTTTTCTGTTCATCTTCCAGAAAATGCATAAAGTGTATAGCAGGAAATATAATGGAAAGAAATGTGATTAAGGGATCATATCTGGAGCTGAACAGAGGATTCAATGGGAATAGAGCTGCTAGCTACACCACTACACTTGATGAGGAAAGAAAGAATTTCTTTATGTACTAATACTTTTGACACACAGAAATTGTACTGTGTTAACTATATCACTCTTAACAAAGCAGTACAGTTTTCCTCTGCTCCTGGCAGCTCAGAGCGTTTGTGTTGTATGACAAAAATGTGCTTATACCCATACACTTACTTCTCTTTCTTCTGGGCCTAAGGACTGCTGTAGTTTGTACTACTATAAGTGCTGTCCGCACTAAGATGGTTTTATCAGGACAAATATTTTGATATAAATAAAATATACATGTTACATTATGTCCCATGTAGTACACATATACATTAGATCCCCACTAAACCAGCACTGCTAGACTAGAATTAAAAACACATCTCTGGGGAAAACTTCCCCAAGATGATCTTGACAGTCTCATGACTCAAAATAGTGGATATACGCTAAGGATGAATGTGCCTTTTTTGTCACCGTGTTTTAAGAACTTGTTGTTTAACTGGAAGCTGCGATCAGCTGCTTTGCAGTAAAACCTTGCAAATTCACCCTAGAAACTGCAAGTCCCTTAAAGTAAGGGAGAGTATAAATAATGGAGAGGAGGTGAAAAAAAGATCAGAAAGTAGCCTTTACAATAATGTAATTTAGTTCAATTATTTATGATAGCACTATTAAAATCTAACACAGTATGAAGAAAATAACTCATCTTAGCAGGATGAGACCTTGCTCTGGCTTTGGGTTATTAAACATCTCCTGAAGTGTAGCCAGGTCCTGCAGTTTTTTGCAAAGGACTCCGTCCTGTGGGTCAGTGATTTTCACTTCTAAACGTGATTCTTGGGCCTGATTCATTAATGCCTTGCAATAAACCCAGAATGCTACTAGATCAGGATGACTGAATGTTGTGCTTTCCTCATGCTCTTGCAGAAGACTACAAAATACTCCAAAGAGTAGTAGGCCAGCTGTTTTACAGGTCTGAACCAAAGCAAGTATAGCTCTTCTCCTTTCTTGTACAGGGAAATTGAGGCAAGAAGGACACGACAATCACAGATGCCCATAGAAGAAATGGTTGTCAAAACCAGTATTAGGGTTGACTCCTGTGCCTGTGCAAGCACTGTTAGACCACACCTTAATGAGATGAATTATTAATACAAAAGCTGCACGGGAAATTCATTTCTGCTGCCTCTCACCAGAACCAGCTGTTCAGACTTGAATGTGTCGCAGTTGCACAACACAAATTTTGCCTTAAGGATACAGTTACCCAACATGATGGATTTTTCTTAATGTCCCTCCCAACAGCATCCTCATCCTTCCTCTGTCCTTCACCCTTCCCCCATCACCACCATGCTTTCAGATTTTGGTTCAGCCTTGTGGAAGTTACTGAATGACATTTCTGTATGCATTTGGTGAGGACAGCATTAGCAGTGGCAGGGCAGCCTCCTCTGGGCAGCCATGCCAATCTGCCCTAGATAAGGCAGAAAAAAATGAGTTTACGTATTTAAACAACAAGCATCAAAACCCTAGAGCATTCCAGATTAAATAAATCTTAAGTTCTTCATTTCTGGTAAAACACCCAGAGGAAATTGGTCCAAGAGGCCAGAAAATTTTCTGTTTCCCTGCAGAGCCTGCTGATGACTGTTAGTAGAGGTTAGCTGGTGACCAGTTTTATGATTACTTTGTGTAAACGCCTCGTTGTCCTCTACTGCTCACTCAGGCTTCCTCCTACTTCCATCACACCAGATGGTGAATTCTTTGGGTTAGAGCTTGTTGTGCAGTTTTTTACGATGAAGTCCTATTTCCTAATTGGTGTCCTTAGGCATTACCACAATAAAAACAATAAATAGTAATAACAAAAAATAAGGATGGAAGGTGGGTGAAGACATGATTAATTACCTAAACAATACTGGGACCACAAGCCACAGGCAGCACGGGAGCTTGGGGAAGAGCGAGTGGGTGGAGAGTCACCTGCATAACAGAGGGTTGGGCGTGTAAAGAATGGGTCTTGCAAGACAAAACTGAGAGTCTTTATTTTGATAGCATCATGGAATTTATAAATTAAGGGATGACAGCTGCATAGTAAAGATGGCACAAGTTGCTTTACTCTGTGTTTGTGCAGCCTGGCTTGGCACTGTCATGCAGACTCATGAAAAATAAAAGGATAGTCAAAATGGTGATATAACAAGCTGGGAGATGTGGGAAGCAGGAGTTCCCAAAGAGGGTTTGCAGAAGGACCACTGCCATACCATGTGCTGTACCATGGCAGCAGCAGCCAGGGCTGCTTTGCCAAGCTCTGCAGCGGGTTGCAAGCCTCACCTCCCCTTCCCGCAAGAAAACACGTGCTTCCAGGTCTGTGCTGGGCTACATGTAGGTGGAAAAGAAGCATTCACTTATGTGGGTAGCAGCCACAGCTAAACCACCATTCTTCACCTTCCCCCAGAAAGATGCAACAAACTGAGTGTTGTTTTTCTTAAAATTTATTTGAAGTCATTTTCATACCAGTCGCTGTGTATGTATCACTTGGGAACACTTAGGCCAAAGGGTACTACTGAGAACAGTGATAGGATGAATCTTACTTAAATTTGCATTTATAAACAGGGAGTATGGATATAGTTTGCTCCTGAAAGGAAAGAGCACTTCTTTGCACAGCAGGTAATGAACTTCTAGGATTCATTACCACAGGAGGTTGGGGAAGCAGGCTATTAGCAGGCATAAAAAGGGATTAGACAATATTTGTGAGCAATGCCTCTATCAAGAGATAATAAAAGGAGCAGGCAGTTCCACTGGCTGTGATGTTAGGAGGCTGGACCAGAGGAAAAGGCCAGGTACAATTGCTCTCCCCGAACAGCATCTCCTATTGTCAATCTTCAGGCTTTGCTACCTGGGTCTGCCTGCCCTATCTAAAGTAACGTTGTGCTGGGAGCCTGGTAGACCTTGCAAGGTCTGCTGGGGCCTTCAAAACCTGTGGCTTGATCATGGCAAGATGGCCAGCACCCATGCAGCTCCCCCAGTGCCATCATGGGTGCTGGGCAATACAACACCCTTGTATTACTGAGTCATTCTGTGTTAGGAGTTTCTTCTAGATCTTTTCATAAGTATTAAAATTATTATCTCATTGCCTGGCTTTTCATGCAAAATGTAGATCTTAGCAAAGATTCTTATAAGGGTCTGCTAATAAAAACATTGACAAATTTGAGGCTGTTTACAGAAAAATGACAGGAATGAGGAAGACCTGTAGTAACTGATAGACTGATACAAGGGAAATTACTTAAAACAACTCGTTATATATATGTATTCCTGGCTAAATAACAGCCACAGAGCACATACCTAAAGAACAGAAATATATGGAGGGAATGAACAAAGAATGACTTGGGGTGGAACACAGATGGTGATTGAGAAGAAGGATACAAAAGTAAAGGGAACACAGAGGATCTCAGGAATAAATTTCATGACAGTGACCTATGTACAGATCCAAGAGATTCTTTTTAGGGAAGTAAGAAATCCCTCACTGCCAGGACACCGCAAACAGCACTGGGAAAATGGGACCAGAGGCAACAGCAGTGAGCACTCACAGAAGTGTACTTCATGACCTGCTGTCTGTCTCTGGGCTTACGGGCGATGACTAATCAACACAGGAAAGCATTCTGGTTTGCTTTACGGTTTTAGTTTTGAATTTTCTATTCTTGGAGTGAAGTCCTACTGTAACAAACGGAGCACGGTGTCATGAGAAAAGCCCGTTCCTCTCGCAACCGTTCAGGAGTAACTCAGTAGAGAAAAGAGCACCATCTAGTGCTACATGCTACTTGTTGACGCTGGAGCATCTCCATATGCTCTGTCTTCTGAGTGTCTTGATTTCAGTGTTTGTTTTCCCACAGTTTATCCAGCCACAGGGGAATTCATCCTTAGCAGCAAGGAGCATCCCGGCTCCCGGTAAGAGTCGATGGTTCATCATGAGCTCAACATCTCTCAGAATTTTGTGCACACCAAGGTAATGCCTTAGGCACCTAGTTAGCATAATTATGGTTGTCTGATTCATTCCGGCCAGATTCTACTACCCTTACTCACCCGGTGGAGTTATGTGCTTCACAGATAAGCCTCACTGCTTATTTTCACTGCAGTGAAAATTAATCAATACTTACAGGACAGGCTTAAGAAATCAGAAGGCCAAACTTCAAATGCTTGCACTTTTAAATCCAGAGGGATTCATTACAATTACCTTCTGATTCTACACTCACATCGGATTTTCAAACTTTTCTTACAAATGTGAAAGCTGTACAGGGTTTTTTTTTTGTTTGTCTGTTGTGTTTTTTGTTTTTATAAAAAATTAAAATCTCCAAGAGGGAGGTCTTCAAAGAAAACATTGCTTTACATGAGAGTTGCCTTCATTATCATGAAGATAAATCATGTGTAGCCTTAATTATTTTTTCAGCATTTATGGTTAAAATCCACTATTGTTGGCTTTGTTTTCTTCTGATTGTCAATCCGCATTATGTTAGTGTTCGTATTTTTGGTCTTCAAACCCTTCTACTTTGTTTCACAGCATCAAGTTTTCTGTCATAATGCAATTAAAATTTCAAAAGAAGGCAAGAAACAGGTAAATCAACTTTGAATGATTCTGCATCAGCTTTTGTTATGTATTATTTAAATACATTTAAATAAAGACTTGAAGATACATGTAGCATTGTTTATGTGGGTTAATTTACATATAGGTGTCTAGAGTAAAATGTCATTTTAATGTCTTACTTCATTTAAATTTGTGAGTTTCCTAAGTGATCTTCAGTGATACCATGCTGCCATGGCTAGATTAAATTTCTCTAATAATGTAATTATTTCTTCTCCCCTTGAAATTATTCAGCATTGCACCACTCATTTCAACTGGAAGATGATGAAACTCAGCTATTCAAGTTCCTTCTACGTCCTCTGATTTGCAAAACTCTAGTTTAGCCCATAGAGCTTTTTATTTCTGTCCTTTATAGTCCTTCTACGTGTTTATCCTATCAAGCAGTCTTCACATGGCATATTTTTTAACTGAAAAGAAATGCTCTGGGTTACCTGCAGCTGTTTCTGCCATATTGTATCTATAGCTTCACTCCTCAACTATTGCCACCCACTTATGACCATTTCTTACTTGGGATATTATTTTCTTTTCTATAAATACCAGTTGACTTGGTTTGGATGGTGTTTTTTATTAGAATGTCTTGCTGGTTTGGTTTTTTTAGTGAGTAGGGTCTTGATTTATTCTTACACATTTATGCTCTTTACCAAAGAAAGACAGCAGAATTTGTCTGTAAATACACATATTGCATATATATGTGTGAATATATGTGAATATACACACAGGCCGTTGAATAAGGGCAGTACAGAGTGTGGGTACTTACAAAATAACCACAGAGCCTGTGTGTGCTACGTGGTTGGTGTGCATTAATGTTTCCCCCTAAAGCTACAACGTACAGACCGTTACCAGTGTAGCTGCAAAGGCTGTGGTCCAGGGGCTGCTGGCACTCCCTTCTGCCAGAGATGTGGCAGGACCATGCCCACCTCTGGCTAGGGCTCCATGGGACACCGACATGGACGCTGACAAAAAAGTCTGATTCAGGACATCTGCAACCATGCTGGTTCCCCATCCTAGTGGGCAGGTAGTAGCCTCTTCGTGCTGTAGAAATAAAACTGCTGTACGGCTTCTGCTCTCTGGGTGTTGGGGTTAGAGTCTCATCTGTACCACCTATGGACCTCATCAGGCAAAGAGGCTTTCTCCTCCCAATCTTTGGAAAATACATGTGTATTACCATATGAAGGACACACTCATTATATCAAGATCCCATGGCTTTGAAGTATAAAACATGACAGCACATGGATACATGTTCGTCTGATCATGGATATGTAGGACTTAGGCCTATAGCTGTGTGCATCTGTTTCTGGTTCATGGGAACCACCAGCCTGGTACACTGTACCATATTCCCAAGGATGCACACATACAAGGTATGCAAAGGGACTTCCAAGAGCTGATACTGCAGTGGTCCAGGACTTCTGCAGGGCTAAACATCCATGGCTGGGCTGGGGGATTGCTGAAGACACAATCGTGCCCTGGTGTGTCCAGAAGGAAATGGTCAGTGACCAGCTGGTCTGCTTAGATATGCACAAGTCTGTGGGGCTGGGTGGGATCCACCCGAGGGTAACGAGGGAGCTGGGGGAGGAGCTCACCAAGCCGCTCTCCATCATTTGTCAACAGTCCTGGCAAACTGGAGAGGTCCCAGTTGACTGGAGGTTAACCGGTGTGACATCCATCTACAAGAAGGGCAATAAGGAGAATCTGGGGAAGTACAGGCCTGTCAGCCTGACCTCAGTGCTTGGGAAGGTTGTGGAGCAGAACATCCCGAGTGCCACCACGTGGCACGTGCAGGACAACCGGGGGATCAGGCCCAGGCAGCATGGGGTTATGAAAGGCAGGTCCTGCTTGACAAACCTCATCTCCTTCTACAACAAGGTGACCCACCTGGTGGATGAGGGACAGGCTGTGGGTGTTGTCCACCTGGACAAAAGCCTTTGACACCATCTCCCACAGCGTTCTCCTGGAGAAACTGGCAGCTCACGGCCCGGGTGGGTGTACTGTGCCCTGGGCTAAAAGCTGGCTGGCCGGCCGGGCCCGGCGGGTGGTGCTGAGCGGAGTCACATCCCGCTGGCGGCCGGTCACAGGGGGTGTCCCCAGGGCTCCGTGCTGGGGCCAGCCCTGTTTCATGCCTTTATCAATGACCTGGGCGAGGGCACCGAGCGCACCCTCGGCCAGTTTGCAGGTGACACCGAGCTGGGGGCAGTGCTGATCTGCTGGGGGGCAGGAGGCTCTGCAGAGGGGGCTGGGCAGGCCGGGCCGATGGGCCGAGGCCACTTGTAGGAGGTTCAACAGGGCTCAGCGCCGGGTCCTGCCCCTGGGTCACACCAGCCCCACGCAGCGCGACAGGCTGGGGCAGGGGGCTGGGAACTGCCTGGGGGGAAAGGGCCTGGGGGGGCTGGGTGACAGCCCTGGGCAGGAGCCAGCAGGGTGCCCGGGGGGCAAGGTGGCCAACGGCATCCTGGCTTGTGTCAGGGACAGTGTGGCCAGCAGGACCAGGGCGGTGATCGTCCCCCTGCACTGGGCACTGGTGAGGCCGCACCTCGAACACGGGGTTCAGTTTTGGGCCCCTCAGTGCAAGACAGACACTGAGGTGGGGGAGCGTGGCCAGAGATGGGCAACGGAGCTGGTGAAGGGTCTGGGGCACAAGCCCTGTGAGGAGCAGCTGAGGGAGCTGGGGTGGTTCAGCCTGGAGAGGAGGAGGCTCAGGGGGGACCTCACTGCTCCCTGCAACTCCCTGACAGGGGCTGTAGGCAGGGGGGGTCGGTCTCTTCTCCCAGATAACAAGCAACAGGACGAGACGAAACAGCCTCAAGCTGTGCCACAGGAGGTTCAGGTTGGATATTAGGAAAAATTTCTTCCCTGAAAGGGTGGTCAGGTATTGGAACAGGCTGCCCAGGGAGGTGGTAGAACCACCATCTCTGGAGGTATTTAAGAAATGTGTAGATGCAGTGCTTGGCAACATGGTTTAGTGGTGGACTTGGCAGTCCTGGGTTAATAGCTAGACTTTGGTGATCTCAAAGGTCTTTTACAACTTAAATGATTCTATGGTTCTGATTCTAAGAAACACCAAGGTCCTTAGCTGCAGCTGCACTGCTTACTGTGGGTCACCAGTGGATGTCATTTGGGCTCTCTAAGGTGTATAATTTCAAAATGATGTATAATTTCAAAATGATGTTATGATAGAAAATACTTTGGAAAATGCTGGCTTTGTTTTTGTGTCTTTTCTGTAGCAACAACTGTGGGGAGCATGGGAGAGTCTGTAGAGAGTGTTATCTCATTGCACATAGGTTTAATTCTGTCACCACACAGCAATAAAATTTAACATCTATTCATAGCTACACTAGTAACAGCGTAATTAACTAATTAGTTGGGAATAATTGTTAAAAATACAGTATTGCAACTACCGTAAATTAATAGCCTGTGTACTTCTAACTGGGAGAGCTATGAGTCCATGCTTTTTCTCCCTAGGAAACAAACTCCTGAGAAATAAAACCAAACTCAGCAATTCAAAGCAAATTTACACTTCACTATGACTAAACCAGGAGCCATAAGAGACTGGCAACTGCATAAAGGTCAGGTTTATGGCCTCACGCAAGGAGGAGAGCGTGTAGCCATACATTCGTGGCGCCCAGAAGCGGGTAAGATCCCTGCTGGCACCAAAGGCCTGCTGCTCTGCCCTCCCCAGTCTGGCACCTTGGCTTTTTGTTGTAGAAGGAAGCAGGAGTCTCCAACACTGTTCTTCAAACTGAGCGGTGCTGGGCTGCCTTCACACCAGTGCAAGGAGCGAGCAAGCCTGCGCAGCTCTGCCTGGCAGCCGTTCAAGCCTCCCTCACCTGCTCGCTCCACACATCAAACCAGAAATGTTGCCAGGGTCTAGGGAAGCAAACCCCCGCCTCTTAAAAAATACAGCTGTGCTAGTGCCAGTTTAGGAGGGTTCGGTTTCCCCTAGGGACCTCCTTCTTTTCCCACACCTTGACACTATGCCCACTCTCAGGGAACTTTGGCAAGGGTGAGGCTAGTTGCAGGCAAGAAACAGGAGTCCAGTTGTGCTTTAAGGATAGCTTTTGCAGGAGCAAACAAATGGCATCTATTTTAAAAGTGTTACAGACCAAAGATTTTTTTTTTCCCAGACTGTCTATTTGTTCCTGGTTATGGTTTTGTTCTGTGTTTTCAGCGAGCATATAATTACCATGAATTATATAGCAGAACAGGGTGTGTATAAGGCACACCTTGAACAAGCTGGTTCTCATTGGCTTGAGCAATGGCTTTAGAGGTGCTGTTTCCCAAGTCTGGCTTTCAAACCCATGGTCTGGGAGACCTGTACAGAAAACTGTCTTGATTTAAACTTTAAAAGGTGACATGTTGTACCTCCTGCAATAATAATACACTCTGTAGCTCTTGGACTAACTAACCATAGCAAACACAAACCTCACAGCAAACACAGAAACATTAAAGCTCGCAGATTAGAACAACATTAATGCAAATACAGATATTCACTGTCAAACATTTTTAGCAGACATCTAATAAATCCTTCTTTTCATGTTTGGGCAGGGAAAAGTACGCATCTTGCAGATTTTGAGCCATCACCATATTTCAGTCTGGTCCTTAGATTATTCATGGAATTATACAATCACAGAATAGTTCGGGTTGGAAGGGACCTTAAAAATCACCTAGTCCTAACCCCCCTGCCGTGGGCAGGGACACTTGCCACCAGACCAGGTTGCTCCAAGCCCCATCCAGCCTGGCCTGGAACACTGCCAGGGATGGGGCAGCCACAGCTGCTCTGGGCAGCCTGTGCCAGGGGCTCACCTCCCTCACAGGAAAGAATTCATTCCTAATATCTAAACCAAATCTACCCTCTTGCAGTTTAAAGGATTCTCCCTTGTCCTGTCACTACGTGCCCTTTTAAAAAGCCCCTCTCCAGCTTTCCTGTAGGCCCCTTTAGGTACTGGGAGCTGCTGTAAGGCCTCCCCGGAGGCTTCTCTTCTCCAGGCTGAACAACCCCAACTCTCTCAGCCTTTCTCCATAGGAATGGTGCTCCAGCCCTCTGATCATCTTCACGGCCCTCCTCTGGACTCGCTCCAACAGGTCCATGACCTTCTTATGCTGGGACCCCAGAGCTGATGCAGTACTCCAGGTAGGGTCTCATTGGGGCAGAGCAGAGGTGCAGAATCACCCGCCTTGGCCTGCTGGTCATGGTTCTTTTGATGCAGCCCAGAATATGGTTGGCTTTTGTTTATTCCCAGTGCTATGTGCGTTTGCATAGAGGCATTTAAGTTGGGCCCTGATGGAGCTAGCTTACTGGCTGGAGCAGCTGGAATTCCTTTGCGCTGCCCTTCAGGTGCTCTCCTGCTGCCCTGCGATCCCTCTCCAGGCTCTGGGCATCGCTCGCTGGTACTGGCATCAAACTGGTAGAGGTGGGATGGATTGAGGTTCCCCTCGCCCCAGCAGCTTTAGTTTAAAGCCCTCTTCACCAGCTTGGCAAGCCAGTGACCAAATGTGTGGGGTCTGGCTGAGCCCCGCAGCAGCCCCCGCAGCGCTGTGCTTGCATCGGTAGCGAGACAGGCGGTGCCAACACACCAGGGTTTGGCTGCTGCTGAGCAGGGCTCGCCCAGCACCAAGGCTGCCTCTCCAGCATCCCACCCCTACCAGCAGGCTGGGGGTGGGCAAGGTCTCGGGAGGGGTCAGAGCTGGGACAGCTGACCCAGTGGCCAGAGGGATATTCCATACCGTATGACGTCTGCTCAGATATGAAAGCTAAGAGAAAGGAGGAGGAAGGGGGCACATTTGTTATTTATGATGTTTGTGTTCCAGAGCAACCGGTATGTGTACTGAAGCCCTGCTTCCCGGGAAGTGGCCGAACATCTCCTGCTGGTGGGAAGTAGAGAATAACAGCTTTTGTTCTCCTTCGCTTCCATGCATGTGACTTTTATTATTTCTTCATTAAACTGCCTTTATGTTGACCCACAAGGTCTTTTTCATCCTATTTTCTCCCCTCCTGTTCTGCTGAGGAGGGGAGTGATAGAGCAGCTTGGTGGGCGCCTGCCATCCAGCCAAGGTCAGCCCACCACACCGAAGATGCCCTTCCCCTTCTCTGACAGGTGGACTCCATCAGTCTCCATCAGCACAAGTTTCTCAGAGCGAGTCCTATGGTCTAAGTGTCTAATCCTTGGCTGCGGCACCGGTCCTGCAACCGTTTATTGATTCGCCAGACTTGGCTGGCACTTTCAAACCCCTTCCCTTTGACCTGGAGGACTGATGAAAAAATTGCCTGCACTCCTGAGTCCCTTACTGCTGCTCCCAGGGCTCTGTAGTCCTTGGTGATACTCCTGGTACAGAAGTAACTTGATAATCCTGTTACTTATTCTCTTCATGAAGGCATCCTGAAGGCTACAACACACAAGGTGATTTAAAACTGATGATGCTGTTAAAAATTAAAGCAAAAAGCAAATCATTGATTGAAGTGTTCGGTAGCAGAGCGTGCTGATAGACTGAGCTCACCTGACTGGAAATCAGCGCTGTTGCTCAAGCCAAAATAAGAGGTAACTGATTATCGTTATAGGCACAGGACTAAAATATAGGTAGGGAATATTTGTTGATACTCAAGTCTTCCTATTTACTTATTTCTGCATAGACCTGCTCTCTAATTCCCCAGTTAGGTTGACACAGCAGTGACTTAGAAATCTGGCTGAGAACTTGTTACTGTTGCTATTCGTGCTCCTTGCTGACAAAACAAAATGCAGTAAATCCCACCTGCTACCTGTGCAGTGGTTAGTTCGGGTGGTAGATGGGGCAGGACTTGAAGAAGCCCCAGGGCTGTGCGCAGAGTATTTCTAGATTGATTCCAACACCAGTACCTTTCACTTCTGGAGTTAAGGTTTCCAGATTGAAGGTCTGAAGACAGTCTTTGTGCTCTCAATTAGCCTATTTACCTGGTAAAACAGTGACCACATTTTACTGCTTGATGAACGGTGGGACAAAGTCCTACCTTGCTTTCCTATTTGATCAAGGTGAAGTGCACGATGACCGTGCAGGCCTGGAAATGGGAAACCTGTCCAACTGAACTGCCACACTCCCTGCCACAAGATAGTCAGACCAAAATCCCCAGTGACATTCAGAAGAGACCGAGATTTTTCTGTGTCCTTGTGTGAAGTGCTCCTTGGTTGTACAAGCAGCTGAGTGGTGCTAGTGGTCTGTATTTTGCCATGCAAAGTGGTAATTAACAATGATAAGTAGACCCTTCACATACCAAAGTCCAAGACACCTAGTGAATAACTGGGATTACAGGAAACTACCCCTATGGGCAAATTTTTATGTAATTGTCCACTATGGGTACCTGTCCATGCAGCTTCTGAACTGTCTCGCAAATTAAGCTAAACAGAGATTGATCAAATTCAGTGCACAACACATTTGCCTGGCAAAGCCTCTTGAAAGCCACAGAAAGTTTGTTCTGAAGTTGAGTAAAAAGCAAAGGAATTGACATAATGCTGCTTTTAACTTAGGAGGCAATTCCTGCCTCACCTTGGGCAGGCAGCGATGTGGTCAGCTGTTTCATTAGAAAGACAGGATTTGTCATGAAAGCCTCTGTGTCGCCTTTTTCCTCTAACCCCTAAATTAGGAGGCAACAAGAATAGTGAATGTGTTGTGCCTAAGGCCCATTAGACCCAGGATCCAGCTCTATACTAATACCTCTTAATATTCATCGCTATCTAATTCACCATTCCGTCTTTAGCATAACTGCATGCATTTCTCTAGAATGCTCAATTTAACATCCTTAATTATACAGGCATTCCTGTATATTTTCTAACTGAACTAGTACTTACAGTATTTCTTGTAACCTGTGTATCATGTTCTTTCAAGTGAATCTGAACTTTTATGTGTGTTACTATCATCAGCCACATGATGATCTATCTTCTGTCACCCAACATATTTTATAAATTGATTTTTGGATAGCAAATACTATGATTTATGTACTGTGATACAAACCCCTTTTTAGTTACTAATAAAATCTTGTGAAATCTTTTCTGGGAGGACTGAAATTTTCCAGGTTTGACTCAGTTCAAAGGTACATACATAAAAGAAAAAAAAAAGTATCTTTTTGTTTTGTTTTGTTAGATGACATAGATAAAGACAAAAGATATTTTTTCTTAATTAAATATAAGTTTTATGGTTCTTGTAATTTTATCAAGGATTTCAAAGATTTGATGTTTTCCATAAAGCCCAAGCTCCTGCACACCAATGTTTATGCAAGAGTAAAATCCTTCCAGATTAATAAGAAAGTATCTGGTAATCATATTCACAAAGAAAATAGGAACACTTGGATTAGCCATATTCTGAAGGGTCAGAAATCAGAAACAAAAAGATAACAATCCAGTATTTGTTGTTTTGTAAAAATACCACTGTTTTTAAGTAAAGCTGCTTGAGGTGTGGCATTAGCAAACATGAAACCTTGCTCCATTCTTCTTCATCTAAGTATCAGAAATGTTTAAACTCTGTCATTGGGAACAGATTGTGCAAGTCATCCCCAGCATGTAGCACCTCGTTTTGAAGCATGAGGAAACAGGTTTTGAATCACCAGGGAAATGGCACTGAAATATTTCTTAGTTACAACAGGCAGGGAAACATTTCATCACGTTCCGTAACTCGTAGGTCCAGCTAGCTGTGGCACGTGCTATACAGCACTCCTCAGAAAACGCATTTTCCACGTTTACTTAGACAATATATGTAGCACGCTTTGACAGCCATATCGAGGTAGTGTCTACTGGATGCAGAGGTAAGTCTATGCCAAAAAGTCACAAACACCATAAATCTTTACCCAGGCATTTCCCAGGCTGCAATAACCAGCAGTTTCGGAACATCCCAGTCTTGCCATTACATTCCAAACATGTGTTTGATAATCACGAGGGGACATGGGTGTGTGTGGGTGTAACTCAGGGCTGGCAACATTGAGGGGTGCTGCATCCACATGAGGCATAACAGCAGCTCTCAAAAATCATGATTACAGTGGAAATACAGAGTAATTTTGCATTCATGCAAGCTGGTTGGTGATCCGCCGGCAGCCTTCACACGCTGCTTTGTGTCTCACCCGGACAACAGCCGCTCAGTATGGCTATTGTCCTACTCTGGGGACAGCGTCCCCTCCTCTGGGTGATGGGGAGCTGGCTGCTGTGGGTGCTCGTGTTGGGATATGCCACACACAAAGCACTGAGTGACCCTTGCAGTCTGTCCCTGTGCCCCACACACCCACCACGCTTATCATTGGAGCCAGGTGGGTGGCCTGGGATGAGCGTCTTCTGGCATGACAGGAGGATGCTGGAAGTGCTGGCGTCCAGGCAGAGAAACCACACAGTGACAGAAAGGCATTCCCGTGGTCACGGCTGGATGTGGCTAGAGGTTGCTGAAGGCACCTGGTGTCCCATAAGGACCAGGGCTTTAAAGATGTTCTACAAATGGATTTGAAAAGCAGCACTTAAATTTTCTTTGGCCTGTACAATGCTGGCTAACATCCCATGGTCCAGGCACCTGAAGTCAGCCTGGCTCTAAATGATTTGCTACATTCTCCTTGCTGCGGACAGGTTCTTCTGGGGTGGGAACGAGGTCTCTCTGCAGTGGAGGAGTGGTTTTCCAGCTGTTCCACCCCACCCTTTCGGTGGGTTAGGGAGTGGGTCCCTGGCTGGCAGTCCCACCCCTCTGCCCTAGCTGGGGAGCGGCTCCTTAGTCTCATTCTCAGTTGACTTCATGGCAGCCCTTGCACAATCCCTGGAACTACTGCCAGGCATCTCTGTGATGTGAACAGCCCCAGAGCTCTTCTGTAGGCAGCTCGAAACCAACTTCAAAGATGTGCTGCTTCTGGTCTTAAAAAGCAAGTTGCTGCTCCCCCCGAGGGGAAGCATTCCCTGGCTTCCCTCTGCTCCGGCTTCCCCTTTCCCCCGCCGCGCTGCTGGCTTTCCTCTCCTCTGAAGTGCAGCTGCCCTCTGCACCCCTGAGCCTTTAACCTCACCTCATCAGCGTGACAGAGACACTAATGTATTCCTCTTTCCCCAGTTGGTTGCAGCATGGCAGGGGGCTTTAGCAGAGAGGCACGGTGCCCTGGCAAGGTTTCTTTGCCCAGAAGCCCTGCAGAAGGACGCCCCTTGGTCTGCTGCTGGCCTTGGTCCCACTCCTGCACTGGAGCTGGGAGGATGCGGCGTTTGAGGAAGCCAGGCTGGCATCTGTGTTCGCAATACACAACAAACGTTTAAGCTGGAAGGGGTCAGGGGGACTAAGCTGTTTCCTCAGTAAAGCCAATTCTCACCCTTTTTATCACAAATCTCCAAACAGTTGGATTTACCCCCGACCCTGGGAATTCCAGTCCAGTAGAGATAAGTAAAGGAGAGAAAGCCACAACTTTCTTTTCTTTTCTTTTTTTTTTTTTTTTTAAAGCAACTATTTCTAGCTTCACAGCCAGAGTAAAGCCTGAAAACATGAACCACAGGCAAAGGCAATGCAAAGCAGTGCCGTGGGTGCATATGCCAGCTAGGTACTGCTGGCATTGTGTGGCAGCCCCCTGTCCCAGGGACCTTCCCCAGCATCTCCTCTTGAAAAAGCCAGCCTAGGGTCTAAGCAGTTGTGCTCAAAACAGTGAATAAGTAGAAGCACAAGCACAAGAGGAAAAAACCCTAAAATTTCCAAAAGATCTGACCCCCTTATTTTGCCATGGAAGGGTAGGCTTGGGAACGTGTCCCTCTAATCCTGTCTCTTTCTTCCAGTTCTCTGGTCCACGGACAGACAGGCAGCGTCAGTGATCCCTGCAGTGGAAACCTGCCTGAAAGTGAGCTCTGACGGTCTTAGACCTGCTTTCTCTGCAAGCCTTTCTGGGCTAACCTCTTCAAAGTGCGGGAGGGAAGCACCATCTGCCTGCTGGATCAGAGGAAGAGTGAACGAGATTTAATTAAGATGATTTTGCCCTCTAGTCAGGCTGTTCAAAAATTAATTTTAGCTCTTCTACCCCTTCAATTAAACTCATGAGCTAGAGGGAGCAATGCACCCTGAAATATTGGTTCTGCCTCTCAGATGGCAGTGACCTACATCTGCGGGTGCTCAGCCCACAAGCCAGTGCCCGGGACTGTCGCTGCCCTCCTGCACTGCATACAGGAGGAATGATCAAGGTGCTGGCTTGGATTAGAGGCAGAGTTTGATGTGAATCCTTTAATTTCTTTTAAATGCATCATGATTCATTATCTCAGGCAGGATCCTATATCAGGTGCATGAAGAAAGCTTTGTGAGAGGCAAGCTGAGGTTGTTTGATCAAAGCTATGCCCTAGGCAACGTGAGAGCTCTTCCCAGTCTATTATAGCTGGTTTCTGTAAAAGCAGGCAGCACCAATTCAAGCATTGGAATTGACTGGAAGGAAACTTAGACATGTTTCATTTTTTTCCCCAATATGTTTCCCCCTCAGCTTATCAGTCATGTCAGTCCTTCCCAACAAAGAATAACTGAAGGCCAAATTCAATTCAGCTTTCATCTACACCTGCAAAGCTTACATCATCCTCACCGAAGGCTTCCTAAGGGTGGCAGATGAGTTTGGCTAGTAAAACAGTCAGCCTGGCAGAGATAAAGTCATGAAACTCTTGGGAAATGCCGTGGTTACTGAGCCCTGCCCATAGCAGCACTGATCAGGATGCAGATCTGCTCCAATTAAGTAATGCAGCATGCAAACAGCGGGGAAAAGAATTTAGGAAGGAATTTAGGATCTGTGAATAATTTTGTCTTCAGATCCTGCCAATTATATATTCCACAGTGTATTGCGTAGTCAGTCGCTCCCAAGAGCTGCTGAGCACCTTGAAATTATACTCCTACAAAACAAACCCTCAAATGCCTTCGTAACATTAAGGGCCATGAATGCAGCAGCTATTTTACGTGTTATACCTGAAAGTAATGGCCATTTCTCAGCCCACTAATAGAAAAAGGAGTTGCATATGTCATCATCAGAACGCACCCACTCACTATCAATAATCTTTACAGGAGATGCTTGCTGATAAAATTACTCTGGCTATCCTGCGAAGGAAAGCCTGGCTCAGGAGCAAACCTTGGCAATGCTGCACTGATACAAGTCTGCAAACTCAGCAGTAACACGGCTTCTTGCAAGTTCCTCTCTAATAATCTAATGTCAGTGTCATTAAGGAAACCTTTTAAGAACAGGTATCGATGCCAGGCAACTCTAAGCTTCATAGACCAAACATTTGTTCTCTTCAGTGTCCCTGACGTGTCCAGTGTTTCACTGCCGATGAATCTGGCTCCGCTACTCAACATGGCATTCAACTTGGCATCACCTTTCTTTCCTGCCAGAAGCCCAGCAGACTGGAGTTTTAGCAGCACTTTCCAAACAGGATTCCTGAGGCTTAGCATTACACACAGGACAGGAAATCTGAGCTTGTAAGACTGCGCAGAAGCTTGTGTATTTGTGCCTGGATCTGGTGCTCAGCCAACTGCAGGAGAAACTGATGGAGGTAAATGAAGCAAGACACCGGTGATGAAGAACTCTCCCAGGTCTTAAGTATTCCTGCATGCTGACAAAGGGGATTTGTAGTGAAACTAAGACTGTGAGGTCTCCACGGCACATGGCAGAGCTGTGTCCTCACCCCCACCCAAGGCCGCCGTGGATGCCGACTCAGCTTCAAGAGCAACAAAGCAAATAGTTTCTGCTTACACATGCCTCATTCTTCAGGAGAGCATGTGGCTATGCCTCTTCTGCCTCCACCCATAAGAAATCCAAAAAAACTTGAAAAGAATGTAACAGTCAGATGGGATTAGAGCGCAAACCCAGACTATGGCCAGTTTAAGACCTGTCCGGGCAGGCAGACACAGACATCAGAGGTCTTCTGCCCATGCTGCAGGCTGGCACGGCAGGAGCCAGCTCTGACCCGGAGGCAGCCCGGCGCTGCGTTTAGCACAGCCCAGCGTGGTGTTCAGCTGGGCACTGGGAACACTGGGCAGCTCCCGAGGGAGGAACTGCCTTTCCAGGGTGGGCCATGCTGGCTACACGTGCTTTCATGGGTGCCAGGGCAGGGCAGCTTGGGTCGGACCGTACTTGCCCACGTACAAATGCAGGAAAAAGAGCTGGAGAGACTCATCCTTCAAGGCTTCAGGTCTTCAGTCCTTTCCTTGCAAACTCACGAGCAGGTTTGCTGTGCAGTGGAGCTCAGCATGCTGGCTGAGGCGTCCCTGAACGCGCAGGGTGCTGCAGCCCTGTTGATGCCAGCAGCACTGGAGCTCTCACTTTCATAATTGCCTGTTGGCCAGGAGGGGCTGTTTGGGCACTGCATAACACATGCCATAGATGCCATCAAACAATGTCCTGTGCCAAACCAGGCACTTTCTGCTGGAGCACCCCAGTACCCATCAGAAGTCAAACCTGTCCTGGCTTCATTCAAGCCTGAATTTGTCTACTTCCAACTTCTACATCTCATTTATGCCTTTTGCAGCAGCATAAGGCTCTGAATTAGCGAAGTAAACATGCATCTTCAAGCATGGCTTTAGCAAAACAAACCGCAACGCTTGGAACGTGGCCTTACGCTTCCTGGTCACCTAGGCAGGTATTTGATGATACACCCCTGAACTATGTCCTAGGCAAGAGCACACTTTGGCCCATCAGATTTGGTTTGTCTTTAAGGCACCCCTGGGAAGTCCAGCCTGCACTGGAAGTTTGACAGGCAGAACAGGAGTTAAAGCCAAGAGACGGAGAAGGTAAATTTTTAGGAAACAATCCTTGGTTGGAGGGGAAGGGGTCTGGAAAGGTTGGAGCAATAACTCTGGGTTTCCTGGAGGCACTCAGTGGGGCAGAGGAGCAGGCGCTCCAGTAGTGCCCTGCAGGGAGCCGGGGCGCGCAGCCCTGGCCAGCACCGCTCCATCCTCGTGGAGCAGCCCCTTGTCACAGCAGGGTGAGCGGGTCATGGGAGATTGACAAGGCTAGGATGGATTGATTAAGGGAATATCTGGCAGGCTCATTTTTTAGAAACAGAATTTTTTTAAACTATTTAAAACTGATGATGCCACCACCATTTGGGGTTTTTTTTTTCCCCTCTGGTTGTTAATTAAAACTTCTCTCAGACAGAAACAGCTTTCAGCCCATGACTTGAAAGAGGAATTGAACCTCCCTTCAGCAGTCCCTGGAAGTAAGTCCTTACAAAGGAAGCATAGTTGTTCTCCCTGGCCAGCAGCATACCTTGCCTCTGCTTTCATCTTGGCATGAAACGCATTAATCACTCTTTTTTTTCACCCATAACAATGTAAGCACAAAGAGTCTAATCAACAGTCCTCATCCTCTGATGCTCAGCGACGAGCCATATGGCCCATACATAAGGGAACATTAGCGATTAGACAGGGATTGAATTCTCTGTAACACGATTACTGTATAAAAATAGGATAGCAAGGGACTGCAACAGCGCCTCTTTGCATGCTCATTTTGCACTAGTAAGGAAATAGGGATTTCTGTGATTTTGCATCTGTGGCTGCCATTTCATACTGGTTATGAGGGGATTTTTGGTTGAATAGCAGAGCTCAGACAAGGCGTGCCATTATTTAAGAATTGGTTATATTTATGGGTTACCTAGAAATACTCCAAAGGACACGATGAAAGGCGATTGTATGCTTCTGATGACCGCTTGCTAGGATTAAAAGAGGATTATTTGTTTTTCATTACTATGAGCTGTGTAACTTTTAAATCACCTGGCATTGCAGGTGTAAACTGGTACTGGGATGTGTTTGCTCTGTGCAAGAATGTCCTGTTATTGTGAGCATACATCTCGCAGAGCCCAGCTTTATCACTACTAGTTGTTGCACTTTAGTACCTCACGTTACTACCTTGTTACTACCGATTATTAGCTACTCATCATTTTAGTTGTGTGGACATTATTTCTTAAGATTTTTCCTAAAAGTGATTGTTGACTACCTACAAAGAAAAAGCGGATGCGTTTGACAGCACCCACCACCCCGCTTGCTCTCTTCCAGCACTTACCATCAAAGGCAGAGCCCCCATGGAGCCAACCCATGAGGATGCGGTTTGTCTTGCTGGGAAGCACCTGCAAGGTCTGGCTACGGGATGCTCAGGGACTTCTGCTCACACGCGTGTTTGGGCAGTGCATTTCCCAGGGACCAGCACCAGCACCCAGATGTCTCAGCGCTGCACCCATCCCGGCGGGGACAGAAAACGGGCCAAAGGGTGGGAAGGAAGACTTAGTGCAACCTGTATAAAAAAGATAGAGATCTCCAAACACACCAGCACAGGAAACACCAACTGATAAAGTCTCTCATAAACTTCATGTATTTATAGCACAGCGTAGCTGTAATTGAGAAGAACATTTTAAGTGAGATACAGAGGACAAGAATATTAGAATTACTGAGTGCAATTTTTTTGGTTGCTTTAAATATGAAATACGTTGGGTTTGCTTCAATAGCTTGCTTGCCGTTTATGGTGAGAATAATTTCTGCTTTCCAAAGACCCTAATCTTCATGAAAAGCGTTATGAATCTGATCTATTTAAAATGCAGCTCTAAACCACCACAACTATAAACTCTCTTTCAAAGATATTTCAACCTAAATAACTTTTATGACAATTTTCCTGCTAAAATTGATCAATAAATGAACATTTTTCTTTCTCTCGCTGTGTTATTATCTAAACACTGTGTCAGGGTCAGCTTGCCTTTATGTGTTTGACGACAAGAGAAGAAGAGTAATGTGCTATTACATAACCATTTTATGTCCAAGACAGGTTTCATTATTGCCTTTTTTCCAACCTCTGGCTTTTCCCATGGGCCCTTGGACTGTTTTTTCCCAGACCTCATGCCAGTCTGGTTTCTCACCGGGGGCTCAGCCCCAGGACCCAGCTGGCTCCTCAGCCCTGCATCAGCCACCGCCACAGCATCTCTTCCTCCCTTTTTTAATTACCTGTTTAAAAAAAGATTGTTCTGGATTGGTGGGAGTAGTATTTTTAATATGTCACTGTTACCATCTCACAGATAGTCTCCCTCACATGAGGTTAAAGACATTTATTTAAAAAATACAAAGCAAGTGTTGCAGAATGAGCCATAATCAGAAATAAGGCCACAGAGAGACAGCACAAGGTGTTCTTCCAGATGTTCCCCACTTACTTGAAAACTTCACCTGTGAGAAGTCTTTGAACACCTCTGCTCTGCATATTTCCTAAGTCCTTTTTGCCTCTGTGATACAAGCCTTGCTGTCCAATCTCTTCTGGGAATACTTAACCCTTGGGCAGAGGCTCAGGGCTCCAGTACTTCAGTGAACACATGCTGGTGGCCTAACCAAAAAGCAGGAATGCTCTCCAAAGAGAGACACCAAAGCACATCTTGCAAAAAAAAAAAAAAAAAAAAAAAAGTGAAACTCAAGTGCAACCTTGCAGCTTTCAGCTCACCTCCCCTGCTACAGTATAGCCTGTCTCCTCCTGGGCTGATGCATGAGCCCCAGCGCGGTCCTACAGCCCCCCAGAGATCCCCAAAAATGCATTTCTTGTGGCTCATGTCCTGAACTTTGCTCTCTGTCAGTGTTCTCCCTCTGAGCAGGTGCAGTAGCTGGAAGGGAGGCGTGGGGGACAAGCCTTCCTGTAAGGAAGTGACCACCATCGCCATGGGCTCCCCAACTGCACAATCCAGGTCCTGTACCACCGCACAGTACCTCATCGTCCCCTGCCACAGCTGGGAAGGGGCTAGACACAAGGAGTTAACCGATGTCCTCATACTCCTGGTAGTCTGAAGGGCTAAAGAAACTGCCTTTTTTATCTTCATCCCCAAGAAATCAAACCTCTCCGTTTCTAGGCCAACATGGGCACTTGCTTGTAATATTTGTGACATCGATGCCTCATGCATAACTTTAACTTACAAAGACCATAATAACAGCCTTTGGGAGCGATGCTGCTGAGGCCACCTGATGTTTCACTACTGAGACTGTCCTCTGGCACACTGCTCGGTGCCCAGCCTCCCTGCAGAACTCCCCAGCAAGTGGTGGCAGCTCCTTGTCACCTTCCCGTCACGAGTCAGGTCCACGCTGAAGTGGGTGGGCATGAGACATGACAAACCTCACAGCAGCCTTTGATGCCAGCCCGATCTAGGAATGAAACTCTTGTTTAAACCTGCAAACACGCAAACATCCTCCCCAAGCTTTCCTACCCCATCACAGAAACGAGGGTCGGGAAGGGGCTCCCAGAGCACACACAGGCAGGTCCGGACTGCTTTGTGAACAATTCATAAGGAACATTGTAATCTCAAAGTAAATGCAATGTGTTTTATTTGAGGTTGGAATAAATTACAACTGTAAAGCATAATTTATTGCTTTATAAATTGTCTGCTCTTAAAAGGCATTAATATCAAACATAAACAAAACAAAGACACATTTGATTAGCAGTTCAGTTCTCTTTAAGTTCCATGAACAGCTGAGTAGGGGGATTTCATTCTATATACGATTGAAATTTCTGATCACAGGCTCGTAAACTTGACTTTGACATGCATTATCATCATATAGATATATTGAGGGGACTGTAGATGTGTTCATTTGCTTTAGGATAGAATTTTTATTGCGATTTTCCCTAATATATCCCATTGAATACCCAGTCCTTCATTCCTCGCTCAAATACAAATCTCACTGGTTTCAAAAAACTCCTCTAAAAGATGTGTGGGGTTTTCTACCCCTGCGGAAGAAGGGGTCTTCCAAGTCTAAAACAGGAATGAGTCTGGTCCCAAAACAGGAATGAGTCTGGTCCCAAAACAGGAATGAGTCTGGTCCCAAAACTAAGTGAAAAACAAACTCCTCCTAGGTTAAAATACTGAAATCCCAAGCACATGCGCCCTCCCATTCTGAAGATTCTTGCAAAACATCCCAGAATTATCTGAATGAACTGATGCCGATATTTCACATTTCTATCGTACGGTTACTCCGTGCCTGAGACTGGTATGAATTTTGCTCAGCACATGTACTCCTCTAGGATGCAGACCCAGGCAAGTCCAGTTTGCCCTGAGTCCTGGGAGGATGAGTGGGTGCTCACAGGAGGCTAGGTGCACTGAGCACTTCGCATCTATACAGCCCTGGATGTATAGATGCCGCGACACAACAAGCTGGACCTGGCCAGCTCCAGCTAGGTATGTCAGGCAGACGGAAGGCGAAAAAGTAGCTTCCTCAGCCTCCTGGGGAGTGATAGCTCCTGAACACCACAAAGGGAAGGAACACGGACGAGCAGCTCTCATTACACCACGAAAAAGGATTCCAGCAAGGCATCCCGCCCTGCCCTGACGCTCTCGCACTGCAGGGACCAAGTGCTCTGCACACTTCGGCTCCGCAGCAGCATCTCCCTGAGCTATTCCCTGAGCAGGGAGCACACACTTCTGCTCGCGCTTCCCCAGCTGGGTCCAAAGCAGCACAGAGTGAGCTGGCTTATGGCCTGCATCACATCAGAGGTAAAACTCTCCACAAACAGAACCAGAGGCTCCCGTCTCAATTAGCCCTTGGAACAACTCAGAAAGTTTGCAGGCAGGATCTCCAGGACAGCTTCTCCTCCAGCTGCAAGACTAACTTTAAAAATAATAAGCCACTGGTACAGTAAATACTTCTAAAACTGGCTCAGTATTACTCAGAACATTCCTGTTTAGACAAGGGTTTCGACTCATACCAGCCTCTGATGTTCTGGTCGTGCCTACAAGAGTGTAAATAGCTGAGTGAGATGCTAGGATATTTTACACGATATTACTGAATGGGAATGGTTAAATCTCTTACTGGATCCAACAAGTATAAATCAAACTTCAAGGAAAATACTATTACATTGATCCTGGTGCAATTTCAGTTTTCATTAAAATTTCATCAGTAACGTAAATATCTTCTCCATGTTTTGTGCATAATCTCATTTAAAAAAAAAAAAAACAGCAAAAAAACTTTCTTCTACTAAACATGGCTTCACCTGAAGATGTGTTTCTGTTGTGCCATGAGGGATAGTCAGCTTCGATCTCTGCAAGGCGGTACAGCAGATTTCAGATGCTGCGCTTGCCCATGGTGGCTCCCAACAAGTCAAGCACCATGGCAGAGCTTTGGTGGGAGGCTGGGAGTGTGCAGGACCGCACCTGGAATTGTGCCGGATTGGGCCAATCGGTCAGCACTTTTCGGTGTCCTCCTTATTCAGGGACTGGACAGCCCTGGTTTAGCTCCCAGCCACATCGTAAAGCGCGTTATTGAGGGGTGGGGAACACTAATGCCCCTTCTTCCACCTCGGCTTCTGCCTTGGGAGAGGCTTGTGGAAGGGCGGCTTTGCAGCTGCTTTGCGCTAGCAGAAGGACACACTGCAGCTGGGACAAGGCCATGCACATAGTGTGTGCCTGATTCATCACCATCTTAGAGAAACATAACTCAGAAATGTGCAAGCCTTTAAAATCATCAGTCATCTCATTTCTGCGCACCGAGAACAGATTCTTGGCTGACTTCTTTTTTTCCTTAGCAGCTCTGAATTTGTCTTTGAAGATGAGAAGGAGGAAAGTTAGCCTTCAGGGAGAGGGACAAGCAGAGACACTTGCAAATTAAAATGCATGCACATGCCATTCACCACAGCAGTGACCTCCAGTCTGCACTTTACAGTACAACATCCGATTATCTTGAACCTTAATTTCTCATCTCTTTCAAACGCTCCCAAGAGCATTCCTTTCTGTGTCAGTGAGATGTCCCAGGGGACTCTACAGAGAAAACTAATGAGAAGAACAAGCTGTTGTCACCAGGAGAAGTACCAGGGTTACATACAAGCCACAGACTCTGGAGAAGCAGGACAGGGAGCAGGCTTATTCCATTTTTCAGTGCCAGTGTCATACCAAGCAACGAGACAAGCACACAGTGAGAAGGAAGATGGGCTAATGCTACATTGGACTGGGATTTTGCAGACTGGGTTAATTTACCTTCCCCTTGTTCTTGAAGTGATCAGAAAAAGTAAAGAATTTATATTAAATTCAGAGTGATCAAACATTCCCAGCTCATCAAATACCACCAAAATATTTCTCCTTTCTTAACAGTTCTTAACAGCTCATGCATTGCCTTTCTTAGACCGAGCACACCAGAAAGAAATCCTCTAAGGAATCACGCTTCTAGGAAAAAAACAACCAACAAACTTCGGGATTGCTACATCTCAGCCAAGGCTCATTTATCCATCTGCAAAGCCTCCTACACCTCCTGATCTTCACTCCCGAGCCGCCCATTTGCTGTGCACTTGTAGTCAGAGAGAGCAGATAAGAGCTCTTAAATCCATTCACCTCTTTACTTCTAATTCACCGGTGCTGGCTGCAGCAAGGCGCTCAAGCCAGCGCTGTCTTAGCGGCTTCTGTTCAAAGCACCTTCTGACTGGCGGGGGACCGGGCTCCTGCTGAACTGAAAAGCAGATGGGACAGCGAGTGCGTCTGAGAGTAAAGCTGTTAACTGGTGCCTTTGCTCCCGGGGAGGGCAGTGTTCAGCCACTCTACCAAAATATGGCAGGCATATTAATTAGTGGTTACAAAATGCTCTAGCTTTTCACAGACCTTTATAAGTGCTGAGCATTTTAATTGGCAGGACAGCCATGCCTGAGAATTCAGCGTATTGTTAGAAACTGACAGTTTTCTCTCCTACAGTCCTTCCTGTCACGAAGCGTCTCGTGGAACAAACAAGTCTCTATATCGTGATTTTACCAGCGGAGGAACTGGGTCAGAGACGGACTCCAGATGGATCAGACCCATGGAGCAGATGAATGACTTAGTCAAGTGAAAACTAAAGTCACTTGATGCAAGGGCCAGAGTTCCATCCCTCCATCAGAGGTTACTGAACAGGGAACACAAATAATCCCCCCAAGAAACTGATGTATCACGAAGGGCAAAGAGGCTTTGAAGCGATGCAGAATAGCGTAAAGTACAGCACAAGTATATTACATATTTAGCTCTACCCCGGCTTCTCTGTCACATGGGAAGCAGGTTGCTCAGACAGTTGTCTTCTGTTCAGCCTGTTACGTTATCTCCTAAGGAAATGCAGGTGGAGGTGTGTATGCAATTCAGCAGTAGAACAGAACTTCGGTTTTATGCGGGCTCAGAGAAACTTTCTTACACCCAAATGAGATTTTTGCATGCATCTGTTACTCACCCAGATGCTGCCTCTGCCGTGCTCCATGCCTGAGTTTCATGCCAGGTTTGCTCTGCCTAGCAGGCATATCATACGCACACAGTGACCTGGTACAAAAGCACATTCTCCAGGCCAAGTCTCAGGCAAAAATTCACCTACAAAACCTAAGTGTACGGGTAGTTTTTTTGCAGTGAATCGGGCTTTCACTAGGAATTAACATAAGCTGCAATGACTAATCTTATACTCTGTGCACTTGCTTGTTTTCTTTTCACAGTTCAACCACTTTCTTCCTTAATACTAAAACACTAAAGTCTTACATACCATTCAGAGCATTATTTTCTCCTGGCTGTGTTTCTCTATGCTCTAAGCCTCTATCACAATGCATGCAAAGGATGACGGCTGAATTTGTAATGCTTTTAACTAAAAAAATACTTTTAAAAACATAGAACATAAATTATTTATTCCTCTTTGTCCATTGTTTTAAGCACTGAGTCTTCTCCCAAGATTTTACACAGTTCATTCAGTCTCTGCTGCATTTTAGGAATTCCTGCAAGTTGGGATTCCAGTCTCTGTTTTTCCTCACTCAGTGATAAACGGATAGCGGTGTCCAACTGCTCGAAACGCCAGCCTCCTTGTCCGTCAAACTGCAGCAAGTGAGTGTGGTACTTCCTGCAGTAGAAATTAAAATATTAGTAACGGCTCAGGGAACAGATGGTTCATTTTTGCATGCAAATTTGGGTGCCTGTGTCTCTTTTCAATGCTGTCTCTCAAGAAGTTGCCGGTTGCCCAGTTTTGGATCACTGGGTAAGATCTTTTTTTC
This sequence comes from Falco punctatus, assembly GCF_963210335.1. Classification (NCBI taxonomy): domain Eukaryota; kingdom Metazoa; phylum Chordata; class Aves; order Falconiformes; family Falconidae; genus Falco; species Falco punctatus. Next base: position 91,016,543 of record NC_137585.1, read on the forward strand.
AGTCACTCATAATCCCAGGACACTCTTTTGTAAGGGATTTGGGTATTTCAAAGCCTGTCCCCAGGACCTCCCTGGGCCATCTGGTGAAATTCAGCAGTGAGGTGCCAGCTGTAAGCTATCAGCACTGCTGCGGGCTCCCTAGCTGGGGTGGGCGCTGCCTCAGGTGCCCCACACAGCTGGGCTTGCCGAGGTCCTCACCTGCAGTGACGCTGGCAGGAGTGGGCAGCAGGGCTGTGGAGGTTTTCCTCATCATCTCCTGTCCTTGGTCAAGGTGGCAGCCTCCCTCTTAGAAACGTTGTCTGTGGCTACAGTTGCCTTCACTGCAACTCCACCAGACTCCTTTTTCTACAGGAGCTTGAACAGCAGCGGCAGACAAGGCTCCCTTCTCACTCAGGCATGCTAGTCCCAGTTTATTTTATTTACCTCACTTTCTGACAGACATTTTACCCCCTCAGCAGAAAATACATTCAGGCAGGCACGGTGCATCTGATACCATTGATAAAACTCTAGTTTGTTCAAATTACACCTCAGTTTGTTCCCCTGCATCTTATAAGGTTGGCTAAAGAAACCTCCAGTCCTAAAATACGGTTCAGTTTGCAAGGGACTAAAATAAAAAAGTCTGTAAAGGAGTCACAGATCTTTCAGTGAGTATCAGGGTGTGTGCACCGAAAATATTCAAAGGTGTACATGTGGAGTTTGTCAAGACCTGACAAGACATTTATCAGGAGGTGCAAGAGGAAGAGCAGAGAGTTCCCTCAGAGCTGCTGGTATGACTGTGTAATTTATCACTATCAATTACAGAAGATGAGATACATCATAAAACAGTGAATATAAATCCCATCCAGGGAAAGTGACAGTTTAATAAATTCAATAGCATATGACATGGGACTCCAAATAGATTCAACTCCAGGCTTACATTGACCAGTTCCTGCATACTATTCTTTGTGACACCAAATGTTTAACCTATCCATTTTCCCCCACCAAAACAAAAAAAAAAAAAATCAGGAAGCTAAGGTAGCTGATTGAGATGTCCAATGCTTGCAGTCTAAGAAAGTAGCTAATTTTTGATTAAAAGGGCAAATATTTTCCGGTATAATCTTGAGGAGGAGAAAACAGCCTGTGAACCCATTTTTCCTCTATGCAGTGCAGTCCCTGTGCAAGCATACCTATGCTAAAGGCATTTGGTGCTTATTTCTAAATACTGAGCACTTCTTTTTACTTCTCTAGAACCCCACAAATCACCAGATTTCTGGTAATTCCAATAATACTGTGGAGGTTACAAGAACAATCCCTAACCTTCCTGAATAGCACTAGTAGTAAGAAATAAGAAATGCCGGTAGGAAACCGAACTCAAAAGACCTTTCTCACAAGTGCTTTTGCATAACTTCCCCCTGCATCATTATTATTTATAGCCGAGATGCTCTCAAAAACCTCTTGAACAGTGGTTTTAAAATAATGCCAAACTTTAAAAAAAAATAATTAAATACTATTTTTCTTTTTAAGCGTAATTTAAATTATTTTAAAACCAAATGTCTGTGACCCATTTTTTTTTAACATTTAGGTCCTGATCCAGCAAAAGCTATTTCCACCCTCACTGACTACACAGAGGAAGGAGAAATGCTGGGGAAACCATTCTTTTTCAGAGAAGCAGACACTGATATAATTTCTTTCCTTTGAGGCAACAGACTGGTAATGGATTTTTGTCAACAATTTAAAAAAAAAAACAACCAAACAAACTGAGAGCAGAGATCAAGGAGTACAGAATGAATAGTGTCTGCTGATGTTAGCTTACACCTCGTTCATCTCATTTTGCCCTTTAAAGTATTTGGCTGTTTTCTGTATCAAGTAACTACATTTGTTTCCCTTGAGGGACTCTTCCACACTTGGTACTCCCTCATAAGAATGATGCTTCTCAGAATTCCAATATTTCCTTTTTTTAACAGACAATCAAATTTTGAAAGCTCACAAACCCTGCAGACAGAGGGCACAACTGAAGTTAAAACACCAGATGTATTATTTCTACGGAAGAACAAAGAGTGGTTTAACCACTTGCCATGTTTCCCACCATCTTCCTGCACTGGTAAACTTCTAGGGTCTGGTGATATCTGTTGTGGCTGTGGAGTGGTGGACTAATTTATTGCCTCTTAGATCCCTGCATGTTGCTATTAATAGTTAATAACTGAAACGCATTTAAAAAAATAAGGAGGAGGAATAAATACATGTCTATTATTGTAGACAAGTTATCTTAGAAAATGCAGTAGATACCGATTAAACAACTGGCCTAGTACAAACATAATAGGCCAATCCACTGCCTGTCAGAAAGCTAAAAGCGAGGACCATGATAAATCCCTAAACATACTTACCAAAGAGAAGGTCTGTGTGTGATGGAAAGCAGGGATATCCCAGCAGCTTTTGCAGCTTGGAATATTTTTCCTTCAACATCAATGCTTACAGCACTCGTGCATTCGTCCAGCAGTGCATATTTCGGCCTTTCAAAAGCAGATAAGGAAATTACTCTTCTATATTTTGGACAGTATTCCCACGTACAATATTTAAGCGAAAGAACAACAGAAAGGAGAGATCTATTTTTGCCAGACAGCTGTCTCTCATCTACAGCTGAAACCTGGCCAGCAACAACATAGTTCCCATGCATTATTCAGGTGCAGAGCCAGCTTCCAGAAAAAATGGGGTTTATTTCCTAGTCCATCTGAGTACACAGTGATCTAACTTATGTGTTCTAGTTTGACCTGGTATTATTCTGTCCTGTCATCACATCACACAGCAGCTACAGCCAACTCGGAAGCTTTCTATCCACTGCTATGTATGGACTGGGCTGCCTTTGCATGCTTGCAGTCTCCCAAACCAAAAGGTTTTGTAGCTTGGATTTCAAACTGCCATAACCTCTGCAGCGGTCCATCAGACTTCTGCAATATTTGGAGGACAGATGCAGAGAAGACATTTACGCCTGAGACGTTAAAGAAAGGAACATCTGGAAAATGTAATGCTATGTTGCCAAAAGCAAAGCTTAAGTAAGAAGCATTCCCCAAACCAGAGCTTGTATGAAATAATGACAAGGCCTGTGCTCCTATGCAGCCATCTAGCAGTACTGAGTATTGCATGGAGATTATAGTCTACTACTGCTCAAGTGATAACGGGAAAACTGCAAAACTTCCTCATTTTCAGATGCTACTTAAAGAACAAATCAAAATGCTTACTTATGGTAAAACATCCGAGCCATGCCCATCCTTTGTTTTTCTCCTCCTGACAAGACATCTTTCCAATCCATGATGGCATCCCAGCCTTTTAAAAAAACGCAAACAAGATGCGTCAGGGCAATGTAAGTTTACGAAGGAAATGCAGCTTCACTTGCAACATCTCTGCAATTTGCAAGCAAAATCATAAAGGACATTTCCATTGCAGAAGACACAGCTCAGGGTTCTGGATCACATCTTCTGAAATACCTCAGTGCCTTTCCACTGGCACTCAATTGCAGAAATGTCCCAAATATCATGTAAATTTTGAAAATGGAATTTAACTTTCTTGGTCATGTAGATATTGTCAATAACTTTACTTACCATCTCTTTGAAAAGACACCTACCTGTAACTAACCATTTCATTCTGTCATGTTTGTTTGACAGAACAATTTTCTATTCCGCCTTGAAAGGTATGAGTGGAAATTTAAAAACAAATTCAAAGAAATAAAGTGTAAAAACCATAAAGAACAGTACCAGACTCCACTCCCTACTGTAGGCAAAGAGTAACTGTCAGCAAACTGAACAGAAACACAGCTGCAGACACAAGGATGCATTCTATGCGTACAGACAAGCAGCTAACATACAAAACTGCAGACAGACAGGAGGATTTTCCATACAAGCTTCCTGCTACCTTGTATTTAGAGATGACCCACAAGTGTTATAACACCAGGTATCCTTATTTAATATTCTGCACAGTCTACAACTGATTTTTTTCTTTATCGTTTTCAGACACGTGCAGTGGGAGTGTGATGCATTTTATCTGCAATCTTATGGCAGACAGGCATTTCTGTGAGTACTCTGGCATGATTCATTCCCACCAATGAAAAAAATTCAAATACCAAATTACCCTACTGAAAATAAGTTTTCAATCAAACGATCCAGACGGATAGAGTTGCAAAACAGTTGAGTTTTGAAAGGGAAGAGTGTGGATGTACAGAAAACCTGAAAAGACATTTTTCTCAATATATCATCCATTCGTGAGACAGGCAGCTGGAGCAGGGTCGAGTGAGGGAGAGAACATTTTTCCAAATCAGCCCAGAAGCACTGTAACTAAAACTGAAAACTCTTTTCTGCCACTTCCCAACTGAAGATAAACATTTCCCAGAAAAGACTAGAAAGAAGGTCAAGCAAGGAGCATGGGCTGTGTCACTTCTGATACATGAACCAAGGTAAGGCACTTGGTACTTGTGAAGGTGTAGGAGGCTGGGGAGTGCTCTGTCCATGCTTCGTGCCACACCAGAGCTTGGTAAGTCTGAATAAAACCTCAGTGAAGCATCTGGTGAGAGGTTGTGTGACTGAAAACAGGAATCGATAATGCTGGAGACTGAATTCTAAGAATTTCCTCTACGTAAAATTGTCAAATACAATGTCACAGTTTTTTAATATAAATGTATATAGTTAGATTTAAAAACCAGGTATGCACACACCAGAAATACATCACCCCTAGTAATCCTATTGGTTTTGCTTTGTTTCCTTCCATTCTTGTCTAAGGATCCCAGCGGGCACCCCTTGGGAGCACACACAGTGCTTTCTATCAGTGGGCTCCTAGCAAAGACAGAGCTGTGTAATGATTAACTGGACCCCCATTTGGATGAACTGTAGTAAAGGGAACAGACGCACAGAAGCTGCTGCAGCTCCAGTCCGGGTGCTGGGACCACACAGAGAGCTGGAGTGCTGTTCCACTGACACCTTCAGCTTCCATAAAAGCCTGTAAACCACCTGGGGCGGTCCTTTTTGGCAAAGGGTCCTAGAGGCAAGGGGTGGGAACAGTCCTTCATGAAAGCCGTAGAAACAACTGTGCTTCTGAAGACAACATTCAGGCTGCTGTTTATATTCTGTTATTTTTAAGCTGAGCATATAGACAAGCTTTAGGAACCTGGATCTGAGCTGGGGTGTGGGTGGGTGTGCATGTGTGCACATGTGCCTGGGGAAGCAATGCTTGCGTCCATACGGTTTCTTCCAGATCAGCTGGCTTATAAAGACTTACCAAAAGACAAAAAAAGGAATGATATTCATGAAGAAGCATCATCTTGTCAGCAAAATCATTCTATTATTTCATCTAAAGGTGTAAGATTTAGCCTCCGTTTACCAGGATACAGCAGTCATCTCTGTGCTCACTTCAACTTACATTCTAACTGAGTATTAGAAGTGCATCTTGTCTCTTCTTGCCTAGTTCCCTCCCTGAACTTTCCTATTTGCCACTTGGAATGCTTCAAACAACAGATACGGAAGAATGCATTTTAATATTATCTATTTAAAAAAAAATATTTTCTAATGTCAGAACAATTTCCTCTAAACAGTGAGGCACTGTAACTCACAATAAACTGCCTCCCTACTGTGCATTAACAATAATGCACCTACTTGTTTCCCTTTTCTTACTGCTGACATGGCATAAATCAATGAAGGTCGTTAGTGTTCCGAAAATATCAGGCAACTCAGTTGCTCATGTCACGCATAGCTACATCCACTTTACAAATGAAGAAATGAAATGGCATGTCCATGGACGCAGCACAAATCTCTTTGTAGGTACAAACATCATTCTGGCTCTCAGAGTCCAAATTCCTTGCTCAATTTCTTGTTACATGTAGACTTTGATTGCACATGGTATGATGTAGATGAGATAAACACTGGATGTCACAGAAATGCCTTTTGCAACCAGTAAGACAAAGAGCATGTCTAATGTGCTGGGGCAGACTAACGGCGGTAGAAATACACACAGCTGTTAGCAGAAAGTAGCGATAGCCTTATGACAGCAGCATTTCATTTTCTTGCATGGCTTCTTTTAGAATTCCTTTTCCCCCAGTTTTCTGAAGGAAAAAGCAAGCTAAATTTGACAACAAAAAAGGGGTTGCATCTAGAGTCTGTAGCACTGTGTGTCCTCCATCCTTGTGAATTGTCATACTTGGAAGCAAGACCGAGCATTCAGCTGCCATAAAAAGATATGGTTAAAAGATCCTTTTCCAGATCTACGTTCCAATGCACCTCATCAGACGTGGACAGAAGAAAGGTTACCCCTGGTGAGTTTTTGAACATGAAGGCCTCTTGCACAGCATAGGACGTATGAGGCAGCTGTCAAAATGGAAGAGAGCCCAGGTGCTGTGCAGCATGAATATGCAAAGGCAATCCTTAGCTGAGGAGTGAACAAAGAGACCGTCAACTGTGTGAGCCCCAGTTCAGCATGACACTGTGGGGATTTGTGTCTCTGGATTTCAGAGCCACTAGAAAAGCCAGCAAAGCACTCGAGTTCCTGCTGGTACCAACAAAAGCAAATCCAGGGCTAAAATGATCAGATGAAAAAATACTGGAGAGAGGAAATGTGCTTATCTGTGTGTTTATACGTGGCCTACCACAAAGGTTCCCTGGAAAAGACCCAAAGATATGACAAATGTGCAAAATAATGAGGGATAGTTATAATCTGGGGTGCTGAGAAACCATGAACAGGTTGAACTTGTTGAGTAATGTCATCATCCCCAACCTGCCAGGCCTGGTCATGCGTTCAGCGTGCTGCTACACGTTCTCATGGCTCCTCTCACGTGACAAGCTATCGGCAGCCTAAGGCTGTACCACGATTGACACTTGCTAAATACACACAGATTTTCAAAGCAGGTCAGGAGGGAACCACTTTATGTATATATCTACTGCACATCTCCACGCTATTACCTATGATTTCTGGACATGCCTGTGCTGGCTGGTGGTTCACCAACCTTCTCCGCTACCCTAATTTTCTATGACGTTATTCTCCTGGTAGAGCTAGCAACTTTGCAGGTGTTGATAGGGGCACCATATTGCTAATATAAAGGTAAGTAACAAAATGGCATTCCTCTAATATCCAGAAGATGAGAAAAATACCAGTGTGCACCTCCGTGTGAAGGCAAGTCTGCCCCTAGCAGCAAGCGGGGGGTACTGTGAACAGTAGCTGCGCTGGGATCTTCTAGGGTTTGGGCTCAGGGCCATCCAGAATGCGGATGGTGGGGAGGGGGGTTGTTATTTTGGTGAGTTTGGTGTGTTCTGTTGCTACCAACTGAAAAAAAGTTTCATGAGGGTAACACAGAAGCTAAACGCCAAACCGGGCTACTTATTCTTGTAACCATTCTACTTACTTCTAACTGGGTCAAACCTTATTGCTAAAAAAAGAGAGGAATTTCTGCCATCGGCAGCAGCAAGATCAGCGTTAGGCTCTTGCTGGCTACTTTACGCTTGGACACTGGTGACCCTTGTACTGATGCAATGTGGAAGCAATTCAGCTAAAGACAATAAAGTTATGCCAGGACAAATAAACTGAGTCAGACTTGCACACTTCTGGATCCATCTGGCTTTTTCATAACTGCCCACAGGGAGCAGAACACCAAACTGCAAAGCATCATATTATATATGCGTGACATTCGTGGTCAATTAAAGCACAACAGGGACATGCCCCAAGGAGCCCACTGTCTGGTAGAGGCTTAATACTGCAGGGGATAGGTGAAAAGGGAAGAGGCAGAGGTAAGGCTCTGAAGAAGAAGAGGATCTACAGAAAAAATATTGAAGAATATATTACCTTCTACAACTTAATGATTGACAGACAGTTCCATTCTTACAGCAGTTTATGGAAACAGTTCAAAATAGCATGGACATACCCCATATATCCATAAGAATATGAATAACTAAAAGTGGTTTCATTGATTGTTTTTTCAGACGTCGTAGATTTTCAAAAGTTGTATATAATAGATAAATAGAAACTGTTTGCGAATTTTTTAGCAAAACTTTTTTTTCTATTGGAAAATGCCAGCGTTTGTCAACTATCTAACCACTTTGCAAAAAGCGAAAAGATGGTTTAGGGCAAATCCCTTGTTCTACAAGCTTTATATGGAATTTTTCATTATTTTGCAAAGAAAATTTTCCATTTTAAATAGAAATCATTTTCGTTTAAAAAATCTGATTTTAAGTAAAAGAATAAAATAAAAGTTGGAAATAAAAAAAATAATTCAGCTATGTATAAGCAAAAATGTCAATTGTTCACTTTCAACAAGTATTTCTCTGGCTTGCTGGCTCAAAAAAACAGAATGTAAGTCTTTATCCCAGACTAGGGGAGCGCTAAAGAATATGTAAGCATATGAAATCCACGTAACATGTCAAATCATAAGTCATGTATTTCCTCTCTGCTTCTACCTTGGCACTTGCCTTCTGCAAAGCCCAAGGAGAAAATGGAACAAGTAAGTGTATTATGGTCCTAAAAACTTCCTGGAATGTGGTAATCTCTTCCCTTGTTTTCAAGCTTTGACCATTTCTGTTATTTTCAGATCGCTAAGTACCTAAGACACCTTTTTTTTTTTTTTTAACATTATTTTTTGTGCAGCCTTTTGCACTGTGTGCCCTCATCCTGAGTGGAGTTTCAATAGGGCACCAGTGAACACTAACAGTGTCCTCTAGACTTTTTTTTAGATTGTGCGTGTCTTGCATGTGCAGCCAGACAGGCAGAAGAGCAAGAATGGAGTCAGCAATAAATACTTTCTTTGGCACAGAGAGTAGAGTGAGACTTATCCAAACCTGGGGTTTCGGTTTGGCAATGCATAACGCTGGCACGGCCAGTGGCATCTTGTACGTGGAGCACGGTAACTGCCCCATCATCAGCTACATGCTCCAGCTGCAGGGTTACAACCCACAGTGATGTGCATTCAGAGACTGCTGGCGATACGGGTTTGGCCGCTGAGGGTCATGCACAGACACGGGGAGTTAGAGACATGCACACACCTGCAGGGCTATGACCTTACTGGCATCACAGAAATGTGGTGGGATTCTGTGACTGGAGCGTTGGGATGGAAGTATACAGGCTCTCTAGGAAGGACAGGCGGGGGAGACGAGGAGGGGGTGTCACCCTCTACGTCAGTGACCAGCTGGAGTGCATGGAGCTCTGCCTGGGGATGGATGAGGAGCCGACTGAGAGCTGATGGGTCAGAATTAAAGAGAGGGCAGGGAGAGGTGACATTATAGTGGAGGGCTGCTGCAGGCCACCCAACCAGGAAGACCAAGTGGATGAGGCCCTCTATAGACAGACAGGAGCTGCCTCACATTCACAAGCTCTGGACTTCATGGGGGCCTTCAACCACCCCAATATCTGTTGGAGGGACAACACAGCAGGGCATCGGTAATCCAGGAGGTTCCTCGAATGCGTTGATGGTAACTTCCTTCTCCAAACGATAGAGGAGCCAATGAGGAGAGGTGCTAAGCTGGCCCTTGTTCTCACCAACAAGGAGGGGCTGGTGGGAAATGTGAAGCTCAAGGGCAGCCTTGGCTGCAGTGACCATGAAATGGTGGAGTTCAAGATCCTTGGGGCAGCAAGGAGGGTGCATAGCAAGGTCGCGCTACCTTGGACTTGAAGAGAGCAGGCTTTGGCCTCTTCAGGGATCTGCTTGGTAGAGTACCATGAGATAGAGGCCTGGAGGGAAGAGGGGCCCAAGAAAGCTGGTTAATATTCAAGGATCACCTCCCCCAAGTTCAGGAGTGATGTGTCCCAACAAAGAGGAAGTTGGGTGAAAACACAAGGAGGCCTGCATGGATGAACAAGGAGGTCCTGGACCAACTCAAACACAAAAAGGAAGCCTACAGAGAGTGGAAGCAAGGACAGGTAACCCGGGAGAAATACAGAGAAACTGTCCGAGCAGCCAGGGTAGAAAAGCTAAAGCCCTGACAGAATTAAATCTGGCCAGGGATGTCAAGGGCAACAACAAAAGCTTCTGTAAGTACATTGGTGATAAAAGGAAGGCTAGGGAAAACACGGGCCCTCTCCAGAAGGAAACGGGAGACCTGGTTACCTGGGACATGGAGAAGGCTGAAGTACTCAACGACATTTTCGCCTTGGCCTTCACCAATAAGTGCTCCAGCCACACTGACCAAGTCACGGAAGATAAAGGCAGCGACTGGGAGAATGAAGAACTGCCCACTGTAGGAGAAGGTCAAGTCTGAGACCATCTAAAGAAGGTGCACAAGTCCATGGGATCTGATAAGATGCATTCGTGAGTCCTGAGAGAACTGGCAGATGAACCGGCTAAGCCACTATCCATCATACTGGAGAAGCTGTGGCAGGCCACTGAAGTTCCCATGAACTGGAAAGGGGGAAACGTAACTCATACTTTTAATAAAGGGAAATAAGGAAGACCCGGGGAACTACAGGCCCAGAGAACCACATCCTCCTGGAAACTATACTAAGGCACATGGGAAATAAGGAGGTGATTGGTGACAGCCCAACGTGGCTTCACTACAGGCAAATCATGCCTGAGAAATTTGGTGGCCTTCCTTGACAGGGTTACAGCATTGGTGGATGAGGAAAGAGTGACTGATGTAATCTACCTGGGCTTGTACAAAGCATTTGACAGTGTCCCACACAACATCCTTGTCTCTAAACTGGAGAGACATGGACTTGACGGACGGACTACTCAGTGGATAAGGAATTGGCTGGATAGCCGCCCTCAAAAGAGTTGCCAGTCAATGGCCTGATGTCCAAGGAGAGACAGTGACAAGTGGTGTTCCTCAGGGGTTGTTATTGGGACTGGTGCTGTTTAACACCTTTGTCATTGACATGGACAGTGGGATTGAGTACACCCTCAGCAAGTTTGCTGACAACACCAAGCTGTGTGGTGCAGATAACACGCTGGAGGGAAGGGATGCCATCCAGGGGGGACCATGACAGGCTTGAGAAGTGGGCCCACGTGAATCTCATGAAGTCCAACAAGGCCAAGTGCAAGGTCCTGCATGTGGGTTGGTGCAAACCCAAGCACAAATACAGGCTGGGCAGGGAATGGATTGAGAGCAGCCCTGAGGAGAAGGACTTGGGGGTGTTGGTGGATGTCAATCTCAACATGATGCGGCAACATGTGCCTGCAGCCCAGAAAGCCAGCTGTATTGTTTAGCGCTCTGCCCGCTTTTTCAATCCTTGTGTCATAGTATCAGATCTGAATAATAATATATATCAGAATGATGGCAGATTCTTATTTTCTACTGCAACTTGTTGAGGGTCAACATTCATTATTATATTCTTAACAAAGAAACCCTGACCCACAGAAAGATAAGAGTCTATCAACAGGATTGTGAAGTGAGAAAGTATCTGTAGGTATACAATTGCTGCTGTAAATGGTTACTAAAATGTGCAGAAAAGAGAACAGATGCGTCTCCATGCATATTTCAAAAATAAAATGCACCTTCTACCTTTTGAACAGAGCAACAGGCTGCCATCCCGGAATAGGAATTTAGCCTTGGGATTCCCAGTGGCTGAAGCACTACTGTCTATTGCCAGAATGATCCTGACAGACACCAAGCACACACGTTACAAGTCAATGCACCCGAAGTAACTTCTCAAAAAGGAGCACTGACAGCTGGCAGAGAGAGGCAGGGAACATCCAGCACTCGTGACACCAGCTCCTTAGAGGGGTTTGAAGATCCTCCTTCTTCTCTCTAAACTTTACCAAATTTGTCCTATGTGTGTTATAAGAGCATAATGATGGGCAGGAAATTCAAAGTAGAGATTAGTGGCTGGTGGGAACAAAAGGATGAAAATTATTGCTATGCTTGGGGAAAAAAAACATTCAGTGCTTCAGTTCCTTAGACACAAGAGAAGCCTTCAGCATCTGGACACTTACCATGCCAGTGTATTTAAACCATCCCCTACTCTTAGGGCAAACAATGCTGACAACACATGGCAACTTAAACTGCAAGTGGTAGATGGCAACACTCTACTGCCAGCCCGTGTCATTTGGTTACTTTTAACTTGTTCACCCTAGTGGTGTGGTATCAGACACTCCTTCTCATGGCACATAGTCTTGCTGATCCCACAAGCCAGGAAGGTGAAAGCAGACCTGACTCTCTTTTCATTCACATGCTTTCAAGTTGCTGTAGTCAGTGACATTACAAGGTTTTAAGACATGTTACAGTTTCTAAGAAAATTAAGGAAGGTCAGTGATTTCACAATATCATGACAAGACTGGCTATCACAAGGCAACAAGGATGTTCAGCCTGGGCATGGATTTACTGGGGGGGGGAAAGGAGCACTCTGTCCTTTAGCATCAGGAGCAACAACCATGTGTTGTGTGGCTCCCACAGCCAGAAAAAGGTCTGGATCCAGTTTTGACAGTTCAGTAAGCAAAGGTCAGTCAGGCTAAGACATACACGCGAGGAACAGATTTTGTAAAGCTTATTACAAAAATACGCCATTTACCTCCTTCTCTTTGAACTATGTGGTACAGATGAACCATATGCAAGATACATTCCAGATCTTGATCTTGGTAGCCTTTCTCGTGCATGTCATCCACTGAGTCTGGGTAGATGACTTGATCACGTAGCGTTCCAATAGACATGTAGGGCCTGAGAACCAATACAGAGAAACCAGTAATCTGGAGCTGACTCCAAGCAAGCATATCTTGCTGACGCTCTATGGAGCAGATTATAATGCTTTAAACACCACATTGCTAAAACTGGATTTATCTGTGGCTGAATGTTTGTTTTGTTTTTTTTAAAACTTACCCTAGAGACATTGGGTAGTTTCTGTAACAGCTGATTACAGGGTAGCAACAGGGGTAGTATTAGCATGAAAACAAAATGAAAGATCAGGCAGAATAAACATCCACTTCACAGACTATTCTGAATGCTTTCACTTGGAATCAGGGAAACTCTATGCTTTATTCAAGGTTTGGTGCACTTAGAAATTTAGAAATCAAATTACACGCTCACATGTGAAAAGTAAATTGTAACAAAACCATGGCTCAAACTGGAAAAGACTTCCGTGGTGCAGCAGGAGACATGCAAGTCAGGCAGGAGAGCACCGAAAGCCTGCTTTGCACTCTACTCTTCTGGACTGCAGAACTGAGACTGGGCATAACTTAGCTGGTTCTAGAAGCCAGTTTAGCACTTCTGAATTGCAAAAAAAGCATACATTAGAGAAGCTGATCAGCTTAAACCCTCCAGCACCAGCCTCCCTTTGCAAAGCACAAGGCTGAGCTGTATGTGAAGCAGCTTCTGGATCACGATGTTCCCAGATCAGGTAATACCATCCTTCTTACTGAAACAAGCTGTCTCCACTTTGGAGCCATAGTCCTCAGTCATGGCTGTGTCCCTGGAACGGCTATGGACAGTCTCCTCAATGTCATGAGTTGTTCCCAGACTCTGGTACAGCCCAGGCCCCCAAAATCCTCCTAGTCTCTAAACAAAGTCAGCTCAGAGAACAGTTTTACGGTTCTCTAGAAGATACCGGGCCAGTCAGGCCAGGATAGCAAAGGCAATCTAAGACACACCTATTTGACCATCTCTTTTGCTGCTCTTGTTCTAAGGATTTCTTGTGAAGGACAAATATCCATCATGTCTCACAGACACTGCTGATAGCTCTTGCAAGCTGGAAACACCCTGACAATGATCTGGGAGATTCTGAGTTTGGAAGGGAAGGTCAGACCTAAAGAACAGTCAGGCTCCGGACTCTGTTCTGCTTTTTGTGCCAAGAGTTACACTAACTCCCTTAAAGCTCTGTTGCCAGGGGATGATGACAAAGAGGAGCAGTTAAAATTGGGCCAGGAACAAGGAAGCTTCCAGGCAGCTTGCTCTTGCCACTGAGGACTACTTCCAACTAATTCACAGCGTGTTGGCGAGGGGTCAGTTTTCTTCCCTGAAGAGTTCTGGACCTGCATGGTGGGACGGTCTTAGCCATGCAGAGGCTTTCCCTGACAGAGATGTATAATGCCTTAGCAGATTTCTTCCCTTCTCTTGGAGGTGTCTCTGCAGAAAGGGTGGATCTACCATTATTATTCTGAGAGTCCCGAAAATACACCACAGAGTAATCTAAGGAACCCATAATGCAACAGACATAGAATTATAGAACTAAAGCTGCAACATGAACTGGAAGTCACATTCAAGCTGGCATTGGCTGCATTGGTTTTAGTGCTGCAGACATCCATGGTGAAGTGTCTGTACCTGCCTGTAGTTAAACTACTTTCACCACCAGCAGCTGAGCGAGGATGGGAAGGGCAGGGGATTCGAACTGCTCGCAAATATTTGGTCAGCTCCTTGCTGCGGGCAGGCACCCAGATGGAGCAAAACCAGAACTGCAAGTCAAACACAAGCACTGCTGCTCCTCTTTGCTCATTGTTCTGCTTTTTACTCATTGTTCTGCTTTGTGCTCATGGTGGGAAGAGTGCCATTCTGGGCTGCTGCATGAACACTAGCGTCAAGTGCAGCGAACCATTTATATTAATGGGGATACTGCAAAATCTCAGCCCTAAACTTTACGTAACATCTTTAAGTAATGATCTACTACATTTCCATTGTACTCTCCATCTAAAATTCCAAATGGCTTTACTTCTTGCATATGCAGAAATCACCTCACTCGCTCCAGGCTACTGCCATCTCTGGGACAGAAGACAGCAACTCCACCTGGGCTCAGAAAAGTTTGAATCAGGTTGTGCATAAGACTGTGTAATTTAGGTGAGGCTGCAGATAAGGGCAAGGAGGATGTGTATTTTGTCTGGGGTTTAATACCTTACTTTCATAAAGTATGATCCTGTAACGACTAGCAGCTCTGAGATTTAGCCTGCAGCACAATCGGGAAGGCAGCACTCAAAAGCACCATGCCAGGACTTTGTTGCCACGCTGTTTATTGAGTCACCAGCATCGCTTCCTGGTACAACTGGATTTTCCTTGTGGCCTCCCATCTAAACCCATCAGTATTACCAAGCATGCCTCTCCCCATCTAGTTTGTAAAAATTAAAGAAAAGCCCAGCCTGCAGTGGAATAGCAAACCCTGTCAATTACTGACTAAATAGTAGAGACGAAGGACGGCTTATGGCTATGGGTCTGTCCTGGGAGGTGGGAGAGCACATTCCGCTTCTCCCATCCTATTGGGAGCCACCCATGTCCCCGAGGGGACACTTCATCTTGCTTGGTATAAGATGTCTCCTTTGAGGCTCCACCTCTTGACAACAAAGAGAGGCACCTCTGTGGTTGTTCGGTCCCATTTATTTTAGGATGGCGATGGATCGGCTCCTGGGGATGTCTTCTCCCTCAGTGGGGGACAGAGCCCAGACAAGTAACTTAGATAACTAACTTCTAAAGTGCTAAAGTTAGATGAGATCTCATCTAACTCATAGTCTGATCATTCTGATCATTCAAATAGTCTGATCATAAGCCAGATTTCTCTATCCATAACTTGAAGGCAATAACCTCCTTATCTGCCATGGGTGCCACAAAGTCAAACACTAAAATCTGTTTAACATCAGATGTTACTGTAATTGAGGTTACATGTGTGTGATAGCTAGACATTAAGTAGTAAGAAGTATGAGTAATTGGATAGAGCAACCATGAAATTTCACTTTGCCAGTAAGCTCCTTGTCAAAATACTGTTTTCATTACATTTTTAGCAGTTCAAACAAAACCAGTCTAATTGTCCTGAAGCAGCACCTGAGTTTAATTGAATTTAATTGATTTCTGATGGAGTTTTTCCTTTCAGCCAGAGTGTCTGTGTTCCAATCTCAAAGAAAGCACTCTTACAGACTCTGAAAGCAACTCCTCTGCCGTGCAGCGGTCACATCTTTGGCAGTAATACCTCTGCAATTGTTAGTTTTCTTTCTTTCTTTCTTTCATTCTCTGCTCTCTGAAAAAAGATTCCTACACTATTTTTGAGAGACAGGATGCTCAGTAATGCTTGTTTAAAGCTTTGGTATCAAACCTCCAGAAAGGTAAGAAAACCTACTGATTCTTGCCTGGTTTCCTGGAATTTCAAGGCATCTACTGGAAGAGACACTTTCAGTTCTCATAAACTGACCTTTTTTCCAGGAGTTTGATGGTTTCATTTCGCTAGTAAGAAGCCATCATCCCTAAGGCTTATGGCTTCCCCCTTGCAGTGCAGGCTTTAAAGAAAGGTGACACAAAGACATGCTGTAATCTGAAGTCTGTGGTATGGACAATTCCCCAGTGGCCCATCGACACAAGACATTGTGTACAATGTTGGCAAAATATTAGAGAAATCGTATGGGGAGGAAGGGCAAGTGTTGCCGATGATATTGAGGTTACTTTTGGGGAGGGAGAAGGGGGCACATGCTACAAGACATATTGGAGTACATACCAGTCACGTTTCTTTCCAAACAGAGGACTTAAATGCTGGAGCTGTTAGGCATAAAAAGAGATGTGTAATGCCAAGTCAAAGAGATTGTGGATTAACACTGCACACTGCAGCCATGTAGTACTAACATCTAGCACTTCTCTGATGTCTTGAAGAGCAAAGGGCTTCGCTCTTTTGGGTAGCAAGTTAAGGAAGATGACTTGCTTAGATGTCAAGAAATTTCTGTTCCAAAATCGGAACAAGCCATACCCACTTGAAACGTTTACAAATACTTCCTGAATGTATTCAAAGCTGGTTTTCATGCTTCATGCAAAATAAACTGCTGACAGAACTGATAACCTGTTCTGAGATCCATACTATCATTTTAAAGAATGACAGCAACTAATCGATATGCACTTCAAGAGTCTATAAAGCAATATGAATGGTCAGAGTTGTAATTATAAGCGCCCTGGAATAAGAAAGGAACCAAAAATATAACTTAAGTGGCTGGCATCAGATTTTAAGGGATATTAGCCCAATATAAGTGCCCAAGGAACTGCTTCCAGATACAGTCTGAAGCCCACCTTACCTTCCTTGCCACAGGCTGTGATTCACACTTCCTCCATGGAAGGTGTAGTCTAAAAACATGTGGCTTATGATTCTGGAACCCATCTGCATACCCCTGAATGAGCAGTCAGGACCTGACTTGCCATTTGCTGTCCAAGTGTGTTTGCAGTTATTATTGCACTATTACTTTCAGAGATACACAAAGTTATGTGGGAAAATTATGTGTAATGCAACTATAAACTCTTGGCTGACCCGCCTTTTAAGTTTCTGTTTCTGGCTGACAAGATGCCTCTCTAATATACCCAAATGGGAGAAAGGGGAACACTACATCTGGGATTCTCCTTTTCAGATAAATTGCAGATTGAATTTTCAAAGGAGACTGGCACAGCTTCAGACTGCAATTCAGAGTGCTTGCTTTGACATCTAAACCAAAATGTATTCCAAATTTAGGCACCTCTATTTAAGAAGATGATACCGAAGCCCAAGCTCCAGCCATGGAGGTACCTTCCTAGGAAACTTGGCAGATTATAAGGAGTCAGTGCTTGCACTGAGGAATCTCCAGTCCAGAAAGCCAAAGGTACAGCTCACACCTACAGCTGTGCCGAAATGCTGTCTAATTCCCTAAGAGGTCCAGTACAGCATGGAGTATGAAAGCAACATTAAGTCCAGCAAAAAACACTGCAGCTACTAGAGATGCAAGATGAGGGGCTGTATGTCAAGCTAATGGTTAGCAAATCTCTTCCAAGAGCTGCGTTCAGGCTATGTTCTCAGCTTGCAGGGCATTAGATTCCTATTTTTCTAGGCTAGCGTCCAGGTTAAAGAGGAGGCAAAGGGAGGGCACCTTCTAATCTTCCCACTGAAGCAAGGAAACTGCTGCTAAGAGGCAGGAATCATGTCTGAAGAGACAGCTATTGGCAAGAGCTTAATTATATACTACACCAATCAAGTCTGCAATTGGAAGGGGTGAGACATTAGTACCAGTCCTTGTGCCTTATATTATTTATGTTACTCCTTTTTCCCCCAATGTTCTTTTTAATATAAAATGCAGTAACTATCCTAATCCTTCAGTAGGACCGTAAAAACATATTAAAGGGGGCTCTAAACTTATTTAGGTCCCAGCTCTCAGGAGAGGGCTTGGTAGAGATAAAGCAGTTTAATGTTTAGCTCTCAGTTTGGCACCTAAACTTCAGTAAAAGGCAGGAGTTCAGACACACATTTGTAATTAGAGATTGCTGTGGATTAACTCTAGGTGGCTCCCTTTACCTACTAGACAATTTTTTTGGCTACTTTTCCGAAAGCCCTAAACCTCTGCCTGACTACCTAGGGAATGCACCTATATTTAGAATTTTCCATCATGTTGCCAGTGCCTCCATCCCATTTTTTAGGTGCTGCAATAACTCGGCTGGAATCACGTCAGAAGCACTCCAGCTCTTGCCGTGCTCCTGATTTAGGTTAATAGTAAACACCCTACAGTTACCAAAAGCAGCAAAGCTTCATCAACAGTGATGCTCAAGAAATGCCAACCTCCGCTAAGTAAACTGATCTGGATTCCTAACAGTTCTTTCGATGACATTAATAAAATAAACTACTGATGGCACCACCACTACAACTTTGAGAAAATAAAATGTCTTGAATGAATGTGAATTAAGTTTTTTTTAAGTACTGTTGTATCCACTACTCTCACAAAGAAGGTGCTATCACCAAAATGTTAAAAAATAATAAATAATATTATATTTAGCAAAATGTTAAAAAAGCAACAGGCTCAGTTTATTGCATTGTATCTAGTTCAAGGGATTTTAGGGCCAGCTAAAGTTTCAGCAACCTTCTGAAGATATAAATAATTGATCTCTCTTTAAAATACCCTACACTGAACTCTACTCTCCACTCATACAGAACTAGCCATGAACATCCTCTAAATATTTCAGATAGATCAGTTACCAGAGTGCAATGTAATTAGCTTATAGCCATTAACATAGTTAAGAGGAAATGAAATGCACAGTATGAAAGGCTGAATTCTCAATGCATATAATTAGAATCTGATATCAAAGGCTGAAAAACCCCCATACTAATCACTCTGTGGCTTTCTCTGCAAAGAAGCTATGCATAACTGCAAGCAAATAATCTGGGAGGAAATAACAACCAGGAAGGTAAAAGAAACCTATAATTTAAAGTGCTATTCATACTCAGGTATCATCTCATCTCATGATTTACTTATTCACCATTACCACGATCATTTACAATATAACCAGAACTGGTCAGATGGCACAAAAGTTTAAGGTGAACAATTCACAAAATTATACAGTTCAGTCTATTTGTACCTTGTGACAGGCAGAGACAACAGAAAGAACACAAGAACGCATGTATAAAATTAAAAACAAACCCCAGACAATTTCTCCAAAATACACGCAGCTAATGCAATCTGACATAATTATACCTCCTGCAATGAATCAAATCAACCAGCCAGAAAAATGAAGGAAAAATACTCTCCTTCTCTTAAACATCCAGTTTTTGCAGGCCCAGTCTTTTCATACCTCTGGCAGTCCTGATAATAAAAGGATTATTTGGATGGATGATCATGAGGATCAATGAATTGAAGAGAGAACAATGAGGTGTTCTGGACAAGAGTCTAGCTGGCCAGTCCCACTAGGCATACCCCAGCCTAAGAGTATTTCTGATTTTTATCACAGCAGTGTACCGCAATACGCAAGGCAGTTTCCCTCTTTTAGAACAATCCCAATTTATTCACGATTTTGCAGATAGGAAGTGAGACCTTACTTCACAGAGAAGAGTATGTATAAACAGTGAAGCCTCTAGAGCAGAGGCTGCTTTTGGTCTGGGTTTCTACAATGCTTAGCTGTCCATGGCATCATCTTTTCCATGCACTGGGATATGAATATGCAAGTAATACTAGAGCAATCGTGTGTCTCTGGTGAAATACCCTGCCAACAGGTCAGAGGTCACACATTGCACTGACCTCCCTCTCTAATCCTCTGTGCAACACTGCATTACACAGGACAAATGTGACAATGCAGAAAACAGAGATGCACTATGTATATGGATACATGGAACATTATTATAGCCATTTTATATGCATTATAAGTACCTGAAGTGGCCACAAGGGAGCTGTACTAATCTCTAGCAGAAACTAAAATTGATCGGATATAATTAATGCAAAACGTTAGGCAGATAAACAAGCCTGGAAAAGTCTTCCCTCTTGGGAAAGACACGCTCCCATCTAAGCCAGGCTAGTGCACGCATGCTGAACTGCAGAAAAAACCTACCTGCTACATGCTACCACGACAGAACAAAGAACTAGAAATTCAGTGTTCTGGGGACTACAGAGCAGGATTTGCAGGAGAGAGTCATCTCAGCTACAAGTTACTCGTCCAAGTCTGAGTTAGTCACCCCAGGCTCTCTTTGTAGCCAATGGAGTCCTCTAGTGAAATAGTACCTCCAGTAGGTCTCATGCCTTAACTATTTGTCCTAGGACACAGGACGACCAGCTGCAGTGACCTGAACTGGAAGACTACTGTGTATTGAGGAGTTAGCGATCCTCAGAACGGCTGAGCTGCGTGGGCACAGGCCTGTGCTACACTTGGCTGCACTACGTTGGGCTGTGCTGTACCTTTAACTTGGCCTTCAGGCTTGTGCTGTGCTGTAGCTGTCGCTTGGCTGCAGGACAAATTTTGCCAGCTAATCATAACAGAGGCGCCTGCAAACAACTCCCACTTGGCACCAGCAATTGCACCGCCTGCTTTATCTTGAAGTGAAGCAGCGTGTTCTCATGCTAACTTCCTTTTGTTTGACAGCAGAAATTATAAATGGAATTGTTTACTTCTAAGAAAATCCTATCAGAGTGCTAAAGACCATAATGCCAGCGAACCTTAGCATGGATGGGATCAAGTGCAGCAGGCCATGCTGTGACTAGAGGTCCACCTGATGCTGTGCAATGCTGGGTTCCTAGCACTGGATGGGATGTTAAGTGCCACAAAGATGATGAAGAGACGGAGCATCTCACGAGGAAAGGCTGAGAGAGCTGGGACTGTTCAGCCTAGAGAAGAGAAGAGAAGGCTCCAGGGGATCTTATGTATATAAATACCTGAACGGAAGGTGCAAAGAAAGTGGAGCCAAGCTCTCTTCAGTGGTGCCCAGTGACAGGACCAGAGCCAGTGGGCACAAATTAAACTAGGAGAAGCTATCTAAGCATCAGGAAACAACTTTTCACTGTGAGGGTGATCAAGCACTGGAATAAGTTGCCCAGAGAGGCTGTGGAGTCTCAGTCCCTCGGAGATACTAAAAAACTGTCTGGACATGGTCCTGGGTAAACAGCTCTAAGTGGCGCTGCTTGAGCACAGGGGCTGGACCACATGACCTCCAGAGGTCTCTTCCAAACTCAACCATTCTGTGATTTCCTGATTCTTTATGCTATCAACTTATTCCTTATCTCTAATAAAAGGATTTTTAATTAATTCATTAGAGAGTTTGAAGACCTTTCTTACTGGCATCACCAATGAACACCTGTTGCATTGCAACAGCGAATCACCCTCCGGAGGTAGACAGTTTGCTCAGTATGAAGCTCACACAAGAATGTCTAACTTCTAGCTGCCTAACTGAACATGGACGAATTCTGCCTTTGGCGTATGAGTTGATGGTTTACGGCTTTAATTTGTTGGGGATGGGAGTTGAACGCTTGTGTAAAAAATGGCTAATGCTCATCTCTCTGCAAGATGGGTAGTTACTAGTGAATACTGCGTTGTCTCCAAGAAATGCAGAACAGAACCACCGTGCCGAACAAAGCTTACATTTACCTTGGAAAGCACAGTGAGTTGGAGAAGGGACACGGGGCGAGATCCTCAGCCTGCAGGCAGGCAAACACAGGACTATACCCCAAGAAATGTGTCCGAGCAAGCAGACCATGGGGAGGCTGGCAGAGGACTGAAGGTCCAGTTCACCTTGGAGCTGGGACAAAGTTCTGGAGCTCAGGACACCGAGGCAGGCAAAAGGCAGGGCCTGTAGTGCATGGGAAAGGACTACCACCTTCCCTTCAAGAGGGAGGTATTGGCTGTGCCTGCTGTCTGGGTATTTAAAAGCATAGGGCACTGTAATGACAGTTCCTGATCGAAAACTGTCATAAGAAGGAGGAGAAAGGACTTAAGGACTTATTCCCAGGGAAGACTACACAGTTGTTATTAGGGCTTTCAGCTGTCCTATCCTCACAAACAGTGGCATCCTTTCAGTCTTTTCATATCAAGCTTTCTATGCCAGGCAGGTTTTGCAGTTTATTTTCTTCAGTGCTTCCCAGCGTTACATAGCCAAGTTGCTTCTCATAATTTGATATGCATAAGGCATTTGAAGCATGCTTTTTGACAGTCCTAGGTAAAACATTAATGAAATTGTAAACATTTGTCATTCTGTTCATCTGTCAAAGATTCTATGTTGCACAGCTGCAACATAGGGCATTAAGGTGGAGATAACTGCTAATTACACTTCTCTGCAGAAACAAAGTCATGTAAATGCAACCACCAGATTACTCCCTAACATGCAAGTTTGTCCATACCATACGTTACACAACAATCTCAGTTAACCTCTAGGTGAACTTGTTCCCCTGGCACTGCTATCAAAACTAAATTTTAAAGGTAAGTGGACTGTTTGTTTCAGCAAAATGAACCTAGCACAGATTAAATAGATTGTCAGTTGCTTTGCTGGATAGATCCTATAAATACCAGCCACATACTCCGTTCTTATAGTGTCTAGTGACTTCATATTCATAAAATGTTTGTCAAGCTTAACCTGACTATGTACTTAAAATTTTCAAAGCTTACTTTTCCCAGCTTTTAAATGAAGCTCCATAAACAGTCTGGCATATACATGGATGTCTGGAAAGGTGGTACAGGCAACATGGAATTATTGGTGCTGAATGGACACTGGATATTCAAAATTCTATAAGCAGCAGCAGGTGGGGGGTGGAGGCATTGCAAGCTCACGCTGGCAAGAACATGGTCTTCAAAACGCATTATGCAACACAGAGCAGCTGATTGCCAGAGATCCTAGTAGAAATATTCCTGCAACTGGGCGTCCTCGCAGACAAAAATTTAGCTCTTTTGAAACATTGAGGAAAACATTTCAAAAAAATGTAAATGGAGGAAGTTCTACTTATTAGTGACACCCATTTTTGTGCTGGAGCCAAAACAGGATATACGTGCTTAGTACTGAAGCAATACGCAAAATAGGAGGAATACTGCTTTGATTACAAGAATGGATTTCACCTTTTAGTTGCATACAGGTCACGGTATTTAATCAGACATGCAGCTGGCAGCACTTTACATTATACTTCTGTGTATCTGTCGCTTGGTAGAAATGCAGTGAGCTACTGAGTGGATCTTACTTCTCTGAATGACCAATTTCTTGTACACATCACAAATAAAAGGGACTTGGCTCACACCACGTTAAAAGACCACATTGTGCTTTAAAGTGAGACAACTCCATGAGCCTGGAGAACGAAGTCTCTCTATCTATACAGAAGTTGGTAGTAATAGAACCTGCTTCAACCGAAAAGACCACCAGCAGGTAAAGAGACAATACTGAAATCTCTAAACCAAATCAAGCCTGGACTTCCCTGGTGATTCAAACTTGTCAACAAGGGTCTTCATTTGTATCAAGCGTGGTACTGGCTTCTGTGCTTCAGACTACTGCCCAGTAGGAAATGCACTGGTCTCCATATGGAGTAAAAGTTGAGTATGGTACAACACATGTCAATCCCTCACCCACATATGTCCTCCACAGCCACAGCTTGCTCCAGACATACCCCCAGGCTGAAGGGACTGAGGGTCCAAAACCTTGAAGCATGCTGAAGTCCTTCACAATCATCACTTCAGCTGTAGCCTTTAAGATTAGTGTTGGATTTATGTAAATACATTTTAAATCTAAACCAATGCAGCAAGCTGACTAAAGCCTTCAGTCTGGGATTTCTGCAACACTTTGCCTAATAACAGGAAAGACTTGTGAGCTGTGCTTTAATTAGCTGACTCTTGCATCTGGCCAGTAAGGCAAACACCTTGCATGGCTTGAGAGGGAGTAGCAGCTAATCCATAAAGCCATTTTCCACCTCTGTAGGTGAATCTTGTTCACAATGTGCTGCCAAGAGGTACTGTCATTACCTGGGATCAGTTAGCACATAGACCTAATTAAAAACCTTCAAACTTTACAGCTTTAAGCGAGCCTTCAGTAGAAATGGAGAGGTCTCCCAGTGATCTTGGCAGGCAAAGCTTCAGCTAACCCACAGGGCAGCAAGACAAGAACTTTTCTGTTCTCGGTGAGACAAGACAGGACTTCCTTCTATCAGTGAGAAGTGCAAGCGTTTCTATACAAGTCCCAGTAAGCCGAAATCGTAAAAGCTATGCCCTGGCTGAGGGGACAGCTTAACAGCCCTCTCAGATGCAAGGCCACACTTTTTAATCAACAGCAAAATACTGAGTTAATCTGTCTTGAATTGATCAATTTGAAAAAGGGAAAAGGAAGATATAAAGTAGCAGCTGATTTTTAAAGCAAACCTCTATGAAAACAGTATGCATAACTGAAGTATGTTATGTTTTGTGTTAACGTTATCTAAACACAGACCTTCTTCTCACCTGTCTGATATGTGGCGAACTTTACAAATAAACATATTTAAAAGGAGCACTATGAACTTGATAACAATAACAGATAGATGCAGTGTGCAGGGAAGCAGATATCTATATAGCGTGACATGAACGGATGGCAAAGTCCTGAAGGAACACGTCAATGTGGTGGGGCACTATCAGCAAAATGCTGAAGGGCAATTAACTGCTAGTGCACTGTTGGCATGTGCAGAGTACAGCTTAACTCCAGCTGACCCAACTGAAAGGATCATAGTTAAAGAAAGAGCAGTATGACCTGACAAGAAATAAGGATGTGCAAAATACAACATAGCATAGAGACATCTGAGCCATCTAAATGAGATGAGGCAACAGAACTAACACAGGCGTATTTGCAAGCACTTCATTTGGGCTACTTCTCTTAACAGACCACATACTAATGAGGAAGTAGTCTAACACAGAAGAACCATACATACTACATATGCACATACTTTCATATGTAATATAGGGTATCTGAAAGTGAACACAACAGTTTTTGTAAGATCAAATTGTTTAGGCAATCAAGATTTGTCTTAGGAAACAACCTCATCTTAATGACAGTGGCCACTACTAACTATCTTCACGCTTAAGATAACAATCTTCAAAGTTCATGTGCTTATAATGTAAAAATTACTTTCATAATTTCATTATTTATATCTCTTAGAAGCGAAATATCCTTGCTTGGTTTCATCCACATGATGAATATCCTTGGCCTACCTGAAGCAAATCACATCAGACATTTGGATTACTCAACAGAGCCAAGGAGAAGAAATATATCTTTGCAGCTGATGCAACTTTGTTTAGTAGCCAAGGATATTTTTAGAATGCAGAAGGAAAAACACCAGACAGAAGAAGACTTGTAAAGGAACCCCAGATAAAATACCCGAAACAGAGCAGACATGCAAAACCAAACAGCTTAGGAGGGCCAGATAGACCTTTGAACCGTTACGTTCCGTACTGTCCTAACATTAATAAGAAGGCAACAAGATATAGGTACATAAATCTTAAATTATGAAGAACAAACAACATTTAGTACTAGTATATCTTTGCTTGCCTCCATATTAGCATCTGACAAGCCTGGTGTTGAAGGAAAGAAATATTAGAAATCTGTTTGAATGACCAGTAGAAAGAGAGCGAATACAGAATTGAACCATCACTGTGACCACGGAGAAAGCGGTCAGGGCTGGTTTTCTACTAGAATGGTGCACAGAATTACAGAGAAACTATGATTACTGCTGGAGACACACACCCTTCTCATGAAAATACCCACATTAACAGTAGAAGCAATCTGGAGAGAAAAAATCAGTAATAATGGATGAGGAGAAAAAAGTACAATGGATTAAGAATTACTCTGAGCTCTACAAATGTGAATCAGTCCTCAAAAAAGACAGAGAAAATGCTGATGGACATTTTAGCTAGGAAGACTGAAGAGTCGTGATAGAAGGTTACAGAACCAACACAGACTGTGTGAGACATCCCTCCATGCAAATAAGACAATAAGACACAGCTGGCAGAAAATTATTATTAATGACTTATATCAGTAACCCAGTGGTAATTACAACTTTACTGCAGCTTTATGGTGCAGAAACATTGAGAAATATTCCTGTGCTGTTGTCAAGGTAACCTGCAAGTATGTAGGTGTGCAATTCTGCTGGCATTTGAATCAAATGAGGGAGAACTAAGAAAATGAGAGCCAACGTGCAGAATCTGTTTCCTTACAACTGAAAAAGCTGAAATTTTTAATTGGAAAGCAAGAAGAGCTGGAGTAAATGTTAGGAGGAATCGTATGCTACAGCTCACTAATTCCACAGAGGTGGAGTCTCCTTCCATGTTTAAGACCAACAGAGTAGGAACAGGACACAGTCTGGAGAAATCAGACTACCTTCGGATGTGGTGCTGATATACTATGAAAAAGATTGACTGCTGCTTCAGTTCCTTCAGTGCTACATATACATCTTATGGTCATATCTGTAGCATTGGTACTCATGCTACCCCTACATATTTTTTTAATTATTTATTACTTAAAATGATTTTTCTGAATTCTGGTTTGAATCACAATTCCTTATCAACTAGAGACCCACAAGCATTCATTTTTTCATTCATGCTACCTTCTTGACCAGTTAATTAAAAGAGGAATGCAAAGAGGTTGTTAACACAAATGAATTTTACTTTGCAAAAGAGGGATAGAGATGTAGAACAGCTAAGAGCACACACTCTGCCAGTTATGGATGCTCCAACGAGATGTGACAACTTGTTGAGCTGTGACAACTTGTTGAGCTGTGACCAGTTGCTAGCACTTATCTATCTTTGAAAACAAGCTGTTTCTGGCACCAATATGATGCTGGACTGCTTAAAACCTCTTAAAGCCTCCCTCTTTCCTGCCCACCACCCTCTTTAACAGGCTTGTCAGAGACAGTGGCAGAGCCCCACTCAAAGAAATTCCTGTGCTTCTCTCTCCCTGCCCCCCAAAAGGGCAGTTCGTCCATCAGCATCCACTAGAACCATGACTGATTAAGGGCAAATTCTGCATGGCCTGGCCCTATATAAGGGGAGAAGAAGAGAAAAAAATCTCACAATGATTCACAGTAACATCTAAAAAAAGCAATATAATGACCACAAGCAATCTAAAAAGGGTCTCTCAAGGCTGTTTTAAAACCTACATACTGCTAAGTAAAGCTAACTAGAAAACATTTGCAGTGCTGATGAAATTTGGTGTATACAATGAGATAATTCACTTTTTAATAAATTATACTTTTGTGTGTAGCTTTTGAACTCAGCAAAAGCACATGATTTCCCACACATTTCTGGCATACTACACTGGAACATTACAAACAGAGATGAAAAAATAATCTTTTCAGTGAGCTCCTATTTACTGTGGAGTATTTCACTACTTAGTACTGACTGTATTCTCTACCATTCGCTGTGTGCAGATGAGGTTCCTACGTTTGATTCAGGAGGCTGATGCAGAATTAAATTCAGCCACAGGCACACAGGAGTAAGCTCTTACCAGGCTCAATGGTAACTGCATCCACCCATGGAGAGCCATCACCCATATTCTTGGACCAGAGACATAATGTATACACTTCAACACAGTGATGTCATTCTAACTCGCTGCTCTGACGGACATCCACCAATTCAAGAGCCTTCTGCTATACCACAGTTTTCACCTACCCACCAAACGAAAGAGTAAGGTAGATTGAATCCAGGTGATACTGTCCTCCCAGATCCTCTCAGTCTGGAACATACATTTTACCTAAAGTTATGCTGAAATATATACATGATAAAACGCAGGTAGGGCACTATCCCAGTCTGCATATTTATGTCTAAAAAAAGATAAACAAATAGAACGTACTCCTGACCAAGTAGCAATTTGCACAGGGTTAATAAGCAAAATGGCTGCACCAGCAGGATCTTCCAAAACAAGCTGCTTTAATTTTTGAACTTCAGAACAATTTACAAACCACAACACAAATTCTAAATGTTTTCTAGACCCAGAGACAGAAAAAAACCCCACCCAACTGAATGTGTAATTTATTTAGGCCATAAATAAATGAACTGTTAAAACACTCAGAAATGGAATACAGGCAGAAAAAAAAAATAAATGCCTGGACCATAGAAGGCAATCCACACAAAAGCTCTAAAAATCCAGCAGATCTGTTGCAAATCTGGTCCAGAAATATATAAACTTCAACTTAAAACTGAATCTCCTTCAAGTAATTCTTAAGACTCTGTAAGCCCAAATAACAAATATACTGGGCAAAAAAGCAACTCGGGATCCTCAAAGATCCTAACAAACAAATCTGATTGACTGCTGTCCTATATCAACACCTTCAGCCACACTCATCCACAAATCACTACAAGATTCAGTCTCACAGCCCCTTCCCAAACACAAGACACTTACTAGTGACAGGCGACACTTCTGAGCCTACAGAACCCATACTGACACAGCTGAACTGTCCCCCAAATTAATTCTTAAATCTTCAGCCACAGTAGAGGTGCAGTACTTTTGAAGAAGAGCCCTCTGTGTCACTCATTGTCCCATCTACCCAGACACTGCTCTGTCCCTTGGGAGGGAAATACCTCAGTACTGCCTAAAAAACCCTCCACAAGTGCAGAGCTCACAGCGAGCCAAGCCATAGCAATGTCTCTTAGATGTCCCGAAGACATCACAGCAACACCCTTTCTCCTGAGGATGCTATTAAGATGGGCTGCATACAAATGATACCTTCAGGGTACACTGCAAAGACAATATGCCAATCCCTACATGGCTTTGGTCACAAAGGGCTGCAAAGATGCTGACTGAATCTCAGACCAGAAGTTTTGAAATGTTCCAAAGAAGAGGTCTGCTGGACAAACTCCTCTAGCACTGCAAAGTTAGGGGAAACAGCTAACAAGGAACCGTTTTTACAGGAACGAAAACCTATCAGATATGATTCAACCCTCTCAACCAGTACCCCGGCAAATTTGCCTGAACGCAATGTGAGACTGTCTCCTCGCATGGAAAAAAAAAGGACACAAGTAAAAAGGAAGGGCTGTAGGCAAGCCAGCCTCAGATGTTGACCTGAGAAGGGCCTGGGATCATACAGAAGAGAAGCTGAAACTGAAGATTTTCGGCAAGAAAAAAGTAACTCAGAATAGCTTTTGTTCTGCCTAAGAATAAAACTGATTTTAAGAATGTCCTGCACAATGGGAATTCTGAAATATTGTTCTGAAAAACATTATAATAAAACATTTTGCTCCAAATTCCTGAATGAAACCCTCAAGTGGCTCAGAAAAATGACAATGGCTAGCAATAAATTATGTATATTTGAAAAAAATGATAGATAAATGTTTTCATTACCTTCACCTGCAGCAAGAAAAATCTACTTATCAGTAATAGCTTGTACTTTTTAAACAAGACTACAAACTGTACCATGAATACTTCTTTTGCCCATGGGAAGAAATGAACTACAGAAAGCAATCAAAGATTCTCAGTGTTTGATTTTGCTTTTGCAAAACAACCTAGCTAGAAGTCTCTAAGGAGATATTCCAGAATCAATTGCCTTACATTATGTTCTGAGAGTCCAACAGCAAGTCAGAATACAAAAAAAGCAAGAGAAAGCCATGTTTCCCTTAGTGAAATGAGCACATATTATTAAAAAGGCAATTTGCAGTTAATATGGGATTGGATTCTGGTCTCAGTAGCGTAGATGTTGATGTTCTGAAAATTATTTTAAACAACTCAACATTTAGGAACCGAACCACTCACTTGTTTTGATCTTTTGTTTTAAAGTGAAATCAGAATTAAGATCTATTAGGTCTATTTCAAATTTCTTTCCGATTCTAGTCTGTTCCCATGATCCAAATCATCCAAGACTTCACCTATCAGGGAGCACAGGCCTCATCACAAGTGTATGTAAGTCCTTTCCAATGACTGAAGATTTACATCACCAACAAGAAGGGAATTTTTTTTTTTTTTTTTAGCATTCTCCTTGCACCTGAGGCTGTGCTTACCACCTTTTAACTCGGCTATACATATCACAGATTTGACTCTGCTTTTGTCATTGTCAAATTCAGGTAACCAGAAAAAAGGTATCACCTTGAGCAAAACACATACCTTTGTGGTATATAAAACATGTGCTGTGGAGGGGGTTTGTAGAGAACTCCTTCATACACAGGCCACAAACCACTTAAAATTCTGAAGAGGGAACTCTTTCCACAGCCATTGGGTCCAGTGATTAAAAGATTCATCCCCTCCTGGACCTACAACAGCAATGAAAATACCAAGATGTTACTATGCAGTGTATGTGGCACCAGACAGTCTAAGACCCCCTAGAGGGAGATATGTGAGCATTTATATCAAATTATCAACCCATTTCATTAGTTACCTGCACACATTTATGCAACTATTCTGGAAACAGTGGCATTAGATACAGTATGTGGGTTGATATAATGAATATAATTTCTATAATGTCCGAATATTTCTATAAACTATACTGACCATATCACAATGTCAATAAACCACAGCCAGTATCAATTATTATAAGGCAGATTGGGTCCAAAGGTGTTAACAGCATACAGAGCAGTTCTATGACCATCAGTGACATTAACTTAAGCTATGGCAGTCCTATCAAATTACTTGGAAAATTTACTCCACATTGTCCCTTCCTGCTTAATTACCAGCGTTATTCTGGCTGTGATGCACTTGGTTACACTCATTTGAATATTACCCTGCGTTTATATGAGTGTATATTTAGGCATAATCCCAATGTCATTGTCTATGCTTTACATAAATATATTGACCGTTATATTTTCTGTTTTGTCTCTTGAGCCAAATGAATAAATATAACTGTCTCCTTGACCTTAAAGTTGTAATTTTACAAATCTGAAATTCCTACACTGAAGCCATTGCAAGTTTTGCCACAGCTAGGACCCTGTCCTCCTAGTTGCTAATACCTATACCAACAGAGCTAGCAAGAGGAACGCTCTGCTTTAGCTAAATCAAAGGACCTGCTGTAATTATTCATGTTAGTGTTCTTATAACTTCAACTCTTTTTTAAAATAATAACATCTGCACTGGAACATAAGATCAGGATATATATGGGAGTAATTTAGCACAGGTCATCCATTAAAATCGTGAGCAGGTACTGAGTGGTATCTGGAACAGCCTTTTAAAAACAATACAAGTTCTTACTGAGTAAAGACTCCACGGTTGGGCTTGTGAACTATCTGTCAACTATTAGTACTGCTCTTTGTAGTGATCAAGCAAAACTACATACTCAGTCTTCACTGTTGCTGTGAACTCAGACTTTTAAAGAAGCCTACGTGAGTAAAGTATCCCAATTGCACTGAAATTAGGTAAAGATGGATGCAGACTCCCATATACACCTTTGAAAATCTCAGGTCATTTTTTCACCTGGCAACCTCACCAGAAATCCTCTCTTCTCTTTCCTTGAGCAGGATAAACTACACATGTCTGCCTCTATTGAGCTACTATGCCTACCTTTCTGGACTTCCCCTTTTTTCCATATGCTCCTCCAAGTACTTAACATAAGGTACATGAATTCTGTGCTGTTTATGTTAAAGTGATGGCAACAATCAGAAGATTCTTGCATATCATCTTACTTTGAAGTTTAGTCTGGAAACCACCACATCGCCATTCGGAGTAATAATAGGAACATTTTCACAAATAATTCCATGATCAACATCAATAACTTTCCCTAGAAAGAAAAAAAAATAAAATATTAGTTTGTGAAACCTTCCATTAAGCAATGATATGTGACAGTCTCTGTGCACAACTGAGAAGTATAAGATGGTAAGTTTCAAACAACTCTTTTTATGTGCTCCACGTTCCCCTAGTGGAAAATCTGGATAATAAATCTTAGCTAGTCAGAAAGACACTGTCAGCAGTAGCCAAGAATGCGCAATGAATCCTAAATTTGATCATAAATGTAACGCACAGTATGCATCGTAAATATATTATGCGCTATAAAGACACGTTTATTCACATTCTACCTGTATTTACTGTATTTTGTTTTAAATAGGTGGTCAATACCAACCAGCAAAAGAGATCAAGGACAGCCTTAGCCACAGGCACACCAGTTTACTTGCTCTTGAGGATTCAGTTAGAAAACAGAATTATGTTCACTACCAGCTCTGAAACTCAGAGCCCAGTTCAGCCTCTGCCAGCAACGAGAGCAAAGGAGAAAACATTTAATGGCTTGCTTCCATCTAATTTTGAAGCCACAGACACTATAAATGTGTCTTGTAAGTATTTGTGGAAACCCATATAACATTACACTCCAGTAGCTACACTTACTATTTGGATTTCTGGCAAATTCAAATATACAGTCTCAATCGGACATTTGGATACTCTGTAACACAAGAACTTTGAAATAAATTCTTCTGGAAACAGTAAAAAAGTGAAAGCAACTCTTAACTTCTCAGTTGCCTGTTAATGGACTTCTCTAACACAGCCCGCACAGCTGGGCTCCTAGAAAAATAACAGAAACTACTTCTACAGAGAAGATGCAAAGTAAAGAGATTTCTCTTTGTATTAGAAGGCTGCTATTTTTATAACTTTGACTAATCTGAACAAAGGAAAACGGAACTAAGGAAAAGCTCAGTTTATTACAAGAGGATCTGGTAGCATTTCCTTCAGTTAAGGTTAGTTTTACATTTCCCATCAAGAGGTTCTTTGTTCAATTGCTTCTGACTTTGCCCAACTATAACAACCTGGGCAAAAATTTCTGTGCCATGTCCAAGCACTTTTTTTTTTTTCCCCCATAAAATAAGTTCTATTTAAAACAGTTCTGTGGTGTCCAACATGAGAGTATGGAAAATGGAAAGTGTTTTGCTGTTAATGAAAAATTACTTGGATAGAGTGGAGAAATTCTAGTTAAAATAGATCTATGATAAAAAATAGTAAGCCAAGTAAGTAATAAGTAAATTTCATTCTCATAACTTCACAGTGTTTGATTGCAACTTCAGCATGCTTTTAAAGCATATTTATGTGTAATCAGAAATAAAATTTGACAGTATTTGTACAAGATGTACAAAATTTTATTTCAACTTTAAAATTCTGAATTATTAGACACACTATGTATAAGGCAATATTATTATCTGTTAAAAATATCCTAATAGTTTTCATATTTTCACAATGCTTTTATTGACAGCAGTAAAGGCCAGGCACAAAACAGACATCCCTTAGTTACATGAACTTACATTGGATGATTCAAAAGGAAATAAATAGTATGTGTTCAAAGAGCCTTTGGGGAAGCTGAATTATGGTTTGTCTTTTCTAACAATGCAGACACCTATACGTTATGGGAGCACGTGCACTTTTATCCACATACAAATCCACTCTGCAGGGGATTTCTGAAGTATCAAGGAGGAAAAACCAGTATTACAATGGGACTTGTCATAAAAAGCGTGGAGCCTGTGGCCTAGATTCATCTGGCCTAAATTCTACTTAAGTCCTTGTGCACAATGCTTGGTCTTGGCTAGCTGCCTCTGAGAGCCTACAACCAGTCAGAAGCAAATGCTAGTCACCACTTTGGAAGAAAATTCAGGCGGGATGAAACATGTGACTGTAGTGGAATCAAATCTTGGGAAAAGATTGCAGAGAAATAAGGAGTGGAATATAAGTACACTAGACGAAAAGGGAACGAGAGCATGAAGAGCATGCTTGCATATCTGAACTGTATTTGGTTTTGTTTTTAAAACACAGTTATCTAAAAAGAGCTCCCAAATGACTTTGTCGATCCAGGAACTACAAACCTTTTCTCTTGTACATGACAAAACGTAACAGTTACAAAATGTCATTTCTTTTAATGTCAGCCAAATATTACCAAGATCGACAAGATTAAGACATCAGCTATTTCCACAGCTACCCACCACACTGCATCAGACTGTTCGATATGAAGAACCTTGTCAGGGGACCTTTGAGAAATCTATGCTGAAGGGCAGCACTGTTGAAATTGCTGGAAGAAATTATTTCATAAAGAGCACTTTGGTGCCTTCAGCTCCACCAAGGTTTAAGTTTTCAGAAGCCAAAGGGAGGGAATATGGCTTTTCAACACCACAGAGGGGAAAAGCAGAAGGGGTGCACTGGGAAAATTGGGAAAAGCCCATTGTAAAAGCTGCTTTTAAGTATCTCGGAGAGAAGCTGGACGCAATAGGAAGAGAGAGGTGTCACATAATGGAGCACAATAAAAAATAGATGTACACAGAAAATGCTTTGGGGAGAGTGCACACAGAAAGACAGTGGCACCAGAAGGACACAGGACAAAGATAGGAAAGGTAGGTATATATTGATCAGATCATTTGGGAGGCGAGGGGAAGGGCAAAGTTGTCAGCCCATTTTCAGTTGAAAATTTCCACTAAATTATGAAAAAATAAGCATAGGCTGATTCTTGGTCGCTGAAAACGAAGTAGTATTTTCATCAAAAACTACTGAACCAATCTGTCTTTCCCTCCTACCCAAACAAAATAATGTGGTGTTTGAAGACAAAAATATTACAGTCTCAGTTTTCTGAAAAAAATTGTGTCTCAGGAAAGCTGGCTATCTTCATGTAAGAATAATAATACCACCACCACCGATAACAGTGTAGCTGAAATGCCTTTTTCATTGAAAGTTTTCACAGAAAACAGTTACTTTGTGGATTAGAAAAGTACTGCACAAGCACAGAGTTACAAAACAGCAGGAAGTTAAAATGGAAGGTAACTTGGTCTCTGGTGTATTAAGGCTAGGAGGCTGATCTGTTGTAGAAACAAAACCTCTGTTCACGTCCTCTCCCACTGCACCGCCGCCTCCCCCCCGCTCCAGGAAATACATGCAAATATGCATTAATTACCTTTGATTTCCAAGGGCCCATCGATGTGCAATTCCACTTTATCTTCATTCTTGCTGTTGTTTTTAGACCCTTGAATAACAGCAGTTCTTTTGTAAATACCTCTCTTCACCTCATCAAAGACTGAAAACATGTTGTAGACACGGGCAGTGTAGCCTGCTAGCTCAGTAACCTGAGAAACGACAAATGCCTCATTTCAGTTATTCTTCACAAATTCTATAAATTAAGCGTTTGGCCAAAGATTCATGGAAAATCGTCCCGGCTATTCTGAGTCAGTGTTTCTCAAACGCTATTCTGGAAGGATCAACAATGCATCTTTCAACGCCTATCAATTTTCATTCCTTGAGATTCTGTGCTAACCCATATGCCATCCACAGCTCCTACAAGTCAGCAGACAGAGACAGTTTGAGGGGGACAGATTTCAGCCAGTGTAAGCTATGATAGCTCCAATAAATGAGAAGGTTGCAGGGACTGCTCTTCTCTGCAGATCAGCAGAGCCTTCACCCAACAGAGAATAGCTATTAGTATATCTGAAAACAGAGAGCCTATCACACCAGAGAAAAACAACATATCTGTGTTTGCCAGCAAAATAAAGGCCCACAGAAGTGAGAAAATTTGGCATCTATAACTTTTATGTCTACCTCCCTGCATTCCCAAAACCTCCTGTGGGAAAGGTGTGCTTTCTCTGTAAAACAGGCAGCATCAGAGCATCCTAATCTAAAACACAGTACAAAAAAGAAATTACTCTTCTGTCCACTGCATGCTAGAGTACCAAAGCTAAATCCAAGTTCTTGGCTTAGAACTGGACACTTTTAAGATGGTAAGGCCTCTCAAAAGGCTTTCTCCTTTCTTGGGTCCTTTTGTCACATTTTCCACCTGGTGAAGACAAGAACAAAGGATCTCTGGGCATGGTAACTTCCTATTGATGATACCACCAAGAACTCACAAAGAACTGCCTCCATCTGCTGGCAGCAAAGAATTAAACCTGGACATCTTATAAATGTATTATTTGATGGCTTTACAAGGATGAATTTTTATACTATATAGATAAGATAAGAATAGCAAGAAAATTAGTTCAAGATTATAAAATCATTGACTTGCTGTAGTTAAACACATAGAACCCATTACTGATTTCACCTGCTACAGCATACATAATTCCAAAATAAAATCCTCTATAAATTTCACTATTTGTGCCAGATTTAGAAGTGAGTGCTAGTTCTAGTCACATGGCCGTCACCCCACTGGAGGTTAACAAGTATACAACATCTCAAAAAATTCAGTTTAAAAAGAGTTATCAACGTTATCCATCAGCTGTATATTGTTCTGCATTGGTAATTGCCTCAACAGCTGTGAAAAATTGAGCTAACACCACCTAAGGCAGTAGGAAGCACACAGGAGCTGTAACATCATTCTCCAGACTGGAGTATTTCTAGCAATTTCAGTGGGAGCTCGTGCCAGGACTGAGTGCTCTGCACAGCATCAGCAGTGCCATTAGATGGAGAGAATCCTGCATGTGACGAAGGACACTTGCAGCAGCTGTGCACCAGGAGAAACACAAATGTAGTTAAGTTTCTAAACCACGACCCTACAAACCTGCTTTGTCAAAACACTAAATACTACCATCTAAACTACTGACCTGCAAAGGAAAGTTGAGCCTACCTCATCTGCACACTGAATTACATTGACTGGAGGAGACTGCTTTGGTGGATCAGGTGGGCAAGAACTGGCCCTTCACTACCACTTGAAGTGGATTGAAATACACTGTCCTTTGGAAACTGCCTGAACCACAAAATGGGAATGACAATGTGATTGAAGTACCACAGTGTCTCTTTAAAAAGAAGTATAAATGTAAAATTAAGATGGAAATTCATAGACTTGGTCTTTGATCTCATGCTGGCTAGATTGAGATCTCACCAGGTTATAAACAAAGTGAGTTTGTTCAGTTGTTCATACTACATTGTGGGTATTTTGTTTCCAAAAAATAAAACCACAATGTTTTTAAGCTCCCATGTACATTATATAAATAACTTAAATGTTGAAAATAAAATAGAAATTACATCAGTGTATACTAGGTTATCTGGTAGTAGCTTTAGAGCAGAGGCCAAGCAGGGGAACAGCTAATGGAGCATAGGTCAAAATCACAGTCCATTAGAAGAACACCTTCTGAGAAAAGCACATGCTCTGGCTTTGTCAGAGTCTGTATCCGAAGCTGCCAAACTACCCCTTCTCCTCCAGTTGACAAAGCTGTAGCTATTATGGCTGGATTCCAAGTAATAGAATCCATAGTCTTTGATTAGCTGCCTAGCTAATGCATGTCTCCTCACACAGCACTCCTCACACTGGGAAAAGTGGTCCCCACCAAAGGGATGAGCAAAACCAATTAACAAATGCAGAACAAACTTTCTGGAGAAAATGCTGAGGAGAATAACAGTACTGCCTCACTTTTCTTTTGCTTAACAGCTGGCATCTAGAGAAACCTCCCAAGAGAGACCATAGATGAAAGCCCAACTTTACTGGAATTTGGATAAGGACTTGAAACGTCTCTGATCTTCCAGATGAACATCCCATACTTCTAGACTATTTGCTGTCCCAAGGTGGATTTACTCCTGCTAGAATGTCTCTATTTTGCAAAATTACTTCAAATTTAACAGATTCACGATACTGAAAACAGCCCTACAGTTTAGGTGGCCAAGAAGTAAGTACTCAGTTCTCTTTGCATTTCATACAAGACATGACTGGAACAGGTTGCCCAGAGAGGTGGTAAATGCCCTATTACTGGCAAAGTCAGGTTGGACAGGGCTCTGAGCAAGCTGATCTGGTTGGAAATGTCCCTGCTCACTGCAGGGGGGTTGGACTAGATGACCTTTAAAGGTCCCTTCCAACCCAAACTGTTCTATGACACTTCCAGCAAAAGAGTCCCAATACATTGAAGGCAGACAGCTTGAATTCAGGTCTGTGCTCCAAACGGACCTTGAACCTTTATCACTGACATTCCAGGAACTCCTATTGCTCTCCGATGGCACCTGAGCACAGGTATTAAAAATGATATTTACATGTTGCACCATACTGGCAGCCATGCACTTTAGACTCCTTATCAACTTAACTCTAAAGATAAAATATCAGTTCAAAGATCTCCATGGATTTAGTTGCAATAGAATTTGTCTTTGAAAATTGCGGGGTTTTTTACATTTTATATTAAATGTAAATTCTGTTTTACTTTTTTCCTCTTCTGTTTCATGTATGACATGTACAGTACCTCTTTGTATGAAGACATAATCCTTTCAATAGCATCTGCTCCAGAGATCAGCAAGTTTCGTGATGTAGTAAAAGCTTCTGTTCTTTCACTAACCATTGCCTGTTTCTGTCCATCTTCCAATTCTAAAAGTAAAAGAAAGTTTTCTGTTAAAATATTCTTCTGAAAACTATCTCTAAAAATTAAATTGTGATTAGAATGTGAGCCATTATAGAGTAGCTTTTAAATTAAGAAAAAGTTAACTCTACAAAGACAACCTTTCAAAAAGAATTGCTGAATGTAGATTCAAATTCAAACGTAAACCCAAAAAGAACTGATAGCTTGGTAACAAAGAATAAGTGGGAGTATATGGAATTCACCTTCTTAGGCAAAACATGCTATTCTTTTATACTATTTGTCCATCTAGGTTATTTTCCTTTTGATATATCACTATTCAACCTAAATTTTTTAAAATATGAAAGAGTCAAACCTAAGCAATGATCTGAAACATAATTAATATAATTTTTACTACCTTTGCAATTATTCATTTTCAGCTTTACTTATTTACTGACTTCCTGTAAAAGGAGACATTCATATTGATGGAAATTTGGCAACATTGTTACATTTCTATAAAAAAGCAAGAAGCTCTTTTATTATCAAAGGCATGGTTTAACTAGGATACCTCTCTCTCACAACACTGTTCCTCTCTACATCTGACTCCAGTAAAAGTTGTGATGCTTTGTTTATGACACTGTATCCTATTAGCAAGAAAATTCTTGCTCCATGTGAAGGAGTTGTCTCAAAAGAACATGTCAGCAACATCAGGTAAGGAGAAAACCGCAGCAGAAATCATAGAAGATACGTGAGAAATAAATCTGTTTATATTTAACATATCTACACATACTCTTGCTGCCATGTGAGCTACAGATTTAACAGCATAGTCAATTTGCAAGGTTTGCTTCCTGAAGGAATTAAGATTTTTTTTAAAACGGCTGAATGTTTTAAGACTGAATGTTGTTTCAGTGTTAATAGTTGCGTTACAAAAAAGAAGACAGCAATGAAGAAGACAAAAACCACTCAAAGATTTTTCACATACAAGATTTAGAATGAAAGGTCTCAAAGGTTTTCTGCATCACAGAATATTGCTTAAGTCTGTTGCAGAACAGGGTCATGATTTTTTTTTTCTTAAGTTTGTAAAGTTTTTTAAAAGTTGTGTTTGTTTTTTTTTAAGTTAAGCTACTGCTAGGCATCAGGCTAGGCAGGGTAAGGAGTGGATCCAGCGTGGCAACTCCTGCATCAGCAATTGTTACTAAAATCCTCTGTGGTGTTTGCACAGTGCTGATGATCAAGAAAATCCAGGAGGAATTCCCTGCAAGTATAATGTGACTAAATTTTATGGGCTAAAACAAGCAACGCAAGAGTATAGCATACAATACTTTTTTTTTCTTGGCGAGTAACTGTCTCATCTCCCTGATGAGACCTCGTTCTAGAATTCTGGTGTCTAGAAATCTGCATGAAGTACCAAAGCCAGACGAATCTTTCTGTCTTTATTATTAAATCTAAATGTTTGGGTTTTTTTTTCATTTACACAGCCATAAAGGTATCTCTACAAAATTTCAGCTGAATCACCGAAATACACGATGGATAATCTAGGAAAAACTTTTTAAAAAATCTTACATCCTAATTTTCCACATATATATACGGACACACATACAGACACCATCTATATGTTACTCTTTCTGGCCTCAGATGTTTTTTATAACAATTTTAAGACACATGTTCAATTTTTTTAGCTTAAATTCTATATTAGTACACTGACAACTAATTGTATGTAATGTAGCCACCTGAGACTCAACAAGAGGCCTGCTTTTTTATTTATTTTTTTTTTAAAGACAGAAAACCTCTTGCAAAGGGAGACATTACAAAATCCTTTCTCGTGTAGTTCTCTTATTTTAAAAAGTTATTTCCACTACAAGAGGAATAAACGTAGGGGATAAGGAGAATTCAGTTAATTTATTCTTAAAAAATGGAATTTGTCTCTTTCTTCTCAGAGAACCAATTTTTGTTGATCTTGTTATAGCTCATGCAGCCCACGCTATGCAGAAACACCACAACTAAATTTAGGAATCAGGTATGATTTAATTATACTAATGCAGCATTCCTTCTGTATGTAAATGCAGAATTTACTGACAGCTGCTTCCAGCACTCAGGCTAGGTCATCTAGCAAAAGTTTAGAGACAAACCACTTCATCAGGCATTTTAGGGGCATCTGAAAAATTAAAATTATACAGAACTTACGAGCATTTCACTGTTCCAAAACACAAGCTCTTGTATTACATGCCTAACCCACCAAGATCACTTTCCTTGAGCTTTTTGTCCACAACATTTTTCATATGGCTGGCCTCCTGTGCCTGAAGAAGTGGTGCCTTGTAACAGGGCAGACAGACTGTCTCTGTCTCATACAGAATCTAACATTTCCCTTTTCATCTTCATTTATGTAACTGATAGTCATACTTGTTTTATAAACAAAGATAAGTGTCCGCCCTGTCTAGAGAAATCAAAGTCTTGCTTCCAAAAATAGTTACTTTCCACAAACTGATGAGAGACATGACATTTGGAACACCAATGGTTTAATACAAAAATAATGAGAAATGTTATCAAAATGGGAATCTTGGCTTTGCCAGTTAATTTCTTCCCTGAAATATGTAACAGAATTAGCAAATTTCAGTCAGAAATATCACCATCAAAGAAGATTCTTTTTTGGGTTTATTGCAGGATTATTTTTCTACTTTATTTTTTCCCCTTCCTGAAGAAGTGTACAAAATCTATTGCTTTACACATTAGTCTCAAGTCTGGTCATGGAGCCAGTTTTCTGCATATCCCTGATTCTGGCGATTTATCCTAAAGTAATAAATCCACTATCTCTTCCTTTAGATATGAACAAACTTGCATCTGACCTGATGAGGCACAAAGCACTGTTTTCCCAAGCAGGTCAACGGTAAGTTCAGGTCTGCTTGACTCTTTGAATACCAGTTGTACTTCGCACTGGTCTTGACAGTGCTGACTTGTCACTATTACGTTTGTGATCCATCATTATGATATGTCTCAGGTCTCCATAATAACCCCTGTGCTTTAACGGTTTACGTTGCTGGTGGCAAATACTCTGCTTTACAACACGAGCCATTGCCACATCTTTCTTTTCTCCCACATTTGAAAAGTTATTTATCAAAAGAATACTCACGAGTAACAGGAATGTTACTTAGTTTAGCATGAACATGAGTCTTTTTACTTCATGCTTTAATACCAAGGAGATACTTACAATGTGTGGTTACATGATTTTTTTTCTTGACTTTACTCGTTCCTGTCTTAGCAGAAAGACTTCTCTCACTTTTTCTGTCGTGCTGATAACCTTCACTGTGAGGTGAAACGGCTTTGTACAGACTCTTCTGTTTGGAATAGGACCTCCTGATATTTTTGAAGCTGTTGCCAGGATGCCAGCCAGGGTCCTTGATACAGTACCCTCCCAAGCCA
The DNA here is from genome assembly GCF_963210335.1 of Falco punctatus. NCBI lineage: Eukaryota > Metazoa > Chordata > Aves > Falconiformes > Falconidae > Falco > Falco punctatus. The sequence goes on from NC_137585.1 coordinate 91,058,161, forward strand.
TGTGATGGGCAGCGGCTCGGACAGCTGAACACCCAGCCATGTACCGACACAACTGCAAGTAAGCTAAACCACGCGGGGGCTGCACAAAGTCATCCTACAGGCTGAACCAAGCTTGTCCAGCTGGACAGCCCTGGCTTTGAATATAACTACCCAGACCTGCACGGAACAGAATTCACTCATTCCTGATGAAACGTACCCAGCTTAGAACTGATCTTTCTGCAGACGTTGTAGGATCTGTGCTTAAAGAATCCCATTGAATTTGTAATAAATGCTGTGGTTCTAATTACGCATAAGGAAGCCTGTCGAAGCCAACTTCCCCACTTGCCTTTCACCACCCTTCCTTAATTACTTCCTTTCTGTTCATTCTCTCTCTTTTTTTTTTTTTTTTTTTTTTTGGAAAAATAGCATCTGCAATAACACTACTTGAGTCTAGTTTCACTTCCTGGAAGGATGTCAAAAATGATACCATCCAAGCCTAGAATCTGAATTTCACCTTCTCTTCTGCCAAGGAGTCAGGTAAAAACAGCAGTTCCTAACAGGTTAACATGTAAGAGAGTAATTACCTATAATTACACTATGGTTTATGGAAGGAAGAGATAAGCCCTCTAGGAAAGTTAGTAGTATCATTTTGTAAAGTAGCAGGAGATGCTGCAAAAATCAGCCTGCCATCCCAGCAGTGAGAGATGCTGCAAAAATCAGCCTGTCACCCCAACAGTGGCCAGTAAAAAGGACAGCAATTATCATTATAAACTCATGTGACACAAGGATCCTCTAAGTCCTGAATTCATACTGGTCATCAGGTTTATGTTCAAAGTTGGATCTTTTGCATTGCTCTTTCCTCAGCTGACTTGTTATGCTTGAAAGTTATGCACAGGATATGGATGTTGTGATAAAATCTGTGAATAATAAATAAATGTGAATGGCAGTCAAGGGAAGTCCAATCTTTAGAGGACATAACCTTAAAGAAACATTTAGAAATTAAGTAAAAAAATGGTATTACCGCCATCTGCAAATCCCGTTGCAGTGATGATGGGCACAGCGACCATAATCATGCCACAGCTACTCCAGACATACTTCATCAGGAACTGCTCTATCATGACATACCATAGACGTTTGGACAAAATTAGATTCATTTGATCCGCCAAAGCCTTGTAGCTTTTCTGCAGTTGTTTCATTTCTACCTACAATTAAGAAATAAAGCTTTTATACAATGCAACAAAGAAGCACATGTCACACAAGGTATGTTCCCATACATGCAAGAAATAACCAGATACCCAGAACTGTGACTTCTAACTCACACCTGCTGCATGGTACTTTATTTTCACAGTGCTTCAGTCTCACAGCGAAAGTGCACACCTTTATGCAAGTTAACAGACCTAGTTCTTATTTACACCATCATCCCCCAATAGCACACTGGCAGGTTTTCAGCTCTTTTGAGATCTCTGATATACAAAAGGACAAGGCAGTCACAACAGCTGATTCTAACAACCAAAATAAGATTGATTCCACATCCTTTTAATAAAGCTGCAGCTGTAGAGTTTCACAGCAACTGAAACTCTTCACATTGGAGAGCATTTGGGGATCAATTATCTCCAATGACCTGAAGTTGCCGAGCTGATCCCTGAAATGCAATGCTCCTTGTTTTTGCAGACAGTCTGGAGGAAGAGAAAACTATCCCAAGAGGTTTAACAAGTCAAAGACAGTTGCAAATCAACATGATGTAATGCGTTCAGTACAAGCCAGTATATGTGGAAACCGAAAAAATGTTTCATTTAGCACATTTAAAACATTACTATAGTCAGCTTTTGAGAACTATTGCTTCTACCAAAATAAACCATTTACATTATATAATCACTGCTCAACTGAAAGGGCTTTCATTTTCACCTTACATGAAACAACTTCTCTTTTGCAAATCATGTTTGGAAGACGTTACGGCCAAAATTCACTTCTAATAAAAACATGAACACTTCCTTAATAAGGTGGCTTTAAAACAAGCCATTAGTTTATGTAACTGTGACTGCTGAAGTACTGTACTTAAGCTATTTTAAGACTCTGATGACTACATCTTTGCTTAGCTATGTAAAAGAGTGTCAAAGGTTGTAGTGCTCCCTGTGCTATCACGGAGTTTTCCCCTAGACTTTCTGGTGTGCGCTGGCTGCGATTTCTGCAGCATTAAAACTGGTAGTTCATAAACATGGGTGGGGGGAAAACAAAAAGCCTGGAAAGGTTAAGTAGAATGGACTGGGTAGGGGAAAAACAATAACAGAGATTAGCTTTCTAGAAAACCATAGGATGCAGCTGCAAAACAGGAACATTGTCAGAGCACAAGGGAACTACGGTCCGCTCCCCCCAGATACTGCCTGTGAGACGGCATTTTCCCAGGAAACGGGAAGTGCTAGCTGTAAACAGGTTTAAATGTCAGAGGGACCCAAAGTGCTAGGAGAGGGCAGCAGAGGAAGCCCAGATCAGGTTCGGCACTGCAGGAGTGACCCCAACACCTTCCAATTTCTCTCGTCCTTACCTTGTGCCCTCGGTAAAAGGCGATCTCTTCCACGTTGGCAATGATGCGTGAATGCATGAAGCGCAGATAGCCTTTCTTGTGAGCCTCCTCAGCCACCAGCTTGCCAAACTTGGGCGAGCAGGCTTTGAGCACGCGGGCCGTAGCATAGACGACGAGCCCAGCCAGCACCGTGGGCCCGATGGGGTTAGCCCCCCGGGACCGCGCTGTGCGGATGAGGGTGTAGGAGGTGAGCATGACATCCAGGATGGGCTTGGTGAGGTTGGAGTAGAGATGCGCCACGGACTGCGAGAACATCATGATGTCCTCAGTGAGGGACTGGTCAGGGTTGGCCAGCCGCCCGTCCATGCTGATCACTCTGTAGTAAGTCTGGTTGGCAAAGTAGGTCTCATAGGCGTGATCCACCAGGCGCGTGCGGAAGGCGAGGGCCAGCTTGCACTCCAGGTACCGTATGGTGCTGTTCACAAAAGTAGCTGGGATGGCAATCATCAGCCATTTGATTAATTTGAAGACAAAGCTCCTAGGCTGTTTTTCCACGATGCTTTTCACAATCTTCCCGTCAAGGGCGGCCACATAGATGGAGAGGAAGGTCCTGGAAACCAAAGCGACCGAATGGAGGCAGAGCAAACCCAGCTCGGCGCTCACCAGCTTTGGGAAGAAGAGCTTGCGTAGTTCCAGCAGCTGCTTGAAAAATTCCGCGTTCACGGCCGGGGAGGCTCTGCCCCGGCTGCCGGTGAGGTGCGGCGCCTCCCGGCCCCCTTCAGTCCGGCCGGCATCCTGCGCGCCGCCTCCGCAGCCGGCCCGCCGTACGCGCCTGCGGATGATGGGGTAGAGGATTCTGAGCCCGTACGCCGCAGCCAGCAGGCACGCAGCCCTCTGCGCGGCGCTCGCCCGGCTCCACTGCACCCGCCGGGCCGCCGCACGCAGCATGTGGGTCATCCTGCCCCGCCGCAGGCACCGCTTCGCGCCGGTCCTAGCGGCGGCGGCTCACGCCCGGCGGGAAGCTCGGCTTCGCCGGGTCTTCATCGGGCCGCCGGGCACCGCGGCTCCCCGCCGGCCGCCGTGCCCTGACAGGCGCCGCGAGAGCCCTGCCTCCGAGGGGTGACGGCCGCCTTCAAAGCGCGGCGCGTTGCACAGCGCAGCCCGGCGCCGCGCAGCCCGCCCCGCCGACCACCATTGGCTGCGCCGCGCGGGGCGGCACCGGCAGCGGCCCGGCTGCCCCGCACCGCGGCCCGGGCCGCAGCCGCTCGCTCGGGGCCCGGGCGCAGCGGTGGCGGCGGCAGCGCGGGGCCCGCGGCGACAGCGTGTCCCCCGGAGCTCGGCCCCCGCTGCCCCGCCGATCCCCCGGAGCTCGGCCCGGCTGCGCGGCGGGTCACCGGAGCTCGGCCGGGTAGCGCCGTGGCTCGCCTCAGGCTGCGGCCGGCCCTTTCCTTCCGCCTGCCCTGCGGAGCAGGCACCGCCTCCGGCCCCGGCGGCGCGGGGGAGGCGGCGGCGGCGAGAACTGGGGCCCTGCGGCACTCCCGGCGGCGGGGCTCCGCGTTGCCCCCGGCGCCTGCCTGAGCCCGCCCCCGGCGCGGGAGGGCTGCACCGTGGCCTCAGGGCGGGCGGGGGCTGCGGAGCAGGCCGGGCTCGAGAAGCGCGGCCGGGCGGGGGGGCACGGCGGCTCCGGGGCACCGTTTTCAAAATACGCGTAACTTACGCCCTGCCCTCCTGTCAGGAGGAAGCCGGTGTTGGGCTCTCGCAGCGTTACCGGGCAAAACCAGCCCCGACCCGGCCGCACGGTCCCTGCAGCAAAACCAGGCAGAATGTGCGCAAAGGAATTAAGCCAGCTGTCTTGCTGCTTTGTTTTTCGCTTTTCCTAATTTCTTATTCCTACTTGCTTGGAAAAGGTGCTGTATTTGAAATGGCAGGGGGAGGATCAGAATACTTAAAAAAATGCTTTTAGTCCCTTCACACTGAAAATGAAGTAGTGGTATGTGACAAAGCGATAGTTTAGGAGATGTGTGTGTAAAAAGAGGTTTGAAAAACCTATTAGGTTATAGAAAATCCTATTAGGCATGTTCAGGAGTGCTGAGGAGCCCAGCCTTCCCCTGGAAATGGAAGGGGAGATGAGGCCACCTACCTCACCATAACTGTATACACAGAGTTAAATCAAGTGACATTACTGACATTACCCTCTTTGGAAAGAGTGCAATGATGATGTTTAGACAGCAACACAAGATTCAGGATGAAGAAATAATATCCTTGGTTTGAGAAAGAAAGAGAGTGCTTTGCTTTTGAAAATCAGACACCACTTAGCAATGCATCCAGGTGCCTTCCAAAAAGCCCAGTGAGACAAGACTAAGTAAGATCTATTTCTTGCTTCTTGCTAGGAGGTTGCACATCTTGTGTCCACAGTGGGCTGGACAGTTATGTAGAGAAGATGTGGGATAATCTTGGAGCTAACAAGACTTTCTGCCAGTAACGACAGGCTAGAGATCTGGATAGAGGCCCTTCTAGCTTGCAACTTTTTTTTTTTTAAATACAGTACCCAAAATAAAGCTGGGAAAATGTCAAAATCTGACCTAGTGCCATACAGCTAACATTCAGTTAGTAGGTAGGCCTGGTTTCACTGCAGATTTTGTCAGTAAAATAGAAAGGTTTTTCACAGCACAAAGACACAAGATACACTGGCTAAGAAATTGCTTTGCCTAGGGTTTGTTATTTCTTAATCATGATCTCCAGTTGTATACTTCCCATTCTGGCTTCTGTGTATCACAGTGTGCTCTTAGATTTTGCCAGACCACAGTTATTTACAATATTCCATTACTCTAGCATTTTCTTACCGAGGGGAAAGTTCACAGATCTCTTTCGGTTCTCCATATCTGCTGACCTTTCACTTCACAAGATCCTGGAGAACTGAAGCCTTTGGTGACTTGGCGGTAAGCGCAGACATACACCCTAGAGTCAGATCTGTGGTAACATCTAAGTAAAGCAAATCTGGCAGTGCAGTGTTTCAGTCAATTAAAGCAATGTGTTTTCTTCTTTTGCAAGTATGGAGAAAAGCCTAAACTGTTGTTTTAAATACACCCTTTCTTCTGTTCTTGCTGCCTCATGAGTTTTGCTCTGCCACAGTCCTGTTCTGCATTCCATGCACAAACTCCTCTTTGTGGAACATGGCCTTAGGTGGTAGATTATGATTATTTTTTAGTGGTGAAGGCAGCAATTTTACTACATTTATAATAAACCATCATAATAACATTTCTCAATATTACTGGAAAAATAATTACCAAAGCTGCAGTAATATTGGTGCAGTGTTCAGTGCTCTGTTGTCTCCACAGTTTCTACTGACTGTATTTTAAAACTTTTGAGGATATATGCAATCAAATAAATTTGAGTAACTGAGGTGGTGGGGTTGGGAGGATGTTGATATTAGAACCAGAATATTTTGGGGTTTATCCCCTCTTAAGGAAAACTAGATTCTGGGGTTTTTTTAGTGCCAAGTGATTGGTTTTTAGTCTCATGGTTAGTTTTCATCAAACACATTAAAATAACTTGAGTGCGTTTACTGAATATAGGAACCAGTAACTGAGGAGGAAGAGGCACTTATCCTATTTTTGTAATTATTTAATATTCTGTAATAATTTTTTGCTATTTTAAGTCAATAGTCCAGCAGAACAGAATGCCATAATTCTGCTCTCAACTACAAAAATGGAAGTTTATTATCCGAACAGTGCTTCTCTGATGATGAAAGTAACAGAATTGCTGTGGAAGTAACAGAATTGCTGTCTATAGAAATTATTTGCACTTGGATACAACCACAAAGCAGAAATGGAAACAATGAATATCAGGCTGACTAAACCCCATGAGTGTTTGAATATGCAGGAACTAAAGTGTAATCATGGCAACACTGATGCCTCATTTTTCTCTTCTATTTTATGTCCACTGGTTCCCACTTGAGCACTTTGTCCTTGCACAACTTTGTGTCTGCAGTGGAGATAGTGGAATTGCAATACGCAGGTTATTATGTAAGAGATTATCAGTCAACCTTACTGTTGTAATTTTCTGTACCTTTTGAGTCAATGTTTGAAAAAATAAAATGTGCAGGTTTTGAAGCCAAAGGCAATTTACTTGGTGTCTTATATGCTCCTAACACAGGTCCAATGGCTGTAACGTCAGTCTTTGCAGTAAACTGGAATTTCCTTGCTTCTTATGGAGTTATCCATTATGCTATAAAGACATACAAAATAAAAAATAAAGGTATTTTAAAATAGATATAAATGATGTATTTTGTATCATTGCTATTTGGCATATTTAAAATGTAGATACATGTAGCTCATGCATAAAGTACATAGCTGCTTATATGTGGGTGAAGTGTATGTGAAACGTAAAATATGAATCCACACAGTGCCTGTTGTTTTCAATTACATACTAATACTGAACTATAAATAATTTCTGAAATATGATGTACTGTAATATGGTGAGCTAGGAATGCCTGTTTTTTTCTTTAATTTTGAACTGTATTTTACATACTGGTGTGGGAATAGTAGGACTCTGAGCCAAATTCAACAGAGGACAATCATACCAGCCATTACTCAAGTAAATACCTTACTCTGAAGTATTTCCAAAGTTTCTGTTGCTTTAATGTCGTCACTTACATAAGTACAGAAGTACACCCACAGAATTAGTTTGCAACATCAAGGCAAACCAATGATAAATCAGACCTTTTGATCAGAAAAAGGCGATAAGATACCTGACCTTTGATTTAAAATTTATAGCAGCAGAAATTTCTGCTTATTCTGCCTGGTTTAGTGAAGCTGTTGGCCATAATCATATACCTTAGTAGAATTTCCAGAGTGTAATTCATTTAAGATCTGGAGATTTAAGCCAAGCAAGAAGCGTCAGTTTTAATGTGACAGATGTGGAAGTTTGTTGAAGAAATGTCACTGTGATGAAACCGGCCTGATCCTACCAAGTCATTGGTTTCAGCTGTTCTGGTCCTGATGAGGCCGCATGGGACTCAAAGCAGGCAGAGATGCGTTATGGCAAGAGGGTAGAGAGGAGAAAGGGGAAGGTCTTGCTTCCTGTTTGGCTCCTGAGTGTAGGCACCACAGAGATGGTGTAAATGGGGGCATTCCTGCACCACTTGGCCCCTTGCCCTTATTCTGTCTCCGGGAGATACACACTTGCTGCTGTAAATTCAAACCCTGCATGACTTGTAGGTTATGAGCTTATCCATAATGGATTTGAGTAATCTGGCTGACTGATCAGAAACCGTTCTGACTTCTGAGAACAGCATGATTCTAGACAGAATACAGCTCTAGAAAGAAGTGTAAACAAGTTATTTTCTCTTTAGAGAGGGAGATGGAGAGGGAGAAGGCCAAGGATAGAGAAGGTCAGTGTCAGCTGCTCCAACCACAGTGAACTGCTGACTAATGATCTCAGGCAAAGAATTACACTTTTAATATTTAGGCTTTAATACTTGAAAACTTTCATATCTGGATTTTTTTCAGACATATTTCTCTTGTTAAATTTATTTTGTATTCCATATAGATAACTCAGCTGAACCCAGCAAAATAAGAAAAATACAGTTATGGGAAGCATGTGTCTATTTCATGCCTTCAGAAGTCTCAAATGTTGTTACTTACATTTTTCAGGTTTTGCTTTAAATCTCTAAAGGTTTCTGTTCTCAGATCATCTGAAGAAAATGCTAACGTTACCTTATTAATCCTTTTCCCAAGTGCATTGTAAACACACAAGCTACATGCTAAGTGCATGTACTGATAGTACAGCTATAAGTGTTAAGATCATGTAGCTGTTACCAATTAGCAATGGTTATATTGGCACTGCCTGCAGCAGAGCCAGTGTTCTACTCTGCAAAAGCGCGGGCAGGAACAAATCCACAAAAATAATCTATCCTAATCATGTACCCCAAATGAGGTCTGCTGCCATCCTTTTGTCATGCCTCAAGGATTTTTTTGAGGGTTTACAGCTGGTAAACATGACAACAAAAATATAATCTACTGCAATTTGTTCATTAACACTTATTTGGGAGACTTCTAAACATTAAGGATAAGCAAACCGTTTCAAGCCAGTGCTCCACTGAGCACAGTATTATGTCTCTAATAATAGCTCTAAGCACATATCCAGGGAAGAAAAAGAATTACAAGTACATATAATGCTACCTCCCCTGCTGTAGCTTCATACCCTCCCAACCTTTGGCCATTTTCAGCTGTGAGAATTTCAGGAGACTGAGAGCTTTTTTGATGAAATACTCCTCTTTTAAAAGTACTTGTCCAGTCTCTCTTGAAATCATGAAAACCCTTACAAAAATAATACCATTCTTTACAAGCAGCTCCTCAGATCTACCATCCCATAGATGAAGAACCACTCCTTTCTGCTTACTTTGGCCCTGGCTCACCCAGGTTCTACTTTATGCCCACCTACACCTGTTCTGGAAGAGGCATTAAACAACAGAGCGTGCACTCTCTCTCTCTCTATCTATCTCCTGCAACCCTCACCCTACAACTTGCCCATACCACACATGAGTTTGTCCACCTCTACTCCATATTAACCCCTGAGTGCATGGATGCAAGCACTAAATACTCTTTCCACTCTCTCTTGTATTTTAGCCAGTGACAGGACCTTCCCTTTTATTTCATGGCTTCTTAGTTTCCTTAAAACCTGCAGTAACAGATGCTGTTAACAGCCTTAATCAAATCCATCAAGACTACAGCAATCACTCTTTTCAACATGCTTATGAGGCAGCACTTCCGTCTACAGAAGCTATGCTGGCTCTTGATGTGCTGGCCTGTATTTCCTATATAGTTCTTGCCATACTTTTGTGCTTTCTCCTAGCCACAGGTAAGGAATTAATTCTTTCAGCTCCCTCTCCTAATTTGTTTTTAACAAGCCTCACATTCTTTCCTTACTGGAGTTTAGCACAGCTATAGAGGATTCTTTGGTCTGTTGCTCTTTGTAGAAACACTGTTTTTATAAAGTAGGGATTCCAGCACGAGATTCTGAACCGAATCTTGTGCATTGTCCTCCATCAAGCCAAGGATTGCACTTTATCTCAAGGGTTTGTTCTGTGAAAAATAATTTAATCTAAATAATACCACCTAAGAATGGCATCTGCTTCATATAGCAATGTGTCAATATACTGTTGTCAATGGTACTGTCCTAGCTGGTGGTTTGACATGTAGATACAATCCTATGTTCTACCCAACTGGGCTTTGAGGAATTTCAACCCACGTGCTTCTCTCTGAGGTGGCTTATTTACTATGTTTAGAAACTATTTATCCTCTCTACTATCTAGTCTTTGGACTAATGGCCATTTATGCTCACTCCTAACTCCTTCAAACCTAATGTAATGAATTAAGCTCTACAAGGAGTGCATACCAGGAGAAAAAACCACAAAATGTCTCTTATCACACTGTTTCTAGCATGGCAGGGGCAAAACTGATCTGTTGAACGCGCTGTCATTGATTTCAATGTATGTTGCAGGTATTTAAACTGGGGTTTCATACCAAATGAATGCTACTCATCTCATAAAGCAATTTATTGTTGTTTTTCCAATTTAACGCTGATACCTGCTACACAAACGTAAGGAAGCCCACTGTGTTTTTCTTCAGATGTTTAGCTGAAGATTAATGTTTTGTGATATTTCATCATCTTCAATTTCTATAATTCTTTGAACTAATGCCCTTAGAGTAAATCAAAAAGGCCTCTTCCCTTTAAAGGTGAATGGGAGAAGGACTTTAAATTAAATTAATTGAAAGAAAGTTCGGTCTTTTTAAAAGAACTGCTTTTTAAAGGGGAAACTTTAAAAACAAAGTAAGTTTTGTCTTCTGTTTTAAACCTCCTCAGACTCTACCATGACTGCAATATCACAGCCATCTTTCTTTTAAAAAGAAATCTTCTAGGGCAAACCCACCAACCAGATTAGTCTGAAACACCACAAGGATAGTATACATTTCTCCATGAGCTGGCCTCTCAGTGAAGGGAATAGGCAGAGGAGTATTGACTGGGAGAAGACCATGCAACTCTGTAAACAAAGTTCAAGCACTGTGTTTGCCAAACAGAAGCTTTCACTTGGAACAAACTCAGGTTTTTTCAGTCATGCATTCCTAGCGCTAGATAATTAGGTCAGTATTTAGGCACCTAAATAAGTATATCCTGGCATTTAAAAGTACCAGAAATTCCCACCCTGGATGTAGGATTCAAAAGCATTTCAGTTACTCTGCATCTTTTACGTAGTTATCTATGGATGGATTCAGTTACCTAATGCTAGATACCAAGATCAAACATTTTCAGAAAACAATCAAAGTTAAAATATATTAACACCAAAAAAAAAAAATATCAGTCATATTGTGAAATATTTAGGCCCAGCTGTGAGAATCCCCAGGGTGGTTTTCTTTACCACATATTCATCTGTTTAGTAATCCCTTCCTTTGTTATAATGAGCATTAGAGGAGGACACTTGCTAGTACATGGAAGATTCATTAAAGGAGTTGGAAACACATCTTCTCTCTCTCTTTCTCACTGTCTCCAGTGAGGTTAAGATTTTTACATATGCAGTGTCCGTTCACTCAAGGGAAAGACTGATCTGCTTAGGGAAGAAGGGTGTTCAAATCTTCAGGGTACAATAATGCTGTAGACAGTGGCACACACTTTCACTTCATGTAATTTCAGTTATCTAACTTAGCTGCTTCCTGTGTGCGTGTAGAGTAGTCCTCTAGAGTAGGAGCCTAACTTAGGTGCTCAGTCACCCATCAGGAGACACCCACACCCTCTTAATTTGATGATACAGAAGTTCTGTGAGGACTTATTTCAAAGCTCGGTGACAAAAGTTGCATGATCAGTGTTTCAACACCAGCCTTCCTGGAGAAATGTAGTCTTACATCAGATAGGCAGTACATTGCTTTGGACCGCTTCGCTATGTCACTTAGATCTAGAGCTGATGTGATAACGAAGAAGCACACTGGAGGGGAAAACTTATGTGCTGAAGGCTGGAAAGGTGTTCTGGAGAAGATAATGTCTAATTCTTTACAAAGGAACAGGAGATGTAATTATTCTGAAAAGTGGCTGTTAAAAAGTTACAAAAAAGGCAATCTTCAAGGCTTTTTTTCTTCTTTAAATTTCGTTTTCTGACACATGGAGGAAGTCTCCTTGTTCTATACTTCACAGAGAAGCAACTAAGCTCCATGCAACTCACTGTCATGATGTTTTAAAAACTAATAATAATGTCCTGCAATTTTTTGAAAGTATGACATCACTCAGAAATTCAAATAAATTATTTCAAAATTTCCAGATGTTGACAGTCATGGGTGCAATATTTAGACACTGGAAATCTAGAGTCATATGGATCTCAGGTCTTATTTCACATTTACTTTGCCTTCATCAAAGAAAGAACTGATTATTTTATGACCACTTGAAAGTGGTTTTAGGTTTATCTGCAGAAAATAATTTGAGGAGGGGATGATTTCTTATGTTGAAAAATAATTCATGCTGCCACATCACTTTTCTGGGATTCTACGAACTACTGCTAACTACCAGATTCAATAAATCAAACATAAAGAAAAGGGCAGCCTTTTCCTTTAAATCCAGATAATGCTGGAAGAGTAAGAGTGGTACAGAAAATATCATGTTGGAAAAACAAAAGTGAAAGAGATTTGATTATGACATGCCTGAAACTACCTCTTAGATATATTATTAACAAGTTAAACATTTACAGTAGATGAAAATGCAAACAAAATCAGGATTATTTCCAGTGATGAAATTAGTTAAATAATCTTTCAGTCTGTCATCTGTCATACTAGCTGTAGAGGCACAAACACTTAAAATATAGATATATTTTACTACAAAGATTTTAATCTAGTGTTGCAACAAGAAGCCATTATGCATGCTAATTGGAAATACTGGGGATATCTAAACAATAAAACATTCTGTTCGATAAGTTTATTCAGTTTCATTAGCAATATTTTAGAGAAGCAGATTTTTTCACTTTTATAATCTTTTAGCTGTGGATAATATAAAAAACCTAGCAAAACCGAAAGTACTAGAGAGAAAAAAAACTAGAGTCATTTTCAATATTAGGCTCCTGATATCTGCTCTGGCAACTATTTTGTTGTGCTAATGACAATTGAACATTAGTACCCTGAAAAGTATTAGGCTAAAAATAGCTCTGTAAAGAAACACCACAGGAAAAGATTCATATAGAATTTTAACAATTGTTTTGTAAATGGGTGTCTTCACTTGCTGAAACGATGGCAGTGAGTCACAGCAAAGGGAGCGAGGGGAGCTGTGTTTCTGCTGAGAAGCCCCAGGAGCACAGAGATTACCCCTAGCTCTGTGTCCCTCCTTGAGGGTTTGTTGCTGTTTATGTGCAAAAACTCTAAGAGCAATGACACTTAATAGTAGAAAATGCTCGTTGATTCCCCTGTTGCCCCTAAAAAAACTGAGGGAGAGCAGGATGGGAAGGAAGGTTCTCTCTTGCCCTAAAAATTATGGTGATTGTAGCGATGACCAGCTGGGCCTGAAAGACAAAACGTCAACAGCTATGTAACTCCAGTAACTGTGGATTTGATTCACTTAGGACAGCAAGAGGCTTTTGATTGCCTTGCAAAAGGGCAATGGCTTGTGGCAGCAACCTGTATGGAAATGCCAGTGGTAGAGGAAGGGTGGCAGCAACCGGAGCGTCACCTCCTCCCTGTCAGCCTGCCCTGTCTGGCTTTCTGCATCCTTCTCCTTCTGCTGTCTGTCCCTGTACCACCCCCTCCCTCTTCTGTGACAGCACTGGGCAGCTGGGCACATGAAGAGCAGCTGCCCTGGCACTCACAGGGGGGAGGTGGCCCTGCAGGAGGGCCCTGCAGCCCCGCCAGGAGGTGGCAAACCATCCCTGTGGTGGCATCGCCTCCCTTTTGTGTCCCTGGCACCACAAACCGTCAGCCCTCCCTTCATCCTCAGGAGCAGAAAATGAACTGGGTTGGCGGCAGCCGGTGAGTGAAACTCTTCAAAGGCTGCCAGAAACGGCTGCATGCTGAGCCAATGTCCCCTCAGAGACCGGGCACAGCTGTGGTGCATGTGACAGCTCCGGTGTCCCCTCACAGACTGGGCATGGCCGTGGTGTGTGTGTGACAGCCCTGGTGTCCCCTCACAGACTGGGCACGGCCGTGGTGTGTGTGTGACAGCCCTGGTGTCCCCTCACAGACTGGGCACGGCCGTGGTGTGTGTGTGACAGCCCTGGTGTCCCCTCACAGACTGGACACGGCCGTGGTGTGTGTGTGACAGCCCTGGTGTCCCCTCACAGACTGGACACGGCCGTGGTGTGTGTGTGACAGCCCTGGTGTCCCCTCACAGACTGGACACGGCCGTGGTGTGTGTGTGACAGCCCTGGTGTCCCCTCACAGACTGGACACGGCCGTGGTGTGTGTGTGACAGCCCTGGTGTCCCCTCACAGACTGGACACGGCCGTGGTGTGTGTGTGACAGCCCTGGTGTCCCCTCACAGACTGGACACGGCCGTGGTGTGTGTGTGACAGCCCTGGTGTCCCCTCACAGACTGGACACGGCCGTGGTGTGTGTGTGACAGCCCTGGTGTCCCCTCACAGACTGGACACGGCCGTGGTGTGTGTGTGACAGCCCTGGTGTCCCCTCACAGACTGGACACGGCCGTGGTGTGTGTGTGACAGCCCTGGTGTCCCCTCACAGACTGGGCACGGCCATGGTGTGCGTGACAGCCCCGGTGTCCCCTCACAGGCCAGTAGTGCCATGGTGTGTGTTTCAGGCCTGGTGTCCCCTCACAGAGCAGCAGGCCATCATGTGTGTGACAGCCCCGGTGTGCCCTCCTCAGCCAGGCGGTGTGAGGAGACGCAGGTGCCCTCCCGCACCGGGCAGGGTGGGTCCCCCTTGGGCCTGGTACCTCTCCAGACTGGGGCTGGGTGAGGGTCCCCCCGGGCCTTTCCTCACACCCTCACCAGTGGCAGTGATTACCGTTTGGGGAAAAAGATGCATAGTTACTGAGATTCACTGAAACAGTAAAATAATCACCAACTGAATCGTAACGTTAACAAAGAAGGATAACACTGAGTTTCTTTAGGTGCTGTGCCATCTGCCTATCTACTAGAAATTTAAACCCCACAGATTTCGTCAGTCATTTGAAAGTAGCTTTGCTAAAGACAGCTTTATGACCATCCTGACTCTATGCAGAATCAAACTAAAAGAATGCCTTACCTCTCTGGAAGCCTTCCCAGCAAAATAAGGTTTCTGAAAGTTGCCTGTGTGAAGCAGGGGGAAGGGAGGGCTTCAGTTTGGGGGGGATAAAAAAAAAAAAACACCCAACCCCAACTTTGTCGTAAATGCCTGACTATCGTACTATTCTGTCTGTATGAAAAAGCAGTGTGTGGGAGTATTGCACTCCCTTAGCAAATAGCAAATCATCCTGTTGCTTTCTGCTGCTGTTAATTATCTGTCAGGATTTGCATTTTAGGTGTCAGAAAAACTATCCGTTATTGCGGCTTCTACCCACCACAAGGGTAAATGTTATGTGCATATGTTTAGAACATGTTTTCTAACTTTAAGCACAGTTAAAAAAAAATGTAATTCCAAGAGGATACTCCATATTTCTAACTCTCAAAAAAAAAAGTCCAAATCTTACTGACCTAAGGATTACAGCCATACTCATCCTGCACACAACAGTGACCCAGAGCTCCAATTTTATGTACCACATCTTGTAGGCAATTCATTTAAAACTGTTTAACAAGTGAGATACATAGTCTAATAATATATTGCACAAACAGCAGCAGCTCAATAAAACTTGTAGTGACAATCTATTTTCTTACAAAATGTTCACAATATTCTGTAACGTTCCAAAAGATAGAAACTTGTACTGTGCTCCTTTGTTTTCTTTGGTAATATGGTTTTGTAACTATGTTGCAGCATGACAGAGAAAATTAGGAGAAATGAATATATTGACCAAAATTTCTTATAAAGTTTTAAGAAATTAAGAACTGATGAAACGGTCCATTAGAGATCAAATGTCTAAAAGCTTTTCCTTTCCTTCTGAATGTTCAATGTATTTGGAAGCCCTAAGGTAGAATAAGGAAGCTCCTATCCTTACCTGAGTAAACCAGAATCAAAGTGACTTCAACAGAGATATGTTGACTTTACTACCTGAAGGTTTGATCCATTATAACATAACATATTTGTGTCCTAAATTCTTAATACCATTGATAAGAAATTCAAGCCATGACTCAAGATTATACTTACACAATTAAAACAATAATTATTTTCATCTTTCAGGAGCAGAGTCATATTAAAGCAAGAAAAGAGAAAGCAAAAGGTAAACAGTTCTAGCCATCTTGGATTTTATATTGTTATAGAAATATTTTAGTTGATTCACTTAGGAAAACCTTTCAAAGCATTATGAAAAACTACAGCATACAGTTGTATTGTGTTTGTTTGACTGAATGTAACTTTTAGGCCAGAAGTCTTGTTCTACATTTACTACACTGAATTCCAGCAAGAAGAGGAGGGAGTAGGAGAAGACATGAATGAATGAATGTGCCCAAATCAAGTTTTACTGAATTACTATATTTTGTTGGTATGTGCTGACACATGGGATTGCTTGAATCCTCACAATAACAACCACGTGGTCAGCTAGCCTAACACACATATACACAGCTATTTTTCTGGGCTATATAAAAGAATGTTAGGCTTATTGAAGTACTTTATTCTGGCATTTGGAAAACTGGACCAGCTTGTTTGTATTTTGAATCTGGAAGTGAAAGAATAGAATCAAATTTATCCCTGGCATAGCAGAAGACATTTCAAACAGGAAAGAGAGAAAACAGTAAGAGAAAATAGTTATAACCATATTAACAGAAGTCAGTTTCCTCCTCAGCAGCAGGGAAGAAAGACATGGTATAGGAAAACTCCACCACTTAAGCTGGTACCCCCAATGCCCAGAGCAGATGCATTGGCATATACTGGAGGAAGAAAAACAGGCTGAGAGTAGGGAGAAAATCTCTGAAATGAAAACCTTTACTTACGGGAATGTAGGAGCAACCAGCAGCTTGTTGTCCCCATCACTTTTCCAGTCTCCTGGAGGCTTGTCAGTTCGCAAAATATCTGCCTTCTCAGGGATTTATTGGTCTAAGCCACATAATTTACATTACAATTATATAATTTACTTCAGTGGAAGTGAGGAAACAGGAAGGGGTCCAAGACAGGATTGGTTTTAGTTACATAGTACTAAATTACTAAACAAAGTGGTAATTTTGTAATTGTTATTACACAATTAATAATAATTTAGTACTTTAGATGTGATGGGAAGAAAATACCTGGGACACTGAAGGGACATGGATACATTTTGGGGGGGTGGACTCCAAAGCAATATGAATTTTGAAGTATTGGTTTGTACACAGGCTGATTTTTTTTTTTACTGCAGATATTCTTATCTGAAAAACAGGTACTTCCCATAGATGATAAAATCCTAGAAAGCTAAAGATTGTGATATAACAAATTGTACTGAAAAATAGTTACCTATGAACATGTTGGGTACATTAGTTACATGTAACCTGCAATCATGAGAGGAGTTAATGTTTCAGAAGAAAAGCCAATGCTATTTTGTGTTTTGGCATAGCTTTCAGTTTTCAATATCCTTCTTGTGGTTAAAATAAAGAAATCTTACAGAGTTTATTTATTCATCTACTGTGCTTGATGCTAATGATTTTAGGATGATTAGGAATAGTCTCCTATAAAGTGGAGATTTTTGTTTCCTAAATTTTCCAGAATTATCTGCCTGATATATTCAAAGTGTCGGTCATAGCTCTTTACTCCTTGCAACAAAAAGCCTTTCTTAGAGACTTTTCTTCCATACTTTTTTTTTTTTTTTTTTTTTTTTTGTCACAAGACTATTTTCTATGTTGAGAAAGACAAATTTGGAGAACAATAATCTCTTTGTGTCGTTAAAGATGGCTCTGTGTGTGAAATCTTGCTGATTTATTTGCCTACTAACTTATAAGCTGCCTAAAAAGCCCAAGTGTAAAATTTTTTTAAGACTTTTTCCTTGCAGCATTTCAGTATGTCTTTTATTGTAAAGAAATATTTTTAATGATCATACACAAAGTTTGAGGCATGAGTGTTTAAGGACTAAGTTTTTGAGTTTTTGGCATCAATAGAACAGTGATTTACTTTGGATATAACCAAATTATACTTGCGGTCTATTTCAAGGCAATAAAAATAAACTGAATAACAGTAGACAGGGTGTGAGAATTCAGAGAGATTTAATTGTGTGCTTTCATTCTTAGGAATTGTTTACTAAGTCTTTCATGCTAATTTCAGGAGAATTGCATATGCTTCTAATGTGTTGTTGAAGCTTCTGTCAAAAACTTATTCTCTCTTTGAAAAAATCTAGGAATTCTTTGAAAAGAGGAAACTTAAATCAAAGATGAAGCTTCTGGGAGTATCATCTCCTAAAAGTTCAGCAGTCAGTTTAGATCTCCTCAATCTATATGTTGTTAATCAGATATCAAACAAAAAAGACAACACTGGTGAGTTTAGTGTAACAGTGTTCTTACTTCACAGTTAACAGGATCAGTTATCCTTAACTATTACTGCTATTATTTTAGCTCTTGTTCTTCCGCTTATAATTTAAAGCTCAAATAAGTCTTGTTTTATTTTTAAAATAAAAGATTGTATGTATATACAAAAATTATGGTTGAATAAAGTCAGGCTGTTAGAGGACTCAAATAACTTTGGCAACTGCCTACTTCACCTTTAAAGCCTTGTACACTTATGCACCACCTTCCTCATTCCTTTCATTAATTTTACCCTATATCCATTTCTTTTTCCCTTTTCCATTTTCATAACTTTTGGGGAGCATTTGGAATAGTCTGTCAGTTCTACACAGAGTATCTTTCTTAAAATCCATTATTAAACTCCTAAAAAAACTCTACAACCTGAATCTTAACTCTTTACATGTAGATGTGGTGCTTAAGGATGTGGTTGGACTTGATGATCTTTAAAGTCTTTTCCAACCTAAAAGGTTCTATGATTCTATGAATCTTATCCTCTGTGACATATTCGTAATCCAGATTGTAGAGAATTTGTTGTCCAATGCTCAGGAAGATTAGAAGGTGACTGAGGAGGGCAACAGAGCCTGTCTACACACAGTAGCAGACTGTAAATAATGTTATACTACAATGCCATTTAGAACAAGAGCTCTTGCATTGCTAGTAACAAAGAAAGCAAAAAATATGGCTTTAAATGGATTAAGAAACCTAAACAAACAGGTTTTGGACTCTAATGAAAATTCAGGAAGCTCCAAACTTTCTCCAAGCCCAGCGCTGACATTTTAAGTATTTTCATTGCAGAGAACATGAGAAAGCCAGTCCACGTTGATATCGCTAAAGATGTGAAAATACCTGTTAGGAGGCACAACATAGAGCTTCCAATGTCACCACTACGTACACAACATATGTCAAACTTAGATGACATCCAGAACAGGTACTTACATAAAACAGGCAGTAGTTAAGCTATAATGAAGAGGTGTTTCATGATGGTCTTATATTTGGGGTATTAAGTGAACACAGATCATTCTAAGAAGAAAATTTACAGTCAGTCCTGGCATTCCAGTGATACTCTTACTATGAGAGAGTAAATAAATCTATGCTAAATAAAAAACCTGTACAAGAAGCTGAGAAATTTTTTTAAAAATAATTTTTCTTTGCTCATGTCAGGTACATACGCTAAGTTTATCTTACAGAGCAGGCTATTCAAACAGCATTTTCCACTTAACACTGTTTTCCCATCCAACATCAGACAACCTAAAGTGACTGACTCACATGCTGGCTGCTTCTAACTGCTAGAAAGAATCAGGCCTTTTTAGGATGTGTGGAAAAATACTCTTAAATTATTTTGAAATTAATATTCAGAATGTTTTTAATCTTACAGATCTTATATCTTGTACTTCATAGGCTGTTTTTATTCATTTTGCAAGGTTACAAAAGCAAGTATTGGACAGCAGAAGGCAGCATCTCTCAGAGAAAGTAAAATATCAGCATAATGTAAGTAGGATTATTGTTATCAGTGTTGTAAAGCTAAAAATGTGCAGCAATGACTGTATTTTTAAGTGTTTTTTTTCAAAAAGTGACAAAATTTCATGGATACTGAAAGATATAAAGACTTCCTCTTGAAGGCTATATTGATATATTATTTGCCAGTCATATTTTATATTTGTTCCTGCTATTTCTAAAGTATTTCCTGAAAAGCTCACCTTGTTTTAGGAATTTTCAAAAATATTTAAGAATATCTGTGCTGTAAGCTAGTCAGAAAGGACAGAGATTATGGGAAAGAGACTGAGGCCAACAGCAGGTAAATTACAAACAATATGCAGAAATGTGAAATGATGAAATGTGAGAAGCATAGACAGAAGTGAGTCTGTAAGAGGAACTTAAGAGAACTTTAAGTAGATACAGTTGGGAAGTTCAAACACTCATTGAGGTTACAGTCGAAAACATTCTTTAGATGGAATTTGGGCTTCCCACCCCCCCACTCCCCCCTTCCACTGTTGCGTAAAAAACCTGACTAGACAACAAAAAAGTAAATGTGTTAGAAGACACTTAGTTTAGGTTAATTAGACCTGCTTGATAATATAGCTCCACTGACTCCTGCTGCTCATATCAGATAGGACTGAAGAAAAGATGCTTGTGGAAGATGCTTACATGGTATTGTTCTGCATGTTCTTGGTCCATTCATAATGCCAAAGCATGTTTTCCTAGAGTGAGAAAGACAGATGTTTTTCTAGTGTTAGAAGTTCCTTTCTTTTGAGTCAGGAAGACTTATTTTGTACAGGTGAAAAGTTCAGCTGGCTAACGTGTTTCAGCCAAGATTGCCATGAGCTACCACTACTTTTCTGGATATCACATTAAGTCAGCCTTCCCTTATGACTATTTTTCATCTGTTTCTCAAAGACAGAGAGAACATATTTCAGATTTAGTGTGGTCAGAAATAATGAATCAAAATGATACCTAAGTTTCTCCTCAACCTCCATTTGTATGGATAGATTTACATCAGTTCATCAAAACACATCATAATGCAGGGCGCACACACAGAAAGCTAGCTAATTTAATGTATCAATCAAAAAAGGAAGTCTAAGGCCTGTGTGTTGCAAAGGGCTGTTTTTAAGTCTTCATAAATTGAAGTATATCCAATTTAAGAAATTAAAATACATCCACTTTATTAAACAGAAAGAAAGGCTATAAAATTATATAATTTTCAGCTTTCTGGAGACTCACAGTTTGGTGGTACAAAGATTTTGTGCAATTAATATACAAGGCTTTTTCAGTCCATTAGTAGTTTGTGCTGCTTTCACTGGATAAACTGGATTACAGGCATTACTTCCATGTAGCTGTGGATACAGTGATATTTCATGAGTTTTGCCTTCACATTTTTCATGTTCTGATCTACTTGTGGTACCATTGTTGGTATCACAACATGCTAGAGTTCTCTTTACAATAGAATGGAGTGAAATATTTTTCATTTTACCACTTAAGAACCAAGTCAGCTTTACCTACACATCTAAAGCTAAAAATATATTTATACCCATCAGTCCTCAGGATAACATTTGTATGTATGCTTCAACTTAAGTAGGTACTTATGTGTTTCACTGAAATAAGCCCTTATTACCTTATGTTTTTAATGAAAATATTGTATCAGAATCCATGAAAATTTTCTCTTGTGTATGGTATATGTGCAGAGATGTAAAAGATATGAAAAGGTTTGATTACTTTGAACTTTATGCTTACATCAAAACAGTTTTAGATAAGTAAAATACCTCTTTGCTATGTTTTGTCTAGTTATCACAGGTAACAGAATTAATGTATGCTGACTCCAGTATGAAACATGAAGACAACATAACAAGAGCTTTTAGTGCCTCTCCATTGCCCTTTACTGATTTTTGGTCCTCTAACTGTACACAACTCTCAGAAGAAAATTTCAACACAAACTTAATGGGCAACACTTGGGAACAGACCTATGAAGAGAAGCTGCAAAACCAGGTTTGGTTAATATTTAGTCATTTCCACAGAATTATTTTAAATTAACTTTCATTTATTTGGGATGTAGAATTAATGTAATGGCGAAGGTAATTGTGAATGATTAACGTTTCTTGTATGCTGCTGGCAATGAATATTGCATATATACAAATATATTTCTTTCACTGTTATGAAATACACTTAACTTGAGCTTTTGTTCATTGAGCTTTCAGTATCGCTGATATCTGCAGAAAGAGTGAGTCACATACCGCTGGCTTTCTTTTGTTTCTGGCTTGTAAAGTTGGTTAAAGAAAGCTGAAATGTATATACTATTATAAATACAGCTTTCTTAAATGTACAATTAATTTAACTGGTTATCGTATGATCCCAGGTGATCACCATGACCTAATTTGTAATCATACACTGTCTTAGTAACATAGTTCTTACAGTATTCTCAATGCTCCCAAAAGGATTGAGAAAAGCCTGCTGTTTAATTCAAGTTAAGTTTAAGAAATGATTGAAAGTTATTTCTTCTGATGCCTGTTACTATTTTTTTCTTCTTGTTAACTTTTGGGTTCTTAAAAGAATCATCCTTAGAAAAGTAATAGCAAATATAATATTTATAAAATATATTATTTATTGAAAATAATTAAACAAATTCTACATGTATTACCAATGATATTTTAAAGTCTTGAGGTGAGGAAGGAGTACTTCAGGGCTTCAGAAAGGGAGATGTTGAGTTGTTCAGGGAACAGGTAAGCACAAATCCACAGGAAGCTGACCTGGAGGGAAAAGGCGCCCAAGAAATATGTTTTCAAAACACAAGGCCAGTCCACCTCAATGTGCAAGAGAACGAGTATGTTCTGGAGGCCAGTTTGGCTAAATCGGGGAACCCCTGACTCAGCTCAAATACGAAAAGGAGGTGTGGAAGGAGGGATGGGCAACCCAGGAAGAATATAAAAGCTTCCCCTGAGCTTGGAGGGGTGGCGTTAGGATGGTCAGAGCTGAAACTCACAAGTGTGAGAAGGGCACAAAGGAGGGCTTCTATAGGTGTGTAATCAGCAAAAGGAAACCAAGGAAAATGCTTTCCACTGCTGTATAGACTTGAGACCCAGTGACAAAGGACATGGAAAAGTCTGAGGCACTCAAAATCTACTTTGCTTCAGGCTTTTCTGATAAGATTGCTCACTGTCATATCTTCAAGCTCAGTAGAGAGATTGGGGGAGAGTGGTGCAAAATAGTATTGAAGGAACAAGTCAGGGAATCCTTAGTAACCTAGAGATAAAGAAATATATGGCACTGGACAGGGCACGTCCAAGTATATTGAGGGAGTTGAATGACACCACTGGAGGGCAGATGTCTATCATCTTTGAAAGACTGTGGTGATCAGGAAAGCTTTTGAATGTCAAGAAATACGCAAATGTTATGCCCATCTGCAAAAATGTAAGCATTATCGGGGGAAGTATCATCTCGCCTCTGTCCCTGAAATGGTTATGGAGCTAGACCAATTCCAAGGTACATGAAGAACAAGAAGGTGACTGGGAACAGCCGTCATAGATTTACCAAGGCTATACTGTGCCTGATGAACTTGATTCTCTTTTACTAGCTCTATGAATAAAAGAGAGCAGCAGATAATATTTACCTTGACTTTAGGAAGGCTTTTGATAAGGTTTCCCAATTAAATCCTGGTACCCAAAGTAGGGAGGTATGAACCAGATGAGCAGATAGTAAGATGGGTAAAAAAATGGCTTTTAACTGTCATGCTCAAAGTCTAATTGGCAACAGATCAGTAATGGCAGGGATCCCCAAAGATTAATAATAAGTCCAGTCCATCTTCATTAGAGAACTGGACAGTGGGACAGAATGCACCCTCAGCACCTCAACAGGTTCATGTATGACACCATATTGACAGTGATCATTACAGCAGCAGGGCTGCTAATCAGAGGGATCTTGACAAGCAGAAGGCAACCAGGAACTACACAGAGTTTAACACAGGGAAATACAAAGCCCTGCACCTTGAGAGAAATAACCCCATACATCAGTGCACGTGGCGGCTGATTGAGTAGGCAGTAATCTTGCAGAGAAGGACCTGTGGGTGCCGGTGGACAAGTTTTATAAGTTGGCAGTGCACCCCTGTAGCAGCAAATGCCAACTACACAGAGGGCTGTATTAGAAAAAGCATACCCAGCAGTCAAAAGCAAGTGATAACTTCCCTCTGAGCAGCATACATGAGAACACATCTGAAATATTGTGTCCAGTTTTGGGACCCCCAGTAGAGAGAGATCAACAAACTGTAGGAAGACCAATGAAGTGCCACAAAAATTTTTAGGGAATTGGAGCACACGATGAATGTGGAGAGACTGAGCGAAGAGGGCTTTCATAGCCTGGGAAAGAGAAAGCTGTGGGGGCGTGGGGCAAACTAACTGCTGTCTTCCACAGTCCAAACAGAGTTACAGACAGGACAGAGCCTGAGGTATGCGGTGCAATGGCAAGATGTAAAAGCCACAATTTTCAACAATGGGAATTCTGTTTGTATAGGAAAAAACCATTGTCAGAAAAGTAGCTAAGAACCAGATGAGGCCCTCCAAAAAGGTTGTGGAATCTCAGTCCTGAACAATCCTGAATGATCTAGCCTTGAAGCTGGCTCTGCTTTGAGCAGGTTGGACTAGGCATCTCTTTAGGTCCCTTCCAGACAACAGCTTTCTATGATTATGTGATCTTCAGTGGAACTTCAGCTTGTTACAGTCTATCAAGCTTGTTCATTCTATGGGAGGATGGGGTGCTAAAAGGACATTTTGCATATTAACAGTGATGGGCAAATATGGAAAAGTATGAGTACAGAACTCAGTTTGGCTGTAAGGTTTGGGTTTCTACTATGAAGATAAAAAAAAGTAAAAATAGTGGAGAAACATATATATTGTTTGTAAACCCAGCTTTAAAGTTTTAAACACTATAACTATTATGTATATTCAGAGTTTGACAGCTGCTACTGTTTCCTCAGCCAGGAAATAGTTCTGATCAAGACCCTTGGATTACAATACCTCCAAGCCAGTGCATTTTCAGGAAGTCTGATACAATGCCTCCGGAGCTGTTTAAGCCATTGCATAGGTAGGCAATGATTTTTCATTCAAGAGAGAAATAACAGTCAAATTTAAGAAAATGCTAAGATAATGTGAAGGTTATTGCTACTTGATTTTTCACTGATTTTTGGTGCTTTTCAAATAAACAGAAATTGAAATTATATGGAAAGACTGAAGATAGTAAGCTATTTAAATTTGCTGAAAGAAAGCAAAATTTAATTTTAGGCAGGTGCTTGGAACCATAATCTATTTTTCACAACATCACAAACATGATGGTGTTACTGAATTCACCCTGAGCGAGAAGCACAGATTTACTAAGAGGCCCAGGGAGGGTAGCTACCCCAGCTTTCATGAGTCACTGTTGCAAGTGTCTGATGACCTTGATGTTGTAGCAATTGAGCAGCTTCTCCACCTACATTGTTTACATTTGGGATTCCAGGAACAAAGCATTTTCTTTCCTTCTGTTTCATATATGATCCTACTACAGCTGTTATTTATTTATTTTTTTAGAATTGGTTCAAAAGTACTTTTATGAGAATACACACTTTGTTTTTAAAAGAAGGGATAGAAGACTAGAATATATTTCTTTTTGTATGTGCTGATTAAAAATCTTTTTAATCACAGAAGGTTAGGGCCAGACATATTTGTACTGAACATTTTATTTCAGTTTATTTCCAGGGGCTCTTGCCTTGGATCTAGTGGTATTACAAGCCTAATCTTTCTTCACTCTTTTCATTCTGTAAGTCTGCCATCTGGTTGAAAGTACCTGTCAGTCAGTCTCTAGCTTTGACTGGATAGAGCCATAAAAGGGCCATATATTATTTTGCTGTTCCTGAAGTACCTACAAACTGTTTGCCTGGGGAGTCAAGTGACTGATAAGCTCACTGACCACATCATAACTAGATGAACACATCAGCTTCCTGTCTTAGTGCCTTAACTTTCTCTTTCTCTCTTCTCCCAGCTTTGCCTGGCTTTCTCCAGCAAAACCTAAAATGGCAATAACATTCACCTTGCTGTATATCTTGGTGAATTTCTGATTAATATCTTTACATTAAAGCCTTTTGTAACCTTATCTCGCCTACACCTCCTCTTTCATTTCTACATAGACCCTGAGGCCTGCACTCATCTGCTTATGGCACCTCCCTTAGTCCGCTGACCATTCATGGTTCACTAACATCTCCTTTCCCACAGTTCTTCAAATCCATTTCTTTGTATCATCCTTGTTTTGTTTTCATCCATTGTAGCCGTCTTATACCTCTTACACCTCAAGAGCTGAGAGTTCTCCTGAGAAGGGAGTTGCTTTCACTGTTGGTGAAAAGCAGGGTATAAACTTACATGGTTGTTTAATGTCATTGTAACACACTGATGGTGTAATCCATGTGCATACATCTGAGAGCTGTGGCACCTCAAGATAAATAAATATTAACTAAAAATTCTAGATGTCTTATTTCCTCATCTACTATTAACTTTTACTTAGCGTTACCAAATGTTCAGCTGCAGTGAAGAAGCAACATCTGAATTGCTTCACAAACTGGTTTTACTTTCCTCATGTAGATCTATCAAATTTCTCCAGAAATAAGCTCTTGTTAGTGTTCTGTCTTTTAAAATTGTTTGGGGGAGGTTTCTGTAAGTAGAGGACACTCTCATTTAAGTTCTCTAGGATCTTTTTCCAGTTCCAAGTATTTGCTGAGCAAAACTACAGAATTTTTCTCCAGTAAATTGTCTGTACTACATTTCAGTTTGCAAGTTCTATTGATAGTATTGCTCAATTTTTTTTAAAGAAAGGGTGTTTTTTGAATGACCACCTTTGGCACTTCTTTTTGTTTCAGAAGCCTCTCAACTTTTTGCTCACATTTTTTGAAAGGTCAGTCAGTAGATCAAGCCTAGAAAGAAAAGCAAGGAAAATGCTAGATTAAGAGCCAAGTAAGCTTTCATGCTAATGATGCTAGTATGATAGCATCTTCAAAACCACTACTATCAGAAGTGAGGTAGGGAAGTATGGGCAAAAGAAAGTGTCTGACAGGCCTTCTGACAGCTGAATAAAAAATTTCTGTGCTGAATTAGGATTACTGACCTTGAGTGAAAATGGAAGTAATTTCCTAAAGAGACCAGGGATTAAGCAGTACACAGAGCTTATTAGAGCTTTCAGTACAGGAGAGAACTTTAGTCTTGAAGAACAAACTATTTTTATGAACAGAAGAAGCTGTCTTCCTCTTTTTCTTTCTCTCCCTCTCTCTCTCTCTCTTTTTTTTTTTTTTTCCTTTTGTTTTGTTTTGTTTTCCAAAGTGAACTTCTTTGGTCAGCTGGTGGAGCAGCAGTGACATACTGTGGCTGATTTATAAATCACAGTTCCCTACTCAGGATGATGTGCTCCAGGTCTTGGTATGTTTGGAGTCACCATGAAACAGAATCCCTTTTAAGTCAACCTCGCTATAAAGTGAAAAAAAAATTCGGTTGACGCCATGTACCTTTGGGACGAAAGCAAGTGTGATGAGCAGTAAAGTCTTCAAGAATTTTATCATCAAATTATCATTATTTGTTGTGTTAGTAGTTAGCATTTTGCTTATTTATTTACTGAGCAAACTGTTTTTTTCTTGTCTAACCACCCTCCACCTCATACACCTCAGGCTAGACTATATGAATTCTGCCAGGAAAAACCCAGTGATAATGACCAGTAACAAATTGGAAAACAGTGAAGGAATAAAAGAACCATTGTTTGATGTTGTGAAAGAAACTGCAGAACTGAAAGCTCCCCAAGATGGAAATGATTGTTCCTTTCTGGCACTGTTTGAAGATGAAAGCCGACCAATACATAATAATCCTTCCACAAACCATTTTAATCCTTTTGTTAACCAAAGCAGTACTGATATTTTTTTCATTGATCCTGATGATAGAAATCAAATGGCCAACAGAAATTATCCTTATGATACTAGAGAAGTTTATCCTACAATCAATGCAAAAGAAAGTCCTGTAGACAGACACCTTAAAGGCATTTTCACAGCTCCAGAACAGGTTTTACTTAAAAGTAACAGTGCCTCAAGTGCAAGCTACAAGAAAACCAGTGGACTTCATAAAACCCACATGCAGGACTGTTTTGAGGGACAGCACTACTTCATACCCTCTGAAAAGAAAGAAAAACCTGCAAACGGTGCGTGTCAATATTTTAAGGACATATATTCTGGGGTTTATATTCCTTTTAAAGACATACGCTTTTATAGTCAGAGATGTGTCTGCCCTGACTGAAAACATGTAATGAATCTCCAGAATACAGTAATTTAGTTTTAAGTCAAATTATTTAAATTATTTTTTAAAGTTAAAAACCCATTACTTTTGAAATTGCATTTATGCTATTGTGTTTTATGATCAAGGTTTACTTTTTTATTTTAGATACATTTGCTTATCAGCAGATGAACTTAAAGAAGAACATGCAGAACTATTCAAGAAAAAAAAGGTGAGTGCCATAGAAATTACCAATCTAATAACTAGTGATAACTGCAGAGACCTTGCTGAATTGGAGAAAACCTGCTAAGAGGCCATAAAGACAAAATTCTAAGCAGTATTACTGAGGACCCAGGTTTTCCCAGTGAAAACAGTACTGAATAATGTGAACAAAACAATGCGCAGGTAAGTCCTTTATACCATTGTTCATCTGCCTATAATAAGTGCAGAGAAAAACTGTTTCATGAGACAATTTTGAGTCCCTGAAGTTAAGCTTTTGCTCTGACTTGCCTTCTAAAAGACCCCGTCTCCTTTACCTTACCACAGAGGAAGTTAGTCTCTTCTCTGGACTAAAGTTAGCATATGTGAGTGCCCCATGTTTTACAAAAGATGTTCTTGTCAAAGACTCAGATCCATTAACACCTTCCATTTTACAAAGCAGCACTATCTTCTGCCATCTCTCATATTACATTTTGCATTTCAGCAGAAAAAAATTCTGTGAACAGCAGATTCTTGGTGTTAAATCTCATGTTCAGAAATAAGTTCAATGATCTCAATAGTGGGAAGCATTTCATGGTTACTGAAGATTAAAAAAACCCAAACCCTGAAGACAAAAAAGTCACCAGTAATGACTTTAATTTGGGGGGGGGGGGGGGGGGGGGGGGGGCGAGTACAGGAGGGGAAATAATTTACCAGAGAACTCTGTGTTTGCATCTCTCAGTGACAATGATTTCGTGGCAGAATCAGCCTGGAGACAGAAGCAGCTCTTTGCGTTTGAAGGGGTAACTTTTATGGAGACATTTTTTTTTTGTCAAACCTACTGTTTGCACCATTCATCTGAGGTGGTGATCCAGCTGAATCCTTACTACTAACGCTTCATTATTTTTAAAAGTTCACAGCAGCACAAGAAAAAGAGTGTAAGTTTGGAGTGAGTTCGAATCTTCACAAGATGGAGAAGGGTTAGTATCATTGATACATTATTAACTCAAAAATAATTTTTTTTTCCTGTGAAATTGAAACAATTACTTTTAAAGCCAAGAAGAAGTATTTTGATCTTTTTAGGATGTTACATTTGATGAGGGCTTGTATTTTTGATTCACACAGCACCATATAAAAATGACTAGCATTGCCAGGTAATTAAGAACTACTTATGTTTGCTTTTCCTTGAAGTGATAAATTCAGGTTAACACGTCTCTGGTGAGTATTACACACCTTTTTTTTCATTGTCCCATTTCCTCTAAAGTTGTTCCCCAAGCTGAAAAGCCAGATCTGAAAGTAGGTGTAACTGCTGAAACAAACAAACAAACAAAACCACGAGGGAGGTCAAGAGTACTAATCTGAACCATAGCTCAAGTTAACTAACATTACCATACAATAAAAGTGCCGGTTAAATGCTAGTATTTTTCTTTCTTTCTTTTCCTGCAGACCTCTGCTGATTGGAAGGAATCTTAGACATATGTTTTATATAAATTAATATATTCATTAGATGTTTGACACGCGCCATTTTATTGGTCTAGTCTTTACTATTCTTTATTCTCCTCCCTTAGACTATATGCTGTCATTCCAGTTGTGGACAGAGTGAAGGGGAATCAGCAGCGAGATCCCACATCCTTTTTGGTCCCCCAGTAGCTGTAGGGGTCAGCTGTGCTGGCTGCATTTCAGAGCAGAAGATCTCCCAAGGAAAAAACCACGTAACTTGCATGGAAGCCAATGTGTGCGGGGAGTCTGCTGCATTCTCTGCCTGCCCTTGCTCTGCAAAGGCCTTCCTCCTTTTGAGGAGCACAGCTCAGCTGCTGGTGATTAACAGCTGATTAACAGCACAGCTGAAGCACTGGGGCTCACTTTCTGTTAAGTTGTGTTGACCTGAGAGAAGAATTAGTTATTGCCAAGAACTGTATTGACCTCACTAACACTTTATTCTTTGAACAGTATCTTAAAACTACATCAGAAGTAGTAATGTTTAATTCTACAGGCTGTACTTGAGAGTGGCACGGTTGGTGAACTTTTGGCGAGTAACTTTTCATCTTGTTTTTCAGATGCGGAGTCATCACTCAGCAGCCAGTCTCCCAGTTACTCTCCAAGGCCAACAGACACCTGTTTCAGCTCTAGTCCTGACACGGTGAGTACTTCCCCTTTATGGGTTCACAGGGGTTCATTTGAATGATATCTGTATGCCCGACTGCATCTAAGGGTGGATGTAGCTGGAATCTTATTTATGGTTTTGTTTTGTACAAGGCAACTTCATGTGTGAGGAAGACAAGGAATGATTAGCTGTAAATTTTCCTAAGTAGTTTAACAGCCATGTCGTCTGGTCTCTAGATAATGCCAGGCATTGTGAAATTATAGTAACATGACTGTGGGAAGATGCTAAGCAAGCTTCTGCACTCTTCTTTAATGTATAGCTGCTTTACGTTACATGCCTGTAAGGCAGGAGGATTTGACACACTGTGTTTTCAGTCCTTCTTGAACACAAAAATGCCACAATGTAAGAATATAAATTCTGTGTGAAAGTGAAGGTCCACCTTACCCACGTTCTCTTCAACAAAGGCCAGGATTACATCCTTGGAGAAAGAATTAAAAAAACCCACCCAAACAACCCAAACCAGACAGTTCTGGCCTTTCTGTTTATTTCATTAACTTAGTTATTAATTATTAACTTAGTTCTTAGTTATTGAACTATTTAAACAGTTGCATTCACACAATTCTGTTCAAACAGGCTGAAGAGGAAGACACAGCCAAAAAGAATGAATATCTGAATGAACAGTCCTTGAGGATAGATGATGCCTGCCTAGTCTCAGCCTCAGCAGGCATGGAGCCCCCCAAAACCTGTCACCCCAGAACAGTGCCTCTCCAGCATAGCAGTATTTTGACTAGAGAAGAAGCAAACCCCCTTCAGGAGAAAGACTCTAGTTTGTGTGCCACAGAAAAGGAAAACAAAATCCATACCGCCCTTTCTGAGGGCAGCCCATTACACCAAGCTCTTAAAAGAGAGCAAGTCACCCGCAGTACCAGGTGTGATGCTTCATCGCAGACTGAGAGCTCTGTGACAGAAACAGGGAAAGTGGATGTTGCCACCCAGTGTGGCACCACGCGGGTGTGCAGCTGTGGGAACTCCCTCCCCTTTGCCTGCAGCCCAAGGCAGGTCCCTCCTCCCAGTGCCACAGGCACTGCTGGAAGGCACAAAATGTCAGTGCATGAGGCGCTGCAGCCTGTGGGCACAGACAGCATAGCAGGAATATCGTTTTCTTCTGAGGCTGAGTATCTGAGTTTGGGTGGCGGAAGGACTCTAGAGGTGCTGAACTATATTGATACAATGAAGAAGAGAGATAAGCAGTGAGCAACTAGAATGGCATGTAAGAAATACAGAAGTTTTGTCTTGTTCTCAATGTGTTTCATTGAACTGACATATTTTAATTTTTCTAGCCTGATTGGAAAAAATACTTTTTTGCTCTTTGCTTTAAATTAGTATTAACTATGGATATCTATCTACCTACTGCTGTCACTAACTATGGATATTTCTATAGATCTCCAGCTGTTACAATAGCCTAGTACTAGTAAATATGTACCTTAGGAATTAGATTAGTGTCCCCAGCATATATCCGTACTATTCTGTAGTTTGGGATTGACTTTGCTTCTCTTGAAGGTAGTAGAAAGAGTCTGTTTCACTTCAAAACATATTTGATATGGCTCTTAGTTCAGAACTATTATCTGATTCTTATCCATTTTGACAGACATACTAGCCTTTGCCATATGTCTGTACTAAATACAGAGATAGGCAACAACAGAAAATGTACATCTGCACACATAGAATACAATGTAATTTAAAAAGAACAAATGTATTTGTTTTTACAAAACCCCAATGTTTAATTTTTCTTCCATAGCAGATCTATTGAGTCATTCTCTAGCTGTTAATACTGACAAATCTTTTACGTGCTTCTGTATTTTGCCAGCAGACTGAAAATCTGAAATGCTTTCCTCTTCAGTATTTGTGTGAAGCTACAAATCACAACAAATAAAAGTTTCTGATAATATTGTTTCTAGGTTATATTCTTTCCTTCTAAAAAAGTTCCTAGTAAAGGTGGCAGGGAGACTCACTCTGTTACTGACATCTTCTACTTATATATCTATATAGCTTTACTATACATACGTATCAATCTATATTACTATACATCTGTTATATGTGTGTGTGTAGGCTAGTGTTAGCCAGCTGGCTGTGTGCAGGGATCCTGTTCATTACAAACTGGGCTTGGGCAAAAGCTGTGCTGGAGACTATTCCTTGAACAGTGCAGGAGTTTTGCTTTTATGAGGTTAATATGTTGTGCCTTCTCCCTTGCAGACAGCTGTTAAAAGATTCACTGCCCTTATTCCCACCAGGTCAGTTTCTTTTATTTCTACGTTTTGTAATAAAAGATTTTGTGGATGAAGGGATGTGTGTCACCCAGCCCTGATGAGACTCATTACCATTCTTTGTCCTGTTCTCATCATGAAACTAGCGGCTGTGTTTTCTGCTGGGTTCTGTTTTTGAAGCTAAGAGCCATTTTAGGTAGCCACGAGGTCTATATTGTTCAACAGTGCTCAGGTTTATGGCTATGCCATTTTAGAAACTGCATCTCAGAAAATTTCCCTGGACTTTTTGGTGCTTGGAAGAAAAAAGCATTGTCTTTTAAATTGCGTACATGGGAAGTGGTTTGCACAGCTGGACCTTTGAAATGTGTAACATGTAGCCAATTCACTGCCCACTTCCTAAGGCTTGACATCAGCAGATTTTCTCTTTTAGGTTGCCTCAATTTATTGTCAAAGCAACCTCTCTGGTAATTTTTTTTTTAATCTGAAACTGCAGTGTTCATCATCTTTGCAGGAACTACAATTTATCTGAATAACAGCTATGACTTGCTGAAAGCTCAGCCATCACCGGTAATTTGTAAGGGACAGTTCTTCACTCAGCGTTATGAAGCTCGTTCAGATTGTGCCCCGCGAGCAGCAGCCTGTGCTGGCTTGAATGAGGCGATCTCGAAGGCGTGCCCTTTCCCAGCGGTCCCCCGTGCCTGGTACGTACCTGTCAGCCTTTCCAGCGGTGCACATCCAGCTTCTTGGCCCTCCCCACAGCCGACACTGTTCCAGCTCACTTGGTCTGCCAGCCTCCTGCAATATGCTGCGTCACATTACAGCTAAAAGCTCCAGCGCAGTATACTTTAGTTTGGAGGGGTTTTTTATTAGACGGGCAGATATCAAATTGCCGCGTGGCCAGAGAGTTCTCTGGTGGCTGGGCTTGGAGAGGTGCTGAAGTGACCCAACCTAAGACAAACTGCCATTAACTTGCAATGGAAGTTACACTACTGACTTCTGCAAGCGGCATTGTTGCTGGGACTTGGAAATTTTGCTTTGTTCTACAGTGACGTGAGCTACCCCAATTCAGGCAGATACTCCAATCTGCAGAGCAAGCCTCTGCGCAGGTTGTATTTGCGGTCTGCTCCTGTGAACCTACAGGACAAAGAGCGCAGGTCAGAACTGGGAAAAGGGAGCTGGTTGCACGGTATGGATATATATGTCGAGGTGTTCAAATGAAGCAACACCTCTTTCTTAAACGGTCTCTCAGAATTTCAAACCTTTCCCTCGGTATAGCTTATCTCCACTTCAGCCACTAATACGGAAGCTTTCAAAATTTGTCTGGTTCCAGCCAGATTTCAGCCTAGGCTGCACCGTTTCCCAGTAAGGACTGAAATTACGTAGCTCGGTGCCAGACACACATTTTCTGGCTGGCTATCTGTGAGAGCTGCATGCATGTCTCTAACGCAGTAATGCGCCACTTGGGATATGTCAATCACCACAGATAATCATGTTCCAAAGCCTTTGGATGAAAGCATATAAAATCCAATTACCTTACATTTTTTACCTGTAATTGCAAAGCAATCAGAAGAAAGAGAACTGTCTTTGCAGTGGTATGTGTGCTGGCAATGATGATAAATAAGGTAGTGTGCTCATTTTAGCCACTAGAGGAGTATTTTAAAGTGTTTACATCACTATTATTGCATTAGAAGAGAATCATGCTTTCACCTTACCTCAGTGCCAGTCTCCCCTGCTGCTCAGGTGCTTTCTTTCACCTGATTTTTTTTTTGATTTTTGGGAAGAGTTGAGTTTGGTTTAATAGTAATCTACTCTCTCTCCTAGTGGTAGCCTCAAATCATGCTTTCTTCAGCTGATGCTTCAGCACCCAATGCTATTAATCCACCAATATTTGTACACTACAGTAATGATCATCATCCCAATATATGGTCAGGCGCCACCAGCTTTCTCTGAGGCAACAGCATAGGCAGAGACGCTCCTTTTTCATCCATGACAATCCTCCTGGCCGTGTGCTAAGTCTCTGGGGAGGCCACAGAAATGTGTTATGTTTTTAACTGTGTTTGGTAAGCATCAATTATAAGTTGAGTTTTCTTGGGGAAAAGGAGAAAAGGGTATCTGTAACTAACCAAAAACTAGGTACATTGGTTTAACGGTGGCACTCAAATGCTTCTAAATACGCATTAAAAAAAACCCAAAAAACTCTCATGGAAAATGTTACCTTAAGCTTCAGTGAGAAGCAGTTTTAATATGCAGCTGGTAAGCTTTTTGTCCTATAAAATCAGCTCTAATTACAGTAACCTGCAAGGTAAGGTTTTCTGGGTAAGCACCAAGAGAAATTTTCTTTCATTAATGGGGCAGTTTGTTGCTGAATGTTATTATAGCAAAAGTCTCCACAAACTTTTTAGAAATCCTTATTTCATTTTCATGAAGGATTATCATTGTGGGAAATGAGAAGCTTAAGTCTTTTACACAAGTGATTATTTCTCAGGTGGAAACTGTGAATTGGCTTTTTAAGGGTTTTAGCAGACAACAGACTCAGAAAGGATGACATTTCCTAGGAAAAGTATTCAACTCTCCACATCCAATGCCTCATCTGTTCCCACAAAAAGAGAATGACCTCTCTGCAACACTTCTTCATCCTCTTCTCACTGACAACCTCTGACGGATTCAGAGCTTGCTTCTCCAGGGCTGGTGATATTGAACTCCAACAACGTCTCATAACTGAATACAAGGTGTTTGCCCTCTCGCCCAGCCACACTGCTGAAAATTCACACCCTGCACCTAGACAGTGCTTGCTCTGGGTGCTGCAGCTCACTGGCTGTGAAAGCCAACGGACACCAGCTTGCACTGAGCTCCTGCACAGCACGCTGGTGGCTGCAGATGATGCCGATACACCGGCTCTGTGTGAGGTGACGGGGAATCTTGAGACAAAAGACAGAGGGGTGGAAAGTGAGTGAAGATACAGCAGGAGGCTGCAAGGCGGCCACTGTATTATTTAATAGAGCTGAGAGAAAATATTTCCAAATCAGCTGTTTGTGCATGCTTGCAGAGAGAAGGCTGCAATTTACTGCCGCAGTGTCAGGCTCAGCACACAGCTGGCCTGGCCAAAGGACCCAGAGCTGTGGCCGATCGTAGGACAAGCCAATACATCATATTGCAGGAGATTTACTCTCTTCCCTGGCTGGAGGTAATTCTCAGGAAATGGGAGGCCTCCAAGGAGGTTTGCTTTCCAGAGAAGCTGAGCTCCCTGCAAACAGATACATTTTTGGAGAACCCCAGATCAGCTGAAGCTGGCGGGGTTCTCCGAGCTGGACCAGTCCAAATCCTGCTTGAGGCAGGGCCAGCTGGAGCAGGATGCTCTGGGCCACAGCCAGCTGCTGGCAACAGCCACCTGGGCTGGGGGTGGGGGGATAAACCATGCCAGGGAGGTGACCCCAGGGAAGCCGTGCCTGCTCACAGCAGCTGCTGCCTGCCGTGGTTTCCACCCTGCGCGGTGACCCAGGTAGGAGCCTGAGGCTGGAGGAAGAGGAGCTGTAGGCACGTGAGGAACGAGGCTAGGTGCTGCTGCCCTGCTCTGCCCCCACCTCCTCCAAGCACCTCTCCTGCCTGCCCGGCCTCCACTCACCCGCGTTTCCCTGCAGCAATGAAAAGCAGCAGTGCTTCACCCCAACACCAGCTCATACCGCAGTGCCACAGCCGCAGGGCCTTGCCTGTGGCAGCCCTGCAGCAACGCCTCAGGGCTGGCTAACAACGGGCCCCCACTGCCCTCCCACCAGGGACCTGGGGGGGTCCCAGTGCCCTCAGGGTCTCCCTATGCATCCCACCCACCACAATGAAATCTGACGTGTAGAGATAATGTAAGAGCTACCCAGCTAACAAATACTTTGCTTGCTCTTGATTTTTTTCCATCATTTTTAGCACGTCCATGAGAGAGTGGCAGGGACACCAGCACCAGCCCCAGTTTAGCTCCAATGCTGTGTGGGGCAGCCACCTCCCCCTCTGCCCCCCAGCCAGGCTGGGGGCTGTGGGTACCCTGAACACCAGGGAGAGAGTGGAGGAAGCCACGTAACGTCAGAGACTGGCTCTGACTGCAGTCACATCTTGTGACAGTCCAGTAACAGGGCATGCTGTTGTATGAGACGTCCTGGACAAAACGAAAAAGCTCCTCAGGAGCAGTCAGGGTTTGATGCTGTCATGCCATGGGAAGATTAAACACCACCACTCTCACAGCCAAGCTTACTCCAAAGCACCACTTCCCAGCGGTGACCAGGCCATCCACTGAGGCCACGACTGCCACTTTGGGGACGGAGAAGTCCTCTGGCGTTCGCAGGATGGCATGTTACGTGACTGCCGACAACCTCCCCTTCCACAACTACAGCGATGCTAAATGACACAGAGCGAAGGCTTCAGATGGACAATCTGAACGTGAGATCTGGCGGCAGCTGGCTGGGGACGTGAGGTCTCACCAGCCTCAGCTGTGGAAACGCTCTGAGAGGGAAGAAAAGCTCTGGGGGTGGCAAGGCTGCAAATGCCACGGCACTATCCAAGGGGACCAGAGACATGTCTAAGGCAGGTTAGGTGGGGCAGCATAGGCCCTGAGCATTGTAACACAGACCCCCATACAATTTTGGAGAACAGGACTAAAACAAACGCAGCCAGCTATGCTATGGTTGCCTGTTCAGCACCCACCCTTCAAGTTTTGCCTGGTGGAGTCTCGACCAGCCCAGTCCATGCCCCTCACTGGGGTTTCTGGGCATGCTGGGAGCCTGTGTCACAGTGCTGGGGTGCTGCTGTCCCCTCTCATGCTCCAGGAGCTTCACTGTTCTCCTCCCTCAGGGTACCCACGGCCACGACAGCAGCTGGGGAAGGTCTTTGCGTGGGGCTCCTGGTGGGGACCTCTTCCTCGGGAGACTAGAGGACCCTTTCAGCAGGGGTCTGGGAGTAATGATGAACTATGCAGGGAACACAAAATCAGGGAGATGGTGGGGAGCAACACTGACAGAGACCACAAGCAAATGATCAGCAACTGGGTCTCCAAAATGCACCGCAATGTCCTCAAGCGTGAGGGCACCCTGTTAAAGAAGAAGGGCAGGATGTGTCAGCGGAGTGGGACTCAGCGCGGTGCTGAGGGCTCGCCCTGCCTCCACGCCTTGTCACTCTGCACAAACTGGCAAATGCAGCCAGGGACAGGCAGCTGTACGTAGTGACTGGGGGAAATCCTCTCTCTGTCTCTGTGGTCTTGATAGATGAAGCAGTGAACAAACTTGCAGTGCAGTGCCCAAGAAATGTAAAAAAAAAAAAGATAATAATTGAAGAACAAGCCTATGAATGTCTGAGATCCTGAAAAGTAAAACCGCTTTACAGAGAGAGATCTAGACCATTTGATCTGCTTGTCAAAAAAATCAAAAGGAAAACCAATTTCTGCATAGATGTGGCACCACAGGGAGCAAATACAGGCACTAAAGGACTCCAATGCAG
This sequence comes from Falco punctatus, assembly GCF_963210335.1. Classification (NCBI taxonomy): domain Eukaryota; kingdom Metazoa; phylum Chordata; class Aves; order Falconiformes; family Falconidae; genus Falco; species Falco punctatus. The sequence continues at coordinate 91,096,034 of NC_137585.1, forward strand.
TTATCTACCAGAGGGTGACAGTGCCCAGCACCTGTTCTCCTGCCCTCAAGCCTTGCTGGTTCGCAGGGTGACACATCCTATCTGTCTTCTCAGTGCCCAGTTGGCCCAGAGGGTCCGGCTCTGGAAAGCAACACTGTGTCCTGACTCGCTGAGGTGTGGCAATCCATGCTGAGGCGTTCACACGGAAGCTGTTGCACCCTCAGCCCAGTGCCCATCATCTGTCTTTCCTTCCCTCTAGCCAGGACAGCTTGACACTGTCCCATGTTATCATGTGGTGGTGTGGCAGAGGCGCCATGTCCCCACACTCTTGCCTCTCTAGATGTCCTCCATACCTCATGCCCGGATTGCTTCCTCCAGCCCCTCCTAGGGATTCACTCCTTGCTCTTTCTACCCGTTTCCTCGGCAACCTGATCCAAGCTCAGTTCCACACATCACCTTCATTAGGAAGTTTGGCTAATGCAGCCCACTCTGCCCTCAAACTGCTTGTGCATCTCCAACCAACTTCCTGATGGGCCCCAAACCCCTCACTGCTCCTTCAGGCACGGGCCTTCCCCACATCTCCATCCCCCTTTCACCACCTTTGATGAAATTTAAGCAAGTGCATAAACTGTTTTTCCAACCGCTTTGCTGAAAGAGGTGAGGGGCTTGATTTTTCCTTCTCACACCTGCGCCCCACCAAGGGACGTGCTCCCCAGAACCAGTGTGCTGCAGCTTCTACTCTCCTTACACCATGCACAACTCCTGCGTCCTTGTACGGATCTAGGTACTTAACATGATCTGAAGAATAATCCACAAAATAGGGCTTGCTTGGAAGTTTTCCATTTCCCTAGTCCCTTTTCTACTTGAAATAAATTGTACCTAAGCCCATCCCTGTGAGGTGATGGTGTCGCTGCCTTATAAGACCACGGGCAGGTCATTTTGGATGCAGGCTCCTCTTTCTTCCTTCATATAATACACAACTTACAGCTCATATAAGACACTTGGCTTTTCTTTTCGGCATTATGGATTCTATTAGAGCTTTTGTGGGATAACACAGTACCAAAAATCAGTGTGCTAGCTAAGGCAGCACTTGTCTGAAAAACAGATGGATCCTTGCATCCTGCTGAAACCCAGACCCAAAGATCTCCTATAAAACCATCTAGCCAAACAAAACCCCCACCTCCCTCCAGAGGTCTCAGACTGGATTGTTGCCTTTTTGTTCTATCAAAATCAAGATGCAGAAAGTTATTTCTGGTAGCTCTGCAGTTAACTCTCAAAAGGCAAAAGCTTTCCAGATTTCAGCTCTATGCAGGGCTTCTCAATTAATTATACACACGCACGGTACCGGGTAGGTCACATATATTGAACAAGTGAGGGAAAACCTGCCCTGGAGATCAGCTAATGAACAGCCTTCGACAAGACCAGTAGAACTGCTTATGGTAAATGCGCATGGCTATTCCCCCATGGATTTCAGCTGGCTGCTTGACTGGTTGAATGCATTAATCTCTCCACCAGGAAGGAGGGCTGAGATGCCATTCATTTTGGGTCAAGCAGCAGCTGAAGAGCTCTGAAGAGCTCAAGAGGAGCTCTGTGTGTGTAGGGGGTGGCTAGAAGGACGCCAGCTCAGGGGATGATCCCCGGCAGGTTTCTTCAGCCAGCCCAGCGCAACCCAACAGGGGACCACCAAGATCAGAGAAAAGGACCTTTTTTTAAAGCTTACTTTTAACTTCCCCACTTAATTCCTACAAACCATAGCAGCCTTGAAAACAAGCGCTTTGTGCCACGCAGGAAGTGAAGGCCACACAGCACTGTACGGATGGTTTTGGTTTGGATGCAGAACCACCCAGCCTTGACGCCTGGGGGATCTGATCTTGAAAATGCTCATGAAGATGTGGGAGCAAGCTACTGCCTTAGTTCAGTTCTGCAGATGGCAGAATCTGTTTGGCAGAAATCAATCCGTCAGTAGTTGGTTTGTGATAGTAGCTGGAGCTGAAGGAGATGAGAGAAGGCAAAAAAAAGGAATGTTTCACAGCAGAGCCACCAGCTTTTCATTATCCCACAAAACTGCCGTGTGGTTTTAGTGACAAGTAATCTGAACTGCAGCCACCCAACACCTTTAGAAGCACTATCAGCCAGAAACCTGAAAACATAACCTTCAGCGCACAACGATAAGCTTCCCCTCTCCCCTCCCGGAGATAAGCGCCACCACAGACACAGGTTTGCTGAGCAACCTCCCACCGCCAGCATCTCCCCATCAGCTACGCTGCTGCTGCCTGGGATCAAGCTGCATCCCGGACCGAAAGGCTACAGCTCTGTCAGAGGCAATTCTGGATCTTGCAAGGCCCTACAACAGATCACACGGTACCTGCAGCAGGCGGAGGTAACAGGACCCATTTCCACTCGGTGTAGCGGACGTGATTCCTCTGCCGCGCTGGGGAGCACAGCCAGGGCAGCCCCCAGCATGGCACAGCCACAGTCACGCTGCTCTCTGTCAATCATCAAACTGGTTTAAGCAATTTCCTTAACAAAACACAAAGAGTTAGGACATTTCCCCGTTAGAAAACAGCAACTTCTGCCTTTTGCCAGTCGATAATCAAGTCTGACAGTATAAACTGCTGTCACAAAATTAGACTGTGTTTGGGCAGGGGACACTGCAAACCAACGGGGGGACAATTGGTACAGCTGGCAGCTCCACATTACTGCATTGAGCTCTTCAAACAAATCCTTCAGGAAGGAAGGGACACTTACCCGGTGCGCCATCATCACAGAAATGCTCTGTGGTTTGAAATGTATCGTATTAAGACCATATTCAGTTATTCTTACCCTTCGCTTATTTCAGGCAAGCTTCTGGGTTATTTTAGCTCATTTTGCTGAGCAATGCAATTTTGCAACTCTAAAAGGCAACCCAAACACCCATACAAAGGAGACCTTGAGAAAGATTCTGTAATTAAGTATCTCACCTTTTATTTTGTTCATTTACATTTCTGGCACTGACAATTCTTTGAAGATATTTATGTAAAGACCAAACTTCATTAAAGCAATCAGAACAGAAGTCAATTAAATAATTTTACATCACTTAAGTTTCAGAAAATGTACAACACTTTCATACGTTATAGGCTTGACTGGTTGCAAAAGGAAATGGCACATGTTTGACATGGTTAAGAAATAACTTGGACAACTCAACAATTAGTTTTGCCAAAACCTGTTTTGTACTGAATACCGTGACACACACCCAGGGACCACAGTATGCCTGATGGCACCATGTCCATGTTGTTATTCAACATGGAATTATTACTATCAATTCTGTCTCCATTGGCGTATCACACATTCTACATAGAATTCGTCACAGAAAGATCCAGCTAATGGTTTTGTAGAGGTGTGAGATTCATGATGGAAAGTGGAGATGTGACTCATGCCACTTCCCAGTGATGCCCTGGACCAGCAGGACACTGAGCACACGGAGAATATCAAGCATATGAATAATCCTATTGATTTCATGGGGACTACTCGAACACTTAAAATCGAACAGACAGCAGGCATGCACTAGGCAAGGTCTGTGGTGTAACGCAGCATCCCAGCACCACGAAACCATCTCGCTTCACACCTGCTGAGGAACCATGAAATTTCTCCTGCAGAAGTCGCAATGATGGTCATACATTTAGTTCTCTCCAAAGTCTATGTAATGTTTAAGGCAGCAAGAAAACTTTGCCTTTAACACTTCAGAAACTGATGTTTCCTTTAGAAATAGGTGGACAATATTCATAATTAATCAGTGCGCCCATTATTTATATGAATGCAATGAAAGGCCAAACCAAATTTTGACAAACTGTATGTCAACAGAATTGAGGAGTGTAACTGAACCGGAGTCGAAGCTTTATAATTACACGTGCCAGATCACTCACATGTAACATACTGTCTAGGGACAATGTGAAAAAGCAGGACTTAGATGAAATCTGTATTCCTGAAGCCTGGTGCTGGCCAGACTTCCCCTGGTGTGAGTGAGCTCTACTGAAGCAAAAGAGTGAGCACCTCCGATGAGAAGTGCGAGTAAGATTCAAAACATGCCGCCGGTTCACACTAACAGGTCATTGTGGCTGAAGGATATTCTCATATACAGAACTCTGGAACACTACTAACACCCATTTACAGAACACTACAGTGATGGTTATTGGCACATAAAAAACTCCTTCTCTATATGAAAACATACACAAAATAGATAAGAACTGCCATTTTTTTCAGACTTTTAAAATCTCTATATAGTTGCCTTTAAGGAGTTTTAACCCCAGTATCACGAACAACAATGGTCACCTAGATTTTACTGTGCTGACATTTGTAACACTGCCACAACCTAGACCACTTTGTGGATTATGTTTAACTGTACTGTACACAAGGTGATGAAGATTGATAGAAAACCACTAAGATTCTTGCACAAAAATGTGACTTGTTAAAATCCAGAGAACGATTGAGTCACTTTATAGGCAGCAGCTACATGTAAGCTGTAAATGTTACCCGCGATAAAAAACACATTTTGCCATAAAGCACATATTGTGACATTATCTGCTTCTGGCCTGGTACACAAAGCTCGATTTTCTTCCCAATGCAGAGGAATGGTTTGGTTACCTTGACTCTCAGAAAAAAAGTGCACAAATATTTTACTCTTTAAAGTGCTTTGCAGAACTCTCTTCTGCCTTGATTTCTACTCCAAGATATCTCTACGCTCTGAAGACTCTGCCTCTTTCTCGCATATTGATGTTCAGCTGACAAAGCCTCTTATGCAAGTATGAGTAAAATTTCAAGAAGACCATGTTAGAAAAGTGTTGATGCTGAGAAGGAGAAAGTTGGGTATAAAGCTGAGAAGTACAGGGTCTATCTCTTGTTAGCCCACTGCATGTCTGTGGGACTCCCCCCAGCACGCTCATGTCCGACAGAAAGACCCTTGCTCAGGGCCTGTAGCAGCCCCTGAAAGTCAAAACTTCTCCCCAGTGTTCAACCCGAGCGACTAAGAAGGGCAAAAGAGATTTCACCAAGGAAAAAAATGTACTAGCTTTGCAAACTCTGTTGTCATCTTCTCACCCCCGTGTGGAGAGGAGCACTCGTGTGCTTCCTCCCCCTTAGTCTCCCAGCGCCCCGCTCTCATCCACAGGCCCAAGCGCAGTCCCTTGGTCCCACCGTCCTTCTCCCATCTGGGAGACCAGTCAGAGACTCCTGCTTTTGGCTAAGACACCTGTCTCTACTGAAACAGGACTTTGTGGGGAATTTGATGCATCCCTTCTTTCTAATCCCCTCCCAACCCTAAATCCTACACTAGTGAAATGCTGCATTTACCAACTCATGCAAAAAATAAGTCGGCGTTGGAATGATGATCCTTGGGATGTATCCTCTCTCGTCCCAAAATTTCTGGCAGGGCTATCACTGCAACTCACAAGGTAGCAACGTCTACGAGAGCGATCCAGCATCTTCAGCCCTCCGAATGAGTCCTGGGGCCTTGCTGTGTTTCTATGTCTATTTTCGAAACAGATTTGCTTCTCTTATTAAAAGATCATTTTGATCAACAAAGTGATAAGGGGAAGAAACAAGTGTCAAATCATCTTAACTCCCCCAACACTTTTTAATTTCAACATGGTAAACAAACTACTGTATGTGACTTACTGTGAATTAAATTTAAAAAGATTAAAAATGCATCAGGACTTGTTTCTTTTATACTTGCTGTTAGATCACAACACGTAGTCAGTAGATCAATAAGAATTAAAATATCTCAAATTGTTGTGTATCATCAATATGTCCAACTCTACCAGCAGTATTACTCTAGCGTTCCTGATGCACAGAATACCTGAATGAAGTGTGCAGTCCTTGTGAAGAAACAATTTCACATCTTCTGCAGAAAACTTTCAATAAAACGATATTGTGCTTACACATACTATTTATGCTACTTCATAAATTAAAATCCTGTCATAAGAAATTATTCAGCTACACTGTATTTTTATTCTTTTATCTGGAATGTTACTAAGTCTACCTTTAGCAAAAATCTCTTAAAACTTAAAATATGCACAAATATAAAAAATCTTTGCAAAATAGAAACATTTATTTAATTTTCTTCATACGCTATAAATGTTCACAGATTCTAAAAATAAAAACCTAATTGACTAAGATTAATTTCAAGTATCTAATCTCATTTTTATTACACATGATGCTTGGTACTAGGTTCACTGTTTCTAAGGTGTGGAATGTTGTCTTGGTGTAAAGCAACCCTAAAAGGAAGACTTAAACCTAACTCTCTGCAGGCGGGAAAGGGGGAGTGACAACAAATAAGCTGATATATTTTGCACCCTTGTGGCGATGAATAAAATGTACGTTTCAATTTTGCCTCAAGAAAAAGGGGTCAGGATGCAAACCTTCAGAAAACCGCTTTCAGTAAGATCAATCCTGTGTGAGAAAACAAGCCCAGTGCTGCACACAACTGAGGGCCACTTCTGAGAGCGTCCACGAGACAGGGCTGACAGAGAGAGGCGGTCTGCTGCTGCTAAAAAGCCCCGGCACTGCCTGCAAAACAGAAGAGGCTGATATTGTGACAGCGATCTTTTCAGTGACTTTGCTTTGGTTATGCCCAATAAATGCAGCGGTTTCCTCGACCTGTGGATACAAGTGCAATGAAGTGCGAGGTCAGCGCTGACACTGTGCCAGCGCAGCGACACCCGCCCTGGCTTGCACCCTGCTCCAGCAAAACACAGCAAGGAAAGGAATGTTCATAGGTGGAATGGCGAGCGTGGGCTCATGCTTTTGGGAAGATCAGAACCCTAAGTCCCTATTCTCAGAAACCAGTAAATCCTCTCTTAAACCTATCAACCACATAAGCACAAGTGGGGCGTTACACGCCCGTTCACATGCTGTTCTGGGTAACAAAACTGTTCCGAATAAAGGTCTTCAAGCACACATTTTTTGGTTTTGGGAAGAAACCAATTTGTCCTCAAAACTTTTTGTTCTCATCTGTGCCAAGCATCCCTTTTTCTCATATCAGGTACTGCACCTTCAGTGAAGGTTTCAAAGAGGTGACAACCTAACAGAGACATCCCGCGGTGGGTGCACTCGTAGATAGGTCTGGAGACCTAAGCATTTTCAAGCTTTAAAATATTGTGCGCTTAAAGGGGAGGCAAGATGGAAAGTGTGAGAATCCAGCCCTCTCACCACACAAGGAGATGTTCGAGGTCAAGCCACTCTTTACAATGATTCATTTGAAATTCCCTTTATCTGCTATGTTTTCCCCTTTTAGTCCCAGTCACATCACAGGAGGATGCTTTAAAATGTTTTCTTTTCAAAATATTTCTTCGATTAATCAAGTAAAAAAGAAGATAACACAAAATACGCCCAATCGCTGAAGGTCAATAATGGGAGAGCAAGAACTTCCCCCCGAGAAGATCAGATAACCTAACATCAGACTTCTTTACAACAACAAAACCCCACATTGTCCAATACAAATAATTTAGTAACAGATGTCCAGTCTCAGTTTTAATAGTAATCCTACATTCAAAATATTTTTCAACCCAAGAAAAGCCCACAAAACGAATTATAAAAGCTGATGAACCCAACAGCTTCTTTAATCTTTACATGATGAAAAATAAATGTATTTTTACCAAATAAATGGGGAGAAGCCCACAGGCAGAGGAGGTTTTCCACATTCTTTCATGAAGCAAATGTTTCAAAGAAAAGAATTTAAATTGTTGATGCTTTCAAACTCCTATCTCTGAAGACTTAAAGCAGTGAGGACAGGGCAAGGAAAAAACCAATATTTTTATGTAGCGGCATAAAATTCAATTTACCAAGGCAAGCAATCATGGCAGGTGAATAAAATACCATTCACATTTTCATTACCATGCTAAAGGCAGCCAAAGTTGATTTTTGTGCCTGACGTTTTCTTGACAATTTTGTAATGCTTCAGTAAGGCAATTAATATGAGATGCAGGCTTCTGTCCATTGCTAATATTTCTCTTTAGATCCAGCAAGACACTGGTTGCATAAGGGCATTTGAAGGAAAAACGTGCTGGGATTCATTTACTCTGCACATATGAAGATAAACCGAAGGCAGTAAGACTATTCGTGAGCCAAAGGCGCAGGAGGGATGACCACTGTGCATTTAGCAGCACAAAACCTCTCTTCTTTCTTTTAGATAATGACATTTTCTGTTCAAAACTAGGCATGAACCCAAACTTTCAAATGCAAAAAAGGAAAACAAAAATAATATTTTTTCCCAACTAACTGAAGCCAGTTAACTGAAGTCGTTGTACCTAGCAATTCATACCAGTTCATTTGTACGTGTGGCCACATACTTAGTTCTGTTTTCCTGTCGTCAGGTAGTTAATTTTGGCAGTTTCTCTCATAAACGCCAACTCCTGAATGTAGTGTGTGCTCGAGAGCAGCAGTGGCTACATAACCTGGTGTAACATAGACATACGCCACCCTAGTGGACCTCCACTCAGGTGAGTATGGCTCTCTACTTGTTTTCTCAAATAAATAAAAATGGAAATTCTCTTACGTGTAAATTTGGGGAATGTTCCCTCTCATATGTATAGCAGATATTTGTATTTTCCTAATCAGTTTAATCATTTAAATGGTTACTGTTACAGCACCTTATGCATTCATCATTCGTTGTATTGCACAGCAGAGCTATTTCCTAGGCTGCTACGGGATGGGGAACCAACAGATGTTGGCTGCTTTCTGATAAGTTACTCTATTATTTTACCTTTTATCAGTATTGAAGATAAGGACAACCTCTGCCCATCTAGGATAGCCTTCTGTAGGCATCTGGTACAGTGCACCCTACTAAATACCTCAGGACGGTGCAGTGTTGCACACACTTGGTGAATTCACATAATTGTGGAATTCGATCTCTTTTGGAAGCCATTGCTTTTAGTTATCAAGAAAACACTGGCATATTGAAATTCCTCCCAAATGGAACATTTTTGAACATGAAGGCATTTTTAACTAGACAGTAGAAAGGAGAACCAGACCAGAAGCAGGGCAGTGAGGTCATCAGAGAGCTGCTTTTCCCCCAGAAGGCCTTTAAATGATTAAATACATCAGCAGCTGAAAATTATTCCACATCAGAAGCGTCATTGTCAGAAAGATGGTAATTACTTCCCTTCACCCGAATATACTCGATATACCTCCCTTCATCAGAATCTGACATACCACATGTACATAGCCTGTTTTCAAACAAAGATTCAATTTCCTCTAGTTTTTTCCCTTTAGTCTCAGGAAGGCAGCCGTAGATGAAAACCAGTCCCAAGGCAGCAAACCCTGCATAGAGGAAGAAGGCTCCTGCAATGTAGAACAATATGCACAGTCGGTTACAGAAGTTCCCATCCCTTCTCTGCTCCAAAGCAGAGGGAGCAGCACAAACAGCCGGCTGCAGATACCAGCCGAGTGTGTAAAAGCAAAGGCTGGAGCAGCATGGCTAAAACAATGAGCTGCAGGGCTGTGGGTGCAGGAGAAGGCCACTTTATTGCATCATTCCACAACAGAGTAAATTAACAAAAGCAATTTCATTTCACACGGAAAATAATACACATCCTTTCTGGGCAAGTCATTCTGCTGTTAAAATAAACAGTGATTAAATGATTGCATACACACACACACAAAATAAATAAAAGCAGATATGAAAGGCAAAAGCTTTCTTAGTTTATCTTAACAGCAAAAGGCATACTAAAACAACCCCCCAAAATGAGAAACTTTTGGAAAAAAGAAATAGTCAGGATTAAAATCATGCTTGTGACTCTTACACCTAATTATTATTTAAAAGTCCTCTGCAGAGACAATTAGCAGTGCGAAAAGCTCATTTCCCCTGTGACCCATCATATATAGGGGAGCAGAAAAGGTACCAAAGGGCCAAGAAGCAATTACCTGCCATGTGTTTCTAGACTGATGACTCAAAGGAATGACAAGTGGAGCTGAAAGCCTCTGTACTACTAATGATGTGAAGATTGCATCAAGTCCCTAGCAGCTTAATGCAATTTAAATGATTTGTACTCGAGTGGCTAAGCAGTAATCTGACAAACTCTCCGCAGACTCCAGCAGACAGGGCTTAACAGTTGGGAGTGGGGCAGTAGCATCTTACACAGCTATTTCTGCAAGGACCATCTGATACTTGCCTTGGATGCCACCATAAACTGGAAAAATGCAAATGCCGTCTACTTAAGTGGGATTCAGCCTATTTCACTCAGTCAAAGGTGATTTTTTTCCAGCTTTCCTGACTTAATCAAGTGTCTAGGTTCTCAGTTAAGGACAGAAAGAAATGTTTCTTATGAAAGCTGGACCAAACTATGATCCGGGCACATTATATCAGGTCTCTAGTCTCACTAAACCATGGTGGGCTGAGAACACTGCATTCACAGTTGACATTTCATAGCAAAACCAACTGAGTGACCCAATATCAGCAGAAAATCTATGTGCCAATGTAGTACTGCACACATGGATGCATACTGTTTCTTACCGTAGTATGTCAGATATTCAGCCGTATGCAGAAATGTCAGTGACACGAGCACATTGAAAACCCAGTTGACTCCAGAGGAACATGCGTTTCCTGTACTTCTTGCCCAAAGTGGGTAAATTTCAGAATTGACGGTCCAGGGCATAGGACCCATGCCTAAGAATTAGGAAAAAAGATCAATCTCAGTTTAATAGCTGGACTCAAAAGTAAATTTAACATGTAGTCTCACTATCTGACATTTTACCTTTATAGTTTTTTAATTTATATGCAAAAACTAATGTTTGCTTACCAGGTGCAAAGAAAACCAAGTATAAAATAAGGCCCAGAAGTGCTGTCCAAGAGTATGGAGTGGGGCAGAAATTGTATGCCCAAAACAGATCGTCTTTTTTGAATACTGTTTCATTTGAACACCTGAAAAATAACAAAAACCTTCACATTAAAGAATATTCAGGGAAATGGGTGACATCTCAATATCACCATGGCATGTAATGTCTCATGACAAGCTACCAGATGTACAATGAATACGAAAAAGAATCACCTCTGTTAATTTATCAAGATCTTTGAAATTATGTCCTACACTCAGAAACGTGCTTTTTCCTAAGCCCAGTCTTAGGAAGAGTAACCAGCAGAACATTCCTGAATTTAAACGCTTGCCTTGTACCTACAAATCTCCTCCAAATGTCCAGTCTTTACCTCGCAAGTGGTCATACCAAAGCCAATGAGATGGCCATTCACATGAATATCACACAGTGCAAAAAGAGCCGCAGCAGCGGGACTTTGAGGTGAGGATGCTTTATGCAAGGATTTAAGGTCAAATGGAACTTAGACCTTACATCATTGATGAACTAATTATATGCTGTACATATTGCGTGTAATCAGTAATGCCTATGGAGTATGCCACGGTCAAGCGGATTTATAAGGAAAAGAGGCGTATACTTTCTTTTCTTCACAGTGAAATAATTTAGAAGAAGGTAGCATTTCTAATTAGACAGTAAAAATAAGAACCAGACCAGAGGTAAACCATGCCCGAGCTACTGAAAGAAGAAGTGTCTCTATTCCAAGGACCATGTGGAAATTACATATTTTGATGAATAGTATAAAATCAGGTACTTCCATCTGACTGACAATATAACATATTTTAAAGGAATACTGGCAACTGTATCTTTTTGTTATGATTTTTCAGTTTAAACTAGCACTGGTTTAAAGGGGCAACAAGTCATAACTGCAACTAGAGAAAGTTTTCTGCTGCAACCACGTCAATGGCTATGTAGAGTAGAACCACCAGGTACTCCTGGGAGAGACGACCTAAGCAGACACCACCCTTTCATATCCTAACAATGGTATTTACTTGAAGAGAAGAAACCACAGGGCGCTGATCATCTGTCTGCGTTACTATTTCCAGACCAGCTGAACGCTCACATGAAGGATACGACCCTCCTGTGCCTGTACTCAGCACTGGTGAGGCTGCACCTCGAACGCTGTGCTTGGGTTTGGGCCCCTTACTACAAGACATGGAGGTGCTGGAGAGTGGCCAGAGATGGGCAACAGAGCTGGTGAAGGGTCTGGGGCACAAGTCTTATGAAGGGCAGCTGAGGGAGCTGGGGGTGTTTAGCCTGGAGAAGAGGATTGATTCAGGGGGAACCTCACTGCTCTCTGCAGCTCCCTGACAGGGGCTGTAGGCAGGTGGGGGTCGGTCTCCTCTCCCAGAAAACTAGAGACAGGACAAGAGGAAATGGCCTCAAGCTGTGCCACAGGAGGTTTAGATTGGATAACAGGAAGAATTTCTTTATGGAAAGGGTGGTCAAGCATTGGAACATGCTGCCCAGGGAGGTGATGGAATCACCATCCCCGCAGGTGTTTTAAAAATGCATAGATGCAGTGCTTGGCAACATGGTTTAGCGGTGGACTTGGCAGTCCTGGGTTAGCAGTGGGACTTGATCTCAAAGGTCTTTTCCAACATAAGTGGTTCTACGATTCTCTTGATGGTTGGAAAACCAGAATGAAGATGCCTTCAACAGTTGATAGGTGGGCAACAAGTGACGAGATGGTGGAGCAATGCACACTGAAACGTTTAAAAGGACCCACCACCACTGCAGCTGACTTTCAGAAGCAAATTCCAACAAAACACTTCTCCTCTAAGTTTTCTGTTAAGGAATGACAAACCAGCCCCAGGTGGAACAGAAATGTGCTAAGCACCAATGGCCAACCCACCCCCCTCCTGGGGCAGGAATCTTCCTTAAGTTGGCATGGATGTACCAACAGGACAACATTTAAAGGAGGATATGGCCATAAAGCCCCAAACCCAGTTTCAGGACAGCTGGAAATCCAAAGTTGAAATACATTTAAAAGACAGAAGTTAACCCAACAAATGCTGGAAAAACGCCTGTCTGAAAACCTCAGCCAAATCCCAATGCTTCCTTAATGGCAGCAAGCTGTAAGATTTGCAGTTCCACCTTGCACTTGAGCAGCACCAGACCAAGTGGAGCCAGCGCTCCCTGGAGAAACGCCGAGCCCTTGATGTGCTGCTGGCAAAACAGCCAGTGCCAGCGTACAGCCTTCCACCCTGCCGCAGCCCTGCCTTGCCGAGCTCACCCAGAAAGCCCATCTCATCCAGTGGATACAGATCCACTTTCAGTCTTGAGGTGAAAAACACATATAAAACAAGACAACTGCACAGCCCTCTCAAAGATATGTCCCTCATGCCTGGATACAAAAGACTCATGGCCTCAGCTGCTGCCTGGACCACGGGAGAGCCAGCCACCTAAGACACTAGCAGCTTCCACAAGAGAGATTTTTCACCTTTTTCTGAGCCAAAAGCACTGCTGCCATCCTTGCCACTTGCTTCTAAGCATCATCCCAGGTTCCTCCTTCTGTCACTTTGCTCTTTGATGGCTCAACTCAGCATCTCTTTCTATGTTAGGAGTTGAGACATGGATCTTTACCCGTTGCTTCACCCTGATGCTTCCCTACCACGCTACGTGCTCTTCGCTGCATGCGGGTTAACTCAGGTTTGAGCTGTGTCCCAGGTGAAAAAAAAAAAAAAAAGAAAAGAAAAAGATAACTGAACTGTGCTGGAGAACCATCCATATGTTTAAACTGAAAGCTCCTTACATGTGAAAGAAATGGCATTTGAAAGACTAATTACTGAACACCTGGTGATCCCATTGCCATCTCCTGCTCAGCCCCCCCCCCCCCCCCCCCCCCCCCCGAAATTCTGTTGCAAGAAAGCAGATTCAGTGCATAAAACCAGGAAAAATATCACTCGAGACTAGATTTAACAGAAACCTTGCAGTAATAAACTGTGCCCTACTTATCCTTCAGCAGTAATCCTGCATGGTACACAGGGTAAAAGCAAAGATGTCTGCATTTGCTGGCATCTAGCAGCACTGGGTATGTTCAAAAATAACACTCCTTTCAAGGCTGAAGATTTGTTCAAGCTCTGTTACTGTGCTAATTCTACTGCTGTACTAGTATTCTACAAAGTGTATTATTTTGCTGAAGAATATATTAATAATTACTGTATAATGTACTATCAGATAAAATTCTGAATTTTTTCCTGCATGAAGGGAGATCTATGATGGGAAGTGGACAAGTATCTACCCATCACTTCACAAGCTGAAATGCACAGAGGAAAATGCCCTGTAAGCAGCTTACAAGTGAAACGATGCAGCTGGGTACCAGTGCAAGGAGTTTGTTAATAACAATATGCTGGGTTAGGGTCGTATCAGTATAAATAGTGAAGACACATCACATCATTTCCTCTGAAATTACTGCCCAGGTGAAAAAAAGATAGTGCTACATGAAAATCTTTCCTATTAATTTCTTTTGTTATATATTTTCCACAGATAATTTAAGATGCACATCTGTTCTAATTAGTGAAAACCTGGGCTTCCAATGACTGATGTGAACAATTCGACTGACTGAAAATAAATCAGAACAGCAGTAGATTTCTAAATTAGAGGCATTATATGCTTGGTTTCATCATCACAGGATCCATCCTTTACCAGATAAGGTCTGTATTTCAGAAGATCTAAAGCTTTGCTCCCCACATCCTTAAACTGCGCTCACATGGAACATAATAGAAGGTAAGAGATGAAGAGCTGGTGTGGGTGGTCTAAAATGTTACTGATATATAACAAGAGGAAAGAGGATAAGACCAATTTAAATTTTCCTAATACTTGAGCCTCAAGCACAGCACTGAAAAGCACAGATAGGGAAATGGCTAGGCAGAACATAGCATAGGCAAGTGAGCACAGCACTGAGCACAGCACAAGTCAGAAACCAAGCTGATTTTCCTCTCAAATTTCCATTAATCTTTGCTTTGCTGTAGACCGAGGGCTGTGTATCCCTAAAGATATGGCTTTTGTGGGAATTAAATGTTTCACTCTGAACAGTTCATACATTTTCAATATGAAAGCTTCTGACTTCTCATTGTCTTTTAAGCCCTTCAGAAGCATCTTAAATGGATTTAGATCAAAAGGCTCAGAAGGTCAAAATTTAAATCAAATCAGGCTAAGGAAACAAATTACTTTAAAGAAAATCACTAATGTGATCATTCATCTCCTTAAAATGCTTGTTAGAACAGGAATATTTCAAAATTACACATTCTGCTCTGACATAAACTTTAACATCAGGTGCTGATGGTACAGAAAGATTTTAGACCTAATTCACAGTTTCACTAATTCCCCATTACTTTGTTCTAACAATAGTAAAACTACTCAAGGACTGCTCTTACGCCACACTTCTGTGTCTGGATTATCAAGATGCTGATAATCTACAATTTACCAACTTAGTCTCTGGTGTAACACAAATATATTGGATTTTGAAAAATCTCCTTTAAAGAGATTTTTAAAGTTTCCTGTGTAGAGTCCTGACTTTTGTATCATGCCAATCCAAGTAAACAATATAAATTAATGCCAAGCTTATTGGCTCATCTTTTCACCTGAAGCCTGGTCATGGGAAGAGGCCCAAACAGACATAATGTAGAGTAGCTGCTGTTTGGATTGAGAAAGGTTTTTTGTGGAAGATGCTTGGGAACAACTAAGATTGTTTATCCACAGGCAATTACTCATCCTGTGGAAGAATCTGGACCCTGACATTTGGGTTCATTCTCCCAACTTCAAGCTCCTCTGTTTCTGCTAAGGATATTTAGTTGTCTGACCAGACCCCTAACTATCTTTAAATTACTCAAAGGACAGACAAAGTACCAGATTAACTGTGTAGTAATTTAGTGGTAGTCAGACATGTAACTAAGGAGAACTCTGGAAACCACCTCTACCTTGTCTGTCAAGTGGCCTCTCTAATCCACCTATACACAATCAAATTAGTTGCATTAGCACAACCCATAGAAACCAGTGAAACCATAAAGTATAGTTTCACTATGAATCAGTATATACTGATCCAAAGAAAAATCTATTCCTTTCAGTGCTTAATTTTTATATATACACATGATAAGATGCTATCTGAAGTATTAAGCAAAGCATAACTCTTTCCTGAAGGCAAACAGATTAATTTAAACTCGACCAACGTGTGAATCAATACTTCCTAAGCCTTCTCACAGTTCCCTAGCTACGGGCTTCTGTACCTCAGAGAAGATGCACTGTAGCTCCACGCCCCTCTGGAGAAGTTTGCATCTACTGCTCTGACCTTAGAGTTTACATGCAGAAATAACTCATCCATTAAACCAGATGTTGCTGAAAATATGCAGATGAAGCTTCTTGCAACAGATGATGGCAATTAAAAAAACAGAAAAGAACAAACAGATGCAGCCTTCAAAAAACGTACCCATAAAATTTCATGGTATTCAGCTAGACATTGCTTAACCTTCATTACATAAAAATACCAGCAGTGTTTTGGGACAGTCATTGAAGCTTTTTGCTTTAACTGACAAAGAGTTTTTAAAATATCAGCGTGCACTTCAAAAACTTGGCAAAATAGTTTAGTTCACAGCAAAAAAGCAAACTGCACATCAGCAGATTGCTGACGCATTCGCACATGACTGAAAATCAGTCCTTATCATGCTGAGGCCCCCTGCTTTAGGACCTACGCGTTATACCTATATACTGTGGGTGATTTCCTGCACAAAGAACAGCCACCAGGACACTTTAATGAGTGACAGCTATAGTAATTGCTGCTGTCCAAAATAATTCCAAAAAATCTTAAACTAAAGAGGCAAAACCAGTTCCTTTCTCCATGCAACGCTTTCCATGCCAAGTAAGTTCAGTAGCAGCTACTAAGAACAGTAACAACAGGAAAATGATTCTCCTCAAATCAAATGACAGACGTTTCATACCCTGCATCTGGGAAACTGAAAGCACATATTCAAAGATATATTAATAAAACCCAAAACCCCAGAAGCTTGGTTGCTTTGCCCATTACAGAGTCAAAGAGTTTAGAGGTGCCTTCTTTATTGCATGCTGTAGGTTCTAACAAGGTTTTTATGTTTAAATCAGCATTTCTTACAGATCTGCTTGGAGACAGCATATAACATGTATAGAAATAACTGTCAGTTACTCACACTGAGCATCTTTTCCCTTACTGGCTGTAAGACCTTCTGATCCCTCTTTTATCTTCATTCTTAAAAAAGAAACAGAGATTCTACAGACTGCTAAAATCTCCTAAAATCAATCACAAGGAATATTTCACTACAGCTTATACCCACTATTAAACTAAAAAATTACTTAATATTTCATTTAAAAAAGTAGAAGCCCCTACTGAAATGATTACTTCATAGAAATATCTGTCTCTAACACATAACTGCCTTCCATCACGCTTGGACAGCTGCGCTCTTTGCTGGGTCAGAAACTGGCTGGCCGGCCGGGCCCGGCGGGTGGTGCTGAGCGGAGTCACATCCCGCTGGCGGCCGGTCACAGGGGGTGTCCCCAGGGCTCCGTGCTGGGGCCAGCCCTGTTTCATGCCTTTATCAATGACCTGGGCGAGGGCACCGAGCGCACCCTCGGCCAGTTTGCAGGTGACACCGAGCTGGGGGCAGTGCTGATCTGCTGGGGGGCAGGAGGCTCTGCAGAGGGGGCTGGGCAGGCCGGGCCGATGGGCCGAGGCCACTTGTAGGAGGTTCAACAGGGCTCAGCGCCGGGTCCTGCCCCTGGGTCACACCAGCCCCACGCAGCGCGACAGGCTGGGGCAGGGGGCTGGGAACTGCCTGGGGGGAAAGGGCCTGGGGGGGCTGGGTGACAGCCCTGGGCAGGAGCCAGCAGGGTGCCCGGGGGGCAGGGCGGCCAACGGCATCCTGGCTTGTGTCAGGGACAGTGTGGCCAGCAGGACCAGGGCGGTGATCGTCCCCCTGCACTGGGCACTGGTGAGGCCGCACCTCGAACACGGGGTTCAGTTTTGGGCCCCTCAGTGCAAGACAGACACTGAGGCGCTGCAGCGTGTCCAGAGAAGGGCAACGGAGCTGGTGAAGGGTCTGGGGCACAAGCCCTGTGAGGAGCAGCTGAGGGAGCTGGGGTGGTTCAGCCTGGAGAGGAGGTGGCTCAGGGGGGACCTCACTGCTCCCTGCAACTCCCTGACAGGGGCTGTAGGCAGGGGGGGTCGGTCTCTTCTCCCAGATAACAAGTGATAGGACAAGAAGAAATGACCTCAAGTTCTACCAGGGGAGGTTTAGATTGGATATTAGGAAATATTTTTTCACTGAAAGGGTGGTCAAGCATTGGAACGGGCTGCCCGGGGAGGTGGTTGAGTCACCTTCCCCGCAGGTATTCAACAGTCCTGCAGACGTGGTGCCTGGGACATGGCTCAGTGGGGGACTTGGCAGGGTTAGGTTTACAGTTGGACTCAATGATTTTAAAGGCCTTTTCCCACCTAAATGGTTCTATGATAATCAGTCATGTCAGAAGACACACCTGCATGAGACTTGTTATGCTGTTCCAATTTACCTCTGTTCCCAGCCACCTGGTCACAGGTTTTACATTATTTATTTAGCTAAAAATCTTTGGAGTTTGAATTCAAACACTTGCATTTTCCCAAACTGAGAAGCTTCAGTTTTGCATCTGCATCTGAATCTGCTCAATAAATAAGTGCTGGAGCTGTTATTCAATCTGAATAGACTGAGCAACAGACTACCAAAGGACTGAAAACAGGAGCAATTTTTACCCATGACAAATAGTTCTCCAGTATTAATCACATCAAAGTGGTTCTTGAACGGTTGCTGTTCTGGACATTGCAGTATGTTTGTAACCACATATTAGTGGATTCTGAAGGGTGGGCAACATAGCTGCTTCGTCTCTTGGCAAAGGAAGAAGCTCAGCTGTCTGACTGCCAGTCATGGCATCGGTTCGCTGTGGGTCTGAGCAAGCCGCTTCTGTGTGATTAGGTAAGTCTGATCTCCCAATGAAAGATGTTCAGGTTTGGATCTGCTTCTGGATCGAAGGTTCTCCTTCATATTGCTGTATCCTACTCCCATCCTCTCAAAGTTCCACCTGCTACTCCATTCGATTTTTATCTTATACTGGTGCCTTCCCAGTCCTGCTGGCTACCTCCAGCCCGCTGGCTACAGTTTCCCCACTCTGCTGTCACGCCACAAGTGTTTCAAGCTTCATTTTTCATCACGTCTACTAGGAGGGGAGAGAAACAAATCTCTGCTACTACCACGACACTGTCAGACAAGCGTCTCTCATCACCTTTCATGCTCTCCTTAGCATGAGAAATGGACTCAAACCAGGAAAAGGCAGAATAACGTTTGTATCTAGTGCTAAAGCCCAACCATCTGAGATTTCACAACAGCTGACAGCACCAGTTAGCCACACATGTACACCAGTCCCAGCTACAGCACACTTAAGAACTGGGAGCAGAAATAAGAAAATACCTGTTTTTTTGTTATAGAAGAACATACAACTAATCACACTACACGTAGACTGACTTATTTTTCTTTCCAAGCTTTTCCCTACTCTTCTAAAGTATCAGATGATAATAAAAGTGTCAGGAAACACCTGACATCTCTGTGCTCTACAGAGAGCCCTATCCTAGTGCTAATTCTGATCCTGACTGAGTACACTTGGTTTAACCCAGTACAAACTAAAATTAACTAGTAATAATTAAATTAGACGATTTTATAATCATGACCAAATTATAAATTATTCAAATATTATATTAATAATGCATAAACTTGTGAGCAGTCATACAACTATGAAAAAAAAATCATCTGTTCACTTAAGTAGAAGTCATACTTACAGAATTTTAATGGGCAGAATTCAAATTAAAACCTGATCAAAATGCAAAATCTTAATTAGTTTTGAGCATAGGCATCTTAGCGGAATATCACTGTCATTCACGCATTTCTACATATCATCATTTTAACTACTTTAATCACTAGACAACAGGTCACAGTTTCAAAGTAATGTATTTTGTGTTTCTTTTTAACATTGGACATTTTCAGATACAAATTTAGCTGTTCATCTGAGGGAAAAAGAGAAGGAATATGGCTTATTTATTTCATTTTTTTTGTAAAAAACCTTGAAACGGCCCAAATTTTCAACAAAGAAATGAAACGAGACAAAAGGATCATATATTTTTGAGTTTGTTTCTTTGTTCAAAAAGTTCTTTTAGCACTGTTTTCTGAAAAAAGATAATTTGAAATATTTATTTATATATAAAGAAAAAAGCATCCTATAAAAATAATTTACATAAACCCCTCAAATATCTAAATATATTACTGCACAAACTGAGTGTACAGAGGTCCAGTCTATATCCATTTATGTCCAAGACTATACTCAACAAACAGCTGGCAGAAGACAGCTTGGTTAATACCTGGCTAAGGGGTTCACAGGTTGAAATCATAGCTGTAAAAATTAGATGCAGTATGCTCCAGTTAAGAAGCCATGACAAAAATAATTTTATTATATATACCCAGAAGACTACTTCAAGGTTTGAAACTGTACAATTCAGTGACACTGACAGTAGTTAGTGGTAATTCTAAGTTGGAGAATCAAATACTAATGCATACGATAAAAAAACAAGGGTACAATCCGGTAATTATTTCAGGATAGATTCTTCATAAAACTGAGTAAATACTTTAAAGACAGTTTTTTGGTAAAGATGGAGATTATTAATATATATTCCGAAGAGCTTTTTCTCAATTTAAATTATGACTCACTTATTAGCTTCAGAAGTTAATATTCAGTTGTAGAAAACTTTTCTCTGAAATATCAGCAAAAGCTTCACCGGAACTAGACATTATATGAGGTTAAAGTTACAGCAAGGTAATGTTAAAGGAGGAGCAAAGCCCACACCTGCTACGTGTTTTCATGAGAAGACACAAGAATATATTTTTGCAACTTTAAAGATGATTCTGTGCATTTACAAGCTACAAAGAATATGAAAAAGCAGCAATGAAAGAGTGCACCATTTCCGGTGAGGCTCAGAAGGCAACAGCAGGCGATGTAAGATTTCTGCCTTTTTTTCCCTTTCCAAGGATGTATTCCAATGGTTTACAGACAACTTACATCTGCGTACTTTAAAGACCAAGACCTTCAGTAATTTCTCCTGCTTTTTCATTTATAGAATACAAACCCTGGTCTAAAAAAAAAGAAAAACAAACAAACAAAAAAACAACCAAACCCCCCCCCAACCAAAACAACAGCCACACAAGTGTTTCAGAAGCACTAAACTATCTGAAAGTCCTTACTGAAATCTTCTTATTATGCAAATAAACCCTGGGTTCATCCCTTTCATTGACAGGCACACCCTGTTGCTGAAGTCTGTGCCTGTACAAGAGGTTGTGCCTGCTGGTCCACTGAAATTCCAACTCTCAACACAAAACTTTGTTCATATCCTTGCACAATTTTACTAACCCTAAATCTTTTACCTCTTTTGTTCCTCTTTTATCTTGCAGCTTCCAAACTACTGATGTGCATGAGAATTCCAGCCACTTTATAAACACAGTGGTGGGCTCCAACAGAGTGCCATCAGCAAGTCATGAAGCCTCCCAGATTCCAGTGCCGTATCCAAAAAAGTCTAAGCCAATCCTCACAAAAAAGCAAGATCCAGTAAGAGGCAGAGAAATAGTTCGGTCCTAATTCTCATACTGAACAATTGCAATTGGCTAAATCCTGTAGTTTTCACTAATTCTTACTTTCAAGTATGATTGACTCTCAGAGAACTTTACTGAGGTGCAGATCAGCAAAGAACGTTTAGAAATTTGGGTAAATATGATGAAGGTGACACTGCCCAACATTTTGAAGCCTTTGTCATGGTCAACAGATAATTTAGTACTACAGTAGTATCAAGAAATATAAGCAAAACACTGCATTCTGCCAGACAGGGTGGAAAAAATGCCATGTGGTAGAGGGTACAACCCACTGCTGTAACACCTAAAGCATCATGCATTTGCGTGCAGGTCTGGACGGAGATGTGACGGGTGTGATGGGGCTGTGGTTCAATGACATAAGTTGTTTGCACAACAGCTGGTGGAACAAGAGAATTACGGCTACCACCGCCTTGGCCGCTACTGCACATTTTCCCTTCAATCCTGTTCACAGCAATCACAAATTGAAAAGAAACATCTTGTGCCGCAGCATGGGCACAGGCACACGGCAAGCCCTCACAAGAAGTGGCATCTAGGAATATTTAATTGGTTGTGAAAGAGATGTCATTTCACAAATTTTAAACAACACAAGCACAAAGCTATCTCCACATGACAGCCAGCAAAAAGGTGGCGCAGAGGCATTCTGGAAACAGAATGAGCCATTATTTCCCTCCCAGCAGCCATCAGGGTTGAGAAAGACTCGTGGACTCCTTATGACACTAGACTGTGCATTAAAGTTTGTTTAGTGTTTTTTCTGTGGTTATACAGAAATAGTTCACTTTTGGAACAAACAGCTCCGGCAGCGAGCGTGCAGACACACCCGTGCCTTCATCCAGTCGTTGCTGCTGAAAGGAGGGAGTGATCATGAATGATTTGGCCATTTCTTCTGACAGACATACCTTTGGGGCATCTCAGTCACAAGCTTAACTGGACTGTGGCTACCAGTCACCTGGGGGGCTCCCGGAGCTAACCTGTGCCACAGAATGCTTTCCACCAAAACCCAGACAGGTTTGGTCACACTCCTCTACTCACAGGTGCCTGCAGGCAGGCAGGCTTCATTCTGTTAGAGCTCTTTCAGGACAAAAATGCTTATAAATGTAGGACTCGAATATATTTTGTTAAAAACAGACTGGCATTTAGCATCTGTGACAGACTAGCATATTAAATATTTCAGTTGTGTGCAAACCCCTCTGTGTAGCTCAGCGCTCCTGGTCTTTCCCTGGACTGGAGTGGTTCTGCCGCTCCTGGCATTTCCGTGTGGAAGTTCTGGGTCATCCTTGCTCTAACATGTTTGAGAGCTTATGGATGGAGCACCAGGCTCCAACCAAATTACTGAAAGAACTGGGGTAATCGAATTGGGGAATTTCTAGCTTCTGTTTCCAGATTCAAAAGCATTTAGTCATTCTGATTTTATCTCCTTGCAGCACCAATACTTAATAATTAAATTACTGAAACAAACTGTTCTGAAGATTATGATGTCAAACACAGCATTTTAGAATTTTCTGCAAGTTTACTATAAAATAAATCTCTACCTAATGTTTCATCTCATTTGTTTTTTCACCTGATTTTACATTTCACCTGCTTAATAATCAGCATTTCTAAAGTTCTTTTGGTTACAACACAAACACCAACAAGCTGCCTATTCACTGTAGAAGAACCAATTCTCCCAGGAGAATCTTCCCTGTAGTATATGAAGACAGATTGTCCCAAGGAATGCTGGTAGAAAGGGCTGAGTGCAAGGCTCAATAATAACAATTCTCAATACTTTAAGATTAATTAAAGTATTATTAACAGAACAACATGCAAAAATTGCTGGCATGACGTAACAAAGTCTATTCTACAAAACACAGGCAAAGGACAGCTGCGAACAAAGAACAGCATCTTTTATCCATCGGTCAAGGAACTACAAGATAGCTTAAGGTCAACATTTTAGACATCTGAAGTTGAGTAAAACAAACTCTATCCAGTTTTCTTATTCTTACTTGCACTTACAAGCAACTGTTACTGGTGCCTGTCCTGTACACCATGTGTCAGCAGTATTAGCAAAGGAATGTCATCAGCGTCTCAAAAGCATCACTTGAGTTACAACTGACAAAAGTAATTCTAAGCCTATGGTCGAAAAAGACCAAAACCAAAAAAAGCAAGGTGGTGTAACTCAGTATGAAGGTAACTTAACAGAAATATTCACTGGAAGTTCAACTTCCAAATGAAATTGGTTCTATTTCAATGTTACAATCTCATTTTTCTGAACGCTTCCAAACACTCCAGAAAACAATAAAAAAAAAACAGAGAAAAATTTATTGCTTTTAATTATCCCAAAGTTTAAGATGTACAAAGTATTGAAAAAAATATACTTTCACGTTGAAACCTGGTATATGAAGTTAGTAGATAACAGCGAGATTTTATAGTTCAATTTAGAAAGACCAAGCAAATTTAGAAAGACCAAGCAAATCCCACCCAAACCGCAAACTCAAAACACAGCTGGGACACACTGACACAACTATAACAAGTGACCAGATGTTGCACTGACTGGTGAGCACTGCTGATTCAATTCATCACCCAGATAACTTCCTTGGCAAGTTCCAGACAGGCTGCCTGCCCTGCCAGCGGAGTGCCCGGCGAGCAGCCCGGGTCACGCTGCAGGCATGCTGCTGAGATTCTAAAGCTACTGCACTTGCTGCTTACACCACGCAGCAGTCCCTGCGCCTTGGAGTCTGCCACACCGCCACCCTGCAGAAATGATTTTCCACAGAGCTGCTGAAACCTTAAAATCAGAATCAACCACATATTTCAATGGGAAGCGAAGAGAGAAAAAAAATATTTATCCTTCTGACATTTCCACTGAAATCAAAAGGAAAGTGCGTGCGGGTAAAAATAATTTTCTGAATTTGCTTTTTTTGTTGACCCTGAAACAAAAATTGTAAGGACAAGTAAGATCAATGTTACATGTATTAACACACATTTTTTAGCACTTCCCTGCTCTATTTAATTTCTAGTTATTGACATACGTATAAAGTTTATATTGTAATAGGTCTAACAATAACCTTTTGGCAAACTTAACCTTCCATCTGAAGTACTGAACCGTTACATTCAATTTCTGTAGCAGCAGTTTAGATATTTAATATTAAAATATTACATTTTAACTATTGCCAGGAACTGTCTTTCTGCTACTACAATGGAAATCTATTCAAACTAAAAGTCCTGAGATCTTGCGTTCGTTGCTGCAAACAGATGATTGGAAAAGTGTTTTTAAAAAGGAGCTTTTCCCTGATTCCAGTAGGTGGCAATAGCTCTGCCCCAAAAAGCTCAGAGAAACTGGTGCTTCAGAAGGGGGATGAAGCCCTGCACCCCTGCCCGCACAGGCAGTACTGGGGAGGCTCTGGATTAACTCCACCAACACAGCAATACTCCACTGTCAGCCCCAAAATTCACTGGAAATCACTAATGTAACTGAAAAAGGAGCCCCAAGGAAATTTAAATAATACTGTAAGGCCACTTATACCAAGATAATTATTTCACACCTGATTTGTAAGAGTGAGCACGTAACATAGTGCTGCTCTGGTTTGATTTGTGCATGCAGGTGCAATACCTATGCCAAATCTAAGGAATTTTATAAAATACAGAAATTGTAACTGATTACACTAACTTTAGCTCATGACATCTATAAGCAATGGGTAGCAAAGTCTTCACTGTTTCATGAAACTCAAAGTTTGGGATCCGGCAGCAGCAGAACTCAGCAGAAATTGAAGTAATCACCTGTCTTCGGTGGCTTCTGACAACTAAAAAGAACTTGACATAAATAAGTGCTTTTTGGCAATAATTATTTTGCCAAGAAAATATGCTAAATGGGAACATACATAATCTGAATCACAGGTCTGAAGAACTAAATAATCATGCAGAACCTCAAACTCGTCTCTCATTATCATCTATGCAAAGCTAATGTGACAGCTGTGGAAAGCTACAGGAAAAAAGAGTCTATACATCCTACAAGCAAGAAGAAATGCCCAAAGTGCTGCTGTTCAGAAGTATGACCTACCATCTGACAAACTGCCCATATCCTAGCCTGTACTGACAAGCTGAGTTAAAATAAGGTCACAACTTTAAATCAAATGAATCAATAACTCCAGCTCATCTTGTGCCAGTGAGGGATTGATGTTACTGCCTCCTTTCTCAAGGAAATGAGCCACACATGCAGACAGCACATACAAGAATTTATATGAATTAAACTCATCAAACATATTGAATTATTCAACAGTCCTAATGCAGAAATATGTTAATTTATTTCCCCTCATAAAGAAAAATCTCCTTTTAAAAACTTCATCCTTTTAAGAAGGGAAGACATCAGTTTTACTGTATCAGATGGTGTGATTACTCAAGAGTTACTTATTACAGAAAAAAGGTGTGTAAGATTTGGATTAGTGATGCTGTTAAAGGTATAACAAAAAATTTGGATTCCGGATCCTCTATGGAGGGCTGTGTTCGACCCTACTGAATGTTCTTTATCAATAAATATCCCCAACCACGTGCACCTTTCTAAAATATTTTCCACTTAATATTTTAAAACATTAAAAAACAGAGAAAATTTCAATTTAGTAAATCTATTTCAGACTGTAAAAACCTGACGGAATTTGCTGAGACAATTTTCACTGAGGACTTTTATTTAAATCCAAACTTCAGCGTCAATGACCAAATAGATGTGAAAAACAACTAATGGAAGTAGTCCCCTCTCAGAAAAAAAATCCACATGCTCCCAAATATGAGTCAGTTCCTTTTGCTTTGGCTCCAAGGCAGAAGGGGAAAGCCCCCAGTCTCTCCCACCAGCAGCTCCCTGCACACTCGCACCCTCCGGTGAAGCATCCTCCTCTGCCCCTCTCTCCAATCCCCTCGGCCGAGGAGAGCACCAGGGCTGTGCTCTGCCCCTGCTGTGACACTGCCCTGGGAGAACCCTCCTGGTGAGGCATGGACGTCTTTCAATCTGTCCCTAAAAAGACGAGCAGCTGAAGAAGCTAATTAGCAGCAGGCTTCTACAGGCAATAAATGACACTCTTCTCCAATGTACATTTCATAAGGGGGAAGAGAGAGAAAAAAGCTGCAGGAATTATCCACGTACTCTAAGCAGACTGACAAGAGACTGCCAATTCTCTCATACACGTTGGCATTTCTTTGCCTTCACTTTCCTATCTATCTTTCAGACATGCTTTTTACATGGGAAATGGTATTTTCCTTCTAGTCCCATCTCAGCTGATGACAGAATGACTGAAACGAGCAGAAAGCTTGCACTTTCAACAGAATGTAAATTCAAATTTTAATCACCACAGCATCTTCTTCCTTGGACCACTTTTAACCGATGAAGACACTGACTCAAACATTTTCCCACCACAACTTTTCCTGACACAAACCAGCATTTGGACATCTTTTAGCTCAAGGGCCACTTTTGCTTTTCTGTTCCAGTTACCTCAATGTTATAGCACCTGAAGTAGTTGTAACAAGTAACCCAAACAGCTGTCAGCATGTGTCTCTTCATCATCCTCTACCAGAATGCCTTTAAAGAGTAAGGTCTGGAAGCAGTCTTTAGTGGCAAAGGGCAATAGAAATAAACAGGTAGAGAACAAATGTACAAACAATGTTTCAAACTAACCAGTCCTGCTTTAAAATCCTATTTTGCGCTGGGTGTCTCCAACAAATATATTTTGTCTTCAGCATATAGTCTAAACGTTTCCAGAGCCAGAACACATTCATTTCATAAGAGGACTGACTACGAGTCTGTTTTGTCCTCCCTTTCAAGCATCCAGAATTTACCACTGGTCGAGTAGATATAATGAGTTAGAGCTATTAATAGAAATTACTAAGTGATTACCCTAAAGGAATGTAAATAGTTTCACAGTTCAGATTATCATGTTGCTCTGCTCATTATTTTACACCTACAAAGGACCTAACCTTAGTTCAGGTATTAGATCCAGTCAAAAATTAAGTAATAAATAAAAAGGGTTTCCCCCCTGAACATTTAAAAAAGTAATGAAGAGACCGTATCTTCTGCTAAAGATCAACAAAATTCCACCCTCAATGTAAATAATTTAAGTACATACATAGATTTTACCGTATTTTTAAATGCTTAAAGAGATCTTACTATGGTTATGAGGCCCATCACAAAGTAATTTCCTTTTAAAAGAACTGAAAAATGTGATGCCTTGAAGATTTGAGCAGGAGGAGTGGCTGAAAGGATCAGAACATTAAAATTGCACCTATTTCTCAGCCTACTCCTGCCTCACCAATAACAAAGGCTTCATCTACGATTGAGGACACAATATTCTGCATCACTGTATCCTTTTCTTCTTCCTATTTGCTCTTACCAGTTAGCAGAGATGGCATTAAAATATGCATACGAGATTTCTTAAGTTCCTCTTCTACCTCCCTAGCTCTCCAGAATCGCACCAGTACGCGCAGCTGTTAGACTGCGATTACACTAATAGCTCCTCCCAGAAAAGACCTCGTGCCTTAGCTTAGGCTGACAAAGACAAAGTTTCAGATCTTTTCTTCATTTCTCTTTTTGCACACCTCACTAATGTATATTGGATATTATTATGCTGAAGTACACAATCCTAACCAAATAGGCCAAACAGCTTTCCATCCTGCCACCCAGTTGCTCCAGGTTTCCATACCTCGTGGTAGTGGTGAAGATAATAAATCAAAATGTAACTCTATTCGAAACCACATACGTTTGGGGTTTCTTTCCTAGATGATCCCGGACAGGAGAGGGGGTTTTCTATATTCTGGTTCCTACTGAAGTGATGAATATTTCAATTTAGTAAACATTTAGCATATTGCCCAGAACGGAATTTCTCTAAGAGTACTGGTTATAATCGCAGCTCTTCTGAGTGCTGCCGATATACATGCAGATGTAAATAATCTGTAGATCCTGCTACTTTCCTGAATCATTTACTCCCTCTACTACCTTTCCACTTGGCAACTGTGAGAAGCATAATCCTTTGTATAATCTGCATCTGCTGATCTGAAGACTTGGTAAAATAAATACTAGTTTCTCCTCTAACTGCTGTTGAGTTAAGCAGCACTTTTCACTGCAGGCCCTTGTACAAAGATTCCAAACCACCATTTCAGCAATAAAATCTTCTACCAATACTTAATGCGTGACAAAACAAGCAATGTCTGCCCCCAGACAGAGGAGTGCTTCATTCCTGGAAGGCTGCTGTGGTGCTAGCCCTTCTGTGGTAACAGGGAAGGTCTGTATACCCATTCCCCACCACGTACTGAAAATGGATTCTCAGTCCTTAAATGTGTGAATACGTACATACATTTTTTTGGCGTCAGTAAAGCAGACACAGCAACTTTTACAAATGTACTTGTCACATTGCAGAAGACAGTGACTAGCAAAACAAAGTTAATGAACTTATTTATGTCTGTCTTTATTCACAAGCAGCAAAAGGAACCTGACATTTCTAGAAAAATCTAATGTCGCTACAAAGAAAAAGCATTCCAATCATTTTAACAGTCTCATCTGGTATGCATTAGACAACAGGCAACACTGTATGAATGTAAAGCTCCCCAGAATACTCCTGAGGCTGTGGCAGACACTGGCATGTTCCCCACTGGACATAAACCAGGCTGTTGTCTGAGAATCCAGCTAACGAGCTCCCATGTTTTGTTTGGGTTTTTTTTTTAACCACTGGCATCTAGTTAGTGTCCAGGCTCAAATGCCAAGTCATTAGGCACATTTCTGCAGTGGAAACTCTCCTGAAGCTGGGAACCATGCTTTGACTGCCTGCCTGACCTGCTTCCTTACATTACCCAGGTAATTTAAACCCACTTTTCCCCAGAAAAGGCTTCCGAGATACAGTTAAATTCCTCAGCAAACTGACGTCCATGAGCAACAGGCACACAGTGACACCTAACAGCATTGCCGAGCATCTGTAAACGTGCTATTAATTTTACATGGAAGGAGCGAGCTTAGGAGAGCACAGGCCAGAGGAAAACAACAAGCTTCCCAAACACAGAGCTCTTCTGGCACTCCCCTTTTGCACTAAATGCCCTTAGAGAGGGAAATGCTTCTTTATATCGGGGAAAGCAGGATTCTCCACGAAGCATTAAACTCCCATGGCAGGGAGATGTTCCTCTAACAAAGTTAATAAAAATGGCTGAAGAAAGCAAATCACTCAGCTCCCCTCCCTTTATAGATTTCTGTTCCCAATCCTCCTCCTTTGGGGACTGTGGAGACCTACCAGCTAATTTTGTGGACAGGATGGCTTCTAGGCTTGTCTCTGATCTGCAGATGATGTTATTATTTCTTCATAATTGTTTACTGTATAAAGTCAACATCTTTCTCTCCAGAGGGAAATCGCTCAGAGCCGCTTATGAGAGCCTTTTAGCTCAGAGTCATGGGCCTGCTGTGCTCTTGACAACATACTCATGTCAAGGTTAATGTCGTGTCAAGGCACTATTAGCAACTCCTTTCCTTGTGTGGTTATTCTTTCAACTGTAATAATATTAATGCAATTTAAAGTTACTTCTAGAGCATTCTTGGCTGGCCTTTAGGGTTATTGCAATTACATGGGAAGAAGTTTCAAAGTTTCTGAGAGTACTGTGGGAATAATTGCACTTGTGGGGAAAAAAGTTGATTTCAGTTTGCACTCTGAAACCACGGATCACCTCCACATTCAGTGGAGTCCATCAGAGACAGACTCTGCCCGTAACCTCTGTCATGCCACCTGAGCTGCATACCGGAACCCTCCCATTGCATCCCCATCTGCAAAAGCAAGATAACGCCCTTTATCAGCTTCGGGGACTTTACAATCAATGTTCATGAAGAGAACAGAACTGCAAGCCTTTCTGTGCTATTGCTCAATGCAAAACTTCCCTAAACCTTGCAGAAGAGAGTCCCAACACAGAACCCTCAGGCTGCACTGACAGAGAAGACACAACTCTTCTTTTATTACAACATAAGAATATTCTTGCTCACTGTCTTGAAACCGCCCTTGGCATGTCCCTGGCAGAGCCGGAGGCGGCAGGGTTTGCTTGTCAACAGTTTTGTTAACTGCTGCGGTAATACCAAGGGCAGCAAAGCACCTGCCTGTACTGCTGTCCTGGGCGAGACGCTCCTCTCTGTGTTATATTCCAACACCAGTCAGGCTTATGTAACTGATTAAATAAAAAATAAATCTCTATTCTTTGTCTTACATGCACAATCTTACAAGTGTACCCGCTGTGTATTACCCATGCTGCTTCAAGGCCTGACTTGGACTTGTTTAGATTTATTCTTACGCTCCCTCCCTCCCTGAGGGCCACCGAGTTCCCTATGTTCAAAAAAGCCAAAATGCTATATTCTTCTTGAAAAACGTTTGGATGCTCTAATTGTCTCCCTAGGTTTCTATGACAACAGCAGCAACATAAACAGCCTTGCTGGCAGTCACAGGAGACTGAAATCTCTGCTCTCTTCCCTCCCCTCCCCAGAACTTCTCAATGTAGAACATAACTGAATAAATATGATTAACAATACACATAGAGGCAGTGTCTAGTACACCAGGCTGGCACCGGGGAAACTTCTTGCAAATAAAAATATGTTACAGTATTTCGTGATAACAGTCAAAACATTGCCTGTTACCTCAGTGTTATCGAAGTACCTTGGGATCAACTATGAAGAACAGTGCAAAGCTATAAATATATAAACAGGAGGCTTTTCTATGTCAGCCTGTGTGGCTGCAGAGAGCTTTAAAAGAATATAACGAGGTCTTCTCTGTTGGTGCCTCTAAGCACCTCTTACCTTGCTGGTAGGTTACACATCAGGAACAGATAAGCCCCTGCGCGAATGTCAGGATGGTTGGGGTTAAGATGGCTGCAAAGCTACGTGGCTGTGCACACATTGTGTGATGTGACCATAGGCACCTCTCCGTGGCTGCAGCTCCCAGCTTCCCAGCAGGAAAATCATGAACAGAATGGATCGCAGCAGCAGTGAAATGCTCTGCACAGCATCATCAGTCCGAGTCCAGCAGAAGCTGTTTCTCTGAACCTCCTGCGTCAGTCAGGCAGGCTAGCCAGAGCTGCTGCTTTGGCTGACAGGCAAACTAAGGTCCAACAAATCCCAAACAAATAGCTCAGATCTTCCTTCTCTCCTGAGCAAAATGAATGGCAAAATAAATTTGCCATATGAGGCCAGTGTAACCTTGGAGGTTTTAAGCCACTTAAACTCATTCAGCCAATACCGGATGGCATGAAGCCATCAGAATACACAGGAGTTACAAAGAGGCCGCATGTGATAATTAACGGTTATCAGCTGTCCACAGATCACAAAATCATCTTTCGAATTATTAAACCAGTTTCTGACCATAAAACTGCCATGTATTTTTAGAATAACTGCCACTTTACGTCTAGCTTGTGACAAAGTAGCTGAAACGAAGGGCTGCAATTTCAAGGATCAGCGTGGACATAATTTCTCCACCAGCGCTGCTAGTTTGTCTGAGGCACTTGTTCTCCCTGGGCTGCCAGAAAGGTACAGACAACTCCTGCTGCTCAGGGACACAGCCGGGGATGTAACTACGCCGTTCTCACCGCAGTCATCTTCTCGCTTGGCAGGGAAATCCTACGGCTTTGTAGGACTGATTTTGCTGTAAAGCAGATTCAGGATTTGAGGAAGCAGAGCTGGGGGTGGGTATCTGAATGTGAACCCTTGGAAGCCAAAATCTATGGGTATTCCCTCTGGCCAGCATGCAGAAATTCACCTACCTGGGAGGAGGAGGAGGAGGAAGAGAAACACTTGCCCGTTCCACAGAGCTGGGAGGGCACAGAAGATGCCACCTGACATTTCACAGCTTGAAGGACCAGCTTTTAGAAAACTGCCTGACTATAAAGACCCAGGTGGAGGCAAGATTAGAAATTAATGAAATAAACACTAGAAATTTGGATGAACATACTATCTTTGGAAAAAGAAATTTGGATATTTTATTGGTTTTCCATCTTAAGGCAGGACTTTCACTCTGGCAACTACCAATATAACAATTTTAAAATTGTTTTGTTCTTCTCTTGAAAGATTTTGAACAGGGTCCTTATGCTATGGAATTATTGTACAATATGGAAATACTGTATTTTGCAATATGAAAAGGAAATACTCCTTCTTTCCTATCTAACTTGCTCCAATGGGCTATACAGCAAGGAGTGCTATGTGAGAGTGAATCAGGAATATAAAAGGATCCCTGATGCTCACATTTACTATGTTATACAATAACACTGCCTAATAAATAAAGTTTGATTTTATCTATCAACTATTCATAACAAGTTTATGTTGCCATTTATGTCTTTGTGCATGCTAGTACCATTTTGCTAACCACAGACATGTTACTTAAAACTACAGTATATATGAAATGAATGTTGACTTGGCATGCTGAGATCTGTTACCTTACAAATAGGAGAGTTCAAGTGCTGCAGAGCACGTCAGGATATTAGGTAACATGCAAGGTATGATGCATATCATTGAAGACAGTCACAGAACAAGCAAGAGGGATGAGATTTTGCAGTTTGCATGATTATTTATTAATAAAGAATAAATTAATAAAGAATAAATGATCACAGTGCTTTTAAATTAGGATTATAAAGAATGTAAACTACCCTGCTCCACATCTGGAACGAACTACTAGGCACAACATTCTAACAGTACTGAAATCAAAAGGAGGGTAATTTTAGAATAATTTAAAATTAGTGACTCTAGAATTAGATTTTTTTCATAGCTTCCAACCTCTGTCCAAAATGACTCACTGCCACCAAGGCACTTGGTTTTAACTTCTGAGAAATACACAGGAAAATTAAAAAAAAAAAAAAATATCAAAAAGCCCAAACCACCACATGAATGCCTGTTTCCCTGTTTCGCAGGTATGTTTACGGCATGCTGGTGGCACAGAAGAATTACAGCGAGGAGGTTTTCTCAGTAGTAATTACACATTTTATCAGCAGTAATTATATAATTCCCTTGTGGCACTGAGCCATCTTAAACTCTAACTCAAGCCCTATTCATTATTAAAGTATCAATAAAGCCTTTACAGGATGCTGTTCCAACTCATAAAGCCATTCCTTAAGAACAGTCAATACTTCAGAAACCCTGAACATTGCTGTGACTTCACAGGAAATCTTTGTGTTAACAAAAAGAGGTGTGATGTACTTTGCAGTTGCACTGGGACTTATCTACGAACGCACACAATTACACAACCTAACTGCAATATAAGGCATGCTGCTGCTTTTAAGCACAGGAACACAGAAATCTGTGGCCACAAAACATGCTTTTGACAATGTGAAATTTTCAGATTTTTATCATTTTAGATGATTCAGCTGAGTAACTCAGTTTCTTTAGTAGGCCAATATTGAAAGTGTCGTTTAATTAAAGCATTTTAAAAGAACATTAATGCAGAGGGTTTTAAGTGTATACCTAGGCAATATGCCACCTCAAATGAATGAAGACTTCAGGTAAAAGCTGTTTTCCTAATTGCT
This sequence comes from Falco punctatus, assembly GCF_963210335.1. Taxonomy (NCBI): domain Eukaryota; kingdom Metazoa; phylum Chordata; class Aves; order Falconiformes; family Falconidae; genus Falco; species Falco punctatus. Next base: position 91,130,014 of record NC_137585.1, read on the forward strand.
AGTGTACTTTTGCCATACTTTCTAAGTGGCAGACTACACCGAACTGGCTGCACGCATCAGGGTCAAGGCTTTTATTTAGAACAGCTGTTAGAACGTAATAGCCTTTTTCTGACAATGCCAAGTTATTTTTTTCTTCCACAACATCCTACGAGTAATATTTTATGTGAAAGCAAAAGTGTTTTCAATAGCATAAAACACACCAGCCCACAGAGCACAAGACCAGAAAATCTTGAGAAGTGACATACCTGCCCCAAGCTGCTTTCATTGTAGAACCTTTATCAACAGGAATGCAGGAGGACTCAACAACACTTGATTTATTCAATTTGTAGCAGAGACCACAATCTGGATCTAACATACATCCATTACAATAGCTGAAAGAGAAAGAAATAAACACTTAAGCAACACTTTACTCATTTGTACATGTCAAAACCAACAGTATCTCCTTATCAGTCTTGGGATGCACTGTAGTCAGGTTGTCAGTGTTGGAGACAGATAACAGAAACTGCCCAAAAACTAATACAGATCACTTTCACCTTCCTCTGTACCACATTTTGGTGGCCCAGCTGCAAATCTCCCAGTGACACCTGACCAGGCTGTAGGAGAATTCAACTTGTGGGATGAATTTTGATTAAAAAAAGATAGACCGGGGTTCAAGAGAAGGAATAATACATCATACCTAATAATCAAACAAGAATTTGGGCACATACAGTTGTGGGAGTCAGTCTGAGATCACAACACCACGCGTCTCCACGTGGGAACTCAGCACCTGATTTCCCATTCAATGGACAGAGTCAATATGTCAACGGAGGCAATTCACATGCAGGTATCTAGTGCCCAACAACATTCCACCTGCCCTTCACCTCTCGCTGCAGAGTGTGCAGTGATCTTGTAGATCATTACCACGCATCACACTTGTCAGCTCTGCACAGATGTCTCTGATTTCCTTGGGAGCCTCAAACACCACCAGATGCTTACATTTAGGCAAAGTTTCCTCAATGCAACCTTGCAAGCTCTTCAAACGACTACACGGTAAAACTGTTCTCTAGACTGCACTGGTTGCACTGACCTCTTTCCCACTGACTCTGCTGGGAGCCTAGATATCAAGCGCCCCACAGATACTTCACTTAGGTGTCAGTCTAAAACCTGCCCCTGAGAACAAACCGAGCGGGATGGAGGCATGTGAGCTATGAAGGCATTCCAAAACCCTCCGTGCAGTGCAAGTTATCTGAAAGCTTCTAGCTCAAGCTTCCCCAGATCTTGCAAACCCAAGGCCATTGCTACTGTGGTTAAACTGCCCAGACGTTTATCTTCCCCAGAAGCCATCTCAGATTCAGAGATACATTCTCACCAGTAAAGCCCCTGATACAGTCTAAAGGGATATCTTTAGGAGTTAAAATAGGAGGATAAGAAACTGCAAAATATGGAGCAAGTCTGGAAATCTGAAATTAAAATTAAAAATGTAACATCCGGAAATGTATAATTAAGATGCCCAAAATAGCTTCAGCATACATCCCTGTAACAACAAATCCAAGGAAATAATCCTTTCTGAGTGTATAACTTTATCACAACAAAGACTTAGTGAATGATGAAATAATCTGCTTAAATCATTATGAGAAAACATAAAAGCAACTGTATAACAAAGTTCCAAGAAACTAAATCAGTAAAGCTGATAATATCAGTTTTAAAAGTCTGAAAGCACATGCTTAAAATCTAGTCACTCAAACTCTTCTTACTCTTACGTTTCTAAAAGAGTTACAATAAGGTCAATTCATAAGGTCCTTGGCAAAAAAAGAGTGTTGGGGAAGTTTTAAAAACAATGTCTTCATTTGCACGTTTCTATTTCTCCAAAGTTTCAGAAATGTGTGCACTTTTGTTATTATATTCTTTCTAAATTATGAAATTACTTCAGAATTTCCATGTCGTCTACTTTTTAGAAAATAGATCTGTTATACATACAACTTCGTCTTGCTTAACTGATAGGTCAAATTCTGGTTTGAACATCTTTTTTTTAATACTAGGAAAGCTACATTAAATCAGTTCTTAATAGAGATATAAACCACACAAAACATTTTTACAGTGGAGGTGAAACAGAATTTTCAGGTAAAGTCAATCACGTATTATCTAACTGTAGTAAATATTCCCTCTTTTGCAAAGATAAATGAGAAAATTGTAACTCTGTAATTATCAATTATGAAAGGAAGGATAATTCCAATATTAAATTAGCAAGACTTAGTTACATTTTATTAATTCATATTAGAACAGCAATGGGCAGCAAACAAAACAGTTGACAGGAACAGAAGACAGCAAATTAATAAAAACATTTTTGTAAATCACGAATAATAACATTAAAAATAACAAAAAAATACAGCATCTTTGAGTGAAAAGAATCCTATGATATCAAACTGGATGCTGATGTATGATTTTCATACAGTAGAACATCTTCCACTCCAATTATGTTGCGTATCAAAGTACTTGCTAACAACATCAATCTATAAAAAGACCCAGGGTGCTAGCAAATCCACCATGGCATCCTGGCACAGAACACAGCCATTTCCAAATACTATGTGCTATCAAGTGCAGCACTGGATTTTTTAAGTCAACCATGCGTAAATTATATTCAATGTGAACACCGTGTGCAGAATTTAACACATTAAAGCGGTCTTTAGACAACAATTCTCTTTGTAAAATTTCAGGGTTCAAGGGTTCTCTAGATTTATTCTTTTGGGGTTTTACTTCAAGCAGAAACACAGTCAAATAGCCAGCACCAGCAAGACACAGGAATGCAGAGAATGACAATTAGACACACTGATGAACATCATCTTTATAGTGGTGCTAGCACACAAACAGGATGGGGACAGGATGCCTCGTCATTTCCTTCAGTGTCCTCACAAAAATCAGTGCATGAGATGAGTAACAGAACTGAACATTGTCTACGGTTAACTCCACATAACCTCTTATTTGTTGGGTATCAGTAACCAGCCAACTGGGAAGCAGAACGTATCTTACTAACCTGCCCCACTCCCACCACCAGCAGTCCAGGAAAGACTTGAGAAATTTGATTATCGCTTCCAGTGCCTGCCTACAGGGCTGTTAGCTCAGCTGTTCCTTGGGCTTTATTTTATATCAGAGAATCACAGAATCGTTCAGGTTGGCAAAGACCTTTAAGATCATCAAGTCCAACTGGTCTTCCAGTTGGCATTCAGCATAACAAAGGCTGCTTGATTTCACGTCATGCTAAATGTTAGAGGTTATAGTTACTCATAAAAGATTAACTAATTTAACATTATTATTTTCCACAGCTTTTCTGAAGCGTGTCTTTCACATTGAAAACTTAAATGACAAATATTTGTAAACCCTTTACCTTTGCATTAGGATTTTCTGTCATTAGCTATATAGTGAGTTCATACTATCAAGCTTTGACTTTAAGTTTTAGAGACAAGACCAATTTGCGTCAAGGGAAACCCATAAATTTAACATACAAGACTTAAAGCTCTCTCAAATGTAACTCTCAGCAGACTTAGGGTGGGTAGTTGCTGTTCAGAGCATCTAGTGTTCTTCTGTGCCCTGTTTAATCAGCGATAAAAAAATTTTATGTTGACTTTGATGAGGTAGTCATCACTTTTTCCAAGATGAAGATCAACATTTTTCCTCTAAAAAAAACCATATACACATTAAAACCGTTTTCTAACACAGTAATCTGTATCAGTTAACAGACTGATGATCACTGAAGATGCAGTATGAAATAAGGAAGACTTTTTTTAAAAAAAAAGCCATTTAAAAACAAACAAAAAATCATGTGCTGAGGCTTTTTACTCTTAGTATCTCTCAAAAAATGGAAATAAAATATATAGTAGTTTCAGGCTTATGCTCTTCTTCATTCTAGCCCCATTAGTATTTGCTAAACAAAAATATTTGAACAATTTGAAACTGAGCACATATTCTTACATACGTTCATAGTGATGTAAATAACCAAGGAGACACAATATAATAGGAAAAGAAATGCTCAATATACTTATTGACATGTAACTATCCGCTACAGATCTCCTTCCTGTCCTTAAATGTACCTTCTTATCAGCCCTACCCAAATAGATGCCAGTATGTATCTATAAAGATACTAATACTTCATCAAATCTGCAGCAGAGATCAGTTACAGTCTTGAAAGCTCTATACCGGAATATTCCAGGGTGTCTTATGTAGGAAAGGAAATTTGCATCCAATTATAAATGGGAAATATGCTTGTACTTTATCATGAAATATATATTTTCGTGCTAAGGTTACGAGGCAGTGCCTTGGAAACGGGTTCCTCTGTGACGAGCCAGTTGAAAATTCCCAGGCAGGATGGTTCTCTATCAGACTGACAACTCTTCAAGATTGAAATACCTCAGAGAGATGATTTGATTTTGATGAAAGCAGACAGCATTACAGCAGAAAGGTTTTATAATGTGCCCAGTTTCCTCCCTGCTTACCAGCTGGGCTCCTAGGCAACCCAACAGAAAGGCGAGCATCTAGAATTCAGATGCTTCAGCCTATGTAGCAGAATAACAACAACCGGGAATGTGAGGCTCCAGAAGTCCAAAGATGCCCGGCTTCTTTGCAGCTTCAGTGCTATGAAGTCTATAGAACAAGCTTCCCAGTAGCCTGGCCTCTCAGCTTATTGGGAACTGCCATGAAATGGGATTTCTGTGTTCCTGCCTCATTGTCAGTGCATGTTTACTGACGGCCCGTTTCAAGACCAGATATCCCCAAACCTGCAAATCCTCACTCCGTTCTGCCAACACAGTCAAGGCTTCCATGCTCTTATGTCCTCGCCAGCTGACCAGATGGAATATCTGACACCTAGAAAGCCTGACAGCACTAACTCCAACTTGCTAGCAATTTCTTGCCGGCCCAGCACTGTCAGCTTTCAGAATGCTCTGCTCTGGAGCAGCCTGCCCGATTAACGGTCCCTGAGGTTACAGGTTGATCACAAAGATCACAATGCCCTGCTCTTCCACAAAGGAATTAAAGTATATAGAAAAATTATTAATTAGCCAGCTGTACACATTTTTCTTGATACCAAGATTACTGTTTTCTTTCTTTCCAACAGTGTAGTTAACAAGCCTGTAGTGCAGTCTCTAAAGAGATTGAATAAAATCTCTGACCTGCTAAAGTGACCCTCCAGATGAAAGGTTGTTCATAATTGCTTCTTCCTCTGCTTTTCCCACACTGCTTAGAATACTTCATACTTACATTTGGTTTGTCATTACATTTTGTGCCTTAAATTTGTAAAATGACCTTCTAAATAATGATTTTCCTACAATCCTCAGAAGCCTTTTAATTTGAGCTGCAAATTGTACCTTGCCACTTCTCGGTGAGTGATTTAGCAGTAAAAGACCTCTGCTCAGTGCCCTTGCTCTGCAGGTGCCATTTCTCTTTCTGTCACACTATGTTGTCTTTTTCGAGCTGAACCTCAATTTCTGAATCAGTTTCCACTTTTGCCACATTATAAAGAACTTCTGGGTTTGCCTTCCATATTCTGTTATCTGATTATAAAACTGTAGCAGTATGTCCCTATCATCCAGTTATAGAAACACAAACTGAGCTTGGTAGCATATTATGGACTGTGTAGTTCTTTTCCAGAATGTAACACCTGATTTCACAATATTCTACTACATGGGTAGCATTAACAGCCACTGGGAGTATCAAAAACATCCACAACAGGCACTTATTGGGGATGTACGCTTTCCATTTGTTTTGGACTCATCATTTTCACTGAGCGTATGATGCACATACAGCCCATGTATGTGAAGCAGTAAGTTATATGTGAAAATATGATAAACTCTCAACATGCAAGTTGAACTTGATGAACCTTATGAGTCTATTCCAACTTGAGATACCCTACACAAGACATGTTGCTCATGTCCTGTCTTCTCCACAGAGTAAATTCCACCCTCGTGAGCTTGTTGAACCCAGTGCTTCTGCTCCACATGTTGCAAATAATCATGTTCCTGGAAAAGGTTTTCCTCGTAGAAGTGTAGGAAAAATAAAAAATGCCTCAGGCAGGAAAGGCTCGATGTAGGGACAGGAGGGTCTTGCAATATCTACTGAGGATTAGCACATACCACCCAAAGAGAACATAAGCTGCAAATCACCACAGGCTGGAAAAGAATGTCACTTTGATTGTGCTGCTCTCCACTCTTTCCACCTTGCTGTTTGCCATACTGGAGACATGACCCTGGGCCAGGGGGAGATCGTCCATCCTACCTACAAAAAAGGTTTACCTTTTGCTCTCATGATTGGTTACGCACACAATCCTCTACCTCCCTTAGCATATGGTGTAGGTGCTTTCCAGCTCCTCAGAGAAAATCAACAAACGGGAATCAGGCCTTCCTTGCTTCTGTGCTAGTATTGTCCTGTCTACAACCAGAGAATGCCTCCTCCTCTGGCCCCAACTGAAAGAAAACGGCCAAGACAGCCAGGCTGAGGATCACCAGTCACGCTTATTCAACTGGACTCAGCAAGGGATGCAGGCAACCGATGAATCCAAACAAGAAATTGAATTCAACAAAAATATAAGTACTGTTGGACAACTACTGCAGTAGATTTATCAGCTCTGTTGACATGAGAGGACATTGGTGCATTTAGCTTTCACCCAGCTACATGATTAAAGAGCTTTGGGGTTGGTTTTTTTTTGCAAATTGCTTGCTTATACACAAACTCACTTCAGTTAGTTATTAGGACCTTGTTTAAAACTGCCTGATGCTTGCACCTGAAGTCTCGTGCTGTCTGCATGTTTGCATGCTTCACTGCACCTCAGGCATGAAATCAAGCATTTTGTTACACTTCTGATGAATCCTGTGTTGCTTCCAACAGCTAACTACAAGACTTTGATTCAATATCATTGGCTAAGAATATGGGGGATACTTTAAATAGTTAAAATGTGGGCTAACTACAAGACACGACTTCAAGCTGTCATATCTGGGACACGGAAAACACAGTATTTCACAAAGAATGAGAAAAACCCACTCAGACTTCACGAGCACTTTCCTGCTATTAAAGGAGACCAAATGAGAGAAGTTTATTTGTTGAGGTCTACTGGCAGTCAATTAGGTAACACATGTATCCACTCAGTGATGTCCATAAAGAAAAGCTACCATTTATAATCACAGTACTCATATGCTACCTACAGTTCTGTAAATTACCACGCAGCTACTCCAACAGATCTAAATCAAAGTTACATTCAAATATGATCAACCATTTTTCATCTTCAGATCAGGCTCCTGCTCCATCTAGTCCACTGAGACTGTTCTTCAGTGACTCCTTCCTAGGTAAAAATTCCAGACCAGTACTGAATCCTTATTCTTCTTGATATGCTAGACATATAAATAGATCAGCTCTCTTCGAACTTTCCTTAAACCCTCTTTTCCAATGACTCACATGCCTAAACTAAGCAATGGTAAGTTTTATATAAACTCAGAGCACCTGTTTTCAGCATCTTGGTCTTTGCTACTTTCACTTTAGACCTGAAGAGGACCTCGATGGCTCATCCATTTTTCCTACCTATCATAGTCCGATAAAAGAAACTACTCTCTACAAACTGCTGCTTTGCTCAACTCCTTAGATCATCACAGCTCCACCACTACTACTATAAGCACCTTGTCAGCAGACTGTGCTGGGATGCTGACATCACATGAGAAGCGTCCTGATCTACTTGCACATAGATGTCAAATGTCTCTTGTCTTGGATGATCTTGTCTTTTTCTGAATTTATATAGCCCCCAGCACAACAGCTTCCTGATTCATGCCTGGAACTGAGCGACACAGATAATAAATCACAGAAACAACTGACTTACATGTGCCTTTACTTTGAACGTAATGGCAGTGTCCGTATAGTACTTTGCTTTTAAAACTAGCCTACCAAAGAGACGCTACACATAGATACTATACTCCCAGTTTCCAGGCAGATCAGATACAAGCCTTGTCCGAACTTGATTAAAATCATCCTTGTGTGACTAAAACCTGCAGATCATATAAAGCATAACACCTTCACTTTGAAAAGTTTTAAAAAAATAATTCCCTGAGCATTTTTTCAGGTTTTGTTAAACAGTGAATTCTTAGAACTATTAGCAGAGCCGTGAAGTGTTGATGGGTTACTATATGAATAAAACAACTTGTTTCCTTGGTAATGCAGAAGTTGACTCAAAAATGAAGTTAAGTGGAAATGTTAACAGTGGTTACAGGGTCTGCATTATACGCACAGACCTTACAGTTCAGGTAAGTCACCCTTCAAATCTTTATGTTTAAATTGATGAGATGAGTTTTTCCTCATTCACATTAAAGATGCTTCCTACAAAGAACTCACATATTGTTTCCTATCTCTTAAGATTTTACATTGAATTATAAGTTTTGATTGATAGGAACAACATGCCAGCAAGTGAAAAATCATTACCAAGCAATATATCCTTCTATTATCTACTTTAAAAAGTTCAAGACCCTGTTGAGGTAATTTTACAGTTCTAGAACATAAACCGTCTATCAGATTTTTAATTACATTTCATAAGGGCTGGCAAAAGTATTCTCAAATGTGTTTACCTCTTTACATACTCATAGTTTTCTGACCTTAATAGCAGAAACACATTACTATATTTATGATTGCTATTCTCAGTTGCCAGAATGACCAGTAGCTCAGTCATTTTGACACTAGAAACAGAAAGTGAGAATCACATTTAAAAATCACTGGTTCTATGATACAGTGACAGTATGAAGACCACCGACATCTAGTTTGCAGATATATCAGCTTGTCAATGACTTCACAAAATAAAGTACAATAGCCAGTATACTTACTATATGTATCCTAAAGCTGTTAAATAGAATAAAACCAGCTTCAGTTGCTAGGTTAGCTGAGTTTTTCAGGACTGACCACAATTATATACTTTTGCTATATTTTATTAATTATAAATAAAATACATATTTCTGCCTATTAGCTATTCTGTAAAATTGCTCTGTAAGGCTACTAAATATTGGCGCCTTCATCTCAGTGGTGTATATTTGTACAATGAGCTTAGGAACATTAACCACGTGAGAGTGACTAATTCAAAGATGAACAACAGAGCCCTTGTGTACCCAGAACAGCTGGCACTGCCTGTATTGTTTTAATCAAACTCTGAAGACAATCAGCTTGGGAAGGAATCTGAGAAAGTCCTTGTGCACAGGTATCATTTCCATGGGATAGGAGGATTATCCTAAGCTTAACACAAAAATTACTGTTTTCATATAGTTACTGAGGTGAAAAATATTGTTTATGCAGAAGAAATGCACGTCATGTCTTCTACAGCTGACCAAGTCTCAAAAAGTTGCATTAAGAGAGACAGACACATGAATGAGACAAAAAGACCAAGAACACAAGGCAACGGGACAATGATAATTTTCCAGAAATGGATGAACATCCCAGAGAAAAGTAGAATGAGACAGTCACACCTTTGATTCTTCAAAGATTTGGGAAAGGTGGTAGGGTAGCTAGTGCACATGCCCAACCTCGACCTCCTTCCAGAACCAGCCAAGTTCCCAGTAAAAATGCGAACACGTTTATAGAGTTTTGAGTAGTCAGATTAACAATAGGAATGGCTAGCTCCTCTTTTAATTTCTAAGATGAAAAATCTTGGGATGGTGTTGTTTTGCATTGTTAAATTTACCTCTGAACTTCTCTGTGGCCTTGATGATGAGTAACAGATCAGAGCTGCTGCAGAGATTAAGATCAAAGAAAAGGGGTGGTCACACTGCAACAATCTATGCCGTCTTACATGGGCTGAGTGTGAAAATGAGGTTTGATTTAAGAACGGCACACAGACAAGCTCATCTTGCCCTTCCTCACTGAGACAACCACCTACTTCCATTTGCGAGGAGGCAAAGTGAATTTCAGGGTTCAGTGTGTTCTGCTGGATTTGCGTTATTTCCATGATGTCCTGATGACACATTCAGGTTTTTATCATTTAATTATGGATTACTTTGTGGCTGTTGATCAACTATGATACTGTACATCTCTACGCCAAATGTAAAAAATTTACTTTGTATTTGCAGCGTATCTTACTGATTTGTAATCTTACAGGTTTGTTATTTTACAGTTTTGTTACCTTACAGGTGACTTGTAACTCCGTTTGCATGGCATGGCTCTTTCAAAACATGGTATTCAAGCCCTAGGTGCTTTTTTGAATTAGGACAGTGACTGTTCTTTCTTTGCTAGTCTGCTCTATCTGCATTGTTATTCTAGCAGCAGGAATGAATCTGTGCAGAGGAATATGGATCTGAGGGAACAACAAACGAACAGACTGTTTGCAGTAGGTCAGCCTAAGGCTTCCATAACGGACACCCACACTTACTCCAACCCAATGGATTTGCAAACATAAAAAGCATTTTTACTCCACACGGTATCAGTGAAACTTCTGTCAGAAAAAAAAAATAAATTACTGACGTTTTTATAATTTACAAATACATTTTGGCAAAGACAAATACAAGTTGTATTTAGGAAACACCTCCATACCTCTGAGACAGCCAAGCTGCAGACAGGTTTAGACTGACTAAGTGCACCTCACCTCAGAGAGCACTGCATCACCATCAGATGAAGCAGACTATGTGTTGCATTTGTGTAGGCACATGTATCTAAAAGTGATTATGATGGCTATAGGGAGCTGGCATTATGTGTTGATCTTCTGAAGTCCTGCTGTCTTTTCCTTTTCCAAAACGTTCTGAGACGTCTTCAAGGCTTGCAAGACACAATGCTAAGCAATATGAGGTACCAGCAGTTATACCAAAGCCAGCTAAAACATGGAAACACGGATTAAACAGCAGGAGATCACTGCCATTAAATGACTTCATTTTACTTTGACTTGCTATCTTATTTGTAACTATCCCTACAGTGACATATGCTATCCTACGTGACTGCTATCTGTACAGCTCCTTTAATGCCATTATTCTTAGAGCAGCATAGAAAGTATACTGGGCTGGCAGTATGCAGAGTAGACTTTTACTTCCAAATCCTCAGATTTAAGGATCTCTCTGACTCCGCTCCATAACTGCCATGGGGAATACCTCCAGGGCTAAAAATAAGAGAGGTGAGCCCCACAACATACCGCTCACTCTTTAGCTTTTCTTTGGTTTGCAGTCCGCACCTTCTCTTTCTTCCAAGGCCAAGCATGTTATAAAGTTCTTCCAACCCAACTGGAATGGTGAAAACGCCATCTACTTTCTCATGACAAAAATATTTTTTTAGATCTCATTCAGCTTACTGACCACGTGCACAGAAAGCAGACATAGTCATATCCTGAACAGCCACTGTTCCAAGTCAAATATAACGTGCTTGTATGTCATCCCCTCCAGAAATAATTCAGATAAAGGAACACATTAACACATATTCTCTATGTGTAGCTACAAGAGCTTGGCAGAAAGGCATGCTGAAACTAGGCTCCTTCTGGAGACATCACTGGAGACAAAATGTTTAAAATGTTTTTCTTACCTTGATCCTTGCCAAAAGCAAAGAGTATTTCTTGCACTTACTGCTACCACGGCTAAAGACACCTGAGAATTTTGAGGCTTCCTGGAATGGAATCAGTGGCTGATACCACCTCCCATAATGGACACTCATATGCATGATGCTGACGGAATATTCTACCTTTGTCTCTAGCAGGGTCAGGGTTTGGTGATGTTTTGAAGCCCAGATATTGATATCCCAAATAACCACAAGTGCAAAAGTTGTTATTAACCATATAAATCCCTATTTTTTAAAAATAATTTTAAATAGCGGGTGCTGTAGCCTAATTCTGTGATTTGTGGGCAACTACCTCCATTTGTTAGTTTCAATTCTCCTAGCTTCTGTGTCTTTTTAGTAAGGTATAGTATAAGATTAAAATAGAAGCACCTAAGGCTTTCTCATGTATTGCTCATTATTTCACATCCTCCCATACATGTTCACTTCTATCTTTAAACTAAGAGAGCTCCTTCTATTTCAAAACACTCTCAAATGAAAATATTTCTGTTCTTCTATTGCTCTTTTCTAGATCCTTCGAATTTCTATCATATCTGCTTTTGCTCACTTCATGTCAGAAACAGAAATCATGACAGATCAAAAGTATTCCAATACTTAATGAAACAACATGCCTTTATGAGAACTACTTTTAACTTGTCATGCTTTTGCCCAGAAGGGCAGGCTAAGCGTGCCTCAGTGAGTCTGAATTTCCTTCCTGACTAGCTGTGGTTAACTGGAAAACAAAGCCTGTGTTGAATAATTTTTGATTCCTTCTTAAGGTGAACTAGCCATACATATTTCTTCTATGCACATTTGATATTGTTTGAGGTTATATGATCATCTAGCTTTATTAGATAACAAATAATGAGTTCTGTAAATGGTGCATTGGCTCTCTCCAGACATCCTTTCCAAATAGTTAACTGAAGTCCTAGGCAAATCCTTCTGACATCCTGCTATCAATGTTATCTTATTCTGAAAGGAGAGCATTTAGAAGCTCTTTCCCCCTTTGATTCTTTTAACCAGATTACTTGCCATTTGAAAAAGCTGTACAGACACATTCCAAAATTTGCAAAGTATAGTTGACTCTGCAGTATAAAACAAGTAAAAATATAGGGGTTTGCATGCAGGGATCTTCATATCTGGTAGTATCTAACATTGCAGATATTAGCATCTATTTACACTCTTTTGAAGACCTTCTTCCCCCTCCCCAGGAGTCTATAAATGTTCAGACCCTCAGAATCTCATCTAAGACACTGTGCTGGCATATGAAAAGCCATGAAACTTGTAGCCAATATCGCAATGAAACTAGAAGCACACTTCTCATTCCTTGAGATTTCTCTCTATTGCAAACACATGTAAAAGTGATTTTGAACATAAGTAAGAATTTCTTTAGCCACTTAACTAGTCTTCTCTCAATAGGGAATTTTCTAGTCTGCCAGCTAAATAAGAGCACTCATATGTGAATTAAAACTACAAAATTGAGAAAACGACACTTTCCTAACACCCTAGAATTAATGTTACTTGAAACCATGACTACATATGAAAGTGCATCTTTCTACCTACAATAGGAAAAAAGGTCAAAAAATCACATTTCTTTTTATTTGTTTGGTCTGTAATTATTGGAAGATTATTTTTTTTTTCCACTCAGGAAAAGAAAAGGCAAGCAACACATCTTCTTGAAGTGTTTACAGATGTTATACAAGACAAATCTACAAGTAGACAAATAACAGCAAGCATTTTTGCAGACTACTTTTAAAATATTCCTAACTTTGTGTCCACTATAAATCGCAGCAGGTGTGATATAACAGAGGAGATCTCAAGTGTGGAGTTTGCCACTTTAACCACCTTATTTAGCCAAGGAACTCCATGGGATTATTCAGAGCATTTAAGCAAAGAGTCAAATTTTCTCTACAGAGGGAAGTTAGGATTCTAACCTGAGGTATCTGGTCTAGTTCCTTGTACTAGACTTTGCAATTGTCTACGACACACTAGGCTGTAAAACTCAACTCATCAGAAACAATCTTCAAGAAGACTGGATGAATGATCATGAAATCTCACCTGTATTTTGTGCAGGTAGAATTTTGATGTGAAGGATCTGGTGGATTAATTGTGATTCTTGGCGAGACCTGAGCTGATAGCAAAAATCCCGAAGCTAGGATAATAAGTGCTACAGCGGTACCTAAAAATACAGATAAAGAACAATGTGATATTCTTCTTCAGAGAGCATGAAATAATCCTCTATTAAACTGAACTATGCTTGGGAAAGCAAGGCACCTCATTACTATGCATACAGCATTTACTAAGGAGTTGTGATGAGAACCTAAGAAAAAAACCCTTTGCTACCTCCACATCTTAAATTAGTTTAGATGCTAAAGTGCATCAGGTTTAATATCCAGATATCAAATGAATAGGTTGAGACTTTTTTTTTAACGTGTGGAATTGAAGAGTGCGTTAACAAACAGGTATTTTGGTGTAGAAAAAAATGCAGTAAAGGTAAAACTTAATAGTGACTTCGAAATCACCACACTTCTTCCCACTCCCACACCCATACTTGCAGGCTTTCCTGTAAAACAGAAAACAGCATCAGCTTTTTCATTGACTCCGCTTCCCTTTGTGAAAGGAAAGAAATTTGGCTTTTCACAAAAATACCACCAAAAAGCCCAACGGCAATTTCTGATCTTGCTTCAAAGAGCACACACAACATTTGCCAGGAAGAAGTCCCCTCCCATCTACTTGCTCCTGTCTCCCCCCAAAAATTCCTTGTGTATGAGCTGGGCAAAATGATGAGAGGGAAGATGGCAAAAAAATGTTCACATTTTCTGCAACAGGCCATTACTAGAACATAACTCGGTTTTCCTACCTTATTTGTCACATGCACACACAACATGCTGTATCATTTTAATGAAAATTGATACACTTCACTAGTCATAACACCAGTGCAAGTAGCTCAAACTCAGACTTATAAAACCTTTACATCTTGCTACTTGATGAGGCATTGAGTTCTATGTTGTAGAAAATACCCTGTGTACCTGTTTCCATCCTCACTATTTATGTGGCATGTTTTGTTTGAGAGGTCACATATAACACGTATAGCCTGACCTGAAAATACAGAACTAGTAATAACTTTATTTACTGATTAGCTAGTTAGCTACTGATGATCTAGTAACATTATCCTTACCGTACGAAAACAGACTCACAAACCACTAAAGCACATCCCAGTTGGAAGGCAGTATGCATTAGTGCAGTGATACAGCTTAATGGCTGAGGGCAAATGAAGGATACCGTGTTCAATTCCAAATACTCCTCGTCATCCCTCTGCTGTGTGCGTTAGAAGCACGTAAGCAATTTTCTCAGAAATGCATCTGTGCGAACCTTTAGAAATGCAACTACCTTAAACCCCCTAACATATCATTCTGCTAATCTTCATGAAATGACACATTATCTGGCTTTTTTGGGGGAGGTGGTTTTTTTTTGGTGGGCGCAGGGCAGAGGGGATGTTTTGGCAGGTTTGGGGGTGGGTTTGATGGTGTTTTTAAAGAGAAAAGCAGGAGTTTACCTAGCAGGCAAACCCACCAAGTATGTGAAAAACTTTTTCTGAGGTATAAATAATATCTTCAGTAACAAGATCCGTGTAATAAAATTATTCATGAATGTGCCTGTGCAGCAGCCATGGTTAACAGGCATGAATATGCATGAACTGCAGATGACTGGACCACACATTTACCTGAACAAGGCAGCTAAGACCTTAAACTCAATCACAAGCTACATGTGGAGAAAGCACCTCACACACCATTAAATGTGATTTCAATTTATTCTGTACTTGTCTTTGTACTGGTATGGCTAGTAGGTACCTTGATAATCCCAGTTTTCAGGGCAGGCTGTATATCGCACTAGATTTGCTGTACTTTCAAAATGCCATAAACCAGACAGCAAATATCTTTAGACAGGGCTTATAATCTTATTTGTATTCATTCCAAATACGCTTTGTCTGCCTTTTAAGTTAGCCAAATACACTAACACTCACTTCCAGTACCTCTGAAAATGTCTTATTCCTTTGGAAAAGTACTGAATACATAAATTTGGCAAATTAAGTTTATTATATATTTTCATTCTGTGGGAAGTTTTTCTATGATGAACAAAACCATGTAATTACAGTACATCATTAGCTGAGATTAAAAAAAAAAAAAAAAAAAAAAAGAAGAAAAGAAAATATCCTGAAGATATTTTAAATCCTCTCTTGTTACAAAAAGAGATACAAATTGGCCAATGTTCAAGTACCACCATGCTTCCAAACTGACAATTTCTGAAGAAGAAAAATGAAACCACAATAAAATGGATACTCCACTTGTCAAAATTCCTGCATGTTTCTCAATTAACAGTTTTGAAGAAATTAACTGAAGAAAAAGAGCAGAAGAACGATAACGAAATGACGCCAAGATACAAAATGAATGGGAAAGTAAGAGGAATCAGTAACTGTAGGAGAGAAAAAAGTAACTGTAGTAAAGAGAACTAAAAAGGTGTGTGGGTTTTGGTTTGGTTTTTTTTCAGCAGAAGCAGTTTCCTGCAATTTTCCTAAGGCTTCTGGATCTATCAGAAAGGCTCAGTTTTTCAAAAGTTGCTAATATTTTTGAAAATAATCAAAATAAATCAAATTGAATGTAAATTAGCTCTTTAGCAAATGTTTTCAGAAAGCAGGAAAAGATGTGTTAAGTTTACAAAATTAAATTACAGTACATTGGCTTTAATCAAAGTATTAATTTTACTATTTTTCTACAGATTCATCTTGTAGGTTGCCATCTAACAAAAATCAAACTGATTAACCTTTACCAAAAAACACCCCACACCCTTGCAGGAGCAGGCAAAGGAAGTAGTTTTCTTTTCATTTTGTGTAATGGGAGACTGGGGCATACCTGGCTTCTCCAAAGACCAGAGAAGCAACTAGTAATAACTCAGTGTAAAAGTCAACAACCTCAGAAAAGCAAACCAAAGTACAGCAGTAAATACAAGTTTACCCCATGAGAAAACTCTTAACGGAAAACAAATCCACCAGCAGATTTAGTAATTATCTTTTTACTAAACAGCCCTCTTGCTAAGGAAAACGTACCATATCCACCACTACCTAAATTGAGGTGTCAAATGTTACATTAAAAAAATTTCTAAATTCTAAAAATTCTAAATAGTACAGACAGATGACATTTTATTTCATAACTGTCATCATTTGTATTTTCCTTAAGGAGGGACTGTATGATAAAGAACACAGCAAGCAGTGCAGGATGTGTCAAGTGACACTGCGGGCTGACAGCCAGCAAACAGCCACAGAAGAAAGACCATTTTTACCGATTACTTTGTCTCCAAACAGCATCAACAAATAAACCTTAACTGCGTTACGCTCCTTTGTTAGTTCTGTGTCTTATTTCTATATCCTCCTCTGTTCTACAACTAATATGCTTTGTAAGAGACATTTATATCTACATTTCAAATGTACAACCTTTGACTATGCTAACCAGAGCCAAAAAGCAAAGAGTTCTGTGACTGTATGAAAAGTCCACATGGGGATCACACCTATACAGCTGGGTCTAGAGAAGCAATAAACTCCTGAGGGGCTGGCCAGACATAGAAGGTTACTGGGGCCAGATATATAAATAAATATATACATACAAACACTGCATTCTAATAGCACATAAAGAGAGGCAGCACCCAAGAACCAGGAGTACCAGTGCAGAGCCAGGACAGATCCACTTTGCAGAAAGACACGAAAACAGGCAAGTACCACAGGGGAGATAAGGTATTGAGCATAGGGGATGGTACAGAACTGGGTCTTTCGCCTCTGAAACACTTGGCACTGGATGGAGATGCAGAACAACGTCTAGGGGAGATGTATTTTAACTGACCTGGAGGTAGACTGTGACGAAAGTAGCAATCTGAAATTTTTGTTCATTTTTTCAGATGAGGAATGTGCTTTTCCAAACTCCTCTGTCACAACCATATTTCTGAACTTAGATCATGGAAAATGCTTCAGGTTTCCTGACTCCAAATCAACAGTAACATACCAAACACACATTTATTATAGCTTGGAATACTAAATCACCTCCAATCTATGTGTTTTAATTTACAGATTTGGGTAACTATCAAACAGACACAGCACTGTGCCGTCACCATTCTGCCTATATAAATGCATCCAAATACTCTAAGTGTAGATTAACTCACAACCCTTGGGAACTGCAGATGGCCAGCAACTTGGCAGGTGGTCTCCCACGCTGCTGTGCTGCATTGACTAGAAGTTTGGATCCCTGACAGCAACAACAGAACAAAATATGGAGATATTAAAGCTTCCCACTAAACACTTATTTCAAGAGAAGCAGGAACCGTTTCTCTTTTCAAAAGCCTGTTGTTGGAAACATCTGAACCTTTCAGACATTCAGCCAGAGGCAGGTACCGGTCACAGATCCCCTCAGCCAGAACGAGCATGTAACACAGGAGCAAACAAGGACTTACCAGGTAAGTGGCAGGATGCGGCTGAGCACAGGCAAGGCTGCTCACTCTGCCTTTTCCTGCTTCTAAGAGGTGGCTACATGACGAGTTACGGTGTTTGAATATTTGGACAATTTGTACAAATCTAGAATTCTGTCTTTTGGTATCTCATACAGAGATGAATTAAAATCAAATTAGTGTAGGTAAGATATTTATTGTATTGTATTTGAGATAACTACACAAAGGACTGCATTACTTTTTGAAAAGTGTTGCAATGGCTGTACGATACACTTGGTCCAGTAGTTCTTGATAAGATGTTCTGAATTCCAATTATTGAGCCAAAAACATGTTACGTGTACACACATGAGATTTAAAATCTAACCAGCTGTGAAGTTCCAAGCATTTGATTACTTATACTGAAAAAAAAACCCATTAAAAAGCTAAATAAAAATGTTGCCAAACATGGCTTGAAGGAGAAACTACACATAAAAAAATAACAAGCTAAACCTCTCTTCTTAAAATTTGCCTTTAGCTGTGGTACTATCCTACTAGCCTTGAAATATGATTTCAGGGAGAAGATGTGGTCAACACTGTTATTTTAAAGAGGACTACTTTGAACAAAAGAGCACTTGAAATTTTATTTTCATTTTAACAGTTATGAGGGAAAATACAATACAATAATTAAACACTCACCTGTTAAGCTACCAAGCGTAAGTTTCCGGCGACCCATTCTTTCAACGAGCCAGACTCCCACCAGAGTGAAAATGAAGTTTATAAATGCTGTCAGTGCAGCCAGCCAGATTGCAAGCCTGTCATCTTCAACTCCTGACATCTGCAAAATGGTAGCGCTGTAGTACCTGCAAGCAGAGGGAGAGACAAATACAAACACTGCTGATTTCCATTTGGCTCATGCCAAGTTTCTGATTTTAAACCAAAAAAGATCACAACAAATACCAAGAAGTGTGACCTCCTGCATAATGCAGCCACAGACTGACACCCAGTTACCCTGGGAAATCAGGCATAGCCAAGGCATAACTTGCACTTGACTGAAGTTTTGACGGGAGAACATCAAGAAACAAATTACAATTCTCTTGGCTGTTTATATTTTCAACAGTCAACCCTATTCTGCTAGAAATGGGGTTTGCATTTTTAATTTAAAAGAATCCCGCTTTCAAATCCAGCCACTGCTTTGTGCTCTATCTTTTTTCTGCCAAAACCTGTGTGATTTTAGCACTCTCTGTACTGTCTAGGGAAAGATAGTTCAAAAATCAAATACATTTTCACTCCCATTAAAGGTCACACAGAACTAATCTAGGGCATCCAACATGTTGCAAGTGAGACTCGCAACCTCCTGGGTTTAGGTCTTGCAGTTTTATTTCCCCGGCACTGAAGTGCCCCAAACTCACTCTTTTATATTACTTTCATCTTAACCAGAACACGATTGCTTTGAAACGCCTTAGCACCATGTTGCAGGGATGTGAATCTGTACCCAACAGCAGCTTTTGAACAGAATTTGACAGAATTTTCTACTTCTCTCTAAAAGGAAATACAATTCCACACAAACAGTAACTCATAAATAAATCAACTGAGCAAAATGAAAAGGGAAGAAAAAGGAAGCCTGCTGCCATTTTTCACAGAGACCAAATGAACACAGATATTGTGCCTATGTTCTCAGGGAGAGCTAAATAAACCTTCAAGAAAACACCTGAGCAGTTTTGTTCATGCTGTAGAAGAACTTTTCATCTTGTACTTAAATTGTGCTGACTGAAATACTGGATATTCAAGCCCCCAATTCCCTAGCAGCCCACAGGCTACCACACAGTAAAACAGCCATCAAAAATGTCAAAGCTCAATTTTCCCCACCCCCTCTCTGGTCAAAATGCTGCTTGATTCAAATGTCCCCTTGTTGACTTAATGCCCAGATAAGTTCAGAAATTTCAGTGGCCCACGTTTTTCTATTCTAAGCATAAAACACTTTTTATTTCAAATCAATAATCCATAATAATCTGCCTGCCCATTAGTGACTGCGATGCCTTGTCCAGGCTCACTTCATCTGTAAGAGCTGTATACTCTGAGACCCTGGAAAGGGTGCGAATCTTGGAGAGATGAAGATTCATAAAGCGTAGACATCATCTGAACTAAAAGGCTAGTGTTAATACGTCCTTGCTTCTTAAGGCTCTCCAAATTAAATCGCTAACTGCTTGTCAAACCTGACATCGTACTGCACTATTCTAATCACGAAAATCGCTCTCTGATCTCCCAATACACCTCTATTTTTCTTGTTAAGGGTAGGAAAATAACAATAAATATCAAGTCTTGGCCTGCTGTCACCTACCATGAAACTCCCATTTACTTTCACCAGACAAGGCTTCAGGAAGCCACGTTTAACTCCACACATCTAAATCTTCTCAAAATCCAATTCAACTGGGAAGTCAGAAATTGCCAGCTGTCAGCAGCAATGTATAGCCTACATAAAAGCACATAGATGTCTACTGTCTGATATACACAAACAGGCACCTTCTGCCCCCAGCATTCCTTCTGGTTGCTTATTGCACTCCCTGGTTATATATTTTCTCAACTAGAAGCTTACTGTTTATCCATAAATAAACAACATATTTCATTTATCTGAAAAACAAACCAGGGAAATTTAGACCCTGCAAATCCAAATACCAAGCTACCAAAGGCTGGGTGCTGGGCAGCGATGTTCATGTTTATTACGGTATAGCAATGTAGTTTCAAAAATGCATAAGAATTGCATAGATTATGATAACTACTAAACATATTTGCTAATGTTTACCTATTTTAGTATGCCCATTATTTATACCAACATGTGCAGCGCTAACTGTCTATTAATGTAACAAGATGACAGGTCTTTTTAATTTCTTCCTGACAAGGAAAGAACTATGTGGCAGAAAAAGGTCAAGTTCTGATATTATACAGCCATAGTGACTACTGCAGCTCCTGCAGGGAATGCAGTTTTAGTGACAAAGTTGTGTAGTCCTAGCTTATTTTCTAAAATGTAAAGAGAATTACAAAATCACATGTGTATCCTTGGAATTTCTAAGCAAGTACTGTGTCTCAGAAAGCAAATAAATACAGACAAAGCCACATAAAGCAACTGAGTCAGACATATACAGAAAGATTTTACCATTGATCATTTCTGAGGACATCAAAACTATGAAGTTGTTCTATCAAGAATTGCTGTACATTGAAAAAAATGGAAACATTTTCACATTCAAGAATCCTCGGACTAATCCTTTGACTATATACTGAAAATGCATAGTACTGGAGGAAATGAAGCACCCCCAAACCCTTTCCTTCCTCTTCTCCTTTCAAGAGCCAGGGGTTTTTTTAAAGCAACGATATCCAAAGTTTAAAGAAAAGGAAAATTCCGCCCCGCCCCCCCCCCTCCCTTCAAGCACGTCTTAAAGACAATTCTAGATGCATCAGGATTCCCAGGTTAGCTCATTCAGCAGCAGAAAAGCAGCCCACACCGTGGCAGGCTTTGTAGCTCTTAAATGAAAAAAATCAATGCCTGTTGATAAGGTGCCATCACAGCTTGGAGTGCCCCCATCTTTCACAAGGGGCTGCTCCAGTCTATCCTTTATAGCAAGTCTACTCCAACAAACCTTCTCTCTAAGACCGTCAGCCTTTTTGGACAGAATCTGTAATTCTTGTAAAAGTAATGAAGAAATCTAAGCAACTCAGAAGTACCATTCAACGTCTTGAAAACATTTACATTTTGGCTTTTAAGAAAACAAAAAGAGAGTACTCTGGCACTGCTTTGCCATGGGTTTGTTAACATTTCCTAGCACAATACTTTGGGAATCAACGTCCAATTGCTCGACCTTCTCAGTCCAACAAAATCAGTCTCTAGAGATAACAAAACCCTCTATCTTTTTTTCTTAACTCAACTGAAATAACACAAAGTAAAATGGCAAGTAGTGCAATAGCCAAGAAGCGAATGATTAAATATTGATGGAAATTTAAAATGGTGCAATTTTGACAGATTTACATGCTTTTTTTCTGCAACTGTGCATGAACAAAGATCCTCTCCTTGTGCTTTATCAGTTTATTATGTGTTATCAATTATTGGACTAAGACAGACAAAAGTAATCATAACAAAACATGCTCCACATTCACAAAATTGCATTTCGTTTACACCTTCAACCTGTTTCTCTGTTCCTTTAGGAATTACTAAAGCTTATTCTCATCAAGTTTGATGATTTGCAGCATGGGACCTGCATTAGATCCATCCCGGCTGGGGTCTTGCAGCGTTACCCAGCCAAGACACTGAGGGCACTACAGCGTCCCTGGCCCCGAGCAGCAGGGCTGTCACACCGAGGGAAGCCTGGTCACAACCTCCTCCTGCCTGTAGCTGCAACTAGTGTGACTCGTGCCGCAAAGCATAAGATAAAGCATAGTTATTTTAAAAACGTAACTTTTACAGCCTATATACACATGGAATATAGAGTCTTCTCCCCCCAGCTGACTTTTACAGTTCAGCGAAAGGTTCAGGTGAGAAGCAGCAAGTCCATGTTTTCAGGTACAGACTCCTGCAGGCTGGCGGCGGTGCCATCTATCAAGCCAGACAGCTGCATCACTATGAGACTATTCCAATGCCAAGCAGGAAGCTGGACCATTTAGACAGATACCACCTTGTAAACCAAAATCAGAGGGAGTGATACTAATTCAAATTTCACATTGATTCAAACAAACGTAGCCCACTCAACTTACAAGTCTTCTAATTTGTTTCATGTTTCCCTTTTTTTGCAAACTATCCCACATCCCTGTAAATACAATTCTAACGTTCTCCAAGAGACCTTGTTGTTCTGACACACTCTTTGAATATGTACATTACGACAACAGTGAGGAGAAGAGGCTAAGCCATCCTTCACATTTCATCTTCGGGTGATTCATCTTGCTAACCTGAACAGCAACAGCCTGACAAACGGGATTGCCATGGTGTGGAATACAGAACCTCTGCAGCGACACACCACTCGGTGGTGGCTGGCTTCGCTTGCCACGTCGCGCTTGCTGCAGGAGGAGGGCTTGGGGAAGGAGCCCATGCTCCTACATACAGCTCCTGAATCATTCCATCTACTCAAAGGCCTGACGTGCATTTGCCATGATATACTTTTGCTAAGAACTGAAAATGAATTTGCATAATAGTCCTGTTGTTTCAAACTGGTTTTAATCCTGTAGAGACACACACACCTTCCTCTTTGGTCTTTTGTTTGCAGCTT
This sequence comes from Falco punctatus, assembly GCF_963210335.1. Classification (NCBI taxonomy): domain Eukaryota; kingdom Metazoa; phylum Chordata; class Aves; order Falconiformes; family Falconidae; genus Falco; species Falco punctatus. The sequence continues at coordinate 91,153,227 of NC_137585.1, forward strand.
GCACACAGCAATCTTATCATGTCTGGCATTTCTGAAGCTTCAGAGGTGCTGAAGGAACAAGAAGCACAAGCCACCTCTTGCCAGCCAGCTAAGCACCACGCAGCTGCTTGCTCGCTTCCCCCTGCCCCCCATGGGATGGGGGAGATAATTGGAAAAAGGTAAAACCCGTGGGTTGAGATAAGAGCAGTTTAATAACTGAAATAAACTAATACTAATAATAACAATGATAATGAAGAGGAGAGGGAAAGAGAGGAATAAAACCCACAGGAAAAAAAACCCAAGTGATGCACAATACAACTGCTCACCACCAGCTGACCGATGCCCAGTCAGTCCCTGAGCAGTGATTGCCCCCCACCCCCAGCCAGCTCCCCCCAGTTTATATACTGGGCATGACGTTCTATGGTATGGAATATCCCTTTAGCTAGTTCGGGCCAGCCGTCCTGGCTGTGCTCCCTCCTGGCTTCTTGCGCACCTCCTCACCAGCAGAGCACGGGAAACGGCAAAGTCCTTGACGCAGGGTGAGCACTACTTAGCAACAACTAAAACATCAGCGTGTCGTCAACATGATTCTCATGCTAAATCCAAAGCACAGCACTGTACCAGCTGCTAAGGAGAAAACTAACTCTATCCCAGCCGAAATGAGGACACCAGGAAACTCCTGTTGGTATTATCACTGCTGGAAGGAGGCCAGGCACGTTGAGTAACTGCAGTTTACTGAAACACAGACAATACAAGCTTCAGAACACCTAGAGCAAAGCAGGCTTCCTCACTACGGGCCTGCAGAATTACCATGGCTTCATCAATACGTTACACTGTGGCAACTCAGCTGTGCAGATGAACTCACAGTATCAGAAGGAGAAAGCAAAAGCAGCATATGGGAAATTAGATGCCAAAGTACTGGAAACGAAAACAAGATAGAAAGAAGTTGATATATCTGGAAGGAGCCAAAGACAGCAGATGCTCCAGGTGTAAAGGCACTCGGACAGAAGAGATGCTATGGCCCTGCTAAACACCACATGGAGCCTGGGGCAGGGAAACAGGCACATTGGCAAAGTGTGTAGAATCAGCGAAGTATAAATATCCCTCGATTAGACTTGTTTGAAATGACTGCAGAGCAATATAACAGCATTTGATGATATAATTGGAGTGTTGGGTAATGTGGTTCAACTTCCCAGCTTCACGTTCTGCAAACCACAGTGATAAGGACATGCGGTAGTTTCCACTTGCAGAGGTTGCATTCAGAGGCACCATGGACACCGGTTTGGAGACCTGGGCAGTTACTGAAACTCAGCTGCCTCCCTGTCTACCTCTCCAATCATGTCTGCCTAATCTCTTACCTTGCTTTTTAACAATCCTGCTTGAGCAGGTAAATTGGATCAGATGACCTCTAAAGGTCCCTTCCCACCTCAACCAGTCTGTGATTCTGTGAAACGCAAATTTGATTGCCTCCTTTCTGAACCCCTATGATATAAATTAGTAATATTAATATCAACAGTAGCACCAATATTATGGAATATCTGAGCATAGACCTACATTTCAAAGGGAATTGCCTTTGCCAGACAATCTCCATCAGCTATGGATAATGAAAATGGAAAGTTACAGCAAGGATAAGAACTAACCTTACCTTTGACATTAAAGATATAATAAAAGTTGATCACAAAAACTGTAAAAATCCATTTCTTCACTATGATTCAGCATCAGTCCCAGGACTATCAATCACATTAGTCAGTTTACAGCCTTTAGATTCCTTAAAAAATTAAAACCTTAAAATCATGAACTGTTAGGTTGATAAAGGGAATATTGAACAACCTCAACCACCTCCAAAAGCCCACAGTGACGGACAGGGCAAACCTGTCCAGCCAAAAGAGTTACACCAGGCCTTGTATGGCTCTCTCACAGTCTCTGCTCTCCTCCAATCCAACTGGATTGTAAACTTTTTTAGTCACCTTTTCAATTCACTTTTGCTAATTAAGCAAACAGCCTCTTGATTGAAATCACATGACTTAATTGCTTTCTCCTTTAGCATGTCTACCACCTTCCTTCAACTCCTGTTTTGAAAATGCACCTCATCACCCAGACTTGTGCCCTGCTGCAGACTGGCAGCACCCAACCCAACTCGCTTAGCTTGTCTCAAGGTTCTGCTCTGCACCAGACCGCTCCAGTGTCGGGCCCTCCTGCAGGACACCCCACTGTTCTCTAAAACGGTAACAGTTACTATGGTTCAAAAATATCAGTAAACACGGTTCTATCTTCTGCATTTAAAAAATCACAGAGAATGTGAACAATGATACTTACACACACAAAAATTTATATTTAAATATACATGGCTCTGCATTCAATTATATACGCGCACAATCTTTGTGGCTAATATAATCCTGTTACATGCGATGAATCTTGTTTTGTTTCACATGATGAATCGCTTCAGCAAGGCAGCAGGAGTCAAATCTACTCTTGTCTTACAAAAGATACTTAATAATTTTAATCGATTATAAGATGTTGCTGTTTGTGCACGTCAGTGGCTGGCAGAGATCAGACACGCCTGTATGAAAATGTACAAACAAAAGATGTCCATCTTTCCACTGGACATCAACGGGACCCTTCCAGCTCATTAGCTCCTCCAGCTCTGTTTAGGCCTAGTGGATACACGTACCATTATTTTCAGATTAAGAGGACAAAATAGCTAAGAACTACATGCCTGAAATCTTGCTAAAGCCCACCAATCCATAGCAGATTCTGCTGCATTATAGGGCTCCCATTTAAGACCAACAGTTGAATATTCTTTCCCATACTTCTATTTTTGAAGTCCTGAGGAGCTCTCTAAGGAAAAGGTTGCTGTATCATCTCAAAGTCTACACTGGATTTTTCAAAATGAGTGCCTGAAAGGCAGCCTGGGGGACTGCCACTGTCTGCTTACCTACTGTAATTATACCTTCAAATTCCCCCTTTAGCAGTAATGATGTATTGTGTTATAAACGCTTTCAGCATAGAGTCAAATGAGACAGTGAATGCCATTTATTACAATCAGTGTATTTTGATAATAAAAAAACCTCAGCATTTGGTACTGTTTGACAGGTAACTCTATACACCTGTATACAGTGTGTGTATACATATATATATATATATATACTGTATACAGTAGGTTCTCTGATTCACCACGTTATCCATGGGCACGGCACATTAAAAGGTTTTAAGGATTACCATTTCACTATGTTAAGAAAACATGGGAATTTTTTTAGTGTCCAAAGAGAATAAATTCTATAGCTATTACGCAAAGTAAGTGTACCAGTGTCTGAAAGGGTTTAAAAATACCTTTAAAGGCTTAAGAACACCAAGATACACAAAGAAATTCACTTCACTAATTTAATGGGATACTGTCACACAGCTGTTGGGTCATTTGAAAATACTGTTGCAGTATCTGCTGTGAGATTGGAGAAAAATTCCTTTTTTTTTTTTTTTTTTATTTATTTGCTTTGCACCAGATACATCTTTGTACACAGCCAGAGTGCTTTTCATGCTCAGTCATTGCTCCTGCTTATTTAGGTCCTTCACAGGTATCACCTGAAACTATGGGGGAGGGAAATTGTTTTCTTCTTCATAACAGAAAAATGGTTAAATACAAGGAGAAATTAGAACTACTATTAAGAAGGAAAAAAAAAAAGGCAGAAAAATAAGACCAAACTCCTACATAAGTCTGTAACAGACCAAGTGCGCTGTAGATGCAAGAACACAACCCTGTAGTTAAATCCACTGAAGAAGTAGGTTGAATTTAGCTGGAGATTTAAACTGAATTTCCAGGAAGAGCTGGAAATTAAATGAAAGCTCTGGGACAAACAAAGTCTTGACCATCCTGCTCTTCCCAAAACAGAGATGCAGTTTCCAGCACAGAACATCACAGTCCATAACACCTATATGCTTAGCAGTGCAAAAAAACCCAAAGTAATGTCCACTTTTTCACCTTGTCTTCAGTGTCTTCACTCGATATGTCAGTGCTTAACTCCCCAACAGAACCTTTAAGAAAGAAAATCACCACCATCATCGCTATTTTATAAATGGAGACCACTGAGGCTTTTGGGAAGAGGAGGAAGATCGATGACTATTTGCCGTTGTCCACCAGTACTACCTGCGGCAGAGTAAAGACACTCCAGAGTCTCACTGCAGGTAAGTGCTCACTGCAAATTAGTAAGTATAAAAGCAGGGAAAGAAAATGCCCCAGGTGTTTCACAAAATATACCTTCTTCCGTTATTCATTTATTCTGCCAACTTCAGTTTAATTTAAATTATGCATAATATTCCAGGGTATTCTAATGCTGGAAAGCACTAATGCCTACCATAAGCTGTTTGGGATTAAAAAAAAAATGAAATCAGTCTTCATTAAAATCAATAGACTTGCTAAATGTATATAGCATTTAAAAAAACCCAAAATCAAACTAGCCCCTTTGTTTAAGTCAAGGCTAGTGGCAAACAAAGGGGCTATATACACTACAGTCTCACTACAAAACCCAGAAGTTAGCAAGCTGGGAGTAATGGGATCTCAAAGGTAATGGGGGGGGAAAAAAAAAAAAAAAAAGAAACAGGCTTTCTTTTGAACTTTGTTCACAGATGCTTTCTGAAGAAAAAGCAAGCTTCTGTGCTAAATATTTACTTATCTTTTGGGAAAAAATATACTACTTGTAATTTTTGGTTATGAATAACAAAAAAGATAACATCACCATTTAACCCTCACCTTTCCGTCCATGGTTTAGTATCCGAATGGAGACAAGTTAAATGTCTCAAACTTCTCTCCCAGGCAGGCAGAAGAAAAATCGTATGTTAATAAACGCACTATGCAGTGTTTAAAAAAAAAAAAAAAAGAAGTAATTTCAGTACTCCTTACAGGATCTGGTCTTTCAGTCACTTTTCAGTTAAGAAAAAAAAAAAAAAGGATTTTTTTCTTGTACAGCAAGGCAAAGTGTTACTCATTGTGAACAGCACTTCTTTTCAGATAGCACATCTTCAAAATACTGCACCTCCAGTTCTCTTATTCACCCCAGCAGGGTCAGATTCCCTACTTATGCTGTGGGAGCTTTATGTAGGACACCTTTGAGTAACCCTGTTGGTGGAACTTCCTGTGGAAACCATTTCACATTTTATTACACAGCACTGAAATAACTGCCTAAAGGTACCATACTGTCAACCTACCACTGCAGCACCTGAGCTTTGTTCACATTTTTTCTAATTATAAACATATGACAAATACGTATGTATTTAGAATAATAATTTCAATATATACAAATGGAACTACATAAAAATGTCAGTTTAAAAATAGTCCTTTCTATGGCCAAGATACATGACTCAATCCTGAGAGCACTAGCCCCACCATTCCCCTTAGCAACAAATTCATTAATACACACACGTAGAAAGACATAAGCATTGCACCACTACTTGGGAGAGTGCAGTTTGTTCAGAGAATTAGATAGGACTAATTTCATAAATGATACTTCTTAACATTTTCTGCCAATTCTTCAAATACCATGGTACTGTATAGATCAGAGATGGTACTGCATCCACACAGAGAAGATAGGTTGTATGTACTTAGAAGTTGCAGAATACTCATTAAATAAATGAATCTTACAGCCACAAATCTGCAAAGCCCTGATTTGGCCTTTGATGATGTAATGAAATACGACACAATCTTTACAGTTCTTTACTGATAATTTATTCCGTTACTGATTCCTGATTTCTGCTCACTTATCCCTGTGGCGGGATAAGCCCCCATGCTCAGACTAGCTCCTGCCCTTTTTCCACTCTCCCAGAAGCTCCGTCAGGCTCCTGCTCTCTTATCAACCCACCATTTTACTCCTTGCACAGAGTACATTACTGCTGATATATCCTCATTTCTGAATGTTTCATCTTGCAATCCTGCTATTCACTTAACAACTTTTAAAAGCTTTAATTTAAAAAACAAACACCAACCCTAACCCAACCAAAAAACCCCACCATCCCACTTCTTTACTCCTCCAATTCTTGTAGTTTCAAGTAAGGGGTACCTTATGAAAGCTCAGCAGCTAAGCTCAGGAGACTAGATTTCAAAAGAAAAATACTTTCTTCCATGAAACTACACTGTCTTCCTGTACTAAAATGAGTAAGTCCACTTACAGACAACATGCCATTATTAACGTAAATGTTTATAGAGTTTTAAATGTTCACACCAGATCTTTGTAAATCTCCCAAACCTGTAACTATCTTACTAAAAATTCAGTCTTCCACATACAGAATTTATTTCCATATTGAAGTTATACAAATGATCAAAATAATTTGTCTATGGCATATAAAAACTAGTTAATATTCCAGTGACACTACAAGTATTAATTCATATGTGAAATCTGATTAACATTCTTTCCTTTTCAATTTTAATTACACGATGTTGCATTAATAATGTTTATCTTGCCCAGCCTAGCATTTTTAGAGCTCAACTCATGAGAATGATTGCAACGAATTCTTGCTAGGAATCCACAAAATTGGTCTAAAACAATGAAAAGGTCAGCGTAGTATCTTCTGATCACCAAGAAAAAATTAACAGAGACATAATAAAGTCTTTGTGGCTATCAAGCTATATATTTATTTATTTAAAGATACTGATTTCCTAAGAACTTTTAAATGTCTTGCCCATTTTGCAGAACTCAGTCATTAATTGCTGTATCAAGCCTCACTGAACTGTCACAGTTACCAAAGCCAAGTGGCCAGAGACAACATTGCTCTTAAGAATGGAGCAGCTCAGAACCAAGAGAAAGCCCTCTACTGCCTTAAAGGCTTTGGGGGTTTTGGATCAGGTTTCAATTACTTGCACACAACATTCCAGTTCCTCCAGAGTAAGTGTCAGGCCAGACAACGAGCTGCACTTCTGGGAAAAGCAAGAGGATGCACAAAGGAAAAAACTAATCTAACCAGAAGGTAGGCTATTGAGAAGATGGACTGTCAAGGGATTCCAGTTATGAAAAGAAAAAAAAAAACACCAAAAGATATAACCAATATCAGAAAATATTGCTGGGTTGGACAAAGGACAGCACAAATGAGCAAGTCTACAGTTAACAACTCAGTGAGGAAAAATTCATCCGCAAGGTAAGTGAAGTTGACAAAGTCCCCAGCACAAGGTGCAGGACAGCAGCACGCAAGCACACAGCGATGCAGCCAGTGCTGTGCCGCAGAAGCCTTTAGCATCACTCTGTTGTTAGGTAGGAGCTCTTAAAGCCACTGTGATGACCCTAACTTCTACATCCAATGATGCTGGAATAAATGGTGGAAGCCTGCTTTAAGAACATTGCAGTAAATAAACACTTACTTCTCATTCTGAATTAGTCTATTACAGCACCACACACACACACACACACAATTCTACTGGCACCAATCCCACAGTCATTCAGGGAAAACACCGTGATAAGCAACGAAGAGTAACAGCACGCATATGTGCATACGAGTACACCATAACTGCAGTCACTACTGGGCACAATGCCCCCGCTACTAACAATTCTAAGCATATGTCCTATGTAAGAAAAAAAAAAAAAAAAGTTCTGGAAAATAACTGGCACAGAAGTCTTCCCTAGGCTCAAATGCACAGATGCACCCATATTAACAACAGTAATTTCAGGACTGTTTAAAAAACAAACCCAAAAGAGTAATTCTGGAGTGACACCATCTGAGGTCATTATTGCTGATGGCAGATGAGATCCTTTTTCTTGGAGTACTGGGTTTGGCAAATATCCTAAGCTGACAACTTCAACTGACCGTTCTAAATCTGCATTCAGGAATTTATATTTTTAGATGTTTCTGGCACCAAATACCAAGAAATGGCAACTGTTCAGTGTGTTTCAAATTCATGCCACTCATTTGTGGTGCTTTAATTGAGATTTCCAAATCCAATCTCAGGTTTTAATATTCATACAATCAAACATCACCCTTGCAATATATTTCAGACATACACTGCACACAGACTAGATCTCAACAGACTTGTATTTTCTGCTTCCTTAGAAAAGAAAATTAATTGCACAGCAAACCTAAATGCCTGCAGTGTGAATATTAATTTGGCAGTCTGCTTCTATTACACACAGTCTTTTCTGTTGTCTTTCATCCCATCTGTTCCAGCAAAGACAGGAAAAAATCATGGCGGACCCAATAAGTATCTTTGAGTGGTATCACTAACATACACAGATTTCTTTCCTTTCATGTTCAGGACAGGTAAAACCACAGTAGTAATGTTAACATAGCTTATAAATGACAATCAGAAAACCAAAGAGTTTGATTCCTGGTTTCAAAATGATTGATCTACCTGAAGGCAGCACCTAGCTGTTGCTTTTGAAATTTCCTCTTTACCTTCTACAGTAAAAATTGCGTGAACAGCCTGGTTCTTTGCCTCTCACTTACCACAAAGTAATCTGCCAGCACCACAAGTAGGCATTTCTGCTTTTCTGCCAATAAACAAAGTATCAGTCTCAGGTTCTGATGCTCTAACCCGAGATTCTCAAATTAGACCTCATCCTACCCATGTTGTTTTGCTCCATGCCCTGAAAATGCTTTGTGGAGATGCTCTGCTTACAGCAGAAGTGAGAACAACTGCGTTCTAATTCCCAGTCCAAAAAGTTTAACGCAAAAATGTAACACCATCAGCTGGAAGGACCTAGAACAAGCTTTTAGTACCAAACCTGGAGAATCACTTGCACAAGCTGAGCTCCTTTCAAGAAGTGTGCCTCACCTGGGGCACTGGGTACCTGAATCACCAAGCCCTACTGTACCCTAAGGTGACCTTCTGACGGAGACCTATCCTAGGTTGGACACCTCACTCTAGAAGGAGATTCATGGCTGAAAATGGAAGAGGTGGCAGGTATCACCCTGCTCTAGAGGGACTATTTCTCCCCTTGCCGCGTCCTACAGCATGGCTTGCTGGTTCTCTGACCACGTCACTGACCTCTGTGATTCCCCTGCACAGACACCTCGGTCCACTCGCGTTCTGTGTGAACACGTCTGGAATTCTACCTGAGGAAACTGAATGTACTTGCTCCTCCGCGAATTTAGCTCTTAGCTTGTACTTCCTTAATTGTTATCTGGCTGCAACTACATTTCACCACTGCTGTGAAGTCTGCAGCTTCTGTGCCAGTTCCCATTCATAAATGCTAAGTAGAATTATCATTACTCTTTGGATGCAATGTGAAAGTTAAAGCAGCTATGAAATAGACCTCTAGCAGAAGACTCCAATACGTTTCTAATGTACTGTGAAAAATAAAACTGTACTTAGAAAAGCACTGAATGGCTATTTTGGGAATGTGTACTTCAACGTAGGCTGCAAAATGAAAGCAAAGCAACGTGTTGTGAATGTGCTACCTATTCAAAAGGACAAACACATTGCTCTTTTCTTCAATACAAAATGCAGCAATTAAGCACCACATCAAAATTATTACGGCTATATAAAGCAATGTGAAGACTAATGTAATAAAGTGTTAGATCCTCTACAGTGCAGGACAGTAGCCTTTTAATCTAGGAACCATATGCCAGCCAAGAGAATTGTCTGACAATCTCTCGAGTATGTTATACACTGTATGCTTCTATTCCATAGAGAAATTCTTTTCTAAATTTATACAGACAACTTTTAAAATGTTATTATAAAAGACCTAACCATATAGGAGAGAACTTACTGTTTATACCATGTACACAGTTCAGCATTGTTTGCATGCCACCATTTACTGGTATATGTTATGTATAGCATTTCCATATATTTTGAATTTACAATTCAGTGAAGCTGCTAGAAAATTCATATAAAACAGTTTAAGATAAAACTGCATGAAAATTTCTAACACCAAGTCAATAAATAGCTGAGAATACTCTATGCTAGATATTTCTAAAGGTCCCCTTTGAAACTACATTTTAACTTTTCTCTGAAATAATCATCATTACTTGTGAACACCTAGTAGAGGACAGATACAGAATGGCCTTTGTGTTTAACCCTTTCAAGCAAATGCTACCCACATCCACTGTCTGTTTTCCTGTGTTGCCTCTGGGTAAAGACCACTTTCATTTTTATCGTTTCCTTGTTGCAACCAATTAGGCTGCCAAGTTTTAAATCCCTGGCAGCTTATACTATTCAGACCAATTATTTGATGAGCAAGGACAGCTTGACTACAGACAATTTATGTTCTCTGTCCTTCAGAGTTCATCATGTGAATTCAAGGCCAAGATCAAAAATCTAAATTTTAATCCTAGTTGTATGACTTTGTAACCTTTGAGACACCATTTCCTTCCCTCATATTTGTTCCTCCTCTGTAAAAGGTTCTAAAATACCTTTCCCACACTTCTCATGAGAAGATTCATATGTGGACAATACTCAAAAACAACTGGAAAGGAGAAAGGAAACAAAGGTTTCATCAGTTCTACTGCTCCCCAGAAGGACCCCGTGGAGGTCTGCATTAAGAGCTTAGGAATATGCTGAACAGCACCAGTGATCTTGAAAAGGGGTAGGTAAAGGGTAAGGTGTTTTTTCAGGGTGATAAAATGAAATCTGGATTTTTCTTTTGAATTGTTAAGAAGCAAAAATTGTCTTTCACCACCTTTCAGACTACAGTAAGAAGGTACCGTCAAGATCATCTTCCACTCCATAGGAGAAGCCTCTTCTGCAAAGAATGACTGGAAGGACTGGCTCTGTTTTGCAATAATCCCCAACAAAGCTTTATCACTAATGTGCTCAAGTGATGAGTACTTGAAAAATGCTTGAAAAGGCTACACTGGTAACATCAGCACCTTGCCCTGCACTTGACAAATACTAATCACAAAAGGAAAGTGAAGAAAAAAAAAAAAAGAATTATTTTTTAATTAAAGAAATGGAGAGAAAATATGAAGAAGAATTACATTTCTTTAACTGTGTATTAATTCCACAATTTAAAGAAAAATTAATCTAATCATAACCTCAATTAAAAAATTATTTTATATGCATCAATGTACTACGTTACAGAAAATCAATTTAATGCACCAAACAGTAACACCTCCAGTTATACAATTCCCAGCCAGTTACAGAACAATGGGCTTCAGTGCGAGTTAAGTAGAATATGGTGCTTTATGAAAGATTTATTAAACATACCTTAGTATGACAACAGGGCCCTGGGTTTTCCCATTACTTCTGTTTCACCATATCAGGTGTACATTAACAACAATAAGATTAAGAGCAATGAAAATCAAAAAATTAAAATGCAGGTAGCCTGCTGCATATTATTGAAGGAAGTTATCCTTTAGCATCATTTTAAAACATGAAAGATCTGATTTCTGATAGTACCCAACCATCCTGAACTGGTGAGAGTCCTGAACTGGACCATGGTGAAAGGAATAAAACGTATCAGAAGAGGCTGAGGGAGGTGGATTTGCATAGTCTGGAAAAGACTATAGTATTTGCTACAACCTAAACAGGGCTACTAACAGAGTCAGTCTCAGTCACAATCGTCACAAGCTACAGGAAGTGAAATTCCAACTGAAAACAAGGGAAAGAAGTTCTTCACCATGAGAGTGGTTAAGCACAAACCCAGGTTGCCCAGGGAGGCTGAATCCACCCTTAGAGGTTTTAAAATCTCAACTGGGTAAAACCCTGAGCAACCCAATCTAACTCTGAAGGCAGCTCTGCTTGGAACAGCAACATGGACCAAAAGATCTCTAGATGTTCCTCCTAACTTACATTACTCACTACACGTTAACTCAATAGCTAAAGGCTGCTCAGTCATTTTCACAATCAGACATTTAAGACATGTGAAGACCATTTCTAAGTTTTCTTGAGATTCATCTAAAAGAAAGGCTGAGAATGAAACTCCTAGATCAGTCCTGCACGATTGCAGGAAACCGCGCACTTCATAAATTCAGTTAAGCTCCACCTTACATTATGCTCCATCGCCATCCTCTTCCAGCAGTTAGGAACAGTCTTCCCATTTCCAGCTCATATTTATCACCAGTAGAAAGGAATCCTAACTTTATTTTGATTTTATTAGCAAAAGGAAACCTTTTGCACTAAGGTCTATAACAAGAATACTCAATAAGGCCAGATTAATTATACAGTACCTTTTCTCACAACCTTCTGTCACATCATCTTTGCTTAGATCTTTACTCTAAGCTAAGAGTTAGGGTTCCCTGAGCAAGTCCAGCTATTCTTGAACAAAAGCTGAACTAAAAATCTTTCATGTGAAAAAAAAATAATCAAAACTTTCTAGATAAATGAAATTTTCAATATTTTCTTGTTCTAGCAAAACCACTTATTTGTTCAAAGAGTAATATCTGGTTTGCCTACAGCTTGATTCTTCTTTGTTAAATCAATGCACTATAGCCTATTTATCCTATTTTACTTTATTCAATTATTATTCCTACTTTAATTACTTTTTCTTTATTTGCTTGCACTCCTTCTGTATTCAACTGCTATTATATTGTAATTTTTAACTGTAATCTCTTGAAATAAGAGCTGTCCTTCCCCTCTATGCTTCTACACCACTCAGGGCAGCACTATCAGGCTCCACAAACAAGCCTTTAAAATGCAACAGTAACACAAATAAAATTTATTAGGCTTGAGGCTGGCTACCTCAAAATTGCCTGTTTTTCCCACCATTTAATGAAACAATTCTACATTTTCCTGTATTCATACACCAACAGTAAAGCTAATGGATATAATGTTCTCTCTTTCTGAAACTTGCTATGATTCAGCTATTACTCGTTTGGGGAAGAAAAAAAAAAAAGTAACCTTTCAAGGCTTCCAGTAAATGACACACCAGTTATAGCTGGTGTTTTTCCTTTCTTTTTCTTTTTAAAACAATACCAAGTATGTAAAATACAACATAATGTATGCAGAAAGCCAGAAAAGTCAAACATCCAAATTCATGGAATCAGAGAAGAAGAAAACATGTCTTATCGCCACAGTGTGAACAATGAAGAACGAAGATGACTATGCCATCACCTTATGAATAAGATGAATTGTGTTTCACACAGAAATTGGTTTTATACATATTTTTCATCACTCAACCACACTCAGCAGGTAAAAACAACTGGCAACCTACACAAGGTTTGTTTAGAACAATCTTTAGGGGTTGATGTTAATAATGTAGTAAATGACAAACAGCATAATCTTGCCCAAATTCTCTTATGCAAGCAAAAGTAATTCACCTCTGGTACTTTTAGAGGAGCAATTACTCTACCTGTTTGAGTATAATCTAAGAAAATTAACAGCAAAAGCATATTACCAAAAATGCACAGAATAACTTTGATTCTTTGTTCTGATCTTCTCTGTTTTATCATTATTATTATAATCATCTGTGCACTGCTTATAGCCTGTAACGTCTAAACAAATGCTCCTCAAGCAAAGCTGCTCATTAAAAAGCTTTTCCTCTTTTTCAGGGGAAAGTTCCAACTGGAGGTAATCCACACATATGCTGGGAAAATGTTGACACATTTTGCACTGACTGTCCTGGCCATATTCACTTCCTCAGATATGGCCTAGAATGTCTGGAGCAAACTACTTCATCAAGTAGGTTCTACTGAACCGATAACCTGGTGAATACTTACAATTTCTTATGAAAACAAGTTACATGGAAATCAGAATGGAAGTTTTATTAAGATAAAATTACCCAACTGTATAAAAAGTCAAGTCAAAATATGGATGAAATTCTGTTATCAGATGCCTTGTTAAGGTCTCTAGAGAAAGTCAGTCTTCTTGACAACTTTAATTTATATCCTGCAACTGGGATTTTGCTCAAAAATGTCACATTAAACAAAAATTTACTTTTTATTTGAGAATTTTCATGACAGGTATCCAGAGAACTTACGGGTGTACAGGAATTTGAACTGAAATATTTTAACAAAGTAGCAATAACACGGCAACAGGCATCAGCTTCCAGACAAAGTCAATTCTTCCCAAAGGTCCTTTTAGAAACAGCAACCTTGAACAAAAACTGCATCTCCACCTGACAGCCCAGCTGATGGAAGATGACTGCTTTCACGGCGTGAAAGACAGATGATTTACTGTTTTGCAAAACATTAGGCATCAGACAACTGAGGACTGCGACTCCATATCCTCATTGCACCGGCTTTGTTGGTCTGCTAGGAAGCACTCTAGAAATAGCGCTGTAATAAAAGTCCTTTTTTTCTCAAAGTGGCCGAGATAAATTAATCCCAGAGGGACAGGACCAGTGAAACTGAGAGGAGAAAATGCATCACATAAATGAAATTTCTATGAGTTTCATTGGCACAAAGGAAAGGTCTTCTTGCCTGAGGACATTCAGATCAGAAGTCCTGAGAGCAAGGTTCCATTTACAAGAAGAAAACCAAAAGGAAGATGGAGATCTACAAAAATAAGAAGCAGCAGCAGCAGTTCACTGAGTAGACACACCTGACTTATGGGGCAAGGGAATAGTAAAAACCTCCTTAAGCAAAGCTGCTTGCAAATAGGTTTTTCCATTTTTTGAGGGAAAAATCCCGATCGGAGGTTATCCACACATATGCTGGGAGAATGTCCCCACATTTTGCACTGACTGTCCTGGCCATATTCAGTTCCTCAGATATGGCCTAGAATGTTTGGAGCAAACTACTTATTGTGAAACGATGTACTAGATTTATTATAGATATACTCATGTATTTTTTTATAATATTTACTTATTTAAGAGTTAGCAGACTTATTGTATGGACTAGCATCTAGTAATCCAGCTTCTCATCTACTTTCGCTCTCTCAAGGTCAGACAGAACTAAATTTGTCAGCAGGTGACTGAATAACTAGTAGGATGATGCAGCCTTTGATCTGCTCATTCCCACTCAGAGCAAAATATCTCTGCACGTAGGAAATCCCTGTGGTCTTTGACAATGCACACTACATTAATTTCAGTGGAAATACTTCTCCAAATAAATGGACAACCTGGGTAGTATTTTTTGCTTTGCTTAGTGGCTGAATTTGTCCTTTAAATACTGATGGCAGTGCCTGAGAAAGGTATAGTTTCCACACCTTTTAAGATCATAACTCCTGCCAATACAAAATGTTCTTTCTGAAGTATTAATATACTTTGACATTAAGTCTCACCCATTTGGCTTCCATGAAAACTGTTTGAAACTGTTAACTTTGATTAACGCTGCGTAACTTCTTATTCAGGTTGTCTGAATTGAACGTAGAGGATATCTGTTGGATAACTTGTACACTTAGATGTTTGCACATGCTTAGGTAAAGTTGAATTTGGACCTCTGTCGCAATAAAAATACTGATATTCAGCACTAGAAAAAGTCTGGGATATTTTTTTCCCATATCCTGAAAACAACTTTTTTTAAAACTTCAATTTCAAATATTTTGATTGGAAATCATGCTCCTGAAGAAACATTTTAAGGTGTACTGCATGGGGCCAACCTTTTAATCTTAAGAGATAGGAATTAGGTGCTCAGATCTAAATTTTACCAGGACCACATCCCTGTTGGTTTGTCTCATTGCACTGGTCTGATCCTCAGCAGGTGTCTGTAGGCATAACCGCGTAGAAGTCCCAGAGCTCTGACTTCCCTTGAGAAGCTGAAGTAATCTGTGTGTTTCGAAGTATCTTACAGATGCTTGATGGAACGTCAGTGTACGGTAAGTCAATTAATCTTCTTGTGCCTCAATTCATCCCTCCATAAACAGTCAGGCACATCTCCAAGGGTGTTATGAAGTTCAACAGATGTTTATTAAGCACTCTGAGAATCAATCAGGGAAAGAGTGTAGCTGCCATATAGCACTGTACACTTGCCTCACACTTGAAATCTTCAGGGTACTTTATATAAGAAATACGGAGAAAGACTTTTTACTAAGACCTGCAGAGATAGGGCAAGGGGCAACAATTTTTAAATGAAAAAGGGTAGATTTAGGTTGGATATAGGAAAGAAATTCTTTATGATGAAGGTGGTGACACACTGGAACAGTTGCCCAGAGAAGCTGTGGATGTCCCACATCCCTGGAAGTGTTCAAGGTCAGGTTGGATGGGGCTAGTCTAGTGGAAGACGTTCCTGCCCATGACAGGGGGGCTGGACTAGTTCATCTTTGAAGGACCCTTCCAATCCAAATCATTCTGTGACTCTGAGTGACTCTGAGAAATCTGGGTCTTCTTGTTATGTCTGCATTCCCCATCATTCAATCTGAATACTGTTGTTTTGTCATAACCCAGCTTTTGTGATTTGGAGTGTTTCACAAGATTTTAAAAAGTACACTCAGGTCAATGGTAACAGATTATTCACAGGCAAGGTCAGCCAAACAGCGACTGGCTGACAATAAAAAAAGCTAAAAAGTTAGCAAAATGTAGGAAGCAAAATAATCCCTGAAAAATTCTGATGTTCTATCTGATATAAAGAAACATTTAATAAGATACAATCTTACTTGTTCCAAATATTTCCCGTGCTGATCTAACAGAATTTAACAGATACACCAGCATGCTAAAACTCCAACGTTCATCTGAAGTCTTGCTTGTGCTTCTGCCTGATTTTCCCTGCTGAATGCTGTCCCTGTCTTCATTCCTCCTGGCTTTTTATTTGATCTTAATTCCATCCCAAAATCTATTTAATGTATCAAGAAAAACATCCAGGATAAAGCCAACTAAGCTGTGTCCAAGAGAGATGAAGGTCAATTTTCTCAAACCGAAGCTTGTTTGGGGATCCTTGCCAAGAGAATAACAACGCATGTAAATACAGTAGCAAGACTCCCCTATACTCACACAGTTTCACTGTTCCTTGTAACAGTGCTTCTAATAACATCACATACCTGCAAAACCATATTTTGTTTCCGTATATCAATGTGCAGAGATCTTAACACTTCTGGCAATAGAACTTCTGCAATGGTGATCTCTTAAAGCTAAGTTGTTATCTTACTTTCTCATTCTACAATATACATACTACTGATGCATTCTTTTGCTTAAAAGTTTGTTTTTTCCTCTCAGTCTGACCTCCAGCCTCAGCCCTGGACTCTCCACACCTCTCTACATAATGCAAAACTTGGTCCTGTTATTGTCCTCTCACTGTGACCACTGGGACTTCAGCAGGCCCATGGCTCCTGACCAGGGAAGAGCCCGGCACTATCAGCAGAAGACTGACTTGTTGATCTGTACATTGTTTTAACGTTGAGAAGATTAAGACCCCTTAATGAGCCCCATAATTAGCACTGTCTGCCAAACAACTCTGATTATCAAGGTGTTAAAAGAAGTTCATAGTAATTCACATGACAGCACACCAGAGAGATTGGTAAATCATTATCATGCCTGAATTGTAGATAATCATGTATGTTCTTCATTTAAACATTGCACTGTCAAATAAAGCATGCTGCAATACAAAATACAGATATTCGGGGGTTATGAAGTTAAGATAAGTTCTGACAACTATTCTGCCCTCAAACACTAACACTGACTTTGCAACTGCCAGACTGTACTTGCACTGGCAAAAAAATGGTGACAGCTAACCATTTTCTCACAAAGAATTTAAAATCTCAGCTTCATTTACTAAAAAAGTTCTTATGTATCAGTAAAGCTCCTTCCTCTCATTGCAATAAATAGAAAGGATTAGCCATGTGATTGGGCTTTTTTCCATTTAAATGGAAAGACTACTTTTGTCAGAGAAATGAGATACTTACGGCCAGTGCAGAAGCTGTTATCTGTGACATTTGGCACTGCAAGACTACTACTTTCCTTCTGGAAGGGAAGCCTGGATAAGGACAGAGCAAGCTTTCCATCGGTGGGCATATTAGGGAGAAGGAGGAGGGGAGAAATCAGACCAATAGATTCCATACTGGGATAAAAACAGTTACTTAGAAAAGAACCGCCTGCAAAATCACACTGTTGAAAGCAAAACATCACATAGCCTCATTCCTAAAGGTTGACTGCATTACTGAAATATCTGTCTCCACTGCTGGGAAGGACTCTGTGTGCTAAGTGCTGTACAAATACAGAACAATCAAACGACCTCTCCCAGAAAGCTTGCAATGTAAACACAAGGCAAAAAACCAAATGGATGCTGACAGATG
Source organism: Falco punctatus (assembly GCF_963210335.1). Lineage (NCBI taxonomy): Eukaryota > Metazoa > Chordata > Aves > Falconiformes > Falconidae > Falco > Falco punctatus. The sequence continues at coordinate 91,171,222 of NC_137585.1, forward strand.
GGGAGAGATGAGACAATGAGGAAGCACGACTAAGCCCTGACTTGCAACCATGTCAGCACACTGACATCCTGGACCTCAACTGCTCATGGAGGTTATGCTTTGAGAAGGTTGCTTTATTTTTTTTTTTAAGAACCAGGTTCAGGAAGAAAACTTGCATTGCAGGGGAAAAGGAAATTACAGGTGAATAGCTTTCAATAGGTAACAAAGGTAAAATGCCTGGAACGGGGAAGTACGAGATTGGTACAGCTGAGAAAGGAAACACCAATTTTCCTGAGTAGTTAACTGTACAATTGCACAGCCTGCTTACCTGATAACTTCATCCTATAAGGACTAGGGAGAAAGGACAGAACCAAAAAGCTCCATCAAGCTCTTTACACCTAGCCCAGGGGCTACAGTAAGCTGTTCTGCCCATGGGGACAAGTCCAGTGAGCAGAGACCTGTGTGCTGAGTAAGCCAGAGCTCAACACAGCGTTCTTAATCAAAATCCACTGGAGCAGCCTAGGTTAGAGTAGCTGAAAGCCTGAATCATCGTGGCATCATCATGTTGGAAAGAAGCAAGCAACACTTTCACCAGCTCACAAGAATTTTGATCAGGAATACTTCTGAGAGAACCTAAAAGGCTATGTGCTTTGCCCTCGAATGCCGGAGATTCGGGCACCCCCTGAAGGCTAAGGCTGACATCTTGCTCTTGCTTTAAACTGCTGCCGCCCCTTACGAGACTCAGTAACATTTTCTCCAGACACAAACCTGAAGCCAGCTGCCTTTTCATTCAAGTCCTTATCTCAGGCTGGCACTCAGAAATCTGAGTGACGTTACAGTCTGCAGCTGAGGGGAATAACTGTCGAGCTGGGAGTTGTCAACGTTTAATACAGGCATAAAGAGACTGCCATGTAAGGGGAGACTGAAGAAAAGCTGAACTGGTATAGTTTTGAGAAGAGGCAAAAGTATATGATACAAATACAGTTTCTGAACAAGGAATACTGAAAGAATGTTACTTTTTGCTAATCATACTCTCACATGGCCGGGTACATGGGAAAAAAAAGAATCAGAGACACATACGAAAAATAGAATGAAAAACAAATCTTAAACAATACTTCTCTGGCAGACCTGTCTATATAGGTTGCAAGTTCAACAACTACACAGCATTTAAAATGTATCAAATAGCAGTATGCATACAGCAAATAACCATGCCCTTTAGCATGAGAGTATGCCTCTCTTCAGTGTTCTTCACAGATATTTGCAAACGTATCAAGGAAGAAAATTTCCTCAGAGGCTCTGTTACAAGAACATCAAATGAATTACTGCATAATTCACAGAAAAGTAAGTTTCCTCTGGTAGGCAAGTAACAAAAGATTACTATTATTTGAGACATTGCCCTTTGGTGGCTAACATCTAATCAGAGGATTAGAAACCAAGCCTGCCTTAACGCTGTTGGGGTAATCTGATCTCAGAAGTAAGGTGGCATCTCCTGAGGCAAAGGTCATGCTTTCCCAGCCAAGCCAGTTTTCAAGCATGGTGGACAGAAAACATGGGTTTAGAAAATCTGCAGGGTCAAAAGCCTTGAACAGTGATGGACAGATAAATACCTGCTCTAATGCCTTCCCACCACCTGGTCAGAAAATTTTTCAATCCTCTCCAAAAGGTAGTAAATCTATGCGCTTTATATCAGTCATCAGTGCAATCTCCCTGATTTTTTTCGATGAAGACAGTGCCGTATTACTATCAACATGTTCAATTTGTCTCAGATACACAGTGGCCACTAAAATTCCTGTGTTTACCACATCTAAGGTACATTGTGTAAGCAAATCTTATTTGCAAACACTGCAGGCAGTTAAACACACAAAACACCTTTATCGGTATCAATAATATGTAAAATTGGAATGTTTCCCATGTTTATGTTTCTACCCACACATTGCAGAAATAAAGCGAAGTGAATCCAATCTATTTCTACATACTTGAACAACAGCTTATTTTAAAACTCTCGTTTTTTCAACCTTTCTCTATCTAGAAAGACTCCAGGTACTTCTCATTCTTCCTTAACCTAAAATTTCCCATCCATTCCTCAAATATCTAGAATTGCCCAGAGAGGAGAAAAGCCTACAACTTTAGATACGTGACGTATGTTATTGTGGATACATAACTAACACATTTTTAACATTTATCAGTTGTGTGATTTATAACGCCTATAAACAGTAATTATTTATGCACACAAATATAATTAGGTATTGTTATCCTCAGAAGAATTACGAGGTGCCTCAATCTCAGCACCTTCCCTCAAAAACCTGTAAAAGCAGTATAGGGACATAAGCAGAGGTGAGGGCAAACTGGTGGGGAGTCTGTTCTTACAAGTGAAAATCACAGGGCCACATTGAAGCAGCAGCAGCTGCTTTATTAATAGAGAACAACGAAATCTCAGCATTAAGTTTTGCTCCCACTCTCCCCCTTCCACTCCTTTCTCCTCATAATACCTCTAATTTCACATAGGTAAAGATCCTCCTTTAGTGCGTGGTTTCTGTCCGGCCATTCCCTTCCACAAATACAGGTTTTGCTGGGTTTAGCTACCTCAGTACAGATCAAGCAAGATTATACTAGGCAGCAATGTACTTTTTCTGACTTTATTGACAGCATGAAAAAGCTGGCTGTTTAAAATCTTGCATATAACCGAACATTCATTTAGACACAGAAAACAGCCAATACCTTGAGGTTTTCAGCAAGCTAACTGACATGGCAAAACAGCCAAACCATGTCCTATTGCTGTACTTGATCATTAATTAGTCTAATGAACACTGAAATGCCACCAGATAGGATGAAGTTGTGACTCAGAGCAGCAGATGTGATTCTGATCTGAAACCTCTGGGGAGTGTCTGTGACAGTGAGTGCAACAGTCAGTCTGAAAAGCAGTGCCATAGAGGAAGAAAATTCTGCCATGAAGGAAGAAATTAGTCCTTGAATGGCAGTTAATAAGTTCCAGACAGAGAATTTTGCTGTTAGGATAATTTACTTTATGAAACCAGAATAAATCTCCAAACAAGTAAATTATGCCAACTCTAAGGAGAACGTCTAATTCAGAAAGGTATCATTAACAACAGTTGCTTATAACCTTTTCATAACTGTATTTAGAAAGAATAAAAAGTAATAAGCTAATGCACAGAACCTAAGACATACTTACATCAATAAAAATGTTAAAATGTGCATGTCAAATATACTTCAGTGCCTCTATACATGGCAGTTTACCGTGCAGCAACAAGGGAATCGCTGCAAGATCATGTTGTTAGCAAAAGCCAAAAGCTGATTTACTGAAAAGATGAGCGACAGAACAGCTTTAACACTGCAAGAGAAGATAAAAGACCTTGGACCTGCCCAGACCAATGACAGTCATACAGCTCTACCCATGCTGCACACACAACTCTGAATGCTAAAAGACTCGGGGAGACCAAGACCTTTACAGGAGCTGAACTACAATTTCTTCCATGCTAATAGCCCAAATGAGTCTCCTGACTGAATTAGAAAAGCTCAAAAGCATGAAATTGTAGGACTCTGTGAATACTATTATAATATGCACAGTACAAACACACCACAGGAAGCTGAAGCATGTACTTAGGGGAAGTAAATTGCTAGCATGAGTTAAAAAAAAGAGTGCCTAAAGCTGCTTGCAAGCCTATAGATGGTGTGGTGTTTTTAAGTCCTTGTAAGAAGGACCAGAGGCAAAATAACATGTTCTTAGCAGGAATCTACTGGTTTCATGCATCCTTTGGCTGAATAACTTTCCTTCAGGAAAAGAAAAAATATTTTCTTTTTCTACATAATCAACAGAACAAGGGAAGCTTTCAGTCTTAGAACCTGAGAAAGAACAAAAGTCACATAATAGCATCTTCTCTTTTACACAACCATTTGCTTCAATGTATCCCAACAAGACACAGCAGAAATGAGAGTTCAAGTGCTGTCACAGATGACCAAGAGCTACTTGTTCAGTTTTCAAAAAGCAAAAACCTAAACACGGCTCTTAGATTCTGCTGAGAGGAAGGGCAAGGGAGCTAAGCTTCTAACCATGGAATTGATTTCTTTTTCCAGCAGAAGCTTTCCAGTACATTTTAAAGCACAGTACACCTCAGCTAATGTGTTTTTCTTCTTTCTTTCTCTATTTCCATTTTTATTTTCCTCTCTAGCATTGTCTAGATTTCCAAAACTGGATGCAAGTCTACCATCTCAAACTGCTTACCTATATTTATTGCCTAGTTTATATGCATTCCTGCATTGAAGAGTTTGCATAGATGGCGACATCCATAACTTCTATGCAAGGAGCTGCAGTAGCTCAAGCAGAATTGAAGATACAATTGGGTAACAGAATCTTTTACAGACGTGCTTAAAGAGGAAGTGATCAGACCAGAGTTTACAGAGAAAAGGAATTTGGCAATATGAGCATTTGTTTAAATTATTTTCTAGCTAGTTTAAGTAAATGTCATAAATCAATAAACATTAAGATCCAAATACCTGTGGAGATCTGATCGGTATCTTGCAGAGCCTGTGATCTAGATCTCAGTACAGTCAATCGTATTTTATACATGTAGCTACAAGAAATCCCGTTTCTCTATCTGTTCAGAATTCTGGCAGTGCCTGAGTTCATTTGCCACAATGTGACATGAATCACCAAAAAATTATGTTTTGCTGTACGATACAAGCATTTAAAATAGGACTATATACCCTAGAAAATACAAAGGGCTAAGTTTCACTAATTTTACTTATTCAAAATTCTAATAAAGCATATAAGGTAGAAGAGACTACTGTAATGTATTTGATAATTTTTAAACTATAAAATTTTTAACAGAGTGATTATTTCTCTATAAATATATGAAACAGAAATGAAAGGAGTATGACTTGGAATAAGTACATGGTTCCCTTAAAAGCCATCCTGTTTCACTAGTAAGTCACTCTCCATTGCTACATGAACCAGAAACAACACCAGCCCGCATCCTGTCTTTATATCTACTACAAACAAATGACATTATAGGCATATCTCACCTGAAACAAAATTTGAAGTTGGTTCTTAAATATTAAGATGGTTGTTGAAACATCTAAAATTTCTGGAACGTGAAACTGAAAAAGTGACATCACTAACAAGCATAATTTACACTTCTCATTCTCACAAGATCCCTTTACTTCTGCTCTTGTGTGCAAATGGGACAAAGCTGCTGCCTCAGCATACGGCTAAGATTTAGTAGTTTGTATCTTACTGCGATATTAAATCGCAGTTACGCACTGTTTCAGTCCCTTGCTCTCACACTCTGTTAAGGCCTCAGATGTAGCACAGAAGGAGATTTTAGACAGTTACATTCAAAAGTTTGTTTAAAAATAGCCAATTAGCCCAAGTTTTACTGTTCCTTACAGCCCTGGATGCCAGGGTGTGTTTCTGTACTTTTTTCAGTACTTTTACCTGTTTCCACCTCTCACCAACACAAAAGGGCAACAAGTATTTCCTTAGTACACAGAAGGCTTTGATTTTTGTCAACTTTCACTTGCTTTCAAGAACTAATTTAAATATTTTGGTACTAAATCCATGATTTAAAGACCTGAAGCTGAAAACATTAAGTTGCCAACTTATAAAGTTTAACTGCTCATTTTTCTATTATCCTTCCCCAGTCTGCAAACATACCATAGAAATAATCATAGAATCATTTAGGTTGGGAAAGACCTCTGAGATCAAGGCCAACTGTTAACCCAGGACTGCCAAGCCCATCACTAAACCATGTCACTAACACTTGAACACCTGCAGGGATGGTGATTCCACCACCTCCCTGGGCAGCCTGTTCCAATGCTTGACCACCCTTTCCATGAAAAAACACTTCCTATTATCCAATCTAAACCTCCCCTGGCACAGCTTGAGGCAGTTTGCTCTTGTCCTGTCGCTTGTTATCTGGGAGACCGACACACACACCCACCACCACCACCACCTACAGCCTCCTTTTGGGGAGCTGCAGAGAGTGATGAGGTTCCCCCCGCCCCCCAGGGTCTCTTTTTCTCCGGACTGAACAACTCCAGTTCCCTCAGCTGCTCCTCGTAGGACTTCTCCTCCAGACCCTTCACCAGCTCCTTTTCTTCACCAGTCGCCCTTTTCTGGACACTCTCCAGCACCTCTACATCCTGAGTAAGTAGGAAAAGGGAGTAGAATGAGGTAAGAAAGCTCAAATTGTCTTAACTGATTATTTTTGTTGTGCTTTTGTTTCCCTCCCCTGTCTTCTAACAGGGTTCTCTCCCTTCTAATTAACAAAAAAAAACCAACCAAACAAAAAAAACCCCAAAAAACCCACAAAAACACCCAACCAAAACCCAAAAAACCTCTTACATTCATAACCTTGACAAAAAAATTCAAGTTAAGGTGAGAAAGGGGCCTTCAGCGAGCAGACGTTTGCATCAGCGGTCCAGTATTTCTCTGCTTTACTTTTCCCTTGTAAAATATAGACAATAATTAGCCACATGACATTCTACTGATAATAATGTAGTCTCACAATTTTCTTCTATTCCCAGGATGCTTGTAAAACATGCTTTCTGTGAGTGCAACACGCAAGTGACTATTAAAAGGAAATAAAATATCATAAACGGATTTTGCTCTGTCATTAAAAAGTTCCAGAATCACTCATTGAGGTGATATTACCTCCCATAGACTTATTAGCAGTCTGGGGAAAAAAACCTGAGCCATTTAAAGCAGTCACAGGTGAGTCCCCCCTCATCTGCAGGGGCTTAGGCTCAAACTTGAACTCCTCCAGCTCTGACAACACCTGATCGTGGAAGACACTCCAGGTAAGAGCCAGCCCCTCCAAAGATGAGAAGCCAAGTGCCGTTTATCCGCCCTGATAGCCCATTCCCTCCCCGGCCTCTCCCTGTCACCACTCCTCCCCGCTGCCCTTACACACAGCACACCTTCTCACCGTGCAGAGGAATTCAGAGTCTCTGGTGATTTCTTATTTTCTTTCTCTCTGGTGACTGTGCTCCACACCACACCTTCCATGTGGGTTATTTTGACCATAGCGATCTTTGTTTTGCAGATTGCTCAGTATAACAAAGTCTCGATTAGCCTTTAGATTGCCATTGTGTTTAATTTACGATCCATTTCTGAACTATTTGCCTTTATGGTAAATCTCTGCATTGCACATAACCCTTCAACCTTTTTTTTTTTTTTTTTGTGTGTGTGTGTCTCAGGCTCTGTGGTACAAGGCATTTTGACTAGCCTGCTGCAGCTTAACTCTTATTGACAGACTCCAAAGAATCCAATTTACAGAAGCAGTTCCTACGCCCTTAAAGTAAAGGTGAATAAACATATCTAAAGGGCATCGTATCTCTTACTCTGTATTTGAATGGGATCAGTAACAGATTTCACTGAGGTTGTTCATGTTGCTGTATCGGGCAGCATCTAACCAGTTGACCTTTTATACTTTAATTTTGTGTCTTTTCAAGAATGGTTACATTGCGAGCTTTGAATTGTTTCACATTTATATATTCCGCGGGTTTCATCTAAGGAGGAGACACTTTCTTATTGCTAAGAATACAGTCCAACATTTGAATAATACATGCCTTATAGGTTTTCAGAAGTGAGTAAACCTATGACACAAACAAAAAGTTCTCCCGTTACTATTCTACTGTACCTTAAGGAAAAAAAAAAATTAGATTGGCCATTGATTAATATCTGATTTCCTGACAGGTCTTGAAATAAAAAAATAGCTTTTGCTAGAGATAACAAAAATGTACAGTTTAACAAAATGATGCATATTAAACATTAACGATTGCGTAAGAATGGAATTTTTACAAGATTATTAGAAAGGTAGTAGCACAAGCGAAACTGTTGAGACCAAACTATGCTCCAGGAACTCTCTAGATAAATAATACATTACAACCAACGAACCAACGAGTATTGCTGTTTAGGGAAGTTCCTCCAGCAATCATTCATGATTTAGACACGTCACTGCTCTGACTTTGTTTCATTACTCAGCTTTACACATGAACAACATGAATGAGATGCATTTAACTGACTTAACAGCTACACTGTGTATATACGCATATACTAGACATAAAGCAAAGGCGTTTAACTTCATGTAACTGCTTCACCATAATTGCTAATAATCCAAGCCGTATGTTTTAGCAAAGACTTTTGCTCTCACTCATGAAGTTGACACATTTCCTCCTGTATGGCCCTGCAGTGAAGTTAATACTGGATTTGTGATGTGAGTTATTACCAAGGCAACAGATAGAAATCAAACAGTATCATGACTTCACTACAGGCAAAAGGGAGAATAGAAGCCAAAAGCAAAAAAATTGGGAAAAATTTCTAATTAAAGACACAAATCATTCCATACCATCAAAAGAAATGGTAGAAAATATTAGTTTGAATAAATTTATTCTTTAAATAGATAGTTTGGTTTTTTCTTCAAAGTGACAATCCTTATTTAAATATGCTTTCACAACCTGAAGAACTATAGCAACAGATTTTATCACTTACTATTTACGAAAATTACACTAAGGCAAAACACAACAAAACGTAAGTAAAATCAGCAGGACTGTTAGCTGCTTTTCAATGTTTTCATACAAATGTCTCAACATACTGGCTGGTTTACCCCTGAAGATCACATTAATTTATATGAAAAATTGGGGGGCCAATTGTGTACTTGTGCACATAATCCCTGGTGATCAGATTTCATTAAAAATAAAACATGTTCCAAATGAGAAGACAGATAGCAGGATTTATTTTAAAATAGCTTAACTCCTATACATTTCTTTTAACATGTGTCTTTTGAGCATGTTATAAAACCAAGTAATATTTCCAAATGAAAGTATTACAAGCCTTTGTATCAGTAACCTTCAACACAAAACTTAAGAGGAATTTACTTCTGTGAAAGGATTACATAAAAATGCTGATTTATTAAAGACACTTGACTTCGGGTTTTGTCGGGGATTTTTAATATTTTTTTTAATTGAAGTGTCAATTAATACCCAGAAGAATCCTTTTTAATACATATGCAACATTATAAAAGTAACAGAACTGTCAGGCAGACCCTCTACTAGACGGGACCAGACTGTGGCTAATAATTTGCTGCTGTCATACCATGAGGTTTACTTTTACTTACACTATTTCATTCTTCAGTATATATTATTCTAGTCACTAACCCAAGACAGAACTAAAGAAAGACCAGCAAAAAAAGAAATATTTCATTTGGTTGCTCTGCAACTCATTGCTTTAAAGGTCCAGGTTTGGAGAAGAAAAAAAATCCAACACAAAACCTCTACAACCAAGTGCTCAGCACCAGAGACATAAACAAAGGACTAATATTTAAAGATTTATGAAAGAGAAGAGAAAAAAAAAAAAAGTTCCAGTGTTTCAAAACAGAATGACAGCCTATAGTTAAGTACCCATTACAGTACCGCACATCAGCACCCTGAACCTGCTTCCTTTACAATTTGAAAAGGTTTTTGATAATTTATTTTTAAATCTGAGAAAAATTATAATGCACATAAACATCCACCTCAATGTCATTTAATGAGTATGGCAGTCTAGGATTTTTTGAAGTTTGTCTAGGTTTGGGGTGTTGTTGTTCTTGTATTTTTTTAAATAATAAATGGACAGATTATGACAATTATCAGAATAGAGGTGGGATGTACATGTTTAAATTAAAGGAAATCAGCCTTTACATTTACTTACTCTCATCATCTACTGTACATCTAGTAATTCCAAAACCAAAAAAAACCCAGATATGTTACTGCTAATACATTCTCTATTGTTATAACAGTTTAAGCAATTAGAGATGATGAATATTTCCTACTTCCCTCGAGACACTCAACCTAACATCTCTAACCACTAAACTATGTTCTGATAATCATGCTAGATTTTACTTAATTTCACCCCATTACTCCCACTATATAACATCTTGAACTACTTCCCTGATCTTCCTGGTACTCAAACCTTCAAAACTTTTATATCTGAACTACCTATTCTTTGATCTCCAACACTCAGGACAAAGATGTATCTTCCAAAACATCTGGCTAGTTAGACTGACAAAGCAAACAGCTTCTTAAGTAAGATTAACAATTTACAGCTTTAATTTAGTTAACAACTCCAACATGATTCACTGGCTTGTTTGGCATCATTTTTTTTCCTCCCCTTTAAATGGCTTAAAGCTCTGATTTTCCTTTTCTATCTCAAAAGGAATGAGAACATGAGATGTACAGAGAACTGGCATTAGCAGTGAGAAGCTTCAGCCTGAGAGGGAACCTTGAAGTTTGGTGTATGGTGTCCAAATAACTCAAGATGTAAGTTTCTGTTTGTTTTACAGTGAATTACAAATTTATACTTTTCAACTGACTCAGATTAATTTCTGGCCATCACACAAGGTCAGCACAATAGGAGAAGAAAGATCCATCCACTTCCTTTTTTAACATTATTTTTAAGTGGAAACTTCGCATAGTGTAGTTTTAGTGCTAGCAACACCTATACACAGGTGACACGTTTTTAACACAGATATACTCTCCTACTTCTATCCTAAACACTCTCTCACAATTATTTCAACTGATAGATTTCAGCCTTTGGAGCTAAACCATTAAACTCTTAAGCTGCTCAGGGTTCTGTAGGTCATCTCCAACAAGGACACACAAGAATACTTAAGAAAAATGTTTCACTCTAAACAAAACCTCTAAAGCACAGGAGTTGTCTTCAACATGCAGCAAAGGATACATGAACCTTTTTAAGGCTGTCATGATACGGTTAAAGTTTAAGTTTACCAAACAGCCTTCTTATGCCTCAAGCACATCTAGATCACTTGGTCTTGCAGTTTGCTGGCTAAGTACAAAATCAAAACAAAGGCTAAGGTCTAACTATTCCTCACAGCTCTTGCACAGGTTTAGAGCTATTTAAGTTGTCCAGCAGTATGACCTGCTGTTTCCTCTCCCCACACTCTCTGCGACCCTAAATACCAATCCTCACTACCACCCACCACCTTCTCGTCTGGAAGGACTAGGAATTCTGCAGGTCATGTCAATTCATGACTGAAGCAGTCAGCAGAGCCTGTTTCACCCCTGTGGAACAGAGTTTTGTTGTTCTTCTCTCAGACCTTCTGCAATTTTCCTTAGCTGGCTAATGGTTTGTTTGCTTGTTTGGTTTTAGCTCTTGGATACAGCTTTTGACATCCCATCACGAACACATTTATGTTTCAGCCACTTCCTAGCAGACTTACTAAGGCACACTCTCCTTACCAGGTAGTATTCCCCTCCCACCTTTTTTCTAATGTATTTTCTAATGCCGGAGAAGAAGAAACAACATCAGAGCAGTATCTGGAGAAACTATGGTCAGATTGCTCCTCGCCCTGCGCTCGGGGGGGTGTGATGGCAAACAGAAAGAGGGAACGGAAAGCTTCGACACTGACAACACGGCCACTTCCCAGCTATTACAAACACTGCCACTTGTCCTTGTAGACAGCATTTGATGAAAGGGTGATTAAGATTTCTGTTACACAGTCCATCAGCATCTTAACTGCTGGATTATAAACCTTTTCTCCCAACCTAAGGCCCCGTACTTCAAGCAGCACTTTCATCTCCGAATGTTTGTCCTTGGTCACAGTTCACAAGCCACTGCTTCTCTCTTTAGGCTGTATGATGATTTTCCAAACTTAAGTGGACAAATTTCCACAAAGAAACTAACTGTTCAGTTCAGACCTGCCAATTTAGGAGGGGGAGGATTTAAGGAATAAAAAAACCCCCACTACTATCATATAGGTTGGTTTCTATACAATAAACTAGTGTCCAATAAGAACAAGTTGGTGACTATTAGCTGTTTGGAGGATATTTTTATTTTATTTTTAATACACTCTTCATTTAAAAAGAAACCAGCTCAGCTGTGCTAACAGTACACTGCCTATAGAAAAATGGCTGGTGAATGTGCAAACCTTTCAAAATACCAGAGTTAGGATCTCATTTTCCTTCCAGCACTATGAAACCAATACAGGCAGCTTCCATAAACTCTCATTTAGAATGTTTTACACTAACTAATATGAAATTACTTTATCTATTAACAGCAATTTTTCCCTCTCAAGAGCTGTTATAAGTTAATCACATTATTTCTGTAGAGCACATACAACAGACATTTGGTATAACAGGAGAGTCCCCTTTCTTAGTGTGCTTGACTTCTGTTTAGTTGTTTTTCCAAAAACATTTTCAGTCTGTCTAAAAAACATCTGTATGCTATGTAAGTCCAAAGGTGCATCTCCTTTCTCAACTGAAGTTTTTTACATTATTAGTTTTCAGACAGTACTACATAAAGCATCTGAAATATAAATATAACATGGTACAATGAAGGGTCACTTCTCCAAAAAACATTATTGGATGGATTTATTAAAACCTAATAAAATATTAAATGGATTATTATTTGAAAAGCAAGTGGATTTGCAACACAGGGTTGTTGGGTTTTTTTATTACTCATCTTCTAAAGCCTAAGGAGAAAATGAAAAATTTAAAAGAAAGATACAAACTGTTTACTCACAAAAAAAATTGTGGAAGGATGAAAACCTAAGCAGGTAGCAGTCTTAATGTTATGGAGTCATCAGAGAAAACTTAGACTTGCCAATTACCAAGACTTCTCAATTATCCTGACAACATTAGAAAGTTCGTATCTGAAGAAACATTAATGTAATTGTCCCTCCTTCAGTCAGACTTAATGCACAGCTGGGTCTGAGAGTAGTCAAGAACAACAGGCAACAAGTTATGGCCATGCAAAAATAAAGGCTACATGGCAGTCTGCTTGGTAATTACTGTGGCCCAATTTAAATCCAAGTGGAGACCACAACAAAAGACATAGTGTTTTTCAGGAACTGCTGTGCAACTTGGATGACATTTTAGCATTGTGTGAGTTTTGGGTTTTGTTTTGTTTGTTCCCTTTTTTATTTTTTATTTTTAATAAAGTATGCTACTTTCTGGATTTTGTTTTAAAATGCACAGCCAGAGAACACAATAGAAATGTATACAACCTTAAAATTCAGTGCTTGCATACAAACTGCAAGAAAAATGTGAACCACCATTATGTTTTACTAGTAGAACTTTTGCTTACAGATCTCAACAACTATTTTCCAATAGCCAAATGAACAGTCAATGCTCTAGCAAAGTCTCGTTTCAATGACGAACTTATTCATTATTAATCTTTCATAATTGGTAAATATGTTAATTTGTTCATTATAAATATTTCTATGGCTGTTGATGCTGAAAGAGTAGGGAAGGTTGCTACTACTTGTGCACAAAACATTTATTCAATAATCTTTAACAAAAACCTAAAAGGTTTACCTCCAGTCACTGTCCTATGCTACCTATTTTATTTTTAAAAAGTTGAAAAACTGGGATGTAAAGGCAAGTTTCTCAGTCTTGACTTCCACCATCCCTCTGGGGGTTAAATCACACATCCCTGTCCAGCAGAAATACCAAGTGCTGCTATGAGTACTGCTCAGTCCTAAGGCTACAGAGAGGTACATGCTGCCACACACTCGCTTCAGCAAACTGAAGCGAAGGTTTACGGCTCCTGGTGGGTTCCAGCTCTGCAATTGCTGCACAATAGACCCAGCAACTAAAGCTGCTGGGAAATGTGCTTTACTTCCATTAAACTCCTCTCTAGCCTCTATTAAACTCCAGAAGTATCCTGGTTTCTTCCTAGTCCCACTCCTGTCTCTTTCACTCTCTCATTTATATTCAGCACGATATTTGTTCACTTTTCATGTTAATTGTTTCAATATTCTTCATTTATCTTCAAACCCTCAATTTCTACTTGTTACATAACCTCCTCTTGTACTCTTTTGTCTTTTCCATCTTTCTTTTATTTTTTTTTACTTTTTTTTTTACTCTCTCATTACTTTGAGCTTTTTTACTTCTCTGTATAGTATTTTCTTCCATTCCCTATTTCCTGCCAGTGGAAAAAAGGCACTTATTTTTATCATCTCATTTTTCTTGTTCTTTTGTTTGCTTGCTCAGATTAAAAAAGCAAGACTATTAGAGCTCAAAAGCATCTGTGGACCAAATCCAAACACCAATATATTTCACATGTGGATTTACTTAACTTTTATGAGATTCAAGTATATCATAACAATAAAACCCCACTTTATTAATTAGGAATAACAGATCACATACAAGAGCAAAAAAGCAAGCTTAACAAAAACACTGAAGGCCATGAGGTCTCCCTATTGACACATTATACAACTTTTTTGAGGCAGAAAGCTTTTCAAACACAATGTGAAAAGATAATGGCAAATTACAAAATTAGCATCATATCAAGCTTAGTGTTTCAACCGCAGAACAAAATATTTTGTTTGGCTTTCAAGTCCACTTAAAGTTCCGTGAGAATAAGAACAATAAAGATCGTACAGCTGCCTCTTCAAATCTTATCTCAGATTTGTGGTCTTGAGGGGACGGGCAGCCTGTGTGAACATCCATCAGCTCGCTCAAAACTAGCAAGTCCCCAAAAGAGCAGCAGGGACTCCAGCACAGGCCACACGACCTATGTGCAGTTCTGACAAGACAATACTGAACTCCCTCCAGTTACAGCTAAATTACTGCTTAGCATCCAACATAACTTAGGATTTTTTCCAAAAGCTTTCTTCTCCATAGTTTGGGTTTTTTTTTGACTGCAAGGAAGCTGCACAGTACCAGAAACATTTTCAGAAGATCTAGTCCTGCAGGAACGTGAGCAGGTAGCTAACATCCATGTGTTCTATTCAAGTTTTTCACCAAACAATCCAAAACAGTCAAATCCTTCAAGATGCCTCTTCCTCCCACCCCCAACAAAGGAATTTCTTTCTCATTTAAATAATGTTTTATTTTTTTAAAGAAAAAAATTATGGGGAAATTTAGCTTGGACTTTTACCTTAAAATGGTCCTCCTCCCCCAGGTTTTAACTATGGACCACTGTGGGCTTGAAAACATCTGCACATTGCTGTTTGAACAAAATTCTGGGATATGTTACTATTTAAAAGCTAATCTGTAGAAAACCGCTTTCCTGGAATATAACTTCCTTCACAGGGCCTTTTTCAGTCTCCTGTCACCCACATTTGTGGCTCCAGGCTTGAAACAGTGAGCTTCCATTTTAAAGATGAAAAAATACCGGAATGATAAGAAACTGAAAAGCTAAACTGTTCCAGACCTGCTTGCACCAGCGTGAGAGATGCTTGTCTAAAACTGTATGGCTTTATCTTTTATAGGTCAGTTAAGCTGGCAAAAGCCATGAGAAAAAGGAAACATTTTTTCTACTTCAGGTACTCTATCAACAGCAGTAGTACCCCTGTTCTTAGGAAAAAAAAGGAACTGAAGCAATAGGTCAGTGAGCTTTACTCTTTTACTGACTACATTTATCATGCTAGAATTTGTTCCTGTGCGAGTCACAATCTCCTTAGCCTATTTTTACATTTCACTTTCTCTTTTAGATCCACCTCCTCAATGCAGAGGTTGCTCTGCATGCTGTTCTCACCAGTTCAGTAACATCTTGTTTGTGATGAGGGCTTCTGGTTCCTCACGGCTGGATGTCATGCACATACATGGCTGATGCAAATACAATATAAAACTGTTTCTGTGCAAAAACTGGATCAGCTTATTGCACAATGAGATGGACAGAGCACAGTCCTCAGCAATCCTTACAAACATACTTCTAGTTTTCCTCTCCCCACCCTCAAGAGAAATCCAACTACACATAGACTTTGTTGCTCTCGTTAGCTTCACTACTGATATCCAATTTTCAATCAGAAAATATGTAACAGATTTCTGAACTCTTAAGCATGGAAGCTTTTATCATTGTCTCCATATATTTCTTGTAGGTATTTTTCTGCTTTTCAGGATCTCTTCTATTACTGGGTACACTCAGTGATTATTTTTAGGCCCCTGCAGATTTCCTCTGTATAATTTCCTGCCTCTAACACTCATACTTTTTGATTCAAACTTTTCTTTTCTTAAATAGAAGAGTTACTCAGTAAAGCATATACAAATTGGGGAAGTATTAATCATTCTACAACTGTTTTCTTCCTTTCATTTCACTTTCCTGCACGGCGATTTGATTATTATTTTTTATGAGATTTTCAGAGACACATAAACTCCCTCCTATGGCCTCACTTTCTTACAGGAAAATACAAGATTTAACAAATGCTTTTATATCAGAAATAGTGGAAAGCCTCAAGCCAGAAAATAAAAACAAGTCAGGGCCAATTGTGTTAACTGGTCACAGTGCAGAAGAGTCCCATGGAAATACATATGGAGAAAGGGGACAACCAGGAAAAGAGGACTCACAGCAGCACCAAAGTTACAGTGAACACCAACAATCAAAACATCTTGTGTGCCTCTTTTTGGTAAAGGAATTTGCAAAGCTACTGAAGGACAATTCACATAATCTTACAATCTCCAACCATAACCACTGCCTGTTTCACTGCTGCAGCAGAACAGCAATCCCAGAATGACACAACTAAATATTAGAGAGAGGAAAAAAAGTGTTTGCAGAGTTAATACAATCTGACAGTTCCTTAAGGTACCATTTAATTACTGCATTAAAAAGCAATCATCAACTTCTACGTAAGCAAACCATCAATAGCCAGCTGCTCACTTGTATTTGAAAAATGTCCCTTCATAGGAGAATGTTTGTCTCGCATATCTGACAACTAAAAATTTCGTTTTACTGAATTATTTTAAATATACTGGATATTGAAAATGGTTTACAAGCCAGTCCTTTAACAACAGTGCCTTCATGTGTTTATTATAGGCATTTTCTTACTTTAAAACTAAGATTCAACTATGTTTTATAGTTGTAATTCTGTCCTCCTACACATCCACAAGCAAAATAGGTCAATTCCAAATTGTTTGCAAAGCCTCCTACATAGAAAGGAGTTTGAGATTTTAAAACGCAAAATAAAGTTTAAACAAACAAAAGTCAACCTGCCAGTGTCGTAAACCTTGTGAACTGTCAATTTTTTGTTGTGGTCTAATAAGACATCCTAAAACAGTAAGAACAAAAATGTGAGAGTGACTGTCCTGGGCCAGAGGTTGCATCCACATCATGTTTAATAACCTTTTAATAATGTTTATTATTTAAGTTTCCCGAAGTAACTTATAAACTTACTTTTGCATTTGGCATCTGTAACATCCTGTGGTAATGAGTTCCACTATGTAATTATGAATGCAAAAATGTTTATTTTAGACCTACTACTGAGTAAGAGCTAGGAACTGTGTTATAAGAAATGATGAATAATCACTCTCTCCCCATCTTCTCCATAACATTAGTAGCTTTATACGCCTCTTGTGTTTCTTCTGAACTCGTTTCTTCTCCAAGCTGCAGAGTCCTAACCGTCCTGTTCAAATACAAGTATCTCTTTCCCCATATATAATCTGGTTTATCCTTACTAAAAGAAAGGACACCTGCAATTGTTTGTACTATTCCAGATCAGTCATGGATGTCTTCACGATGTCTGTATAGAACTATAATGCAACCTCAAGACCTCTTTATTGAATAGAAACAATTTAGACTGCCATGCATGTTAGTTTGCCAGTTCCCTCCTGCAAGCATTATTATATAATATGGCATAGTTAATGCACTTACTATTTTATTAATTTGTTATCTTGTATTATCTTCCCACAACTGTTCGCATTCACAGATTTGGGGGTCTTAATAGTGTGAATGGTGTACGAGTACAAGCTGTTAGTTTGCTGGTTGGCCCCTTTCACAGACCTACTAAAGCAGGAAAGAACTCCATGTAAATCCCTGTAGGAGTCTACTCTTGACTTGTGATAACTGATCTTCTATTCTTATCCTTGTTTTCCCTCCTATTTAAAAAGTTATTTACCTGAGAGGGCTTCTCTCTTACCTTTGTGACCATCTGGTTTCTTCAGGAAACTTTGGTAGCAGCTGTCGTGAACTAGGATGGTTAGTTCATATGAGCTATGTAGTTCTAATGTGACCATGAAGTCACATCCAACCAGTCTGCAAGGTATAATCTGTCTACAACAATCGTGTTGGTTCTTCTTTATTATTTTATATTCTCCACGTACATGTTCACTTTTCATATTTATAACCACACATCATCTTATTTGATTATATGACAGTTTTAATTAATTTTTATAAGGACAGAAATAAAGCTTTCTGGCTGTAGCTTCATGCAGATTATGCTACATTTCCAAATTCAGTGATTATGCATTCGAATTACTCCAGACCTGTTGGGTGTACCCTGATTAGTCCAGGCAATTCGTTATTACTCATTTTCATCAGCTTGTTCCAAAAGTTCTTCTCATAACACTTGAATTTGAAACAGACCATCTGAGACATCTTAAGTAAGCTCCTGTTCAAGCTTCGTATACTGTCTAAAATTAACACAAAGTTAAAAAGAATCTTTGTAAGATTTGGTGCTAAAGACCTATCTTCTGCTAGTGTTCTCACAATGTCTTGATCCTTACTGGGCCTGGAGACTAATAGGTCTCTTGCTTCTGATGTGCCTGAAGAATTTCTTAGAGCTCTTTCTCTGCCTTCTGCATTTTATGCATATCTTACCAGTTTTGCATCCAAACCTTTGACACATTTGGTTGCAATTTCTCTTTAATAAAGTCTCTTTTTACCCGTTACAGATTTCCCTCCTTTGCGATTTCAAAAGACTGAGTTTGGGGGTTCCCCCTCCCCCCCCTTGTGATAGATGGCAGATATTTACTCTAACATTTAATATGGTAGCTCTTGATATCACTAAAATCTTTATCCTAATGATTTCCTAACAAGCTTGCTCCCTTAGGCACAGCTCTCTCTGTAAGATGTTACTGCAATATATTTTACATTTGCTCTTAAAACAATACGGAAATGGTATTCATTACGGTTACCCTTGTAAGGTAGCTCAACAGTAATTTCATTTTAACTAGGTCTTGTGCACTGCACATTTTTCAAGAGCTACTTCTCTTGTGAGATGGCTGCTTATCAGAAAATCCAATATATTGTTCTTCACTCTATATTTACTGAGTCTTCATACACACAACAGAATCATGTAATAACAGGAAACGTCTCTTCCCACAGCATCTTACCTCCTTTAGCACTTGGCAGTAATGTTCCATCTTGTTTACATGGTCAACAGTCTAACCCTCACCACATTTTTATCTATTTGCACACAAATGCAAACCATAACTGTTCTTTCTTGCCTAGACATACACAGCTTTAACCATAAAGCCTAACATAAAATAACGCATCTCCCAGAGTACAGTTTGCATTCCCATCTGTATATAAATGTTTGCCCTTATACTAACATCCTCTTGTAGCAATTTTCTGAGACAACAAGTATGTCAATATCTGGATTCCAAACCAGCATTCCAGCTTTCACACTCAATTTTTTACATTTCAGATTTGTCCAGAAGCCCATCTACAACTGCTACTGGTCTAATTGTCTTTTTCTAATATTTTATAAAGAGAAGCAAGCAGTAAATACATACATGACGGTGTTAATCCCTGACAGTTGTTGAAACATCTGCAGACCACAACCCACAATTAAGGCTCTTCGAGTTGGAGGGTATGTTAGCATTCTGCAGATCACAGGTCCAGCTTAAAAAAACAAACAACAAATAAAAAAAACACAAAAGAATACATAATAGTTCTTAAGTGATTGCTATCAAGACAATGTTCCCAGGCATAACAGGCTTTGCACCTTAGTTTCAAACAAACTTGGATTATTTAAATTATTTTTTTAAGAACTGGATCATGTCAGTTCTGCTTTTCTGCACTTTACTACAAAGATGATTTTCAGGAAGACCAGGCAAAAAAACCCCGAAACACAGTGTATACTACTGGTGGCAAATGTACAGCTCTCCTTTATCATACTAACAGATTGCACATCTGCTCCATCCGAATGTATTCAGTTATCACAAAATAACATTGCTATTTCCTTTCTGGAAGCTCCCACTGTTATTGAGAGGTTGTTTCAGAAATGCAGTTACTCACTGCTGAAGATCTAGGTCTTGCTGATAGTGTTCTCCCTAGTCCTCCAAAGACCCAATTTCCACAAACCAGTTGCAAGTGTGGGTACTCTGAAGGTATGGGACAGATCTATTCTGCTGAGGTATAAGGCCAGCAGAGGGAGCATAAATTAATTAAATTTGTTCCACATCTTTGGTAGTAGCAATGGTATGAGGCTGCATTCAAAAAAAACAGAAAACAGTTCCTAATGAAGAGAAAACCAAAAATTTCTGGCAAACAGAGAAAGTTTTCTTCTCTGTTAACTTTTGATTTTCAAAGTATCCTACAAAAAAAAGCAATACAGAAGGCTATATGATATCAGGCAAAAATGTAAAAATATCGATACCATTATTCACTTGAATTTCTTTCTGCCCAGAGAGATGTTTAGGGCAGAACACAGTCTGGTGAAAAATCCTATGTTTTGTACCTCTTATCACATCAGGCATACCCAATCAGAACACCTAATATAGATCACAATATGTGTAAGTCAAGACCATAAATTAAAGTTGCCATAAATATTTTTTTTTTAAAAAAAAAAAAAAAAAAAAAGGTGGTGAAGAGGATCTAAATTTTTATACTTTCAAAGTCTTTCCCAAACATACTAAATGTAAATACTAAATACTAAATGTATGGATACAGCACAAAAACCTATATGGGTCAGTTAGTGAAGAACAATTTACATGCAGAGAGTTAAAACTTCAGAAAACTGACGATATGTGAACAGCTTCAAAAGTGGAACTCAAAAATAAATTTTTCTTCATTGAAAGATAATCAGACCTGCCTAAGAAAAACTTACTTGCATTAAAAAAACACGGTATTTCAAACTCATATCTTCCATTGTATCCTCACTTAACTTTGCTTCTTCATTATAAATAGTGGAATGCAGCCTGAAAAATTTTCCAGCTGGTCTCCAAGCAACATTAACGTTCTGACCGTACAGAATCCCACCTGTCCTGCCACATAGCCACATCACTACCTTCAAAATGTCTCCGAGTAAAATCAACTGACAGATAAACAGAGCCAATCTATGTTATCTGGTAAGATATTCTCAAGCAAGATATATCATCACTGGGTAGACAAATATTTCAAAGGGTTCAGTAGTTAAAATGGCATTTCCTTGGTGGAAACCCAACAAAACCAGCACTCGCTGCTATCTAGGAGCAGTCCATTGCTTGGACATATTCATGGATTTCTCCACACCTCCAAGCTTCACAAAGAAAAAAGATTCACTAACAAATGCCACTATGAACCTTAAATTCACAAGCAACAGCCCTCAGGGCTTCCTACTTGGCATCGCACCTAAGCATGGAGGCTTTAGGCTTAAAAACCTTTATCTGGCAACTAATTCTGTAGTGTCTGTCATGAACCCAGGCTGCTGAAAGCCTATGAGAGATCGTCTGTTTGTCATAAACTTTTTATTAAGTCCTTAATGGAGTTCAAAATCCATCTTTTCCTTGAAAAGACCTTACAGCCAACCTAAATCTTGAAGTCCACCATCAATAACTGCGCTCATTGAATAAGCTGGAACTCCACAGCAGGGGCTGTTAGGAAAGGAAGCAGAAATGTCCTAAGGAACTGATGCAAGGTCTTTAACAATTCCTGATCCACTCAGCTATTTGATGAAAGTTATATAAAACTCTATTCACAATACAGCATTGTACAAAACAATTGGAAAGAAGGCATTAAAATGAATGGCTCAGAAATTAAAGCAGCTGTTCTCAGACAATGGCTTGCAGCTCAGAGGGAGTCACGAACTCTCAACAGAACTTCATCACACAGATCGGTTTGTATGCCTGAAGGGGGGCCCTGCAGAGATTTTAAGACCACGTAGTAAAGTTTAGACCTTTACTTCAAAACTTTAGACTTCAGATCTTTAGAGCATCCAATCAGCTAAATTCTGTAAGTACTTGGAATTTTTCATATTTCTGATTAATTGTATCAGAAAAAATATGCTAAAAATAATCATAGTGGTTCAACTCAGAGATTTAAAAGTTTCACTCCAAATCTGTACCATAGCAACAGCACATATCAATAGACATGCACAAAATTAAAGGATTTTCTTTCATAAAATTCACAGCCTTCAGGTTTACAAACCAATAAATGGAATGAAAGGAATAAAAGAAATCTTTAATCTCTATACTAAAGGAGCTTTACAAACTGCACTAAAAAAATCCGAAGGACTTTGGCTGAGAGATGTCTGTTTTTAAAACAGAAAATGAGTGTGAGACTTTTTATTGAAATTCTCTAGCCCTAAAACTAACTATATTATTTTTGCGTTTTCCTATCTTCAGTGCTGCCATACATCATCTGTTGAGTTCATATATTACAGACGTCTTAAAAATAAACAACTCTAGGCAAAACATGATTGTTAACAACAGAGAATGGGTCTAAACCAAAAAATGAAAAGCAAAACAAGTTTTCAGAATTACATAATTTTTTCTTCTGAAAATAACTTCTGAAAATGGAACTTGTACTTCAGGAGTTTCTGATAACCATTACATCTGCTGTCAGTTATTACAATAGATTAGAATAGCACAAAATTGTAAAATCATTAGATCTTTAAAAAATGGAGCAACTTAATTGCTTACAGAAGTAGAGGCAAACAGATGATGCAAAAGATACATCACCAAAGAAAATGAAACATTTGGGCATTTTTACAGTGGAAAAAAATAGATATTTGTCTCCAAAAGATGGTATTTTGTGTTTGTGATACTTCTGCCTTAATTGCTGTTGTTTTCTATTCAGTTAGGAGACTTAGAAACATTCCTGCATTTGAACCACTTCACTTGAACTTGAGAAACCACCAAGATGTTTGTTTTCCTTCTTCTAATCCATGAATAAAAATGAAGTCAAAAGGATGAGACCTCTTAATATTATGGCTAATTTAACGTGACTAGATTCTGTTGGACTTTTTATGCTGCGGTTTCGGATAATTACTTTATCTGAACTAAATTTCCTTAATGTACATGTTTACAAGAGTTCAAAATATGCTACAGTAAAGGGCAGCTGCAGCTTGCTCTAGTGAGTGTGCAAAATGGCAGCAAGAGATAAAGAGCAATGGAAAAATACAGATACTGCTGCCGTAGAAGGTGACGTTACATGCTGATACACAAAGTGGATTGCTGTGACCTAACTGGCTTTTTCTTAGCCTGGTCTAAACTGTCCACCTAACTAGACAGTCATGGTTACAAACAAAAGGCCATAAAAGGATTTGGAAATTTGGGTTCACATCCAAAAAAACCTTATTAGATTACACTGAGCTAAACAGTGGACGGAGCGAGAGCTGTTCCTGCCAAATCATTACTTCTGGAAAGCGAGCAATACTTTCCAAACATTACATTTCATGAGTGATTATCTGAAACTTTTAATAGCAGCTTCCGATATTTTAGCTGTTATTCTTATTACTAGGTCTAACTCACAAGTCTGTCAAGTTTAAAAATTGTGAATCACCTGGTAAGGCATTCTGATTTTCCTCTGTAGGTAAAACGGATTGTGTGGCAATCATAGGAGCTTGGGTATGATCCACTACCAACTAAGAGATGCAGATACTTTTCAAAAACAACAACAACAAAAAAACCAAAAAAATCTTTAGTTCTAAAAGGACTTTAAATAATCAAAGCTAAAAAGCAGAACAGGTATTAATGATGTCTCAGCATCTCCTTCTGAAAATGTACTGCATACACTTCTGGGAAAATAAAAATATTGTCAATAGATATAAAGCCAACCTAAACATCCCCCAGCAAATGCAGGCAGACATCTGGTGCCTGGAAGCCCTGTGATCCCCCATCCCTCAAATTCTTAGTACAACACCTGGCAAAATTTCACAGCCAGGAAACTACGGTTAAAGACTGGGCCCTGCCAAAGTCATTTGCAGGTTCAAACATTCTTTTGCCAGCTAATGTAGGTAACAGCTTGTAGCAACAGCTTAAAACTATGTAGGGCTCCTGCCAGCACTTTATGCTTTTGCTGTAGAGGACTTTTTCCAAAAAGGCAGGCTCAGTCAAGCCACAAGACAGTCACTCATCAGTTTAGCATCAATTAAGCTCAACATTCAAGTTTGTTTCTTGGACCCATTCTTGTCCTATTGCGAGTCAAAACCTTCTCTTCCATCTAGATACATCTTCAAAGAACCACTCTACAGTCAGTAATGGGACAAAAAAAATGAGGGCTGGTGATTGGGGTAACAAAAACCAGAGAGGGAAACCATTTCACTGGTTTGCCTTTCCAGCTTCCAGCCCAGCTGTCTCTATCATTTGCAGAACATTCCCCAACCTAAGACTCCTCTAAAGCAGGAGCTAGCTACTATTTTCTGCATATAAATGACATACTAAAGCAAATACTCTTGCTTTCCTAGCTTATTACGTGATTATTTTCTAAAGTAGCAACTTCATTCATTTTTCTTTTCTGTAAAATTTACCAAATCACAAGCAAATGGAAGTAGCTTTAAGATCAAAACTGATTTATCCTGAGAAGACACAAAAAACCCCCCAGTTTTACTTAAGTACCACGCTCTTCCTCACTGTCTCACAATGTTTCCAGTAACATTGGAAGAACCACCCCCAGCACTACAGGAAGCCTCCCTACCTCATCTAGTTTTCTAATCCTCTGAGAAAGCTCAGACGGTTGCTTGCTTGAGTCTTTATTTATTTTTTTATTTTTCTTTTTTAAGGCATAGCACCCAAAGAGCCAACAATGAGAAAAGACTGTCAGCTTGCCTAATAAGTGACTATTTTTCAGGTTTCCCCAGCAAATATATCCAATGGTATAACAAGACAGCCTGCTCTAAAAGCAAATAAAAGCTAATTAGACATAACCACTATGGTTCTAAAGAATTAAGTAGTGTAAGGAGTTTTTCCATGCCTAGATGAACTGAAAGGGCTTTTTTGTTTGCTGAGGAAACCTAGATTTCAAATAAATGGTCCCTCCAAATGAGCTTTTTAATCCACACACTGGGAACAGAAACTCTAAGAATAAAGATTGTTTTGTTTTGTTTTGACAGCAAGTTGAGTAGGTCTTTTGGGAATCATGAAAACAAAGCAATTTTCTTTTTATCTGTAAAAGGAAAAAAATATATCTTTCCCTTGATACCACATTCTTTGGTATAAAGCTTCGGTGATGGAAAATCTATATGACTGAGTACTTGCACAAAGGTGGCAGTAGTTAAGAATACCTTTGAATAGGACAAGCAGCAGTGGCACACAGGGAAGCAAAAACTGGAGTGCATTTTGGCTCTGTATGACACATTCTTTATAGGAAACAGAAACGACTATAATGAAGTTCTTTAAAACTGGAGAAACCATGACAAACAAACATAACAAACAAAGAGTGGCCATTTACATGGTACCAGCAGGAGCTGAGAGAAGAGCCACAACGACCCATGAGAGTCCACGCGGGTGGAAGAGGGACCCCAGTGCGGTGCTGCCAGACCTGTGGAGTGTGGGAATGAGGGAGGGGAAGGTTTACCTGTTTCTTTGGTAGGAAAACTTGTGTAGAGACAGAGAAAAGCAAGGATACATTGTGCCTCCCTTCTAGCTGTGGCAAGCACCTTAGAAATAAAACAGTAGCTATTAAGGCGGACTTGTGCATACCTGCAGCCTGCAATATAGTTTTAGCAAACAAACATTTCTTTTTGTGGTCTGCTCTAGAACCACTTCACATAGGAAACAGTAATGTCACCCTCACTTAGAGCTGGAGAAAGCAGCCGAGGAAAGATAATGTAGCTAGCATTATGCAGGCACAACCAAAATAAGCCAAGCATTTTAACAGCCTGAAGAGCTTCCCACTCTCTCGTCAAGTAATGAAATACAGTGCAGAGCATTTAGCAATCTGGTATTAAAAAGCTTTTTTTCTTTCATTTTAAGTTGAGGAAAGACACTTAAAAGAAAATTGTAGTCAGGGAAGTTTCAAGAGTGCCTTTTTTTTTTTTTTTAACATGTTGGTGCTGCTTTTCAATTATAAGAGCATCAAAAAAAGCTGATAATTCAGAGTTCCCTCCAACCCAGTTAGTAGCCTAGTCTTAAGCTGATCTTTCCAGCTATTACTGTATTAACACCTATAAAGCTATTGCATTTTATTTCCTGGGCAACACACCTCAAGCCTTACCTTTTTTGCAATTTTCTGCCAAAAAATCTTACTGTACTGATACTATTTTCCCCCTTTATCCTCTGTTTCCAAATGAAATATCCCTGTTCCTGCCCTAAGACAGTAGTTTAACAGTGAAAACAAATTTCTACTCCTTGTCTCCAAAAGAACGAGACACAGCACGTTCCCAGAAGGGAAGGGGAAAAAAGGATAATTTAACAGAACTGAGAGAGGAGCCTGGAGGTCCATTAAAGTCCCCATGGGAATTTATGAATACAATCTGTTGCATGTTCACTTTTTTAAAAAAAACAACTTTATTAATAGCACATTCAGTTTTGATAATCTCCTTCAAAAAAATTTAAAAGAACTATTTATTTAGGGGGCCTGAAAAACTCCTCTCACTTCTTAAAATTCAGATGCCATTAGCATAAGAACATCATTAAAAAGAAAAAGGAAAGAAGTTAAATTAGAGATGAAGTCTACGTTAAAACAGCTTTTAAAAACCTGTTTTGA
This sequence comes from Falco punctatus, assembly GCF_963210335.1. Lineage (NCBI taxonomy): Eukaryota > Metazoa > Chordata > Aves > Falconiformes > Falconidae > Falco > Falco punctatus. The sequence goes on from NC_137585.1 coordinate 91,197,782, forward strand.
AATCAGTATCATTTCAGCACAGCTCAGCTGGGTTCCAAAACTATCAGAGTGGAGAAAAATCAAAAAGTCACTGTACGTTAAAATACTTTAACTTTGGCTTCCTAACAAGACAGCACCATCAATGGATGTATAGATGACAGCACAGCAGACCAGTTTGAAGCTAAAAATAGTAAGTCTAAAGAAAGTGCTTCAACATTATTTTTTAAAAAAAAAAACCTGAAGCATTTGAACTTGAGCTCAAAGCTGAGTTCCACTGAAGACAGGAGAGAGACACAGTTAAAACATTTCACTGAAACGAAGCCTAAGATCATACCTTATCTAAGAGTACTAGCTACTTTACTATGTTTTAGTATTAGCCATCTGTCATAAACACAAAAGGGCTCCAAAACAACCTTTACCACTCGACAACAGCATGTTTTCCAGCAGAGAAGGCTGACTGCATCCTGAGAGGAGCAGCAGGAGCACTGCCAGCTGGTCAAGGAAGCAGTTCAGTCCCTCTACCCAGCACTTGCAAGACCCCCAGCTGCAGTGGCACACACACTGCTGCGTGAGCCTGGAGGAGAACCACCAAGGTGGATGGGGCTAGAGCACACGACATACGAGGAGATGCTGAAACAACGGGGATTGCTCAGCTTTGAAAGAGAAGGGGAAGGGAAAAGCCTCTGCTGTCTACAGCCACCCACCAGAGGGTCAAAGAGGAGACAGACCCAGGTTCCTCGGAAGTATGCTGGGGTAGGACAAAAGGCAAACAGGCAAGTTGGAATGCAGAAAATTTGGACCAGGTGTGAAGTCTGTTTATTTCGTACCATGGAAGTGGTCAAGCACAGAAAGAGATATGCAGACGGGTCATGGTCAAAACTTTGCTGAAAAACTTCCTGAGCAACCTGCTCTGAGTTATCCTGCTTTGTTGAGGGATTGGATTAGACAACTTTCAGAGATCATCTAAATGATCCTTACATGAAATCTACATCATTCTACTACTACTGCTGGTACTGGTTATTACAACCAGTAATAATGACTTCATAGTAGTCAAAAAAAAAACCCACACAAAACAATAAAAACCTTAATATTAGAATTAACAGACTATTCATGACCCTACATGATAGCGCACTTCTTTCTACTTCTGTTAAAACCTTACTGGCTTTCCAATATGTATTAACAGTACTGTTTTCACAGTTATCTTAAACAACAGTGATTGAAAAGCATCCTTAGATACAAATCCTGTAAAACTCAGCCATCTCCATGCCACCACCAACAGAGCCACCACTTTTTGCAATTTCAGTCCTAGGCTTCATTAACAAAGAACCTGTCAGTCACACTAGACTGACAGCTTTTACCCTGAATTTATAACCTCTGCAGAGAATACAAATCAGTATTGAAATCAGCAAGTGTAAGATACTTAATTGATAACTCCCATAACTGGTATGAAATGTAAAATAGCAATAAGGGGGACCTTATTTCAGCCTTTCAATATATAAAGGGGGCTTATAAGATAGATAGGGAGAGACTTATTTGCCAGGCCCTGCAGCAATAGGACAAGGGGAAATGGCTTTGAACTATAAGAGAATAGAGTAGAATGGATACAAGGAAGAAATTCTTCCATATGAAGGTGGCGAGACACTGGCACGGGTTGCCCAGAGCGGCTGTGGATGCCCCATCCCTGGAAGTGTTCAAGCCCAGGCTGGATGGGGCTTCGAGCAGCCTGGTCCAGTGAAAGATGTTCTTGCACGTGGCAGGGAGGTGGATTAGGCGATCTTTGAAGGTCCCTTCCAACCCAAACCATCCTATGATTGTTAAGAGTTCTGGTCCTCTTTGCTTTCTCACCTTCGTGTCAAAAAAAGGAATATGGTAGAAATGAGGAAAGACTGAGAAAAAGGCAAAAAGAACAATCAAATTAATGGAACAGTTCCAACGTACAGAAGTAGTAATATTATTTTTACTAGGCCCTTGGGCACTAAATGCATGTACAATTATGCCATATTAGTGTACTTATGTCTGGATTCACAACAAGCTAATATTAACACTCTGTTTAGCACGATTCTGCCTTCATTAGCATAACAGGCCACTGCTCTAGCTCCAGATGAAAGCAACAAATCAAGTACGCTGTCTTTCAAGCTGGAGGAAAAAAAACATTAGGGGCTAGGATTACAACAAAAGTTTCATAAAATCAAAAGCGGCAAAATGAACGTGCATAGAAAACACGGCTGTTCCAAGATAAGACAGAAAAAGGCCTGTATAAAATATCAGAGGCAAACCCAAAAGCACGGTTATGAACCACCATGCGCTGGCCACTATCAAGACAGAATGGTGGTGAGACAGACTTTGTCTGACACAGCATGGCCATTTTTACCGAAGTGTGAAAAATCCACAGTGCAGTGGATGTATGGTTCTTGTCTGCGATCCAGAAGACAGGGGCAAACGGCCAAATCAACCACCTGCTGGAGTATTATCACTGGCTGAACTAGTAATAATTTAAAATACACTTTAGTAGTTCAGGCAGTGATAATACTTCAGCAGTTGGTTGATTTGGAATTGCTGCTCCAGCAAGATATAATCTGCAGTAGCAAAAACAAAAATGCAGAGAACAGATAATAATCTCTTGGGCTATGAACCTAAGAAGTGTTTTTATCAGGAGAACTAATGATTATGAAAAGCTGATATTCATAACAGTTTCCAAATCTTCCAATTTCTGGAGGATTCAAATACAGCCTATGTGAATTTTTCTGTTTCAGCCACTCTGGAGTTTCAGACATAACGAAGTATTTCACAATACTTTATTGTCACATTCCCCCACTATCCTTTATGTTCAACTAGTCTGTGAACAGCCCAGGAAAGCCAAGACCCTTGAAACTTTGCTTATATATACTGGCAGAAGATGTGCCTGCATGAGAACTCTCTGTGATTCTATACTTGTCGATCATGTCACTGTATGTACAAATAATCACCCAAACTTTTGTGTTTGCAATTTTGTTGAGATTATAGGATGTGGTTTTATGTATCCAGCTCCTGTTATATCTTATCAACTGATAAGATCTAATTATACCCTGATTTAAATGCTGCTGCCTGCCCCCACTGGAATGAATCTCATTCTAATAAGAAAACTGCTGCAACATGAGGACCTGAAATGATTGCTGAAGCGAGCTCAAGAAAATGGACAGAAGACTCCCATTACTGTCCATCATGATGTAAAAGAAATACAGCACATATTAGAACAAGTCAAGGAAGATGCATAAAATCTAATCTGCAAGCTGCTTGCCTTACACCAGCTGGAAATCCTTCTGATTTTCTTCAGAATCTTCATAATAGAGACAGAATGGCATTGCCCAAATACCATGTTTATTAGCAGTTTCTTTATAAATACAAAATATTTTAAAAGGTGGTTGGAAATTCTTCTTGGACGGTCACCAACTACTACAGGAATTCTCAACCAAATGCTTCACCCTGTTGCTGTCCTGCTGATACTAATGATTTTACTTTATATTTTGGTGATTGTACCATACATTAGAATTTGGATCATTGTAAAGCGACTGGCTTACCACTGTCTGTTACACTGAGTGTTTATGTGCATGATAATCCGCACACTGTACATGCACAAGATGTCCCTAAATCTGACTAAATACAGTGAAGCTTGAGTGACTACAGTCACGGGGTGGATGTATCACTAGAGTCACTCAAGCTCCACCTAGAAGTAAAGAAATAACAAAAAAGTAAGTTAGGAAGGGGAAAAGTTAAGGAAGACTTCATCGTAATTCTTGGGATCGATCGATGGGCCAAACCTGTCTTCTTCCCCACAGGGACACCTATCGGGTAAGTACTATACTATGTTGTATGTGCACTTAATGATTTAACTCCAAGTGGCTTTTATTAATGATTAGATTTTGTGGGCATACTGTTTCACGCTTGTTCTTACAGTCAGTGTACTATCAACGGCAATATCGAGCCTTAGTCTCTCACAAATCTGTCTAATAAAAATCCTTAGCTGAGCTCTGTTTTGCGTGAGTTTCCAGAAACTTGAGTAATTGATTTGACTAGTGAATCTGTCACTGTGAATCCCTGAAAAAGGACAGGCAAATCACCTTCTGATATAATGTGCTGTCCAGTAGTCTCTGTAGCAAGCTCTGACAAGCTGGTCGGGTGCAAGGGTTTCATCTTTCCTGGGACATTGACAGACTAGTTGAACATAAACGGCTGGGGGAAAACCTCCCCCTTAACATGACAAGTATGATTCTTCACAATTTTGCATCAGATGTAATCATTAGCATCAACACAAAACCAGCACGGAAGCAGTTCACGTCTATTTGCACAAGGAAGAAACCCTATGGAGAATCAGATTAGTAACCTCCGCTGATTTGTTTTATAATGCTGTCAGCGCTTGCAACAAAATTCCTCCAGCAAGAAGCACTGACTATCTTTAATATATCTTCGCCATGAAGTCAAATCTCATTGATTTCCAGGAATTAGAGAGAGACTGTCTCTGCATTAACTTCAGAGAGTTCCTCAAGAGTAATTCTTGCTTGTGTCAGTGAGACTGACAGTAAGTAGCTGAATCTATGTACAATTGTCTGTACATAGCTGAAATATTGTTTGCCTGTTGTTTAATGGGATAATACACTACGGGTCTTACTTTCACTAAATCATTTTCAAAAAAGTAATTTCCAAGCATGACACGCAGATGTCCTGTATCATCAGCTGTGACTAACTTGGTGAACAAAGGCTCCTAGATCAAACAGAATTAAAAAACAAAACAAAACAAACAACCAACAACTATAGTGCTGCACAAAACCACAGGCAAAAGTCATCTTCCCATGTCATGATGCTGGTTTTAGGGAAAATAGAATTAATACTCCATAGCAAACAGTTCAAGGTCTTTCATGTACTATGGAATACATCTAATCTGCAAGCTGCTTGCCTTACACCAGCTGGAAATCCTTCTGATTTTCTTCAGAATCTTCGTAATAGAGACAGAATGGCATTGCCTAAATACCATGTTTATTAGCAGTTTCTTTATAAATACAAAATATTTTAAAAGGTGATTCTCTAATAACTGTTAAAATCCAGCAGAGTATAAGATCATGCTTGATCTCTTTTCCCTCAATTAAGTATGCGCTATAAGACAGAAGCATGCAGGACAAGGATCTTTTCATTGCTTCTGTGCAACCTCACAATCTAGCAGATAGAAAGGAAGATCATAAAGAGCGTATTAAATTATTTAGAGAACTGAGCCCATTTTTCAAAAATATACAAGACTTCTGAGAGAATTCCTTAAGAATATCACCGAGTAGATTTTTTGCCGACTTTATACCCTTATCAAGTTAGCCCACCATCTAAAAGAAAGGACAACATCCAAATGATAGACATCGTTCAGAAAACAGTAACCTGGGTGTATATATGTAAAAGCTGGTATTTAAATAATGCATCTCCGTCTCCTCTTCTGGTCCCCTACTGAACTCCATCTGTTTAAAAATTTTACAAAGGAATTTTAAAGTTTTGGACAGACATCATGTTTCAAAACCTGTGTGTCTTATGCAGCAGCTTACAGCTGGTCCTAAATAGACAAGGCAGCCCCAATAACACAAGCAAAACAGAACCATTAGGACTGGAGCCAAGCCCCACCAGAGCAGCCACTCTGAAGGGGCACATTTCCACCTCATCACCATGTTTGACCACATTCAAATCAAAGCATTTAAGTGACTGGTCATTTCTCCGATGCCTGCAGTGATCTGAGCCATTTCAGTGTCAACAGACATTTCTTTGGCAATAGATACTAACAATAACATTAAGGTACCACTTCTAAACATACTGCAAGAGGATTATGGTCTCAGAATAAGAAGGGAGCATCAGAATTCCTTCAGTGTTAAAAGTAAAAGCAAACAGGTTTTGATGTGGTAGTGAGAAGAAGCACAGCAAAAGCTTTGGCCTGCAAGCCAGGAAGAACAAACACAAGGCTCACAGGAAAACCAGAATATTTCATAAAGATTTACACATATTTTCATGTAACTATCAAGTAGTCACAGTGTTACACACTCCCTAGAAGATGCAGAAAGTTCAGCTGATCTCCAAATACACCCTGGGCAAGGACAGGTCAGAGTTAGTACTCAAAAAATCCAACTTTAAAGGAAGACTGCACATCTGCTTCACTCACAAAGGTGGTCTGCTTCAGGACCACCACAACGTTGGCTGGCCACATAGACCATGATACATTATCACGCGAAAAGAAACACAGTTTATCGCAGAAGAACATCTACTGTTTCCCAGAGAGGAACAAAGCACTAAGAAAGCCCCGGCACACCAAAAGATGAAGGGGAGGGTTTAGGTAACGTTCACAGCACAGACTTTCAGTGGCACACTATTGTCCACCAGAACATGAGGAGACACAAACTCGGACAGACACCAGTGTGCTGGCAGAAGGTCCTCGTGGAGAGATGCTACCAAAACCCCAGTGAGGTTTAGCAGTAGGAGTCGTTTGAGCTTGTTTTGTTTGGCAAAGTTTGATTTCCTTATTCTGGTACAAGGACAGCACTGCAAAACCGGCAGAGTCCATCCTACAACTGCGTTCTCAAGGCTGTAATTCCAAGAGAAGCAGGCACAGCTGTCCCTCGCCCCTTGCCACCACGGTCACCTGCTAGGTACAGCGGGGCCTAGGGCACAGGTCCCTCTGCAGCCAGGGCTGTGCTGCTGCAGGGCCCCGAGGCCACATCAAGCACTGGGTACTGGTACCGGGCAGAACAGTTTCTCTACTGGAAGATCATCTAGCACAGACAGCTTTGATTCACGCTATATACTATTTTAAGGAAAGGAAGATTCCAACTCAGGGCTCATCCCACCCTGTGAACAGGTACTTTGGTTTTTGGCTCTGAACGCGGGCAGAAACCACTGTGGAACTCAAACTGCCCCGCAGCACTGAAGAATGCAAGGGAACACGTCCTAGTCACCAAATGAAGACTGAAGAAAAAATAAGCAAAAAATGGTTTGGCACCAAAATAATCCCTTACTTTGAGTTGGTCTACCTACACCCTACAGACCATAACAGAAAATCATAATTATAACAGAGTCAACATAACCATCTACTAAAAACAAACTTTAGTTTCTGTAGGTTTTGCAGGCACTACTAACACCCTGAAGCTATGTCCCTGGGCCTACACATCTGTCCCAGCAACCTGCTTTCAGGTCATCCCAGCTGTCCTTAAAGATGCTACACAGGAATATGTTACATTCAGCTTCTTCCTAATTTCATTTGCTAACGTTCAGTTTTGCAGGGAGGCAAAAGAGCAATGATGGGAACTGAATCAGCAACTACAGCAGCACCAGGGCACATGCAGCAAAATCATTAAATATACATCTATATGTAGAGATAAATAAGAAAATCCATGGTAGACTAATTGCCACACATGGAAGGTGATGTTAGGACAAGCTTTTAAAATATTTTTGGTCTGCTCACGTTCCTGGCCAAATCTGTTGGAGTTAAGAAATAACACCTGGAGAAAGCCACCTATATTACCATCTCGTTGAGATTTTTTTGAGGCTTCAACTTTAACATCATGACTTGCACAAATGCAGCAAACATTCTCAGCTGTAACGCTATTTCAGAAAAGTGACTTAAATTTCTTTCTTAAAGGCAGAAAGAGTCTAAACTGCATTAAGGGAAGAAGCTGTTTCTAGGTCTAACACAAATCCTTACCTAGGGCTTCAGAAGCACACGTGCACTACCTTAAGTCAAACATGACCCAAGACAAACTTCATACAGCAATTCACAACATCCCACTGGAAGAATGTGGTCAGCAACTAGTTACTGAATAGCATTACAGTTTCCCCACGAGCTCCTAGTTTTCCTGGATTTGAGGGCAAAAAGTATCACTAGCATAGGTGGAATTTCAGGTAACCTCCCCTGGCTTCAGGGCAAACTGCAAATTTTACCCAGACATGTACGTCCTCTCTATATGCACAGGAGCTACTTTTCCAGGATGTTTAACTACCTTCCAGAGGCAAAACAACTTGTTAAGAAAAACATGTTTCAAAAAGAAACACTAAAACCAACAGAAATAGTATCAAGCCCTAACTCCTGCTACCAAAAAAAAAAAAAAAAAAAGGAGGGGGCAATTACTCCATTTAGAATTTGTCAGGCAAAACTGCTTCATACCATGAGTAAGTTACAACAGCCTGGTTGGCATTCGGTTGGGTGAGGCAACAATGGAAGTTAATTTTCAGTGTCAGATATAAGAAGCATCTGCATCTTTGTATGGATACCAGAGAAATATTTTCATGTTTCTCAGTAAAAGCATCATTGCCCAACTGTGCCTTCTGCCAGCTGTCACCAACCTACTAAGCAGGCTGAAAGGAAAAATTCTGGGGCAGGAAGTCCGGGGAAAACTTGTAAACAAAAACAGAGGGAGAGCAAAGCTGGAAGAAAGCTGTTGTTTGGGCCACCTACGTTTCAGGGTGGATTTCCAAATATCTCCATTCAATGACCTCGTATTTGCTGGCATTCTCTGAGATGCTACTTAAATCACTGCAAGAAATCGCTACTGCTGATCATGCAAGCTATGAAGCTAATCCAGTCTCATCCCCCACCTAGACACATCTTCATACATTCTCCACCTATATATACCTATACGTGTTCTGCATCTACACAGCTAGGATGAAAGCACCAGCAGACAAGCACAGAAGGTGGAGAGTGGAGGTGAGAATGATTTGCCTGACTATAACACATGGGCGGAGAGGAAGCAGATGTAAAATCAAGTTTACAACGTAGAAACAACGCCACCTTTGATGAGCTCATGCTCTCTGACTTTGGGAAACCAGACAACAAAGGAAGTTTTCTATTTTGAACAGCACAAGGGTAACATATGCTAGACAATGGTAATTTTTCATAGCAACACTGTAAATAAGGAAAAAGCAAAGTATGCCTGCAGTCATAAACCAATTCCTCCAAGTGTTTTGCCAAAAATAATTACCAGCCTATGAATGCCTGCAGGAATCATCATTCAATTACCTAATTTTCATCTAAAGAGAACGGTGGATGCTTAAGAGCAAATATAGTAAAACTATAGTACCAATATAGTAACACCGCGATGTAACAGCCATTGGACTTGATCTCTGCACCTGACACACTAAAACACAAATCAATAATTTGCACTACCAAAAATTACTCAACTGTAAATTTATACTTGGTGTAATACACCAAGTGAAACTACAAGAAAAGTCTGGTCATAGCATGGTAACTTGGAGATCAATTCCATCACAAAAAGTAGTTTCTTTAAAGACAGAAAATACTTTAAAGTCCTTTCCCCTTTGAGAAGTGCTAACTTCAACTGGGTTAAGAGGAGGATACACATAACCCACCACACTCAATTATCTTTTGGTTTAATAATATGCTCATACACTAAGTTATACAACATATTTTAACACAGAAGCTCACTCGTGTGAAAAAAATTAATTCCTCTGGGCAACACACAGTTTAGGAAGCAGTATGACCATGTTCCTCTCGTAAGTAAGGCAGTGCACTAGGAGGGGATCACGAGGTCAAAGTCACTTGAAGCTGAGGTCCCTAGATGTACACAACACATAATTTGTAGGTTTTATGTCAGATTAGATTTAGCCTGGCCCCCTAGGCAGAACGCTGCCACACACAGGCTGTTAGGAGCTGCCCTGAGATTTGATTTGAAGCTTCACGTCTCCAGGAGTCTGAGCACACCGAATGGATCCTGGAGTGGACCTCCAGTTTCATTGCCCCTGAAGGAAGTTACTCCATGGGCACTAACACCACTTTGCTATCTGAACAAACAGTACGTGGGGGTGATGATGGGACATGAGAAGAGACTCACTGCAGAGCTATGCTTCTGTTGGGAGCCAAAATGCTAATGCAGATGTAGTCAATGCATCTTTTAGTAACTGACAGCAACTAGAATGGTTCTGCATAAAACCACACTAGGAAAAAAAACAATACAAGCTGCTCCTAATAACTATCAGGTTTTATTTTAAATTAATGTAGAAGAAATATAGGATAAAATTATTTTGGCATTTTGTAATGCTAGCACAGTGTATTTAATCATGCAGCAACTCCCTATGGGTTTCAGTTTCATTCTTTTTCCCATCTGATATTTTTTCCCCTCCTCATTACTAGTTTTTCAAGTTCCGCCTAAAACCTGAGGATCATCTCAGGTCCTTTACCACTATTGTTGATAGCTTTTGACAATAAACAGAAGATTTTAATTTTTTCTCTACAGATTAGATTTTTTTTCTCAACAGAATTGTAAGGTCCTATCCCTTGCTGTAGGGCTGCAGATCTTTTTATTAGACAAGCTTAGTAAATAATGATAAAAAACATGGGGACTGGGGCAGGGGCAGGAGAAAAATAAAGGCAAGGTCTGAGAGCTGGTTATGTTCTACACCCTCTTCTTGCATCCTGGATTTTCAGGAACTGACATACACAAGGGAAAAAGAATTTCTAATTTTAAAATCACAGAATCATTTAAGTTGGAAAAGACAGTTAAGATCATCGACTCTTAACTGTAAACGTAACACTGCCAAGCCCACCACTAGAATATGTCCCTAACCACCACCTCTACACATCTGATGCAAACGCCCCAGCTGCAGTCTTCCCTGAGGGCTCCTCTAGTTTCTGCAGCACTAAGGTCTGCTGGTATTTGCAAGGTGCCTGCCAAAACAATGCTGCATGTAAACACTCAGCCTCCAGCTGGTTTTGTCTTTGACCTGGATTTGAAAGAGTGACCACAATGTGAAACTGGATTTGTCAGCAGAGATACGGAAAGGTTGAATAAGTTGGCTTTTACTTTTTAAACAGTTTAAAGACATGTTTACCATGTTGCTACTGAAAGTTGTCGGAAACTATAAGCATGTTTTTAATTCAAATAAGAAACAAATCTTGTCCATTAGGAACAAATTTAGGTACACATTATTGTTACTAAGCCAACGGCAATGTGAACACCAAGAAGATTAACTTATCAATGTTACTGCAACGTGCATCCATACTTCCAGCTTCAGGGAAGACTACTGTTTACTATTTAAGTGCATTTTAAATTTAATAGTTTTAGATCCAAGCCTTCACATCAAATACAAATTACTTTACTTTCTGCTGTTCAATGATGACAATAGCTTTTCTTCCGACCGACCCGCACGCATCTTCTGATCACTTAAAGGCAGGTCTCAAGACAGGCGTCCCTGCTTTCCAGCCTTGCCCTGCAGATGCCACCGGCCCTTTCGCAGCAGCCAGTGAGGCCTCAGCTCCTGTACATCTCACACTTCCCTCAGCAGCAGGTGCCGGTTGCTTAGAAACACTGCAGGAAAGAGGATTTTGTATTGGCTTCAGATAATGATGAGCTCAATTGGTAGCAGCTGACTGAAGATGACATTCTTTTAAGTCTTCCCATATTTCAAGCCAACCTTCGCAGTAATAAGAAAAACCCACGACACATTTAAAGAAGCTGAGCAAAAGCCAGGACTGAACTGGGACAAGGGAAAGCAGAAACTCGTGGTTATGAGTCTAGTTGTAATTTACTGAAAGAAAAAAAAAAAAAAACCAAAACAAAACAAACCCAAAAACCAAAACATCACAAACAAAACTTCTCAAGAGACAGTCTTGGGGAAAATGATTTGCTGATGTCAGAAGAGAGCTTAGGAGAAGATGTTTACTTGTGCCACAAAAATGCAACTGATCTCCCCCTTGACTCAAAGAACATCAGGGCATCTACAGTGGGCACTTCCAGGTGCATCGCAGACCTCTGAAGAGCACGCTGGCTCTTTCACTTCTAGTCCAAACGTGACAGCATCGATCAGCAGCTGTTTTTGCTCAGGTCACTCTGTGTATCATGGGCAGCAGCTGGCTGACAAGGTGATCCAGGTGACAGCGAAACCCAGATGACTGAATGGGGCATTTTGCAGTAACGCTATACACTACATTCTGCATCTTTAAAATAACAAATTAAAATGAAAATTGTCCAATATCACTTATCATTAAAGGAAAGCACACAAATTTCCCATGACAAATACTGAGGCTAGGCTATAACTCACCACTCAAAACGGACAATGGGAGAAGCATTGAAGATGTGTAACCCAGCAACATTTCCATCAGCAAGAAATATCTAAAATTCAAAAAAACCACCAGGAATAGCCTCTACAAAAGGAGCTGGCGAGGCAGTAGCTTGTGGGAGAGGAACAGATCCAGAGGCATGAACCCACAAACATACCAGCAAAGGAGATCAGCACATGTTGCCCTTACTTGAAAAGGACACAGGGAGGTGTATCTGGCTCTGCTGACAGAAGCTTTGCAGCTGAGTCAGGCAACTGCTTTTTCTCCTGTGCTCTCTACAGATGGCCTGCAGTGAGGGTGCCATCCTATGTTGCTGCAAAGCCAAGTGTTTACTTCAAAAACACCCAGCAACCCTCTGCCACATGGCTCACTCACACATGCTCAAATCTTCCACCAACATCTATCACAGCGACAGAGAAACTATTTTATGGAGGAAGTGCAAGCCTCCAAAGATGTAATACATCATGCTATTTATATAAGAAGAGAGGCTGAACATTATTTTTTTTACATTGATTCTTCCAGATAATTCACTCTGTAAACTAACCTGTAAGCGTAAGTCTGGACGAAATTAATGTCATCCCACTGTGCTACAATACCAGAATTCAGATTTTAAACAAACAACCTTCCTCAGCAAAGGACAGCAACTCAATTCTGTGACTAAGAGGAGCAGTATTTCACTTCACCATTCACGTCTGATAGATTGTATTGCAGTGACATTGATTTAAAACGGGAGACTTTTCTGTTCCCAGCGGACAAAGACAACAATCGCAAATGTCACCTACGTGACACACTTCTTCCCAGGCCTCAGGTAGAGAGAAGCTCTCAAGAGCAGCCAATGTGACATAACAATAGCAAAAACATATAGTTCTGTCCATAAAGGAGACATCAACATTTAAGTAACCACTTCAGGCTACCAGCATACAAAACAAGCGCCAGCATGCCCCTTCTTCTGCGCAAGGTAACACTGAACCTTCTTGACTCTTCAGCCCATGAAGCTCTACAAATACATATTGCCATAGGAGAACAATCCCCTAACTCAACATTTGTTATCCATTTTCTCTCTTAACATTCTTCCTAACACCACAGTCTACTTACACTTTGTTCCTCCCAAAGGCCGGGTATTTGCTTTATAATCTCCAAGTCCATCAGTGGCACTAACTCCCTGTAACTTTACATCACAAGGATGAACTGGAAAGATTGTTTAGATTGTAAACTTTCCACAAATGGCACTGTATAACTTTTAAATGAGTAAAGAAAAGTCTTTACACTAAAAGCCATTTATTTCCGTCTCAAGCACTGTGATACAGATCTAACATCTGCATCTCCAACATCTTCCCTTATTTTACAAGGATGGAAAGCAATACTTAAGGAGGTAATAAACACATTAATCTGTCGCCAAAACAGTGACTTCTGGCTGTTCACATTTGGTATATGCTGGAAGGCAAGTCTCAAGGACATGTAGATACCAAAGAGCAGAAAGCCAAAATGAATTACAGCATGACAACAGCTTTTTAATTAATAAGAGGAGAACAAATATTTATTTATTTTTTGCTTGCTCTTGCTTTCTCAAAGAGAACCACCATGATATCAGTGGCCTGGCATCAAAGAAAAAAGTAAAGTAAATAATGCAAGACTTTTCAGAACAAACTATACAAATAATTCAGTTGCTCCTTGAAGTGCACTTCGTATGTTTTATATATGAAATAGAGAGAAAAAAATGCATAGACTGTATTTTAAAAGAATTCTTCTTAAATTCAGTGGACATATTCAGTTTGAAGAATTGAAGAGAAGTTTAATCTGGAATAGTATAAAGACATATATATTCAGAACGAACATTCCAGTTGTCTCTTCCAGGTATACCACAGAAGCGCGTCTAATGGCCTTGTTTGCCCCAGAAGTAACAAACCTTTCTGGACATGGATAGCCCAAAAAGGTTTGAACAGAAAGATTCATTAATAACTTAGCCCGGGGGGAGGAGAAGAAAAACAATGTCATAAAAACACTACACTTAACAAGTGAGAAAGCACTTCCCTGCTCTTTCAGAATCTCATTGTTTATGCTGATGTTGTAGATTCACAGAACTACTGGGGAAACTTCAGCTGTGGCTTTTAGAAGCTCAAGTGCGTTTTTCATCCAGTATTGCAACACTGTCACAGTCTGTGCAAAGCGTCCAGGCATCTTTTGGAAAACATGTGAACCCGGGGTAGGATATTGCTGAGACGCACCACTGCGTCACTCATTCACAAATTATGCACTACGCTAAATGGAAATTTTTTTACTTGAAAACGTTACCGGATGGCATAATGCTATCACAGAAAGTATCAAGCATCCATCCTAACCTCAGAGGCGATCACTACTTCCTGATAACATATCAGCAAAGTCTAGGACATTGTTTCCAAGGTCTAATATGTACAAGACACTCTCCCTTTCTGGATGTGACATCCTTAGTAAAAAAGCCACAAAAGAGCAGAAAATTAAGGCAGGCTGAAATGACAGATACAGACCAAAAGAAAGCATGGGCAAAATTTCAAGTTCAGATTTCTCTAAAGTACATCAAAACCTGCAGCTGCAAGCAGCAAGTCTCCATTAGTTTCTCCTAAGCCCTCCTTGTAGCTAACCAATTCATTAGTCATTGTTAGTGAAACAGTAGAAGAAACAAGAATTACTCATCACTATTAAGTATTACAAGGATTAAAGAAACCAAAAGACAATGATACATCTGAAGTAGTAACAAAAACAAGTTAAAGAAATGCAGAAAATATGAAACAACTAAAGCTATAATAACAAGAATTCCACAGAGCTCATCACGAAGGTCTGTACCTCAAACATGCATGAGGGATTAATTTGTGATTCCTGTTTCGACTAGAAAGCTTTTCATACAAGTGTGTTTCACTTTAGAACCAGTCAAGATCTAATGCACGTAGATTGTCTGTCTGCATCTCTTTGGGGATGTATTGACCTAGTTAGCTATCTAACGCAGTTTCCGGTGATCATTTCTTAAGTTTTGTCTTTGTGTTGCTTAGTATTAATTTGTAAAAAGACTGTAAGAGTGTTACTGTGTCTGTGCACTGCAGCTCAGCTCACGTAAGCAGAGCAAAGGAACAGGTTCCATTGATGGTTTGGGGTTTGTAAAACACTTCAGGAAAGTATTACAGCACCCTAAGCTTGAGAGACAGCACGAGTCAAGCACCGCACTGCAAATGCAACAGCTGACGCAGATGTCCATGACAGCCTCCACCCCACACTGCCTGCGTGTTTTAGAATCATGTGAGACCTACAGGCCACAGAAGAATCTTCCTCACAAGCATCTAGAATCCCACCGCAAGGCAGTGATAATTTGTTGTTGTTTTACCTGCACAGAAATTACTCAGACCAACCGCCAAAACAAGGCTATTCAAGAGAATATTACCCTGGGTGAATATGCAGGGAGCAAGGTCCTTAAGCCATGGAGTAACAGCCTGAACACTTGCTTGGTTTAGCAGCACCCACTTGGGTACATGTGACAGAAGTGTCAGTACTAAGCCAGCTTTGTCAGCATCCACGCTTGGAGCTTCTGAAGAGCTTCCACCCACGGCCGGCACACACCCTCTGCCCCCACCTCAAGGTGCGCATACACACTCATGTACTTTAGCAAAAAATTTTGAAGATGGTCTAGTACTGCTGCCAGGGGTAGTTGTGGGAGCTGAATCCCATCACAAGTTTCATGCAACCCTTGGAAAATTCCTTTGGTGCAAAGCCCCTGCCTGTTCACTCTCTAGAGTAGAATTAGTAGGACTTCATTGCATTAAGGATTTTGAAAATGCCATAATTCAGAAATCAAGAGGTGCATGCTTTTTATACAGAGGCATTTCCTAATCAGATTGCAAAACAACAAATACTTTTCCTGAAAAATGCTGAAGAACTTTGTTAACAGGAGGCAAATCCTACAAAATAAATAAATAAATAAATAAATTCATTAGTTGCTATCAACTTTTGGAACATTTAGTTATTACCTAAAAAAAACAACAACAACAAAAAAAAAAAAAACCACACCAAAAAAAACCCCAAACACCACAAAACACATCTACATGAATAAGATCATCTGCTGAAAAGCTGAAAAACCCCTCAGATATATATAAAAAAAAAAAAGTTACAGAATTACAACCATCACTTATGCTCCAAACTGTAGTTAGTCTATGGGCTAAGCTTAAGTATGCATAATATACTAAAACCATGCATGGGGAGACCTGACTATTTCATGGATGATAACTCCAGAGTCATCAAAAGATGTACTTGGGTAAAATATCATACGTGCTCGTCGTGCTCTTCTACTTTTGCTGACCTTTGCTCTTGGCTACTGCTGGTTCAAGATTGGGCTAATGGGATACTTGAACAAATACATAAGCAGAATTACAGGCAATTCTAATACTTTCATTTCCATAAATGTGTGAATGCATGTCTTCACTTCTGCATGTCCTAACATTACTGCTGAATGCTCTTTCAGTGCTACCGACACATACATTTTGTTAATTAAAAAAAATCATGCAACTATCTGTCTTCAGTCACTTGAGTCCATACATTAGTAAATGAGACAGGATAGTCCTCTAGCAGCTGATTTACTACCACTAGAAGATGCCATGTAACAGTGAATCGCAAATGGTATAAGCATATTTCATAGGTGACACATACATAGTATGTGAATTATACTGTTTCTCAGAAAGGTGCTGTAATCAAAGTCTTGGGTCTATTCTCAATTCTACCAGAAATTAAATCACACTGCTTCAGCTATTCTTTCTGTAAAATAGCAGGTTGATCTTGATCTCTCATCAATGAGCTGCATAAGGACCACTACCAATGGCTACCCAGTACCTAGAATCTTAGTAGTGGAAGACTTGTAAGAGGAACTGAAGCCATTATTTCCAGTCCATTTCATACAGCCCTGTGCAAAATACTTCAAATGGAGGAAAAGAGGAGAAAGTGGTTTGCTTGAGCTTTTAAGAAGTTTGGCTCCATGCTGTGCTTCCCAACAGTTTGAGAACACAGTGTAATTTTTACAGTTCAACGATAAGTGCTTTTTTTTAATGAAGAAGAAAAGGCAAAATTTTCTTGTTTTCAGGATCACAACTAGCCCATAATTACAAGTTACTTTACAAAGCACATAAGAAGTTTGCTGATGTATTATCACAGGAGTGGTTCAGTTACTGTAGTAACAGATATTCTTGCATGTTTTCTCTAAGAAATACAACAAACACAGGAAAAATATATACAACCCTTACAGGCTACACCTGCTGTTCTCTGGTCTAGCTACACAGAAGAATGAATCACTGAAAACAAAAAAATCATGTAAACGCTCCCTGAAGACAAATAAGAGTCTGCAATTCATGTAGAAATTCATGAAGTCTTTCTTGTTGAAAGATTTCAACAAGAGCTTTGAAAGTGATAACTTAAAGTATACAAGTAAACCACTTGCAAAATTTTTTTCCGATTGAACAAGTACATTTAAAACTTCCTTGAACTAATTTAAGCTTTAAATCCAAGTTTATTCTAAATTGTGGATATAATGTACTTCTAAAACTCAGGCCCTAAAGGCAACTTACATTGTAAAAACAGTTTAAACATCATTCAAGGTTTATATTCTCAATAGAACTCAAACTGTAGATGATACTTTTTCTTTTTGTAGCCATATCAACTACCATAAGCTGCTGAAAAAAATCCTGAAAAAAACTACTGTGCTTATCACCATAGGAACAAAGTGCTACACTTTTGAGAATGATATCTTACGGGATTCACACAAAATTGATTAGTGGTTTTCAATGGTCACGTCTTACGATCGGAACTCACATATTTTGTCCAATATAACACTAATGTCTCAATATTGTTATTACAAAATGTAAGCAAAAATTACATCTAATACCACTATCAGTATAAAACAATATTCCAATCTGCAAAATCATTAAGAGTATAGATGGGAAATTTTATCACTAAAAAAATTTAATACATGTAAGAATAGCAACAGGAAGAAAAGAAGATTGTTTGAAATTATCCAAGTCATGATAAAAGAAAACTGCTGAGCTGAAACTGAACACTGCTCTTCAGATTCATAAGGTTCCAAAATACAAGGTGGGAAAAGGCATATAACAGGTTCTGTAGGTTAATTTCTCTCTGCCGGAGTTAGAGAAAAAAGGAACAGGAGTTTATCAGCATGGCAGAAGACGGCAAGCTTATTAAAACTACATTTCAAAATAACTCTCAGTTGATTTTGAAAACCAGTTTCAGCTGATAAGAAGAAAAAAATATCCACTCAAAGCATATTAGGAGCCCTTATTTTTAAGTATTTTTGTGATGTAGTATCTCCTAACATACCGATTATAAAATGTACAGTCTAGTAAAATGCAGCTGCACCAATGAAAGACCTGTGAATGTTTTCCAGAATTCACATTTTTAATGGATCTGCCTGCACCTGAATAGAGAATATACTGACCTCCATCAGTCACACTTGGGGGGTGGGGGGTGGGGGTGGGGGGTGTATGTGTGTGTGAGGCAAAGACAGCACTGTATAGACCAGCTGATATTTTGGATTTTGATCCAGGCTCACACAGCACAACAGACGACTGGCTGCAGATGGTAGGGAATGTTTCTCAGATGAGAACAGAGCACTAAACTGAGTGATGACTTCTCAAATTTGTAAAATACAAATAATTTGCCTCAAAATCACTAAATAAATAATTTAAAAAATATTCCACATCCTCTGTAACACTGTTGGGTTATGCTACAGTCAGATTCAAATATTGAATAAATTAAGCTATATTTTTAAAATGTGTCTTTCTGTTTATTTCAAGGATTTACACCTAATACAGCATGTCAAATATTTTAAATCAAAACATTATCATTATGCGGCCTTGAAGTACATATATTACTTGCAGGCACACAACATTATTCGTTAACCATCATTTGGTACATTTATACATGGATTTATATCACAAAAAAACTAGGCAGTTTTTCCCTAATAAAGCATTCAACACTAACAGCTTCGTTGGCTCCTGGCAGTTCAGATATCCGAAGCCATTTCTTTAGGTCTCAGCTTTTCACGTCGGATGGGAACTGGAGTACTCAAACCCCCTCTCCCAGCACTACAAGCGGCAGTCAGCTGGCACAGACCATAAGTCTTCCTATGATACTTCATCTGTCATCTGTGAAGCCGAGGAGTTAACACCTATTATCCGAATTACCAAGGACAACCAAGCGAGCCTCCACTGCGATGAGGGAAATGAGTGTGTGTCTCATAGATAATAATAGAATCTGCAAATTTAGGTTGATATTTTCACATTACATTTTCTCAAGTTATAACCTTAGGAAAATCTGGAACTGTTGCTGCAAAAGATTTCTTTAAATCTGACATTACGATCAACTGAAAGATCCAGTTGCAGGCTGGGACTGGCACCACATCCAGCCAAACGAACATAAACAGTTCATTCAGGTGCCTGCTCAAGCTCTGTCTCTGTCAGGGTATGGCATAACAAATCCAAGTGTACGAGTGACCAAAAAGATACCATGTGGTGTTTAAGCATGCACACACTATGCTTAAGCAACAGCAAATTTTGGCTGCAAAACATCATTTTATATATTAAATAGGCTGTCCACACTCCCTTCTTAAACAAAACAAACAAACAAAAAAAACCCACAGATATTGAATCCTCAGGCCGCTACAGTCTATCCTACTGATTTTGGGAAGACTTGGAGACCAAAAAATGTAAACAGCTTGAAGAATATAAAGTGTGACAGATGGGGGCAGGATGATTAATTTGAGGCCACTCACTCACTAATAGGTGGTATTGGGGTATTCTATGATGGATCATTCTTCTGGGAATGTGTTTCAAAGGGATGTGAAGCTCTAAACAATCCAATCTAGAGATGAAATGGTATCTCTGACCTATCCCATTGTTACACTGCACTGTAATTAGAGTAGGATAAACACTTCTCACTATATTCAACCCTATTTATTTGTAACCTGTTATCCCTTACCCACCCCACCAACCTGGGGGTCTTTGGTAAATGCCGCTTTAATTTATCTTCCGTTACGAGACTCTCATTCCTCTTGTCTCTGACTAGTACTAAAAATAATCATCCCTTAATTAAAAAGTTAAAGTCCCAACAAAATATGAAAGACGCAAAGGTAATACAAATACAAGATTTGCATAGCATTTATATGCAGACTCCTATTTTTGCTACACACACTGAAAAGCAAGGGGGAGAAATTAAACGAGGGGAAATATAAAAAGCAGAAAGAGCTGACAATTCAAAAATTTAAGAAGTTAAGTATGGGGCAATATAGATGCATTTTTCTTTAATAAAAAGCTTGTTTTCCTCTGGCTATGAAATGAACTATTCTGTAACTGCCACCTTTATTTTAGACTAGCAGAAGTCAGAACCACCTACATTTTAAATTTGCTTTTATTGCCATAGAAACGTATGTTTGCTTTAACAAAAAAGGAAGTCTCCTGGCTCATAGCCAATCATCTACTTTTTTATATCATACACTATAGATGGCAGTTTATTCATTTATATATCCATACTTGCACTCTCTTAAGTGAGCTACATTCACCTAAGCTACAATGAAAATCATGTGGTTTGTGTTATATAAGATAATTATACAATAGTTATATTTAAATTAAACTAGTGCAATCTACTGTGTACAAAAGGACAGAATTACTTTAAAATTATTTATGCTCTTAAATCAATTCAATTTCAAATATACTTTAGCTGACACTCCATTTAGCTGACACATCACAATAGTAATTTCATGTTTAAATCAGTCATACACCATTTTATTAAATATTTGCGATTAAACCTTTCCATGTGCAATAAGAGATGGCAAATAGGTCAAAACACGATGAAGAAAATGGTATATTTCTTTTCTTTATAGCCACTGATGCCAAGAAGAATGCACACAAAAACTAAAGACGTTCAGCACTGACAAAAAAAACAAATACATTCACAAAGCTTTAGTACCAGAAGAAATATTTACACTCTTTCTGCCTTTAAGTACTGTTGTACAAGGCAAAGAAGTGCCTGGAAGCCCTCGCAGCCCCAGTTCACACAGGTTCAGGCACACGGACACCTCATAAACGCCAACAGGTTCCCACCAGCCCCTGCCCATCACAGCAGACCAGCCGGCAGAACGAGGCTGTTATCCATTACAGCAAAGATGCTTGTTTTGTAACCTACAATAAAAACTGTCATTTCACTACAAAAGGACAGAATAAACATGTAGCCCGTTCAACTACACATATTTAAGCAGTTACAAGCAATAAAACAACTTGAACTCTCCGCAGTTTCTCAGCAATTCCACAAGCTCCTTGCAACCAAAGAGGGGGAAAACGGCAACATGCTAGGTCTTCAGACACGACACGCTGGTGTGAAGTCAGCTCTGTAAGGGGGTAAACTGGATGTTCACCAGTACGGCAGGGAAAAGGAGAAATTTTTCAAGCCCTCGCAACCTTTAGTTACAGAGTAGTTCTAGATTCAAATCACAATATTGGAGACAAAATTATTTATTCATTCATAAATCACCATGGCTGCACTGTGAGATACCTTACTTGGACCAGGTAAAATTTTTCATATGACTTTTGGTAAACATTTGAATATCTGTAGACAGTGAACTATACTGATTTGAAAACATTATTTCTTATTCAACAGTAATAGAAATATTCAAGTATGTGCAGAATCAGGAAAAAAGTTCAAACCCACTATTATCCATAAATGCATTATTTAACTCTGCATGTTCACAGAAAAAAAAATATATATATATACACAAATGGACCACTACTAGAACAGTGGAGCGACCCTTTCCTCATAGGAAAAAGACATTTAACACAGAAGTAGTTTCCTGGAGGGGGAAAGGTGCTAAAAAGTGACAAACTGCTTTTGGTGAAGGCATTGCTGTTGGTGGGTTTTCTTCTTTGTTTGTTGGGGGTGGGGGGGTGGGGGTGGGTGGCGCGTGTTTTTAGCAAAAGGGAAACCTAAAAGCAGAGGTGAAGAGGGACCAGTCCTACTGATTTTTTTAAAAATTTTCTTATTCTGTTAATTGAGCTATTCAGAGCTTTATTTATACAGGTATTTCGAGAGTGTAATTGAAATACCATTTAATAATTGTGAGAGGCACAATTTCCAAAAAGTTTATACCAAAGATTTCAAGTTTGTAATGCATTTGTTACAGCTTCACATAGAAAAATTCCAAAGCACTTTAACACTTCCAAAACAAACATGTCTAAGGAAACTGCAGTTTCCCCACAGACAACTGACAAGCAGAAAGTAAGTCTAATTTAATTAGATAAATTATTCATTGTGAATTACTCATGATACATTAGTTATCTTGCGCACGCACACACACACGCTTCAACCATATAAACTCTCTCTAATCTACAAGGATGCTTTCCAGGAGACCAGTAATATTTTAGAATACAAAACAGTACAATAAACTTCCCAGACAGTACTTCACTTACAGAAACACCACACAAAAAGCATAACCCCGCAGATGCATTCATTCAGATGGTAGAAGGAAAAGGTAGTGCTCACCCTTCCTATTCGGGAGTGAAACAGCACGAGGAGGAAGTTCTTTCCTAGGGATTTGACTCTATAGCAAGACTAGCACACTACTACACAGTTACTGAGCATCACTATGGCTTAAGGAGTAATATTTAAAAAAAAAACAAAACAAAAAAAAACCCAACCAAAACCAAACACAACCAACCAACCAACAAGGAAAGAAGAATGCAACCTTTTTGCTGACAAAAAAATTATGAATGGAACACAATTCTGAACTGGTCTACCGCTTGTAAAAATTACGGTCAAACAGAATAAACAAAGAAATAAACTGGGTTTTACCTCTTGGATAAAAGCACTAGATCTAAACTCATACTCCAATCCAATAGTCAACATGGAAGTAGTACACCATTTGCCATTTATTTTCAAAAAGAAGGAATCCCAACAGCTCGCTTTCTTAGGATAGGGAAACCTCAAGAAT
The DNA here is from genome assembly GCF_963210335.1 of Falco punctatus. Taxonomy (NCBI): domain Eukaryota; kingdom Metazoa; phylum Chordata; class Aves; order Falconiformes; family Falconidae; genus Falco; species Falco punctatus. Next base: position 91,220,830 of record NC_137585.1, read on the forward strand.
ATTTGTGTAAGGGAGCATTCAAAATGGACGGTTCGGGAGTCACAGTTGCAACATGTTCAGTAGTAAAACCTTGTTAAAGTATTCAAAACACAGTCCACGCATGGCAGCATGCCAATTGTGATAACTTCACATTAATTGACAAGATTTACTGAAGTGTTCAGTGCACGAATACTTTGGATTAACTATCAGGAGGGATGCAAGGATAGCTGTTTATTCTGAACCAAACCCTTCAGGTTCGCGAGAAGAATAAAATGTTCTGAAAACAGCAGAGATCAAAAAAAGCCCAATGGTGTTGTTTAAAAGGCAAGAGGAAAAGATAAGTATTGGACAAAAATTAGGCAGACGATACTTTGGTGAAGGTGTCCAAGAAAAAATAAAGCCTGACTAGAGTGCAGGAGCAGAATATGGCTTTACGTAAAAGAAGTAACTGCAATCACTGTTTAAAATCCTTTCTCCTCCCGAATGGTTTCTTCCTACTAACAAAGTACTTCAATTTAAACAGGCTATATAAACACTGTATTCACCTGACCACAGAGCCAAAGAAAATACTGCTGCTGAAGAATCATTAACATCTGATGGGTGGACCAAGTTCCACCCTTGGGCAAAACCTGTCACCTAGGAGGCAGCAGAGGAAGAGTCAGCTCTGCGCTGATATGGTTCCTACAACACCACAAAGCAAAACTAATTTAAGAAAAAAAAAAGGTAAGTTTTTAATTTCCATGAATATGCTGAAAAGGCTAAAATGGGACCAATAGGTAAAGTTTGCTCAGCTGCTTGCCTGTGGTATTTACATATAAATATTGATATTAAAAACCTGAAATCCATTTCCATTTTAGAGTTTCCACTCATCTTCACAAGGTCAGAGAGCAAAGAAGCTGCAAGATTATCTCCAACTTTTGCCACAAAACCTGCTCTAAAGAGCTAAATAATGAATCATGCTACTAAGCTTAGTGAAGTGTTATAATTATTCCTCAGTGGTCTAAAAAAAATTTCCCCCTATGCCCATTAACATTTTCACACAACACTGTATATTTTGTCTGAATCCCTGCTGCATGTAAACAAGGCAGCTCAAGTGGGAGCATTCGGCTTAGAATTGTGTGTTCAGCGCAGATGCTGGATCCAGGAGGGAAATGATGAAGAACCAAGGCTTTTCCTGCCCCCCCCCCCCCCCCCCCCCCCTTTTTTTTTAATTAACTGAGCACTTGAATATCATTAGCAGCTCTAGACATCATAATTTCATTACTTCTTAAGAACAATATACATAAATACAAAAAGTGTATCCATAATTTCAGATGAGAAACAAGTACATTAGTGTAACCACGTTAGAGAAAAACAAAGGCTCAAAGAGCGAATTTTGCTGTCAAGGCAGCGCATGCCCATCTGCTGCACAAGAGTGCGCAGGAAATTCAAAATTCTATTCCCCATTTCTAACACAACCAGGCTACCACGCTGCAGGCATCCCACCTCAAACTGAATCTGCTGCTCTCCAGACCACTGACTCCAAGGATCGGAGTCTTGGTTTGGTCCACTCAAACCAAAGTAGGAGGATCCTGGCGAGCATGACAGTAGCAACAAATCCTCACGCTGCAATCTGGAAGAGGTCATCACACCGCCATCGCTGGCAAGGCTGGCCCATGGCCAGATGCCTCAAGCCACCACCGAAATGTTGTAGCTTTCCTTTCAGCAGACACATTCTGCCCTTTCACTCCTACCCCGGCATTAGAATCCTATAACTACCCTTTACCAGCGTAGGCTCCTCTCACTCAGGCTCAACTCACTTCCTCGGGCTCCCTTCCCACCGTAACAAACCATGTGCATTACGGACAGTGTGGAGGTGTCTCCCACCGCTTACTGTCTCTTCTGTTCCTGTACTAAGGAACAAATCGTATTACAGTTCAGAACAGGTTTGCCTCCCAACAACGCAAGAAGCACCTCCTTCAGATCTTCCCCCGCCTTTCTCCTATTCCCAGTTTTTTCTGCTTACTTCACTCCTTTTCTATTACTCAAGTTACACACATCCATTTTTCTTATTGTTGACCAAGGATATATATTTCCCCCTAAGTCCTTCAAGCTCACTTCTGCCCGGGATCTTTAGTCCAGTTTTCCTAAAATCTCACCACATGCCACGCTGGTTTTGCGTTTTTGTGCTTTTCCCCTGGACTAACTGGGAAGAAACTATTGTAAATATATACTGTTACAAATGCTGTTTAATGTTTATGCTATTATACAGCAGACACTTAGTAACAGACCAAGTTATACAGCTAAGTGCTACTTCTAGAAAATCCAAGAAATGTGTCCAGCTTACTGCTTTCTAGACCTGAGCTTCCCAAAGGCATGGAAATTGGGGCCAGAAGCCAATAACTTCTAGAAACTGATCTAGCCCACGTCAGTTGGACTAGCTTGTTTAAATACAAAAAAAAAAAAAAAAAAAGGTAGGTTTTGTGTTAAAAGATACTTTTCTATAAATTTGAAGTACAGTAGCTAGCCCTAACAGACAATAAACATAGAACAGAGAGAATGGTAACACCTGAACAACCAGCCAAAAATGCCCAATTTTGGCTGTTCCTCTTAAGAAAAATAAACCATTCAAGTTAAATTTGCAGGGGTGAGGGGTGCAGGGATTTGTTTGGTTTTTAAGAATGAGTTACAAATTTCTATTCCCCTTGACACAACTGAAACAAAACCACTATCCTCATTCACAGCCTCTCCTTCAGTCAGTTTTTGCTTTAGAAGAACCACATTCTCTCATGAAACGATGTCAATCACTAGTCTTGAAATCTTGCAACATTTTTTTCCACTCTGAAACATGTGTTTTCACAAAACACACCTGTTTCTAAACAAAGCATAGGGAGCAGCTGAACGTTCAGTGATGCCCTAGTAGTGGAGTGGAACCCAATGCTTGTGGGACTACATGTCTGAGAACAGCAGCCTCAGCTGAAAAGCATCAGTTAAGAGTAGCTGAACATCAGCAAATTCAGCTCCAATCTGTGAATAATGTCATTTGGCTTAAAACAAAATCATTACACCCAAATTTATTTTTGAAATTACAAGAGATTAAGTCTTTTAAATTTTCTTTTCCTTTCCAGACTTCTAGCTTGAATGTTCTGTAAGTTTCAGAAGCTATGAATTAATATAAAGCTAATAATGCTGTCACTGGAAAGCTGTTTTTACTTCCAGAAACTTCATAGTGCATCTAAAGTGGGGAAAAGAAAACCAAACCAAGCTGTCCTGCCTCACAGTGCTTCCCTATACCCCCCTAGAAGTTTTACAGAGTTCTGCTTTTTCCTGCCCTTCTGGACTACCATACGTAAAATCTGTCTGGACTTCAGGCAAAGAAGTTTGTTCCAAAACACACATCTGAAGCAATCTACCTGAAATAATCTGATCTTCAGACGGGCAATTAACCACCATTTCCAGATAAATGTTCAGCTTATGTCAGCACATCAAAAACCAAGGTGAAAGATTAAGGGATCGGTTTTGGTCACAAGCCATTGAAGCCAGGCCAGCTCAAAACACCCTGCCAGGTAAACACGCTAACAACAGGATTCCTAAAGTATACAGACATTCCCAAACTCACAGTTGGATGCAAACACTGATGGTATAAGCAGAGCTCTAAGATACCAGAACAAACTATTACTTTTAATATATAGCAGTATTATTTCTATACAAGGCAGAAAACCAATAATGTTCTTAATACACTATATTTCTCAGAGGTCATATGTGCAAGAGTAAGTCAGCCTTTTAAAAGACTTTAAGGATAAAAGGAAAAAAATTATCTGTCTTTATAAATTGTTTAATGCAGTAATTCATACTTTCAATATTCCTTGCCAAGTTTTGTAGAAGGCTTTTTCTTGTTATCTGATTGTACACTGAATTGAGTTAGTATACTTTCTGAAGACCAAATATCTCCATGTTTTATTTGCCTGCACTGCATGAATTTTAAGGGAGTGCTTTTTTTAATGTGCTCAACTCAAAACAAATTCCAATGGAGACATACAGAGGAAGATTTTTTTTGTTCTTAAGGGAACAGAAAAAGAAATAATTCTACACGCCAAATGGTTAAAATAAAAGAATGAAACGAAGACGTTCCTTTCAGGTACCTCTTGCATTGGCCACACTTCCCATGAAATCCTAAGGCAAAACCTACCTGGAACTGACCCTGGCATTTAATATTGCCACAAGCAAGAATTTCAGGCTGACATGAATATCAACCATATTGGATTTGGGTTTTTCTTCAGCAAATCCTTAGCCCAACTCCTTTGTTTCCTGTTGCCCAAAAAGCTTCCACCTAATTTCATGGTTACACAGGTAACAACAGCCACTTAATAACATAAAGGAGGAACTAACTTCAAATAAGGATTGGAGTGCCTGGAAACAGAACGATTCAGAGTTCTGCACAGTCCTACCAGAGCATCACAGTATTACCAAGGTTCATCAAGTAAGATCCCACCTGATGCCCAATAATAATAATAAAAAAAATAATAATAATCACATCTATATCTTTATCAACACCAGGCATGTTGGGCAATGTCCTAGGATGAAAAAGACTCCCAGAGATAAGGGGAGAATAATGATTAAGAATGAAAACACTGAAAGCTTCCAGGATCACCCCAGAAAGACACATGTCAAATGGTTCCAGTCAAGGCGACATGCAGGAATACTAACAAGTTAAAATATTACTTAAGAAGAAAAGGTGCAAGAAATAGAAATATACTGGAACCAGGAAGGACTAAGAGTCCAGATGTCCTGCCTGATAATATCCTATTTTAACTGACAGCTAATTAGGTTTCAGCTCATAATTTTTCATGATGGTAAGGTGATTTTACCTTTATATCATTATAGATTTATCTCCAACAGGAAAATACAAAACCTAAAAAAGACGACTGACTCACTGATCCAACAGGAAATTCAGCAAAGAAGTGAGTCAAGCCTACAGGAGTGGAAGAGTAGTATGGACACATTTTTCTTGATCTTACAGAAAAAAGTTGGCTATTACAAAAAATGTATTAAAAATAATGATAACACAAGAAAATGTCTGATCTAGAAGCAGTGCTCATTACATAACATACTGGTGCAGAATGGTAGGTTAACCAACATTACAGTGTAATGATCAATTTTCTAAATTACTCAGTGAAATTCACAGAAGCAGCGCAGTTCCGTGCACCACTGAGCCTCAGCAGCTTTACATGCCAGAATTACTAAGCATAACACGTGCAAAGAAGACAACTTCATCACCAGAAGTTGACACGTATACATGGGTAAGAACAGCTAATATAATGTAAAGGTCCACAGGCATAGCAAGTAAGGTCAAAAGCCTCAACCTTAATTCACAGATTAAGGACATGTGGGGTAAATAGGACTTGGGGAGATTACACTGCTCTCCTAGTGTAATTATGATCCACGGTTACACACCTTTAATCTACACAAAAATAAATGTCTAGTCTTAATGCAAATGACGTTCATTTCATCAAGACGCTAAGATAGTATTATACTCATGACTACTGATTTCATGTGAAACACCATGCATCCTGCCACATCACAGCTCAGTACTGCTCCAAGAGGGGCACGAGGAAAAGCCATGCAAGTTTGCAGATGCTTTCACCCAGGAAGACAGTACAAACTGATACTTCTCTATGATTTGCTTTGAACATTGGAGTGCTGTCAAATATATAGGAAATTAATGAACTATTTTAAATGTCTCCATTGGATACTATAATGATTTCTTTCCAGTCTGAAATGACCACTACACTGGCAGCTGTAAAACTTTTATAGAAGATGTACCAGATAGCTTTATTGTTATGCACAAAATCACCGCCTTAAATTCACTCCAAAGTTCTTGCTCTAAAATTGGGATTACAAATCTCACTCTCTAATTTGCTTCGCAGCATAACTACTTCATCACCTACTACTACATCACCTGTGTATTAAGCCGTTGTGCCAGTGCTTGTGCTTACGCTTACCTGCATTGCTATGATTTGATGGCCTGTTTTTAACTAACCTGCAGTACAGAACCTCTGCCTTAACTGTACTAAAACCCACAATTCAGCAGCAGTTAGTCAGGCGTGTTTTGCTAGGAAGTCACCCCAGAACGTTCTCCCAGCAATATCTTTGATCCTTCCCTTGGCTGCAAACATCTTCTGACCATTCTCTCCCCCAGGGCTTCAGAGCCTGAGCCAAGCACCAAGGATCTGTGAGAACCACAGCCTGTTTGAAGGGGAGGGACGCTTCACAACTATAAACTACTGTTTCCACAACTCTTGGGGATCTCTCTTCTTCCCAACATCTTCCTCAGTCCTACCCCTGATTTTCCTATTGCCAGCTCCCTTTCGCACTACAGCCCCACCATCTGAGAGAGGGATGATGTTAACAGAAGATTATTAGCTGGAATTGACCAAGATTAAACTGGTCTTGTAATGTTAGTGCAGAATGCAACACCACCACCACTCTTCGCCTCTCAAAATGCAAAGTTACAACACCAGAAGTCACACTGGGAGTACAGACTAGAGCACACAAAAGCAGTATTCATGACTGCCAGAAAAAATGTCATTTGCATAACCAGTCATGGAGAAAGCGTGTGTCAAAAAGATACATCTTCTTCCTAATACCAGTCTGAAGACACTAAAATGCAAGCTGCTAAGCAGTAGCAGCAGCAGTGATTTTGATGAACATCTTAGAAAGGATAAAGAAACGTGAACGATCCACTTAACAGGTATCCCACAATGGTACAAAAGACTCCTGAAACAGGAGCTCGTTGCTGAAGGCATTACTATTTTCATGACAGAAGCTGCTGGATGACCATGTGAAAAACTCAATGAAGAACATCACTGGTTTTATGACAGACATTAAAAACAAACTTTTAAGGAAGTAGCTTAAACAAGACAGATGAAGGTCCCCTGTGATTCATTATTTCCGTGACAAGAATAGTTGATGAAACAGTTTAAAAAAGACATAACAGTTTTTACTGCGGGACTAGAGAATACATTATGATTATACTCTGTTACTTCCTTGCAGAGGAGTTGTCAAACAGGGCTTTATTTTCACTTAGAAAATGATGCCCTAAGAAAGTGGCAATGATGCTTATGTATAAACTAATGAAAAAAATAGCCAAATTTTTTTCAAGAAAGGAAAAGACAGAAAAGAAAAAGGCACTTTTACCTAAAAGTAAACTGGGCTATTTTTGATCTACAAAATTATCTTTCCTTGAATGCCACATACACACACTGTCAGTTAGGGTCATAAAAGCTTTCTGTAAAACTGGAATGATGTCCACAATGTCTGATAGGAATTACTACCATCATTTGTCATTGGTATTAACTAGTGCTTTAAAACACTCTCTGCCACAAATGGAAAAAACTAATACAAAAAGTACTACAGCAATATAACAAACAAACGAAAAACAAATAAACCCAGCCAAAATATACATGGCAAAATGAAATTCAAAGTCTTTGCAGAAGCACACATTTCAGCTGTCAATACCTGAACACCTGGCAATGAAGCCATGAACAGTAAGTTGCTCTTGCAATATGCGTTCCAAATTCAATACTGAGGATCCAGACAACTCAAGAAATGAAACTAATTACAATTTAACACCACTTGCAAACACCACCCGTAAGTCACAGAAAGGCAACAAAAATAACGTATGTCTTGATGCTGACACACAATGTACCTTTTCATAACAATGAAGAGTTTGGGTTAAATGGAATGAAGTGCAATTATAACCAAGTTATCAAAAACGAGAGCAAAGAAATCTAATGCCTAATTGCTAAGCCTTTACAACAAGCAGGACAGCACATACTTGTAACTGCCCTCTTTTTTTTTTTTTTTTAATGCCCTTTGGTGACAACTCTGAAGCTGTGGATTACCTGAGAGGAAAACACTGATTCTCCATAACGAAGCTTTCTCCTACAAATGTGCTCCATTTAACTAAATTCCAGGAACACTGCAAGTTTTCAGGAGAGTGTGTGGGGGAAACTGAAAGACCTGCATGTTCCAGAAAGCCAACAGCCTCCCAGTCAGTATGCCAGTCCAAGTCACAAATATACAGAGGGCTGATTTAACCACTGAGCTGGAGTCGGTCCTACTGCAGTCTTACACCACCACATCTAGTTTACTAACAGTGAAACAGCAGCATGAGAAAAGATTAAAGAGAGAGAAACATGGTCATACCCTATAACCCAGTGACAGAAAATAAGGGATTAGATGGGTCAAACATCTGTTCCATTTGTTTCTACAAAGCACACAAACTTTTATACTAGACATTATGTGGCTTTCCACAGAAGTGAACAGCCCAATCCCAAATTAGGATCAAGAACCTCAGCACAGAACTCTTAAACCAAGTTGTTCTATGAATATCCACTTCAGCTTTTTATCAAAGCAGCTTCAGTGAACTTCATTTGCCACCCACCCACGCCTCAAAGAACTGCAAAAAAGTATCCAAAGCCTCAAAAACGTACTGGGAGAAAAAAAAAAAATCCTGTCCGGCTCCACACCAGTGATGAATATTTTGAAAATCCCTTCACTAGCACGTGTCAAATAACTTTTTCCAGATATTTATTGTAAGGCTAAAAGCCAAACTCAATGAGGCAGTGAGATTAGGTATTATATGATGTTGAATCTCAGTTTACACAGATGTGAAATAACTTGGATTTTGCTTTTCACCAGCTCTGAGAAGTTACGGTTTTTTCCCATCAATGTTTCAGAAAGCAAGAATTAAGATGAGTCTTACTTGAGATTCCCAGGTTAACACTTTCAGCACAAAGCAAAAGAAAAATATGTATAGGACAAAGTCAATGGAATGGTAATCTTGTTTTATAGATACACACAAAGTTTTGAGCAATTATGGCATAAGGATATGAAAGAGTAAAAAACAGGATTTTATTTAGATGCCTTATTCTCTTGGGGGAAGACCAAAAAAACTTTCAGAAGCTGCCTTTACTGAAAAAGAATCTATTACACACCGAGTTTTGTAAATATTTCTAAAGGCTACTTGTCTAGAATATGGTCAGCCAGGATATGGCCTTTGGATAATTCAGAGATGTAAAATGCCTTCTGACTTCTACCCTCCCTAGTGTCTGGGCTTTTCCACCCATGAAAAAAACCAAACTTTATTTATTTCCACTCTTCAAGATGTACATTCTTAAACTGAGTAATTTTTTGAGTGCAATTCTCACATAAGCGTAGGTGGTATAAACTTAGAATCTTACACAACTTTACTTTTTCCTCACTTAAGAAATCAGAACCTAATTTAAAACTGTAGAGTCATAGAAACATCTGTTCATTTTTGAACCTATCAGTGTATGAAGTATTTCAAACAATAGCAAAACAGACAAGAAAAAGCAAAACATCAAGTTCCCACAGGCTACGATTTGAACATTTCTTCTGATTTTTATCTCCTTATTGATAGGCAGAAAAGCCAACAAGCATTCAGCATACCTGCTCCAACTTCTTTTTCTTCTTCTTCAATGTTATTTTTTATACTGTCGTACTCCTCATCAATTGCCTGGTTGCCACGCATTTGAGACAGAATCCTTCGTGCTCTCTGAGTCTGGCCTTTCTGAATGAGCCAGCGGGGACTTTCAGGAAGAAACAGGAATCCAAGGAACTGTATAACAGCTGGAACAGCTGACAGGCCCAGCATGTACCTGGAAATAAGTAAATAAATAAATAAACATCTAATATTGGCCTTCAAAAACATGCTATGAGAAGACTTATTTACAGCTACTTAAGCTGTACTTTACAAATCAAACCCTCCTCCCCTCGTATTCTTTATCACTAAAAGTTAAGCAGGCAAGAATCATATTCTGCAAGTATTTTAGAAAACAGGAACCTTGCTTTCAATTCCACAAAATCTCAAGGATATGTTGACTACTCTGCCAACATTGACCCTACAGCTACTGGTCCTGAGGACACTAAATCAGACTAAATAAAAACTCTGAAACATTCCACTAGTTTGGAAACTGGTAATCCCTTTGGTTAAGATAAAAGAATGAACAGGAACCAAAGGGATGGAGAACAAATAGGCACTGCTGATGGCTAAAATGAGACTGAAACCCTGCTAATTGTTTTACAGATATTACAAAAAAAAAAAAAAAAAAAAAAAAAAAAAAAAACAAAAACAACAGAACCCCCCAAAAAACCACAAAACACCAAACAAACAAACAAAAAAAAACCAAACCAACCAATGAAAAATGCTTAATTTGGTCAGTAATATGTACGCACAGACATATGTGGGCAAGGAATATGCCTCTTGTGTAAGGAGATGCCAGTTTTAATTTTGAAAACTCCTGACTATAATAAGCAGGAACACTGAAAAATGTTCATTTCATCAGCATGGCAATTTACACCAGATCTTCTAGAATCTGCTGTTACATCTTCAGCCAGCTGCAACGTTAGGTTTTAAATCAAAACTGCATTTCAGATGCCATGAGTGGTTCCTATATACAGCATTAGGACTAGTTCCCTACTCAACAGAGAATTACCACTGGCCAGACAGTTAATGCTTTCAGGGATCAGCACCGACATCTGTACAACACCCAGAGCCACCATGAGTCACTCCAGCTGAAGTGGTGGGAAAGACTGTGGAAGACAAGCATGCCACCAACTTCCATGGGTGGTTCTGGTGTATACACTTCACTTTTCTACATTTATTCAATAAAACAGTAAGAAGAATAACAAGAATCGCAGAACAATGTGTAATTTTGTTCTGCTTTTTAAATCTGACCTTTTCCCATTTGCGCTTCACAGATTTTTTTCCACTTCCATTAAAGACTTTAAATGGTGCTGGTGTCACCTGTACATTACTGCAGCTATCACAGGTTTCACATCGGTGGTTATAATCATTAAAACACCTCCAGGAACTAGCCCTCAGACTGAACGCTGAGGTTAGTCTGTACACAAACAGGTTCATACCCTGACATCAATCAGGGGATTATGGAGATTTCCTAATCTCCCCTCTAGCACCTCTCTTCATACCCCAGGCTGCATGCTTTCACACAGACAATTCAGCAGTCTCTCACCTGGATGTTTTTATAAGGCATGCTATGAAATGAGCTTGCTAACAGAGCAGGAAGAGAGCACAACCATTAACAAAGACCTTGTTTCAGGGCAATGAACCAAACGTATTTGTCAAGGCCAAATGCATTTTGGATGAAAATGGAAAAAGATTTTCTTAGCAGCATTTGTAGATTCAAAAAAGGAAAAAATGAGCAATACAGCAGGGCAGAAAACTGAAGAATGGGGAAAACATCACCCAAAAGGTAATGCAAAGAGGATGACCTCCCCAAACCAATGTGTATGCAGGCCAGTCTTGCCATCCCCAAGCTGAGCCCTCAAGTTCTTCCTAAAACTAGCAAAAATTTCCAAAGGTCACACAAGTAAATCTTGCTCTAGAAAGAAATCTGTAAGGAAGTCTCTTATTTTCTAACACTTTAAGAATGGTATAGCTGATCATTAGTTAAAAAAAAAAAAAAAGCAAAGCAGAAGGAAGAAAAATTCTAAATGCAAAGCTTGTGTTAGATGAGTAGTCTTCAGATGTCTAAGAAGTATCACTAATTCACTGCTGTTCTCATTCCTCCTTCACTAATATTCTCATTCATTAATGTCCTCATTTCTTCTAATGCTCTTTTGCCTCCCAAATATTTTGGTAGCTGCATACACAATCACCTTTACACAGACACCATTGAAGCTCACTGAACTGTATATTCAACATCTGCATTAGAGTGGTATTTAGAAAGCCTTTTCTATTTCAAATAAAGAGTAAAACAAAACCACAGAGATTGAAAACATAATCACTGTATTCTGTCAAACTGCAAGCAAAAGGATCTTTCCATGCATCTAAATAAACAGATTTAGTCCTTTACACTCATATTACCTAATTTCTGCTCCTCCAAAGCCATTCAGTCCCTGAAATACATACAGAGCCTCTAGAACTAAACAGCTAGGTACCTGCAATCATCTTAGGAGGCAAAACCAATCGAGGCTCCCGAAAGCTCAGTCCAGCCTATTAAAGCTACAAGTTGGACTCCGTTGGATTGTTGATCACAGGCAAGATAAAAAAGCAGTGTACAGAAAGTGCTCACTCGCTGAAGTTAGTTTCCAATTGACATGCTTCTGGTCAGTTGAGTGCAAGGAGCAGACCAGAAGGAAAATGTTCAGTTAGGAGCATACATCCATTGCAAGTTCAAGAGTTGCTGCCATTTTCAAGCAGATCAAGCAATTTTGCTATAACGAATTTAGACTAAAATCAGGCAATTTCAGACATTTCATGCAGTAAGCCAGCTTTCAGAAATCTAATATAGTTCTTTCCTATACAGAGTACAAGACTTTGAATTTGAAGCCAGATGTCTAGCAGACCTGAAAAAATCCAGCATGAAATTTAATAAGTCTGCTGTAACATTTCTTTTTCTCAGACATACTGTTGCAATACTATTAAGATGGCATTAGCAGGGTTTATATAGCTAAACTGACACCAGAGTCAGGTAGAATATTTGTTTTCTTTAGTTTATTTTTAATTTAATATCCAGCATTCCCAAGAACAAACAGAGCCAAGACAAAGTAAAATTCCTTACTGGCTTTTGTAGCAATCCAATACTTAGCTATTCAGTCACTAAGAACTATAATAATTGCTGTAATTTTCCTTCTTATGCGTGATGACTCAGGAGCGAACATCTGTGATTCCTCCCCATGCATTTGCTGGCCACTCTCTCCAGGTGACAGACCATCTGTACTCCTCCCTGCTCAGTCTTCCTTGTGATAAACTAACTGAGGGCAGACAAGTACACAATCCCCAGGTAACAGCTCCAGCATCACAGCTGAGAAACCTTGGATGCCTCATCACTAGCACAGCCTCGGTTTCTACCCAATGCATTGTCAACAGTTTCACTTTGCTCAGTCCAGCAGAACAGCCAGCGCTTGGTACATAAACCACAGCATTACTGCCTCAGCAAAAGTTATCCAGCATGAGCCAGAAGGCTGCAAGAAACAATCACTCCTCACTACTCAACACACTGTGCTGAATCTGGAAGACTGAGACCACCAACGTGAGAGAAAGCTACAAACCAGGAATAGCAATAGATCGCTAAGACTATCACGCGACTGGAGTGTGTGACACAAAAGAAGAGGCTGAGAGAACTGGGTTTGTGCTGCCCAGAAAGAGAGATCATCAAAAGGAGATCAAATTGCATCTTTCCCAACTGAAAAGGAGCTCATAGAGAAAACGGAGATAAGTCTCAGATGTACACTGTGGAAGGACAAGAGTCAACAGGCACAAGTTACAACAAGGAAAATTCAGATCAGAGATGATGGGAAATAATTCTTCTCAGTAGGAGTGGCTGAACACCTGAACAAGTTGTCTTGACAAATGGAAACGTCCCTTGTTGGAGATTCTCAAAAGCTGGCATTTCACACAGCTCTGATCAAATGCTCAACCTCCTAAGTCTTACTCAATCCACAGGTTCTGGATTTTACTTTTAATTTTTTTTTCAGTTTGGATACTTAAAAAGCCTGAATTGTACCAGAGTTGTTTATTCTTTGATCCAAACAGAAGAATAAGTTATACCGATGTAGAAGTTCCCAGAGCAGTTGTGCAGCATTTCAGTGGGTGGGGGCCTCATTCCTATTTTAGGTATAGCGGCATATCGAAACACCAGTGTTTTACAAAAAGATAAAAACTACATTTGACAATGATTACTGCCTTCCACCTAATCTTCCACTTCACGTAAATATATTTACAAAGTAAGATATCAAAAGATGGTAACGTCTGTGTGTAACAAACTGGAATTTTTCACTTAAATAATCATTTACATACAAATGGCCTTGTCAATTCTGTGTCACTGCTTGATTTTGGAAACTGATACATCCTATACCACAATGCCAGCTCTTTGACTAATTGTTTCCAAAGAAGCCTAAAAGTCTGTTTCTAAGCTATGAAAATTCAAGCTAGGGAATATCTTAGTTTACCTAAACAACTAAAAAAACACAGCTCCAATAAGATCTTGTCAGATACTTTATTAGCTTGTATTTTCTTCTAATATGCTAGTATTTACTGAAACATACAGATGTTATACAGATACACACAGCCTTACCTCCTATGTGTCAGCACACTCATGGGAAAAAAAAAACCAACAAAACAGATTTACATCCACAAAAGCTTCCCCCAGCTGAAGCCCTAACCACTGAGGGAAACTGAACTTGGAAAATCTGCCTAAACAGAAAGTGCACAGTGCCTCTAACAGTAACAGTGACTCAGAACTCCAATTCTAAATAATATCTTTACTTGTCCGTTCCTCCCACCCAGCCCCATGCATAGGGAGCCACTACACTAGCAAATTATTTAGGCTAAAAGTTAATTTAAAATAATAAAGCAACTACTGAGTAACTAGCCTCAGGGATCAAATACTTCAGTTTGTATTTTACTTAGAAATGCATTACTGCATTACATTAACTTTTCTCAAAATTTAGCATATTTCTTTAACTGCAGAAAGGGATTAGCAATCCTATAAAACTAAGTTCTTCTTTCAGTGAAGACTGTTTCTCAACTCTCTGTAAGCAGACGTATAGTCTGCCAGAGAATGCAGCTGCATTATAATGAAAAGGTCATCAAAAGGTTCACGTAAAAATGCAAAATGCCATTTTCATTTGAGCTAAAGTAATCAATGCATTTTCAGAAAGCACAAAGCAGAACTATAAGTTAAAATTAAATTAAAATTAAATAAAATTGGCACCAAGTTACTTTTTTCTTAAGGTCAAAATGTGACTTTTTTTTTTTTTTTTTTTTTTTTTACAAAAAAGGCAAAGGAAACAATCACATGGACAAAAAGTAAAACCCTCAAATTTCTTGAATCTTCAGACATACAAAAATTAAACTGTAGATTCATTACAGAAATGGTTTTTTTGTTTTAATGCATACTTTTTTGCACAACATAAAAAGATCAGCTTCCAAGTTCTGTGTACCAGGTCCCTAATTAATCATTCCTAACTTAAAACTCAAACGTCAGTGCACCCAGAACCCCTGTTCAGCTCCATTAGAAGCCAGAGAACGTTATAATACTTAGGTTGCAAGTTTTTGGGGGTGGGGGGAGAATCCTTCAATTTGGGATTTTCAAATAGCAAAATGATTCCAGGCTGCAGCAACAGAATCGAAGGCCCTACAACAACGTGCGTCCCCTTCCCAAGTGTCTTTCAAGAGAAAAGAGCACATCATCAAGCACAAGTTTCCAGAAGCTGTTATTCCTCCTACACATTTCTGTTAATTATTTTTTCAAGTCAACACTGTAAGTAAAAAAACTCTCAAATGACAGACCACTTTAAAGGCGGTAGGCATAAGGCTGCAGTCCAGAAACACTTGGTGATGTTTACAGGGAAAGCAGAATATCCAGAAAGCAGAGTAAAAGAGATTTGTGTTATTCTATAACCTAAACTTTTAACTATAAAGTTATGCTACAACAGCCTTCAATTCTGATTGGATTACTACTGCTCAGATTAAGAATATTCAAAATACACCTCCAGTCTGCACATACAGCATCATACTCACCGGAAATTTGCCTTTTGAAAACTCAGCATATAATTATTCCAAATGCAAAAGGCAATGTACTTTCATAAACTTCATTACAATCATTCAAGCTTGTTGACGCATATTTATTGCTCATCCATTTTAAAGTTTAGTAAAGTGAAAAAACCTAAGTACACTGAATACTAAGCCTAAGTGAGAGCAGTATAGATATCATTTAGCAAAAGCTAATTATTAAAGTTCCATTTCAGTATACAGTTTTACCACTTTATACGGAAATTCTATTTTACCAACAAGAATTATAATAGCTGTCAACCAAACCACAACCATGCCAGTTTTGCTTTTAGCAAGGAAGACTCACAAACCTCCATCCATCCTTTGCGAGGTAGCTGAAGATTCCATCAACAACACTTGCAAAAAACTGCCCTCCAGTGATGAACAGAGTGTTAATGGTGACTAATCTGCCTCTTAAGTGCGGTGGAGCAACTTCTGCGATGTACACTGGTACAGTCATAGATGCTACACCTACAAGAATAAATTCAATTATAATCATAAAATCGAAAGAGATAGTACATCCCTTTTTCATCATAAAATATTATACCATTTAAATAGAACAAGCTGGAAGAATTTAATTTCCAGGTTCCAAAAGATGAAAAGATAGAAAAACACACCTAATGAACTCTAGAAGCATACCCAGAGCAAATGGGCCCACACATGGGTTGCTAGTGGCTGTATCGCAAGTTTAAGGTTTGGTGTAATGATACAAGAAATAACACACTTCAGTTCACACTGAATGTACACTAAGATTAAATAAAAAGCATAAATATATTTAGTTTTGAAACCGAGATGCTACAATTCAAGTAAGCACATGCAAGTCAAAGTGACTAACTGAAGAAGCCAATTGTTCACAGCTCTGAATTTAAACAGAACTTTAGCCTGGTTTCCACCTCCAAGAAAAAGCAAGGACAAGCATCGTCATTATCATAATTCTAATTATTATGATGTAATTTCATTACTGTTACATAGAACAAATTGTTTCTGGACTCTCTTGGTTGTTTCTTGACTTAGTTTAAACATATTTCATACGCAGTACCAAAAACTCAACCACCATAAGGAAGCAAGGACTGAAGCTAAAGTACAGAAGCTTTTTATTCTGTCTTAACACTGGTAGGATTTCCTATGAATTATGCAACGGCCCTAAATGAGCCATTTGTGCAAAAGGCAGAAATGCCCATGTGGAACACACAGAGGAGCACATGCACATACGAAAACTGTAAAACCAGGAGTTCAACAGCATATGAAGAACAAAGCTGGGTGCAGTCATGCTTTGGTGGTCCAAATCCACCAACAAAGTCATGTTCTTATTTAAAGGAAAATTATATTCCTATTTCCTTAAGAGAACCAACAGTGACAACCAACAACAATTCCTTCTGTAGTTACAACTGGAAGTACCTTGGCAGCACACACAAAAAAACACTGCAACTGAAGCCAGCTGAGATACAACTTGGGCACAGTGAGCAGAGCCAAGCACCACAGACATCACATCTTCCAGCCTGGAGCAATCCCACCGGGTCCGCACCAACAGCCCCATGCCAACGCGGGCGAGTGCTGCACCTCCTGCGGTAAGTGGGGTCACCTAAAGGCAGGCAGTGGCTCCTGAAGCACACTGCGGCTCCTGGCTCGTGTCACTGCAGAAAGGCTTTGTCATAAAACAGCAGAGGCTTCAGCCGGCACCCTGCAGCCTGGCTGACTCACCCAACTAAGAGCACAAAATCATCTTTAGCAATGAGGCTAGCCTGACAGAGCTGCTGGGAGCCTCCAAACGCCTAAGCGAGGAATCAGATTGTTTCAAATGGCATCAGAAGATCCTTTGTTACAATAGGTAAACATGCACAGCAGCCTCTCAGCATGATAACCCAGTTCCTGGCAAAGCCTCCAAGGACATGCCGATGCCTCCTCCTCCTATTGATTGAGCAATCCACATGGAATAAAAAAAAAAAAAAAAAAAAAACAAACCCCACAGATAAGTGTCAGAGAAAAAAAAAAATCATTAAAAGTCTATTCACGCATTTTTCAAAGCCAACCGGAATGCACCATAGAAACAAGCTTTCAAATAGCCCTTTGCCTGTTTGATAGAGAAGCAAATTTTCAAACGTAGTCCACCTTGACAGATATTTCTCTCCCATCTTACACATCAACACTCGACCCAATTACAATTAAAGCAGTGAAGATGGCGCACGTCAGGGAAAAGCCTTTATGAGCAAGTCCCCCTTCTGCGACCAAACGCTGCTGAGGACCCACGCGAGGCAGCGGCTGGTGCCAGCTGGGGTGGTGGGGAAGGGACCTGCAGCTGCCGCCTGCCCGCACCCCCAGCACCCCAGCCCACCCCACAGGCTGTTAGGTCTTGACCGTCTCCACAGGTGGTTCTCCAACCAAAATGGTTCTATGATTCTGCAACATCCATGTCAGCTTTCTCACCCTGAGACTTTTCACAACGCTGCTGTCAGAAACAGCCTTTTTGACTCAGACTCCACTTCCTCTGCTGGGTTTCCCAAAACATATAGGTTCAAAACATCCAAACAAGAACCTCGGTTCAGAAGATGAAGTTATGTTACGTATTTCCAGTTATCACCTAGCTATCAAAACATACGCTTTACTACTCTGAGTCTGAAATGGGAGGAGAAAATCAGGAAAGCCTCCCCAGTTTGCCTGGACAACATCCAGCAAGCATTCACACACAAACCCAAAGTTTTTTCTAAAATAGCACCAGGAGTTAAAAAAGGCTATTCTGAAACAGATCAAATTAAAGGGGAAAAAAAATCATACCACTTTAAGGAAATAATGTTTTAGATTCTATAACGTTACATTACAGGTTGGCTTATCAGCTGCCTTAGAACGCATCAATGTTCTCCAGATTTTCCTCCTCTAATCTGAAGATACAGCAGAACACAGGGGAGCAAGTTCTTGTGAAAAGGCATAGTTGGAAGCAAGGCATTACATATTAACCAAATATTAAAATCTCTAAAATACATAACCAATATTCGTTATGTAGTTATTTTAATAGCTAGATATTAAAGACATTTGAAAACAAGGAACAGCTTTCCTAGCAAAATATTTATGGCTGCAATGGAACCTGTCCTTAATCTTTCACATGAGAATGCCTTCAGTTACACTTAGATGACATTTTCTAATATGCTCGCACCGTTAAACTGCTCACACCAAATAAAAGATTCTTGCTGCAGGCAAGTGTATTACTACCTAACTAATAAAGCTGATAAGTGACAGGATGTGAGGAAAAGAAAATGAAAACAATTAACTGGAAATATGTCAGAGAAAGTTTAAGCTCTACATTGTGCACCACAGCTATGAAATCTGAGACAAGAGAGCAGGCAAACCCAAGCTGCAGCCTCTTGAGTAACCAAGGCATTAACCTTCTGCCCTCATTAAAGAGTAAAGCTGAGAAAAACACATAATAGAAGGTTCCTTAAATTTAGACCACAAGATGCATCTAATTATTATACAGGAAGCGTTAGATGACACAACGGACTAAAATCATGATATTAAATGATTTTTCACTTCAACACTTAGGAGACTAATTACTAGAGCTGCCACTATAATCTGCAGACAAAAGGAAAGCAGAGACAAGACAGTGCACAGCTCAATTTTAGGACAATCAACAGAAATCAGATATAAAAAAGGCATTTTAGAATCACATTACCATCCAAGAAAGGTATTTTCAGTATGAACATGTAAGCATTATAAAGAATTCATTAAGAAGTTCAGGAAGTCAACAAACCTACCTACAGGAGAGAGAAAAAGGTCATGAAGAAGAACTCCTATGATAATGGGCAGAATTAAAAATATATTTCAAGAAATGAGATTAAGGTAGCAAAACAAAAGGACTAAAAGAATCCAAGATCTTGTTTATAAAAAGCACTTGCAAACAAATACTAGGAAGATGGAGTAATTTTAAAGACTTTTTTGCAAGATCAGAGGGATATAAACATATCCTGTAAAGACCAGGACTTCCAGGGCAGCTCCAGTCATGTGCCTAGCAGACATGAGGGAGGGTGCGTCATAAATACAGATGAGCAACAAAAGCTGGAAACAGGATATTGAACGAGACGCACTTTTACTCCTAGCATAATAAAAATGCTCTAAGGCAGTCATTTCACTGGTGTCAACCAATTACCAGTGTCAGGAGCAGCAGAAACATTTGGAAGGATTTCTGACAATTTCTTTGTTGTTGCTGTTCAGATTACTAACCAAAAGGTTCATAAACACACGAAATAGGTGACAAGAATTGAGTAACTTTAAAAAAACCTGATGCAACTCAATCAGCCTTTCATGTTTAGGAATGAAGAGGACTGACAGTTAACTAGAAGTGCTAATGGGGCACATCCAGGGGCCATGGTTCTGTCCCTCCTTCGTCCAGCTCGTGCTGACCTTCTGAGCCAACACCCGGTAAACCAGGGAATACAACCAGCTAAAAGGCTATCCAGCTGTTAAGAGGTTTGTACCACCTGGCTCCCTTACACAGTTCACAATGAGATCAAAAGCCTGTACTGGCCCACAGGCAGGACCACGTATGCTAATGGAGACCGGCCTGAACTGCTAGGAGACTCCAGACTGTCCAGTTGGAAACTAAAATCAGGATGTAATATAATAAAAACAAAACAAAACACACACACAAAAAAAAAACCAAAAAAACAACAAAACAAAAACCAAAAAACAACCACCAACCAAAAAGCAAAAATATCCTGGATCCTGTTTCAGAGAACAGCAACTGAGCCATTAATCTCGTAACAACAAAGAACATTCACAGCTCATTACAGAAATGTATCTGTTAGGAGTTCCAAATGAACTGATACAGAAGACACTAATACATTTCCTTTCAGGGAAAATGAAATCATGGGAATGAAGCATTCTTCACTGACACATAAAGCTGTACTGAGCTACTTAATCAAGGTAATAGTTTTGTTTTTTCACGTACCTTAGAATGAACTTGTAAGAGCAAACTTCCATTAAAATGTTAAACTTTAATGCAACCGACTTTAAAGTTCGCTTCATTAAGAAGCTGCCCATAGCAGTTTGTTCTACTCAGAAGGATTCCACGTAGCTTAAGCAAATTATTCCACAGATGGAGAATTTGTGGAGGCAACCTGATGAAGAAGCAAGTTTATGGCAAAGAGAATCAGGAATTAAATATTAATAAACAGCTTAATACAGGTTGTTATTCTACGAGAAATTTTGAATATGAATTCAAGGTTTGGTTGTTGTTTGTGGCTGTTGTTTTTGGTGGTTGGTGTTTTTTTTTTTTTTTAAATTAAATAGTAAATTGCAAAGGGGACAGAGGGAAGCTTGCCAAGCTACAGCTGAACATCAGGCTAATGATTTCTTCCAGCAACTTTGCAGGAAACCTGATCAACTTCTTACATCTTGGATATTGAACATGCGATCTAAATTTAGTGCCTTGAAATACTATTGATCCCAGAAGTACATCAGGTTATACAGACAAAGAGATTTTCATCAAGTATTTTCTTTCCATTGTGTTCCCACAAAGTATACTCTTAAGGTTTTTACTTCTGACAAAAACGGCATTCTTGCCAACGGATAACTTTAGAACATTGCTCACATTTGAGTAGTAATATTCAAGAGGATAAGGACAACTTTTTGAAAGGTTAACCCTTTGAAAGAATTGGCAGATTTCATAGTAATTGTATACTCCTTACTGCCAGTCTAAAGAATCCATTCAAGTGGTTTGTGAATGTCTATCATTGGCAAAATGGATACATTTTACCTGCAAAGGGTATTTTTTTTAAAAGACCGTGAGCTTTCACACTCATCCAAAAGAAGCTGCCAACAATCAGCCATCTCTACTCTACAGACAACTCTACAACATATTTTAATTATACGGCTCAATCTAAACAAAAATTCAGCCTTTTCATAGTCTTGTAGAGTCCTTTCCTGCTGTTACAGTTAACACTTCAGCTTTCAGTAATGACAGTCAGCCTCAGGGGATGTTACAGTGCCTCATCAAACACGCTAACAGGAACTACTTGAGAAAGCAGCGCACCTAAACACTGTTCTAGTACCCTAGCAGAAAAAGCTAAAATGTTCACTGAAATAGCTTGTATTTGAGTGTGATCATCAGGGGAAAGCTCGAGCCCCCTCTAACATCTCAGCTTTCCACCCACAGCATGTATCTAGTAAAAGCATTATCAGCAGTTTGTAACTTTTTACTGAAAGTTATTTCAAGAATGATTGGCAGCACACTTTCCCATTTCAATCTCTCTCCTACATCAGATTAATAGAAGTCCATTCCTCAGCAGTGGCACAACCGTACTCAGCTACAGCACAGCTCTGAAAAGAGCAGCAGGACAAAGCACCAGCACTAAAACCACATTGCTTTGGGAGAATAAATCACAGTGATGGTCAGGTGTATCTCCTCTATAATGGCTGTCCAATGTCAGCAGACCTCATTTAACTCTGGGATTTTATTTAAACACTAATTAATTAAATCAGAAAGAGCTGGTTCATCATAGTTAAAGAACCTGTACTGTCAAACATCTAATACACGAAGTAATCGCAGACCTTTATGTCCCTATCTAGCCACTAGCCCAAACCAGAATGACCAATATTATAATTAGCGGAAAAAAAAACTATGTTACTATGTAGCATCCAACTATGAAGGACTCCAAGGGATAAGAAGAACCTGAAGAAAAATAAATGAAATGCCTCGCTGGTTGATACTGATTCAGATTTATAGAACAATCACATCTTGATAAGCCTGGATGAGTAATTCATTCCACTGACCACAAGACGGTTTCTCACTGTTGTGTGTATCCATAAGGATCAAGAACACAAAATCCTTCTTCACCTAAAAAAACCTCAAGCTCTGCCCACTAGAAACAACCACAACTACCATATTGTAAATGCAAACCCTAAGAAAGGTAGCATTAGCCTTTGTGAATTGCATTGCACACAAGAGTAATTCCAAGTTTCAAACTGTCCCTTAAAAGATAGATGCAAACCCAGCTCATAAAAAAAATTAAGATGCCAACACAGAGTACAATTCCTGTATAATGACAGCACCAAGACCTTTCTTTGACATCTCTAGCGCAGTATCTTGCAAGAAGAGCATAAGGAACCCATGTATCACAGTACAGATACGTGAATACTCAACAAATTGAGTAATCAAGAAGGGACTATTCATCACAGTACTTATTTTCCTGCACTGAAATTCTGCAAGCCAAGGAAACTTTTTAATCGGGAAACTTTAATCGGGTCATGAAATGGGAAAAAGTGAGCCATGACCCTTGAGGCAAGATAGACAAGAACCTACCACGTACAGGCTACAGTGTGAAAGTTTATTAAAATAAAACTTAGTTTACTCAGTTTGTTAAAAGAGAACTTAGTTTAGCAAAAACTTGAAAACATACAAAAAAATTGCAGGAATCTTTAATAACATACATGCAGCAGTAAATAAAAGAATACTACCCACAGGCCAAAAACTACAGGCATTCAGTTCTACCAAACAACTCCTGATGTAGAGGGGGATACGAAACATGCCACAATCTGCGGACAACAACAGAGTAAGCAGGAGAGCTAGAGGGTGAGGGAAATACTTCTTCTCTGGGACAACTGTCAAACAGCAGTAACAGAGAATTTGAAAGCAAATGGAACCGAGAAAGTTTTTAAGGTCAAATGAAACTAACTGTAAGGGTTAGAACCACTTTAACTGCGGGGTCCTATTCAACCTCAGCCTCAACATTAGTACTATATCTAGAACAGCTCGTTTTGGAAAAGAATTTTTAAAAGAAATAATTTCTTCTATCCAAAGTTAATTTAAGATTATTCAAGGTTACAGTAATCCAAACACATGTTAAGAGGAAATTTATTTTGAGTGCCAAAGTCAAGAGGACAGAGTGGGATTTAATTAACCAGAGGCAAAATAGTCAAGCTAAACATCCAGAAAATTTGAAGCAAAGATCTTTGCAACTGCCCAAAACATAAGAGCATGCCTAGCACTACAGATATCAGACCACAGTTTGCATTTCCTAGCAACCCAGAATTAGCTACCCATACTCAGTCTTTCTTTATGGCCAGCATATATTCCTTTTAATGCAGTTTGTGAAACATCCGTGCCAGACATCTCCATGTTCAGCTGCCCTAGTTCCTGAGTGTCCTACTAAGGGCCTTCCTTCTCACATCGTGCCATACTGGGAACCTGTGCTTGTAGTTCATGCCTGTAGATCCCATTTCAGAAACCTGGCATTTTTAAAAGAAATTACTCCCTTCATGGTTCCCAAATCTATCCACAGATCTAGCTTTAAGATTTACCCTGGCTGAGGTTACTTCAAAACATTAATCAGAATGATGTCTAAAAGAAATCCAGCTAAAAGACAGCATCATAAAAATGGAACAATTGCACTGGTAATTAATTGAGTTACTTCATCAGTAACAGTTTCTTCAGAATATACAAGCAAAGTGATTGATTGCCAACCTACACCTTCATTTTTCAATAAGCAGTTAAAAAGTCTTCTTTAGGTCACCTACACAGCTATCAATTAGCAACTTTCAACACTGAAGCGGATTTTCTCCTTCTTCTAAAGTGATCCAGACAAAAGCAGATGGATTATTTCTGGATCAGCATTTTTAGGAAAGCCTAAATAAGAAAAACTCTTTCTCAAAGAGTACATGTGTGTTCATATGTGTACATATATGCACAAAGGTATACCAGGGAGGGAGTATCACTAATTTTCAATACTGAGTTTGCTATGGCTCCCTCTACTTGAAAGGTACCAAGAATTTCTGAACCATACAAGATTAACAATCAGCCCTAAAAATGACTAAAAGCTACCAAAAGCAACTAGCAAAAAGTCCTAATTTGTTTTGTTTCTGAATTACTTTTGATCAAGCACTATTTGCAAAGATTTTGTGAACGTACAAGCTGTGAAAGATCTTTCACTGTGAAAGAGCGAAGCACCATAAATTTTTATACTACTCAACGCAACCATTATTTTTACCATATTGCAAAAGCATCTCACTTCAGAAAATAAGAGCATTTTATTTTTCTTTCACTTGAAAATTATAAATACCACATAGTAGTTTTCTTTATGACAGCTTGTACAAACATGTAAGGCAAGCAGTACTTAATCTACTTTAAAAGTGAAGCTTTTCGTTTAAATAAACACTAATTGACACAAGCAGTGCTTTGCTGTAGGCATTCTCTAGCACATGCAGACTATGCACTGTACATGCTGCTCACTTACACCTAAGAAAAAGAAGCAGATGAACTTGGCCAGGTCCTGAGGCAGTCATAGCCAAAGATAAGGAGCTGCTTTCCCAGCCAGCGGTTCCTCCTCATCCAGCAAGGCAGCTGATCAGGATACGTAGCCGCATCTCAGCTGCTCCATTTCCTGCTCCAGACACTTGATCTGGTGGCTAACACACACTTGTGCTAAGGCACGAGATCACAAGTGCTAACTGAGCGGCTGAGGAATGGCATCCAGCTCTTTCTGCTGACTCAGCCAAGCAAACAGAAATTTCCAGCAGGGGAGGATGTTTTTAAAATGACCCAGAAAGCTTTGGCAGGACTCACCTGCATAACCACTCATATATGCTAGAAAGCCAGTGCTATGAACACTATGCAATCTTCACATGGTTAAAAAAAAAAAATCAAACAAAATCCCCAACCAAACAAAACCAAAATACAATCCCACGCTAAACACCCCAGAAAAACAACTGAATGCTTCAAGGATTAGCAAAGATCTTCTGTGTAGAGACATTTTATTTCCAGAAGACAAGGGCAATGATTTGAAAGCTATACATAAAATTAATATTCCTTTCCAACTTTGCACTTCTGTTTATAAACCTACTCTTTCTTTCCCAGTTCTACTACAGTGATGCTTTACCCAACTTAGAATAATTTTAAGAGAATCGGTATCTAAACACGAACAAGCTTTAGAAGCTGAACTACAGCTTAGCTAAAAGTATGCCTTTCACTTACTCCTGAAAGCTCTCTTCAACTAAGAAAAAACTTGGGTTTAACAGTGCCTCTTTCTACAAGTGTAATTATTAAAACAACAGTTAAACCAGTTAATTTTTCTGTAAACTGCTTTAGGTTTCATTGAATTAACCAAAAGTCCAGCAACTGACTCCAAACAAGCAGCTTAAGATGAAAATGAGCAGAAGAATGCATTTTCTTAGCTACATTTGCCATCAATTAAAAAAACTAATCTAGAAAGTCTAATCCCATTGCAAATTTAGTATTTTAGACAAAACTCATGGAGTAACATTGAATGTGTTTGTTCACTATTCAGGAAAGACAGCCATAAAAATATTGTGTCTAGTTTACATTCCCATTAGTTTTGTGCTTGCAATGGGTAAATACATTGCAACCATCAACGCAGAAAGCCGTATTTTTGTATGAATTACTACATTTAGTTACCCACTCATGCAAGAAACAGCATGACTTGTAGGAAGACAGGTGCCAGTTATATGGTTTTACAACTACTGCTCTAAAAAATAAACAAAAGCCCTCTGAGCCTTTTAAAGCTTAAGGCCTGATTTTATAAAAGAAATTTCAGTTATATCATTATAATAAGTGCAAGTAGCACTTCTAACAGTAATGTAAGTATAACTATCAATATAATGAAAATACAGAGTCACAGTAACTGCTCAGTTTCCTTCTATACTAGAGGTTTCATACACAAAAAAGATTGTGTCTACAAACGTAAGTGATCTGTGTAGAGATAATACGACACATTTTTTGATCATATGGGAAAATAAATGATGTCTGTATTTGCAATGCTGGAGGTTGGGGGTGACGGTGGAGATCAGTATAGTACCTCTCCTTTAAGACACCTCCCAATGGCATGCACATTTTACATGCTATGAGGAGTAAAGGTGTTCCCAGAGCACATGGGTTGAGTGCTGCATATTACTTTATGAGAAGCAGCTCAGCTTAAATATCTAGCTTCCATGCAACTTTTCCCCATGGTCTGGATTTTCCCCACTACCGTTTTGGTAACAGCTGCTTGGTGCCAGTGGCACGCAACTGTAATAGAACATCCTATGGAGGAATCCCGGGTAAAGATCTCTTAAGTGGTTAAGTCTCAGAAAGGGTTTTGACTATTAGGACAAGGATCCTGGACTAGACTGTCCTTAGCAGAGGGACGAGCCAGTGCTGAACTTCTTCAAGCCACATAGGTTTACTCCTAGAAATGACCTGCTAGTCTGGACCAGCAGTCACAACTGCAGGATTCGCAGCGTTAACCTGATGAAACCTAAAATTCACAGAATTCACTCAAGTTGCCAACAAATATGAGGGTACTTTAACCTGTTTCAGTGTATATTGGCTTCCATCAGTTGCTTATGTTGACCAGAAGGAGACATTACAAGTGAAGAATGAGGCTTTTTTGTGTGGGGAAAAAAAGCAAGACAGTAGCTGTGAAGCACTGAGTGGAAAAACTGAGCAGATCAACAGTGGCCATCATGGAAACATGGTGGGATGGTTCACACACCCGGAGTGCTGCGATGGATGGCTACAAACTCCTCAGAAGGGACAGACCAGGAAGGAGAGGTGGAGGGGTAGCTCTGCATGTCAGGGAGTGTTTTGACTGCCTAGAGCTGAATGATGGTGACAGCAGGGTTAAGTGTTTATCGGTAAGAACTGGGGGAAGGCCAACAAGGCAGATACCCTGGTGGGAGTCCATTACAGACCACCCAACCAGGATGAAGAGGCAGATGAAACATTCTACAAGCAGCTAGGAGAAGTCTCACGATCCCTAGCCCTTGTTCTCATGGCGGACTCCAACCTACCGTATGCCTGCTGGAAACACAGCACAGTGGGTGGGAAACAGCCCAGAAGGTTCCTGGGGTGCGTGGAAGAGAACTGCCTGCCACAGCTGGTCAGCGAGCCAGCCCAGGGAGATGCCCCACTGGGCCTGCTGTCAGCAAATGGGGAAGGGCTGGTGGGCGATGTGGTGGTCAGAAGATGCCTTGGGCACAGCGAACATGGTATGACAGGTTTTGGTTCTGGGAGAAGTAAGGAGGGGGGTCAGCAGAACAGCTAGCATGGACTTCCAGAGGGCCAACTTTGGCCTGTTTAGGATCCTGGTGGACAGGGTCCCATGGGAGTCAGCCCTGAAGGGCCACAGGGTCCAGGCAGGCTGGACATTGTTCAGGAAGGAAGTCTCAAAGGTGCAGGATCAGGCCATCTCTATGTGCCAAAAGATGAGCTGGCGGGGAAGATCAGCCTGGCTGAACAAAGAGCTGTGGGTGGAACTCGGAGGAAGAGTTTACCACCTTTGGAAGAAGGGGCAGGCAACTCTGGAGGACTATAAGAATGTCACAAGGTTATGCAGGGAGAAAATTAGAAAGGCAAAAGCCCAGCTAGAACGCAGGTTGGCCACTACCATAAAATATAAAAAAAATGTTTCTACAAATACATTAGAAACAAAAGGAGGGCCGAGGATAATCTGCATCCTTTATTGTATGCACGGGAGAAGATTACCAAAAAGGACAAGGAAAAGGCTGAGGTACCTAATGCTTCTCTGCCTCAGTTTAACAGTAAGATCAGTTACCCGCAGGTTACTCAGCCCCTCGAGCTAGAAGACAGGGATGAGGAGCAGCAGAATGAAGTCCCCACAGCCCAGGACGGAACGGTCAGTGACCTGCTGCTCCACTTGGGACACGCACAAGTCTATGCAGTCAGATGGGACCCACCCGAGGGTACCGTACTGAGGGAGCTGGGGGAGGAGCTCACCAAGCCGCTCTCCATCATTTGTCAACAGTCCTGGCAAACTGGAGAGGTCCCAGTTGACTGGAGGTTAGCCAGTGTGACATCCATCTACAAGAAGGGCAATAAGGAGAATCTGGGGAAGTACAGGCCTGTCAGCCTGACCTCAGTGCTTGGGAAGGTTGTGGAGCAGAACATCCCGAGTGCCACCACGTGGCACGTGCAGGACAACCGGGGGATCAGGCCCAGGCAGCATGGGGTTATGAAAGGCAGGTCCTGCTTGACAAACCTCATCTCCTTCTACAACAAGGTGACCCACCTGGTGGATGAGGGACAGGCTGTGGGTGTTGTCCACCTGGACAAAAGCCTTTGACACCATCTCCCACAGCGTTCTCCTGGAGAAACTGGCAGCTCACGGCCCGGGTGGGTGTACTGTACCCTGGGCTAAAAGCTGGCTGGCCGGCCGGGCCCGGCGGGTGGTGCTGAGCGGAGTCACATCCCGCTGGCGGCCGGTCACAGGGGGTGTCCCCAGGGCTCCGTGCTGGGGCCAGCCCTGTTTCATGCCTTTATCAATGACCTGGGCGAGGGCACCGAGCGCACCCTCGGCCAGTTTGCAGGTGACACCGAGCTGGGGGCAGTGCTGATCTGCTGGGGGGCAGGAGGCTCTGCAGAGGGGGCTGGGCAGGCCGGGCCGATGGGCCGAGGCCACTTGTAGGAGGTTCAACAGGGCTCAGTGCCGGGTCCTGCCCCTGGGTCACACCAGCCCCACGCAGCGCGACAGGCTGGGGCAGGGGGCTGGGAACTGCCTGGGGGGAAAGGGCCTGGGGGGGCTGGGTGACAGCCCTGGGCAGGAGCCAGCAGGGTGCCCGGGGGGCAGGGCGGCCAACGGCATCCTGGCTTGTGTCAGGGACAGTGTGGCCAGCAGGACCAGGGCGGTGATCGTCCCCCTGCACTGGGCACTGGTGAGGCCGCACCTCGAACACGGGGTTCAGTTTTGGGCCCCTCAGTGCAAGACAGACACTGAGGCGCTACAGCGTGTCCAGAGAAGGGCAACGGAGCTGGTGAAGGGTCTGGGGCACAAGCCCTGTGAGGAGCAGCTGAGGGAGCTGGGGTGGTTCAGCCTGGAGAGGAGGCGGCTCAGGGGGGACCTCACTGCTCCCTGCAACTCCCTGACAGGGGCTGTAGGCAGGGGGGGTCGGTCTCTTCTCCCAGATAACAAGCAACAGGACAAGAAGAAATGACCTCAAGTTCTACCAGGGGAGGTTTAGAGTGGATATTAGGAAATATTTTTTCACTGAAAGGGTGGTCAAGCATTGGAACGGGCTGCCCAGGGAGGTGGTGGAATCACCATCCTTGGAAAAACATGCACACGTGCAGTGCTTGGCAACATGGTTTAGCGGTGGACTTGGCAGTCCTGAGTTAACTGTTGGATTTGATGATCTTAAAGGACCTTTCCAACCTGAATGATTCTCTGATTCTACTCCATTACCAATGTCTAAGGGACAAAAAACAGGGGAAAGTCTCTGCTAACCAGCAGTGGGTGGATGCTGCCAGTGGGAAGAAACTACCGCTACATTTTATCAGGGAAGCAGATCACCAAAGAGCTTCCTAAAAGCAAGGCTGCAAGTCTCAAAGCCTTCAGGGAACAGACTGGTAAAGGACAGAAGATCCCAGGAAAACCTGGGAGATGCTGCTCTCATGGCTTTCAGCTTTTGACAACTTGCAGTCCTCTAAGCACATTTTAACGGACAACCATCTTCCAAACTACAGATGCAATTCTGCTAACAGGGTTGCTTTACTCTTGCAGACCTCCTTATTAATAATAGTACTCTGAGCAAACGGATGCGAGAACCACAGATCACAGGAGCACAGCTCCCAAGGTCCCTCCTCAGGGCAGCACTTTCCTGCCCTGTTTTTGTTCTTCAGGCGTGTTAGCAGGGGAGGATTCAGTAAGAGCTCCACGTCAGTCTGCAGTGAAAGCTGGGCATTGTTATGTTCTCAGTAAATCTCATTAATTGACACAAGACCCTGGTAACTCTAGACAACCTAAGGATTAAAAGAAAATAAAGATGGATATCTAAAATGCCTTTCTGTAACTCGGAGCACTGCACAGATTCTCTCATCCAGAGTCTGCTCTGTTACCCCTATCCAATAAGAGAATAGTAAAGCCAAAAAAAATTAAGAAGAATTAAGAGCTGACATTTAAAATGGCATATCTGACAGTCCCATTCTAATTAACACAGATGCAGCAAATATCCTTGTTAAGATAAAACCTGTTTTTCCTGTGGCTGGCCCTATGCAACTCGCAACAAAGCACTGTAAGTCATAAAGATGATTAACCAGGCAATGAAGTACTCTGCTGCTTCAGTCTGCTGTCCCCCCGCCTTGAAGTGCACCACCTTTTTTTGTACTCTTGAGGCACAGGTGCTACAGAGCCTCCTGTTAATTTTATTTAACTCCTTTGTATTTGCTCCCACTAAGAAGCAGATTCTGTCCTGAAAACTGGAAAGTTCACAGTTAAAAATGAAGCCATGTTCTCTTTCAAACTGAGATGACATTTCTCATGTCAGGTTCCAGTTTTAAGTAAAAAGATTCATGCACAAGCTACCACCAAGGAAAACACCTAAATCCAGGATCTCCCTAAAATACAAACTTTGCAAGTTCTGCACTTACAGCATTACTCTGCTTCCATAGAGAAAATTTATAAAGCAATTTTTATGTTTGCGTTTGACTGAAAATCTGAATACCAGAGCAGGGAGGGAGCTCCCAATCCTCACAGCACTCTTTCCAAAGAAACACTATGAAGTAATTACTGTCTCCCATCTTGGTTTTCCAGATAATCTGGCCACATTTCACCTGATCTTTTAATTAAGTTTTCATACAGCAAGATGTAATTGAAACATCAATTACAGTAAAATCTAGCTACATATAATTGAATTTTCACTCAACAATAAAAAGAATTACTCTTATTTATATTTTTTTTAAACATCTCTGGTCTACATCCTCTTCCTTATTCCCCAAAACAAAAGGTAGGAACTGCTGACAATACTGCAGGAGGGCAGCATCAGGAGGCAGAATTAATTATCCACTGGAGAAGAATCATTAAACCGAGCACTAATGGAGTAACTGTGAGTTGGAAATAAACCAGTTGTGATAGCTTCTAATAAAATACTATGAACCAGCAACAAAGCACAAAACAGCTCATAGGTGACTATGTCCAAATGACTACCCACTCCTACCTGCCTTGTTAGTACCATTTATGGTTGTACGCAGTAATAAAATAATAAACCCACAGTATTTGCCCTATATTGTAAAGTACACATGTTGATGACAGGTTTATATGTAGATGAGGTTGGGAAGAACCTTCTATTCCAGCAGAATGCCACTTAAAGCAGGGGTCCTCAAACTTTTTAACCAGGGGGCTGGCGCGCGGATGAAGTGGCAGGCAGTCATCTGCGGCTGCTTGGTTTCCCCCCCCAACCCCTGGCGAGGGGGGGGGGGGGGGGGGGCAGGGGGGGGTCTGCAAATACGGGGGGCTGGATTGAGGACCCTGGGGGGCCGTATCCAGACCATGGGCCATAGTTTGAGGACCCCTGCACTAAAGACTACCTCCTTAATAGCAGAACCCCCTTCCTTAATGCTCATGACCTACCTCAGTAACGTAGCGGCTAAAAAAAACTTCACACAGACTGTGCTTCCAACGCAGCATGTGCTTTGAACAACTCAAATGTCTATTGCTTGTTATCTTCAGGTGCTGCATGATCCACCTTTCAAATACTGTCAAGTTCACATCTACAATCCTCTGCTCACTCTCAGTTTACATTGCTCTCCTTTCTTAAAGGGCTTTTTAATTGTTACGATGTACAGATCTTTTGAGTAGTGCTTCAATATACCATATGATGAAGCTCTACACACAGCAAGGAGGGGAAGAGGAGAGAAGAGATCTGACTGAAGAGGAAATTATCCAAGAAACTGAAAATCAGAGTATAAAGTCCATTCAGAGAAACTGTAGTGCTTAACAGGTTATGACTATTTTGTTTTAATAAGTCAAAGAACACCTTTCAAAAATGTAAGCAAACATCAGCCCCACAAGGAAAATATGGAAGCATGAAGTCCCACAGTCACTTCAAGATCAAGTGGCCAGGACGTGACAAAACAAGAATTACAGATTGGTCTTGTGTTTACTTAGCAAAAGACAATGCCCCAGACATACGGGGTCACACAGTGTGCAAGTCAGGCCTTTCAGCAGTACAACAGACATTTTCTTACTGCAGTATTTAAAGTTAGACAGCCTTCTGAATGGCAAACAACCATGTGCATATATTTAACTTATTTTAACATAAGGCTTGTTCTAATTCAGACTTCAGACTATAAAACTGCGTAACACAAGAAACTTCACATTGTGGCAAGATGAGTTCAAGGCTATGTGTCTCTAAGCTCTCTGTATCAGCATTAAATAGTGTTTTTTTCTTGCAATAGTGTCCTTGCTACTATTGCTTCTACAGACACAAGCAAACTGTATGGGTTCCAGCTTCTAGGAAAGGTAACCCAAGCTGGTATTTGCATTTGCAAAATTTACTGTACCTTAAAAAACAGATGGCTGCAGATCCTGTAACAGGACAAATCTGCAGAGTACAGAACACACAGAGCAATTATGAAAGCGAAATGCAGCAGACCAGACACTTCTCAGTCTATTATTGGTTCAGGGTCATATGTATTTTAGTGGCTGATAACGCATGACAAAGAAAATCCAAACCAAGAACATGCAGAGCAACTGCGAAAAGGAGACACAGCACACCAAACACTTCTCAACCTATTATTGCCTTAGTGATACATGGATTTTATTGCTGATAACGTATGACAAATAGAAATGCAGAGACACATACATTGCTTCAATGCGATTCAGCTACATTGGGAACATATACAAGACTGAGAAGTATGCACACGGTCATTTTTATGTTTTACTACAACTGAGTCACTTGCTTTAGGCAAGAAACCAAGCATTGCTGTAAGAAAAACGTCATAGAAGATGAATATAAGCATTTATGAAGAAATATGTATGTCATCTTCAAACATCAGCTGAAGACTTACAAACTTCTCTAAAAAATCTGTCTGAAGTTGTATTTCAGTTCTAGCTCAGTATGACATCTATATCTACCTTACAGACTTAATTTTATATGAACCTACAATTATCTGATGAACAGATTCACACCTCCGGTAAAGTACTGTACTAATTAGTAGTTTATCAAGATCATGAGGTAAATAAATTAGCACTGTTGTAATATCAGTGAAATCACACTGGCTTAAAACTGGTGAGAGTGCCAAGTCAGGCCTCTCAAAGTTCTCTCTCTTGCTCATTGCCACAGCACAGATGAAAACTAGTTACTCTGTGCAGGTGTTCAACCATACAAGACCATGTTATCTACGCTAAGAAACATACATTCCTACTTGATAAAAATTCAATGAAGAAGAAAGAATTGAGCCAAGAACTACATAATCCCACTCAATATAATTTTAAAAAGCAGAAATAACGGCTCCACACCCCAAAGCGGTTCCTTGTAGCTTCTCCTGTAGTCTACAGCACAGCTGTGAAACGTTACTAACACACTGCACAACAGGTTTACAGTATCCTCTTGCACAGCCACCTCCAATCACAGTTTTTCTCACCACAAAAATACAAACAAACTCCTAATTAAAATATCCACTATTGTAATTTCATTTCATTACTCATTTCTTCCTGCACACCACACACACAGAGTTCTCCAGATGCCTGGATTCCTACTTCCCAACACAACTGTTTAGGAGGCCTGGATCAGGCATTCTTTCCAACCTATACAGGCCAGGAGAGACAAGTGTGGCAGATAAGCCACTTCAGCACCCACGCTTCCAGTTGCCCCTTCTTTGCACCAGCGCAAGGAGCATGGTTTCCCTTATATCCCAGTCCAAATGAAGCACCTCACAGGGTCAACTCGGGGACAAGAAGCCATTGAACCTAGACAAACTGAAAAACTGAATAGTTTGACTGTAACAAAGTGGTCCATAAGAAGTCCCCATGGTACCTAGCATGCAGTTTCACTTCACATATCCTGGAAAGACACTCTAAGAAGAAAAGCAGAATTAATACAAAAGCTTGAGACGGCAGGGTGATAGGCAGGCCAGGCTTGGCCTCGCCCAAGCAGCACACACACAGCCACAGGAATTTCTGCCTCAGCAACCCATCTAAAACAGTCACACACAAATCCATACTCATGGACGAAAGATACATGAGCAAAGGCTCTATTAAGCCAGCCAGAAATGGGTTAAGATTCTAGGTAAAGAAAACCAGAAAACACACGCACACTGTCCCTCAGAAGTCTCACCATTAGAGGGTAAATTACTGAGAATTAACTTCTGAACAGACTCACATAACTATTCTACACAGGTGGCTCAAGTCTTGCTAAAGGTACAATTGATATTACAGAAGAGATAGGCCTGATGGTCTTGAGCTATGCGGAAAAAACCTCTGCACTGCTGTGTTTATAAGCTCGGAGCACTACCCTTCTGTGCAAGGGAGCACTCCACATCTAAGAGGATCACAATTAATCGCCCAGATAGTACCTGGGTGTCAGGCAAAGCAATTAACTTTGAATCAGGGAGAGGGCCAGGAGACTGACACAAGACAGCTTTTGACTCCAAGGAAGGAAGATTCAGAAATAGGTGGGGAAATGCAGAAGCAAAGCCAAAACACAAGCTGCATCTTTTCTTACTTTAAAATTACCATCAGCAGACACAAAAGAAAGCAAAACAACAACAGAGCTTGACATACAAATTATGCCTTCAAACAACAGCTTTTTCGGAAGTGCACACACCCTGTTGAACTTGATAGTGTTTTGTTTACCCTTGCTAGTAAAACTGCAGACAGAGGTCAGGAAAGGAAGGAAGCCCTAAACCTGCTGGGCAGTAAGATGTACAGAGGTAATCACATAGAGCATGCAGGTGTAGACAACAATTGGGCCTGGCCCAAAGTTAGATTTCAAGATAAATAGTACCTTCCCGTCCAAGCTTTTGAAGAATTTAGTAAAGTACATTCCCACTCACTAAAAGAGAAGTTGACATTATTTGTGTAATGCTCTACTCAATGTGTGCCCAGATTCCTGCTATATGCACCAATATTTTTTTCTAGGAACTTCCCAGTCAATCATTAAAAGAGAAAGGATATACATCCCATGCCTTATTTCTCCTTCTACCCAAGAACTACATACAATGCAAAACCAGACCCTAGCATTCAGCTCGAAATACTACCACAGTGATTTAATTCCTGGGCTAAAACATCATGAATGCCTATGCAGGACATTTAGTCTTTTCCACCCCTTTTTTCAAGATCCTGAAGTTGCCCAGGTGGCTCTGGATTTCCAACCTGTTCCGATATGAATCGGACTAGTGACGTCAGCAGAGCCTACGATTAATGCAGGAGCAGGGAGTCTACAAGTCAAAAGACTTAGCTGAACTCCACAGTGAATAAAACCAGATTTACCTTTTCCCCTCAGGCAGATTCCCCGTTCCTGTGCTCACATAGCTACTATGACCTCAACAGTCCAAGAATCAAGGACCCATGAACAAACAAAAAAAGGTCACTTATATGCAAACATTTGCTGAAGTGCATGCTTAACGTACACACAGGTTTAGTCTTAACCAGTACTTCCTCCATGCTCACTGTGTTCTAGTTCATCTATTACCACACTGCCTTTCTCAGATGTTAGACTCCCCCCAGGATCAATCATAGCTCCAACCAACAATCCTAAAAAATCAACTAACCGAATAAAGAGAACAAGCACTTAGCCACAAATCCCTTCAATTTTACCTCCTTAACTTCACAGATTAAACAAAACTTCCTAGGTGGACAGCTACAAACAGAAAAATAAGTTCAAAATAACAGACAAAGTAAGTCCTAATACAGCTAGGAACGAGAAATACGGCACATTGACCTAAACCTTAAATCACACAAAAAATACTCTAAGCAGCAGTGGTTTTCTCCTACTATCACACATTGGACAAGAAGATTCCAGACAAGTACTAGCTCCGACTCAAGGCATCTGACTTTGGGATCCTGATATACCATCCTCCATCAACTATATCAGAACTCAGGCTCCCAACTCTCCTTGTTTCCAACTGTGCTCCAGTCAGGTGCTCAAACAGGCAGAAAAAACATTCCCTGCCTACAACACCTCCTGTAGGCTCTGTGCTTTAGTTATCTTTATGGACTTCTGAAGTTGCTCCAGCCGTCATAGCTTTCATCAATATATTTAGTTATCTACCCCTTTTCCTACAAAAAGCTCAGGAATAAGTAATTTATTAAGGATATATATTCGCTTCAATACACAACTTTTGCTTCCAGCTCTTGCTGGGCACCTTTAATTCTTCAATAATTCTCTGACAGTTTTTGCTGTTGAATGGCAGAATGTGAAGCCTATGCTACAATTGCCAGTTCAGCAACACAAGAGAAAACTGCAACATGCTCAGAAGTTAGATGATCCTGAGGCTAAAGACAACTAACTCTGCCTTAAAGAAATTACTGCCTATCCATTTCTGAATATTCAGCTGAAGAGACAGTAAATCAACAACCGTATTTTCCCCAGGTTAAGTACTGCCAATTCCTCCAGGATTAGAGCTGTAAAAAAGTAATGGGCCATACACCGTTTGAATCTTTCACAGTATTGGTTAAAAAAAACCCCACAGAATCACAAATGACTATCAAGCATTGTAGTACTATTAGATGCTCTGGATAAGAATCAATGGTAATTCATGGAAGGAAAGACGGAAAGACAGGAACAGGTGCTCCTTGTTTCCACCAGCTGGTCGGGTGTCGCTTTGGAGGCTGAACTGCATAGCGGGGCACTCCTGCTCCTTCTCCCTTCCTGCTCCTCTGGGCACAGCACTCTGCTCTGGTGCTGTGCTAGGGAAAAGGAGGAACACCTGGAGCTCTGCTCCTCCCTCACCCCTGCAAGTGGACACGTGCTACAGCAGGACCTGGCTGAACTGCAGAAGGCAGTTCAGAGCAGGACATGAATCAAGATTACTACTATTGTTTTCAAACACTACCAAAACCTAACTTTTTTTTTATTATAATAAATGGGATCAATAGCTTAGGAATGATGGCACTTCTCCGATAGTAATATATGAGCCATAACAACACAAAGTCATTTAATGACACTTAAGGTCACTTTCATGTTTTTATGACTGTGTCAGCATGAAGAAAAGATGACAGTCAGAAAGGAACAACAGACTGGTGGGGAAAAAAAAAAAAAACAAAAACCAACCCAAAAATCCTACATCCATCTATTCATTAAGGGTGCAATCAGTTCAAGATGGATTTGAATTTCAAATCGCTGCTGACCTCAAGTAGGCCTAAGTTCAAAGTTCTTATTTGGTAAACCAAGAGTAGCAGTGCTAAAACTACAAAAATACACCTGGAAAACTATCAGACATTACTAAGCATAGTAGATTGTTCAAGGCTTTGTTGGGTTTCTATGTTGTTCTGGCACAAAACAAGTATTTGAGAGAAGGAATAGGAGAGAATTTCTTATAAGCAATCAGAAATTAAAGACCACCTTCCTTTAGCATATGCCAGTGATCACTTCAGTAAATGTTTTTCTCCAAGCAGCACTCCCTGGAACATGTTCCCAATTTGCAAGACCACAAGCCCCACAGCACAGGCAATAAAATGTGTGTAACACCAGGCAAGTTCTCCTTCTCTCTCCAACTTGGAATGCATTCTCTTGGGTTTCCAGAGTGTGACAGGAAAGTAGAAGTACTGTGGCTAAACACAAAGACATCCCTAATACTTCCTTCCAGACGCTGGAAAATAATCTTCTTTTCCCAAAATTATTACACCCATAGGCACATTAAAACTACAATTATTGGTTTTGCTTCCCTGAAAACTTGCAAGGGAAGCAACAGTGGAGAAAACCATGCTCATGAGGCTCCTGACCAAAAGAAATGGGAAACAGAAGGGCTGTTACTCCTTGCTTCTATCCAAGACAGAAAATATTAGCCTGCAGAAACTCCCATTTCTGGGAAAAGGCTGGAAAATTCTTGCCTTCAGGCTCCCACTTAGGGTATAGGTTTCTAAAGCTACCTAATTTTGTCTAGACTGTGAAAAGATGGGCATTTGCCAGGTGAATCTAATTTTGGATACATTTTTTTTTACACAGCAAGTCCTCCACCATTTCTGGCATCTTCTGGTTCTGTGTCTATCCTCTGGGTATCAACAAACACCTCATTACTGCCTCAGAGACAACTGAGCGCGCAGCTGCATGTGCTTGGCTGGCTGTTGATTAGATTAGAGTGCTCCTCAATGCTACCAGTTGGCACAGCAGGAAACCTGTGAAAACTCAGACCCTCCCAAAAACAGTGTCAAAAAGAGACCAGAAAGTTCTAGATTTGAGGGCTGAAGCAACTGCCTCCCACAGAAAGCCCGCTTCTCCCTGAAGACCATTCAGTGTCACAGAATGCCTGTCAGCCCATGTACTAAAAACATCAGATAACACTGGCATTTTCCACATTGCCTGGAAACGTTTTTTTTTTTGCCTTGAAATTGCCTCATCATTCAGGAACAGAAGTAGAATGTGCCTGTTGATGTAAAACGCTCCCTAGCAAAGGACCAGTCCCGAGGTCGGTGCCAGGTGCTTCTTGAAAAAGTCAGCTCTAATGAGAGCCAAGAAGGCTTTCAGATTAGCCACAGAGGGCAAACCTCCTTCAAAGAACTGCTCTCTTGCTGAATTACACCGGAAAAATCAGGGAGAAGGGAAGAAAAATTCAAGTAGAGATGGTGGGGTGACAGATCCTGAATATGCATAACTGGAAGATACATCTCCAGGGGAGGGAGAAGACAATCCCTGAGGGACAACTAAAGGGGAAGCCCAAGGCAAAGAGTTGCACGTATCAATAAACATACACCTTTTTTTTTTTTTTTTTTTTTTTTTTACAGCCATGTAACTGCTTCAGTACCTGAGCCCACT
Source organism: Falco punctatus (assembly GCF_963210335.1). NCBI lineage: Eukaryota > Metazoa > Chordata > Aves > Falconiformes > Falconidae > Falco > Falco punctatus. Next base: position 91,260,077 of record NC_137585.1, read on the forward strand.
AACACAACAGCCACACAAAGAGATGCTTAACTCCCAGGAAAGTCAACCCAGGAGCAATCCCTAGGGCAATTCAAACAAGGATTGGCTGCCTGAAAGGAACATAAGAAAGAAGTCCATGCACAACTGTAGAAGAGGCAGGTACCCTTGCTAGTTAGCCAACTAAGAGACCAAACCAAGCAGGAGGCAGAAATACATTTGCTAACACCATGGCTGAAAGCATGCCATGGCCTATCCACAGCCAGCCAGACGTGGGGGGGGGTCCGAGGTCACAGCATGACATTTCATCCACAGGCAGCACATCTGAGAGGCATTTGTAAAGGAAGAAAGGACAGAGTTTCCGAGCTAAGAAATGCAACTTCAGTGACTGGGTATATAAACAGCTAAAATGGGAAACCACCTACGAAAAATTCAACTTCAGACTGGCATTTGCTTTGAATAAATCTTTAATAAAACCACACGTCTAAAACCTCCAACAAAACAGAGGAGGATCAAAAGTGGAAGGAACAGGAACACGTGTTTTTTAAAGCTTCCTTTCTTCAATTACCATAAGCAAAACACCTTTTAGAAGGTTTTGCATTCAAATTGTATCACAGGGCCTACAGAAAGATAGTTTAGCTAAGGTAGTGAAATGACTACACACTCATCCAAAGCTACGCTGAGCTAGATCTTTACAACATAGTTAATAACTGCTTCTCTTGCTATTTGTTCCAGGCATAATCATTGCAGAAAGAAACCAAAGGAAGACCTCTGCTCCCCTGATTTTCAGCAGTCACTGGTTTTAGGCTTTCAGCAGCTGCAATGACTCTACCAACCAACCCAGCCTCTTCACAAGCTTCACACCAGTAATACTGACTGTACAGGTCAGATGCAAAACCTCTATACTTCACCAGTGAAGACCCATAAAACAACCCTGCAGACAAAGCTATCCCTCAGGGCCATTATACTTCTGTGGCACCAGCATGAAACAGAGCCACAGTTGTCCAGTTTGAGTCCATCCACCTTAAGTAGAAATCATAGATTTTGAGGACTTCCATAGGATATGCAACCCAAAAGCTTACCATACTTTCACGGAATAATCCCTACGATTCCTAAAAGACTACATTTTAAAAGAAATTAATGTCTTTCGAAATACAATGCATTCTATAAAAACCCACTAAAGAGCATAGACCTGCTACAATTAATTATCTTGACTACTAAGATAAGGAAAAAGCACAATTAGAAAACTCCTTCTTTTGAGCGTCTTCCTTTCAGTGGTTTTACTTTTTTAATTGCTTATCAGGATACAATTGGCAAAGTATATATATAGTATGTTCCGAATAAAAACTGAGCGCATATTCTGACAGTGCACAGCAGAAGATGGTAGCTAGCGCTCTGAATCTGCTGCTTGGACTGTCCTCAGATGTCCTGCCTTATGCCTCCGTGGATGGGTCTGGTACAAGCTTCAGCTTAAGTCACTCAAATCCAAGAGCTCCAGCTGAATGATTTACTGACTTTAACATTGTGGTAAGAGGATGCCACTGGGCTCTTGTTCCTGTAGCAAACAAAGCATTTGGAAAATAAGCCCACCTATGGTGCCCACATCAATTTTTCAAAATAGGTAAGAAACCACTTGTGCTTAACACTGCAAGCTTCCTTCAAGCTGCCTTTTTTATATGGAGTAGGAGGACCATACAAATTTCGATTTTACATCACATATGAACTGGGTACATTGTATTTTTTCCAAGATGAAATAAAATACTTCAAATATAACAGGAATTATGTTTTGATAGAACAGTTTGACCAAGTACAGGGAAAAAGATAAGATTCCCATGTTTTGGAGACAGAAAATAAATTTCAAGTTTTATGAGCTATGGGATTATTTTTTAAACAACAGCAGCAGCAGCAAAATGCCCGAAACAAAACACCACCCTTATGACTTACACAGTTTCCAGAAGAATCAAATGTCCAAAAATTCTCTTAGATATAACCATGTGTGCTTAATACTTAACACTGTTCTGAAACGGTCACTAAATATTTGCCAAAGGCAGCAATATTTTTGTATAAATTGCTGATCTTTTGATATTACACCATCAGACAAAACAGTAACAGAGTTAGTGCTTGTTGATATGACGGTGAACTGAGCATAGCACTCTGTATCCTGTCCAATGCACACAAAAATCAGAGGACTTCAAAAGATAATGCTTTTCATCTTAATGTACTCCCAGTACCCTGCAAGATCGCAGCTCCAGTCAGAAGCTAACATAGCCTCTCAGCTGCTTCTGCACAAGAACAGATTAAGCTCTTAAAATGCAGAGATCCAACCCCAAATGAACACAGGAATGTCAGTAGCTATAAATCCTAGAAACTTGGGTGAGCATCTCTGGTCAGTGGCAGTACAAGAGTCAATTCCAACCATGTAGCTATTTGTCTCTTCGGTCCCCTCCATCTCTACTGCAAGCTTATACTAACAAACCACTGCCTCTGGAGGAAACAACAGCCTTGAATCTCTGGATTGAAAATTACAAGCATCTGCCAGAAGCAGCACAGCATATTTGGGGGCCGACAGTGACTTTCACCTCCAAAATGCACTAAGCTGTAAACTCCTTTAAAAAGATCTATTGGACACTCATTTATAAAAACAGACTGAAGCTTCAGAGCCTCCCATGGGATGTTGGGGAAGAGGAGATTAATCTGGAGTTTTTTCCAAGATAATACACAGCACCTGAAAAAGCTCCACAGTACACTAAAACAAACAAAAAAAAACCCAGCACACGCATCCTCATCTTTAGTAAACAACAGGTCTTGCCAGTTATTTTCCAATATTTTCACAGCATACATGGTAGTCCAGCTGATACGGTGGACCTTTACTTAACCACTGTAAAGATAATACAGAGCTGATGCTACATGATGCAAGTCCTTTGGGCAAATTTGGTTACTTTTATTATTTGCTGCTGGACCTTACTGTCAGTAGAAGCCAGTCCCACCAGGGGATCCTGAAACCATATGCCAGCGCTTTTCACTCCTGCCTAATTCTGTATACAATCTTGTTTCCTCTGCTCAGAATAAGACCTACATATGCAGTAAAAAGATGCTACCAGGAACACTACATACACCACTTTCAAATACAGCCTTTAAAAAAAAAAAAACAAACAACAAAACCACTACAGACATTTTGAGTACAAAGCAAGCACTGACAGTAGGCTCACACTGTGAAGATACATCACGTACCAGCAAAGACGGGGGTCAGAGAGAAGACAAGGCACCTAACCAGTCAGGTTTCCTTTGCATTGCAGACCTAGCAACAGAGTGCATGCACACACAGCAGTCCTAAGAAGTAACTCTGCTTTCACAAGGGCTTGGGTAGCGTGCACATTAAGTAACACCTAAGCCACACACTGAGCAAGAAAACAAAACACTGAAGACCTGATCGTTATTTGAGCACCATCTATTCTGCACGCTGAACAAAACAGGATAATCTAATCATCCACATAATAACTGTACATTAAGATATCAACTGCGCGAGCAAGCTTAATTCTGTCACTTCCTGAACCCTGCATAGCTCAAACAGCTTTCCTTGCACAGCTGGTACATAAAATTTTCTTGAAAAAGTAATCTGAACAGCACACCACCTGAAACATCATGCCAACACCCATGTACATCACCTGCGGGCTTAAAAACTTCAGCATCCTCAGATGGCCGAAGGATAAACTGCTCCCATAGCAGACTGGTGAGCTATTGAAGCACATCCAGCCAATGGGTTCAGACAACAAAGTGATTGTAAAATTAGGACATTGACTGATTACAGTCTAAAAAATAAGTGACTTTGCAAACAGCTATTTATTATTATCCTTTCTAGTCTCTATTAGATTAGTCCCAGTGTCTACTCTATGCTCACTCTCCACCTCCCTTCTCATGGCAGCAGGTTTTCAGCAGAATTAGCTCTCATCTACAGCCGTGCCTAGCTCAGGCCTTCGGTGGTTCAGTTCTGGCCTGTGCTCAGGCTTGGGTATGACAGACCAAAGATGAGCCAAGGGAAGACTACAGCAGCCAACACAAGGCAAACCTATGCTGACCCTCAGTCCTGGACCAAATGTGGTTGATCACCCTTCAGCAACAAGCTAAGGCCTTTAGCATTACCAGATACAAAAGATCCAAACGTGCTTTGTACCAATGACATTCTTCCAAGCTAAGCTCATACAAAGCGCTACCGAGCGCATGCAATCCAATTTCCTAAACGTCTGAATTTTGCCCATATTTGCTGTAATGAATATCTTTCCAAGTGTTGCATTCCTGACATCAGGCTCAGCCAAATTCCGAAAGAGCCAGGGACATCAGAGCTGCTCGGGAAGGGGCAGGCGTGGGGGAAGGAACAATGGCCATAACCTTGTTCTTAAGCTGTTCTGTCTGAAGTTGTCATGAACTACGTATTTAGAAAATCAGACCTGAAAACATCTAAGCATATTCTAAGCTCATGCTGAACGTGGTTTCCCTTTTTTCGCGTTCCCTATATTTTGTACTTACACTGGGGGGGGGGGAGGGAGGAAAAGAGGAACATAACTGTTTCCAACTATAAAAATCCGTTCAACATTTGCAGTAAAAGAGGACTTGGGCTTATGCTGGAGAGGTGGTCTTTATTGTCCAGAAACACCTCCTTCTGTAATTGCTGAGGAGAAAAGGAGAGTTTTTCCATCTCAAAACAGCTCTATGGAAAATGATAAGAAAGGGACAAAACAGATAAGCAAGAGATGTTCGTCATTTCAGCATATATCTGGTGGGTTTCATCCCTGAAAGTTTAATTGTAGCCCTTTATAAATCAGAGTCACAAGAAAACTGGCCATTTTTCTCACACAGACACAATTAACACAGATCCACCCCGTACCAGCGAGGGCGGAATGAAATCCCATAGCTAACCACCACTGCATCTGCTTTCACAGCACCACAGTACCGCCCATTAACATGGTAATTCATTTATTAAATGCAAGCAAACATATTTCTGGAGCAGATCTCTTGATGTGCAATTGGCAGAGAGCTACGGGGAAAAGACCTCAAAGGTGTATAAAATTATACACAGTTAAAGAATTTTTTATTGGTTTGCAGATAGAAAAGCATTTTATAACACTATGCCATTGCACCTTTACATTTCAGCAGTTCACACTGTCACTGAAGCATCACTTTACCGAACGACCTCCTTACACCAGTGCTAGAAGTTCTTGCTCACTGTGGGCAGCAAAATGACAGTCAGAGGGCTCCAAGAGAAGAAAGGGAAGAAACTGGTTAAAAGTTCCACCAATTTCTAATGCCTTCATAGAATTATCTAGGCTCCCTCTGGTGGGGGATTTAATGCAGACTTTGTTACAGTTTGGTGTATGAGAATAGTTTTGAACCACATCATCTTTTTCCTTTGTAAAATAAACCTTGTTAGGACTGGATTCTGCAATCCTTGGAGTCTCTTGTGATGCTTCAGTCACAGTATTTTAAGGTAATGCTTTGTTTCTGGCCATAAGCTCCATCACATAAAGAGCAGCAACCTTTGATAAAAAGGAGAAAATACCCTATTTTTAAAATGTGAGTCAGTGGCTTTGTACTCTAAAATCCTCAGAACATTTCTCCATCCTTACTTCAGCCCTCCAGAGCCTCAGCAGAACCACCATCCCTGTCCCTGATGCGGAAAGAGGCCAAAGAGAGATCTCCCTCCCCAGACTACACAAGAGATCTACAGCTGTACAAAAGAACTACCCCCAGCACCCGATTTCCATTTCTGTGGCTTACATATTACTAAATCCCAAGTCTCATATCCCACCAACAATGCCAGTGTCGTTTATTTTCACCACCGTAAGACAATTCCAGTGTGCTTATGTATCTCTCTACAAGACAACACATGCACAAGAGTCAAGCCAGCCACCCCTTTCCTCTCTCTTCCCCCTGAAGTTGTTGATGTAACCAATTATGGTCAACAAGGAACATGAGAAGCTTTACAAACACAAGACGACGTCAAATTTGATATTTTTAGTATCTACCACTAAACATAAGTACTACATATTGCCATCAAAATACTTCTTCTGTCGCTTTATAGTCAAATTTAAGTTTTCTTCCCTTCTAAACATAGTAACAAATGTTATCAACATTCTGCAGGCTGAAGTCTTGATTGAAAAAAAAAAATAAACGCAGAGAGGTAGCATTTAAAAATTAGGAAAAACCCACCCAACTCGACATAGGAAAACAGCAACCTGAAAAAGATGTCCCTTACTGTACAGGAAAACCAGCGTAAGCTCTTTCAAGGATGGAGTCAATTTTTATCTCCGACAGCCCTTACTGTGACTCACTAACTTTTTTTCCTTAATAAGACCACGAATTGCATCACAGCAAGCGTGTCTAAAACAAGCCAGAGAATTCAAAAAATTATTCAATGGCTAAGAAATAGAACTTTGCTACGTAGAGGAAAACAAATCTAATTCTCAGTTTGTCCTCATGCTTTTAGAAAGGAAGGGTTGCAAGATTCTATTAAGAAATATTTGCCTTTTCTTCTTTCTTTCCTTTTTTCTTTATAGATACTGTGGTCCAAGGACTCTGAATAACCTCATACAGCCTATCCTGGACGATGGGTATAACTCGTTACTATCTGACAGATGGCAGCTGAAGAGCAACCAAAATTCTGGGGATATCTGGGATACAGTTGGCACCGAAACTAGTCTCAAAGGTTAGAGGAACCGTTCCTCATCACTTCGTGTTCTTTGGGACAACTATAAAGTTTTACCACAACCTACCGTTCGCAAGGTATGCAACACATATAGGAAGGCAGCTTATGAGCAGTAATTCCCGTTCAGTTCTGCAGGAGGCTATTAATGAAACCCAAAGCAAGCCTCATCGCATTTGACCAGAGAGGTTACTACCTTATTTTGTCCCGAAAGCATTCCTTTCGGGCCCAGTGAAAGCAAAGCTGTGCAAGGAAGCAGGAGAGAGTTATTTACAGTTCAGGAAGACGGGCACGATCCCCTCCCGGCTCCTGAGCTCCCAGAACCCCCTCCCAACGCCGTGCGTACCCTGCGGGCTGTCGACACCGCGAGCCCACCCTGAAGGCGCATTCACAGGAAGGCCGTGAGCCCGCTCCCCCCGCACGGCCACCAGCCAGCGCTGCCCGGGCGGGCCGGCACTGCAGCGCCCGCGGGGAGCCGGAGAGGCAGGCAAGCCCGCCCGCTCCCCACGGCGCCAGCGGACCCCTCTCCCGACGCCGCTCGGTTACGCCTTTCCCTCGACAGCAGCCAGGCACTTGACCCCGGGGCCGGCGCCCGCCTCCCGCCTGCGGGCTGCCCGACGGAAAGGGGCCGCGGACGCGCTTTCAGGCTCGGGCTAAACCCGCCCCCGGGGGCGGCTTTCTCCCCCGCCGGGGCAAGAGCCGGGGTCCCCCCGGGGCCGGGGCTGCAGCAGCCGGGAGGGGAGCCCGGCGGGGCAGCGCGGCGCGGCACTCACCGATGCCGAGCCCCACCACCACGCGTCCCCCCAGCAGGGTCTCCTTGTCGCGGGCGGCGGCCAGCACGCCGGCCCCCGCCGTGAAGAGGCCGCTGGCCAGCAGGATGCAGGGCCGCCGGCCGCACAGCCCGTTGAGGACGCCGCCGGCCAGGGCGGAGAGGGCAGCGGCGCCCACCGTGCTGGAGACGAGCAGCTCCTGCCAGAGGGCGTCCAGGTTGAGCTCTCTCTTGAGGAGCAGCAGGGCCCCCGACACCACGCCGGTGTCGTAGCCGAAGAGGAAGCCCCCCAGGGCGGAGAAGACCGACACCACGTAGACGAAGCCGGGGGTCTCGTCCTGCTGGAACTGCCGCCGCGCCGCCCGCTCCAGCTCGCCGCCCGACGCCGCGCTGTTGAGGCTTGAGCACGACTCGGCGGCGATGAGGCTCCTCTCGCCCGCCGCCGCCGCCGCGCCCGAGCCGGCGGACCCGTCCGCCTGCCGCCGCCGCTTCTCGCCCATCAGGTTGCTCAGGCTCCGCAGCGTGTACTCCACATTGTCGCTGGCCTTGCGGGACATGGGACGGCCGCGGCAGCTCCTGCCCCAGCCGGGGGAGGGCAGGCGGCTGAGGCGGGCGGCTGCCGGGCGACTCTGGCTACGGCGGCGGAGCGGCGGCTGCCGCTGCTGTTGCTGCTGCTGCTGCTGGCGCCGCCTGTCCTCGCCCCGCCCGCCCGTCTCGGGCCGCGCTCAGCCGGGTCGCATAGTCCCCCCCGCACGCCACCGGACAGACTTGAGGGGAAGTTGCCCGCCGCGGCCGCCGCTCCCAGCGCCAGGCGGAGCTGGAGGCGGAGGCGGGCGGGGACGGCGCCGGACGCCAGGGGGCGGGACCGATCACCCCCGCCCCGCCCCGCCCCGCCCCGCTCCCCCGTGGCGCGCAGGACTGCGCAGGTGCAGCCCGCCGCGCCTGCGCACTCAGCGCCGCGCCGAGGCCGGCGCCGCCCGGGGTCCCTGGCGGGAGCAGCGGGGGAGCGGGCGGGCGTCCCGCAAGCGCGGGGGTAGCTCACCCAGCCCGCCGCGGTGCTGGGGCTCGGCTGGGGGGTGCCGCTGCCGTCGGGCGTGCGGCGCCTTGGCCAAGCGGCTGACGTACCCCCGAATCGCAGCTGACTTCCTAGCGGGGTGCCTTGCACGGGGGCGGCGTTTGCGGTGTTCTGCGTGCCGGGTGGCAAAAAAAAGGGGAAATTTCGACCGGTTGTTGGGAGAGGGACCGGTTTGTTAGCGTATGGCAGAAGGGTTTGCCGCTTGTTCTCACGCTTATGCTTCAAGCGGGACTAAGCGTTTCCATGGTTCCATCTTTAAGCATTTCTGCAGGGATTTTCGCCGGGGTGCAGAGGAAGAGGCGGTGCGGGCCGGGCGCGGGGCTCCCGCCGGGGGAGCCCCCCAAGGCGGGCAGCCAGCGGAGGGAGGATTTCGGTGGGTGATGGGAGCGGTTGTTCCCGGCCCACACCTTGTGAGCAGTGCCAGCCACAGCCACGTGAATTTAAATATTACGAGAGGGAGCAAAGTCCAATGTGGACACCTCTGCGGCGGTTTGCCTCTGCCTCACAGCAAGCTGTGCAATGCTGATACCCTGGTCCAGATAACACCGACTGAATAAAACAGCGAGCAGAGGTTACTGAAGTGAACGGTAGTAGCAATTGTTTATGTAGTTAATCGAGTTAGTGATAGATGTGTCAGTGGATTGATGCATACAACAGGGCAGCTTCCGTGCACGGGCATGTGAAAAGCCTGAACTAGGTAAGAATTAAACACATGTTAACATTCAGTTGGTTTTAATCAAGCTTTGGGTAACACGGTATGATTGGCGCAGAGCATTCCTTACTCTTGTACAGACGGTTAGGGGCCCGCTCAGCACTAGAGCGAGAAGCCCTTCCCAGTTGTACCATCAGAAATGAAGCTATGTGCCACAAAAAGCTGCCCCCTCGGGTCCGGCAGCTCTCCCTGAGCAGACTAGCTTACATTACAATGCTGTCAGGAGAGAGACTGTAATATTCCAGAAGTCTCCAGACTTGCCCAACAAGCTCAGCACTCAATGCTTTTTGTATGTAAGCCCCAAATAAAAAACATGGGTCACCGCATTAAACAGAAAATAATCACACCAAATCCGTCGCCTCCTAGAAGGAATGCTTTCACAGAATTTTGTCACAATAGCTGGGTGTCACAAAACCCACCTGTCTTAACAGCCATCTCAGAAGCTGGAGGCATTCTGTATATTACAGTTAATAGAAGTTCAAGATAGCTAACAAAAGTTGGGGGCTTTTTTATTCTATCGCTGGCCCAACACAGTCACAGGCATAATTTCTCATCAGATCATGCTCTCAAGCTAATCTCTTAAAAGGATTCCCTGGAACACAACAAAGAAGTTCAGCTGCGGGACACGCTACAGGGAAGACTGACTTCATGAGAAAGAGGGAGGAATCGGTTGGTTTGTGTGTAGATTTGTGTTACCATGGTCATCTCCATAGTACTGGATTTCATTCATGATAAGAGCTGACTTATAAATGATTTCACAGTAATGAAAGACATAGTAGGTATGATTAGTAATCTAAGACAGGGGACGGGGGGGTCAGATCCAAAGAAGGATTTGGGTGGATTTTAGGTATTATGTTATGCTTTCAAGAGATTAAATGTTTAACTGAAACACTGTTTAGATTTGCAGCATTGCCTCATTCTCTCCTTTAAGGTGTGTTTGCACAATTGTTTGCCAGGTAATGTTGTGAGCTAGATCAAAGAACTGGTCCAGCTTTAAGAAACTCAATTTTTTTGTGTTTCAGCAGAGAGCAGGAATAATTGCAAGATTTTCCTGCTTTTATATTGTTGATGCATGGCATACTTCAGAAAACGTCTTCCAGAAAAATGCTGAGCGCATGTGCCCAGAACTCCCCAAGACCTGAACAGCCTGGAGTTAGCGCCTGTCTCTGTTGGCACTCAGAGACATGTGGACAAGTACCTAAGTCTCCTGGGGACTTCAGTCCAGCCAAGGTGCAGTGAGATGCTGTAGGTCTTTTGTGTGATAGCCTAATGGTTGATAGCCTCACCCAGGAGGTGGGAGACCCAAATCACAGATTTGCTTCAGCCCAGGAGAATTTAAATCTCTCTCTCACCTCTCAAGAAGATTGTAGGTTAAATGGGGAAAAGATGGAATCTTAAAGGAAATAGGGTTGATGTGCAGACAAGAATGTGAGAGTCATGGGGCTAGATGGACAGAGAGGCTAAAAAGGATCTGACTCTGTGGGAGAAGAAGCTCCAGCCTTGTCAGCGATGGTTGTATTCTTTACGAGAAATCGTGGTTGAATTAGTAGAGAATAATACAGGGATCAAATCCCCAAATCAATAATTCTTCCCATCTCAGTCAGTGCTGTGGGGGTGGGCGTGAGGGCTTTAGCCTCATGTGAACTTTAGCACTACAGTGTGCAACCTCTTGTGTTTTTAGGCTTCTAAACTAAGTTCTTGTTCGTTATGTTATGGTGCCTTAACCTCTCGTAAGGAACCTGCTCTGATACTCATATTATTTTGCCACAAGCAGAGTTGCTGTGTAAGTTGAGAAATAGCACTGTGCTGGACTGAGGGAAATCACCTAGCTAAATGTGCAAAAAAGATCAGCAAATATGGTTTATAACAGCAGCTTATATAACGTCTGAAGCCTTGGAAAAGCACTGATAGTGATGCCAAAATCTTTTCTAACAAGTTAAGTTGCATGCTGTTCTTGAGGTTCAGGAACGTTTCTCCACACAGAACTATACATTATCAGTACGCCAAGGAATACAGTTAGGTGCCACTTTATATGAAAAGTATTTCTTACCTTTGACAAGACACAAACCCTGATCCTGTATCACACCAATTTGTTGAGTTTGCAAATATGTATTGGTAATATAAGGTTGAGGGTATAAGGAACACTCTAGTTGAAAAAAGGAAAAAAGGAACTGTAAATAGGAATTTAACACTAGTAACAATTTTATATTAGCTGTGTATTGCCTTAAAACTTCCTTTTGTTCCAAAATTCATCATATTCTTGCACCGTTGTTTGGTCTGTTTGGAAAGAAGACACTTTCAGATACATCCCATAGTTTTCGATCCTGGTGTAACATTCCTTCTCCAGCCATCTTCACTATCTGGACAGAGTTATTTTGTTCATTTATCTGAATATCTCATAGCTCTCAATGCAGTTTTAGTGATTTGTAATCCTTCCAGTGTTTGCTTTGCATTCTCCCTTAGACATACAGATCCTGATTAGACTCTACTCCAATCTCTCAACAAAAGTTGCCCTTCATATATATACAAGCTCTCCTCGATTGAATGCTGTTATGTGGAGCTTTAATTCCTAGCTATCCCAGCCTGCAGGGTGACTTTTAGCCAATTATTTACCTTTTACCTTGGTCATCTGAATCTGTAAAACTGGGACAACGCTATTGACCTCATTTGTAAAATCCTTTCAAAGTGAAAGTAACATTGAAATTTATTAGCAAGGAACCTACCAACACCATGCATTTAATCCTACTGGTCAAGTGTTAAGAGATAAATTGGCTAACAAGTACAAAGAGTTACAGCATTGGCACTGGAAAAGGGTGTGGATGATGGGGATTGCAGAAAAAAGCTGAGAAAACTGTGGGATGACGCATTCCTTGCCTGACAGGCAGAGCTGGCAGCAGTACAGCTAAGGTTGCCTAAGACTTCACACCACAGGCTGTTATAATCCCAGGTAACTTTACCAAAGTAATTGTTTGAGCTCACATTTTGCATAATTGCCCTCTCTCTCATGCTAAACATATGAGTTCCAGCAAATCCACTTCAGACCCCTTGAAAATGCAATTGTAAGAAACATGGTTTTGGAAGTTAATTTTTTCTCTCTATTTTCAAGATCTCCAGCTTTTTCATGCTTTAGAGCAGGGACTCAACTTTTTTGGCAGGAGAACAGTTCCGTTCTGCCTTTGGCTGTCAAAAGAAAGATCTAATGAGATTTGACTGAAACAAAGTCTCCGATAGTCAGCAGCAACATGTGTGAGAGCGTGTTGCTAAATCCAAACATGCCCCGAGCAGGTCTGCGGCCATTGAACTGACAGCTGACAGGGAGCTCACTCCGCACAGGCGTCCAGGGTGAGATTCCAGTAGCCCATTTAGATGCATCACTTTAAAAATCAGGGCCCAACACATGCTGAACGTGAGTGGCGGTGCAAAATGGAGGGTGAGGAAAAACTTCTATTATTGTACATTTTGGAATTTTTACATTTGTGTACTTGCAGAGACGGTTTGTGAGGTTACGATCCTTGCCAAGTCATTGTTATCCTGTAAAAGTTACAGTTGGTTACAACACCTGGCAGCAGCATCACGGCCTTGGCACAACACTACCCACAAGATACTAGGGAAACACTACTCTTGATACACTGTATCTTCAAACAAACATTTGCCAACAGAAAGCTCCTTGAGTGCTGCAGTTAAGCCCAGGAGCACAACAGGTCATTTCTCAGTCAGCTCAGATTCCTGGGGTCAGAGGGTAACCCTCTCTTCCAACATCCAGTCATCTTCCAATGCCTGGTGTACGTGAAAGGCATATGCAGGAAGAAGAGAACGACATGCAAAAATACCAGTTTCAGTCCAAGCCCCCTTAATTCTATTGTTCGCTAAGCAAATTTGATTTATGAGATTCACCATTTCTCTAAAAGGTGGACAGTACTTCTAAACCAAATCCTTCTATGGATTATGTAAGACCAGCACATCAGTTGTCCATTTAATGAAATAAAACTGAAAAATAAATCAGAAAGGCTTTTAGGCTTATGCATGACTGCACGCTATTCTGCATCTCTAGAAAAGTAACGGCTGACCCAGCATGAGTGCGCTACTTTATAAGCTCTCACCTCATCAAAGCAAAATCTCAACTGTCGAATTAAAGTCCCAAGAAGTGGAAACCATCTGTTTTAAGCAGCAGGTTAAAGGCTGGTTTTGCTGTCAGCCCTGACATTGCATTGCCTCTGAGCAGAATGCTATACAGGAGTGCTTTATCCCAGGTTGCAAATGAAACTGGAAATAGACTGGGAGGAATTCAGTTACTGACTCATTAAGTTGGTCATACCCTCTGGATCTGACAGATGGTGAATCCGTCAAAACTTGTTTAGTGTGTTTTTTTGGAGAGAACTGCACAATGAGGGACAAGCAAGTTTGAAATAGAAATTGGACCACATGAATTCCTTGTGCAAAGGCAAAACATGTGCAGAGAGTGCCTAAAGTGGACTGATATGTGCCAGGACATCATCCTGGCATGTGGAAGGTGAAAACCAGCACTTTATGTGGCTGGGAAATAGGATGGAGCAGCAACAAGCTGGAACTTTTATTTGCCTCCTTGCTTATTTCTTTCTGTATCTGTACTTCAAAAGTCCTATTTCCACCAATGTAGATAGGTATCTTTTAAAAATCTATTTTGTTAGGCTGCAAGTATTAAAATCTGCTACATTTTTTAAGTAGGTTCTCTGTGAAATGTTTTATGGAACTCCCTCTAGAAATTTTAACAAATTCCCTGACAAGCATCATACCTGCCACAGTGATAATTTCAAATATAACATTAAGCACTCATGAAAATTGCATTAATAGTGATTCTTGACCCCTTCAAAGCAATTGATATGGGTATATGCTAATCTCATGGGAAGGTTAATGCCATCAGTAGGAAGTGTTGAACAGTCACTGATATTCATTGCAAATTAATGCCACTGATTTTTAAAAAGATTCTGTGAGGTCAGTGAGGACTTCTGCTTACAATCTGACACTGCCACGTGGCCCTGGATATATCTAGGAGGCGCTTCTGATGGTACTTTAGGTGAATGAGAGTGGGAGTTAAATGCACAGGGTCTCTTCCCAGAGGCCTTCCAAGGTACCGGGCTGTTTTCACTAATGATGGAAAATTTGTGTACCTGCTTCACTCTACAACTACAATTGTATGCCTAAATAAAACAGATTTAATCCCACTTCTGCTTGCGTCAAAAAGGCAGCACTCAGAGGCTTCCCTCAGGTGCCTGTACACTGATGCACAGCCTCTGGCAATAAGGAGGAGCAGCTGCACTGCCAGGCACAGTTGCAGGGTCTTTAACATCCAAGTCACAGACTGTGGAGTGGTGCACATGGCTTGAATGGGGCCGCGGACGGGTGCAGGATGTTTAGGAAGACAGGCAGATAAAGCTGGCAGCTTCATGCTTTCTGTTAAGGAGCTCCTTGACTACCCAGTGCCCCAGTATCAAACCAGAGACATGCCTGCTGAGAGTTTCTGGGTCAAGATCAGAGGGAGGAGGAACCCGGGGGATGTTGTGATAGGTGTGTGCTACGGACTGCAGGCTGGGAGGAGGCAGGGGCTGAAACTTTCTGCAAACTGGAAGACTCCCACTCGGAGTCCTTACTGGGGATTTCAGCCACCTGTTTGTCTGCTGGAAGAGCAGTATGGCATAGGCAGGCAATGCAGGAGGTTCTTAGAGTGCAGTGCTGACATTTTCTTAATATAAATGCAAGAGGGGGGCAGACATGGCCTTCTTCTTAATGCTGGATTGACCTCCTGCTGAGGAGCAGGGACGAAGTGGGCGTGAGAGCAGTCATAGAGCACTGCTCAGGCTGCAGCAGCCTTGAGGTGACGGATGCAGAGGAGAGCCAGGAAGGTGAGCAGCGGAGAGATAGGACTCCGGGCGAGCAGGCTGGCTTACTCAGGAAGTAGCCTGTGGGAAGCAGCCGTGAAGGGGAAGAGTCCCCAGAAGCATGAATTATTTTTTAAAGAGAACTTACTGAGAGTTCACGCATGAACTATCCCCTTGTGCAGGAGCATAGGAAACTTCAGCTGACAGTCCATTTGGCTAGGTAAGGCCCATCCTAATGAACTAAAATATGGACAGGGAATATGCAGGAAGCAGGAGCAGAAAGCACTGCTCAGGCACTTCTGGGTAAAATCAGGGAGGCTAAAGCCCACCTGGAACTAACATTATTGAGGGGCATAAAGGGTAGTAAGGTAAAAAGAGATACCTACAGGTATCTGGGTACATGGGCCCGCAGGTGGATAGGACAGACAACATGCTGACAGACAACAGAGGAAAGGCTGAAGTAATCAGCACCTTTTTTTGCACTAATTGTCACATGTGAACTGTGCTCCCTGGCCTTTGCACATATCAGCACCGGCTGAAAAGAGAAGGGCGTCAGGGAAGCAGCAGTTCAAGACCACTGAGACAACTTGCATGTATTCAAACTCATGGAGTCAGGTGGTGGTCACTCAGGGGTGTTGATATTGTTGGCCAGTGTCATTGCAAGGTCACTATCTATCATCTACAGAAAAACATGACAAGCGGAAGAGGACCCTAATGACTGCAAGAAGGTTAACATTAGATGTATGTTTAAAATAAAAGCAACAAGAAGGCTACCAGGGAATGTAGGTCAGCCTGATTAATTCCCCAGGGGAAGACGGTACCTGAATGTGCCCTCTTCCTCCTGCCTGTGCTCAGAGATGTTGGCGCAGGTCATCTAGTGCTGTGGTGGAGCCACAGCTGACCTGTGCCAGGTGGCACCTGTGCTGAGCTCCCCCACATTTTTCATTCATGCTGGAAGCCTTGGTGCAGGTGACCTTGAGAGGTGTCTGAAGGCAGAGAACCACTCAGTGCAGAATGCTGGGCTGCTGGAGCAGACCCTGGCAGGTTACACGAGGGGCTCATTTCCACTCCATAAGACACCCAGGGTACCAAGGGCACCAGGTTGTTCCTTGTTGTGGCGGTGCATCTCGCCCTCTCCCCTGGGCTCCATTACAATCTCAGGAACCGCTGTTACTATGTGTAATGAGTTGGGCAGTTAAGCATCCCTTGACCATGCTAGCAACTCCTGCATGGCTGAGGTGGGAAATGGCACTGACTACCAGAAACACTCCTTATCTGAATCATAACATCCCCTAACAAGCCTTGGAACATTAGTTATCTGAACCCAAGTGGTATCATAACACTGTCGGTGGAATTTTTCAAAATTCCAGTAATTACCAACTCAGGTTGTGACCAGGATGGAAATTTACTGATGACTAAAGCAAATCACCTCTGACCTTATGAACAGTGGTCCTAAGTAAGGCCCTTTTGAGCTCTCCTGGTCTGCGGCAGGCTGCAAACAGCATCACTTTCCAAGTGTGATGCCTCCCAGAACTTGCAAACTCCCAGGTTTTCAAAGTTAGAAGGACCATTGCCAAAAGCTAATGACGAAACCTGGGCTGATACTCCTACTCCTCGAGGCTCAGCCCTTCACCCGTTGAGAAATGCAAAGGCATTCAACATGAATATTTCACAGAACTGAAGGGAAACTTTTAACAGGTATACCTTTGTACATTTATACGTACATATATATATATATACATACACACATCTATTCCTTTGTGTCTGTGTGCACGTGTGCGTGAATTGATTTAGGTACCCAATATGAAAGTTAGCATCTCGGATCAGTAATCAAGTCACTGTTGTGATTGTAGTAAATTCTATTGATTCACTTTGTAAATGATAAGCTAGTCAAAGATTAAGTGCTGCTAGAATCTTATGATCAACATTAAACTGTGAATAAACCTTAGACATCCTTCACATATAAACCATTGGGCAAATCTGACACTAAGATTGGATCTAGCTGCACCTTAGCTCTACTAAGAGTTTAGAAAGCAAGGGGATCAACTCTGAGCCTTGTGACTCAGTGGGTCTCCTTTACCCTTTTACATCTTTAGTCTCTGTGTAAATCATTTCAGCTTAATTTTGATTTGATTTCTTCTTTTTGAGATTTATCTGTGTAGTAAGTAATAAATGATAAAAACCTGGGAGTAATGGCTGATACACCTGAAGGCTGTGCTGCTGTTCAGACAGACCTGGACAGGCCAGAGAGTTGAGCAGAGCGCAACCCAATGAAGTTCCACAAAGGCAAGTGCAAGGTCCTGCACCTGGGGAGGAACAACCCCATGCACCAGTACAGGCTGGGGCTGACCTGCTGGAAGGCAGCTCTGCGGAGAAGGACCTGGGAGCCCTGGCAGGCAGCAAGTTGCCCATGGGCCAGCAGCATGCCCTGGTGGCCAAGGAGGCCAGTGGACCCTGGGGGGCATCGGGAGGAGCGTGGCCAGCAGGTCGAGGGAGGTTCTCCTGCCTCTATGCTCTGCCTGGTGAGGCTGCACCTGGAGTGCTGTGTCCAGTGCTGGGCTCCCCAGTTCCAGAGAGACAGGGAACTACTGGGGAGGGGCCAGCGCGGGGCTGCAAAGAGGATGAGGGGACTGGAGCATCTCCCTTCTGAGGGAAGGCTGAGAGAGCTGGGGCTGAGGGAAGACTGAGAGGGGATCTTACCAATGCGTGCAAATACCTCAAGGCTGAGCGTCAAGAGGACGGGGCCAGGCTCTTTTCAGCAGTGCCCTGTGACAGGACAAGGGGCAACGGGCACAAACTGCAGCACAAGGAGTTCCACCTGAATATGAGGAAAAAAGTTTTTCACTGTGAGGGTGACCGAGCACTGGAACAGGCTGCCCAGAGAGGCTGTGGAGTCTCCTTCTCTGGAGACATTCAAAACCTGCCTGGAAGCGACTTTGTGCAACCTGCTCTAGGAGAAGCTGCTTTAGCTGGGAGTTGGACCAGATGATCTCCAGAGGTCCCTTCCAGCCCTGACCCTTCTGTGATTCTGTACCACCAAACTTTGTGAAGTCGCACTCCCACAAATTCATATTAAGACTATTTTGTTAACACCTTTGATGGTGATTCTTTAAGCAATCTGAAACACTCACTTGGGACACTTGTTATCCCTGGGACACCTACCTGAGGTAGTGCAAGGGTGCCCTGGATAAGAAGACAGCTTTGCCCTTCATGCAAGTGTGTTTTTCAGCACCAAGAGTGCACGTGGCATGCATGGTGCTGGGACCACACTGGAGAACTGTGTGAGGTTGAGAACTGCAACTGGTGCAGCCACTTTCATACTGCGTGCCAGGAATGGTCCTGCGAGCAGCCCATTCCTAACTATTCCCAGGCTTTGTCTCAGGTCTAGTCGGTTTGCTCCAAAACAGGAGCTGGAGTGAAGCAAAATTTTGCCCTTTGGCCTATTAGGGATCAGCACTTGAGTTCACTCACTGTCGCTATTTTATTTAGCAGAGCAGAAGCCCCTCTCTGCTGACTACATAGGGAGCTGTAGCTCCTGCCTCAGCACTTCTGCTTACATGCGTAAAGCAGATCGTGTGAACACCCACCTTACTGTAGGCAACTGGGCACGCTGCCTGTGCCAAAGCGTTTACTACAGAAAACAATTGGGTCCCTGAGAGCATAGACCTGGGCGTAACAGATATAAATACAAAGTATTAGCTTACAGAAAGCAACATATGGATTGTCAGTAGAGAATAAAGCAATATGCATTTTATATATTCATGTGTTAATAAAAAACACACAAGGTAATAAGGATGCTTTACTCTTCAGCCTCCCTGTAAGACATTAACAGTGCAGTTTAGGATATGTGTGGCTTCTAGCTCTGACAGTGACACGTGTAGGTGACACCAAATGTCATAGCAGGTACCTACTGTTAATAATACAGGTATCCTAAACACATCCTAAGGGAACACAGCCAAACAGCTCACAGGGAGGTATGTAAACGTAATGGCTTAGGGAGAGAACAGAACACATTTAAAGATTGCATCATGAGTTACGCAATGAGTCTGATACTCTTCACAACAAGACCATGCTACTGTAAAAATATTAAGAAAGTTTGAAAGGTTTTTCTACGCTGAAATGTGTGTGCTCATTGTCAACACTGAAGAGTACTAAACTTAGATTTTTTTTGTTGCAATTTTGCAGCTGTAGGCTAATCCTTACAACAGCTTTAATTTCAGAGGGAAGCACCTAATAAGGAAGTGGGAATTCAATTGGTCTATATTTTTCTATCAGTAAACAGATGGAACATCTCAAAGTAAACACAAACTATTCAAGGAACACAATTCGGTGAATGTATTTACCAATATTAGCAAAAATACCATTCTATGAGCAATAGGGCTGTTATTGCTCAGGACCAATGGCAAAAGAGCAAGTGTCATTGTCATTTTTTTACACTCAGCTCTCCAAAACTGGCAATTAGAGAGGTTCTTATTGATAGCATCATGGTAGATAACATAAAATAAGAATAAGAGAACAGAAAAGAAAAAGAGAGAAACAGAAGAAGACAAAAACAGCAGGGGAAGCAAAACCCCCCACCTTTGAAGTACTGTAGAGGAAAGTCAGAATCAAGCAAATAAATAGGCTTGTGGGCTTTTGAAAACTTTCAAGTTGTGAAGATGGAGAAAAAGAGAGACAGGGAAAAAGAAAGACATAGTGAGTGAACAGGTGGAAATCTGTTTTAGGGACTGGTTCCAGCTGGGTTGGGTTAGGTCAGGAGAGTCAATTAACAAGCAGCAGCTTTTAAGGCAAAAAAGTCTGAACATCAATGGTATTTGAAGAAAAAGAGGAGTAAATAAGCAACTGTTGTGGCATAGTCCCTCTATGCTCCCTCTTGCTCTTGGGATTGACATTGCTTTAAAAGCCCAACCATATTTGTTTGTAATCTGAAGGTGAAGCTGTGTATTAAAGAGCTTCCAGGCTGGCATTTGTTAAGAGGAACTTCTGCTGAAGTACACGTCAGACCTTTACTAGGTTTCTTTGCAGGAAGATGTAATCCAGGTGGGTGTCATTCAGATCTGCTTTCAAGTGTCAGCCCCACATTCAGACCTGCACATGGTTTTCTGGCAGGATCCGTCCCAAGCTTGCCTGTGAGTTGGGCCCTTTGTGAGGCACCACACAGCTGCTTGCTCTGGAGTTGAACCCAGATCCTGCCTTTCTATGAGGCAGGGATGAGAGGAACGGATGGGGTTTCCTTCTGCTTAGAAACTTCTTTCTCTAAACATCACCAGCCTTCACAAACTCGGCTAATAGCCTGCCTCAGGAAAAGCATTTATTAGTTGCCCTGCCCTGTGCCTGAAGGCTGGAATTGCTGGAGGATACAGGCTGGCCCAACACCCACATACCTTCCTTCTTGGAGCCAACGCAGAGCACATGGGAGCAGATGAACTATCCCAGCAGCCATCTTCGGGTAAAGGCTTACATGCTCTCACACCACCCCTTAATGTGGGTGCAGGGTTCAGAGCCCATTGCAGACAGGCAGCCCACCCCATACGTGAACATGCAGCAACCCCCTCCATCCTGGGCATCCTACCTGCTGTTTTCAACCCTCACTTGCTGCTGGAAGAGGGCAAGGGACCACAAAATCAGGAAAGGCTTGGGTTTCTGCAACCATTGTCATTCACTGTGGACATACAGATGAAGGCAGGATGGGCTTGTTTCTCATGAAGATGTCTGTGAACTAGGTTTGGACTCCTCTGCGGGTATCAGCTTCCTCATGACAAATGCCTTCTCTCAACTGCAGCTCACTTCCTGCAAGCCAGAGGTGCTTTGGTCCCTGCAGACCAGGCTGTCTGCCACTCCATGCAGAAACGACCTCTCCAACAATGCTGTTTCTCCTGTTCCTCCAAATAGCACGTTTTACACAAACTGGTGTGCTGGCAAGTTCTGTTTGAACAGAAAAAATTACTTCAGTATCACAGTGATCTTTCAATTTTTCCCAATAATCTTGCTGTGTATATTACATTGTGCTTTGGGGCCAGCAAAGCCTCAAAATATTAAAAAATAGATAGGCCAGCAATATTAAAAAATAGATCCTGCCCTCAAAGTTTATAGTTCAGAAAAAAAAAAACAAACCAGAGATAGGGAAAAATGGAGGCGGCATATAAAGTGAATAGAGTTTGTAGTTATGTTAGCTGCACTGTCCTCCTTATTCCCCACCAGGGAAAAAGAATGGGTGGTAGATAGGGTGTGAGATAGATTATTTCTTACAGACATGCTCATTCCTCAAATTCATTCATAAAAAGTAAACAGGGAAGAGAGGCAGGGCACTGTAGCACTGCAAATTGTGATTCTGTGAAATTACACTGGAACTTTCTAATGCATCAGTGCTTGTCACTTGAAATTGCTGCACCAGTTATTTGGGAGTTATGTGAAAAGACAAAAAAAAAATCATTTTTAGTCATCAAATTCGCCTAACTGTTGGGAAACAGGGTTCATGAACACAGATCAAAGAAAGTATCTGAGACTCAGGGTAAGAGAGGAGATGAGAGGGTCCTCCTAGATGTGTGAGAACCTGTCATGGTTTGAGCTCAGACAGCAACTAAGTACCACACAGCCACCTGCTCACTCACCAGCCCAGTGGAATGGGGAAGAGAATCAGAAAAAGGTAAAACCCATGGGCTGAGATAAGATCAGTTTAATTAATTATTATTATATTTGTGTATATATATTTAAAATTAATAATAGGAAGATGATGATGATAATGATAATAAATATAATAATAAATATAACAATAAATATAATAATAAAGATAAAGAGGAGAGGGAGAAAGAGGAATAAAACCCAAGGGAAAAAAGCAAGTGATGCACAATACAACTGCTCACCACCAGCTGACCGATGCCCAGTCAGTCCCTGAGCAGTGATTGCCCCCCACCCCCAGCCAGCTCCCCCCAGTTTATATACTGGGCATGACGTTCTATGGTATGGAATATCCCTTTAGCTAGTTCGGGCCAGCCGTCCTGGCTGTGCTCCCTCCTGGCTTCTTGCGCACCTCCTCACCAGCAGAGCACGGGAAACGGCAAAGTCCTTGACGCAGGGTGAGCACTACTTAGCAACAACTAAAACATCAGCGTGTCGTCAACATGATTCTCATGCTAAATCCAAAGCACAGCACTGTACCAGCTGCTAAGGAGAAAGTTAATGCTATCCCAGCCGAAATGAGGACAGATCCCCGACGAAAAGAATTACTAATAAAAGAAAATAAACCTTTTAAAATAAACCATTGATTTGTTGTAGCAGGGGCAACTGCAAATGAGCAATGTTGTCTGCGGCCATAAAAGCTGCCACTGTCAGCCTCTTCCTGATGCTGCCTAGGATCACCATTCATTAGACCCAGGACCAAAGTATTTGGGACTGGTACCCTGGGATGGGACCTGCTTCTATTCCCTATTACATTAGGTGTCCAGCTGGAACTCTTCTGGATGATACTTCTAGGTGCTGATACCCCCGCATAATTACACTGCTATTCTCTGGGAACCTCTGTTCACTCTTCCTTTCTGATGCAACATTAAGAACCAACACCCTCTTCTAGTTTTATTTTCTAATTGGTTGACTTGATGAGTTGGACCATTGATTTAAGATGTCTTCATTAGTGAAAAGGATGAACTTTCCATTCTAGAGAGACTTTGATCAACCTTCTGAGAAAACAAGTCAGCTTATGAAAAGCACCAAAGCAAACCTGTTGCTCAGGAACAACACAAATGCCTGCTTGAGACCCAGCTTTCCAGACTGGGGCATACTCACATCAGGTTCATCTTCTGAGCAGCTGAGAATCTCTCACAAGTCTCTATTGAATTCTTTTTCTCAACCATTTTTCCCCCTGGAAGGTTTTAATGTCTCTCTCCAAATTGCAAAATTGAGAGCTGATTTAAAGACCTTTTTTTCTACTCAGCAATCATCATCTCCTGAGTCCAAAGCAAAGACATAGCTGGGTTTCTCAGTCCCAAAATAGTAAGAAGTGGGCATTTGGTTAATGACATGGTCAAATCAACATGTTTTTTCCATCATTTACCCTTTGGAAAAATTTACTGACATTTTCAGGAAAAATCCATCCTGAGACAAATGACAAACTGCAGTCTAAGAAAGCTATATAACCGTGTCTTATTTCCGATGGGAAGCACTGAACAGCTTTAACTGTGGCTGGCACCTGAAGAAGTGAGAGTATGTCTGCACCACATGCTGCAGCTTCAAGCATATATCTCTGAACTAGGGTACACCTAGCCACCTGAGCACAGAGCTCTGCTCTGTGGGCTAATTTGTCATTCAGACAGAGGGTTTATTGATTTAGTGCTGAACATCACACTAATGCAGCCACGTTCAACAGGTAGCCCAGGTACCACTGAATCCCTGAATATTTAGTAGTGCATCTGCATCGTTGTTTGCCTTGTGGCCTTCCATTTTCTTGCACTTGGTGTAAGCCACTCAACACGCTGCAACTTCATATACGCAATATAAGCTATCCTCTACTAGTAAGCCATGCCTCAAGATGGTAACAGTTGGTCCTCAAAATTTCCTGTGCCAGGAGAATAACTTATTAATTCCTTTTTATTGAGTCGTGAGTATTGTTGTGTCCCCAAAATGTCCGTGCTTGATGAAACGCAGTAAAACAGTGGCATAGTAGCATGGTCTACATCTGTCGTAAGCAGTGGTCTTGCAACAGCAAACTGCCACACCAGATGTGTTCTGCAACATGATTTTATCTTGGGGACTGATGCTAAAAAAATTCAACCAAGAAGTCACTGTGACTTCAAGGGTTTCTACTTATATGTATAAACATTTAAAGGTTCAGATTTGCTCATACCTGCTATGCAGCCAGAAATATCTCTGGACTTTTCAGCGAAGCTTGTAAATGTTCAGAAATACACTTGGGTACAATAATGTGCCAAAAAAGATATTGCATTACAAGAAAGTAGACATTCACCAAAGAATATTAGAAATGAAGGCATTACTCTTACACTAGGAGCAAAACTACAGCAACAAGTACTTAGGGAGGGGGAGATGGGACCAGAGAAGGACAGCAAGGCAGGCAGAGGCAGTAACATTATTGCCAAGGGTGCCGTCCCACAGTACTTGAGCAAGATGAGTAAAGCAGGTTGAGTGACAGTAACTACGGTCAGCCAAGGGTCCATAGTTTCTGCACATCCACCAGGCAAGTCCATGGCAATAAGGCAGGTCCAAGCTTAAGTAGGAAAATCGAGTCAGCAAATTAGAGTCAGGATCAGGATCAGTGAGGCAGTATCCAGAGCAGCCAAGAGTTGCTGATGCCCAGAAATGTTCATAATAATGCAGACCCAAGGTTATGCCAAGAGGTCAGGTGCAGATGGTCAGGGTGAATGGACATGGCTGCAACAGAGCCCAGGCACAAACAAGGGCAGGGGTCTGAGCTGAAATGCAGCTCCAGAGTGAAGGAGCTGTTTCGCACAGCTTTCCCACGCAACACACCTAAACACAACTAACCTGGACCAAGGTTATGCAGAAGTACCATGTCACACCAATCTTTAGCACAGGCAGACAGCTCAGGATGTGGGAGTGTGCTCAAGGGCCTGACAAGAAAAAGTACAAAATGAGATGTGTAACTGGCATGTTTTATGCCCCACTTGTCATATATCACCAAACCTAGCTGGAAAAAGAACTACTCAAGCATCCCAGATGGGACTCAAAGTGCCAGGACTGAGAGAGGAGAAAGTGGCAAGTAAAGCAGAGACAGTTTTTGTAATTCAAAGGCATATTCCTTTAGTTCCAACATGTGCTAGGACAATTTCAGCTTTCCCTAACTGAAGTCAGATGACGAAAGTTTTCTAGGGTGACCTGAATGCATTCTTGCTGTTATGATCTGGTGTCTGAACCTATCTATTGGTCAAAAAAACTATCAATGAAATTCACTTGACCAGTGGTTTTAAATGTACCACTACTTTGGTGTTAAACAAGACAATGTCTCAATGTAAGTCAGTCTTTTGGGATCAGCTTTGCCTGAACAAAATGCTGCAGGCCAAATATAAATCTAATTATCCTCCAGCATCCCAGGCTACTAAAACAAACACGAAAGTGTGTCAGCAGTTTTATCAGCGAAGTTCTAGAAACTGTTTCATAAGAGGTTTTGAAGGTGGAAATGGCTATAGATCCTGCATGCTGCCATCCACTGCATCCAAGGCTTGGAAAACACCAATTCAAAGAAAAGTGGTTATGAAGTTTTGACTGTAAAAGGTAACACTCTTTATGTCTAATAATGTTGACACTGAAGTACTACTAATCCTCAACAATTTGCTTCTTGGTTCAATAGAAGAATGTGGCACTACAGCTGCTATTTTGAGATCAACATCTGTCCATGCCTTATGGAGATTTTGACTTTACAAAGAAAACTAACCTAGCATATGCTGGCTTCTGGAATTTATAGAATACTATACAATGATAAAGCATTAAAAGCATATTTAAAATTGCAATATATGAAGAATGGGAAGTGTCAGGTGACATAATTAGCTAAAAGAAATGCCATGGAATTCTGAAATGTTATTTACATATAACGAATTTGGAATACAATGGCCTGAGACTTTCAAGTCATGGAGGGTTATGCAAACCACGTACAGGTGTGGTGGGTAAACCAAGCATTCTTAGTTACAGAACTCACAGCCAAATGCCAGAATAGACAACTGCTCTTCCAGGCTTCCTTGCACAGAGCAATCAAAGGACTTCTACAAAGGATGGAATAAAATAATTTTTTAGAAAGCTGCCTGAACTCAAAGTCCCTAGACAGTGCAGGCATGCCAGCAAATTTACCTCATATGTGGAAATCCCCTTCTACCAGATTGCAGCTTCCAGCTGGAAACCTCACCTGCAAGCTATTATGCTTTTGTCTAAAACATTGAGACGTTTGTCACTTCTCATTCCCACATGTAAGCATTTATACAACATCATCAATCACCTTCAAAGCTGAGGGGATCGTACCCCTTAAATTTCATATTCAGATTTATTTTACAGCTTCTTATTTTTTTCTGGCTTTAATCATGGGCAATGATGCAGCTTTCAATCAGTACACGTGGACACATTTCTTCACGTATAGATGTTTCTCCAGTATTTACACCTCTAGCTGAAGATGACATATAGGAACTAAGGCACTGAAAACATGTTGAAAGTCAGTATAGCCAAGAAGTTGTGGATAGGTATGTGCCTATAACAAACTTTTAAAAGAACATTATTTAACTGTGAAGTAAAGTAGAAAAACCATGAGGATCACCCAGCCCTAAATAACTATTCTTGAGCATCTACCCAGCAGTTTGAATGTCCTATTGAAAAAGAGTGTGCTCACGACATTGAATGTTGCACCATCATGCCCAATGGGAGATACCTGACTGTAAATCTTTCTCGTGTGCCTCACTTCACCATTTAACACAGTTATTTTTAAGGAAAAGAGTAAAAAAGAACTAACTAAGTTCAGAGGCAACATTTTTGTTACCAGGATTCAGCACTAAGATTTGAAGCCTTGAACCTCTACCATCACAACTGACTGCCTTCAAAACTAGCATGCTGGCTGAGCACAGCAGCTCAGCATGGAGCTCCGACTGCTTCCAGGAGCTAGAAGTAAGACAGCTCAAAATAATGCCCAAGGGCAGGCAGACAACAGACTTATGACCTATTTCTAAGTTTGGCTTGGCTTTGAGGGTAAAAAAACCATGCTACACCTATAATCTATAACCTTTGCCTTAAAGAAGACCTCTTCCACACAGTATTGTTTTCCTTGACCTCATTCAATACAGCTGCTGTGGCTGGTAAGCTGGGAACAAGGGATGCTGAGCGCCTGTGTGAAATGGAGCGTTCCTGTGCAGTTGCTAAAATTATTATGAGGACTGAAAGAGAGAGCATGGAAATAGCAGTTAAAATCTTACAGTTCTTCAAATGCTGATCAGAATTCTGCATGACACAGAAAAGACTCCCAGAGCCCAGCGCATCTCCCCTGCTGGACATGAAAACCCTTTTATAAACTGGAGAGTTATGAGGGCTTCTTAAAGAAAAGGCAGCAACAGCCCTTAGAACTTAAATCTGTTGCTGATTTGCAGTCTTGCCACCTTCACTCCCCTTCCTCCACCTTCCTTAATAAATGGTTTAAAACATCTAGTGTTTGAAGATATAAAGCATTACATTTACACTGAAGTCACTAGGATTATCCTTCTGTCCAGCCAGCACTTTAGCAAAGACTCCCTGGTAACAAACATTCAGACACCAGAGAACTCTACCCACAGAGTACAAACAAAAGCACCTTCACGGTACATAAATCCTCTTCCTAACTTCCTAAAGGAGGCTCTACCGCGTGCTCAGAAGACAGAGAGATCTGGCTCTTGCAGACAAGTCGAAGAATCTATTTCAAATCATCGGACTCTTGTAGGATGACCTGTTGTTCTTCAATCTCTTTTATACCAGGTAATTTCTAACTCACTACTTTCAAGGGTGGTTTATCAAACATCTCAGAAAAGGTGATTTCAGAGTAACACCCTCTGCCTGGTTTGCATTCTTTCCAGCTATTCAGAGCTAGCACTTTGCTGAATTTACGGTTGACATGTTTCTTAACAT
Organism: Falco punctatus; assembly: GCF_963210335.1. Classification (NCBI taxonomy): domain Eukaryota; kingdom Metazoa; phylum Chordata; class Aves; order Falconiformes; family Falconidae; genus Falco; species Falco punctatus. The sequence continues at coordinate 91,287,761 of NC_137585.1, forward strand.
TACTGAACTTCTTTGAGGCAGCTTTCAGTGGCAGTTAGTCCTTGTCAGCCTCAGGCGTAGACCCAACACCTACCATGCATCCAGATGCTTCCTTGTGCCTTTGTAGATGTTTCCAGCTTCTGCATGGGGCTGACAGACACAAACACTGCTCACATCACATAGCTACAAAAATGCCTCAGGAAGAAAAACAGGCTCAGTGAATAATGACCTACATGAAGAGAAAGATCAGGTACAGAAAAAAAGCCATGTTTCTTCTCCCATTTTCAATGCAATATTTTTCTTCAAGGGAGAAAATACCAATAAGAAAACCTTGCAAAGATTGCTTGCTTTTAAGTGTGCCACACAAGATACGTATTACCCATTTCACTCCAGGATAGTATATTGCCTTCCAATTGCCTCATCTCTTGAATACTGGAAGCCCTGAGAAATAGAGGCGATAAGGTGCAAGTGTCTTATGTCCCAGCCTCCTGGGAACCCAGGAGGGCTGCTGGTGAGAGAGGGAGATCCCATGAAGATCTTACAGGAGCCAGTGGTTGATCTACAGGCAAAAGTCCCATTGGAGGCATTTTTGGTGACACATGCAGTACACCAGCCAGGCACCTTCATGCCAGGGCCTGGGTCTCCTGATGGGTGCTCCTGCATGCTTCTCCTTTGCAGTACATCTTCCAAGACCCAGTACTGCCTGGTCTTTTGCCATTTCCTGTATAATATGAGCATTTCTGTGGAAGGGACACTATGAAAGCAAAGGCTGGGTTTGATATGGGGTTGGAAATGTCTGTGCAAACAAGGGTAAGTGATCTGACGAATGCTAACATAAGTGCTATCCTCCCAGTACACCCCAGCATACATGCTCCATAAAGGAACTACCTTATGGATGGAAATCACCCCATCCAGGTGTACACACGTATGTGGGTAAGAATAACCGACTTTTCTTCCTCAAGGGACATCTTTCTCTACCATCACATGGAAGGCAACAGAGAAAGCCTTCTCACCTCTCCAATACATGCAGTATTCAGGTGTTGCTACCCCTGTAAGCATAGTCATCACTGTGCACTTCTGGAGGAACAGCCAAGCTGGAGACCAAAACTGGAACCCCTTCCAGGATCATTAAACCCAGGCAGGACCATTAAAGCTGTTGGTAACAGGGGGCTGTACTCTGACCAGCCACAGACAAACTCCTTCTTCTCTGCAAGGTGTGCAAATGTGCCTGAAGTCCATGAAGCCACTGGGAGAAAATACCCTGCAGTTTCAAAGAAGTGGTGTAGTCTAAGCTGATCATTAGGCATAGGGATGAAGCGGAAGTACCTGTTCTGCAAGGATGCAGGTGCTGGAGGCCAGGACCAGGATACTTACTTGCCTTCAATTTTTGCTGTTTTATTGTTATACTGTCAGTTGCTGCAGATTTAGTCCATGCTCATTTGTGCAGACCCTAGTGGCCAATAGCCCTCTTTTAGCTAACCAGTACCTGCAAGAGCTCTACTTCAGTATCACACAAGTACCCCAACCTGACCTTTGGCTTGACTGTGCAATAGAAGCTCAGAGAAAGAGGTGTCAGCTTTTTATTTCTCCAAGGAACTGAAGACCAAAGAATTCACAAGTTAACTTGGAGCTGACTTTCCAAAATCCCATAGAGCCAGCAGCTTCTTTGGCACCAGCACGATGAATGCCTCTTAGGTAGGAACAAAATGCGGCAAAACTCAGTATCTGGTAGCAGCTGATATTTTAGTACATTCGTGTTAAAAATGGCAAAGAGGGGCCCAGGAAACATTCTTGGGAGCTTGATATTCAAGAAGAGGCAGGTATCGAAGTCACAGAGGTACCACATGAGGCCCAGTACAGGCATGGCTTCTGAGTGTTCATCCTCAAAAGAAACTGGAAACAAAACAGTGCATTTTAAGATGCATTCATACCTTCTTCTTCTATTACATTTGCATAGGTTGAAATTTCACAACAGCTATGCCCACAATGAAACAATAACTTTTCAAATAACTACTAACTAAAAAGCAGCACAGGCCTTCCCACAGCTGATACCTCAGCCTGTTTCCCAATTTGGAAAGGACCATTCTCAGCACCTGCCTCCATGTCTTTAACATGAACAGAATTGGATCACGGCAGGGAGTGGGAGAGAAAGAACGCAGAGAACCATTTGGGACGAGGAGACTCAGGGATGCCTTACGAGCCCCACTAAGAAGCATGTTCTAGCTTTGCAGTACTGTGGCTCTGGGAATAAGATGCTTTTCTAAATAAAATACCCATAGCTATTTGTAGATAAATGTTAATCAAAATCTTGCAGAAATGACTGAGTATCTTTAGGTTTCAGTTTCTGCTCACATATACTATTACAGTCTTACTAGTTACTTCTCAAAATCTGACAGTTTCAAAAGAAATTGGTATTAAAGTGAATTGGTAATGTGGAAAACAGCCTGTGATGCAAAGGAATTAAACACTTCATGAAAGAAAATGTCGAAATCAAAATAAATGGTGGGAGTTGATGTGCAGTCAGATCTTCATTGCCAGAAATGAGAAATTTCCCTCCTTACCCAGCAGTGTGAGCAGCCACCAGGCAACAGCCACCACAAACAGGTTTCTGAGGAGTCTTCCCCACATCCGTGTGACTGTACTAACCATAACCAATGGGGGATCATCCTGGTCACTAACCATCCCATGGGGAAGGGTGGTCAGCCTCCAGCTGGCAGGAATAAACCCGATTTGCAGCTTTCTCCAAAAGGAAAATTCACACGCCAGGGTCAGAATTACCCCCTGGGCATTTCAGGAGCCTGTGCTTATTGTGCTTCCAGGGAGTGCCATCCAGACATGGCCTCACGATCAGGAAGATGCAAAAGGAAAACGGCTGGGACAGGGGTTTGCACACCAATGCTGCAGTTTGTCTCCCGTACCCAGAAGGGCAGTAAAGCAAGACACAGGGCACTGTTCTGCCTCTGTGCAAAACCTTGCTGAGCTCTCACCTCAGCCTCACTCTCCCCATCTCAGGAAGGAAATAGTGGAGACAGGGAAGGAGCACAGAAGGGCAACTAGAATGATGCCTTGCAAGCAGAACTAAAAATGCTGAGGGGGCAATACAAACAAAGCTTACAAAATCACAAAGCATAGGAAAAGTAAAATGCACAACTTATCCACCAAACCTTTCAAATACCAGAACTATAGATCACTCACTGAAAATAGCAGGGTATGAGTCTAAAACATATAAACTGCTTTTTCACATGGGTTGTAGTGAACCTGTGGAATCTGTTGCCACAGGGACCTGCAGAAGCAAAGGTTCAAGCTGGTTCATGAGCAACAGGTCCATAAACAGATACTGAAGAAACAGACCAGGACTTTCCCCCCTAATACCTCTAGCACCATGAATGTGGATACTAGAGGAGTACAAGTAGAATGGACACAGAAAGCAACTAGATTTCTGTGTTCTTCCTGAAGAGCATTTTTGATTGCCAACATCAGGGACTGGTCTGGCCTCATAGGACATTTCTTGCATTCTTGGAAACCTAATGACATGTCCATGAGATTTCCATCAGTCTTCAACAGCATCTTCCTACACAGCATCCAATAAACAGGCAGAGCCTTTGCTGGTGCAGACCTTGAGCAAGGTACAGAGATGTTCATAACTTGAAGAGGAATAAGCCCCTAACAGCCAACTTCAGGGATTCTATGAAGAAAACCACAAAAATGACTGGGGCACAAGCTCAGCAAAGAGCAGGATTAGGAGGAGAATTACGTATTTGACTTGTGCAGCGTGCTGGAGGCTGGGGAGGTCACTAAAACACGAGTCTCAAGTCTTCATACTTTGAAACAGAATAAAGCATGCTGCTTAGTGGTATAGTCAGAAAATTGGGCCCAATTTCAATTTTCTCTGACTTAGTTCAAATAAAGATAACAAAATAACTATATAAAAAAATAACACAGAAATACAGCTTTTCCCTGTGCACTTTGGCACTTCCGGTAGTCTTAGGTCTTCCCAAATATAATGCCAACACTACTACAATGCTTACAACACTAACCTTGCTAACCAGCCAGGGGCCAGTGATGTATACAGTATGTACACAACAGCATTTGTATTCAGGGTTGTTTCACAAAACACTACCTTTTGGTTTTTTCAGTACCTGACAAAATACTGTAATAGGGCAGATAGCAAATCCTCAAATAGTTGCTTGTGGCTTTCTTAAACTCCACAGTTTTAAGAATTGTTACATCAAGAAAATTAATCTATAAAACAAGTAAAACAGACTAAGATGACATCCAGGGTTGCCTACTCTGCTCAAGACAAATCAGTGATGAAAAAGATGTTAATCCCGCTGTAAAACATACTGTAGCAGAATCAGCTGAAATACACTCCCTGGCATTGCCCTCTCCCCACCTCAGCTCGCTGCATCAGTTTCTCTTTGACCTCTTTTGTTTAAGTATAAGCAAGTGGCTGACATGATCTTCCACCAAGTTTACTCCTTCTGGGCTTTCAGCTCAGAATTAAACCATAAGGTGAACCTTACATTCTTAGTTCTATGCCATGCGATTGTTCTTCCACAAGTCCATCATCCAGCAGCCATTGTTTTAGTTTTATTTATTTTTAAATTCTTTCTCTTATTCCTATTTTTAGTAGTTGTTTCTCCTTTTTCAGCCTTCGTAGTAATAGGTCCCAGGCCTGTCAACCCCAAATAACTAAGTTGCGTCTACCACTACAGAAGCCACTTCACTTTTTCCTTTCCATCTGATCCTGTCATGATGCTTTTTCACAGCCCTCTTCCCACTACATTGCTCCCTGGCTGAAGCGCTGGCTATGGCCAGAAGCTACTTTTAGTATTCCAAGTCTGGTGCTCATTTGCCTCAGCAGTGATTAGCCTAGCCTAATGCAACCATATTTGCAAGTTTATAAGGACAGCTCATGCTCTAATGAATCTCGTTTGTGCTCAGAGGCTTGTCTCACTTTTTAACTGAATTTAAGGTCACAGAAATATGTTTATAAACGTTTTAATATATTATAAATATATTTTATGTTGAACTGAATCTGCATTGCACTCCCTGGTAATGTTTATCAAACACTAATTTTTATAAATATCATAAACCACACATGACATAAAAGTTAATAGAGACAAAGGAAAGTTAATCTTTCAAAATGTAAGGAAACAGAACCCAGATCCTTAATCCAATCTTACCATTTATTTCAAACTGCCCAGGAAGTTCACCCAAATTACCTATATTATTAGTTATTACTGAAGAAGTTGTTTTCTATTGTTACTATGGTGGCCACTTCTGCAAACCCAGCTTTGAAGTGACTGTTAATCAGTCCTGGAAGAAAGTGTGCTTAGTTGCTTGGAACTATGGAGGTTAAACATGGTATCTACTAAAGAAGTACGGTTTTCTCCTTTAAACTCGGTGTCAGAAGGAAAATTCTACATTTGATTTGTCTGAACACAAAATGAGGAAAATTTCATAGTACGTGAAACAAAAGGTGGATCCAAGTCCTGACAGAGCAATGCTTGGTGTGACAGTCTGGTTCACCTTAATATGGAGCTCCATGTGCTTTCCAAATATGTTTTGTTTGCTAGCATGAGGCCAACCCACTAAGTGCTTCATATTCCACAAGGTTTCTTGGTACTAACCTTCTATTAATCCGATCATTTTATATTTACACAGTACTTTGAATATGCCTGAACCAGACCTTAAGCTGACAGCAAAACACCTCAAACAGAAAAGTGTAGCTTTCCTTTTAATACTTAACCCATCATTCCCAACATGACTTATGTAACGTGTCCACAAGTACTGGAGTGTTTCACGGCAGAAGGTTGATCTTTTAATTTATTTCCATTCACTCAATCAAAAGTCACACCTGAAAACAGATTCACCAGAAACATCTCAAGTGGCAATAGTCAGAAAGCTTGAACTGTTAAGGAGACAGAAAAAGTCCTGAACAAATGTGAATAGGGGCATGCCAAGCAGATTTCCTAATTTAGGAATATTGTATTTATATCTACTTGGAAGTGGTTGCTTTTACAATGGTCAGCGTTCAACCACAATTCAAACAGAAAGGCTGTAAAAATATTCAGAATAGTAGCAGCTTTAGATTCGACAGATACAGAAATTCAATGTCTGAGATACATGGTTCCAATTTCAACTGTGATTGTTGATGCAAGCCAAATGACAACTTACAAAAATTATGTCCACGTCAAGTTCAGAAATGTTTCAGTTCACTCACCCAAACTGAATGATAACTTCTATGCAAATATCGGAATTGGTAATGATAAAGATGCTTTCATCAGCTCATTGCTAAGGTAGTACATTTTGTGCTCTACATCACATTAAAACCTGTTTTTTAACTATAACAGGACAAATAAGGCTTGGCCGGTAGGTAATTTCACAACTAGAAATGGACAAATTAATTTAAGGAACCACAGATTAAAAACTATCACCTGGAATTCTTAGTTTTGTGTTGGTGCAAATTGTGTAGATGTGTACCAGGACTTGACCTGTCTACTTCTGATTTGAGATTAACAGCTTCTCTTACAAACAGAGAGCCACCTTCCATTAATGGGACAGTAGGGGAGAAGCTGACAGTATGTTCTGCAATGCCCAGTATAGACAGGCTGCAGAATTAGTGTTACTTTAACCCTCCCAACACCAAGACACTCCAGTTGCAATTGAAAGCTTGTCTGGGTTGGAGTCCCCAGCTATATGAATTCAGTGGAGTTCAACCCATTCTGCAGTATAATTCATAGGTCAGCTCTTGCAACAAATGACTTTGCCACAACTGAGGAGGACTTCTGCTTTCAGTTTTCTTTAAAAAAAAAAAATTATGAAAAAAACCAGAACTACTTTCCAAAAGAAAGAACTACTTTTCCAACAGAAAATCTTTTACTCTTCCTCAGAAAAAAGTACAGGAGATCTGAAAATACTGTAAATCATAATATTTAGAGGAATATTTTCTTATTATTAAGTTTCCTTCACTGTCCTGGTGAAATCAGCTTAAGAAACAAAACCTCTTGCCTATCAGACAGTCCACTCTTATCTACGATAAATCTGTTCTTTCATTGCAGATTAGTTTGGCAAGTAAAGGAATCCTACTTTGGCATACATAACCCTGAACACTACCATCAGACAGACACATCTCAGAGACAAACACTTTTAATATGCCATCCCTGAAGAAACTTGCAAAGTAGATGCTTCCTCTTCTCACCAAGTTCGGTTCCAGGATTGTGTAATCCTGGTCAACTTTGGGCTCTTTTCAAAGGCTAGGGAAGATTCAGTGACTCTCAAGGGGTTAAAGGGAGATATCATTCAAAGGTTAAAGCTTAAATTCCCATTCTTTATCTTCCTAGGTAAGCAGCATTTTATTATAGCAACCTAAAATGCTTCTAGGTAGGTGCAGTACTTCTTCAGCAGCAAGAAAGGTAATGGGCTCTGAAAAGAGGTTGCCTGCTTCAGTGCCATAAGCACAGTCCTTGCAATGCAGAAACCACCCAAAAATGGTCTGTGAGACCAATTTTATAACATGCTGAAATATGAAAGTCAGATGCTGCATCTTGACAGATGGTACTTCACTCATTCCTGTGATCTGCTGTTGTCTGAATGAATCCACTGGCTTCTCAAGAGCCCTGGATCCTCTGTTATCTCAAGGATTAAAATATTGTGTGTTTTTTACAACTGCTCTCACAAAAACACAGGATAGTAGAAAAGTGTGGCTCAAGATGATGAATTCACAGTGAAAATTTTTAAGCAATAAATTTAACTATCTAGACATTCTCAATTTGCACCTACAAGGACATAAAACCATAGTCAACTCTTCCAAGAAAATAAACATTTTCCAAGTTTTTTTCTTCTTTCTATTGATTTCAATTGCCAAAACACCCCAGTTTCCCAAAGCTGGATAGTTCTAGCACACTGTCAGCCAAAGTACCCAACGCAATGCTGGGGGGTATTTTATTAAGCTCAATAACTCTTCAGCTGACAAACATCAAGAATTTCACTAGCTTTAAGCTCACAACGTTACTTCACCAAAACATGATTTTGCATCAGACCAAAAGCAATTGCTGCTGCCTCTTGGCAGCGGTGTGGCTTTTAAATGGGCAAAGTCAGTATCAGCCTGTCCCCTAGTTTCACAAGGAAGAAGTGAAACTTCCCAAACTGAACTTGGAATCATGCTTCAACTACATCATGTAAAATTTTAGTACACTTATATTTATAAAGATTATGGTAAATATTAATGTTATGCTATTACAAAAGTACTACTTAGCATTTGTAAGTCTTCAGTATAGTAAAATTTTGCTTTAGAGTTCAGAGTTAGAAAAAATAACTAATACAAAATAAAGTAGAAAGGAGAATTTTGATTTAATGGAATACAAAGCTTAGGTTCTAACTACAATTAACTGACTAGTATCCTCTATAGTATACACTTGCTTTGAATATATAAGATAAACAGAAAATAATTATAAATGCTGATGGATAATTTTAAACAGTCTCACCATGAAAAGGTACAGGTTTTTGCAGCTCTCCTAGTTGTCTCTCTCTGGCTTTAATAAAGCAAAGATGTAATTGTTTTTCCCAGCAGTGGGATCACAAACAAGTACTCTAAAATCTGTTTATATAAGAGAGAGAGATACAAATAAAAAAGGAATAGTTCTAAAGGGAAAGCTTTCCAATCATTTTCCAATTAAAATCCTAGCCCTGAAACAGTTCTGAACTTAGATAATGAGAACACTAAGGCAACCTGTTAATTACTTTTTATTTCTGTGAAAATTGCGAGATATTTTGAGTGTAATTGCTACAGCTCCTCTATGGTATTACTCCAAAGACACTAGGAGGAGCTCTAATTGTTCCCCAAAAGAGACTAATTACCACCTAATAGCCATTAAAGTAGGCCCAGTTTACTGGGTTTGTTAATGTAGATTTTACGTAAAAAGTATGACGTAAATAGATTATTAGAGATAAAAAAGATCTCCTACCAAACAAATTTCATCAGTGTTTCTTGTTAGTGTGGTTTCTGTCTCTGTACATATTTTTTATATTTATCTATCTATATATTTGTTCACACTGTTCATCCTACGCACATACATTATGTATTCCCATCAGAAGAAGAATGGTGATGGCTACAGGTGAGTTGGCCTCCCAGGCTCATAACACATGGCTGAGTGGATATATAATGATGTACGCATATTATATACAAAGTTTTTTTGGTTTGGGAGAACACTACGCTGACCAGAGGTAAAAGGCAACACTTCGTAGAAACCTGATTTAAAATAGACATTCTTCACACATGGCTTTTAATAATGTTTTTAACACATTAGATGTATATATTTAAGCTGTATGTGGTTAGGTACCAAAAACTGGTTTCCAGTTACCTTAGGTTACATCTACACAGCCACAATCATCTCCCCTGGGGACCAGTGTCTTTCTTGCAGCCCAAACAGCACAATACAAACCACATCTATTCTATCATGTCCACGCTGCACTTGCAGTGCTTAGTATCCTTTCTACAGCCTTAGGTGTCATCTTCTCACCTGCACACTTCCTTAGTACAACACACGCACTGTGTGCACCATTTGCCTGCTCCTATCACAGAAACAGATGCCTTAGGGATGGTTCTTACCTTTGTGCAGCACTCTGTGCAATGACATCTGCACAGACTTGTCTTGATAGCTCTACATCCACTGCATCTGCTCCTTGTACTCCTGTCAGAGAGCCTCTGACATCTTCTCTCCCCAGTTTGTGGGCCTGGATTTTTCCTGCGTATGGGATCACCAGAATTGCTCCACAGATTGTAAGTTTACTCCAGGTTAAGGACCCGAGCTGCCCATTCAGGTACATGGTACTGCTGTGGCAGACTAGCTCACCTGAGCCATCACCATTCTATTTCCAACAGGAATGACTAATATATACAGACTATATATACACCCAGAATGAACAACAATAGGACCACAGCTTTCTGGTCTGCTATTCATCACTAACACACCATCTCCCAGGATGCTATACTGCTGGACATGAGGGCTACTATTGCCCTCTTGAGCTATGCCATTACTGACTCGTAAAGGAGAGTAGGGAAACCTGTGCAAGCCTGCAATAAGCGTGTTTGTGAGGCAAGGCTGAGTAATTAGAGTGTTGGCTTCCCAAATATATATAACATAAGGTTGGGTGACACTACCAGCCAGGTGCTCCTCAGCTGCTTTGGGGTCATCATCAAGAACTGTATCTCATTTGTTATCTCCCATGACATTCTTACCAAGAAATCAGTTGCAAAGGCTACCTCCCTATTACCCTTGGAAGACCACTGAGAAAGATTAATATAGCAGCTGCACTTATCACATCAAGGTCTTTTTAAGAATTCCTCTCTCTACCAGAAAGAGAAAGACAAGATCCTCTCCTTAGACACAGATACCAGCCTAACCATGGTTCAAATACCAAAGACTTGGCAGGTACTGTGCATCTCCTAATATAATCACACAAGCACTCGCTGATGCACTTCCACTAGCCTTGCCCACCTGCAAGACCTTGACCAGTGTGTGCATTTGTCAACTGACCACATGAAGGCAGACTTTATGGGACTGGATGAATGCCAACAGCCCCAATCCCAGGTGCAGCTACTTCCTCAAATACACAAAAGTAGGCCCCTGGGATTTCCTAAAAGAAATCACTACAATTTTGAATTGGAAGGTCAGTGCCATCAAGTGAAGAGCCATTTGCACACTCCTCAAATGCTGAAAAAGGCAGGTGTCAAAAGCAGAAAAAACAAAGTTTCAGGGGCCCAGATCCAGATATAATTTGTACCTTGAAGGTTAAAAATTCTGCAGCTGGCATTAGTAACAGTCTGACAGCCATAAAATCCATAGACTATCCTGACAGTCCTGAGGAGATGATATTGCTGCCTACATTCAGAGGCAGAAGACATTGCTATATAGATCTGTGGTTAAAGAAACATTGAACTTTGAAAAAAACAGCCTGGGCAGCCTTTATGGCCAGGACCAACTCTCTGGGCCTGAGCTCATGCTCATACAGCTAAACAGGCTTCTCCCACCAAAAGTGACCTCATTCATACCACCCACTGGGAACAGCCCTTTGCCTGCATGAGCACATAAACATGCCGAGGCCAGGGAGTTTGCATGCAATTAGCTGACTCTGATCAACTACAACACAGTTAAAGAGTCCTTGAGTCTGGCTAGTGAAGAAGGGTGAGAGGAGGAAGGGCATGAGGTCAGGAGACAGACTGAGCCAACACAGTATGTACAAGAGTCACAGAAGCACTTTAGGCTTTCTGTGTGAACAGCTGAAGAACAAGAAGTTCAGATATTGACTGAGAAGACAGTGCATCCCAGTAAGATCTGTGTAAGATCTGGTCCCAGAAGAGAAACATCCCCAATTATGAGTCTGGGCTTAAAAAGTACACAGCAGAAATGTTTCATGGACTTGAGCAGCTACAACAGTGATTTGTAGGAAAAAAATGTCACCATAACTGAACTGCCAAGTGACCTGATGGGAAGCCAGGTCTGTTCACATTCAACAGTCTAGAAAGTTCAAGAACCAACAAGAAGATCCAGTATCACCAGACTACAGACATTCCTCAGTCTTCACTTTGTCCTGCACACAACAGCATGTCAGCATAGGAGAAGTGAGTGCTGTGCTCCCATTGCAGTGATGCATCAAGAGGCAGGAACCACTGGAGGAAACTGGTGGCAAGGCTGGATCATTCACAGCATGGCGTTTTCTGCCTTAAAACAGGTTCTTTTAAAAAAATAAAGACATTATATTTATGATGTCAACCTGAGGTGCCAATAATCAACGTTTCTGCACTGAAAAGATCCAGCTAGATGTTCCCATGCAAGACAAGTACCCAGTGCGTTACATGTGGAGCATTCTCCACCAACCTAGAAAATCCCATCACAGGGGTGGCAATGTTCAAGTACAACATCCATAGACTCCAGACACTGTGGATATCTGAGAAAACTGGGAAGCATTTAGATGACTTGATTGTCTGCATGAATGTTAGCAAAACTCTGATCCTGAAGCATACCATTAGATTCTATCAATTAGGTTGTACTGGTGGTATTTAATCTATTTTAGAAACTTATTCACTAACAAGAGAATGAAGCAGACTGATGCTGAGCCACGTAGCCTTGCAGTGGATATTTATAGTTTTTTACTGCAATTGGAAAAAAAATCAGCACTATTCAGGAAATAAGAAGCAACTGATATCAGGACTATGAATCATGACTTTGGTAACCAAAAGAATTTTAAAACGTATCGGACAAACAGAACCATAGGTTCCATTTACAAAAAAATGTCACTAATAGGAACTCCTTGGAGCTGACATGTATTAATTTGCTCTCCAGAAAGGCAGACACAAGTAACTCTGGAAACATCCCAGTAACTACAGATCGTGACACTTAATATTCATCATTCTCAACTTGAAACTAGAAAGCTGAAACAGATGCTTGAGTGATACAAGTCACACTTTGTGCAGACTCCATGCTTAGAGGCATTCCACTAGTGGTAGAAGTCACCTCCTCAGAAAGCAGCTTGAATGACAAAGGATTGAGAAGTCAAGAATCATCTCAGTGTTCACACAGTGATCCATGATATCAGCAAGATTCTGATAGTTATGTTGAGGAATTAATGCCCAGGACAAAGAGCAAACTGGAGCCCACATATTGCAGTTTTGGTGCTTGAGTAAAATGCCAGCAGCAGTGATGTGGCTGAAGTCAGGACCACCTTCTGATGTTTGGGTGAGAAGCAAAGAGCACTAAGGGAAGTGCAAGTGGTGGGACTCAGTGGTGTGTGCCTAAGTCTTGGTTGCTTCAGTCATAAGAAGTCCTTCATTCTCCATTCAGCTTTTGAACAGCATTATTCATTTTCTTGTCTTGGGATTTTCTTTGGAACTATGTCTTATGTGTAAACTTGGAACCTGGATATCTCCTCATCTGAGTCTGTGACAACCTTTCAATAAAGATACCAAATTTTTCAAACTGTATGTAATGCTTTTCTTTGAACAGGCACGTTTGTAACCACTGCTGCTTGGAAGGGAAGCACACATTTGGGCACTGCTCCATCTATACATAGCTCAAGTCTCATGATCTTTAGAGAGCATTTAATAGCACTGTCTATAGAACAACTGGTAGTGAGATAAATAAGGCCAACATCTGCCCATGCAGCTTGAAGAGGGCAGCCCAGCCAATAACTCTAATTCTGAAAAAGAATCTCATCTCCAGCTGTTGTAATACTAATTTTTTTAATTTGCAGCACAGATCAAATCACCTCTACCTCAAAAGATGGGCTCTAAGACATCCCATCCTGTACTGAGTGTAAGAGAAGCTTATGAGTGCAATGAAATGCCAACATCATTGCCTACCATGCCTGCATCACTCTCTGTGTATCCATTCAAAGCCCAAGACAAACTTATTTCCTCAGTCTAGCTGATGCTTACCAAATGCTACTCACACAACAATGCAGTTTTCCTGCATTCTACGTTCATCTTGACATCAAGTATCTCACCTCTGCATCTCCTTTCAGCATCCAGAAGGAATCTTCTCATGCATAAGTGACTTGGATGTCTCACTCAATTTTCTGTTACGTCTGTTTTTCTAATCTGCCTCTTCTTTGGCTAGATAAGGCTGCAGAGAGACCATGGTTCCTGCTACCCCTCAGGATGCTTGAGCATCCTGAAAAAGATTAACATACCCCCAAAAAGGGGAAAAATAAAGCTGTTCATCTGCCACCTTGTTATGCATCAAGGCAACATTCTCCTTCTCCTTTGTTAGGAGTACTTGAAGTAGTTAATCTGATGAACACTTACAAACTCAAGCTCAACTATATTCAGTAGATGCTATCCCAAGCCACACTGTTCCAACAATCCTGAAAATATCTGCCCAGGAGGAGTTAGCCCTCTAAGGCAAGCAAGCCCTTCTTTACATTACCTTGGAGTCAGTGGATATATGGCACAATTCTTACAGCCTGCTGATTTCACACTTATACATCTGGTTTTGCAGCATCTGGAAGAATAGCCATCCTTGGAAGTCAGGAGTTAACACATGTCAATGATGAAAATTTTGATTCTGTCAGCTAAACTGTCACCTGGGGTAGCACAAAGAGCTGAGGAAGCAGAGAAACAGTATTTCTCTAAAGAAAGATTTCAGATGTGTTGGATGTTTGTGACACTGAGCAAGAGCTGGAGGAAGGGAATTAGAATCACTTTGTGGTTTCAGAGCTGTCACACAAACCTGAATTTTAAGCAGGGAAATTTAAGAACAGGAAAGATGAAGTGAGCTGTTTGTAGGCAGGTCAAAGGATAATATTGAGAATATCAACAGTATGAAACTGTATAAAACGACAGCCTTTGCTTCCATCTGTCCAAACAGATTTCGGTGTTGAGTTGGTTTTGGCAGGGAATAGAGATTAAAGAGCTTAGACAGGAACGCTGGTATTAAAACCTGTTCTCAAAGTCCAGAGCTGCACTTGAAGTTTGTTAATGAGCAGAAGAGGGTAGCCTTTCCTTCCAGAGTGTCATCACACTGTTCTTTGAAACCAAAACTTGCTGCAGCTGGCAGTACCACAATTCATGCAAACAAATCCAGTTAAAAAGCCCAATTGTATGAGTTTTCTGTGTTGACTACCCACGTATTCATTAATGACCACAGACCCTACCTGCTGAACACTACTGATGTTTTTGATAGTTTCTTGACTTCAATAGCAGTTTTAGCATTATCCTCGCATTCGCTCCAACTTGAACTACTTAGCACCAGTACAACTTGTCATGTGTCAGTTATTTTCAACCACTAGCAATAATCTCACACTGCTTAGACTGTGCTTTAGTGTTGCTTGTTTCCTACTTCAACTCACAAGACAGAGCTGCTTCTAGACTTATTTTAGATATTGCCTGGTCCAAACACCATGGCTTCAGCTCCTAAAAAACAATTAGATTCCACAGCATCATTTGTGCAAATTTTATCCTGATGTCTGGTGTGCAATATAGCACAAAGATGGCAGCTTAAACCTGCCTAAAATCATATAACACCACAGCACATTTACAGGAGAACTACAAGAGTATGAATGACATAAAACATCTTTAAGAACAGCATAAAACACAAAGCCTTCAAGACAGTGAACACAGCCTCGTAGGTGTTCCACCTTGGATTCCCATCAACCACTTCATGCATCACTATGGTCAATTTACATAATGCCATAACTTTTTATTGATTTCTGTTACATCTGCAGCAAAATATGATGATTTTGGGAGCGTTTCCTATTATGCGTTAAGTAGGTGCTGAATTTTGGCATTGACTAGATCACATCCATCAGTCTGCTCTACACACAGCAGCCACAATTCCCATATCCTTCAAATCATTGCTGAAAAATCATATAATTAGATTCTGGATATCTTCACACCACCTTTTCCTTTTGTACAGTAGACAAAAATATACAATAACTTCAAACTAGTGCTTGACCACTTACTTCATATAAAACCATTTTTTTTCTATTTTTCCAGACTGTGGTGCCCTCTGTCACATCACCAAGCTGTTAGCTATTTCCATTTTGCCTTAGAGTCTCTGTATTAATATTTGTTGCATGCTGACACTAATACAAATGTTTTCTAGGTTGGAAAGGAAGAATTCACTGAGTTAGCAAAATATAGGTAGAGACTGGGATGTGCAGTTGAATGAAGTACAAGCAAGAAAAGCAGGACAGAAAAAAGGAATCCTTTTTAAATTCTGTCTTCAGTAAGAGCTAGTGCACACTCATCACTGCCCAAGACTTTAGCCCTCCTAGGATCTGTCTTTTAGACACGCATAAAATTAATTTATTTTCTGGTGAGGTTGGATATATCATTGCTGCCTCGACTAAAAATTATGTCCAAGATCAACCTGAATCACATAATACAGCTGTCTCAACTTTGTACCCAACCTCATGAACTTATGAGCTGAGGCAGTCCTTCACAGGCTAAGTGTCCAGTAATCCTTACTCCCATACCTCCACAGGAATAAGACTCTCACACAGTTACCATCAGTATATTGCCACTAGTTCAAGATATCAAAAGCCACACAATCACTGAACGGAGATAGCTATAAGTTTCTAGCTTTATGCAAGCATTAGGAATCACATCTATTCAATTGACTGTCACCCTTAACCAGCTATTAGCTCTAGAGAAAGTGCAATAGGCAGAATGTGTCCACATGAAGCCATTAGCAAACTACAAAGCTACCGCATACTGTTTATACTGTTCTTGCATAGGCAGGAAATTAGCCTCGCTAGGAGATACTTTGAAAGTTTTCTATAAATAACATTGATTCTCCAGGAAGCAAAGATCAGAAAAAGGCTGTGGGTGCTGAAATGACTGTTCTGAATTCAACCACAAATACATTCCACCTTATCAGAGATGGAAGCCTCTGTACTGCTAGCACAAACACTATCCTTTTGTACTGATACACTTTTACACCCAATTCTACGCAAATGCACAGGTATCATGGATATTGGCATTTCAGATCAAAAAGGTGGTTTAGGCCTAGGCTGCTATGGTCTCCTCACCCCCTCGGATGAGTGCAAAAGTGGAGAATGACAGAGTCAATAACCAAAGGGCATGGGGTGATGTGAAAGGAAGGAATCACAAAATCAACAACACAGGGCTTAGGTGGGGTGACCTCCAGCATTTACAGGTAAAGCAAGGAACTGCCTCAACGCACCATTACAGAGAAATTCTCAAAATCCTTTTTAGTAAATCAACATGCTGGATTGCCTCGCTGAAGTGTCTTTATGCTAATGCACAGTGTGCGCAATAAATGTGATGAGTTCTAGATCTGTGTGCAGCTGCAGAGCTACAATCTCACTGGGATCATGGAGATGTGGTGGGATGTCTCCCATGACTGGACCATTGCAATGAAGGGATACAGGTTCTTTAGGAAGGACAGGCTGGGAAGACAAGGGAGGGGAGTTGCCCTTTAAGTGAGAGAGCACTTAGAGTGCAGGGAGTTCTGCCTGGGGATGGATGATAAACCTAAGAGAGCTGGCTGATGTCATTGCAAGGCTACACTATAATCTTTGATTGGGAATCCCAGCGGTGACTGGGAGAAGTGCCTGAAGACTAGAGGGAAGCAAATGTCACTCCTACTTTCAAGGAGGACTCCTGGAACCACAAGCCAGTCAGACTCAACTTGATCCCTTGGACGATGATGGAGCAGCTAATCCTGGAAACCATTTCCAAGCACATGAAAGAAGACAATCATCAGGAAGAGTCACCACAGACTCAGAAAGGGCAAGTCATGTTTGGCAAACTTGATAACCTTCTATAATACAATGAATAGCCTGGTAGAAAAGGTGAGACCAGTGGATATAATCTACCTAGACTTCAGTTGGGCTTTCAATACTGTCTGCCACAAGATTCTCATAGAGAAACTACTGAAGCATGGGCTGGATGAGCAGTCAAGGTGGGCTGAAAACTGGCTGAATGGCCAGGCCTAGAGGGTGATGATCAGCAGCATGAAGTCTAGCTGGAAGCCAGTAACTAGCAGTTTACTCCAGCGGTCAATATTGGGTCTAATCCCGTTTACCATTTTCATTAATGATCTAGATGGCGGTGCAGAGTGTACCCTCAGCACGTTTGCAGATGACAGAAAAGTGGGAGCAGTGGCTGATATGCCAGCGGGTCAATGCTGCCACCCAGAAGGACCTTGACAGGCTAGAGAAATGGGCTGACAGGAACCATCTCAGGCATCGTGAAGTTCAACAAGAACTGTGAAGCCCTTCAGCTGGGGAGAAACAATCCCAGGCACGTGCCAGGGGCCACCCAGCTGGAAAGTACCTTTCAGAAAATGACCTGAAGGGAGAGCATAAAGAGGATTGAGCCAGACTCTTCTCAGCTGTGGCCAGTGACAGGACCAGAAGCAATGGGCACAAACTGAAATACAGGTGATATCATTCTAACATCAGGAAACAATTTTTGACTATAAGGGTGACTGAGCCACGGGCATAGGTTGCCCAGGAAGGTGATAAAATCTCCCTCATTGAAGATATGCAAAAGTCTGGTCATGGGCAACCAGCTCTAGGTGGCTATCTGAGCACAGGGGCTGGACCAGATGACCTCTAAGAGGACCCTTCCAATCTCAACCCTTTTATGATACCATATTTATTGTTTCCTGCATTCCCCCTCTGCTTCACTGAGATATTGGGAGTATGTGTCATTGTGGTGATACCTTCCATTTCCTCAGCTGCACAGATATTTCGGGACAAATTTCCTCTTGGCATTTGCACAGTAAAGCCCTGAGTGTCAGGTTACAGCACCACACAGATGAGTAAGTAGAGACCTGCCAGATGTCTAGGTTTGATCGAAGCAGTTCAAATTTCAGCACTGCTTCCAGGGATTATCATCTCAAGGACTTTGTGACCCAGAAATGAACCTTTGTATTTAATAGTCATCAACATATTTTTCTTCTGTGAATTAATCCAATCATTTTTGGAACACAGAACACATGTAAATCTTTAGCATCCAGTGTCCTGTGATGAGCAGCTCCACAGCTAAATAGCATGTTATGATGAATTATATTTTGCATTTGTTTTGAATCTATCATGGGCTAGGTGGCTTTGACAACCACTAATTCTTGCACAGAACAGGGATGGAAGAAGCTCCCTATGCAGTTTGTGCCATTCACAGCTTTATACATGCATAACCCAGATCAGTTCTCTCACTGAGACCAAAGAGCCTGAATGAGGATTCAGTAAACTGTTACTCATACAGGAACCATTCCATTCCTTGATCGGAAAAACAGCCATCTATTACATAGAATATTTCCAGTGTTGCTATATTCTTAAGATAAAAAGATCAATTATAAAATGTTCAAGATATCAGTATACCATAGATTTATACAGTAACATATCCATTTAGTGATGAACAGCTCAAGAAAGAGAAGAGCACAAGCAAAGGACATTGCTGAGAGAGGATGATGTTAATTGCATCTAAGCTTCACAATGGAGCATGATGGCTTTAGAGCTGTGAATAAGCCTGGGAAATGCAACATTTCTACACAAGGCAGTGAAAAGGACTCTTGTGACAGAAACAGCAGCTGCAAAGAGAAGAACAAGCAGCATCCACAGAATTTGTTTTAACCATTCATGAGATAAGTCACAGCCACAGTGTTGATGTGCAAGACAATGGAAAGAAGAAGTTACAGCTGTAATACTCAATGACTTTTCCACTGCGTGTACAAATAAAACATGAACATAGTGAATAAAACACGAACAGAGTGAAGTTTTGATTCTCCATACATAAAAATTCGCATTATAGGCCTTTTTCATCAGCAGATATATCAAATGAGAACAAGAAAATTTGTTTCTCAAACACTTATTTTCAGAAAGAAGGCAAAAAGCCTCCAGATTTTTAGGAGAACATTCATAAAACCTCCTTGGCTATACCACAGTACACAGGAACATGCCATTTACAAAAATGTGGACTACTCTGGTCTTGCTTAAAATTTGGCAACCACTCAAAATTTGCTTATTCTGACTCCACAAGAAAGGCTCTTATAAAATCTCCATGTTTCTTGTCTTTTCAGACTGCTACCTTCATCAGTTCTATGCTTTCGCTGTTTGCCAAAGCAATTGAAGCCTGAAAAATAGCACGTTAGCATGGAATAGCAGCAGTCACCAGATTTTCATGGTAACTATCTCCAAAACAAGTTCATATTATTCAAAGATGTATTCATCAGCAGGAAATGCAGACCTGACAGCAAATATATGGTGCATGAAGCTCTTCCAAATAAACAATGATTTTAATTTGCCAAAGATAGCTCAACATATTACAGCAATATCAGGAAGCAATATGCACACTGATTATTTTCAGCAGCATCCGTAAGCAATGTGCACACTGAGCATTTTTGCCCTAATGAACACTTTCAGGTCAAATACAAGAATTGGAATAGCAAATTAAGTTCTCAAAACAGAACAAAACCTCACGTTCACCTCTGATATTTACAGAGGAAATGAAAAAAAAAATACAAGATTGAACAATAAATACAATGCTAAATACAATGATTATTGCAGTGAGTGTAGCAAGGCTGATAAATGAGGATGAATTACATCAACTTTTGTATTAGCCCTTTCTGCACTAACAGAATAATGTGGATATGCTAACCTGACACGTTTGTCTCATCTGTGAATTTTTCAATTAGCAAATAAAAAAGAAGGAATGATAATAATTTTGCCATCAAAAGCAGCCTTTAGATATTTTTTTTAATTCCTAAAGAGAAGCAATCTGACAGAAACAATGCTAAATGGCAAATTACTGTCATCGTAAATATTCTATTAAACTCTTCTTGCAGCCCTAGCATTGTAAAACCTTATACTTCAAATCTGAGCTTATTTTTTTGTTTATGACTGAATTTAGTAAGTATATAATTTCTATATGGATTTGCACAATCTAGACTTAGCCCACAGCCCATTAGCGTTGTGATACACACAATTAGTACTACACTAACTGATTTTCACATGCATCAAAAAAACCCCTGTCATATATTGATTTAACCTTAACAAGTTAGGGCATATTTGTTTTCTCAGATTTCTGGCTTCACAAAGGGCAAACTGTGCCTGATTAACCTGGTAGCCTTCCACAATGGAGTGACTGTATCAGTGGACAAGGGAAGAACAACTTATGTAGATACCTTGACTTCTGTAAGGCCTTTGACACAGCCCCACACAACATTCTTGTCTCTAAATTGGAAATACGGACTCTTCCATGGATAAGGAATTGGCTAGATGGCCACATCCAAGGACTTATGGTCATTAGCTCAATATCAAAGCAGAGATCAGTAACAAATGATGTACCTCAAGGGTCTGTGTCAGGACAAGTACTGTTCAATGTCTTCATTAATGACATAGTAGGATTGAATGCACTCCCCACAAGTCTGCAGATGACACCAAGTGAGCTGATATGCTTGAGGGAAGGGATGGCGTACACAGTGGCTTTGACAGGCTTGAAGAGTGGGCCGGTGTAAACCTCACAAAGTTCAACAAAGCTAAGTGCAAGGTCCTGCACCTGGGCCAGAGCAATCACCAGTATCAATACAGGTCAGGGAATAAATGGATTGAGACCAGTTCTACAGAGAAGGAGATGGGGATACTGGCGGATGAAAAATTAGATATGAACCCACTATGTGTGCTTGCAACCCAGAAAGCAAATCATATCCTGGGCTATATAAAGGGAAATGTGGCCAGCAGTTCTAGGGAGGTGATTCTCCCCCTCTACTTCGCTGAAACGACACCCAGAATACTGTGGCTAGCTCTGGAGCCCCAGCACAAGAAAGACATGGACCTGTTAGAGAAGGTCCAGAGGCAGGCCATGAAAATGATCAAAGAACTGTATCACCTCTCGTATGAGGAAAGGTTGAGAGAGTGTGTTGTGTAGCGTGGAGAAGTTATCAGGGAGACCTTCTTCCAGCCTTCCCATATAAAGGGGGCTTGTAGGAAAAAATGAGGAGACACTTTTTTACCAGGGCCTGTATTGACAGAATGAGGTACAACAGTTTAAAAGAGGGTAGATTTAGCCTAAATGAGGAATATATCTTTTATATGCTTTTGTTATGAGGGTGGTGAGATACTGAAACAAGTTTTGCAGAGAAGTTGTGCATGCCCCAGCCCTGGAACTGGCAAGGTCAGGATGGATGGGGCTTTGAGCAACCTGGTTAGTGGATGATGTCCCTGCACACAGCAGGAGGGGTTAGACTAGATGATCTTTGAAGGTCCCTTCCAACCCAAACCATTCCATGATTCTAAGACAGGAGCAAATACTGAAGGACTGGAACAAGGACAGACTTCATGATGCAACGAACACTAAGTGCTGCAGAATCTGAATCCTCTGGGCACTAAGCAACTGATAGGGTTAGATCTCTCTCTGGGTCTGTGTATCCATCAGGGGGTCACTTCTTGACCAGAGAGTATAAAATTCTGCATTCGGTCATGGGCTGGCCAAGCACTGAGATATCTGGAAGTGAGGTTATGCTCTGCATATCATACCTAGCGGCAGAGTCAAATGCTCAGAGCAGATATGATAACAACTGGACATTGAGTTATTTTCAAACTAAATCTTGGACAGCCTTTGAAAACATAAGTTTTGGGACAGAGAGGGGCATGATGGTACATCTCACCCCCTCCCCTGGGCACTCAGTGATCTCAGAAATCCCCATAAGGTTTTAGCTTCTGTGTAATGAGTTGGGTGGTTAAGCGTCCCTTGACCACGCTGGCAACTCTTGCACAGCTGAGGTAGGAAACTGCACTGGCTATAGCAGAAGCATTCCTTACCTGAACACCACCACCACCTGACAGCCTTGAAAAGCCCTTGACAGGCCTGCGATCACTCGTTATTATGACTGAGTGGTACAATACCACCATCAATGGAATTTTAAAAAATAATTCCCTTGATTATGAGTGTAATTGCAACGAGGACAGAAATTACCAATTACTGAAGCCAATCATCTCCAAAGCTATAAACAGCTCTCCTAAGTGAGGAGGCCCTTTGAGGTAACCTGGACTGCAGCAGGCTGTGAACAGCATCACTCCCTGTGCAGGACGCCTTTTGGAGCTCACACATTCCCAAGTCTGTGACTAGGGAGACCACGACTAAAGGCTGATGACAGGGCCTGGGCTGACTTTTCTGCTTGTTGAGGCTCAATCCTTCCATGACTAAAAGCTGATGACAGCACCTGGGCTACCTTTTCTGCTGGTTGAGGCTCAACCCTTCACTTATTGAGAAATGCAAAGGCATTCAATGTGAGTATTTCACCAGACTTGAGGGGATTTTTAAATAGGAACATGCCTTTGTATGTATCTCTATAGTTCTATCCCTTTGTGCCTGTGTGGATGTATGTGTGAATTGATTTAGGTACCTCATAATAAGTTTTATGAATTGATTTTGAATTGATAGATAAGCCACTTCTATTCTAAATACTATTTTATCCACTTTGCAAATGATAAATTAGTCAATCATTAAGTGCTGCTAAAATCCTATGATCAACCTTAAACTGTGAATACTCCTTATATCCTTTAGACATAAACCATTGACCAAGTCTGAGACTAGGATTTGATCTAGCCATATCTAAACTGTAAGAGTTTAGAAAGCAAGGAGGTCCAGCTCTGAGCCTCGTGACTCAACAGGAAGATTTTTCCATTATTCCTTACATTCTCTAGATATAAACCATTGTCCGAGTATGAAACCCTTTCACATCTTTAGTCTGTATAAATCATTCCAGTTTAGTTTTAATATTATTCTTTTTTGTGAAAGTAGTAAGTAGTAGGTAATAGAGTGAACCTTATCATCAAACTTCATTAAGTTGCACTCCCAGAAGTTCCCATTAAAACTATCTTGCTCATACCTTTGATAGTGATTCTTTAAGCAACTTAATCACTCATTCATGACAAGGGACTACCATTCAAGAGAAAGTCTCCTTTTCTTTTACTCAAGTGCTCTCTGATGAAATAATTTTGGAATCTCTGTCCACAGGGTCACAGGTCAGAACTCACATATCCGTGACTGGACACAATTAATCTCAGGATGTGCAGATATATGTGCATACAATGTTGCTATAAATATCTACACAATTACAAGTAAAAGCCATGACCTGCTATACAAATCTAATTACTTCAGTGGTTTTATCATCCTTTGTCCAGTGTCACAATAAATCACTGCCTGCAGTTTTTGATTGTGATGTACCTGAAATGAAGTACATTTCACCCAGCAGTGTTTGTAAGGAGTTTTGTTGTAAGTCCTGTAAAATCAAGCTGAAATCTAAGTTAGTGAAGACTTCAACAGGAAAATGGGCAAGATTTGCATTTGCCATGATCCAGATCTGAGGTCTGTCTGTAGTCTATGTTCCTCTACAGATATTCTGTTCTATATAGTTAATTTTTAAAAAATTCCATTTGCACCGTACTGGTGAAAAAGATAGCTAATTAGTTTCTTAAATTAAACTAGCTCTGTAACAGACATTTTAGAGAAGTTGGCTATGTTCAAAATGCTTCACAGCCTCCCTTTATGACTCTGTCCAAAGCCAAAATCTGATTAATTGCATAGTAGAAACCTTGAAAAATCTCCAGACAAACAGAAAATGGGATATGCCAAAATTGGTCAAATCCAGAATCTTCCAGTGCACACATTTCAAAATAGTTCAAAGCACAATTTTTTATCCATAAAAAGACTAAACCAAAGCATAATTGATCAAACAAGAACAAGACTTATCCACAGCTACTTTCAACCAATGTTATCAAAGGCAGAAAATGAAAGCTACAATAACAATACAAGGAATTTTAACTTCGTTTCAGTGGGGCAAGCAATAGTCCCACAAAGAAATATTTTTCTAATAAAATAGGAGTGAAATATTTTTAATACTTACTAGCTAAAATTAACTTTTAGCTTCAAAAGACTTTTTAGTCATGGCCAATCCATTGACATGCTATATTCTATCCACTACTTTGTGGGGAAAGATTAGCAAAATACAACTGCAAGAAGTTCCGCAGAAGCTGCAGAAAACAAGGCTTTAATTTGATGCATGACGAAAAATGAGCAAAACAGTCTTCCCACCTAAAATGACTAAGCTAAAGACAGTGCAGTATATTTGGAAACCTCTGACAGATTGAAAATCAATGCCATTCAGCAAGACCAGACCAAGAAATTGTTGCCTGGCTGCTGACCCCAAAATGCAGATGACTAGCACAAAAATACACAGAATTGAGAAGCAAAACTAAACCTTTGATTATAATGTAAGCAGAGACTAAGGCTTATGAAATTTTTCAGCCACTAACACACAGTAAATAATTGCAAAAAGGACATTTTTGCTGTTCAGTGATTTTCTTAAATATGTTAATAGCTTATAAAACTTCAACTATCTTTGCTTCACTGATACTTTAAAAAGAGTTCTGATAATTATAATTTCTACTAATCATCTAGGTTCAAAATCTTTGCTCACATTCATCGTGTGTCCCAATTTTTTTCATGAAACAAGAGTCCAAAAGCACACGGGCTGGACATGAGCCCTACTGTGTATGAATGTTGAGAGATCAGAAATGAAATGCAAATAATTAATGAAAGTCCAAGAATTTTTAGTCTATGACTAAGGGATGAGATTATTCAACTCTGAGGTTGGGATTGACTTCCTTTAATAGAATGCATATATTTGAAATTTGAGCTTTGCACATGAGCCATAACTGTGGAAAGGAAATTTTTGCTGTGACGGAAGAGGAATATGGTGATGTGACTGTTGTTTGTAGGATCCTCACCAGCACTGGACATATTTTGTTACAGATAAATTACTCTGGGAGGGAAAAATAAGGTATTATCTGAGAGCATCTATGAAGGTTTATCTTATGGGAAGTACAACTGCTGGCCAACATACTGGCTAACATACTGACAACACAAACTTCTGGAACACTCAGTCCCCAAATATTCAGTCCTGTCACTACACCCCAACCGATGCATGCAAATATAGACTAATTTTAGCTTGATAATAGACATGTGGGGACAATATTCATTAAATGGCTGAGGCCATACAGCAACAAGAATGACTAAGTGCCACTTCACTGATCACAAAAAGCAAAAAAATGAATTAAAAGTCTCATTGTAAAGTATATTTGCAGGAACCAAATCTCACTTTTTACCAGGAAGGAAGGAGGATGTCAGACCTCCTGAAAGTATTAAATGCAGGGTATCAAATACCCAACCACAAACTCTTCAGGGAAGTCACCACACTTTGAATAATAACAGAAGTCCAGAAGTCTTTCATATTAGTCTCTTACATTTGCATTGACAAACAGCTCAGATAATACTGTTTAAAAGTACTTGTGACTGAGAAACCAAGTGCTACAGTTTGTGTGGTGTGGGATTATTGCCTGACTACCCAAGAAAAAGCAATGCTGTTTTCTTCTATACCAACACATGCCTTCTGTAACCAGTGGTGTTTAAAGACACTGGCTGCATCAAAAGCAATGGCTGATCATTCAAGCAAATTCAAAGAAAATTGCTAGGCAGCCTACAGATGAATTTCACAACCTAGATTTATGCACTAGGAGGGGGAAGAAAAAAAAAAAGAGGAAAAAATAGATCAAATCCAGGCTTGCTATTTCTATGCATGGGGGAGGAATATCTCTGCTTTCCTCCTACTCTTCAGGGTGAGAAAAGTAAACTAACTGCAAGGTACTCTGTCACTCATAGCCTCATTCATAATAAATCAGACACATGAAATTCTCACATGAACAGCTGCAAACTTTCTGAACCAGCAGCGAGTGTGGCTTTGCATACAATCGCCAAGACTTGGTATGTACCGCCAACTGATTAAACCATTCTCACACAGGAAACAGCAAGAAGTGCTCACAGGCTGTGTCCAAGTTACAAATAACCCTAAGAAGCAAGCTTCGGAGTACCAGCCTCCTCATCTACATAGTAAATACCACAGTGATTCAAGTAGCTCAGTCTAGAATGAAAGCTCAGAGTGACTGGGGTTAAGATGATAGCGGGGATTGCTCTTCAAAGGTTGTATGGACAAGACCTTGCTAATATCACCTCACATGTCACAGTCTGCCACTTGCCTGTGCCAATAGACTTGAAGCTTCCCAAGTTCAGACACTTCTCAACACCGTAATCTAAGGCATCCTGTATCCATCCTTCCCATCTTGCAATATGAACACTAACCTAAGAAACTGCAAAGTGGCCTTTACCCGTTATTTTGGGGCAAAGCCTGTCTCTGCAAGCATAGCAGGTGAATACTAGAGCCCAGTGTTGTAGTCTATACCAGCATTACACAGAAGAAGATCAAAAGTGAACTACTAAGACACCAGAAAGGATGATCTGATGCCTTTCCCTGCTATGATGAGCTGCTTCAACTGCAAACAGATGCAGCGGCACTTGACTGTGCATGACCACTGGTCTAAGACCAGGTCTCTACTACTACCAAATCTCAGGATAGGGAAGGGTGATGTGGCCTCTATGTCAGGCCCTCACTTGACCACACTCCAGCCCTTCAAATGGAATCCTGTCCTCCCAGTCAGGCTTGCCTCCTTCTCCTCTATGCAAAGCCTCTTGGCTTCCACAGTACCAAGTTTCTTTGGTTCTCACACCATTTTGTTGACCACCCCCACATATCAAGTGGGCCATGGTGCACATTGAGCAGTGGTGTGGGGACACTCCATTCCTGAGGCATGACAGTGCACAGGCAAACAAGGCAATGACCAACCCATATGAAGGGCTCATTTTCCTTTCTGTTTAAGAACTCAGCCGAGACAAAGCTTATATTAGTATTTTCCTTATTAAGCATCTGGGTAATTTCCACCCACCCCCCTTTAAGAGACCTGTCTACAAAAGGGCCACATGTATTCCAAATAAATGTTTTCTTCCCTGTGATCTTGCAGAGCCTATTGCACACTTCCCGTTCTAGCAGGTGCTGCTGTGAGTCAGTGGACAGGCCCACTACTGCTGTAGGTAGCCAGCCCCTGGTACGACACCGTGTTATTCAGTGACTGAAGTGAATGCCAGATCAATTCCAAGAGACTGAATTACACTGGCAACACCAAGTAAAACAATAAGGACCTTGTACACAGTAGTCCTGTTCAGAGAGTGCAAGGAAAAGAATAAAATTGTACCCTTTCATTTCTAGAGTTGGAACATCACCCACTGATGTGGTAGGAAGCTTGCCAGAAAGCCAACTACTGCCAGTATTGATAACACCAAGATAAATGCACATTACAGCAAGCAGCTGTGCTGCTGGAAGCACTCAGTGTTGCACCCTTGGTGCCAAAGACTCTGTTTTTCTCATGAGCACTTTGATACACATACCCTCTTTGGAAAGAGACAAAAGCATGGAGGACTTGGCACACTTGTGGTGAACATTAACTGAAATATTTGACTTTATTGTGGCTTGTATCTTACTGATAAGATCAGCTAGTGTAAATAAACTAGAAAGTCTTCCATATCATGACCACAAGCAGTATAGGAGCTAAGTAAGTGCACTGTGTTTACATACTCTGATTCAGTGACAGCACATCAAGTATGACGTTACACTGCTCACACAGTAATGCATTTACTGAAGTTATTTAAAGGTTTTCTGGTAACTGCAATGTCATTTCAACACTATAGTTAGTTATGCACGGTCACTAGAAGTTTACCATATAGGAAGTTTATATACCATAATGCGTTTCAAATCACTTTTATAATGTTTATCACAGTATTTGACAGTGCCATAATTTTTTTTTTTTTTGTATCAGCATTGTGGAAGATCCAAGACAATCATTACTGGGAGCAGCAACAGGGATGGCAGGCACCTTGCCAAGCTGGAAGACTGAGGGGAGAAATGCTGCAGCAGAATGTGACAGCAGGGCATAACCCTCTGGCCAAATGGGCCCCCAGCACAAGTCTTGTCTTGGGGCAGGCACCACTCATGCCTTCAGCGGTCTAGTGAAGGACCACAGGAAATAAACACACCAAATTCAAGCCAGAGGCATCATGGGCAGTAAGAGGAGTTCTACAAGAGATGAGAACAGGAGTAGGGAACAAAGACTGGAGAATATCCCATCATACCAACAGGTATCTGGTCTAATGCAAATTGGGCATCTTCTGAACTTGTTGCAACACAACCCTCATTTATCTCCAGCTACCTTTGCAGCATATGGAGCATCAGCTCACCTTGGAGTCAGCACAGATATGATACATAGACAGACTCCACATGCTTTGTTTATATTTAATTTACTAACGACAAAAAAGAATGAATTTTGCTATTGGTAGATAAGGACTATCACATTGCTGTGTTACTCAATTTCTGAGATCAACTATATACCTCAGGCTCCTACATACTGCCCTTCTGGCATGTCCTGGAGTTGTATTCAAGGTAAAAGATTTTAGAATTTGACTGTATTTTAAAGAAAGGAAAATAAGTCAAATTTGGCAGAAATGACAAAATAAATTCAGAATTTGGACAGAGAATATGTGGAGTCTATCTTTGAAAAAAAAAAAAACCCAAACAGATGCAAACTTATGCTTTGAAAATTATGGATGGGGATTAAACGCTTCCACTCCTGTTATTTGCTTCACCCTTGATTTGTCATTGGTGTTAAAATCAATAATTATTATGAAATTAGAACAGGGTTAAAATATTGCATGATCCTAGCAGCATACTGTTAAACAAAAACTTGCCAAAATAATGTGTTTGATACAATAATTTGTGGAAATATTCATACAGTAAAATTTATTGGGACTAAAGTTGATTCAATGATCAAAAGAAAACCTCAGTAGCCCCTTGCAGTGACAACAGACTAGTCAAACTCTTAAATACTCCTTTTCCCCAAGAAGATTAATGAAGTTAACACCAATCCTACTACCTTAACTAAGGAAATAAAGGCCTTGCCATGGTCATTCTTGACAAAGTCTAATTCAATTTCAACAGATATTTTAACAAAATTACTGACTAATTAAGAGCATTACTAACCAGTACTCCTTTATTTTCCTTTGAGAATGTTAGTAGATGGAAATTTTTTTCCAGTTTGAGAGCAGTGATAAATAGATAAGCAGCTAATTTAGAGAGACATCCTCTTGGTAGTTGGAATAGGAAGTTTTACACTATTTCAGTGGCAAGCTAGGATCTGCTATGTGATAACTTAGCTATTACCTTTCAGTTACTTGACTAGAATAGCACTAGAATGCTTGCAGAGACATAGGAACCCTGATTGTCTGTCCATCATTTTAGCCACTTGCTAATCTGGTGAGTGCTTCTTAGAATAATTAGTTAAGCTTTTTTAAATCAAAGGCATTTTCTTTACAACTAGTGCAAAAACGTATATGGACAACAATATGTTCTCTGGAAGAACTAACACCAGGTCTTCTAATCCTAAAAATATCTGTAAAAAAGTGGGAAGTTTATACCTTCTAATCGTTGGCAAACCCAATAAGATATTTTCTCTATAACTGCCAAAAATATATCTAGCATAAATGCTGAACCCATATGAATAACTGCCTATCTAAGAGCCAAGAACCTTCTTCCTTACTAAAAGCAGTGTAGATCAATTCACCAATAAATGAACAGACAGAGAGAGGGAAAATTATGTTTCTGGATTATGATTTACCTTGATGCCACATTTTTAAATTCCGTTCCAGGAATTTACACTTATTTGCATCACTGTGTGTATTTGTATCTTTTAAAAGTTGACAAGATAAACATTATGGCACAATTAAGGAGACCCAGAAAAATTAAATTAGAAGAGAAGAGAAAGCTCTAGACACATGCAAAATGCAACGTACCTGGCCCTGTAAATCCACTGGTGCTGTACAGTATTAACTCCAGTTATTAAAATACTTAAAAATTAAATAAGAAGTGAAGTAATCCCAAGACAAGCAATACTACCCAGGTCACAGTACTGGCCTCTAGCTGGTGAGCAAAACCACTTCTGTACGTATTGTAGTGTAACTGGGATGGTCTAAGCTATAAGAAAGTAGCGTAAGGAGAGATAGTACCTTCTAGTAGACCAAACATTATGAAGTAGACCATATTAAGTAAAACAACAGCCCATTTTTCCTATTATATCCAGAGTCCGTGTATTTCAGTCACTCTGAAAACATTGATTCTTCCTGACGCTTGTTTTCATGCACTCAGTGCCATTAGATCCTCAGCCATAAGGGACCTCCTTCGTAAACCTACATCCCCTTGCAAGTTCATCACAGCCAAGTGCTACATCACCACAGATCAGTGGCTCCATCCAGGTCAGCTGGCCCTTAACCCTCCTCCTCACAGATTTCTTCAAGGTAACCTTGAAGCCAGCACCCAGGAATTTAGGCTTTATGCTGCACCTCCTTAGAAACCAGCCACAAGTCCCACATTAATTGTTCGGTTGGGTTTCTTTCCTTAAAGGTCTGATCAAGTGAAAGCTTTGCCTTTTTAACAGAAGCTGTTTAATCAGCTGGATACTGCCAGAAAACATCCTGAACATCTCCTTCAGTTTCCAATTTAGACACACAAAGTGCATCATCAGCTATTCAGCAGGAAAGAGCAGGAAAAAATATTTGGGCTTTGAAGTACTATAGTAATCTTATCTGCTCTGTTAACATCTAGACATAGCAGTATATGGCAAAGCAGTGCACCCCAAAGATTATGAGAGGGAAAAGCAGGCAGGAGGAATACAGGAATTTCAGGAAAGGTGGAAGGCAGGATCTCCAGAGAGACAGCCCTTCTTTTGAGCAAATTCAGATTTTTTTCTGGCCTCTCTTCATTCAAGCAGCCTTAGTTTAAATTAGAGGACCCACAGGACCAAAGGATCCAGACTATATTACTGTACTAGAAGTATACCCACCACTAGGTGTCAGGCCAATTTAAGGTATTATATGTAAAAATTTCTTTATATAAAATCTTGCTTTCATTCTACTTTATTCTTCTAACTTTATAATGGAAATATTCGTATATACGTTTATAACCTACACATACACATGTAACACTCAAGCTAACACACCTAATGACATTTGCAGAAAAGCGTACTTTCAAGTACCCAGCACTTTTTTGAAACGCAAGTGCAGCACCTGCTTTTACAAAAGGCACATTTCACAGAATCATAGAATAACTTAGGTTGGAAAAGACCTTTGAGATCATCAGGTCCAACTCTTAACTTAGCATTGCCAAGTCCACCACTAAACCATGTCCTTAAGTGCCACATCTACACATCTTTTAAATACCGCCAAGGATGGTGATTCAACCACTTCCTGGGGCAGCCTGTTCAAGTTCTTAACAATCCTTTTTGGGAAGAAATTTTTCCTAATATCCAATCTAAACCTCCCCTAGTGCAACTTGAGGCCATTTCATCCTATTGTTTGTTCCTTGGGAGAAGAGACCAACATCCACTTCACTACAGCCCTCTTTCAGGTAGTTGTAGAGAATGATAAGGTCTCCCCTGACCCTCCTTTTCTCCAGACTCAATAACCCCAGTTCCCTCAGCTACTGCTTGTAGGACTTGCTCTCTAGACCCTTCAACCAGCTTCGTTGCTCTTCTCTGAACATGCGCCAGCACCTTGATGTCTTTCTTGTAGCAAGTGGCCCAAAATTGAACATGGGATTCAAGATGCAGCCTTACCAGTGCCAAGTACAGGGAAAAGATCACTTCCCTAGTCCTGCTGGCCGCACAATTTCTGATACAAGCCAGGATTCTATTTGCCTTTTTGCCCCCCTGGGCACACTGGTGGCTCATACTCAGCTGGCTGTCAACCAGCACACCCAGGTCCCTTTTTCTACCAGCTGCTCTTCCCCAGCCTGTATTGCTGTGTGGGGTTGTTGCGTCCCAAGTGCAGGACCTGGCACTTCTTGTTGAACCTCCTACAACTGGCTTCGGCCCATGAAATCAGCCTCTCCAGATCCTTCCTACTCTCCAGCAGATCAACATTCCAACCCAACTCTGTGTCATCTACAAACTTACTGAGGGTGCACTTGATCCTCTCATCCAGATCATTGATAAAGATATTAAATAGAACTGGGCCCACTACTGAGCCCTGGGGAACATCACTTGTGTCCAGTCGCCAACTGGATTTAACTTCATTCACCATAACTCTTTAGGCCTGGTCATCCAGCCCATTTCTTACCCAAAGAGTGTGCCTGTCTAAACCCATCTTATCTAGAGGCCGTGGAGATGATGCACCTTCACATACAGAGAGCAGCAAACAAGCTTAAGTCCATGGACAGTACTTAATCTTTTTAAAATTAAAAGCCCCAACAGTTAAAATATGAGATGAAAAGGTCAAGGTAGAATACCTGCCCAGCCACTTTTCTTAAGCAATGAATCCATTACCACCACAAGGCCCCTGCTGGCTAGAAGATAAAAGTAGATGGACCATTTATCAGCATTTTGTCCAGGAAAGAATCATGTAATTGTCATATCACTTCTGAGCAGGCTCTGTCTGAGCACTTTGTCATTCAAATTAACACCACCCCCTTTACAATCATAGGGCTTAAAACACATAGAACAGGGATGTAACCTAAGGAAAAATATTTATTCAGAGTATTATGCCTTCAATCATAAATATGCATGGGCTCTTCAAAAAAACAAAAAAGAGCTGGTTATGAAGTCTCCTGTAATCAAATTTTAATTCCCCCTCTCTAGGAGGAGTATGATGAGACAAAACTGAATGTGGAAAAATGGACCTGACTGACTCAGTCAGAAAGAGCTTGCAGAGGAGAGTCCCCCGGCCATACCTAACACAGCTTCTGCAGGCTGACCAGTGATGTAAAGCACTGCAAATAAGATCATGGGAGAGCAGGAAGGGAAGAGGAGAAAAAAAAAAAAGGGAGGGTGGGCAGGTTGGAGCCGGGGTGGGGAAACCTTACACTGAACAACCAGAACTACCAATGGTCCAGGGAAAAGGAACTGTTCCAGAAGACCACCTTCCTTTCCACCAATGCAGAAAAAACAGCCTCCTTCTCCTATCAAAAAAGATGACACTTCAGCTCTGAAATATGGTTGTACCACACTGCAACATACAGTCCTTTCACAACTAACCCAGAGTCTCTCTGTGTTTCCTGATCTCTCACCCTACAAGCATCACAGGAAACCCAAATCAGTGTAAACATCAATGCTGGGAGGGATGAAGAAATGAGGGAACTGCTACAAACTGATAGCAAGAACCA
This sequence comes from Falco punctatus, assembly GCF_963210335.1. Classification (NCBI taxonomy): domain Eukaryota; kingdom Metazoa; phylum Chordata; class Aves; order Falconiformes; family Falconidae; genus Falco; species Falco punctatus. Next base: position 91,321,363 of record NC_137585.1, read on the forward strand.
GCTTGAGATGGCTGATATCAAGGACAGACTGAAATTTTATTCCAAGTACAATGAATATAGCCAAGAGGGGGAAAGGGCCCAAATGATTCTCAGCAGAGCTATCAGAGATGACTGATAACAGAATGCAGAAATGGTCCCTTTACAACCCAAACCAACCTGGACCTCCAAGATGGATTTAATTTCTGAACTGAATCTTTTGAGTGGGATGAACCTCAGACCTAGACCCCCAGCCATAACCTAGACAAAAAAGTTCTTGGGGGGCATCTTCTAACAGCTTGCCCCTTTCTTCAGGATCCCATTTGCAGCCCTACTCCAACAGAAGCTCTAGGATTTGGCTCTCTCCTAACCCTAAGGATGGGCACAGCCAGAGCATTAAGCCAAGAATCCCAGCAACAGCTCAAACCCAATGTTCTGAGGTGGAGATCTTTTGGCAACCCAGCCTTTCCTTTGGCAGCTCCCTTCAGCCCACAGCAAGTGGAACTCGAGGCTTTTCTTTGCTCCAAACCCTGGCCAACCCTTCTCTCAGCCTCAATCCTCAGACTCCAGCCCTGGCTGAGACCAAGGCAATAGGTCTGTTGGCAGCCTAAACCTTCTCTCGGTGCCTTCTCTGCAGTCATACTCTCAGCTGAACCCTAGACTTTGTCCTTCTCCTAACCCTGTGCTGGGAGCAGTCATAAAGGTGGCCTGGTTAGAAAGAAAAAGTATTACTGAACAAAAGATGTCTGCTGAAAAATACTGACAGAGAAAACCCAGCCAGCCTGGGAACCAGAAACATCCTTGAAAAGTACAGCTGGCCTCTCTGAATTAGAGAGCTGAGCACCTAGAACCCAGAGACATCCTAAAACGCCATCAGTAAGTGAGAAACTGTAACAGCAACTTACTTGAAAAAGTGAAAACAGGCTAGGAAAATAAAAATTGGTCTGAAAAAACAAAACCCTCTATTAGCTGTTCCAGGTGAAAAAAATAGACATTAATAGCATCTATTGGCTGCTTGAAGCAGTGGTATCCTACACCCTCTTGTGTCTCTATGATACAAAGACGACTTAATTTTTATCCAAAGTAGATCTTTTCACTGAGAATGTGCAAGTGTGCTACACACATACTTTTCCTGAACTGGTTGAAGTCTCCACACAAACTTTCTGTGAGATCTTGGACCACCAGTAAGCATGCCTGACTGACTCCAAACTCCACAATGCACATCAGCTTTGCAGTGAGCTTGTTACATTATCAGTCCCCCTCCAGGCACACCTCTGAGGTCAGTTCAGTTTGTTCTCTCACTTCTGAGATGGCTGGGTCCCCCTCTGGGATCAGTTTGTCCTCCACTCGGATGCTTTTGCCCCTTCTGGAATGTGTTTAATGCACTTGGTACCATGTGCATGTATAAGTAATTTGCCGTAAGTACATCTGCTGTTACATCGTTGATAAGTTTGCAGTAACCTGTAATAGCATATACCTATTTGATTTTGCTATACAATTGATTTCTGCCATACTATTTGTTGTTTCTATATTACTCATTACTGGTAGTCATTTGTAATAGCTTGATATTTATATTCCATTTATTGATCATAGGTACACTGGCTAGTAAAGGTTTTTGTGGTATTTGCAGTAATTTGTAATAAAATAGTGAAATTTAGAGGATAAAAAAACCTCTGTCCTCATGCATTAAAGAATCCTACAAACCTACAGTCATGATCACTGCACACCTGCAGCCCAGGTACCCCTTCAAGCTGTGACATGCTGTCATGGAGTAACCAGACCCAGCTGCTCTGCAAGAGCAGAACAAGTCTGTGCCAGAATTGCATCCAGAGATTGATCCCAGCAGATGCTGTCCAGAGATCACCCAGCAAGCCTATAGCAATGAGGCAGGTTCAAGACCAAGCCAGGAAGCCAAGCCACAGGCCCAAGTCAGGATCAAAGAAGTCTGAGACTGGAAGCAAACACAGCAGCTACACAGCTGTAACATAGGAAAGATGCAGGGGCCAGCAGTAAAGCCACAGCTTAAAAGCAGCTCCCAAGAGAAAGCTTCAAAGGGCTTTTCTGATGGGGCACTGGGGATCTTATAGGTTCATAACAGCTAAGCAGAACAACATTGCCATCTGAAAAATCGGGACAGTCAGAAACATAACATTAAGTAACTGCCCCATATCTAAGAACGCAATACATGTTAATATACACATACTCCTCCTGAACAAGAAAAAGGCTGGGGGATATTTAAGCCAAGTCTTGATTCCTCATTTTACATCATGAACATTACTACAGATGTCAGAAAGGTATATGAGGCAATAAACTTCTGTAAGCATTGTTTATTAATATTGTATATCAAATCCACAGCAGAATTATAGCCCATTCTGCCTGCTTCAAGGCTGCACAGCTACAGGCACATGAATATGTGGTCCTAGCTGCAGAATGATGTGCAGGCCTGGGGAATATTTAGAGGCACATGGCCTTGGCTATTAAAAAACTGGGTTGTTATTTTTCCACCACTATCAGTGCAAGGCATATGTGGAAAAGAATCACAGGTGTAAAGGCTAGAAGTGTGCAACGTGCTATGAGCAGATCTTACTAGTAGATCTTTGACAAATAGCTAGCACCAGTGCTTTATGTCTGTGATCATAAACTGAGAAGGAAGGCAGAGCTACGTTTTCTGACAGAATGCATGCAGAAATGCATGGTGTATACAAATTACATTTTTGCCACACAATTAGTACTGGAAGCACAGAAGTATAAAGAGGTAGAAAGGAAAACCGATAGTTTGAAGGGATACATGCCTTATGGACTTTATTCAGTTGATTATAGACAAAAGTCTGAGGCTTTCCTAGCACATACCACCGAAGGCTGAAACGGCTACTTCACCCTTAGCTTATACTCATCAGGGCACTATATATATTATCATACAATTTAAGAAAATGGCTGCAATCATATTTGCTCCTAGAATTCACGAATTGACTTTACTTTTCCCTGCTCAGGAAGAATGAGGACAGAGATACCTTCAGATATTTAAATGAAGGTTTTAAAACTGAAAGTAGAATCACTAAATAAAAAATGTGTAAGACTGGAGAAAGGCATGAAAGGGGGAGGAAATACGCATGCAAAACATTAAAAACTGTGCCAAGAAACCTCAAGATGAGAAGGCTCAGGGGGAGTCTTATCAATGACAGATAAATCCTGATAGGGCAAAGTAAAGACAACAGAATAAGGCTCTGCTCAGTGACAGGATGAGCAGCAGTGGCACAAACTAAAATACAGGAAATGCCATTTAAACACAAAAGCGTTTGCTTGGATCATGGTCAAACACCACAATAGGTTATCCGGAAAGTCTTCAGTTCATGAAGATGCTCAAAACCCAATTGAACATGGGCCTGAGCAACCTGCACTAAGTGACCCTGCTCTGAACAAGGGTTTGACGAGACAGAAGAGCTGAGGTCAGCAGGGACTTTGGGAGACTGTGATTCTGAGATTAATTACTCGTGAACTTGTAACGTAATAACAACACTAAAGCCCAAAATAAATGTATAAAACTCAAAGATCAAAAAGAATCATCTTCCAGGTCCATCTTACATACAGGTAAAACTTAAGCTCAGTGAAAAAGCAGAACTCATAGTGCTACATTATCTAGTTAGGTCTGTAGGAATTAGTTGTCACAACTGGAAAAATACCAATACAGTATCAGAGAAAGGTTAGTATAAACATACAACCTTTATAACAATTCCCTTTTTTGTTGTTGCTGTTTTTTCATGTAAGAAAGTTCAGGATCAGATTGTGTAAACTTAAAAAAACAGAAGTAAAAGTAATAGTTCAACTGCCACAAGAGGTCAGCTCACAATATTTACAGTTTTGTTGAACATGCCAATATGAGCAGTTTGCTTTGCTTTCCTGACTGCCCCATAGATTTCACAAAAATCAAATTTCAAATGAAGATTAGCAACAGAGGGGCAGTCTACTTCTCCCTGTTACCACCTCCCACTCCTGTCTGAACAAAGGTAAAAGCAACCTGTGCTGACACCTGCATACAGGAGAAGTTCTGTTCTGTGTATTCCAAGATAACATGAAAAAGATATGGAAATGTTACAATCACAGACTGGCTTCAGAAAAACTAGGAATTTTTCCCAGCCACTAGACATATAGTCATGTGCACTTTGGATTTTACTACCATTTATTCACAAGAAAAGCAAAATTGCCTGTGATTAAATATTTTATTAGCTGTTCAGAAGCTCTCTGTGCCACTTAACATAGCCACACTGACATATGCGGAATCTCAGCACCTTCCATTAAGGCATCCAACTTCAACAAAGCATCAGCTTATCATCTATGGTCTGCTACTGAAGAGAAGGGAAGAAATACCATCATAGGATAATTTAGACTGGAAGTTATGTTTAATTCTGCAGTCCAAGCTCCTGCTCCAAGCAGTCCGTTCTGAGGTTCAGCCAGGCTGGTCAGGGCTTTATTCAGTCAGGCTTTTAAAGACACAGACCTAACAACCTCTCCAGGCAACCTGCAGTACTGACTCATCTCATGGTGAAATAATTTCTTCTTTTATCTAGTCTGAACTCTCATTTCAGTTTATGCCTGTTGTCCCTCACAGTCCCACCATGCACCCCACCAAAAAGCCTGTCTCCACCTCCTCAAAGGTATTGGCAGGTTGCTGTTAGGTCCCCCCACAGCTGTCTTCTCTGGATTGAAGACATTCCTTCGGCCTGTCCTCACTGGGCAGGTCATAGTCCCTGAACACATTGGTGGCTTAATGCTGAAAACTGATCCCACTTATGTGGACACAGCCACTAAGTGTCTACTATATGTTCATAGACCCACCTGTGGCACAAACTGAGAACCATTTCATACAGTAAAGGTACAATAACCAAATGAGAAGATGCAAGCAAACACCACTATTTCTATTCCAGATGTAAAAGGCAGAAGAGAAACAGATTACATGGGAACAGGCATATGAAATCAGTGGAAAATGAATAACTCATTTAGACACATTTGGAGTCAAAAAAATAAAGTTACATTATGCAGACAATAGCTTTTTGGCATAATGTCCTCATAAATCTTTGCTTCTGGACATCACAAAATGGGGCTTGAGGTTTTTGGTACTGCATTTTGTCATTTGGGACTCCAGAGTAATTATTCCTGATTCCTAACCTGTAACCCCCAGAATATCTTTCTGAGATGGCATTTTGCCATGCCTAACCAAGTTTGTGTTGCTCACAAACAGTGTGAAATGGGATTTTTTTTTAGTGTGAACAAACCACCAGCTGAGAATGAGATATTGAAACCATTGACTCCTTTGTTTGGGTCTGCCAGCCTGCTATATGCATCATTTTTAAGAGGAAAAACAAGTTAAAACTCCTCATGAATGTGAAGTATAGCTAATGCTCAGTTGACACCTAGTGGTAATTTCCAGCAAGATTAAAGGAATAAAATGTCGCATTCTCAGTAGTTAAACCCAGCTATCAGCCTCTTAAGAAAGCACCGCAGACAGTTAAAGTGACTGCCTCTTCACAGAAGGCAAAATGAAAGAAAAACAAAGGTCAAGAAAGAATGCCATTGGCAGTAAGGCTCTGCTTGGTGAGATGGGGACCTCACTGGGAATAAAACAGCACAGCTTCCAGAAGGCTTAAGGGCAGCTCATCATGGCAAACTCCAACAGTAAAGGAAGTAAAAACACAGTATCACTTAGATTTAAATGTCTTGAGACTCCCACTTGCATAGGTACAGCCAGAATCAGAAGTGCTAGACCAAATCCATATAATATACAAATCCACTTCATACAGAGTCAAGTCACCATATAGCCAGGTTATCGAAGATTTCCAACTAGTCAGCTCCCATATATATATATATATATATATATATATATATATATATATATATATATATATATATGGGTTAGCTCATGCAGACAGTTTAGTAAACACTCTCTCCTCTCCCAAAGAGGAATACAATAAGAAAACATGGGAACTATTATCATCATCTGTTCCCTTTAAGTCTGATGGCAAAGGACCAAGATTGTACATGACTCTCCTGAAAATGCTAAGTCAAGGTAAAGTATTGACAATTCTATGACTGTTTGCAAGACTATTAAGCTAGTGTTTATGAATATGCTGAGCAGAGCACATTGCTCCCGTCAGCTCCTCCTACATCTAAGGACAGTAAGGAGGCACAGCTCAGAACAGAAATCAGACAGTCCCATGATGTGCACTCCCTCATACCACAGTCCGTATACTGCCTCGCTATCACCCCATGCTCTCATGTGCAGGCAGCACTGCTGAACTTCTTGCATGTGTTCTGAATTCCTATCTCAACTGACTACTACATGGAGTTAAAACAACATTCAATTACAGTAGACTCAAATCTATCATTGCACTCACTTAGGAAGTTTCTACATGGTTCAATGCATCCTTCATTCATGCATGACATTACATCAATTCCAAGAAACTATAGTAATATTCATTATACATTGGGCGATGAGGCCATGGAAATTGTTATATCAAGTCAGAAGACTGACTGATCTGGAGTTACAGCCTGTGGCACACAAGAAATGCTTCAGAGAAAAGAGCAAAACACTTGAGCGAGACTTAGGAAAAACTGATTTAAAATCTATTCCACAAAGCACAAATCTTTAGACTCCAAAAGCAGCTTAACCACTTTAGCTCTGGGGATTCTGAGGAATATCCTGTGCTCCTTTAACTCTGCTACACATTTGTACTGTAAGTCAATGAGTTCTACAGCCCTGCTAGGATATTACGAAGCCAGTATTTCCTTTTCAGACATATCACATATCTTGCTTTTCATTGTAGGGCTAGAGTAATGGCTGTGCTTAAGCAAATGAAAATAGGTCACGTGCAAAGAAACAGGAGAGTGTCCTGCAGGAGATGTTGTGTGGCAACAGCACAGGCCACACAGTTGGAAAAAGTGACAGGAGATCAGAAAAAGAATCTGAGCACTTCTGAGTCACTGTGTAGGTAGGTACACAAACTTATGCAACAAAAATAATTGTGCAGTGCTCCCAAGGAGGTAACAGTGAATACTATTACTATCTGGAAGAATATATACATTTTGCTTAGTAGATTCAAGATTGATTGCAAGAGTCTTTGCATATCTTTATCTTTGTTAGCACTCATGAAGTGTTTTTTGCTCTGTACTTCAACCACTCTGTCAAGACTCTGCCCAAAAGTATAAGTCCAATAAACATCCCATCGTGCTAAGAAATTTCCTTGCTGCTTTGCTAAGGCAGATGCTATGTTACTACTTATGACACTGCCATCATCAATGCCTAAGCCACACCCCAGACTGCACTGACTCAGTGAACAACATGCACAAATTATTCTGGGCACTATTTTAGCTTCAATTTACATGTTTACATTATTACTTAGATATCAGACTGCCCTTAGGAAATACGTTGTCCTCTTCAGGGGGAGTCATCTCCAGTTCCTTGGGTATCTCCGTTGGGTCACTGCAAGGTGCACACCAGGTCCCCAGAGTGCCTCCTTGGGGCACATTCAGCAGCCCCTTGTGCAAGGAAGCAGCTCTGAGGATGAGATGATGCACAGAGGTCACAGACCCAACAACCACTTTGCATGCAACCACACCACAGCATGCTCCAGTCCTCCAAAAGGATCATGGAGTGCCTCAAGTCTCACCATACCTTCCTAACGCATCACTGTGGCCAGGCACCACACACTTGCCCACAAAAAAAGCAAAACATTAGTGACATAACCCAGATGAAAGAGCAACAAAAAGCCTTCTGCAAGAACCACAACTTCATGTCCCTCCATGTAGCCAATGACCCAAGTAGACCTCTGCAGATTCATGACCGATGCACAAATTTGAAATCGCTTACAAGAATATTCTATGTGGCTGTCCAAAACCGGTTAGTTGTTTTCCTGGGAAGAAGCTGAGCTAATTAAGGACACTAGTATTTCCTGAGCAACAAAGACCGAAACCTTGTCATTTGCATACACCCGAATAAAACTGTTGAAATAGACTAAGATTTGGTTGGGTTTTGGTTGGTTTTTTTTCTATTTTTTCAATACTGCACAGGATTCAGGTCACAAAAAGTGAGGCAAGAAAGTGTTAAGAGTAACAAAAAACACTGGAATAATTGCTTGAAGGAAGTTACCCTCACACCAACTGTATCACACAAACTGTAACACAATACCAAAGCATCAAGTGGCAAAGCATTTCAACTGCAGGTATCCCTAGCTGTAAAGTATCAGAGTACACTGAACATTTTTTCAAGAAAAAAATTTTAGATTAGTCTTCTTGAAAGTCTATACTTAAGTATGATTTCACACTCAAATGAAAGCTACCTTCACTTGTCTTTGCCCAGAGTTCATGTGCTGTGTTTGTGGTACCATTTCTGCAAGCTTTATCAGCCTGATGGGGGAAACACACCATTATATTCCACATCAGACTAACAATTTCCGTTTTAGGGGAATTGTTTTATGTGATGCCATTTACTTTCAGCCTGGATGCTTTGGATGCTATGTTTTCCTGGTATACTCTCTACTGACTCTCCCATTTATAGTTTCTGCAAGATGCCTCTCAATTTTCTTCTGTTATTAACTCTGTCTCTCAAGACTTAGGATACACAGCTGCTATCATTGCTTCTGCTCACACCTATGAAATATAAGATCCAGGAAATCACAAAATCTTTGAGTAGTTGCAAGGAGGTTTATTGAATATTCAAACTACAACAAACATTAATACATAGTGTACAGGCTACACAATGCTCTGTGTACACAGGCCATAACACCTGGGAAGCTACATGACAAAAATCAAGATGTTGCAACCACCACCACACAGTGGCAGAAAAGTTACACCAAGCTGGTATTCCTGTTCCCCACAGTCCTCTTTCTAAAGACTGAGAAGGGGTAGTAACAAAGAGAGGCTAAAAATGGCTAAAATCAACTACTTTACATGTGTTTGTGGTGTGCCTCTGTTCAACACAGGAGGCAGAAATGCTTCACTGCTAAGTGTTAACAAGCTGCACCGGCCAGGAGTGTAGCAGCAGGTTCTCAGAAGATACAGGTAAGACCTGGCATGGCATGCAGGTTGAAGTCATGGCCAAAGAACAGGACCAGAGGAATATAGGACAGGCCCTGCAGAGAGACAAGACTTACCAGAAGTAGGCTGACACTTCTTGAGCCTCACTTAGTGGCTGAGTAGTCAGGGCTTTTTTTTCTTTTCCTGTCACACACAGAATGAGGAAGAAACAGAAACCAGAGGAGTACTTCCCTGTGTTATAACATCTTAGACCTAAACAGTCCAGGAGTACAGCCCTAACCTGAACAATTACAGTTTGGTCCATGAGAGTCCATTTTACAAGAAAAATGGAATTCAAGCTCACATGCAAAAAAAAAAATCTCTCTACTCATCTAGTCTTCTCTGTTTCAGTTCTGACTTCATCTACAAAATGAAAAGGGAAATGACTTCTTGCTTACATGAAATCACCTATCCAAAGAGAAGATAAATATCTTGTGGGTTTTTCTGTAATATTTTTGAAGGACATGCATCTGCAGTGGTTAAACTCTTCTCACCACTGGCCAGCTGCACCTAAGGCATCCTGTTACACGGTCCCATTTCAAATCCCAAAGTATTAGCCTTTCACCCACAGCTATGCACTGCCAAGAAGAGGTGAATCTGCCTGACATGCCTGGATGCCATGTGAACAAGCTCTCAGCAGATGCACTACCACTGTGATTACTCCCATCCCTCATCCCTAGTCCCAGAACCAGAGGCAATCAGTCCAAAGAGATAGATGAGGTCACCAACTACAGTGAAAGCTGTGGTGAGTCAGAACAGAAAGAGTGGGGTTTCAACCCACCAGTTGGGAAATGCAGTCCCACAGCCTGAGACAGATTTGCTGAGCATGGCTGTCCCAGAGAACTTCACCTGACAATCCTGTCAGCTTCCAGGAAGGACTCAGCCTGTCAAGCCCAGAAGCTATAAAATGGCAGAGGCCAGCAGGATTAGTCTTGCTGAAACTGCAGGGCATCTACCAGCTTCAGGAAGCCCCAGCTCATCCAGGATCCTTTGTCCCAGCCAGCCAAGCTCCTCAGGCTGGTGTAAGAGTGACCACATGTGTGCATGCATACCTGTCTTCCCCCGAATGCTATACCTTTTTCCCTTCTGCATCTATCAGCTCAACCGATCAGCAAAGCTCAACTGAACATAGATTGTACCTGACTGGTTACTACATTGGGTAAGAATGCTATTAAAGTCAGAGGCTACATAACTGCAGATGACTATTCCCAGAACTGAAAAGCATATCCATTCATAATTCAATACACCAAAAAGCAGCATAACCCCCTGGGGGTAGCATTCATTAGTTTGGTGAAGCCATAAACTGTTTCACATCCTCTGTGTTCTTCAGCAAAAAGAGGCTGGTTGCTAATTAATTGAACTCATCCTGCATGCAGACAAAACTGTTACTCCTCACCTGTAATCAAAGTTGTTCATCGAGTCAATTACTATTAAGACCGGAATTTAAATAAAGATCCAGCATCACCATAGACTCGCTACTCCACCAGTTAGAGGCCATTAGCAGTGGATTCCACCATGGACAAAACAGACCCACCACCCTAGCCTTTGCTGGCACTCTGGTCCTGAAAAGTGACTCATGGGAAGAGATATGAGGAACACCCCTCAAATGTCCTGTGAAAACACTGGTTTACAAACCCAGAGGGAGAAGTGTCATGAAATCTTCCATCAAACCCATCCATAAAGCCTACACATCAAGAACCGCAGTTATTGACTGGTGTCCAACATTCCCAGTATGAGCATCCAGCCAACTTAAAAAAAAAAACACCCAAACATATATATCTACAGATTGATCTGTGAGTAGCAACTGTCAGACCAGAACTACTGACAAAACTGAAGTCTCAGCTTTCCAATATCAGAATGAGCTCTATTAAAACCTCTGCAAAGCTCACAATTTTATGTATCTTCACAATCCCAAGGAGTGTATAACAAGCCAATGGAAGGTCCACACCTTTGAAGTCTGAATATTAACATCAGAAGTGCTGTTAAAGGATGGTTATACTTTCTGGCCTTTACAGAAAACAGTTTACTTTACAACAGCTCAGAGGGCTGCAACTTTGGAGTTACCCACCTCATAAGCTCACTTTCAATCTACAAGTACGTAGATTACACTTCATTTCATACACACAGGATAACATCACCCTGAGAAATGGCAGTGGAGGGATGCAAAGAAATAGACTAACTGATTACGCATAGTCATTGGAATTAGTGAAGAGATAAACATTACCAAAACAACAACCCTAAAAGTGCTGGTTACTAAAGGCCATAATGGGATCAACTGAATAATGTAACAGAAGACCTCCAGCCAAGTTATATTTCCAAATTTCAAGAAGTTTAAGAGGTGGACCAGTTTGAAAGCTAGGACTGTGGAATAAAGCACTTTGAGAAGACCCTAGCAGTAACAACTGGCTGAAGAGCCATGTCTGTCAGAGGCGTCTGTTAATAGCTATGGAGCCTAGGGCAAATGGTTACTCAGAGTATTTCCAGGGAGAGGAGGATATAACACTAAAAACTGCAGACACCACCCAGCCAAGAGAGACCTGGGCTTGTGTTGTGGAGACACACTCTTTTCAAACAGTGCGTAAAACACGGCAAGCTATGGCTGGTAGAGGGCAGAAGTGGAAGAAACACACTCAGCCCCAGCCGAAAGGAAGAGAACAAGCTGTTTAAACCAGTTGAAGATGAGGTGGCCCTTGGTTGTGGTCTTCATGGTTAGGCAGGACAAGCCATCCACGCTCACTGATGAAGCATTAGAAAGAGTGCAGAAATATAAGAAACTTCCCAAACAGGAAAACATTAGAGAGGTGATCCAGAGGTAAAGTCCTTTGCCACTTTTCCCATGCTCTGATAAAAAAAAGCCATCCGAACAACTACACTTTACTATCAGATTTCAGCCTTTCTGCCAGTCATCAAGACAAGACTGCTCAAGTCTACAACCCCTAATTACTTCTGTAGATATTATTTATATCTTCACCAGATTTTCCCAGGAAAACCGTACAATATAGAGGCTTACCGGGACCATCTTGTTCTTTTCATTCTCCTCTAGTCTAACTAATTAACACACTGAAGAAGACTTTTGACAAACTCTACCAGACTCATGGAGACTTAGAAGAAGCTGTCATCCCCTTCAACCAGTCCTCCAGGCGTCTACCACCTGCGAATGAACAAAGCTTGGGAACAATGTTGCAAATGTTGGGCTTGAAATGCTTAGATTTCAAGAAGCTGGTTCCTTAATTTATTCAGCCACCTCAGAAACACTAGCACAGTATTTTTTGTTCTTTACCAACAGAAATGGAAAGGGCGGGAGGCATTAATCCAGGCCCCAAGCTGTCTAGCTCAGGAATCTACAATTACTAAAAATTATTTACTGAAGAAGCTACAAATGATCCAAGTCAGCACACCAGCTGTACACAATAGGATGGAACAGGCAGAGAGACTGCAGCTACCCAACATTTAGTTGAGATGGTTAGAAGATACCTGAAATCTTCCGTTGTGTATCTGTGTGGGTTGACCCTGGCTGAACACCAGTTACTCACCAAAGCTACTCCATCACTGCCCTCTTATGGGTTGATGTAAGAGCACTCAAGTCACTCATCTACTCTACTCAGGGAAATTAACTGAACTTATTGCCAATCTAATCAGAGTAGGGTAATGAGGTAATGAGGAAAAACCCCAAAATCTTAACACACCCTGTCACCACCCCTCCCTTCTTCCTGGGCTCAACTTCACTCCTTATTTTCTCTACCTCCTCCCCCTGAGCAGTGCAGGAGGACAGGGAAGGGGGGTTAGGGTCAGTTCATCATGCCTTGTTTCTGCCACTCCTTCCTCCTCAGGGGAAGGACTCCTCACAGTCTTCCCTGCTCCAGCATGGGGTCCCTCCCACAGGAGACAGTCTCCATTAACTTGACCAACGTTAAGTCCTTATCACAGGCTGCAGTTCTTAACTAACTGCTCCAGCATGGGTCCCCCACAGAGTCCTAAGTCCTGTCAGCAAACCTACTCCAGCATGGGCTTCTGTCTCTCCACAAGGCCACAAATCCTGCCAAGAGCATGCTCCAGCACAGGCTTCCCACAGGGTCACAGCCTCCTTTGGGCAACCCACCTGCTCTGGTGGAGGGTCTTCCACGGGGATGTGTGCTCCACCGTGGACCTCCATGGGCTACAGGGAGACAGCCTGTCCCACCATGGGCTTCAGGGCAGCACAGCCTGCAGGGGAATCTCTACTCCAGTGCCTAGAACACCTCCTCCCCTTCTTCTGCACTGATCTGGATGTGTGCAGAGCTGTCTCTCTCACATATTCTCAACTCCTCTCTCTAGCTGCAGTTGCTAGTGTGCAGATTTTTCCCCCCCTTCTTAAATATGACATCCCAGAGTCACTGATGGGCTCACAGCCTTGCCCAGCAGCAGGTCCATCTTGGAGCTGGCTGGCATTGGCTCTGTCAGACACAGGGGAAGCTTCCAGCAGCTTCCCACAGAAGCCAGCCCTGCAACCCCCCCTGAGACCAAAACCTTGCCATGCAAAACCAATACAACTGATCATGGGCTTTTGTTCACAATACTAAGTTCATACATTAGTATAATTTGCTTTCCCTGTCTCTTGTACCTTCTACAGGGACACCTGTCATCCATGTGAAAAACAAAGGATAAGATACCATCTTGGTATTGACTACCAGCCAAAAAAAAAAAAAAAAAAATCAACTGAGGATTCTTGAAGTAGTAAATATAGCCTTAAACAGTAGGAATCCCATTGATAATGCTGCCACCAAACAGTAAAGACCCAGTTCATTTGAACAAGTGTATCATAACTCCCGGGATATCTGATGTCATGCAGTTTTCCAGTTGAGATACATGAATGCAAAGGATGGAGGTAGACATCTGTTCTTATACATGACCAGACAGAACAATTTATTAATCTCTGCTACATTAACATGTCATGTCTTTATATATGTCTAGATGTTCACACACCAGAGGTTCTATACTAGAGCAGGGGTCCTCAAACTACAGCCCGTGGGCTGGATACAGCCCCCCAGGGTCCTCAATCTGCCCCCCCCCCCCCCCCGTATTTACAGACCCCCCCCGCCAGGGGTTGGGGGGGGGGGGGGGAACTAAGCAGCCGCAGATGACTGCCTGCCCCTTCATCCATGCGCCGGCCCCCTGCTTAAAAAGTTTGAGGACCCCTGTACTAGAGCATTAGTAGTCCCATCTGAGTCTAAAAGGATAAATACAATCCAATCCAAACTGGGTTATTAGTTACCAATCAAAAAAAAAAAAAAAAAAAGGAGGAGCAGGTAATAACTTTTACATTCAAAGCACTCAGCCTCAAGAACAAGCCAGCTGCTACAGAAGTCTGGCAGATTTTATAAAAAACATGAAAAGGAAGCCTCAAGGGAACATAAGTGCTTGGAAGTGAAAGTCATCTGGAATTTAAGGAGGAGCAAGGGACATGGAGCTACAACAAAAACCTTCAATGCTTAACTAGGACACACTGAAGAAATTACAGTTGAGATCACTTAAAAGACTGAAAGGAAACCTTTTAAAGTATAAATCCAGGTTACATTTTAGCTCTAGCCTTTACTTTCTTTCAACTTATCTATAATACCCTGGCCTTATGCTTGCTAAGCAGTTGACAGTTATTTGAGCTAGTTGACTAGAAAAGAACTAACACAGTAAAGGCTATAAAGGCAGCAAAACAGCAACTATCTTACACACATAATCTCAAGCGGTCTGCATTCCAGCATGCAGCTAGAGAACATATTTCAGGAGAAATATGGCCCCAATTTTCCTTAAAGAAATCCACAGCTTTTTTCCATTTACATTCAATGAAACTGTAACACATAACTTGTACTTGCGCATTCTTATATAAAGCGCAACACAAGAAAGTCCAGAGCAGCAGTACAGCTGCTAAGAGCACAAAACAGCCACAAGTTTAAGATCAGGATTTGAAAGTTGCATTAATATGACTTCATCAATGCCCCTAGTTTTAATTTACAACTGGCATTTCCAATCTGTATAAACTACAAAGATTGACCTTTAAAAATCTTTTGCTTAAGTCTAGCAATGGCTACAGCTTTGAAGTTACTGCAGAAACTTGACCACTGATATAAACTGAAATATTGTACTTGCATTCATACCATTTGCAAGATAAAAGAATCTTGTCAAAACTGCAGGAAGCCAGCAATGATGTTTTAAATCTAGAAAATATTTTTTTAATTTTTTCTTTGTGCCTGAATCACGGCTTCTGCAGAATGGAAAAATAACTTTTGAGTGAAAGTAATCCATTTAATGCAGCTAATTTTTGTTTTAGTCCAGATGTAATGCATTCCACACATGCCAAACTGAGTCACTATTTCATAAAGCTATCTCATAGTCATGTTTGTTTTCCCATGCTTCAGAGAGGGAGAAAACTAGCTCACCATTTAACAAGCACAGTCCTAGTTAACAGGCTATAATTAGGATACTAAGACAATAGCTTCTTTGTGCATAAAAACTTAAGAAACATTGAATGATGACAAGAGCAACATACAAGCTTAAGACTAACACACCTAATAGACCACAAACAGTTTATCCAGGGCCACGTGGCTTCAGAGGCATTGCTAAACATTGTTTCTTAAAGTTTATTTTGAGAAGTTAGCGACCTGTAAGCCAACTATTTAATGAGCATCATGCATGTCTATCAACCAGACATTGCAATCTAAGCAAAAGCTTCAAGTAAATCCATAACCTACCATAATCCTCCAAAACATATTTGCATAACTAAAGCCCAATTCAAGTAAAGAGTTAACTCCCTTAATACCTACACATTTAAGAAGTACATGCAAGTCCTTTATGTAACATATTCTACTGATATTATCTTTTTATTTGAGAATTATTTTAAGAAATGATTACTAGCTTCCTACCAACACATCATTGTCTTGGTCGAGCCACAGAGATACCTGAAATATTACCAGACCTCAGGAAAATTGCACCAACCATAAGTGAGGACACACACACAGAGCATGAGAACCTTCTTATCTCCAAAGAGCAACCTCTCACTATAAGGCTTGGAAAGAAATTTGACTTCCAAGTGCAGTAAAGGTTTCCTTTAAACAAACCCACAGACCTGCACCCACAAGGCAAAAGCACTCAGGAGTACAGAGCATACATCATCCTTAGGCAGGGTGAGCTACAGCTTCACATCAGCTGCCACACAGCAGCCTTCAGATCCCCCCTTCACCTTCCCTGACCCCCCACAAACCCACCACACGGGGAAAGGCTGACCACCCCAAATGCCACATGAGGTAAGGAGGCACCTCAGCTGCTCAGGGAGCTGCATATTAAGAACACGCACTGACTACAGAACTCTCTCCCCCCTTCACTAATGGCGCACTATACACCTTTACTTTCTTCCTTGACAACGTCAAAAAAAAACACAGCGACACACTCCCACACCACCAAACTACACACTCACCCCCATACCTCAGCCGCCTCAGCCTCCAGACCCCTTTATAGCAGGGGAGCACGACGGGGCGGAACCGAGGCTCCAGCTCTGCGACTCTATTGGACAGCTGTGTTGTCAATCACCAGAAACTGGCCAGCTGCCAGCGTGCCTGGCCCCTCCGCCGGGCCTTTGAGCGAGTGACGTGAGCGCCCCCTAGGGTCAGTGGGCCCGTGCGCCCGCCCGCCCGCGGGGGCTGGTCCGCCACCGCCGCCGTCGCGTCCCCGGAGCGGCGCGGCGGGAGGGGCGGGAGGCAACGGGAAGGGCGGCCCGAGCAGGCGGGTGACGCCAGCCGGACAGACGGCCGTCCTGCGAGCGCGGCGGCAGGACAGGCCGGCGCCACCTAGTCCTCATCCCCGCCGCCCGCGGCGGCTGGCGCACGGGGTGAGGTGCCCGCCGCGGAGGGCAGCGGGTCGGCCATGGCCAGCGCCGGCCCTCGGGAGGGGGAGGCGGCGGCGGCGCGGGAGGAGCAAGCCCTGAGGAAGCTGGTGGTCCGGCTGCGGAGCGTCCAGGAGAGGGAGCGGCTGGAGACGCTGGTGCAGACCCTGAGCGACCTGCTGGAGCTGGCGACCCGGCAGAGCGGTGAGGCGCGGGCGGCCCGGCGGGGCGGTGAGGCGCGGGCGGCCCGGCCGCACTGCCCAGCCCTGCCCTGCCCTGCCCCGCCCCGCCCCGCCCGCGGATAACGTGGCCTCTCTCTGTCCCCCCGCAGCTCCGCGGCTCTTCGGCGGCCAAAACGTGCATGTGCCCGTGCTGCTGGTGGTGGACCTGTACCCGGGAGCGGCGGGCGTGCAGCAGGTGAGGGCGGCGCGGGGGGCCGGGGCCTTGGCGCCTTAGGAACCGAGCACCGCCGTTCTTTCCCGAAATAAAAGTTACCCCTCGGCTTGTTGCTTTCTTTTCGCTTGCCCTCCTCTGGGCCACTCTCTGGAGTGCCGTTGGCCTGAGCAAGGGCGCTGTATCCGCTGGCGTTTAAAGGGCCCGGCTGTCCCAGCGCTTTGCGGGCGCCGCTCGTCGCGTTTCTGTTTAAACGGCAGAAGGCGGTGAAGTAGGAAATAAAAATTCAGCGATGCGAAAACTCTATGGCATGGGCTTCTAAATTACCAGTAATAAATCAGGTAAATTATCTCGTATATTTCCGATGTGTCAATATTGAATTTTGCCGCGGTTAGACAGGCATCTTAGAAGCAGAATTCTGTAATATGAATTCACACCTATGCAGCCCTATCCTAGAAGGAGGGTCGCACTAGTCCCGGTTTTTTAAGGGGTGCGTGTGTGTGAGTCTGTTAGCAAAGAGTCGGTTCTGCCGTGTAAGGTTCTGCTTGGCAGCTCCTGTAACTCAGCACCGGCCCGTTTAGCTCAGGTGCGGCGCTTGCACCATTTGATTTGTACTTCAGGTACAGCTGCCAGACTTGTATGAAACAGCTCCTTCCTGGCAGGCATGTATTAACTTTCTGATTACGTTATGCTTGAAGGATGTTTATGAGCTTCAGATTTCTCTGCAGCTTGCTTTTTCATTATTATTATTATTAGTTAAGCTCATTTGTATGTTTACAGTATTTTGGGCATCTTTTTTTTTTTTTGGTTCAACTAGAAGGCAAAGCAGAAATTATTTCGCAAATGCCTCTCAAATAATAGTATATTTTATGTGGGTTTTTTTTCCTCTAGTAGGCTTTGGATAGAGGGCAAAAGCATGAAATTCAGATTAAAATATGGAATTGTACTTGTGTAATGATTCATCTGGAATAACAGTGATCTCGGGTTTCCTTTGAGGACTAAATTTTTGTGCACAGTCTGAAGTTTTAACTTATTTTGCTATTCAATTGTCAAACCATTAAGAAATATAGAAGGATGAATTGGCAATTGTTTTCAAGATAAAGCATATCAGGTATATAACAACTTACAAAACCACTGCTCAGATATTAGATGATGAAGTAAAAAAGCATGAAATCCAGCCACAACCATTAAGTCTGAAATGACAGCATAAGATTCTCAGAAGTGCATAAGAAAGATAGCAAATGTTTAATTTTCGTTTTAACTGTGTTAAAATGCCTCTTATTTTATATGGAATTTTAAAATTGGTATTAAGTCTTTGTCTACATTTGCAGTCATACAGTGTTTCAGTTTAGAAGTTTTCAAGCTACTTTGCATTATTATGTTGTATTAAATTGTAAAATTCATAGTCAAGGCAAAGCTCTAATCCTGTTCCTCATAAAATGTCATAGGCTGCTCTTCCTTCACATTAAATTACGGTATTTACAAACATCCACAATATGTTAGTAGAGCTCTGTCTTCTTGCTTCATTCACTGCATTTTTTTTACAGTCTTTGTGAATACAGAATTCTCACTTTATGGCAGTGGTGAAGTAATGTAGTCCTGATTTCAGTGTGGTCCCTCTATGCTACTAATGAGTTTTCATTGAATAAATGGATTAAGCAACCTCTTTTGCTTTTACTATTGTAATAAAATTGACTCGCATAGGAGAATAAATACAATAAGAGACATACCTGAAGTGAGGATTTTCTTTCTTTCCCCTCCTTAACTGGTAAACAAAGAATCATGTGCTGCTATTCCACTGCCTTGTACAAGGTAAATTTGCTTAGTAGATCGATATTGCAAGTACCAGTACAGGCATAAACCCTGAAAACTTCTTTAGAAGTAGGAAAGTACTAGACTGGAAAGTCAGTAGTACCTTAAAGTAAAATAGATGTCTTTAAGTAAGTACAGTAGTTTCTTTCTGCAGTTAACTCTGGCAATGATTGGAGCAGCTTAGAAACTTCAGAGCAAAATATGTTTACACTTGAGTAAAGAGCAGTCAGCAGAGCCTCATTGTCTCACATAAGAGGTGTGACCTAATGTGATATAAATTCATTGCATGCTAGAAATGAAAAGGGTCTGATTTAAAAATAACAGTTTCAGTGCTGCAACCAACTGTTTCTGTATATAGGGACCTGTTGAATTGTTTATAAGAACGTCTTTGTTTGCTGGTTTGGGTTGTTTTTCTTTCCCTGTAACCCTTAGGATTTCTGTTATTTAAAGGACCCTTATTTTCTTATGTCATTATTAAACAGATAAAAAGCTTTCTGTTATCTCAGGTCATGATTTTAATATTGTGAAATAGACCACATGTCAACAAGTCAGATGTTTCCATTGGTCTTTTCTGGATCTACAGTTCTTATAAATGTTTGTCAATACTTGGAGTCACCACAATCTAAAAAAAAAAGTCATTAAGCTAATTTTCATCAGGTTCTAAATTTTACAAGAACACTTAGGTGGCATGAACTGGGACTTTTAAACTAAAATCTTTTCTAATCAATACACAGTGTATGAATTAATGGTCACCTCTACAATATCTTTGCTGTGCAGATTTGAAATTTATACCTGATTTGCTGTCACTGGTAAACTCTGGTTTGCTTGGATCATGGAAAATTAGGTAATTACATATCATCTTGGGGAGGACTGGTGGTTGCTAAGACTATTCTTTGCACCTGTGTTTAGTCAGGACTCAGTTACACAGACCAGCCTAATGTTCCTGAATGTCCATAGTAATTGGTTTGCAGTCTCATGTAGAGCAAGCCAGCTTGCTATCCAAGCAAGAGAAGAGCGTGGAAATTAGGCCGTGGTCAAGCTCAATCTGCAGACATTAAGGTTGTAATTGGCTAAAAATATTTGGCTCCACAAATCTAAATTGAAACAGAACTACTGCAGATAGTGTGGGCATATGCCATATAACCAAGTAGGTGAAAGATAAAAGCAGAATTTCATGCTCAACAAAGCTTTCATGAAAGCTGTCTAGATTCAAGCCTGTGCTGTTCCTATAGATGTCCTTACGCTACCAGACTTGCAATTTCTGCTTTCTAGTCTTGAAGACTGTAGGGTTAGAGATCATGCGCTTTCCGTGAGCTTTGCAGTTAAACTCTTTGGAGTTTAACTTTTTTTAGTTTAACCATTTGCTTTGCTGTTGGTGGCTGCCCTGTCTTGACCCCTTTGCTTTACATAACTCTCCTGCCAAAAACTTACCCAGTTACACATACAGGTTTTGAGCCATAGTTAGATTTCTACTGTCTTGAGCCTGTTCTTAAAGCGCACAAGCCTACTTCCATGTTTTTTTTCATTTTTTCTATATGGCCAAGGGAACTTATATACCTCGTTTTAATTCATTTTTGTAAAATCTGCTTCATCTTGACTTTTGACATTTCACAATTCACTTCTCTTTCAATACAGCAGTGTTTTCTTGCTCATCGGTCAATCCTTTGTACAAATTTTGCTTACTGCATCTTCACTGAAGTTCATTCAATCTTATCAGCCTGCAGGCATTCTTAAAGAGAGCAGATTTCTCCAATATGGAAGAAGAATATTTTTCAGTTTTGGCATTACTTAGAGATGTTTGATAGTCAAAGAATTTGCATAGGATAGAGCAGGTAGTTATTAAGAACAAATGCATTGGGTTTAGTTCATCTTTCCTTGTGATCTCAAAACTTTCACTGCCTTCATTACATTTTGAAAGCACACAGTATTGAGGATTGATGGTAAGAATATGAAATATATAGTATTGTTTAGGTATCTCATCCTCATTTAAAACACTGGACACCTTTAAAAACCTATCCTTGCTTCTTGTAGTTTTCAATTAAATGGTAAATTCTCATGGAAACACCTGGTCCTCAATAAAGCTGGACTGCCTTTAATAGTGCAATGTTCTTCCCTGGCCCATGATGACATACTATGAATCACATTGTATTTTTCTCTGTCAGCATCTCTTTCAACTGTGTCTCCTTTATCCTCAAGCAGCGCTGAAGCATACTGAGAGTGAAGTGTTCCTACAAGCAATGCATTTGGAATCACTAGCATATCTGTTTTACCTCCATCTTTTTAACTTTTTATGCTGTTTGTCTTCTCATGTGTTAATTAATTTTCCCATATTGATTTAACTAGATAATTTTTCAGAACATGTTTTCCAAAAGCCAAGAATATTAGAAGACAACATTGAAGATCCAAACAGAATCTCTGTTCTAAAATAGCTGTATTTTTGTTTTACAGATGGGTTGGTCACTTCTTTGTAAATTAATAGAAATTTGTCCGAGTACTCTTCAGAGCATAGCTCCTAAGGATGTTGGGAAGGACTGGGAAGTACTGGGTGTTCACCAGTAAGTATTTTATATGCAGAGAGTGTTCAGGAATGCTTGCTTATCATGGCAGCGTATATATGCAATGAAATATATTTATATAAAGTTATTACATCAGCTTCTAAATGTTTGAAGATTTTTGTAGGTTTATTCAGCCTTCAAAATGGGCTCACACAAGCAAGGATCTTATCTGTGCATATAAATACCTGGTGGAGAAAGTAAAGGAGGCTGAGCCAGGCTCTTGTCAGTGGTGCCCAGTGACAGGGTGAGAAGCAATGGGTACGAATTGAAATATAGGAAATTACACTTAAAAAGTTTGCTGGGGTGGTGGTGTGGTGGTGTCATTGTATGGTTGGGTTTTGTTTGTTGTTGTTTTTTTTTATTGTGAGGTTGGTCAAACACTGGAACGAGTTGCCCAGAGAAGTTGTAAAGTCTCATGCCTTAGAGAGATTCGGAACCTGACTGAACATGGCCCTGAACCCCAGCTTAGAGCAGGGCGTTGACGTAGGAGACCTGCAGAGGTCCCCGCCAATCTCAATGATGCTGAGTTTCTGTGCTTATCAAGGTCTTCCATTTTAATAGACAGATGCAGTATTGCCTGAATTTGTCTGTGTGTGTGACTGTTCTTTCCAAAAGTGAGGAACTACATCCACAAGCCTAAAGTAATGTAAATGGAGAAGAGGGGGTTTTGTTGGTTTTACAGTGGTTACAGTACATGGTCAGTAGGGAAGTAAACTCCCTCGAAAGAAGTATGTGAAGTTTTTTGTCAGAAAGCAAAAGTGATCTTGGTTGCTTTTCACTAGCAAGGAATAAGCGCACTGAAGATGTACAAGCTAGTTACAATTTCTTTGGCAGCTTAAAGGCTTGATAATTGAGAGTTATTCTGTGAGCTAGAGATAGTGCTGTTCATTCTTGGGTTCCAGAAAAATTACACTTTTGGGTGTGTCTTTCCCATAGCCTTTTCAGAGCCCACATAGTGTCTGCAGTTGAACGAAGCATCCTTTTCAAACTCAATCTTCACTGAAGATCTGATGATAACATTACTGTCCACAATTCCTTCCCACTACCAATATTTTAGCCAACTGCGTTTCCCTGTCTGGTATGCTGACAGTTTTCCTTGCTGTGGAGAAACTTGTTCTTGGTGGGAGAGTGGGCTCAGGCATTTCTGTCAGTGCCAAAGGCAGAGCAAGCCAGCTAAATTATATCTCGGGTTCCTTGTAGGGGGATTGCAGTAGTACTGCAGTGTATCAGTATCATAATGAATACACGCGGTTTGCAGCAAGGCAGGAAACAGTTATGGTAGAGAACAGGTGGTCTTTTTTTTTTTTTTTTTTTGCAAGAGATTTTCAATTTTATTTGTGTAACTATTTTAGGAGAACAGCAGTCTTGAACTAGAAAAAGCATTTTTTTCATGTGTCTCAACCATGAGCCAACTCAACCATGTTAGTTGTGTTTACAAACAGTACTTTCGTATTGACTTAGGTGTTCTTGACAGACAGTGTTACAAAGAAATTGTCACTGTCAGCGTGAGGAGAAAGGAAAGAAATTCCTTCAATGTGTTTGCAACCTCTCTACAAGGTCAGAGACTTCATGAGATGTTTTGTAATCTCTTACATTAAACTCTCATACAGTAGATAATGTTTAGAAAATTTTACACCCTCTTAATTATACTTGAAATATGAAGTTATATGTAGGGAATTTTCTCCTCGTATTAGACATGCTTTAGTGTCTATTTTACCTTGCAGTATACTGAGCAAGCTCCTGTCTTTATATATTAGCACTTGCCTGAAACAGATCACACTATAAAATGCCTGCTTCCCAAAGCAGAGTTCCTTCTCCACAGCAGAACTCATGAGTCATTGGTAGATGAGGGAGAGACGTTTAATGTCTTCAGAGCATTTGATAACTCAGTGGGCCACAGCTACTTATGGAGCAAAGAGGTGAAGGAATCTTTACCTCATGTACAGTTTCTATGCATGTATACGTGTGTGCACACACCTGCACCCACGCAATAAAATGCATTAGGAATGCTTAAGACTAGAACACTTTAATTGGGAAATTAAAGTAGGTTTAAGGGTGTCTGTTCAGCTACTCTACCAGCTTTGTTAGGGTGGCTCTTTGTTTTCCTTGATTCATCACCCTACTGCTTAGTCCATACATGTGGGCTGTATGCTGGGACAAGAGTTTGCCTCAGGACTGAAAACCCAGATACCACCATCTGTCCTTGCCTGTAGACTTAATAGTCCAAAGTGTGCATACAGAAGTTTCAGTGAAGTATCTATTCTCCATTTAAGAAAAACACCCCTGCATTTAACTGGATTTTGTTTTCCATTCTTACAATCATCCCACAACAATATTCTGACTAACCTTAGATTTCTACAGTGGTTTTGTGTTCATGAGAATGTAAGTATGTAAGGCATGGTTTGTGTGAATAGATGAGATATCTTTTATTGGACTTACGCTGTTATTATTTCCTGTCTTGCAAAAGGTAAAGGATGTTGTATCTCCCATCAGACTTTGCCTCTTATATGTATTTTGATTATTATAGTTACGACACTAGTGCTACAACAGAAGGGAGAGAAACGAGCAACACCATAATATGAAGGGAAAAGAAAGAAAACAGTGATACATTCATTCCAGTTTATAAAGTTATACTTTAGCAAGGCAAATAACTTCATTGCTAGAGCTGGGGAATGAAATTTGGATGAAACTTTTAAGTGTTGCCTTTTATTTTTCAAGACATGTCAAGAATATCTAGTAAAGTGTCACGAACTACTACACAATCTATTTTTATTAGATATTATATATACCAAGACTCACATTTGAAGATTGTTAAGATTGCAGAGCCAAGCTCATGCTCCAAAATCATGAAAATAAAAAAAAAAAATATGAAGGCTTCTTCAGGGTTTTTTTGTGTAAGCCTGTCCATTTTTATTTAGTTTTTAATCACACGGTCAGGGTTTTTTTCCCCCTTTTGAGATATGCTTCATTCAGTGTGCAATCAGTGCTTACTCATATTCTGTCATCGACATCATTCGACATTTGGCCCGCTGCCATATTTACTGTATATTAGCGATACCTCATGTGAAAACTGGCCTATTCATTTTCTTCTCAGCTTTTCTTAGTGCTCATCATTATTGTCTAGAGCTTTTAAAATGTTGTTTATTGAGAAGGTTTTACGGATTTGTAGTCACTGTTTTACAGATGGTAGTTTGAGCAAAATATGTTAAGAGCATGAAATGATTTTTGGGTGCCCAGTTTGATACATGCACTGGATTTTTCAGAGTACTCGGCATTTTTTGTCTCTTCCTGTTTAAAAAGTCAACTTTGACTGTGATGCAGCATTTTAGAGTTTAATATCCATGGGTCTCAACTCCACCCAGAAAGTAAGAAGTGTAGAACTGGTAGTCTATGAAATCTTTCTTTCTAGTGATTTCACCAGTGTCACATAAGTGCTGTATGGTAGAAACTTAGTGTAGAGTTCTTCAAGCTGCTGCTCAAATTCTTTAGCTGGGAAACTGCTGTTTCTCTTCCAACAAACCCTTGATTGTTCACTGTAGCTTAGTGCTTGCCGCAGACAGAATGTTGCCATACTGTCCATATTCTGCTGTGCTCCACAGCCGTGCTTAATGTAGAGTAACCCCACCCTGAATGAGACTTATCCCCTGTAGAACAAATATATGAAACTAATTAAAACTTGAAGTAAAATTGATAAATTTCACACTATTATTTTAATGAGGTGTGATAATAGTTAAAATACCAACATTATTGCATTGCTAACTTGAAAAGAACAGAAACTGAAATACAAGTTTTTAAAAAATAATTAATTGGGAACTTTTTAAGCTTTTGCTGATTTCTGTAACTATTTTTGTTTTAAAGTAAATGTTTGATAAAATTTTTGTGTGTTCATATTTCTGTAGCCATAACTTTTTCCTTTTTTTTTTTTTTTTTAATTTTAGGCAGATTCTTAAAATGCTTACCATTCACAAAGGAAATATAAATCTCTCAGTAATAGGACTGAAAGCATTAAATCTACTCCTCATGTCAGGTATTGAGTGTTTTACTTTCCTGCTTTGTCTAAGCCTTTAAAACACAGACCTGTGGTATAAGATATGTGACTGTACCTGTTGGACCTGATTTTTCTCTCTGTTTTACTCAGGAAAATAATATGTCATTTCTACTTGTATACAAAATAATACTGCTTTGCACTTTTTTTTTAATCCAGGTACAAATGATTCTCCAAATTGCAAGGCTGTGAAGAACATGACTGATTAATTTTGCCAACTTGTTATTAGCATAGACACAAATACTTGCTGTTAAGCAGATAAATAAAATAAGGAAGAAGTTATTTTTTTCTTGCCAATTGACAGTCTGGCTTGCTTCCTTTAGTACTGATTAGTACTTTTGAAAACAGTAAATCATCTCGGACATTTCTGTTATTCTGCTCTGCAGAGACCTGATCTTACAAGGTACCGAGAACTTTTCTTGTGGTGCTGAGATTCTTGATCTTCCATTGAAATTAAAGAGAGACCCTAAGGGAGAGATTCTGCTAGTTTTATTCAAGCTAGCCTATAATATTAGCACAAATTATTGTTAGAATAGGAATATTTCCATTGACTGTAACCAGCTTTGAAATCAGCCTTATTTACAAACTAAGGATTAGACTTGACATTAGGTAGTTAAAGATAATCCAACTGTCGAAGTCCACTCTACTGCTGTAGGCAGCAGAGTGAGAACTGGCACTTTCAGAGGATGGTCATGCTATTCATTTGTCTATTTTCGAAGACAGTTACCTCCTGAACTTGTTTTCCTTTCCCTTTTGGTTGTAGAGAGGTTTGGAGGACTAGCTTAGACTGGATGCCTAACTTTTTATCTGCTGAAGTTGGGTAATACAGGTCTCGTTATAAGTCGTTACACTGTGTCATTAATAATAACAATAATAGCAAAATCTGGCTATTACTGAATAACTGTAATGAACAGCTTCTTTCCTTTAAATGTGAGTATTGTAAAGGATCCTAAACTGCTGACTGGATGTTCCGTAAGAGTTTATTCGTTGAATACCGCTCCTCCCCTCAGTGGTTGATCAACCAAACTCTCATTTCAACTACCTTCAGAAAAATATTTGAAATTTTACCTTGTCAGAAAAATCTCTTAGCATGCTTTATTTTGATACCTCTGTAAACTTGAATTGCACTGTAACTGAAGCTGACAGGCCAGTGTGAATGCCATATAGAAAGATCTTGTCTTAAACAAACAAACAAACAAAAAAACCAAAACAAAAACCACAAAAAAACCCAGATGCAGCTGAAACACTGGAACAGGCATTATGAATTGTATTGTTATTGCTGTAAGCTCGAAAAATTGTCGTGAATACGAATCTTTTTGCCTATACGTGCTACAGAGTAATATTTTTATTAAGGGGGTTTTTTATGTCATAAGAGAGAAG
Organism: Falco punctatus; assembly: GCF_963210335.1. NCBI lineage: Eukaryota > Metazoa > Chordata > Aves > Falconiformes > Falconidae > Falco > Falco punctatus. Next base: position 91,348,439 of record NC_137585.1, read on the forward strand.
TGAGATTGGCTTTTCAGTTCAGTTTCAGGCTGAACAAATGGCTGAGAGAGTGAGAGTAGGGCTTTGTGATACACAGATGGACCGATTTCACATTTCACTGTAGCTGACAGGTACATTTCAAATCCCCTCTCGTTTTCTTCAGGTAGTGTAGTCCTGCCTTATTTCTTCCATCACCCTTACTACTTAGCGAAACTTTCCAGCATGCTATGACTGCAAAAAGGGGGAGTATTTTGATGGGTTAATTTTCTGCCAGTTCAGTGAGTTGAACTGGCTCATTGAGGGGTCAGACAAGCACCAAAGCAGTGCAAGGAGGGAGCAAGAGTGGAGAGGAGAAACTGTCTTTTTGGCAGCAATCTTTTAGAATATCTCAGTTGTGTTGTGAAACATTACCTTAAGAGATAACTTCCTCATGGGTTATGCAAAACCTGGATTTGAGCAACGGAGTAGATTTTAAGGACAGTATTAAAGAATTTTGGATTTTAATGGTTGTGGTTTTAATGTTTTATGTTTTATTTTATGAAATGTTTTAATGTTGAGTACAGTGCTTCAATAAAAATATTGAGAACTAATCAGTGCAACATATAATCTCTTCTGCATTTTAGATGTAATTGCTTTCCTGCTCTTAGAGGAAGAGGTAGATGTGTTTTCCTTGGTATTTAATGCCATGCACAGCTTCCCTAAAAATGAAGAGATCCAGCAACATGGGTGTAAAGTGTTACACAAACTGTTTGAGAAAGGTATTTTTATCTTGTAGTTTATTAAGTTAGAAAAATATGTAAGTTGGAAGGGGATGGCAGACATTTATTTAAATGAAATAATTTGTGCATTTCCAAATTCTGGTTTGTGTATCATATCTGTTCTTTGAATGAGTTACCACAAAACAGGTTTTCCAAGCAATATCACAAATTTTCTAAATTAGAGCAATGAATACAAAATTTTCAAAAAAGCAAAATGTCTCTTCATTTCTGGCTCTAGAGTTAACTGAAAAGATGGGATTCAGCATTAGTAACACTGGAACAAAGAGTAGTGACATTTTATTTTAATTCTCAAATGAACAGGATTGCTTATTTAGACTGGCAAATTTTAGTAACATGTGAACGGTTCTAAAAAAAGCAAAATGTTTGTACTTTTAAAATATATGTGATTCTGCTTTTGATCTGTACAATGCTAAAAGATGAGTCTGTAACTGTATGATATTCCTGTGTTTCTTTTGAGAAATGAAGTTACCATGTATTGAATTTCTGCAAAGTTTTCAGAAACTGTGTGTGTAACAGCCAGAAGTCCCATTGTTGTAGCAGCTTGGCTTTGCATTGAGTTTCTTGCTTCAGAATAAATATTGAGGAGTGCTAGCGCTTTTACTAAGTCCACTGTACTCCTTTGCTTCAGAGATAGTCTCCAGTTCTTCAGACTTGTTCTTTCCAGCACTATTTTGTATTGTTTTTTCCAAGTCTTCCTCCCACACATGTGTGCCTGGAATTATCTTCTGCATTCCCTCCCCTCTTTCGTTCACCCTAAGTACTTTTGTCCTGCTGTATTTTCTTTTCAGGCTCCATAAGGGTCTGAGCTTCTTAGATTTTCTGTGCATTGTTTTTTATAAGTGCCTGATTTTTACAGACCTACAGACTGCTCTGGGTACAGACCTGCAAACCTTCTTCTTGATGGCAGTGCTAAAGTAACAAGTTCCTAGGCTGCCACTGGCTACTTTTTCCTGCCTCTGATGCACCTTGTCAGTTACTGTAATGCGAATGTTTGCCTAGCCTTAGCTTGAAATAGATTCAGAAAATGGTTCTGCTTATGAAATCTAAAATATGTCATGATTTTTCAACCTGGATCTGTTCCCTTATCTGGTTCATTGCACAGCCACGCAGTTATGTCAGTACAAATGACAGGGGGTAGGGGTGGAAAAACCTTAAGCTATTATTACAATGAAGGTAAGGTATTATTAAAGTGTGGCTGTAATCTTTATGAAAGAACTCCATTATCAAAAAAAGTTAAGAAATTAAATCATGGAGTATGCAAAGTGGCATTCAGGCAATTTTTTTTCACTGTAAGCTTAGCCTTTCCTTCAGTTATATACTGTCTTGGTGAGGAACACCTGAAATTTGTTCTCTGAAAAAGGCTGAAAGGCTTCTTTGAAAATACTGATTCACAGGGAAGCGTTTGAAGTCAGAACTAAGTTACATAAAGTATAGGCTAGAAAAAGGTCTTTATATAAAGGAGTTGTAACTGGAAGATGATGTGTATGGAGGGTGCCTTACTTTCTGTGAAGCACAGAAAATAGATATAAAGAAACTTGATGAAAACAATTGTCTTTTCTCATGTTGTACCAGAATATGAATTATTTCCTCAAAACATACTGTATCTCTCTTGCTTTTCAAATTAGTTCCAGAAGAGCAGCTGACTGAATTTGTTGAAAGCAAAGATCATATGATCATACTGAAAGTATTTAAAGAGTTTCCAGAGAAAGAAGAGGTGATTCTTCCTGCACTTTATTCATTACATTCCTTAGCTGGTCCACGTAAGTGCATTGTTGGAAATTATTTTCATCTTCCGTCACATACATCAGCTCACCTCAGTTTGTGGTAATCTTTCAGTGATTGTAAAAAATCAGTAAGAACTGATTGGGAGCTGCCAGACAAATAACTTTTCTGTTTTCTTTGGGAAATGCTGATTTGCAATTTTTCATGGGAAATTTTCATAGTCAGCCATTCTGATAAAACTGAAATCTCTCATAAAATAACAGAAAGAGACTTTCTTCTGCTTGGAGTAAGTGGTAACAAAGATGCTTGTCGTGGTTGCAGGGGTCAAAGTTCAAGACTGCCCTGTCTCTTTTTAATATTTGAAAAATAAGATGTATTTGTTGACTAAATAAACCTTCAGTGAGCTTGGGTAGCAGGTAAAGAACGCTGTTGGCAGAGGCTGTTCCGCAAGGGCAAAATTGCCCATATGAATCCAATGGCCAGGACTGAGATGGTATCTGGGCTCAGACAACCCCTCTGATGGTTCAGTGGTGGCTGCAATGAGGAACATTGTTAGCACTCCACACATTATAGGGTCTTATGGTGTTGTGCAGTAAGACTAGAAGAAAATGTCATTGTGTCTTGTCTTCCGATAATAGCAGTCCCTGTTGTGGGCAAAATCAGGTCCTGAGAGCATGCTTGATGATTTGTGTCAGTTGGTTGACAGCAATTTGATCTTGTTGACACAGAGGTAGCTCTTGTCAGCTTCCTGCTGGTAGTCACAATTTTGGCAAGCGTAGAGCAGGGTCCTGCTCTCCATGTCTTCCACGAGGTACATAACGTACTCTTGCAAACATGATTCCTCACAAAACCTTACTTGTACATTCTGTCTGGGTCTATATGAATCATGCTAGCCCCATGTATTGCGCAAAATAACTAGTGTCCCACATTTCATCAGACTCCAAACTATTTAGTTTCTGTTTCTCAAAATTCTTGCTATTCCAGTTTGTGTTTAAAAAGTGTTCCTTGAGCCAGAAATAGTTTTATCTTAGCCCAGAAGTTATTGCCATTTTCTAAGGAAAAGGGTGCCATATTTTAATTGCTTTTAAAATTAGTAAATACAAAGCGTAACTAAAGAACTCTCTGATAAGAAAGATTGAAAATAGAGAAGCAGAGTTAGCTTGCACATGAATGTGCAAAGCTAGGCCACTTTTGCCAGCATTTATACTCTTGGTTTGTGACATCCCACAATACCTGCAAGAAAGTGTATTCCTTTAAGGCCACATGGAGAAAATCATTGACTGTAAGTACACACTCTAGTTTATCCAGTACTAAAATGTTTGTCTCCCTATACCCTGAAGTTCACATCTCTATTCCAAATGATTTACGTCAAGGATTTGTACTTCACTATGCCTTCTTTCACTAGTATGTATCTAGACTTTCTTCCAGCTTATATGTCGCAAGAAATCAAAGGGTGAGAGTTTCTTCCGATGCAACAAAGAACTCTCTTAAATCTCAGCGGTTTTGATGGAATGAGAAAATGCTTTGCTGCCAGCTTTCCTTCAAAGTCTATAGCGGAGTGATGGGTCCCAGAATGTTAGCCATCTAAATGGTAGCCATAGGCAGCCACCCAGGTTTCTCCTCTATTTAATGGGGAGAAACAGGTACCTCTGGAGGAGATTTACCTGACCCGAAGGGAGGTAGGTATCTGTTACAGGTGGGATGAATCACCATATGGAGTGCTCTGGTCTCTTCATCAATTGTTGTGAGAACCTAGACGACCAGGTGTTGGTGGTTAAAATTAAATGAGCTTGTTCAGGGAAATGGTGGCTTCCTGCAAATGTAGCATTGCTTGGTTCTTGCAGGATTTAAACATGCAGTTAATTATTCTCTCTCTGTAGTAAACAGTTTTGGAATCCTGAATATTTTAATGTGTTTATAACTGCCACCTGTGAAATGATAACTTACTTTCCAGTGATGCAATACTGTTTTGTGGACCATACCTTTAAAAAGGTGTTTTCACTTGAGAAAGATGTGAAGAAATTGCTGTCATCATAAAGCATTGTGAAAGGTACCTTCCTTCAGTATCAAATAGAATGCTTCAGAAATGCTTCCTGCTCAGAGTTTGCTTTTTCAGCTTACAGAGTGTCATTATTTAATATTCAGAGACACATTATTTTGAAGATATGCTGCTTTAAAAAGTCTAATTATCTTTAATAATACAGTTGCAAATATTTCTTTTAAGTTGTATACAGGAAAGCCAAGCTGTTGAAAGAACAATTAAGAAAGTCCATGGACCTCAGCAGAGTAATGCTAACTCCCCTGGAGTCAGTGACAGGACTCCCTTTCATTCACTGGGGCCAGGATTTTGTCCAAGATTTTTTGGGGTTCATATTTTGTCTCCTACTCTGCATAGACATACTGGAGGGATGTTTTCATACACTGTGTTTTAACTACCATAATGCCGTTTTGCCTTAAATTACTGTATGTGGCATCTCTCTGTCCTCAGGAGGAAAGGACGCATTCTGTCTGTTCACTGGCTGCTGTGACTGTCCAGCCAGTTTGTGTGTCTGGCCTGTGTAATAGGCAGGAAAGAGGGTGAAAGTGACCAAGCACTGGCACAGGTTTCCTGGAGGGGGTGTGGAATCTCGATCCTTAGAGATACTCAGAAGCTGTCTGGCCATGGTCCTGGGCAACCTGCTCTAGGTGGCCCTGCTTGAGCAGGGGGGTGGACAAGACCTCCAGAGGTCCCTTCTGACATCAACCCTTCTGGGATTCTGTGAAATAGAGAATTTGCAACGACTTTCAAAATATTGCAGGAGCATTAGATGAACGTTTCTATACCCTCAGGACACAATAGGCATATGGTAGAACTAATTTAAATGAAAAGAATAACTTGCTAACATGTCCCCTAACATGGAAGGAAAACTTATGAAAGCATGATTAAATCAAATAAATGACATCTATCAGATAGAAAAATTCTAAACTGTTTCTTAATTTTATGCCCTGGGAATATTACTGAAACACTGTAAAATGTTTACCTGCTCACAATAATGTTATAAACACCATTTATAAGATTGAATTAATATTTATTAAAAAAAAATTGTTCAGCTTTAAGAAGAAAGTTACATAGAAACAGTTTGTGAGGAATTTCTGTTACATGGCCTGGTATAGAATGGAACAAATACATAAATGTTAATGTGGACTCTGAACTAAATTATTTCCAAGTGTTGGTTGTTGTTAATGTCTTCTATGGCAGTACCAAGAAAAAAAGTGCCACCTTTCTCTTGAGTTTCAGGGCAAAAACTGAGACATAGGCCCAGTTTTCTAAATAAATCTATTTAAATGAAGTCTGAACTAGAATCCAATCTTTTTTTTTTTTTCTTAAGAACTAGAATCCATGCCTTTTTTTTTTTTTTTTTTTTTTTCTTAAGAAGCAATCTTTTGTTTGTTTTTTCTCTAGCCAGCAATGTTGAAGTGCTCATGTCTGGAAATGTTCGCTGCTACAATGTTATAGTGGAAATGATGACGAGTTTCCCCAGTAGTGAAACAGTTCAGGAAGTGAGTTGCTGTTTGTTGCATAAGCTTACATTGGGTAAGTTCCCAAAGTTGTTTGTAGTCATCAACAAGTGTTACAAGTAACAAGAGAGCTACTATTCCAGTTAATCCTCAGGGTGGTGTATAGCTCCATGTTTCTAAAGATGTAAACATATAAACATACTGAGGTAACACAGGCCACAGTCAATAACGTATCATTTTGCGGTAAACATTAGTAAGAGTGACAGAAGCTGCCACTAAAGACTGGGGGAGTGTGGGGGGTGTGGAATGGGAAAAAAGAGTGGGAGAAGTACGAGATGAGAATGTGGGATCAATAGATCCCGTTCTATTTAAAGTTACTATAGAAAGGAAGAAAATTCCTTCAAGATTTCTTTTTTTGAAGTGGCAATGCTGAATGTGTGAGAAACAACTGGTGCTACAGGATTACCTGGGGAAGTACTTTCCAAGACTTTTTCCTCCTTGCAAAGCATTTACCTTCAGAGACCTATGCTGCGTTCCTGCCCAGCTGTGGTGCCTGTCTTGGGGCCCTCTGTGCTGCAGCAGTGAAAGAACGACGGGATTCTGGACTTCCCTTGACTTGGGCAAAAGTTGTCTGGGCTTATGTGGGCTAGCGTCACATCAACAGAAAGGATGGCAATGTCAAAAAGGGGTTTGTTGTGCCTCTTAGCAGCTCTGTACTCTTTTGCCACTATAATCTGATCTGCATTTGCAAGGGCCATGTAATTGAAAGTTCAAGTGAAAATAAATATGTTTTTCCCCCAGCTGCATACAAAAACACTGAGTAGCTGCCTGAGCAGCCCCTGCTCCTTGGCAGGTTCTACTTCATCAAGGACTCAGCTAAGGTCTTTCTCATAAGCTAGATTTCCTGATTCTTGCAGGTGGTGGCCTGAAGCTACTGCAGATGCTGGTACCAGTGCACGAATCCCCTTAATCAAGTCAGTCCCATCCTTTCACCATCTGTTTCTGCTTCTTCAGGCAGATATTGTAGAAAATAAAGATCAAACTTGAGTGCAACCAAGAGCAACTTCCAGTTCCCCTTCAGAAAGCCAGATAAAAATTTCAAGCAAATGTGGTGGCCACTGAGGTGGTATTTGCAGTTTTTTGCCAGGAGGTGATGTTACCCTTGGCTGGTTTCCTCTGCAAGGCTAACAGAAGATAAGCAGGGAAACTAAGCACTTGCGGGAACACAGCAACTCTGTTGATGTGCCTTGGTCTTACCCTAAGTGTAATCAGCCTGGTTTCAGTCACATGTTTGTTGTGTGTGTATGCTGACCAACAAGTAATAGTGGTGGTAAAGCAGCCACAAGATCTATTTCTTCTTTCAGCATAACAGATGCCCTTTATCTTAATACGGAGCCGCTTCAGTAGTTACGGGAAGAGGTGTCCACAGCACCACACAGTTAGGGAAACAGATGTGAAATTGCTGGGTGCTCCTGGAAATAGTGTGGAAGATTTCCATATAGCCAGTGTGGCTTCCCAAATTATTCTGATGGACACCATCTTCCTAAATCCATGTTAACAGGCAGTGAAATGGTAAAGTCAGCATCTACAGCCTCCAAAATCACTGTCATGTATTCTTGCTAGTCTGGTAATGACTATATTAGATTTGACAGTCATCAGTATTTTGAGTGATACCTGGTTGGCCAGCCACAAGCCTAACAGAATTACTCATCACGTAGGTTAAGATTATTAATTTTGTGAGGTAACAAATTTACACAAACATACAATTTCCATTAAAATACAGCAGGAAACGGCAATGCTGATATAACATGACCGCACTACTACAGGGTAAGAAGAAAAATACGGTTTCCAATTGCACTTGTAATAGATTTTAAGGGCAGGGGTTTAGAGTGATGCATTTGGAAAAGACTTGTCTTGAAGTCTATTCTGAAGCATTCTGTTAACTTGGTCTAATTTAACTGAATGATAAAACATTGGAAAAGAGGTACTTATCTTCTGGTGAAAGATCTAGACATTGAAGGTAGTCAGCACCTGTAGGACTCAGGACCAGAGCTGAGGGAAAGAAATGAAGTTGGTCGTTCTTCTGTATGTAATTCCCACATGTGAGCATCAAAACTATAGACTTATAAATTTCATACCTTACCTAAAGGGTTTGAGAAACATTGATACAGATTTTAAGCTGACCTTTCACATTGCTAGTGTGATGCTCATTTTTACTAATCAAGAATTAAACGAAATGGAATATCAAAACAGAAACCATCGCTATCAAACTGTATTTTACAAAGTGCGTGTTGCTGTATTAATTTATGCATAATGCTTGTTTTTACAACAAATGGGGAAGTTATTTTCATTTGCTTGCTTTTTGCAGAATTCCTTATATTCAAACTATAATATAAAATACTGTACAGCCTATAATAAAAGTTATACTTTAAATATATTTATCATCACAAGGTAGTTCTTCCTACTATTCCAGAATGCAGGTATTCTGTATTTATAATGCTGACCTTGATCTATTTAATGAGGAGGACAAAAACAGAGAGCAAAACGTGGTTAAACCACTTGCTTGATAGGACAATTCAAATCATTGCAGGAATTCAAGACCGGGACTGCATTCACTTCCTGACAGGAAGTCTGCAAGTGATACACTGACTATTTTTCTTATTTTGATGACAGTGTACAGTTCCTTTTGCATTAAACCTCAGTCTTTTGTAAAAATCACAAAAAAACTAGGTCCCAGCTGTTTTTTTTATCCTTGACCTCTTCTTTCTACAAATAAAACATTATTGTGTCAAGCCCTGTAATAAGAAATCCAATGTTTGCCACAAAGTTTGTGCATTGTGTGCTGAGAAACTTGTTAGATGTGTGTAAAGCTCTAGATATTCATGTTTATATTCATTTAATATTTTATGTATTTTCAGGAAATTTTTTCAATATCCTTGTGTTACACAAGGTTCCAGAAGTCATTGTGAAGGCTGTTAAAACATACCCTGAAAACGGAAAGTTACAAGCTGCAGCTCTCAGTTGTTTAGCTCTTCTAAGTGAGTAAATCTCTTCCTAAATACATAAATAACTTACCTCATTTATTTGTCCATTTGCTAATCTTTTTTATACTGGTAATTTCCTATGGTGATTTTGAACTCCATTTCTTTAACATGAAAGCCTCAGGCAAGATAGGTTTGACAGAGGTAGATTTCCCACATGCTTATAGTTTGTTGTTTACTGCAACGTGGTTGTGTTCCTATCATATGCGCGACATCTTCACAGTGTTCAGAGGTGGTATATTATGTCGACAGATCTTAACAAAGCAACCTGTTTGTTCGTAGGCAAATATTGGATAATCCCTACTTAACATAAGATCTCTAGAGATAACAACACTAATGTGATGCTGTGTTTGCCATGTGTGACAGTACTCATTATATCGTGGCAGTTGATAGCAACACTAAATCAATGCTTGTGCTTGAGTTCTGAAATCAATTAAAAGATGTAAACTTTTCCTTGAGTAAACATCAGGTATTATTCTGAAAAAGAAGTTAGTGGCAAAAAGCTAAGAATCTGATCCTCTTTGTCTTTGAGTAATTGTTCCATAAAAAAGTCAGTAGAAATGGTGTTTAAGAGTCCTCAAAACAGCAAAGATTAGAAATCAATAAATGCTCCATTAAGCCTCAGGTATTATGGTCAGTATTGATACATACTTTTTTCCTTAAAGCTGAAAAATTGTAGGTATAAAATGATTTCTTTTAAATTCTCTTGCTGTTACTGTGGCGCGATATTTGTGTCTTAGCAACTGCAATTTGCATTTCATTTTTTAAGGGCACTGCTTCAGAATGTAGATGGCTGTGTGATAAGTGGTATGTGCAAATTAATCACTCAAGTCTGTGATATTCTGTATGTAAATACACAACAACAAAAAAGAAGTATCTGCAGGTCTTTTCAGAGCCCGAGTATTGACTGATCTGAAACTATGTACCTAATTTACTACACTATAAAGGAGATAAAAACCTTAATTATAACCTTAAAGACGTTTTCAAAGTCTGTCACAGAGTTTATGTCTAAAGACTTCTCCCTTCCCAGAAAAGGCTAATCCTTCCACTGATTTTTGCACATAGGCAATGTGAGCACCTCTGTGACTACTAAGTGGTTTGTTTTCACAATAAGAATTTATTGTAAATATTTTATATTTCAAGCTGAAACAATATTCTTAAACCGAGACTTAGAGGAAAGAAAAGAAGAGGAGGAGGAAGAAAAATTGTGCTGGTTGGAAGCATGTTACAGAGCATTAGAACTGCACCGAAAAAACACAGATGTGCTGGTGAGAATTTCTGGATGATGGGGGTATGGAAAGACAGCATTGTGCGTTAAATACAATGTCTAGCAACATAATTTTTTCCTGTATATCCTTGGTCAAACAAGGCCTTAAGGACTAGATTAGATTTAGAATAAATCTTAACCTTTCTTGCCTTTCTTATCTTTGTTGAAATCAACTGGTTTCAGTTATTCCTTTGGATCAAATGTAGGTAGTTAAGATGAGGCATATTACCTGAAACTTTGGCCATCCAAAGATTGTTGTTTATGTGGCTTCTCTGTATACAACAGCAAAACACAGGCCCATCAGCAGAAGAATTAATCTCAGCCTAAAATAGATATCAAAATGCAAATCAAATAATGAGAATGTGGCACATGTTTGTAACTCAGGCCTATCCCAACTATAAAGAATGTGACAGTCCACATCTTTTTGTATTTCTACGTAAAAAGCACATTGTACCTTTGTCATGGACTGAAAAACAGTCAAAGTATTTACATTTTTTCTTATAAAGGATTATTTTCGTAATTCTTTTGTCTCCTCTTGGTTTATATTTAGGAGGCTGCATGCTGGGCTTTGAAAAATCTGTTTCTGTATCAACGCAACCTTCATGAGAAGATTGGAGATGGAGATAATCAGTCAGTGTTAATATCTTGAACTGTATTTTTGGAAAGGAAAAAAATGAAAGCCTACTATTAGGCCATTTGGAATCTCATGTTTCAGTTATTTTTGATGTTTTCAAATATTTGAAGTGCACAGTGATCAATAGTACTTGGGAAAATTTCTTTCTTAAAATGTTTGCTAACCTTGACTCAGGCAAAAATAAAGGGTCAGAATACAGTCTCATAGAACTAATTTTTACAGTTCACAAGGAATATCCTCTTCAGTTGCCACAAGGATGGGGACAATTAAAGAATGTAAGAGCAGGGAAAACAGAGAAGATTAAGGTATCTAGTACATAAGGAGTATAGAAAGGCAGTGCTCATTTTCCCACAAATCAGATGAAAGGGCATAGCAGAGGGAGTGCTGCATCATCGGGGAGAGTCTAGATGTGGCTAAGACACAGACTTTCAATTTAGTTACAGTGTTTTTCAGAGTTGCTTAAAATTTTAATTATTTAAATTTTAGTATGCCTGTTTTGTACCCCTTCCTGGATGTCAAGTCACTTGGAAAGCATAGTTCCATTGAATTTAGTGACATTCGGAGTAGGTTAATATGCATAGTTTTCAAAGGGCTTTCTTTGTAAAGGGAGTAAAAGTGTTGCTCTGGAAACATGTTAGATGCCAAGTACAATCACCTGAAAATTGAATTATATTGCTTAACACCTTTTTAGGAAACTGAAATACAATTATCAAGTAACTGCTATAATATGGTCAACGTGCAGCTATTTGTTTCTCTCTGTGAAAGGTTCCCAATAGACAGAGCAGTGATGCTCTCCATGCTGATGCACTCCTCTTCAAAAGAAGTATTTCAGGCAGCTGCTAGTACCTTGGCGATTTTGTCACAACAAAATGGTAAGGGAATTTAATTGTCTTTACCTTCTAGTTCAGCAAATTGCTGAAATAGTAAAGAATACAATACAGTATTCTCTATGGTTAGAATATTATGCAGTTGTGTTTAGTAGAAAGTCTATTCCTTGCTTTGAAAAAGCTATTGTTGGCTAGTATCAAAGAGAGTATGTGGAAGTGAAGAGCTCTTTGCCAGTTTATGTGTTGCAATTGCTATTTTTTGGAGCAGGAGATGGAAAAAGAGGGTGTTTGCTTTGTATGCTTGTTTAAACATTTATCTCATGTTTAAATTTCCTCAGGAGCACTGATTGTTGAAAATCACATGAGTAAGGATTACAACCCAACAAATACCATTTTCTTGCTTAACAGAGGGGATTTGAGCAGTCCTGTTGACTGCAGTAAATCAAATTGTGTAGAAAGTTAAGCATGTGCATAACAGTTTTCAAGATTGTTGCAGTCCTGATTATGTCCCTAATACAGTTTCCTAACTTTTTTCAATTTACAGAGCCCCTCAAAATTTTTCAGTGGAGATGTGGACCCCTGGGTAGAATATTTAAGCCTACTGAGAGTTGGCCTGCTTTTATTAGATACCTTTCCCAGAACCCTTTGAAATGGTTATGGACCTCAAGTGGTTTGTTGACTGCATGTTGAAAACCACTGGCTAGACAGGAACAAAAAGACTAGCAGTTAATTACTGTTCTCTAGGTGAGAAAGCGTTGTTTTATCACTAGGTTACTGAGCCATCCAAGTATAAAAAATGAAGAGGTTTTATAGTTATTTATGAGATGAATATGTATCTATATCAAGAAACAGAACTCATAAATGTATGTGTATTGTTATCATATATTATACCAGGTTACCATATTCATACCACATTCCTGGCAAGTGGGTCTCTGATTCCTTTTGGAAGGCTAAAGCAAATTTTTATTTTGCCTTTTTTTTTTTTTTCTTTTTTTCTCCCCTAAATAAATGCGGTTACTCCAGAATTGATAGAAATAAAGAAGCTTAGTAAAACACTCTGGCACAAGGCAATATTACTTGAATTAACCATTTGAAATCAATGTATTGAACTGGGAATGACAAGAATTGGTGGTAGTTACCATGATTAATGTAGAGTATTTTTGTAGTATTCTGAGCTGTATTGGTTACATTATAGCTACAACATGTGCTTGAGTATTTTAATTTTTAAAAAATGAATTAATGAAGTAAATAGAGTGGATAAATATAATTCCATTTTTGAAACCTTATTTTGGACGTCAGAAACTTGCTTGGCTTGAAAGTTTTAAATTCTAGCTCTCCTACGTGATCACAGAGCGCAATTAAGAAGAAAAATTGTTTAAGAATTAACATTTTTGAAAATAAAAGCAAAGATGTACGTTCTCCTTCCCTTAAGTTAACTTTATGTAAGTAAAAACAGCAGATGTATTTAGACTTGTTCAGGAATTACAATGCTTTGATTAAGCTACGCAAACAGAAGTCAGCTTCAGCTCAAATTGTTTTCCATTCTAAATTATACTTCTATAATGTGTGTGTTTGGTGAGGAAAAAAAGGGGAAAAAAGTTAGCAGTTCTGTTGTTTTTGAGAAGTATACATAAAGAGAAAGAGATATACTTACAGGATGCTTGCTGTTTTGTGTTGTAGTAAGTATTAGGAAGACACTTTTGGGGAAAGGCATACATATGAATGTTTTGGATATAATGAGGAAACACCCGCATTCTCCTGAAGTGGCTGAAAGTTCCTGCAGAATTCTGAATTGTGTTTTTGAAGGAAGGTAATGTACTTAGAAATATGTGGCCACTTCCAAAGTGAAGGTTTGTGAAATTCAGCGCTGTATGTGATTACATATCTATTATTGATTGCTTCATATTAAAATTGACCACAGGCTGACAACCCTGTTCAAGACATTGAATTTTGTAAGCCCCATAGTCAGATGCCCAGATGGATATGTGTAGGGAGCTGCATGTTCTTCCCTCCATCGTTCTTGAGATGGTTTCAGTAGGCTGTCACTAGGTGGTCTCCCCTCCTGTTAGCCATGCTGAGTTCTGCTGAGTGCCAGGAAATTTCCCACAATATTAACTCTGATTATTACAATAACATTGTGTTAATATTACTTTTGTGTTGGCTTTTGCAAATACTCTAGAACATAATTGGAAAATCAAACTTGTGACTCATAAATATGGGTATACAGGGTGGGAACATGATTCGAAGTGTCCTGCGAAGTTTTGTCAGCCTTCCTTGAAACCTTTATATATGCTAAGCTATCTGTGAAAAAATGACAGACTCAAGATCTAGTCACAGGATTCCTTACAAATAATTTTATTTTGTTAAGAAAATCTCAGAATTTCCATAAACTTGTTCACAGGAGTGAAAAGTATTATAAAATGAAATAATAAAATAACCTTAAAAGTGAATTAGTGGCCTCTGGCTACTGTTGTTTCTAGGAATGCTAATGACATTGAGATTATATTTTTTTTTCTTTAAGATTAGAACCTAACATGATTCATACTTTTCTGTTTGTTCTTCAAGTATCTGAGTATTCATTAGTACTTCATGACAGTTGCAGAGCACTAAATCAAGGAAGATATGTCTTTTCCCCTCTCTGGACTGGAATCAAAGTGAAATACATGAGTCCACTACTCACCCTGAATTAAATACTGTGCTTTCTGTGTATCACTGTTCTGGACTGGATTGAAAATTACCTCTCAGTAGTCTAGAATGGAATTAGGCTGAATAGACTGAATTCATGGAATGGCATGAAAATGATGTATTTGCTATGATGAAGAAAATTGCCATAGTTTATATTTTGTAGCTTAAACCAGATTTAAAGTGTCCTAAAGAGTTATCACACAGTGTTCATTAAGAAAACAAATACATGTAAAGTTATGTAGAAGAAATGCGTTCTTTTTTTTTTATTTTATAAACAATATTTTCAGTTTCCCTCATCTGGATGTAATGACAGTAGCTGTATCAGAAGTTGTAAAAGCCATGAGGAAACATGAAAAATCACTCTCTGTACAGCTGGAAGCACTTCGAGTCCTTTTACACTTTATGATGCCTGGTAAGTCATCAAAAAATATAATTGGTGTGGCATCATACACCAAATGAGAGAATAGAAATTAGATAGCTGAGTTTTAATTTTCCTTTTCTAATGAGACAGCCTTTAATGGAACTCCAGAAAATTTACTGGAGTTATGTACATAGGAGAGAGCAGCTGTAGCTCTTAAAGAACATACAAGGTGGAGGAAAACTTGAGATGTTGAAGGTAACAGACCAAAATTATCACTGCTGATTTCCTCTTGGTTTCATCAGTGAAGAGCTAGCTCCGTTACTTCTGAGGAATTCAGGGAAATGAGTGTAGATTTATTGGTGTGATTGTGTAGTTTCATCACAGATATCCTTTAAGTGAGAGCAAAGTGATCGTGACTTTAACATTGTTGTACCACAAAATACAATTGTTTTAACGGTATCTCTTGGAAGGAACATAAAAATTGGCCCTCTGACACCAAAAAACAGACTGTGATTTAAAAATATGAAATATATTATTATATACTATTTTCTACAGAAAAGAAGCCAAACTGACTAGCTTAGAGAATTCCTTTAAAAAAAACCAAACAACTCTTTAAGGGCAATCTACAGTGTGGAAAAATATATTCTTGTTTAGTTCTATACCTTTAATAGAATTAGGGGAAAGTTTTAACTCTTCTTACCAGTTTACTGCTGTGTATCCTGGGTTTTTTCCTCTGATAATAAATATGAGAGTACAGACATGGGGTACTGATTTTTTTTCAGAACAACTTTTTGCAAGTATCTCAGCAGTTTTACAACTGCACATTTTTTTCATGTTTACAAAACCAGGTACTCTGAAACTAGTAACTTGGCTAATATGCAGACTGATTGCAAGTTTTCAGTTTCCTTCTATTCTTTGAATTATAATCCTGATTTTTTTTTCAATAAACATCAGGATTATGACTCGCCTACATGTTAGAAAACATATATCAAGGTAGGGTTTTTGTCAGTATCCTGGAAGTGAGGCCCTTCTAAAGTGTAATCAAACAAAAAGAGTGCCAACTAGATGCTGGAACTTGCAGGTTAATCAGGGAATGAAAAGTAGTTCATGGGGACAGTAGTAACTGGAACAAACATAAATGCTGAAGTGACTTTTACAGGATTTCTGGGTACTTTCTGTAGTGCCACTTGACTGCAGGTGTCAATACCTACAAGAAATGTAAATCTGAAAAGCCTTTCTCTGTTCTTTTATTTGTACTCACATTTAACGTCATCTGTGGGTAAAATGTCACCTATGATGTGCTGCCAAGTGAGAAAGAGCAACAAATTTCTCTGTAGTGTCTCCTTTCCAGAAGGAAGAGGCATTCTGAAGTAGGTATCAGGAACCTAGTAGGTAGCAAGGAACCCCATAGCTCAGAGAAGTAATATATTGCAATATATTGCAAAATTTTTTGGCGTGATTTTGCATTTTCACAGTAAGCAGTGAGCAAACGTGGTGAAATCATCATTTCAAACAGAGTGTACTCACACTGCAATGTAAATCTGGAGGGACTCCAGTCTCTGTAATTACAGCATTCTGAAAAAGTCATAGGATCTGAAGTATGCCCTCTGAGTCACCTGTGTCTTCAATTTGATTGTTATATTGGTGTAATACTGGGAAGAATATTAAATCTGTTCTGCTGAGGAAGGCTGTTTTCCATTGTTGCAGGTACAAAGAACGAACACCAGAATGGTTCTTCCAGAGATGTGGGAGATGCTGCTTTTGCACTTACAGTAAAAGTCATTAAAAGCCAGTGTCTGTTGGAGGGAACTCATTCGCTGGTGCTTAATGCTTTGAACAGGGTATAGTTAAAGCTTCATTCTAATGAATTTTGTCACTATTTTACACTTGCATTGGTAAATCATTTGTAAGTTTTAGTTCCACATTGATTTTTCCTATTGATTTGATAGAATTAATCTTAACTCCTGAGTTTCATTCACTCAGGATTTTGGGCGATTTCTTCTTATTTTCTGTTCTAGAGTGTGTTAGATGATCCTTTATACAGTAACTCTAAAGGATATTTATAAAAACAAGGCTAGTATTTTTTTCAAGAATACAGTTTGTGATTTTTTTTTAATGGACTAGTTTATACGTGAAAAGTGTCCTCATACCTACATGTCAACTACACATGGAACTGAGTGGTTCTTTAATATGTCTTTCATGGATACATACTCCTTTACTTTCAACAGAACAGTATTTCTCAGTTGTCTCCATTCTTTTCACTGTTTAATTCTATGACTTTTTCCAGCCACTGGAAAACAGAATGATCACAGTGCCTTGAAGGAGAAGCTGAAAAGTTAAGGGCTGAAGCAGAGCCAGTCTAAACAAAGGAAATGCTGGGCACTTTGCACAGCAAATTAACCCTAAACCCTAGTGATAGGAAAGGTTTAACTTCATGGCCTTCAGAAGAATCCCACCTCTACAAGGTTTGCAAGTTTCACATGACCACAATCAGCATGTAGCAATTCACAATTTTTTTTTTAATGGACTAGTTTATACATGAAAAGTCTCCACAATTTTAGGCTTCCTAAAAGCTTTCAGTCACGACAGTTATGTCTCTTACATTTATTGTAAAAGTCAGAGCAAATACTGTATCAGCAAGAGCACTAGAGTATCTAAAGGACATTTCTTGACCTGAAGATACAGGATATAGGAGTGAACAAGGGAGGCAAAATAATTCTTACTTCAGAATGTATTTTAGTCTCCAATGTTTTGTGACCATCCTGATTGCTTTTTCTGACCCAGCTGGTTTGTGTTTTGGGGTGCTACAATATCAACCAGAAGGGCTAGAAATTAACAAGTTTTAATGAAGAAATATTAGAGAAGGAATAAGGAGGAAGATGGGCATGTCTCCACTGCAATATTTGCAAGTCACTGTGACAGCTATGCATGCTTTCAGATCTAGGCCTCACCTGGGTTTCCTCCATCTGGAAGTGGGGGGAAATTGGGAAAAATAATCACAAATAACATGTTGAATTGCTCTTAATTAAAACCAAAACTTTAAAAATCTTGATGGGGTGTGGTAGTAGGTATGTTGCCTCATATCTTTTTCTTTTGGCTTTTTTTTTTTTCAGTTGTCACCATGTTTATCCTTGTGCCGGTTCTCAAAAAAGCCAATTTTTGTTCTTTTTTACCCACAAAGGAAGTACATTTTCTCACTCTCCTTACACTAGCAAAATGATGTGAATTTGTAACAGTTGAACTAAAACTTTGAGGGGAAAAAATCACGCTCTCCATTAGAAAACTAGCTAGGGAATATTTTCAGAATCCCAGGTGGAAATCTGGGGAGGTTATGAGTGGCTAAAACTGATAGTTGAAAAGGAAACCTTTTTGAAATTGTGGTTATCATTACTTATTGTCACATCAGCTGTAATCTCATATACCTGAAGAACAATTGCTTGTTCTGAAAGAACAACTTGAAGAACAAGCAACTCTTCTGTTGCCATTGTAAGCAGAACAAACTTGATCTCATTTTCTATTCATTTCTCCATTAGTTTATTGGAAATCCTAGCATTCAGAAGCGTGGATTAAAACTACTGGCTTCTCTAGCTGAGTGCACTGGTGCACTAGAAATTTTAACCCAGCAAGGAGCTACTGACACCGTGCTTCATACCCTACAGATGTATCCAGACAAACAAGGTGGGGAAGGTATTTTGTTAGTAGAATGTGAATGATGTAGTAGGAGGGTCTGATTAACCATAGAAGCTGTAACCTATGTATTACACTTTTTAATACTGGATGTGATGTAGGTTACGTGGCAAGAAAAGGCTGCAGTACTGCTTAGTCCTCGGCTTCGTTCACTTTAGTTATGCCTGGCCCTGTGACAGCTTATGCAAGTAACTTTCTGGAATATTAGTAATATAACACTACTTAGGTCATGGGTTTATTCCACTCAGAATGTCTGAATAATCATCATTATTAATCTTTCTTCTTTTTTTCTAGACATACAGTGTTTGGGTTTGAGTCTTCTACGCTCTTTGATTACAAGAAAGATTTTGTGTATTGCAACTATGCATGTCCTGTCAACAGTTCTGGTTTCTACTCTACGGCGATTTAAAGAGGTCACTGAAATCCAGATGCATGTATGTGTTACTTCTGTTACAAAATGAGAGTGAAAGGAAAAACCTCAGAAAGTTATTTTTATGTAGCTATATTTGAAATGTAATTCCTTATTTTAATTACTTCATTTTGATTTTATTGCAATTAGTAGATTCATATAAGTCTTTATAATTAAACAAATATGTTTGCCATAGAGATGGTTTTCTTGGAGGCATATATTCAATCCAGAATATGTAAGTGTATGTTTAGATGTTTGTCTAAGACTTCTGAGATCTGCAAACTAGAACAAACTTCTCAGTCATGGTTCATCATTCAATCAATCTATAACCATTTAATGAAGTAACCATCATTATAGTATTGATTGCCCTTCTTTGAAAAATAATAGTAAATAACTTAGTTCCCAGCCCTGTCAACAGCAGTAGGCTTAGTGTAGGAAAGCTGTATTTAAGAAGGGTGTTACTGGAATACTGTGTCAGACTTTGGATCAACTTCTGAATATGGAAGGAGAGTTTTTATTCTGTCATCAAACACAAGTTCAGTCCTCCTCATGTGAAAGTTCTACTTCCTCTGCCTCAGAAGCTTTCCCTGTTTGTTGCCAATTTCTTTTTTCTAGCAGAATGAGGCTTGCCTGTGAGATCAGCTTCCTGCAAGAGTTTCTGTACTTCTGTTTCAGATCAATATGAAAATATCACAAGTACAGCCTCCCTTCTTTATTGTTGTTCCCCCAAGCCTTCCAAGCTTAACTTAGCCACCTATGTGGAGAGAAATCAAAATAATATGGTAGAATAAGGAATTTGCTTAAACTGATTTAGTCTCAATTAGGTTTGGACAGAGTCTGTAATTTATCCAGTTCACCCTTCTAGGTGAACTTAACTTCCAGAATCATGTGATAATTTTGAATTTCTTTTTAGCTTTTGGATACAGCTGTTAAGCTTTTCATTTAGGCTATGTATTTTTTTGGCATTCAAGGATTACAGAGCAACACATTAGGACAAGGGATACATCTTAATCTTGTATTCTTAGAAGGAGATTGTTTCTTCTGTACATTTTCAGGAAATCATGAGTACATTTGTTGCTGCCAGGCAGGATGTTGTCAGATGCTGTGGTGCATAATTTGGCTTTTCAAAGTGTCAGTTAATATCTGTTTAAGTGAGTCAGCTAAACAAGCATGAAACTGTAGCTATATAAAACCATGTGTTTTTGTCTTCTCTCTTGATCTTTTCCAATTTGTGAATTGTTGCATGTTTAAAAGGAAGAGAAAAATAACTAAAGCACATATCTTTTGGTTGAAATTTGAAATTTTTTTTCACAACTTGTTTTAAAATTACACTTTTTGACACTGCTTATTTCAATCCTTTCTTTGTGTTCTTAGGGATTTCATGCAATCTTGTCAGTTCTTGGTTTGTCACCTTGTTTTGCAAAGCTGCTTGTACATGAATCATTTGATGCAGTCATTTTCTACCAGATGTCTATGTGTTTCACTGACCAGCGAGATCGACAGGTATCTTCTCTCTTTTGACAGCTCCACAGCTGAAAAATTTTGGTGCTTTTTTTGTCCTAACTTTGATTGTTTGTCTTCCTGTTCAGTTTCAAAGCCTGTGTTGTAAATGTTTTGCTAAAATAGCTGAAAATGATGATTTAAAAAATGTGATGCTGGAAAAAGCATGTATTGAGAACAACAGTATTATGGCTGAATGTTTACTTCTACTGGGAGCTGATATTAATAAGAAGACAAAGACAAATTCTTTGATCTATCAGGTAATGTATGGAAATATATATAGTTCTATTGCTTTAAAATGTGTCCTTTTGGGTTCCTTTCTCTCTCATATAAACATACATTTGGCAGAACACAACAGCAATACCCAGTACAATCTAACTATGACCTGATAGTGTGATTGCTACTCATAGTGACTTCAGGCTCGGTCTGATGTTCATTGCAACACCCTTAACTTTATTGAAGCTCATGGGGGTCACTGTCACCTACGATGTGCCCACACTGCCAGTTCGGTTCTCATGCAAGATCACTTTAAGTCCCATGCTTTCTGATTGTTTACCCTGTTCACATGCAAACCTGGATTCAATCAAGTACTGACTTAGCCTTAGCTTTGGAGTATTTTTGAGGAAGAAGACTTAAGCTCAAGCTTTGCAAACTCCCAGTCATTTTTTCAGCTCTAATAAGGCATAGATGGCATCAAGCCCATTAGAGCCCAGTCCATGAGCTGGTACTCCAAATTCAGTTCTTTCCAAGCTCTTCGAGGCCCAAGTACAGATGGACCAGCAGACAGCACTGTGTGTGCTTAGTCCCACTCTGTTCTAGACCTGCAAAGAAGACTTTGCCCAAAATGTCTTCCCTGCAGTGGTGGATTTTTTTTTTTACTTTGCGTTGTACTTAAACTTGAATATATTACTATATATTGAATATATATATATATTCAATATATGTATACACCATAAACTTGAATATAATCATTAGGTTTTGTGCTGATTTAACTGTTCTAGTTAGAGTTCTGACTTGTTATCAACACAGCTGAAGGAATATAACATCTTAGAATGCCTGCAGTCACGCTAGCTGCAAAGAGCTTTATCCAGACAGTGGCCACATCCAGAACAACTATTTGAAATATGTTGGTATCTTAAATAAGGCCGTAGGCAAACATCCCATCTGGATTCAGCCATGCCAATGGAGAAACTGCTCCTACCTGCTTATAAGTGCTTCTTGCTAAATGTGACTGCCTTTAAATTATTTTTTTTGAGAAATGTTGTGTATGAGCACATCTTAATTTTGCTTCAGTGTCAAAGTTTTAAGCCAGGGGTCCTCAAACTTTTTAACCAGGGGCCAGCGCGTGGATAAAGTGGCAGGCAGTCATCTGTGGCTGCTTGGTTTCCCCCCCCAACCCCTGGCGAGGAGGGCTGGGGGGGTTCTGTAAATACGGGGGGCTGGATTGAGGACCCTGGGGGGCCGTATCTGGCCCGTGGGCCTTAGTTTGAGGACCCCTGATTTAAGCAGTCTGAGAGAACCCCACCGGCACTGCCTGAAGTGAATTAGGGAGTGTTCATTTCTTCTGGCAGAGCTGGCTGGGTAATAAAGCACAGCTGGGCTGGAACCAGCTGTCCGTCCATGGAGTGTGAGGTAGGCAAATCGCTGTTAGCAAGCTACAGTTTGCTAACAAACTGGAAGTATTTCTAAAAAATATTTGTAATATTCACAGTCAACCTGCTCTGTGTAGCAATGCAGGCTGAGAGATGGAAAAGAATAAAGCTGACTGAAGCCAGTGAACCTGAGCGGGTCCCTAGCACTAGGCAAGGCTTGATGAATCTCACCATTGTTGCCTGTTCTCTCATATCTGGATGACACGGCAAAATAATCCCTAAGTGTCTTTTTACAACTGAACAGATAAACAAATGGAGTTGCCATTGACTGCGCGCAGTAACAAAACTACTTAAATTACCATTCATTTTTGCCTGGAAATTGTGTGCACTCATGGCAGAAATTACAGTTACAGAACTCCAGCATTTTTTATCTTTTGAACAAAGACTTCAGGAAAACGGAGGTTGGTATTCAGATGCCTTAGGCAGGCATATGCTCTGAGGTGTAGGGAATTGTGTAATTGAAAAAGAGGCACGATCCTAAAAATGCAATGCATTTGCATTTGAGACAAGTCTCTTAATGCAGTTTGAGCTGTTGTTTGAGTGCCTTGCATAATTTTTTTTAATTGCTTTTCTCTGTTAGGTTTGTGAGAAAGGCCATAATCCTAAATTGGTGGAATTGCTATTAGCCAATGGTGCTCGAGAGCAGGATGTTCGGAGTGCTTTAACCATCAGTATAAAGAGAGGAGATAGCCAGATCATCAGCTTGCTCTTAAAGAAGCTTAGCCTTGATGTTGCCAACAGCAGTATATGTCTTGGAGGATTTGGTATTGGGAGACTAGAACCTTCCTGGCTCATTCCTTTGTTCCCAGATAAACTTACTCCATTAAGAAAACAAAGTGAGTATATATAGAATTTGCTATATGAAATGTGTTAATATCTCTTGGTGGTGCTATATGTGTTTTAGATCAAGACCTTCGGTTCAGGATCTCTTCATAGCATTCAGCTGATTATAGAAAGATTGCTAAACCTTGAAAATAGATTATTTTTTTAAAGCTATTTGGATTTCTTGGTGAGTATGCTGTCTTTTTGGTTTCTTATACATGCAGATGCAGGTTCTGCACTGGCAAGAATGGTGCTTAAATTCCAGATGAAGAATATTTCAGAGGATAGATCAAGAGCCTCCTCTGATCTAAACTTCTGTGAAGATGGAGTGGATAAAAACTATGATTGGAGTTTCATTTCTGACCCATTAGTGGACAGTGTTTTTCCTTTGAGTGATGATATTGATAGTGAAGGTAATTGCTTTTCTTTTCTTCTTTTATAATTCCCATCTACTGTACCAGGGCTAGACCATAGCCATAAATCAGTTGCTTATTTGTATTTGAGATAAAACACTTCCCATGAAAAAAAAACCAACTTTTCTCTAAAATTTTGGTTTTGATAACATTGGTAAATGGTTTACGGTGAGTAAGTATGTGCTTTATCCACTAAATTAGGACCTTAAAGCATTTTATTCAGTTACCTATTTAAAATCCGTTATTCATACATTCAGTTTCTTGTAAAGAGAGAGAGGGATTCGTCCAACCAGATTTAGATATTGGCTGTTTTGATGTCTGCCTTTAAATAAATTTCCTTACTGATTTGTCCTCCTGTGATATTGTTTTGTACTAGGAAGTGAAGGTTCGCTTTTTACAAAAAAGAAGTCCAATTCCATTGCAGTGGCTGACTTTCATTGTAGGGAAATGGCATTTCAAAGAAGTTCTCCTACTTTGCCACGACATTCCTACTCTGTAGTAAGTCAGATTCTTATCATTCCATGCTTCTTATAAGTCCATCTGTTTTACCTACTGCAAAATTGTTAGTAAACAAGTGTCAGGAAAGGTCATGTAACCATATGGGTTCTTGTCTCACTGCTACTATTTAGCATTTTGTTCTATTGCTGTGCTATTACCGTGCTCCAGATCATCATATAGATGAGAGTTTATTTCAGAAAAATTTTATAATCAATAAAAAATACATGTTCTTGTGAATTGCTCCTATTTCCAGTCTGACGTTCAAATGCAGATACTGAAACTGTGGGCCTATTCATAAAGACTTAACTACCCCTAAGTGAAGCTAATATTCAGAGTGCTACTGTGATCAGTGAAGAGAGACCAATTCCCTAAGATGACATAAGAGCACAAATGTCCTCTCTGACCTGTTATTTTTAGTTGAAATGTATGGTTTCTTTGTGTTTCCCCTCAAAGAAACAACAATAAAAATAAACTTATTGAGTTCGTATCATTTCAGATACCTGCATATGTCCATAACTGTTTTTTCTCTTCTGGGATTTTCCAGGGACCTGGCTCTGATTATGAACCATTAATTAAACAAAGAAGAAAATTCTTCCCTTCAGATGAATCCCCCAGTAAGTAAACTATACAGTTCAACATACATAACAGATTTTTCATCCTTAATGCTTTCACAAGCATAACATGCAAAAATTTTAGTTGGATTATATATTTGTTTACAAAGAGGAGGAGGATACATTTTGGAAATACTACAGTGGAGTACAAGTAATGCATATATAGGAAATTTTCTTTTTTTCCTGGGCTTCACAAATAATTTATGTAGAATTAAACAGGCAATGATATTTCATGAGGGCCCTTACTAGCTTTCAAAACCTACTTCTGTTGTGCAGTGCATGTGTCCATCCTCTTCCCTACTGTATTACAAATTTCTGTCTCTTAATAGAAGTCTTCACGGATTTGAATCTTAACCAATATCCATTCACTGTCTTCTGCATCTTTTCTCAAGCTGATTAATCTTAATTTTACTTATGTGATAAATTAAATCATGCTATTTTCCCATGTTTTTGTTTTAATAGAGGGCATTTCAAGATTTTCACCACATATAAGACCATCAGACAGTCTTTCTTCATTGATCTCAGAGAAAGAATATATTAAATCACTAGATCTTTCATCAAATGAGCTGGAGAACATTGATGCCATCAGCCAGAATAGCTGCTTAACTAGTCACCTGGAACATCTTGAGAAACTGGAGCTTCACCAAAATGCTCTTACAAGCATTCCAGAACAACTGTGTGAAGTAATTCTGCATATATAATTTTATATAATACAAGTTGAGATTAGTTAAAATAAATTGTCTCTAACAATGTACCCATAATAATACCGCTCATGAATATGGGTGTATATTTTTGCAGGCTTCATATATTTATTCAATTTTCATTCAGTGGCTTTATGTTCAGCTAGAAATAAAAGTATTTTCATGAAACTGTTTGAAGTCATTTACTGCAGACAACTGCTTTAGGACATGTTATATGGAGTAATGTAATAACATAAATGGAACCAAGAAGTGCTGGTAATTCATATGTGTTAAGTTTTGTGAAAAAGAGCTAACTGATTTTGAAGAATGTTTTATCTTTTGTTCTTTAATAGAAGTTACATTGGTAGGATTGCTGTTTTTCCTAGTGAGAGAAATACAAGTAAATTAATAAGTTGTATAAAATATAACTCAGTTTAAAACCTATAAATTTGTATCTTCTTTTAACCCTTTAAAAACAAATTATCCTTTTCTTTCAGAACTTGAAATGCTTGACGTACTTGGATTTGCACAGTAACAAATTTACTTCTTTTCCAACTTACTTACTGAAGATGAGTTGTATTGCAAGTCTTGATATCTCTCGAAATGACATTGGACCTTCCTTTGCTTTGGATCCATGCCTCAAATGTCCAACTCTGAAGCAACTTAATCTTTCATACAATCAGCTAGTGTGCACTCCTGAATTTCTTACAAATGTTGCTGAAAATTTGGAACAACTATTGCTTGAAGGGTGAGTAGCATTAGTAAATGGACAGCAGCATAACAAACACAACAGAAAATAATATATTTGTCATCCAGAATGATGACTGTTATAGCATGGAAAGGATTGTTTAGTCAGCAGTGAAACACTGACATTATCTTCCAAATGTGTAAATTGCTACAATTTTCAGTGTTGTATTACAAAGTACATGAGAATATCTGAGGACCTTGATAGAATCTAATAGCTTTGCAGTTTCAGTAACATACAAAAAAATGTTATGGTTAAGCGTTTTTCTACTGCCATACTGTTCATCCACAGGAGTGTCTGTGTTTGACTTATTCAACAAGGTTTTCTGTTTACAGAATAGTTTCTATTCATTATTCTACTATATCTACTATTCACTACTACTGGTCACCAAAGGTTCTTTCGGAATTGCATTTATTGGTATGGATACGTTTAGATTACAGAAGCAGAGAAAGTATGTAAATTTTTTTTTTACCAACACTTCTTATCATATTTGTTAGTGAGTGAGATAATTCATACCTAAACAGAATTCTGAAGAATGCTGTTATTGATAGCTCTGTAAACTCCAGATACTGTCTCATTCTTCTCCCACAACTTATTTTTAAAAAGATGGTGATATTTTTTACACAGAGGTTCACACAAAATAAAGATAGCAACATATGTAACTAAAGCAAGCAGTATTAAATATATGAATCAAATTCACAAAAGCAGTATTTTAAATTCAAAATCCTATTTCATTTCCTCATAAGCTTTATTATTAATGTTATTAGCAATATTTCCCTTTCAAAACAGTGCTGTATGGTTCTTTTATCTCTGTATTTTCAGGATCTTTGTCTCTTTCTGGTGCTCTTCTTCCCAGAAATGCAAAGAACATAAGGTTCTTTGTAACATTATGTACTCATCCTGACTTGCCTCCCCTATATGGAATTCCATAATTTTTTTTTAAATTGATAATAATTCTGTGATTATGATCCTGCAAACATATCTATAGTAAACAGAACTACTCACAAACTCAACAGTCCTCTTTCTGTGGGATTGAGCTGCAGTATGTCATCAGGAAATGACAGTACATTCTGACATTTGCTCTCCACATTAATTAAAATAATCTTAGTATCAGTCATGCTATTCCATGTTGTCACATGTACCCGTGTCTTTGATGAGTGGTCACTCTTTATATAGACAAAAGTCTTATTTTTGGTTTACAAGTGTAATGATAGCATTGTCAGATCAACACTCTTTACTTCTGCTTTGTAGCTAATAGTTTCTGAATAAAATGAGGATTACGTTTCTCTTGTTATTACAGAAACAAAATTTCATGCTTATGTTCACCCATATGCTTGAAAGAACTGAAAGTTTTAAACATTAGTAAGAACAGTATTTCATCACTTGCTGAAAATGTCTTCATGGACTGTACAAAACTGGAGCAGTTCAACGCCAGGATGAATGCCCTTGGTAAGTATCTGTGAAAATATGATCCACCTTCTAGAAACCATTCCTAGTCACATAATCCTCAGCTACCAACATTTTGTGCCTTGGGAGAACAGAGAAGGGGAATATACATATCATCCCTGTTTATACAGTTCCCTAAGCATCAGCTTTTGATAACTATTGGAAGCAGTATACTTCCATTGGGGCTTGATGGATATTTAATCTGACTTGGTGTAAGTCATTTTGTTTTTACATTTGTAGTGGGTGCTATAAAAATGTTTGAGTGTACTTGAGATCATGCATACTGTTGGGGAAGGTTCAAAGCAGAGGAAATCTTTCAAAGTTAGCTTGCAAATCTAATTCTAATACAGGTTTAGTACTGTACTGAAATACATATCATGTAAGCATCCTGGTGGCTTGTAGCAGGAATAGCATGGCCAGCAGGACCAGGGCAGTGCTCATCCCCCTGTACTGGCCACTGGTGAGGCTGCACCTCAAACACGGGGTTCAGGTTTGGGCCCCTCACTACAAGAAAGATTGAGGTGGGGGAGCGTGTCCAGAGAAGGGCAACGGAGCTGGTGAAGGGTCTGGAGGACAAGTCCTGTGAGGAGCAGCTGAGGGAGCTGGGGGTGTTTAGCCTGGAGAGGAGGAGACTCAGGGGGGGACCTTATCAGTCTCTACAACTACCTGACTGAATGTTCTAGCGAGGCGTGTGTCCATCTCTTCTCCCAAAGAACAAGTGATAGAACAAGAGGAAATGGCCTCAGGTTGCTCCAGGGGAGGTTTAGGTTGGATATTAGGAAAAATTTCTTCCCTCAAAGGGTTGTCAGGCATTGGAACAGGCTGCCCATGGAAGTGGTTGGATCACCATCCCTGGAGGTATTTAAAAGACGTGTAAGTGTGTCACTTAGAGACATGGTTTAGTGGTGGACTTGGCAGTACTAGGTTAAGTTGGACTTTATGATCTTTAAGGTCTCCTCCAACCTAAATGGTTCTGTGATTCTGAGCATTACCACACTGTATCCGGCATTGTCTTCTGAATAAGACAGAAGTTTTCATTCACTTGGCTGAACACGGGTGTCATTTGAGATGCCCTGAAATATCCCACATGGCTTACAGCTTCTGGTCCAGAAAAAGCAGGTCTTCCATAGCTCCTATGTTGCATCTCCAAGCCACATGCAGATAGCTGAGGGTACCACAGGGCAGATCACCTTCAGCGGAACCCAGTGTTTAAACACTTGAATTGAGTCCAGAGTGTGTTTCAGTGGCTTAGCATATATTATACCAAGATGTCAAAATTAATTTACCTATGAAAAATACAAATGACGTAAATGAGATTTTAATGATACTGCAGGAGTTCATAAGTTACTGACAGAAATTCTGTTTTCAAGACATAAAATCTTCCATTTTGAATTATTGTCACAGTATTTCAGAAAGTAACACTTAGACCTGCATTAAACACAGCTGAACCATTACAGTCATTTTTATATGCATAAGACCCACTCACTGGGTGAACTATAGGAATGTGATATATACTGACGATACAGTAAATGTAAGTAAGATTATTTCAGTGTTTAATGCCAACATGAGATGAAGTATAGCAGTAAGTAATGTGATAAAAACCAACACGTTAACTCAGTTCTAAACTTCTTCCATTTTGGGAGTTCAGTTTTAAATAAGCTTTAAAAAAAAAATTCAGATTCTGCTTTGGTAGCTTGTACAAAGACCTGTGTATAGGAGACGATAGACTGTTCTTCCTGTCTGTCTTTGATTTTAGAAGATTCCAGTCTTAAAATAATTTAAACAGTTCTGAAAAGTAATAGGATTAACCTCTTTTCTGCTCTAGAAATAATACCTGACCTGTCATCCAGCATAACAAGCTTAAAATTATCCCAAAATCGTTTTATTAATGTTCCAGAAGCCATTCTTCTTCTACCACAGTAAGTTATTATTTTATTTATTGAAGTTAATGTGAAGTTCTTAATGAAAAAAATCTGATGGCAAGACCTTTGTTAAGCAGAAAATTCTGCATGTTTTACTGATTCTCAGCAGGTTAAAACCAAACCAGTAGCTTTTAACTGAAGACAGATCAATCACATTTTCTTTATTATTTTGAGAAATTCTGTACCTGAGATTCAAATCATTGTTGAAAATGTATTGCTTGACTGCTGAAGCTGACAATTCTTGCTGAGAAGAAAAGAATGAATTTATTATTTTCTTGAAACCAACATATAAAGATACTGGCAATTTCTCCTTTTCAAGCTCTGCAGACTTTTGCACAGGGCTGGTGAGATTAGTTTTTCACTTCCCAAATATCACAAGATATTTATTCTCAGAGAATGACACTTCCTCTGGATGGAATTGTGATAAAGATGCATGTGACCTTTATTTTGCTATACCTTCAAAGCATTATTCATGTGAATATCAGACTTCTGCTTTTTTTTGCATTTTTTTTGTTTTTTTTTTTTTTTTATAGAAGTTACTGACCTTAGCAAGTCACTAGAATCAAATTGTGGAAGGAGTGCTTGGAAGAGATGATCAGATCAGTTGTCTAATAGATATGGGTAGATGTGAGTGCTGATGGCACCATGGGCCAGGCAGATCCACAGATTTCTGAACTTAATGAAATTTACATAGAGCACATCATTATTAACATGATATTACACTGTTTCAGCGTGCTAACTCTTATATTCACAGCAGCAAATTTAATGGATGTGTTGAAAAAGGTGCAGAATTCAGGTTCTCCATCTCCCGGCCCAGACAAATCAATAAGGAGTTGCATGGATGTTTTGCATGCTTCATGTTCCACAGTAACACAAACAGCATACTTGTCCAATAGATGACTTAGAGAATGTTCTTTTTTTAAGTAGTTCTTAAATACATCTGTAGTTGAACTATATGATTTATGCACATACATGTGTTTACAAACATACGTTAATAGAAAGATTCTGATAAGAGAGTGATGTATTCATACCATGTGATGTTACCTAAGTTAAGAACAAGAAAGAGCAGTTCAGATCACCCAGCGAGGTTCCATAGTTTTTAAGTGGAATCTTGAATTCGAATGAGTTGATAATAATACCAGGAAGTTCCTGGTTGCTTTTTTTTTAATTTGAAATTTATACAAAAATCACATGAAAATACTTATTAATATTATGTTAGATTGCAATTAACTTTTTTAATACATCTATTCTAGTAGGTTAGACATTGCACATAACAGTGTACCCCATAGTCCTGCACTCACCTGTAACTGGAATCCTGAGCTAAACTCTATTCTCTGTTACATGTGTATAAACTTACATTAACTGTACTGTTTACAGTTGAGTATTTGCACTACAGGAGTGTACCATCTGTGTCTTCTACTAATCTGAATAGTCATGCATGTTTGCAAATCGTAGAAAGAAGTGGACGGTTATCACAATATGTACACTTATTTAAAGTAACTCTCTAAGTTACTGTCTCAAACATATACACACAGTACAGTGTGGATGTTTATTTTCATAAGCAGGCAATTTCATTCACAAATACATTGAAAGAATATTATGCTGAACCAATCATATGTATTTTCTTATAGTTTTTTCTGAGGTAATGAAGACCTACTTACAATATCATCTTAATTGCTTTTGCTTATAGTAGTAATTCTCTGTTGTCTTCTATCTACATTCCTGTCAGAAAACTGTCTGTTCCGATATCTAATCCATTTGTTTATTTATTAAAAATTAAATACAGTTCCAGTTAATCTCAGTTTTATTTTTTTCATTTGCTAACTTCTCTCTTTTATTTTCATGTTTTTAGTTTGCGATCAGTAGATTTAAGCCAAAACAAGATCATAAGCCTGCCTGGACCAATGCACTGGAAATCATTAAACTTAAGGGAGCTGTTATTTAATCATAATCAAATAGACGTCTTGGACTTGAGTGAAAAGGCATGTGCATGGTCTAGGCTAGAAAAGCTACACTTGTCCCACAACAAGTTAAAGGAGGTAAAGTGTAAGATTCTACCTAAAGAAAAAGAAATCACTTTTCAATTGAATGCAGTTTTTCATTTGATTTTCCTGTCACCTGTAATATCACTGTAAATTCTATCAGTAAAAGGGTATGTAAGTTCAAACAATACTTCCTGTGAATGAAAATCATCATATTCTATTAAGCTTTTCTGTCTGGAATGTGTCATATAATCACAATCAGTTTGTATAATGAATGCGTTATGAGGTCCTTTGTCTATTAGTGTGGGATAGTAGGCCTGTTTATTAAAAAAAGTTAAACTTCAGTCGTAAAAATAATACCTAGTTTTGATAAATATCTAATGTATTCATGCTCATACTTGTTTTTTTTTAAATGTTTAATTGCCCATTAAATGTTCTTTTATTTAGATTCCTCCTCAGATTGGCTTCCTAGAGAACCTGACTTCTCTGGATGTAAGTTATAATCCCGATTTGAGATTCTTTCCAGATGAAATGGGAAGATTGTCCAAAATCTGGGATCTTCCTTTGGAAGGACTCCATCTTAATTTGGATTTCAAACATGTAGGATGCAAAGCCAGAGACATTATCAGGTTTGTTGCCCTATTGTGCTTGAATATTCTTGTTTTGCTCTCTTGGGATATGCTTTGAAAGGACGTGCTGGTTTGTCATATGAAATCCAGCGTGCTACTCTATGGAAGGTATCACATCATATATCAACGCGCACAGATAAAATAGATTATAGTCATTTAGACTGTAATGGTATTCTTGAATTTGGTGCTTCTCTAGACCATGCAATAAATGGTGCTTATGAATTATTTCTAATGTTTCTTGTGTTCCCAAGTGCATTGCACGGAACACATTTTTGGGTAACTACAAGCCAAAACCAGACACATTCTGAATTAAGCTTTAACTTTCAAATCAGAAATTAGAATAGACCGCTCTTGAGTTCTGTTGATATTCTTCTTTATTATACACTTCTGTGAGCTTTGCAAACTTTTTAATGCCAGATTTCTTCAACAACGACTGAAGAAGGCTGTACCTTATAACAGAATGAAGCTCATGATTGTTGGAAACACTGGCAGTGGGAAAACGACCCTGCTACAACAGCTAATGAAATGCAAACGAACAGAATTGGGCTCTCCAAAACCTACAGTAGGCATTGATGTAAAAGACTGGATCATTCAAGGGAAAGGCAAAATGAAGAAAGAGCTTATATTAAATGTGTGGGATTTTGGAGGTATTTCAAGAGCTTATTGTCCTTTGTCTTTTCTAACCCATTAATGCATTACTTACACTTATAGTCAGCCTGTGAAATTTTGAATTGTGTACAGTAGAATCATGCAAATTTACACCAAAGTGCAAGTGACCACTTATAAATCAGTGAATGCTGTAAATTGGCAGCTAATCCATCAAATTTAATACAAAGCCTCAGGAATTTCTCATCACCAACTGTGGTCTGACCACTCGTTTCAACCATGGTGCTTCAGAGCTGTCATTTCAGAATAGTAAGAAACTGCTTGTAATCACCAGAAGAATCATTTTCCACTCAACTCTGTTTCTTCCTCTTATAGCCTGGGTCTCTCTAGGCTCTACAGTATCACTGTTCTGTAAGGTCAGAGATAACAAAGCGCTTAGGAGGAGTCTTCGAACTTTGAGCTTTTGGAAAACTTTCTAACTTTGGGGGACTCCAGAAGCACTTCTAAAATTCAGGGGTATTTTAGGCTACAGAAAAGTTATTTTTAAACACTGGTCCCTGATCATTTAAATGCAGTCTGTGTCACAACGGGTAAGCACAGAAGAGCAGCATTCAAGCTGAATGTCCAGCTTCAGTTGTGATTTTGAGTGCTTAATCAAACAGGAGTCTGTTTTGAAGCTGCTGAAAGGATAGAAAGAGAGGGAAGAAGGAAGGAAGGAGTGAGGGAGAAATTCGATATTGGAGCTTTAAAAGAATCACGACCTTTCAGATTGTCTTTGTAGCAACCATGTTTATCCAGTTGTTAAATCTTACACTTCATGATTTAAAACCAACTTACATATTTCAACATACACTTCAGTCAATGAGCTACCACAGAATACCTACATAAAAGGTGTGGTTATTACACGTTTTCTGTCAATTTCGGTAATTTTCTGTAAGCATTAATTAATGTGTGGATTAGTGATCTGAGAATAAGTATTCTGCCACCTTTTTGTGATCTGAAGATGTTCAGTGAGAAAAGTACTAAACAGTAGAAAATTTTTATCATTAGGACAGGAAGAGTTCTACAGTACCCATCCTCATTTTATGACCCAAAGAGCTTTATATCTTGCTGTTTATGATCTCAGCAAAGGACAAACAGAGGTGGATGCTATGAAGCCATGGCTTTTTAACATCAAGGTAAGTCATAGATACGTACAGAATGGAATTCCACTTTCCAGGGAGCTGTTGATGAACAGCAAATTAACCACAAATATTTTTAGATAGAGGAAGAAGAAAGAAGCTCTTCAGCAAATAAAAGTAGTAAGATTAAATAAGAGCTGAGATACATCATATATTGGATATGAAAATATTTGTAGACATACAAAGACATGATCAGCCACATTTTGTACTTAAAATGTACAGAACGATGTGCAAAAGAATGGTTCGTATGTTCTGGCAATATTTGGAGTTGACTAGTAAAAATGAGAAAGGGGTAGTATTAAAGGGATGACGAGTGAAACCTGCTTTTCCTTTTATGCCACTGCAAATTCAGGGGGAAATAAGAATTTGACTAATTTAAAACTGACTAGATGCAGTTTGAAACCATGCCTTAAATGTATGTTTAGCATCCTATTGTTAACAGGAATGATTCCAGGACTGTGGTAGGGAAATTGATCTGAGAATCTGCCTATATATTTTTCTTTTGCTGTGTTTTATTTTCATTTGGTGGAATCACTCCATGGTGAGTGAGCATTACTTATCTTTTCCTTTTGTATTATGGTTAGCCATGGCTGGGCAATGCGATTACATAAAGATTTTGTATACTGATCTTTTTTGTTAAACTTGTGGATTTGACCCTTTTCACCTTGAGCAATGATACAGGACAGAGGGTTACAGTCAGTTTACTGTTGATAAAGGCTATTTCTGATGTGTTCTTTGCTGTGCAGTATTTCCTGATGTTCCATTGCTGCACTGTTCTGATGACAACTAGCACACAACTTTGCTTTTCCGTTTGCTGGGCGTTTTAAATGAAAAATACAGTTGTCCCTCTATTTTACTGACAATGTTATTAGTCTGCAAAGTTTGAAATCCGCATCTATACTGTTTCCTTTTAGAAAAATCTGATTTTTTTAGTATTTTTATTTTAAAATAGTCTGCTCCCTGTATGTTAAAAAGTATGTTTTTGTATTTGTAGGCTGATGTATTTTTACTGCCTTATCCAGTCAAGGTTGTTACATGGGATTGCAGTTTAAACTTACTCTGAGTAAAGACATGAAACAGTATTTCAGATTTCAAACTTATTTAAAAGAGGTATATTTAAAGAGGGGGGAATGGTTACTTTCATTATATTGATTTTTTTGCTAAATTGCTCACATTTTATGTGGATATAAAACAATAAGA
The DNA here is from genome assembly GCF_963210335.1 of Falco punctatus. Classification (NCBI taxonomy): domain Eukaryota; kingdom Metazoa; phylum Chordata; class Aves; order Falconiformes; family Falconidae; genus Falco; species Falco punctatus. The sequence continues at coordinate 91,383,215 of NC_137585.1, forward strand.
TCAACAGTCACTATTGAGTTAATTGACTGTATGGATCTTACTAACAGGCTCGAGCTTCCACATCCCCCGTCATTCTTGTTGGCACTCACTTAGATGTTTCTGACGAAATGCAACGTAAGGCCTGCATGAGTAAAATTACTAGAGAGCTGTTGAATAAGCGAGGCTTCCCAGCAATCCAAGATTATCACTTTGTGAATGCTACGGAAGAATCAGATTCCATTATCAGACTTCGGAAAATCATAATAAAGGAGAGTCTTCGTTTCAAGGTAAGCTACATACTGTTAGTAATGTTGAAAACATCCTTGTTTTAATTAAGTAAACACATTTTTTTAAACATTAATACATAAATAAACATAAATACATAAACATAAATAAATACGTTTTTAGTGTGACAGCAAACTCATCTTGCCTTCTGTAAAATGTCACACACAGCAAAATCATGAAGGAAAATCACCAGGGTTTTTTTCAATTCCATTTTCTACCAAAAAAATCAACTTAGTAAATATCTCAGCTAAACTGTGTTTTCAAGCATTAGGGCCACAAACAGAATATTTATTTTTTAAAAAGCCTTTTTTTTTTACAAAGAAATCTGATCAAAAACTTTTTTTTGTTGGATGGCAGCATGTAATTGAAATAATAAGTATTGCAAGATTTCAGGGGAGCAGGAAATAAGATTTTATGTTTTCTGAAAGCCCAACTAATTCTCCATTTACTGACTTCGTTTAACAAAGTATGAAACTATTCCTAGAAAGAGAAATGTGAATTAAAGCAGGAAAAGACAACCCCTTGGACTGAATGATCCTCCTACTGGTGAATCTGCACTTCTAGTTCTGTTGTCTCCAAAGTCAGCCCTACTGCTCATTCCCTGCTATCTCCTTAGCCACAGCGTGAAGCTGTAAGTGTGCATGACAAGCATGAAGAGACTAGCCCAGGCATGGAGCTTATAGACAGACAGGTTCCAATCCGTAGCAAAAAGAATATACATAATTTTATTTTTATCATTGATACTACATCAGTCATAACATGTTAAAGAGAAAAAGTGATGTCCTGGGCTACTGAAGTCTATGGCAGAACTTCATAAATCATAGCAGAGCCCAAATTTCTTCTGAATTACTGCTGAGAAAATGTGTTAGAGCAAATGCTGTATTTATGACCAGCCTCACGGTGGTGGTGATACAAAGGAGAGAAAGCGTGTGCACACCTCTTGTTTCTCTCTCAGAAACTACCAGCTTAGCCACTTTCATAATGTGCATAACTTCCTTCCACAGTTAAGGAATAGCTAACCAGTGCTAAGTGGCAATGAGGTGGCCTATTCAGATGGAATTGGTTAATTCCACTTCTCATACATCCAGTAAGCATGAATGAGTTTGTAAAGCTGTATGGTGCCCTATATCTTACCATACTTCTTCAACGCTCAGGAGAAGTTCTGCTTTATGAAAACATTTCACTCATAGGTACACAAAAATCGTTCCTGTAACCTCCACATCTCTTGTGTCTATGACTTAAGCTGATCTTTAAACTTCTACGCAAATGTAAGGTAGCCTGAAGTAAAGGAGGTAGTTTCTGTAAATAATGTAGACACTTTGTGAAAGGAGTGTTACGAGTTACCTGCTTAGAAGTTAGACAAAGTGAGTTTTCTACATTGTCATCAAGTGCTCTGAGTCTTTGAAATTACACGAGATACTAGTTACATTTTCACAAGGTGCTAATTACATTTTTGATACATAAAAATGCCACAGTGCATTGGTGTTTAACTTCTTTGAGAGGAAAATCACAAACTAAGCAACCAGTTTGGAAATGTTGGGGGAATTGTTTTCCATTTCCTTAAAAAATTGCTAGCTCAGCACCCATGGAGAAAGAAAAACCTGGTCAGGAGCCAGCTAACACCAAAGGTCAAAGGATGTGTCCAGAAAGGAGATCACACTCGGGAAATGGGCAAAGCACCTGACTCTGTTTCCCTTAAGTGTTACATACCTGGCTAAACTTATTTCTTCCTCTCCTTTTGTCTGCTGACTGTCAGCAGTGGAAACTTTTAACTGACGTACTACCCTTTTGTCCCCAGTTTATCTAAAGACATGTCTAGTGATATTACAGATGACAAGAAGTATCTTTTTTTTTTTTCCTCATTTGCCTAGTCTTGTGTTAACCTGAGATGTATGACGTCATCTGTTCATACAGTGAATAGTTTCCTTTCACTTCAAATCAAAGCTTCTCTTTGAACTGATGTCTTCTCAGAAGACATAATTTCTTTTTATGTACATGTAATATGGAAATATTTTGAGTATTCATTTATAGAAAGACATTCATATAATAATTTTGAAAGAAGAATTAGTTACATCTAACTTTCAGAAGTCACGTTAGTCAATACGTGAGTGAGTGTTCTTCCTTCTGCTGCTATTATTGAGTGGACATATCCACCTTATATCTTGATTTATTGTCTGCTTTTCACATTAATAAATTAATACATTTAAGATTATTATTCCTAATTATACAGATCAGAGATCAACCAGTCGTTGGCCAACTAATTCCTGACAGCTACCTGGAGTTAGAGAAGAGAATTCTGCTGGAACGGGAAAATGTCCCAACTGAATTTCCCGTGATTGATCAGAAACATTTACTGGAACTGGTACAAGACAGCCAGTTACAGTTGGATGAAAATGAACTCCCTCACGCAATTCACTTTCTGAATGAATCAGGTAAAATATTACCTTCAAATGTATGGTTTTTAGCACTTTGTGGTAAATCCGCAGCAGACAGACTTGTACATGTTTTTAAACGCCACAAAGTGTTGAGCTGAAATGCTTAACCTTGGTAACGTTAGTTTGATAATCCAGCTTATTATGTCGTAAAGGAATTCCATGATACAGAGGGTCACTACTGTAACAATTTATATCTCTGACCCCTCCTTGAAAACATCATACCTGCTGTTTCTGAAGAAAGATGCAATTGCTGTAGTAACTTGAATAGTATAGCAAGTCAGGTTACAAATCTAACAAACCACCTGAAAATAAAGGTAAAGCTGAACAAACCATGATTGCATTCTACTTTCTCGAGATATTGACATAAATTCAATAGCTGCATTTATTATCCAAATTGCTTATGTCAAGTCACAAAACAAAAACAGTCCAGAGCGGGGTGTTTACTTTGTTTAGTGGAGCTTGACAAATGTATTGCTAATTAAAATATTCTTTGCACAGGTGTACTCCTCCATTTTCAAGACCCAGCGCTACAGCTAAGAGATCTGTATTTTGTAGATCCTAAGTGGCTATGTAAAATCATGGCACAGGTTAGACTCTGATTATTTTTTGTTTACACATTCATGGAACTTTTTCCCCTGCCTGAAACCACTGTAACTTACCAGTGATTCTTCTTCACCATTTCTTTACTCTTTCATGATCTAGAATTTTCTCAGGTCCCAGATTGGCTTACCTGGCTCTTTCTGTTCCCTTTGCTTTCCAGACAGCTCTCTGTCTCAGTGGTTTTATGTTCTTAAGCTGCACCAGACACAAGAATACATACAGAATAGAAAAACTCCACGGATGCAAAGTAATTCCGCAATATGTTGCAATAGGTTGAGGTGAAAGCTGGAACTCTGGGTTAGAGTAGTAAGAATGGGGGAAGAAGGGTCATTGTATGTTTGGTATTGATGGCAGAGGAGAGCAAGTGAGATGGTTTCACATGTTGGGACAAAAGTATGGCAGACTGACTGCTCAAGTGAAACCATGGTTGGAGTGTTGATCTAGAAACACTCTCAAAAATATTTTGTATAGATCCAGATTTCCGAACTTCTGAAACTACCTTTCATTCAGTGCAGGAAATGGGGTGGCAAAAATGTAAGTTTTTTGAGCTGTTAAAGCTGGTGGAATTAAGAGTTTAAAAAGACCTAGAAGATCACAACACACAGTCAAAGCTACTGAAGAATAATGCACAGTGGCTTGGACAGGTCAAATTTTTTCACTGCTGTCTTCTTGCTGGCTAGCATTATGGAAATGTTTGGTTTCACTGTGAAATGGAGTTCATTTTTTCCACCTAAATTTCCACCTAAATAATAGGATACCAAATATTCCAGGGAACAAAGTTTGTCAGAAAAATGTGATCTAATGATGACTATATGCCTGAAATTGTTGTGGGTTTTTTTGAAAGATTCTGACAGTGAAAGTGGAAGGCTTTTCTAAATATCCTAAGGGAATTGTAAAGCGTTCAGATGTGGAAAAATTCCTTTTAAAGAAGAGAAAGTTTCCTAAGATCTACATGTCACAATACTTTAAGCTTCTGGAAAAGTTTCAGATTGCTTTGCCATTAGGAGAGGATCAACTTCTAATCCCAAGCAGGTAAGCAAAGAGCTAAACCCACAAATGACAGCCATAGAGATCGATCAAAATAAAAACCTCCCATCAGGCTAACTATTTTAACTGATCATCAAAGCAATTTGGTATATGAAAGCATGATATATACTTATTACACTACGTTTTAGTAAATGCTTTCAGACATGTTAAGCTGAACTTGTAGCAGATAAAACTTATATTAGCGTGGTAGGTAAATGGAATCTATAAATGATAAAAAGCTTCATGAGGATAATATTTCTTTTACACTTACCATGCTTTGAGACTACAGCAGGAAAATTATAGTTTGGCTTTACATTACAGTGTGCCAGCATTACAGATATTTATGGCAATATAAAATATAACCATGAATTTCTGTAGCCTGTTTGCTTGGAGTGAAAATCATAGTCAGGTTACTCAGAGGCGATATCTCCTCCAAACAGTCTAGCTATTAAATGTGGTCACAAAAAAAGTGTTACGAATTTGGATGCAATCTTTTTGTTTTATCTGAAGCAAACAGCACAGTTCCTTTGCCTGAGTTACAGATTTCCCTGATGTGTTTAATAATGTTTATGTTGCTTAATGGAGAGAGTGTTGCATGGTTGCATTGATTAGAGTTTCTTCAAAGTTAGTGAAGTTCTGTTGGGTTTAAATTACAGCAGAACTTCACTCTAGCACAAGCACACAGAATAAGCAAATACACTACCTGTCTGCTCCCTGATCATTTTAATCATTCATTCATCAATAAATAATATATTTTACATAATAAATAATGTATTTCATCAGTCAGTTTGGAATAAAGTACACTATTAAATACTGCCTAATATTTTTATTCTTTCAGTTTGTCTGATCACAGGCCTGTTATAGAGCTTCCCCACTGTGAGAATTCAGAAATTATCATCAGGCTTTATGAGATGCCGTACTTTCCTATGGGATTTTGGTCCAGGCTGATCAACAGGTTGCTTGAAATATCACCTTACATGCTATCAGGAAGAGGTACATACCTTTTATCTTTAAAAGCAAGAGTGAGCATGTTTGCTTTGAATGCCAATACCTGCATGTTAAAGCTCTAATACCCAAAGTTGTTTTGCTGGCCACTTCACAAATATGAGAAAAAGAACAGTGGTCATTTCTGTAACTTAGAAATATCCAGGAACAGATAGTGCCTGATCTTTACAGTGGTGTGCAAAAGAAATTGAAGGTTGTAAGCAACCTATTTCTCTCCTTCACATTCTTTCAAATAGGAAAGAATAGATCTTCCACAGAAAACCAAACTGCTTTTCTTCAGGTTTGTTTGTTCTTCCTTTATGAAAGTCTAAGAACTTTGCTTTTATCAGAAGGGGGAAGGGGAGGGAGGAGGTGTCTTTAATTTTTTTCCAATAGTTCTCCTGTCAAAGCACAGAATTATCTGGTGATCTTTGCCATTTCATTCATCTGTGGGTTTTTTTAATGTGTAATTTATGAATACTAGTGACAAGTAAAGTATGAAAAATATGCATTGCTAATGCTCTACAAATATGATTTATAACTGCCTGCTCTCCTGGCATTCAGTTCCCTCCCAAGCATAGAATTCCAGTCACATCTTGCTATTTCATGAGTGTGTGATAGAGGAAAAATTTAAATAATTTACTTTATTTCATATGTTACATAAGATATTCTGAAAGTACCTAAGTGTTTCTGTAATCCCTGCATGCATCTCCTGCTATGTGACATACCATCTGATTAAATATTGAGTATGTGGATGTGCCTTACAGAACCATATACCAATTGATGTATTATTCAGCTTTTGTGGGGTTATTCTGTCTGCAGTGATGTAGCCTTTATTTTATTTGTTATTTGGGTAGGCATAAATCTACAATTATAATTAAATATGTAAATTACCATGAATTATTCCAAATATTTTAAAATATGACCTTCATATTGGCGATCAGATTTTTAATCTAATTTTGTGTGTTCTAGAGCGAGCTCTTCGTCCTAACAGAATGTATTGGAGACAAGGCATCTACTTGAATTGGTCTCCTGAAGCTTATTGTCTAGTGGAATCAGCAGCATTTGACAACAACCCAGACAGCTTCTTGAAAATTACAGCACCTTCTTGCAGAAAAGGTTAATTATTCCTGAGCCTGGTTTTTGCTCCAGTTTGATTACAGCTTGGTATTTTGGTTTGTTGTGCTTTTGCCTTTGGAATGTAGAGTTTAGCTTTGTAATTACAAGTATGGCAGATTAAAGCTGTAATTTCCCTCTTTCTGTTTCTTAAAGGGTGCATCCTTTTGGGGCAAGTTGTGGATCACATAGATTCTCTTATGGAAGAATGGTTTCCAGGTTTGCTGGATATAGATGTATGTGGTGAAGGGGAAACACTGTTGAAGAAATGGGCTCTGTACAGCTTTCAGGATGGTGAAGAACACCAAAAAATACTACTTGATGACTTACTTAAAAAAGCCGAAGAAGGTATATATGCCATTTGAGGTGTATAGAGGTCCATATGTATGTAGATAAATATTACATGACATCCCCTTTATGACATTTGGGTACTTCACATTATTTAAAAGTACTTCATTTCTGTAAGAAATAATTACAATATAAGTAAAAAACAATTTGTTCTTTTTTTTTTAATGCAAGAGTCATCTGTGTAAGTGTAGAATATGGGGCAGTTTGCAGCTTCTCTATATAGTCATGTATAAATTGCAATAATGAAAAGAATCATTTACTGATGATACTGATAATGCAACTTCATACATGGAATTGAATCCAGCACATAGTAAAACTGATACTAGATCTTTTGGCTGGACCACGTACAGCAGTAATTTAAAAGGTAATTTTCAGGATTACATTCTACATACTAACAGAATTCTTTCTTTTTATAGACAGAATGATAATATCTTGGTTAGTTTGGTGTTGTATGACAGCAGTTGCTCTCAGATTTGATTGGTACATATACAGAATCTTGGAAATACTTAAACATGTAAGATACATTAAGTTGAATGGCAAACTTAATTATTATGCTGTTCCATATATATGTACGTGTATGCTTGTGTGTGTGCGTACATATATATATATATACACATATATGAATTTAGTTTTAGGTATGTTGATCATATGCACTCACAGAGATCCATGTACCTTTCAGTGCCTTTTGAATGATGACTACCCTTGTGAGTTTTGTAATTACTTCATTTGTTTTTCTTAGGTGACCTTTTGGTAAATCCAGATCAACCAAGACATACCATTCCAATAGCTCAGATTGCTCCTGATCTGATACTGGCTGATTTGCCTAGAGATATAATGTTGAACAATGATGACCTGGAATTTGATGAAGCTCCTGAATTTCTCTTGGGTAGGCATTATTTTGTAGGGTTTTTTACAGACCTTATGAAAACAAATCTATGGAAGTCAGTTCTGCAACATATGGAAAACATTTTAGAGATTTCTTTTCTGTGGCAATGTATTTTTTAAGGTATTCTGAATTTCAGGTTATTGAGTTTTCCATTTTGCATTAACGTGTATGCTAGGGCACTTTTTAATGTGTTTAGATTACTGATCAGGAAGCTTAACACAGTAGATGATCCACGCATTTTAAAATTGTATACTTTCAGCTATTTTTTTGAGAAATGGTGATATCCCTTAGTTTTTAATACTCTTCTCAATTTTATCGTTGAAAAGGTGATGGTGGGTTTGGATCTGTGTACCGTGCATCCTATGGTGGAGAAGAGGTTGCTGTAAAGATTTTCAATAAACATACTTCCCTCAGGCTCCTAAGACAAGTAAGAAATACTGCCTTTTTTTCTGTTAGTGCTGCTCTTGGAATACCAACCCTAGTGAAGAGCTTAAAAAGCTTAACTAAATTTAAGACTTCACTCCGAAAAATTTCTGAGTTTACTTCAGAGTTACAGAGATTATGCTATTTGCATTATTTCATCTGATTTTACAATTTACAGGAGCTTGCAGTGCTTTGTCACCTCCATCACCCCAGTTTAGTGTCTCTGCTGGCTGCTGCAATCCGTCCCCGTATGCTGGTGATGGAATTAGCCCTTAAAGGATCTCTTGATCGTTTGCTTCAACAAGACAATGCAAGTTTAACTAGAACACTTCAGCACAGAATAGCTCTACATGTGGCTGATGGCTTAAGGCAAGTGTGACTTCTACATTGCTGTAAAAACAGGGTACAGCTGCAAGTAGGATCTACTGCAAATGAAAAGCTTCTATTTTCTTTTATCTCAAGCAGAACATTCCCTGGGTCAGACAAATGCTCCTATTCTAATGATTGATTAGCTGATATATGACACAAACTTTTGCTACCTGTTTTTTTTCTGCTAATAAGTGGTGCTCATATAAATAGAAAAATAGCAAAGAGCTCTGGGTGGAATTTCTATGTGATTGTTGATTTCTTATTAAAATGTCAAAGCAATTAATTTAGTGCACTTTTAAAGTTCTGGAAGTCCATGAACGTCCTCAGGACAAAACCTGAAAAGGGACCAGTGAAGCTTAAACTTCTAAGATTCAGATTTCAAAGTGCCAGTGACAACTTCAGATAAGACTTGGTACTGCAATGTTTATGTATCAGTAAACAGCATTTCAGAACAATTCTGAAGTCAATATCCAATAAGGCAGTATCGTGTTGGTGATGTTTGACATTTTGAAAGCACAATTCACTGTTGTGGGAATAATGCATTCAGTATGTGTGTATAGATGCGTCCCTGAATTATGAATGCTTTCAATAAATAGTTTTTTGATTAACAGGTACCTGCATTCAGCAATGATCATCTACCGTGATTTAAAGCCTCACAATGTGTTGCTCTTTACCCTATATCCCAATTCAGCTGTTATTGCAAAAATAGCTGACTATGGCATTGCCCAGTATTGTTGCCGAATGGGAATAAAAACCTCTGAAGGCACACCAGGTACGGAAAAATGCTTTGTTTTACAGTGCGTTATGCCAAAAAATAGCCAATATGGTTTTTTATGTAGTTTGTAAGAAGTAACTTAAATCTATATTCTAGTCAAAATCACAAAATACAGTCCTAGTCATATTACAAGTTGTGATGCCAGATTTATACCTCTTGGCCTTTCTTCCTATTCATGTCTTAACCCCTTTTAGAAGAACCAGGGAGTATACTAAAGGTTTGAAACAAGAACAAATTAAATCGCATACATTCATTGTAATATTTTTGCTGTCCTGTTTTAGTACAGTTATTGTGATAGTGAAATTATACTGATAAAATTATTTGTCATTTTAATTTTCAGTAATGCATAGGTAGGTATTAATTTCTTTTAAGGGCAATAAATACCCGCAGTGTTCCCTGACTTTAGAGAGAACATATTAGTATCCATTTTAAAGCACTGAACAATTTAACAACTTCAAAAAGTGCCTTTAGCTCTTGGAAATTGTGCATGAGGGCGTGACTTCAAGTGTTAAATGTTAGGCCTTCAGTAAAGACTGCAGACTTGCCCTTCATTTTCAGTATTCATTGATAAATTAATTATTTTACATGTAATGGTGCAGGAGCACTGTAACTGATGTACTGTCTTCTTTCTTTATACTGATGGCTGATATTTTTTGAGATCTGCCATGTGCAAACTATCGCCAGCCCAGAAATAGCGTGCCATTTTTGGTTTACTTCCTGTGACACTTTCATCAATAAGTGTTTGCTCTTAAAACGATAAATATGGCTTCATCTTGGTATGAATAACTATTAACGAATGATTTATTTTTGCAGGATTTCGAGCACCAGAGGTTGCCAGAGGAAATGTTATTTACAATCAGCAAGCTGATGTTTATTCATTTGGCTTGCTGCTTTATGACATTTTAACAGGAGGAGGTAGAATAGTGGAAGGCTTGAAGTTTCCAAATGAATTTGATGAATTAGCAATACAAGGAAAGTTACCAGGTATGACTTGTTCCTTCAAGTTTTAACATTAAAATGGACCAGTTGTCCTGCGTCCTCCAAAAATAACACCTCTCGTGTTTTACTGTATCTGACGTTTGACATTGATCAGAGAAGACGACTAAGTAACAGCAATTTTTAGAAGCTTCTCTGAATTTCATACAGTCTTGAAAATAGGTGTCTATTCAACATCACATTGATTATAACTTCATTGCAATTTCAAGGGATCTATCTGGCTCCCTTTAAAAAGAAATAAAGGTTTTGTATACTTGGGACTTTATCCAGATCTAGCTAAAATGGGTGTTTCTGAAGTGCCTTCTAGTACCATGTCTGGACTTGACCCTTACATGTTACTGTGATAATGCATATCATGCACTGAGTTAAACACAATTCCACTTCTGTTCTTTGATCCTGATACATTATGTTAAAATACCCATTATTGTGAAGCTGCATATCTTAAAATCTTTCCAAAACCCCTCGAAATATTAAAAAAAAAAAGTGCTACTACCTTAGAAGAGCCTCCGCCCCTTAAGGTTTTTAATAGGAATTCCCTTTTATCTTGTCAAGAGTGTCAAGTCCCTGCTCAGCTACATGACATTCTTCGTGCTCCATCTGCATTACAACATGTAGTTGTTGGCTCCTGGAAGGAAAATTAAACAGACTATCAGGCTGGATGGGATGTAGTCAGCTGGACAATGTGACTCAGTATTTGGCAACTTCTGTGTGAAGAGCTGTTGAGTTTTTATGGTACCACAAGCTTAACGTGGCGTTCTTATTTATTGCCCCGCAATAGTGGGTATGCTCATGAAACATTCTTTAAGACTGAAAAGTTACTCCATGCAGGAAAGGGAAGCAACCATACCACTTAATCTGGCATGGCTTCTCCATTAAGAGAAACAAGAGAGTTCATAACTTTTTCTACTCCTTAAGGAGAACAGTCCATTTCATAGCTCAGACAGTTTAAACCCCATCCCTGAAAAGGCCATCCCATGAACTGAAGACTAAGTACCTCTTGAGTGCAACTGTCCATTTGGCTGTTTTCTGTATTATGAGCCCTATGAAATAGTCAGAAGTATTAGTTTCTGGAGATAGGACAGTTCCATTTGTGCACATGCACATCATTTGTGTATTTCCACCAAAAAAGTGGCTAGCTGTGTTCACAAGTAAACAGCATACCTACCATTTGCTGAACAGATTGTGTTCATTTGCAGGTATTTATCATTAATGTTACCTGTCTAATGTAGGACTGGAATAACTGCTGTGGGTTATGATGAGTTAAAAGGAAAAGCAACACAGGCACCATTATTCAGGAGTGATTTTTAATTCAAGAGGTCAGCACCTATAGTCATAAGATACATATTTAAAGCACTGAGTGGAAATTTAAACTTCCATATCTGGTAAACACTGTATGATACATTTTATTGGAAGTTCATCTGTATTCCATATACTGTCCAAATACAGAAGAATAAATGGAAAAAAATGTTCACAGGGATTGAAAAGACTATAGACTGAAATGACATGCCCTTGAATGGTCAGCATTAATCAAAACACAGCTCAGACATATATGATTCAGTCCCAGGTATAGAGACATTAAAGAAAAAGTTAAAGCAAAATCCATTTGCTTTAACTGCTTTTAAAGAAAAGAACTCCAGCTCTAGCACTTCATGTTCTAGCAACTAATGGCAGATGAGCAATTCCAAGCTGTTCATGCTGACATTTTACCTAAGAGAATATTTCTTAGAGCAGCTCTGTAAGAAGTTAGACAAATTCCTAAAATAAGAAGAAAGTTATTCAGAAGTCTCATTTCTGAACTATAGTAAAGGCTGGTTAAGAAGTTATCTAATTTTATATTTTAGATCCTGTCAAAGAATACGGGTGTGCTCCCTGGCCTAAAGTTGAAAATTTAATTAAAAAGTGTTTGAAGGAAAACCCTCAGGAACGACCAACATCTTCCCAGGTATTACTTAGTGTGTTTATTTGTGTTGTTGTGATGGATAATCCCACAAAGTTGTTGGGCTTTTTCTGCAAAGGAGTGGGACTTTGAAGTTATTGAGAGGCACAGGGTTTTTTCTGTTGTTCTTTCTGGAACTGAAACAGCCATGAAATACTGCCTGTTCTTGCCATTCAAGACAAACTGTTCCATTCAAATCTACCAACCATTTATTCTTAGTGTGCTGTTTTCCCCTGTGTTGCTGTGTAGTGATTATAGCGAAACAGGCTTCAGGTTACTTCACGGTCTTTACTAAAGCTATGCAGAAAGGACTGTTGTATAGTATCACTGTGGTTAACCTTCACTGTTCCGTGCATGTGAGAGGAGGAACAGCGGTGTGAATCTGAAACCTGCTGTCTGTTATCACATCAGATTGCTCTTTGAAATGGGTGAAATTTTCAAACATACCTTAACCCCATTGACTTCCTGAAATTTTAACAGAAAAATAAGAGTCAGCATGAAGTTGCTCAGTGCACAAAGTTTGCTTATTAATAGTGGTAATACAAGTAAGCAGACCTGCTGAGATACCATGTCCATATTCCATAAAACATTGTTATCCATTGCTTGTTTTTTATCGCTGTACAAGCCATTGTTATTACCATGTGCGAATTGTGGCTTTCTTCGTAGGTTTATGAGATCCTGAATTCCGCAGAGCTTATCTGTTTGATGAGGTACATTTCAATACCCAGCACATCGACAGCAGAGTGCATGGTAGCTGCCAATCAAAGCTGCAAGAAGGCAGGAGTCTGGATAGGCAATGGCAATACAGAAAAAGCACAACTTTCATTTGTTAACCTAAATACAGATGGACATACTTGTGAGGTATGTGGGAAAGTTGCCATTTATTCTTATTTTTTAGAAAATCTGCACCCAAATGTATTTCGGAAGAATTAATTGCATTTTAACAGCAGGTTATTACTTCTGGAAAGCTAAGCTTTGAGAGAACAAAGATTGCTTATAAATGAGTCATCGCTGTTATCCATGAAATCAAGGAGAAAAGCAGTTGCTTTTTCCTCTCTTCTTGCCATCCAGCCTGGACTCTCTCATGATACTGTCTTTCCACTACTGGGTTCCTTTCTTCCACTCAGGTGGAAGCTATTTCTACCACAGGGGCTAGAATAAGGAATAATAATTCTACAGCCCTTGTTATATCTACCTCCCCTAACAATCCAGCTAGTCTCTTACTGATTCCTCGCTTCCCATGGATGCCACGTCCTTGTACCACTTTGGGTGTATCCCTCCAGCTCTAATCATTTGATATTTGCACATCCCAGTCCTGTGCCATCAGAAAAAAGAAAAGGTTTTCCCCAGGCTTAACATGCAGTGAACGTGTGCCAGAACTGGGTGTGACTCATCATCAAAGTTAAGTTATATTTCCGTCTGCCATCTGTTGACCATGACATATTTGAATCGGTAGCTTTGGTATAAATTCTATGGCTTTTTTTTCTAAAATGAGAAAAAGAAATATTAGACCAGTACTTTTATTGTTAGCTATTAAACTGAACGTATATTGCAGTGTAGTTCCATTTGCTTAATTCTGTGATGGCTTTGAGACCTTCATTAGAATAGAGAGAACGTATTTTTTCCGCATTCAGCTTAGAGATTTTCCTGTGTTCTGTCTTAGGTGTTCTTTCCAGCACTTAAAAAGATAGATGGTGCAGTTGAAGATGTATTCTGCTAACAGGGAATTCGATTTCTTAATGGGAGGTTATGCCTTGGTTTCTGTCCAGGGTCTGTGAAGTTTGTACTTTATTGTTATTACCAGTAGTTTACTAGCATTTACCCTTACTGAAATCATAACCAGGGTTTTTTTTCTTTTTTTTCTTTTTTTTTTCTTCCTGACTCAGGATATTACAGATAGTAAAATTTTAAGTTTGGCCTTAGTGACCCTTTCTACTGAGAAAGAAAACTGGATTGTAGCAGGAACCCAGTCTGGTTCTCTGTGGGCAATTAACACAGATGATGAAACAAGAAGGCATCATCTACAGAAAATGTCAGATTCCATCACTTGTTTATACTGCAATTCTCTTTCAAAGCAAAGGTATAAATGAATTTTAAATATTTTGAGTTACATTTTGAAAATAGGACTAAGCAGATGTTTAGAAAATTATATCTGTAAACTCATGCGGTTTTGTTCAAACAACTGCTGCTTTTGCCAGTATTTTCACTTAATTTTGCACCCAGTGTATCTGGAGACTACGTTCCTGACCACAGGTGGTTGTATTTGCTTTTAGGATTCAGTGAAACTCTTGAAATACTAGAGGCTACTCATTTAAATTTTTCTTAGCTGATTAAGGCATTTCTAGAATTCATTATTTTATTTTATTTCAGCAAACAGAAGAATTTCTTCTTGGTAGGCACAGCTGATGGCAGCCTGGCAGTTTTTGAAGACAGAGCAGTAAAGGTAGACCTGTTCTTTGCTGTCTGTTCTATGAAATGCTATCAGTAATATGTAAAGCAGCTACCAATAGTAGCTTTATTTCATGCAGCTTATTTTTTAATTGCTTCTCTAAAACTCAAAATTTTCTACTGCTGTCTTAGAGGAACTGCACATGGTTTACAATATCTGTTTTAACCCATAGAGTTAAGAGCTGGAAATTGTTTCTCGTTACAGGACTCTGAAAGTCCTGGCAAACTGACTAGAGTGTGATATTAATGGTTGTTATGAAGAGTATTCTAACGGTTTTCATCTCCTTTAATTATGCAGTTATAGCTTCTTTTTCTTTTGTTTCACACTAAATTTTGATAGACTAGATATCCTCAAAAAGACAGTATTTGTTTAGGTTTTCTACTCACAGAACAGATAAAGAAATCCTGGGAGCTCTTTGTATCAGCTGGTTCCTGAGGGTTAGCTCCTGACCATAGGCAATTTAGAGGAGTTATAAAGTTGCAATCCATTGTAGAACCAGAATATTGGCCCAGTGTGGGATGTCTCCAAGGGATACATGTGACTTTCCATCTAGTTCTTGAACTGCAGCGGGGGTTGCAGAAAGCATCAATCCCAGCTCTGTCCTGTTCCTGCTCACGCACACGGATATCTGCGGGACATCTATAGTGAGACTACGGTGCTTTTCAGTCTCTAACATTCTGGAAAGATACGATAATGGTTCCAAAAATCTGGCTGTGTAAATTTATTTCAGCAGGCTGTGTGGCCTTGTTTTAACAGTTTTTCAGTGTCTTTATACTCCTTGTTTCTAACAGAGATTGTATTTTTTTCTTGCAGTGTAAAGGCGCCACACCTTTGAAGATACTAACTATAGGAAATGTTAACACACCACTGATGTGCTTAAATGAATCCTCATACTTACCTGAAAAAAATATAATCTGGGGAGGCTGTGGAACAAAGATTATTGCCTTAACTAGTGATTTCTCTGTTCAAAAAATCATTGAAACAAAGACAAGTCAACTGTAAGCTTTTTTTATAAGAGAGTTTACTTGGCTCTTTTATTGTTTCATTAAAGATTTCTGGCCCTACTTTGATGTAATGTCTTCTTCTAGAGCTCATTTTTTGAGTTCTCTTGTTTCTGTTCTTTTTCCTTCCATAATACAGGCAGAATACAATGTGCATTAAAATAAGATCACTGAGTAGTGTTTTTTCATTGCTGCTTTTAAACAAGGGATGTGCTTATATAAAGATTTATGAAGTCAATATCTATTCAGAAAGTGTATAAATGCAACTGATCGGTTTTTCTCCCCCAATTACATTTATCCAGGCCCCGTTTACTTTATTTAGAATTATACACACATACTTAGCGTAGTATTTGTCCTTACATGTTTGTCAGTCTGATACATGTGCATATCTTTGCCCTTTATAGTTAAATCATGTATGATCTGACTTTCTCATTATCTGGAAATTAGAGACTGGAGGTTTTGGAGTGTTTGATACAATTCTCACATGGGCAAATCCTGCTCTGCAGTTAAGAGAAGTTTTTCCTGACTAGGGAAAACAGTATTTGGTTTTACACTAGTGGATACCATTATGCTGGGAAATTAACTTGCTTTGGAAGATAACGTGTTAATATAAAGCAAGAAAATAAAAGTTCGGTAAAATGCAGTTCAATGGCAAGATGCAAAATATGTCACAGGAATAATCTGAGTTTTGTGGGGGCAAAAACTCTGTACAGTTTTGAAAACAAAGTTGTCACAGCCAGGTATCATTAGGGAAAGCAGCAGTGTTACTGAGTGTCTGCTACCAGGGGCTCATGATTTTGAGCAGTTCTTCACGATGAAGAGTCAGTGAAATAAGCTAACTGTTAATTTACAGGACCAATAACATTTTGATACATGCAGGCACAGATCTGGCATGAGACACAAATTCATATGTGGACGAAAACAGTCAAAAAGCCTGTCAGCTGAAGCGAAACGAGCAGAGCAGGGTGAGCTAAATGTCACTGCTGCTTTTTAGGTTTAGTCATCTTTGTGTTGAGTGACCCTTTATGGTCTAGTGGGCCCTGTGAGAATTATTGAATGTCTCCAAACACTGAAAGAATGTCAGGAGAAAGGTGGAGTTTGCCTTGCTATGATGGGAGCATATGTCATTTGAGAAGATAGATGGGAAAGATTTATTAAGAGATTTGGGGCATTAATGTGCCTCCAAGGATATCATCATCATAACTCCATTACTGTGAGAAGTTATGTCACACTGTAGGAATATTACAGCAAACCCATCCAGCTGTATCCCAGCTCAGTTCGGTTTTAAGGCTGCATGAGTCTGTAAGAGTCAGAGGGAAGCAAACCCCTCTCATAATAGTCAAGTTTTTCTACTACGTCTTTTCTGTGCATCTAACTGGAGTTCTTCTCTCTTCCAGGTTCTGTCATAATGCTTACAGTGATGCAAACATTATTTCAATAGCAATAGACAAATCCATCTACTTGGCCAAGAAAAACAGCCATTTTGTGGAAATCTGGGACAAGAAGGCAGAAAAACTTTCTGAGCTAATTGACTGTGCACATTTTCTGAAGTAAGTGTTTTATGTCAGATTGACGGCATGATGCATAGAAAGCTGAATATCAGATTGCCTTCCCTAGCACAGTATCTAAACCTGCTGGAGGTAAGGAATTCTTTGGCCAAATGTGGAATTCCTTTCCCGTCTTTTGGCCTAGAACTTCAGAAGATCCCATGTAGAATCTCAGTGATTATATTTCACAATTTTTCTGTGATGTTGAGAAGATTCATTTAACTCTGCTCAAGTAAAAAAGAGAGTTTTTCGCTGTCCTTCAGGTACTAATGCTTTTGAATCCAGTTATTTCCTGCATCCCTGGAGTAAGAATGTCTTCTCTCACTGTAAAGGGTGAAAAATAAGTTGACCTTGTAGAGAAACAAGCCTGAATTGGCAGAACTGTTAGCATACAGATAAGCAGCCACATTTGGCAGTGAAACCACAGGTGTGTGGTAATTAGCAACTGGTTTGCTACACGTAGACAAATTCCCAGGTGCTCTGCTGCATGTAGGCACATTCCAGAGCAGAACTTGGGTAGGTAAGTGATTGTATAGAACCAGCATTTATGTACGCAATAAATGTTGTCACTTCTTCACTGACTTGGGGTCCGTGCCTTCACGTGCCACACCTTGCCAGTGCACAGATTCAGTAGGAGATGGGAGTTTTATTAATAGTGATGGCAACTTTCATTTGCGTTTAAATTGGTCCTCTTCCTTAATGTGCCACATCCGTTTCATTTTCATGGTGAGGTTAGGAGCAGCTCCAGGCGTGTCCCTCCCGCTTCGCAGTGACATCATCCTCCTGCAGACTGGGAGAGAACAGAGAAGTATACCTGCCTCCTAAATAAAGCAGACCAGCTGGCTCTTAGAAGTCTTAGAAGTAGTTTTAGAAGTAGGCTTACAAGTAGTTTTCATCCCTGTTTGTTTCAAGTCAATCAACTGATTAGCATGAGATTCTTGTGGCTTGTCTTGTTGAATGATTGTTTAGAAGGCTGGTATTGAGAGACTCGTTTCAGCAGTTGTGGAAAAGTGTACCACCAGATTTTAATGCAAATTCTCTCCAAACCTGTAGGGACAAAATGGAAAAATTAAACAAGGAATCAAAACATAAACTGGCTTATTCTGGAAGAGTGAAGACAATTTGCCTGCAGAAAAATACTGCACTGTGGATTGGGACAGGAGGAGGACATATCTTGTTGCTTGATTTATCAACACGTTGCCCTGTACGAGTTATAGACAACCTCTGTGATTCTGTTAGAGTCATGATAACAGCTCAGCTAGGTAAGTAAAATCATCGTATGATGAGTGCTTTGAAATCAGTGCAAAGTTTAGGATTGCTGTGTCCTGTCTGACACGGCGTTCCAGGAACAGATACGCATTTTCCATGTTTTGTTCCTTCATTCTATTCCACTACTGTCATCTTCAGCCGGTGTCAGACGCTGGTGTTAGCTGAACGCCAGCAGGCTGTCATACCTGCGCCCACATAAAACAGCAGCTCTTCCCTGGCTCGTCACTGACCAGCACGTGAACACCCCCCACCTCCACCAGGTCCTTGTGCCGTGCTTCAGCACAGCTCTCACCATCTTCTGTCCAGCCGTCTTCATCATGACCTGGGTCTGCCTGCGTTATTTCTGTCTGAAGTTTTACATTTCTGGCTTTTCTGTTTGCGGAGCTTGTTAGGTTTTCATAATTTTTCCTTAATTGCTTATTGCCTAGTTTTCTTTTCCCATCCTTATTCAGGAATAGTTTTAGGTTTGGGTCACAGGCAGACCACAGCCGAGCTGGGAGCGTGCTGCAGACCTGGGCTCAGTGCGCAGACTTGTACATAAGTGCTGTTTCTGTCACCAGGGCCAGCTGTTTCGAGCTGCTGTAGGCAGACAGTAGTTGTGGGGGTTTGGTGGTAATTACAGCCAGAGGAGCATAGTTGAGCATGGGGCACTTCTTGACTGTTGTCACTTCTTTCACCTGTACCTTTCCTGCACCTCTAGAGCCCAAAAGTAATAAAGGCCATAGCAGCTCAAAAGTTCATTGTACTGCAGTGGTGGTAAGCTCAAAACACACGTTCATTCAAAAAGTAAACTCTGGCACAACACGTGGATTCCCATCACCTTCCACTGTGTTCGGAAAAAAACTCTGGAGTTCTCTTGTCAGTGTGATTTGAGGTGTCTTTGCTGTCAAAAAAAGAAGCTGCCGTTGTAGACTCAGAGGCACGATGTAACCCTCCTAGCAAACTTTACAGTTGCCGGCTGCGGATGCTTTCTTATTACCATCACAAATTTAATTTGGGGGCTGTTTTTTCCTTTCTAGCACCAGGGGTATCCGTAGGCTACAGTTAGCTCATAGTGCTTGACAGTGTGGTGTGAGTCAAAAAACCTTCGTCTTCCCCTGACTTGCCTCTGCCTGAGACAGCGAGTTTGTAGAGTCTGTTCAGTCCTCAGCTGTTAGAGTGCCGGCTATAGAGTCCAGATGCGCTAGCACAGCATTTTCAGTCTTTCTTGTCCTGATCGCTGATATTAGTACTATAAAGGGACATTTTATTTTTAGCATTTTGAAAAGAATAGTTACTATGAAAACAAAATTTCTGCTTCACTCAACTTTCCCTATCGATGACAGTAATATTATATAGAATAATACAGTGTGATTAAAAAAGCCTTGAGTCTCACATTTTTTATGCCTAGTCACCTCAACATTTTTAATCAAATTTTTATGTATAGAAAAGTTAATACTTCAAGAGGAAGATTTTAGCTGCATTTACACAAATCTCAAGAATGGAAAGTAAGATTGATACATTCTTCTTTTGATCATCTTTTCCCAGCAATTATTTATAAGGGTTGGGTTTTTTCCTAAATTCCAGGACATTGTTTCTACTGGGATTTTCACAGTATCAGTAAAAATGGCACTGAGGCTGCTGAGCAATTCTTCAATAGTAAGTCATTGCTCACATGAAATGAGAGAATAGCGGGAAATATTGTTGTATCAAATAGTTTTATTCAAGATTAAAATATATAATGTTAGTCAGATGTAAATATTTCAGGGAAAAGAGATAGCTAGACATTGAGACATCAGTTTTATCTGTAGTTCATATATGAATATGGAAATACAATGTCTTTTTCTAATTCTCTCACTTAACACATTGACTTTTAATAGACATGAGACTTTACAGTAGAGAATGATTTATATGTAAATCATTTTGCAAGTGGAAATTTAGACGTATATCATAAGAAAGGACCCTAGTCTGAATAAGAAATATTATACTTAAGTTCCAGTCACTTTTGTAAGGAGCATGAATAGGACTGGTTGCAGAAAAATAATGAAAATGATGGAAAATCTGAATATGGAAGAAGTGGTGTATGGTTCCCACCAGCCCTCATCCGCCATAAGTGGATTTACAGAAGTATCAAAGGAGAATGTAGTGCAAATCTCCACAGGGCAGGAAAAATCCCTCTCTACCTTGCAGCAGTTCTGGGGGACCCACTAGAAACGTTTGCTGATTCAGAAGGGATGTGCTGTGGGGGACAGACCGCGGTGTGGTCACACAGTGCTTCCGAGACTGTGGCTTTCCCAGTAAGCCATACTCCAGTCTGTCCACAGCCCGGAAACTGACCCCCTCCTCATCTGTTCCCTGGGGGAGCGTGTAGGACTTCATACATGAAGAGGTGTGTGGAGGTGTGGGGCGCAGTGCTGCAGTGGGGTGTCCGCAGGCGGAGGGCTTCCCTTCCCCAGCCCTTGGTGGCCCAGGGGTGCAGGCTGGCTCCTGCACTCCTCTGCTGTCGCCGCCCTCCTCGTGCTGCCCGTAGGATGGGGAGCACGTGTAGCAGCTTCCATATACCTTGCAATTCATTTATAAACGGGTCCTGTTGGGAATCAGCAGGAAGTTGGTACTGAAACGCCGGCACATTCAACTTACCCTCCGTGATCCAGCCCCTCCCGTCTCCCTGACCTTTGTGTTACTCAGTAGGCAACTTCTGTGACCCATCCCCTATTCCTACTTCCCTGCTAACTCTCCTTTCCCACCTACATGCCATCATTAGCTCGGAACGCTTTTAGGTAGTTTGTATCATATTTGAATGTTTTGTTTCTTCGTAACCAAGCTGATCGCTGGCACACACTGTTTCTGCTCTGCACTGGGACTTTGTTTGCAGCCTGTCCCTTCCCTGTGACATCTGTTTCCTGTGACTCTGCTGCCTCTGCTTGTGGTATATAATAGGGTGCTTTGTTCTTAGGCTTGTTCGACGGGCCGGCCAGCTGAGCCACTGCTTGTGCCTTTGAACCCTGATGAACCCCTACATTAAATAGAGACATGAACTATATTGTTTTCGTGTCAGGGTTTTTCACGGTTAGTGATTTTGAATAAAGAGGCAGGTTGACTGACCTCTGCTTTCTGTGCTTTTAGTGGCATGATGTCATCTACTCTTGCTGTCCTTTAATTTTAATGGGAACTTTGTAATTTAAACTTGACGTTTTATTTCTTTGGAAAAGGGAGTCTCAAGAACGTGGTCCTGGTTTTGGGATATTGCTATAAAAGTGACACTGAAGACAACAAATATCACAAAGGTACCTGAACTGTGTTTTATTAATTTGTATTATTAGTGGAGTAGGCACAGTTATGTTTGCCTGCCCACTGAGAGTAGAGAGTTGATGGTCACTGTTTGATATAGTTTTATTGAGACATCATTATTAGTTTGTGTCATCTTTTGCATTTCTGGGCTCCATACAAGCTAACAGTAACTTCCCAAAATGGATCCAAGGAAGCCACTGTTTGAAGTATATAATCTGCTGGAAATCCGTATTTGCAAAGTAAATGTCATTGTTTAATTGGAGAATGTATCAAGTGGGCTTCCAGAAGGGTCTGTGCTAGGTCAGGAATCCTCAGTGCTTTCACGAATGACGTGGATGAGGGAATCGTGACTGTGTTTTTTCAGATTTGCAGACAATTCTCAGCTAAGACAAAGCCACAAGCACGCTGGCAGGCAGGATCAGAATTCAAAAAGACCTTGACAAATAGATCAAATGGTCTGGAAGGAAGTAGGATACAATTCAGTAAGGACAAATGCAAGACCTTTAACTTAATTAGGTAGGGATAATTCATTGTACCAACACGAGGGAACGATCAGCTTAAACAGCGGTGCTGCAGAAAAAGGGTTATAATTGATTGCAGGCTGGACATGAGGCAGCCGTGTCACGTTGCTGCAGAAAAGGCAAACACCATTCTCACACCGATCAAGAAGTGGTGTCTGTAACACTTGAGCTAATTCTTACACTCTGCTGAGTGCTGATATGGCCGCTGCTGGAGGAGCGTATCCATTTGGGACGTTGCTGAATGATTTGGACTATTAGGAGTAGGCCAGGGGAGGGAAATGCAATCTGTGAGGGAGTGTTGCAGGAAGTGAAGTTGGTTAATATAAATAAAACTTAGGGAGAACATGATAATAGGCTTCAAATATGTAAATAAAGAGCAAGGGTATAAACACTTCTACATAGTCCCTGTGGGTAGGATAAGGGCTGACCAGTTTCTATCACACCAAGGGATATTTAGGTCAGACAGCAGAAGCTTCCTGACAATCAGGATGGCGAAGTGCTGGAATGGGAAGGCAGAAAATCACCACCTTTGCGTTTTGATAATAACAGTAATAGCTGATGCTCTCTGGTCAATCCCTTCTTCACCTTTATCGCATCCTAGTTTCAGTGACACCTAAAAATGTGGCAATGGCTGTATATGAAGTTAAGGGTGGCAAGTATAGATGAGCTGACTGGAGTAAAATAAGAATCAAACTTACGGCAGTGTTTTTTATATTCTGATATTCCCTGATTATGACCCTAAGAACATCTATTGCCTTTGTAGCCTTTTTATTGTATTTAAGAGTGCCATTAATTACACGCAGAGGAACCGGAGACCCTCAGTAACTTTGGGGCCTTAGTTTGTGAGCCCTTACTCATGCAAGTGTTCTCAGATATCCTTATTCCACTAAAAGCAGCACAGATTCCCCACGAACGAAGAGGAGTTTGCATGAAGGGAGACTGAAGAAGTCACCTTTTCTCAGTATACTCACTTCCCTGTAAAATCAGTTTTCATTTTTAGTTTATAGTGAATGGGTTTTGAGTCTTGTAAGCGTTTACAGTATATCTGCTCAGGGAAATAGATGAAATTTATGTAGGCACTTCAGTACTAGCATCAGCTGCAGCTCAGGTCAGTACCTTATAGCACACAGGCACCAGAAACGGTTTTTCAAGTGGTTTTAAACTGTACACTCTAGGTTTAGGAACTGGATTCCAAATCATTGTGCAGGTGCAAATAGCGTGTAACCCATAACTGCATTACCTCACATGTAAAGTGTCACATAATTTGTCTTCCAGGTCCTAAGCATCGTGCTTCACTGAGGCAATTTACAAGTAATTAAAAAATAAGCAGATAAGCAAACCCACTTCTAATTATGCAATAATTAATCACCGTTGCAGTTATCAATATTTTTGGTTTTTTTGTTTTCCAGAACTACAGTCCTGCGTGTCAGTGTGGGACATTAACCTGCCCCATGAAGTGCAAAACCTGAAAAAACATATAGAAATGAGACAGGAATTAGCAGAAAAAATGAAGAGCCTTTCTTTGGACTGAAAAGTCACCCTGCAAGTGTCATCCTCTTTTCTAGTCTTTCATCCTAACATACTGTGCAGTATTTACAACTACTCCTTGCTGGGGTTTTTAACTGAAAACCAGGAAGAAAATTGCCACGAAAGAGGCAGTTGGTATTCATAGGGTACCAAAAAAAAGAAGGATAAGTTATTTGTAATATCTGAAAGGACAGAAAATTGCTGAGAATTTCTGAATCTAAAGTGTTACCGTGCATCTGTTGTTTACTTTGTGAAGTTGTGCTCTCAAACAGCCGTGGAACAACTTCAGTGTAATGTTGTTCATCTGGGTTTTGATCTCAGTTAAATTGGGAATGAGCCAGGAGACTATAAAGGGCTTTTATTTACTTCATTATCTCTACTGAGTCGACGTGTAACAAGAAGCAAAATTTAAGCCTCTGTGTTTATCGCAGTTTGCATGTATGAGTTTGCTCTGATGATTCCTGTTTGAGTAATGTCAGAGCTCATGACCCTGAGTCATATGTGAAAGAAAATATTGTATTTTATATAATAGCAGTGTTTATAGGAACGTATGACTACATTACTCTTTGAAAACAGGCAGAATAATCTTTTTTCTTCCATGAATAATGGACATTTTTTCATTATAATCAGAAAAAAGTTGTGCTACAGTAATAGGAAATCTCAGAATTCAGTTTAAATAGGCCAACAGGCTTCTGCAAGTTGGTGTCCTCTTGCAGTACCGCAGTCTGCCTTGTTCTAGGAGATGCAGTCACATCATTCTGAACAGTACCACGCACACCTATCTGTTGTGCAACTCACTTCGAAAAGCCAAGAGAAAACACAAGGTGTAAGCTCAGATCTAAATGCTGCTACAACCACACAACAGGCAGCATGCTGCTGAAGCCAGACTGCTACTACTTAGTCCATCTCACTGGTTTGCTTATCTCAATCTAAAAAACAAAAAAGGGAACTTTCACTTCAATATTTCTAACATGTGAAGTTTCCGTTTAATTTATATTGTTAATTTGGGGGCAAGCACGGGAACCTTGATGAGTGTAAGAATTGGCTTCCCTACGCATACAACTACCAGAATTTACGACCACACATCTTCATTCAAGAGATGCCCTTTGCTGCTTTCTGGCTTTAAGTCCAAGCTGCTTCTTACAGCCTGCACTGACCTGCTGCGAGTGAGTGCCTTATTTCTGTCCATCAGAAAACAGATGCTGTTGTTTGGGGTTTTTTTTTGATACCAAAAGGTTCTATAGGGTGCTCCTGAAGTCTCAAGGAGTGGAGTATCCAGAGCCCTTCCTGAGTCTACGGGGCTGAGCATCCAAAAAGTTCTCAGTTCCATTTTTACAGTTTTGAGGAAACTATATACTAGGACAACAGTATTTATTGTGTCCAACTGTATCATTGTTCTATTTTCTGCCATTTGTTGAGTGCATACTCAGGATTCCTTTCAGATATACACCCCAGGTTTTTATGTCTTATAATCTGCATACGTAAAAGAATTTGCTATTTATATGGGATTTTATAACTCAGAAAATATATCTTATAATGAATACTTTTTTAAAAAAATAGAATATATGTATTGTGATTATTATTTATAAGTCATTTTGAAATGTAAGCCTTAAACCATTTATTAAAATCCTGCTTTGTTAATAACAGAGTCTACTTTCTGATCACTGAACTTCCACGGAGGAGCTTTCGTGTGCAGTTTTAGTGGAGCTTAATCCCTTACGGCGGGATGATGCACAATCCCAGTTCTGTGGGTTGTGTTGACACAGCTGCATTCCCGCTTGTTCTCCATCTCATAGTGCACACCTTGAGCCCTTTTCCATTCCCCAGTTTGTTTGTCTTCTATTTAGTGTTCCTTACAGCCTTTCTCAGAGGTGGGAGGTGACCTGCAAGCAGTACTGTCCTTGCAGTCATTACTCACCTCTTCTGAGGTTCTCTGGAAAAGAATGATCCATAGGCTGAGACTCGGGCCTACGTGTTACGTATTTCAGGGATAGCAAAGAACAAGAGAGACAACAGCAGCCAAACAAAAGACAAGGTCATTACAAACCTGACTGAATGGGCCACTTGTGAATTATCAGTGGTGAAAGGGTAAAATTCTCCAACAGTTGTAACCCCCTGACTATTTAGCGATACCATGCTCACTCGTATGGAACACTGTGATCCAGCTGCACCCTCCCCAAATACTTTTTAGCACCAGAAGAAGAGATCTGGAGAAGATCTGTGTTGGTGGTGCTTGTTCTTTTCCATTTGATAGTCTAAGTGCATCTCTGGCCATCTTGAGCCCTATTCAGCTCACGCTGCACAGCTGCCTGTCTGCTGAGCGTGGTGCTGCTTGGAAAGAATAGTGACAGGGCATACATATCCCGTCAAATAAAGCATCCGTGTCTCCCGAGTGCGGGAAAGCTCTGGAAGGAGGTGGCTGCACAACTGTTTGGCCAGGAGCTGGCAGGCAGCAAGTGCACAGGTCCGACTTAGAAGCACTCCAGGGACTGGCATCCCCTTCCCAGCTCGGGTGTGCCACCAAGGGGAAGAACAGCTCTTCTGTGCCACCACCACTTAAACCTGCGCTGTAAGGAAATCTTTTCCCAGCAACATCTCTACTGACAAACTATAAAGAGAAAGGGAAAAAAAAAAGATCCATGGCTTCGTCTTCCGCTTGGTTTTAGTGGAGCTGCTTGGAAACCAGCAGGATGTGACCATGTAAGAGCACAAGCTCTGTGGGACGTAATGCTTCCTGTACGCTTAGGACAGCATCCAGCACCTGAAAACGGAGAGAACCCTTACTTCAAAAAAGAGCCTAAAAAGAGCCTGTTCGCTCCTGGTTTGGCAGTCATTTAACACCTGAGCTGGGACACGTAATTAACCCCATGTTCCTCAGAACTGCGCAGCTGAAGCACACCGGGGTTCAGACCTAAAGACAAGGAGGCAAGTTGTCTGAATGCTTGATTAAAAAAAAAAAATAAAATCAGTATCTGAAATATCTTCCCCCTCCTGTTCTATTGCTGTTAATTAGGGTCATTGTTGTTATTGGTTGCTTGCTGACAGATTACATATTCAGATTCACCTGTACATTAATTTTAACCTTTTTTCTTTTACAAGCAGTTCCTGGTTAATTCCGCTGTAAACAAGTTACACAGCCTGATTTTGTGTACTTACTGCACTATATCCTGGCATCCCTCTTACTCTGAAATCTCCTACTTCCTCATGTACCCTTATTATTATTATCCTATTACTTCTTCATGCACCACTTTGGGGCAAAACTGGGACACGTAATGGGGGAGAGAGAACGAGGCCTCCTGGGCGTGAGCTCATCCCCAAACACAGGCATTTGTCATCCCTGCCACTGAACCTCACCCATCTGCCTGGAGCGAGCAACACTTAATAACCCATTTTACGATGAAATCTTCAAATACCAGAGATGCGAGAAAGTAGTAAGGGAACAGAATGAGGCTCACTGAATGAAGAAAAGACAATGAGATTCATATTTTCCTATTGGTCTTTCAAAATAGAAAAGCACATGAGCAATTCCTCTTCTCACTTACCTTCTGGCCTTTAAGAAATCACTCATCAAAAAAAAATCTGGAAACAGCTCCCATTACCTGTCTTAAGAGAACCAGCGGTTGTTCTGTTTTTTTCTGTCTTAGTTCTTCATCCCCATTATGAACTCATCCCAGGACTATACTGACCTGCACGTTCTCTTAGGTAAAAGCTTCTTCATGGCCTTCGAACAAGCATAAATAGAAATTACATTTATTGGCTGGCCAGTGTACCGTTTTGTTAACTTTTCCAAAAATTTGTTTTTATTAGGTAGGCACGTTATCTAACAATTTTATTAGTTTATAAATACGGAGTGGCATAATTGCATGAGAGCAGAGAATCATACTTATTGTGTACCTGTACTTTAAAATGCAGTATTTTAACAGGAAGATAAAACCCCACAAGATGTATTATTGTCATATTAGCGAAGGGGAACCTCATTTAGCAAAACTTCAGAAGCAAATGCAAGTGAACTTTCCAGCACATCGCTTCAAGAACATTCTTCACTGTATTTGTGAGCTGTGCAGGTACTGCATGAAGACAGCACTGCCTGTATCTATAGCCATCGCCGTAAGGCTCCTCAATTACAGCAGTTCCTGGTCGATTAAGTCATGAAACTGAAAAAAAAAAAAATGACCAAACTGTGAAACAACTTTTTTCCCTGTGGTGACCTCGTGCTGACCGGTACCTACCCTTTATATGTTTTTTTTTTTAATGGGCTGAGCAGTAAACTGGAATTATTTTGTAAAAGTTACTTCAAAATCACAATACACCAGTAGATCTGTTCTAAAAAAGTAGTGCTTTTTTAGGACTGTCCTGATATTATTCTAGTAAAATAAAAATGAAAGTAAAAGCAAGCTTTTTTTTCTTTTTCTTCTGTGTTGCTTTGCTTTCCTCGCCCGGCAAAGGTGGCAGGTGAATCCTGGCAGGTTTGTTAAGTGCTGCAGTCAATCCCTACAAAGGCTGTCACTAATTAGTGAGGAGAGACTTAAAAATCAATGTTACATCCCTGGCATATGTGATTATTCGCTTCTATCACAGCCCATTAGCGTCAATAACCTGAAAAGTTACAAGTGGATAGAAAAGGGGAAAGAAATTAAAATCCTCTGCAGTGATGCCCGTGTTTTGCCATTTCTGCACCAGTTTTCTCTCTGCCTTTTGCCGCGCAGCCGGGCTGGGGGAGGGCAGGGTAGTGCCCGGCGGGCTCGGCCCGCTGCCGGCGGCTGAGGCACGCAGGAACCATTTTGCCATCTGGGGAGAGACAAGGAAGGGCAGGGAGGGGAGAGCAAGAGGAACACCAAAGAAAGGAAAGCTGGCATCGTGGCAGCACTCAACAGCACAGTCCCCTGCCGGCACTGCGGGCGGCCCGGACCCCTGCTTCGGTGCTGCCACTGCCACCCCACGCCTCCCGCCCCGGCGCGCCCATGGCGCTCCCTTGCTCCCGAAGGCAGCGGGAAGGGCAGCGAGGGCTGGCGGAGCACAGGGCTCACCAGCCCCGGCACTGGTGCCGAGCCCGGGGCTGTGCCCCGGCAGATGCTTCAGGTGAGGCAGCTCCAGCTTTTCCTGCTCCGCCGCCGGCTGAGCCACGCAGGCCCGGCCACCCCCCCGCCACCCCGCTGGGCCAGGCCACGGCTCCCGCTGCGGAGCGCCCGCAGGCCCGGCTCGCTCCCTCGTCTGCGCAGGCCTGTTTAACGAGGCTGCGAAAAGGAAAAAAAAATTACTTCAGGACGCGCAGCCCTTACAAGTCCTTTCTCAAGGAAGGATGACCCATAACTAGTCACAGGGGGAAAGGAAAGAGCTCGGGCCGCCCGCAGGCCCTGGGTCAGCCCTAGGCGGTGGCAGGAGCGCGGTGGCAGCTCACAGGGTCACCCAGCGTCACCCCCTCCCCTGCCCCAGGCCCGGGCAGAGCCCAGCCCGCACAGCACCAGCCCGCCGGGAGGGCTCAGCGTGGCAGGACGAGCCTTTACATTGCAGAAAGCAATTTGCACAGCAGCAATGGGAACACCTGGCTCTTTGCACTGCAGATACCGTAACGTCAGCGCACTGATGCTCAGTTCTGCTTTTTCCTGCTCTGACATCTCCATGGTCGCCTTGAAAACATCTGTTCTGCACAGATCAGCAAGAAACACCCGCTCCAGACACCACCCGTCAGGCTCCTGCGCTCTGCAACTTGAACTTTACATCAGCTAAGCTGAGGCCCAGGATCAGAAACATTGTTTTTGAACCATTAGCATCAGAGCTCACAATAAACACGCCTTCTTTAAAAGCTACAGAACTGCTCACAGAGCCATGAGCCCTCGGAAGAGCAGCAGCATTTGCAGCTTGCAGAGCAGAGGGTGGGCTGGTTTGTGCGGCGAAGCTGCAGACAGACGTGCAGCAGCCCCCCTGCAGCCCTCCCAGTCCTCAGCATGTCCCCTCCCTGGCTGCTGCGGGTACGTGCAAATCCACGCCTGCCCGAAAAGAGGATGGGAAAGGGAAATACCTGCTCGGTTTTACTTAGGAAAGGCTGTGTGGGGCTGAGGGACATCAAACCCAGGCACCTGCCCAGCGCAGGAGTGTTTCCAGGGGCTGGCGAGGCACAGGGCAGGCCAAGCCAGCTGCTCCTGGCAGCACCCATCCCCCCGGCAAATGCACCACGCTCTGGTGGGAGCCCACCCTGCCCACGGCTGCTGGGGCACCTTCCCCCGTGCCTGTCACCGGGGCAGGGAAGCGAGACCTCTGTGCACGCCAGCCAGGAGACCACTGAACCCCACAGCGTTCAGGTGAGACCTTGCACGATTGTATGGGGAAATCAGTTCCGCACACTACCTGTTCTCTTAAGTTACTGTAAGCGTTTCCTGATGAACACCCACATAAAGCTCATGTAAATTTTGCCATTTTGAAGCCCACTGCTCAAACGGTGTCCACAGGCAGGCAAAGCAGTCAGGCTGACAGCCCAGGGCTCAGCTAAGGAGATGCCGACCCCAGGGTGCTCCATTTGCCCCCGTGGTTCACTATCCAGGTCCAAGGGGCGCCACCTGGACCATCAGGACAAGCTACTGGAGGTCCTCTCTGTAAGGGAGTGCTGACCCCTTCTCCACCCTGGCCAGGCTCTCCGGGTGCTGCTGATGGAGGACTGAAAGCCCATCCAGTCCCCCTGCGGTGATGCTGGTCACCTAACGAAGAATATTTCCCCTCTCCTCACGCCCCCCCAAAACTGCTACAGCAACAGCTCTTTTGCATTAGTCTAACACTGTCAGGTTGAGGCAAAACTCAAAGGATGCTTTTAAATCACATGTGCGCAAGTAAAGGTTTAATGAGTTTCCTTAATCTGGAAAAGTTCAAAATTGGAAAAATGAATTTCTGAACTTTAAAGAAGCGACCCCCACCAGGGCCCACGCTCCCAGCTGAAGGGGAGCAACAGCAGCCCCTAACGGGCGGCGAGCCGGAGTCCTGCGCAGCCGGCCCTGCTCAGCAGCCACGCTCAGTTTTCAATACCAAGGCTGTTCATACTCACTTTTAATAACCAGCTACCAGCCAGGTAATTAAGCTTCAGTAAGCAGTAATCTCCAAGTATTATCCATGCATTAAAACTCATTCCTCCCCGCCCCCCCCCCGGCTTTTTTTTTCTCCTCCAAAGCATGTGGATGCAACGTGCTGAGCACCCTGCAACTGGAAAGTCTCATGACAAAACATGCTCCCACCTTGTAAGTACAGTAAAGTTTGCAAGGAAAAAAGAAAAACCACCACCAAAAAACATTCAGTTCACTGGTTTTACAGCTACTACGGCTAAACCCAGGAAGGGACACAAACACTCGGGCTCTGCAGGGGCTCAGAAACAGCCAGTGCAGAGCAATCAGTCCTGCTGGAAGACTCTGCAATCCCCATTGTTGAAGCTGAGGACAAAAAAAAAAAAAAAAAAAAAAACAAAACACACACACCCCCCAACAAACAAACTAGGGGAAAAAAAAAACAGGAAAAACCCCCAATATTCCATGTCTGCAACTCCAATAAAACTGGTGTAAGATACATACGGGACTGTGTGGACTGCTCCTGTAAGCTCCCAGTACACAGACGCCCAGGCTGGGTGGCTCTGGGGGACACGTCACTCCTTGGTGTAACTTGCACCACAAGGAGCATGTGGCAGAGGCACACACGGCGGGGCGCAGGGGGAGGCTCCTGCTGAGAGGGTGCCGGTGGCCCTGGGCCCGGAGAGAAGCTTGCCTAAATCCAGGCCTGGAGGTGAGGGCTCGCAGACTGGGAATTATGTTGAGTTCTGCTCCGTCTCACTCAGCCATTTTTCTTCAGTCAAAGACTTTACCCTGGACAAACTTTTAGTTTAAAAGTCCTTTGGGCTTTGACCAGCACCATTCTCCTTCTGCGCAGGCATCTTCAGGACATCAGGAGAGCAAAGCGCAAAATTGCTGTTGCTGCTCAGCCGCCCCATTGCCACTGAAAGATGGAAATACCAGCGTCCTGGTTTCACCCGAGACCTGTATTTCTCCCCCTGGAGAAGCCACAGGACAAAGGCTGGGAGCTCCCCAGCTCCACCAGCAGCTCCTTGCAGCCCCACATGCCATGGGGCTGCGTGTTCCCACAGCCCAGCTCCACGCAGGCGCCCCCAGCTCCCTGTGCCCACGGTGAGGGTCCTGCATGGCACCCACAGGCTGCCCATGGATCCAACTCACCCACGGGGCTCCCTGGGGAACAGCTTTTGGGCTTGGTACAGGCAGGGGGGCACAGGGCCCTTGCTCCGAGGAGCATCCCGTGACACCGCCAGCCTGCGAAGGCACAGGCAGCCAAGGGCACAGCAGCGTGGAGGAGCCCTGCTCACCGTGAGCCTGCCTGGCATCTGTTTGCCATCCGCTCTGGCCACCACACCACACCAGAGTCCTCCTCAACTCAACCCAGTCTGGTTTTCTGTTCTCCACACCTCAAGGTGCTGGCCCTGGGGCTCTGAACATTTCTATTCATACACACAAAAGCAGCAAAAAAAGACAACAAACAAGCCACAGTGAGATTTTGCTTGAATTCCAGTATGTCAGAGCCAGGGAGAGGCTCGTGTTACAGAGCGTGGCTTCAGCTCACCTCCACAGAAAGCACGCTGCGCTGCCCGGCTTTACAGGTTTCTGCTTGAACAAATCTATGGACCAGCTCTCAGGAAACCCTTCTGGAAGACAGGAAAAGGTGAAACACTGCCTTGCTCCCGGGTGAGCAGCAACCAGAAACACTTTGGAAAGGACACTAAGCCACGGCAGAAGGAAAAGATGAAGCATTTCGTATCATTTTAACTACACCAGCTGAAACGCATGCCAGTGCTCTGGTGAGGTGTGCAAGGACAGAAGGTGGACAGATCTACAATGCCAGACCTTTGCCAGGGCACCAAAGGCAGTAGGCAGCATCCCTTAAGGCTTCTTGAATCGTTAACTACTGTATGTCAACTACATATGCAGGCAAGGATATTTTCTCTAAAAAACAGACCACTGCCAAGGCCAAACACTGGACATGTTTTGTATTAATTAAGTGTTGGTAGGAAAAAAAAGGTTATCTACGAGAAGTAACCTTGCAACTAAGCACCAATCTGAGTAAGCAATGCGTATAGTAGATGTATCCTCCCACACCCTCACCTTCTGGAGTGCCTTTTCAAAACAGACCCAGATCTTTGCAAATATCCCCAAACAAGCTGTTCTCACTTCCCCTCTTCCCAGAAAAAAGCTGTGGTGCTTGGTTATCCCTGAGTAAATAGAGAGCAGAAAGTTTCAGTATCATCAATGCCACCAGAGATGTGACCAAAGTGATCACATCCCTCCTGCTTCAATATTACCGTATCGAGTTATCCAGGACATCCTTCCTACCGGGCCTTCGCACAGAGAGCCAGGCAGCAAAATGACAAGGCCACAGCTGCCTCCTGACCCTCCTTCTGTCTGTACAGTTAATCACAGCTGCATTTATACCAAATACGTATCTGCCTCTGCCTGTTCCTAAGCAACTATGGTGACTGCTTAGGGATCAGTTGGCCAAACCGGTCCCTGAAAAGCTTAAGAGGATCTCAGGCCGGGCAAGGCAGAGGAGGGCGAGTCCTTGCCCTGCTCCACGAAGGTCCCGTGACCCACCTCGGGGACACAAACAGCCACCCAGAGCAGAGCCAGCAGCTGCAGAGAAAGGCTGGGCACTGCACCCACAGTGCAGGACCTCACCAGGGAGCCTTTGAGATGGGAAGAGCTAAATTTTCTTTGAAATTAGTCACCCGCTTCTAAGATAAGAATTTTAGGGGAGGGTAGAGCAGCTTGCATTTGCTTTTTTAAAGAAAGTCTGCTATGCCAGTCAACCCGACCGCTCTCCTGCTACAGACACACGTGCATTTCTTCCTCACCTCCCTGCCCATGAGAGCCCCAAAAACATCTGCTAGAAAAAAATCAGGGGGAAAGAATTAAAAGAGCCTGAAGTACAGAAATGTCCATTCATACACCCACTTCCCTCTCTTCTCGTGGTCTGTCCTGCAACAGGCACCAACGCACACACCAGCGAAGATGGCAGAAAGATGGAGCAACAGGCGGCGTGAAGACAGTAGCCGCTAGATACGGTACAATCTGTCACAGCCCGACTTCCACAGCCTCCCCATCACCCCGCTCACCCACCCCCACCCCAGCACATCTCACATGACCCAAGAGCACGGCGCATCACTTGTCTAGGGGACAGCATTATAACGAATTACATGAATTTACTCCTTATGTCAGCTCACAATCAATTCCCCCCCCCCCCCCCCCCCCAAGAACTCTCTCTCACAGCCGTAGGCTCTGGCAACCCCCTCGGTGCTTACCCCGCTGCCTTGCTTCTGTGCCCCCTCCACACAACAGCCTCTGCTCGCTGGAACATCTCACCCTGTCTTCTGCTGTACCGCAAGCAAGCGCCCTTACTGAACTACTGCAGGTGTCAGAACTGGCCACATCCTTCCCTTTTTTCTTTCTCTAATGAGAAATCTTTTGTGAAATCCATCCAGAAACACAGTAGTGGAGTGTGTCACCCTAAGACGAGAGATCTTTACAGCGACTTCTTACTAACGCTGTGTGATTCTGGCTCGCAATCAACAGGGCTGAAGGTGGTCTGTCCTGTGAAAAACCCAGCTCTGTGTTTCCTCTCGAGCTCTAAAAACAAGAGTTACTTGAGAAATACCCGCTCCCATCCCCTCGCCACCTTCTGGGGCTGGGACTGGCTTTCCGCAATGCCAGGGTGCAGTTCAAGGGACCCAGGGGACAGCCACATCCAGGCACAGCACCGCTGCAGCTCCTGGAGGCAGGCAAGGTGACTGTGCTCCTGCTAACGCAACCTACACCTGTGAGAGCGCGGCAGCAGCACAGCAAAACCCAAACCCTGCCAGCTGGAAGCAGGGAAGACTTTTTGCCCAGAAAAACAGCTGAGGGAGCCAGGGGAGCCAGAGGAGTCTGCACACTATGAACACACCTGACAAAGGTTAAAAATTTCTTCCCATGTTCTCCCTCAACATCCTGCAAGAGCTAAAGGCAAATATACAATATTTTGACCATCTTTCCTGACCCGAAATTTCTTCATCTACTATCCCCCCCTTTCAGAAAATACACATCACCATCATCAGAGTTTCTGTTTCCCTTGGGACACCCACTCCACTCATTTTTTTCCATACTACACTCACTTTTACACAACATAAACGCACGCAACCAAAAAAAAGGTTACTGCAATAATCCGCTGTTTCCTCTGGATCACCCTTGGACGAGTGGATTAAGCTAATGACACCGTGTGGTACAAGGGGAAGTGGTACCAGCTGTAACAGCCAAAGCCTCCGTGGGGAGAAAGCAATCAGTGCAGCAACACCAGTTCAGCCGATCCTGTACTCACTCTGCAATGCAGCATCTCACAGCTGGAAGCTGATCCCACATTTTCTTCCATTAGCAACCAGCCATCACACAAGCTTTGTTCTAGATAGAACAACATGCACATGCCACACCAGGATTTAAGACAAACCAAGACACTTGGCTCTTTTATGTGAGAATAGAAAATAACATTTACGTTCTGGTACAGAAAGTCAATGCAGATCAGCATCTCCCACCAGTGCAGTCTGTTCCAGGCAGGTAAGAAACAAGTGTTAGGACAAAGCCCAAAGCAGAACCAGGGAAGAAACCTCAGCAGGAAATGCCAAAGAGAAATGGGAACCAAAAATTTACAGCTTTATATTTTCTTGCTTACCAAAGACAAGAGTTTCTCAAGTTGCTGGAGTTCTAATTAGTGTCGTTAAAAATAAAAGAGAGAGAGAGAAAACCCCAGACCTGGCTGTCAACCCCAAGGACCTGGCTTCCTTGAACCTCTGTCTTTCTCAACAGTTGAAATGAACAAAGGTCTTTCCTCACTTTTCACATTTTATTTACTATTTAATATAGTTCCTGTTTAGGAAGCCCTTTGCATAACAAATCAGCTACATTATTTACACTGTGCTCATCACCATGATCCAAGTGTCCTGCAAAGCACATTAACAGAAGTCAGCAAAATCTGACAACGCCACAGAGATATTTTTATTTTTCCATAATTAGTCCTCTCAATCATAATATTCATTCCATGGTAAGGCCAGGGTCAGCATCATCTCCCCAGTATATTATTAAATCAGTTTTGCTAAGAAGGAATCATATTACTAATTTTTTTTCCCCTGGTGGAGTAACTGTTTAACCACAGGTGTATGCCAGTAGTTCAGCGGTAAGAGAATGTTTAGTTTCTCAAAGCACCATCTGCATTACAACACCCATTCTCAGTAGCATATTTACAATATAAAACTGATATTGCTCTCTTATTTTACAAAAACCTTCATGAACAATAAGGATTAACTCTGCAGATCCCTTCCTATCATCTGCAGCAAAATGATTCAGATTCCCTGAAGTCACCTACCACCAACTCCACCACTCACTCCTTGCCTGGGCTAGCAGACCTCCCAACTGCCCCGAATTCCACATTTCTACAGTATTTAGCTGAACCAAAACAAGGCAGCTTCTTGCTGGTTTTCCTCCCCATTCCCAGGATTTACACACCACGGCTTACGTACCTGCAGCAGGAGTACAATGAAGGATCCATCAAAGCAATTTCTTTACCAAGAAAGAGGCGTACAAAGTTTCCTGATCTTTTGCTAGGGAGTCTTGCCTTTTATCAAAACTACAGTCAAATGCCTTATTTAAAAGGCTTCTTATTCTAAGTCAAAAAACTGTGCACACTGGAGCCCGTTCTCAAAGTCCTTGGGCACTTCCACATCACCACCAGAAGTGATAGTCTCACTGTTGGCAAAGCAGCTGTGTGAAAACAGAGGAACTACTCTGCTCCACATTGCGTTTCTTCCACTACAGAATGGTGGGACTACAGAAAGGCAGCGGCTATAACCAACATCATGGCTTGGGCTCCACTTTACTCCCTGAGTTCTCTCTCATCTCCCTCTTCTTCATGATTTTCTAGAATCACTCCCCGCCTGCAAGAACAGCACCCTAGCCCCTGGCCCCACCATGACAAATGAACAAGAAAACCCAAACCCCAGTCCGTACACCTAGGAGAAACCCCAGCTCTATTATTGTCCCTTTTTGCCTGCTGCCTGGCCTTTCCACACATCCCACTTGGGCTCTTTTCTTCTGGGAGTCTGCCAGCCTTCCCAGTCACAGAAACCAGACTGCTAGGATGCTCCGGTGGTCAATGGCAGCCATCACAAAGACATTCAGCTCGACCATGAATACTGAACTGGCAGCAAGGTTCCTTTCATCTCCAGAAGATGGTCCACCTCACTGGTCTCACAACCTCCTATGACTCCACGTGCGCTTAGAAAGACAAAAAAGTTACACAAATTGTTCTGTTGGTTTGTTGGGGTTTTTTTGTAAAGGCTTCATTTTTTGCTGCCTGTCAGCACTGTCTCAGCATATTGCACAACATTTTTCTTTATTATAAAAAAATGTCTTCTGTATCAGGCAGGAAGAAAGAAAATTTTATCAGGAGGCTAGTGTGTACTATTCTCTGTCATTAGAGGTAAGTGGTTGCTTGTGTGGCCATCAGGAAGTGGGACCTAGTCAAATAAAAACAAAGTGTTAATAATGGCTTATCAGAAACGGAACCTCCCCTCCCTCCCTCCAAACACGTACTTTCTTTATTCTTGGGCATTTCTTGTATGCTTTTGCCTGGTCTCTCAAACAAAAATTATATATATCTACTTGCCTTCTCTCCTCACACTCACATAATCTTGCCAGGTGGCAAACTTCAACCAAATCTGAGAGGCAGAAGGTCATTAAGGCTACCTACAGCCTTAAATGGGAAAAATAAAAAGTAAAATAAAATCAATTAGTAACTAGGTGAGCAATCCTACCAGTGCCCAATGAAGGGAAAGGTAAAGGCTGCTCAGCTCTTTCACATATCTCGGCAATAGCCTGTCAGGCTAATCAGTGGAAACACTGAATCCCTGCAGCACACGGTGCCTCTTCTTCGGTCAGCAGGCCAAATAGAAGAAGAATATGTTAGGGAGACTGACGAGGCCTGGGAAAATATGTAATTTTTGTAACAATATGAAAATAAAAATAATATAGCAAGAACAACAGAGGGAATGTAGCAGAGAAACCTTTAAGAGACTCTGTTTCATTAATTCAGCTTCTTAGAAAACACCTTGCCTCCTTCTGTCTTAGGTTTCTCAACTATTTTAAAAAGCTGTTTGAATCTCTGGTCACATGCATGTCAAGGGGAACGTTTATTGCAAGCGTCTTAAATTTTGCTGGGACAGAGTCCCAGAGCTGTCCTTATCATCTATCCTCAGGTAACTGTGTCACTTATTTAAAGGAAGTTTTTCTTACTGATGTGGATCTGTTAGAGCCCAGTCTGAAACGGCAAAAAATAACTTCTGCTACAAATCTTCCAAAGCCATGTAAAATTCCTGCAATGTCAAACAAGATCTAAATTGTAACAAGTAGCAAAACTGTATTTACATAAGTATTACAACAAAACTATACATGATACTTAAATGGGATACAGTGCAGTAAACTGGTATATAAATCACTGAGACATTAAGATAAAAAAGGAAACGTCAGAGGTAAATCTAACATTCTGAAATGCATCAATAAAAGCAAAAACCAAGCTATCCAAGCAAATGTAGTTCCCTCTGCCCAAGCTTCCTGGGTGAAATTAATTCTGTGGGACAGAAGTATCTATGTGGAAAGGCAGCTCTTAGTTCAAGGTCTCTTTACTATGCTCTCTTCAAGTATAAGCCAGGAAAAGAAATAACTTGTAATCAAGACGCCCTATCATGTCTTGACTAAGTGAATCGTGACTTTTCAAGGTAGTTTATTTTCTTTGAAGGAGCAGTATATTGACAAGGTACACAAGGAAAACCCTTCCAATTATTTCAGTGGAAAAACTAACAACTTTTGGCACTGATTTAGCATTGGATCCCAATTATTGGAAATGCACAGAATATCAGAAGAATCAGAACTTAAGAGGTAAAGCACTGATAGTTACCTGTAGTTGAAAAAATTCCCCCAATAATGCCACAGAGCCTCACTAAGAACTGCCAGAAAGGCATGTGTTCTTCTGTCACCGTCACCATAAGTGAACTGATATCATATTTCATGAATATTCCTGACACCCCATGGCTGCCAGCTGCATGGTTTATTACTCTTTCCTGAGAGAAGAGAGTGAAACACAAGTTATTCACAAGGAAAACAATCTTAACAGACGTGATGACAAAGAGCTACTTAACCAGAGCTAGCAATCAACAGGAGACCATCAACAGGGAACATCAAGATAACTTTGGCCAGTACCTTCTAAAAGTCAAACACGATTAAATATTTACTTTCCTCATCACTTGTCTTCTGTGCTGCATGTCAATGTTTATTATCATGCCTTGGTCTATCCTCTCAAGATTTGCTCACCCGGTCCTTTATACAAGGATGTTTATAACAAGGTTGCTTTTGGTACCTATGATGGTAAGTGCCACAGTCTTGATCTAGTCTGTGAACTCAAATGAGTGCACTGGTCTAATACAAAGCCCCAGCTCTTCCAACTTTATGTCCTATTAATCACTTAAATCAGGATGAGACCTTCAGGAGACATTTAAGTTGCTGAACAGCCTTAGCTATAGCAGTTTTCCCACGGGGTGTATATAAATCAGAGAATACTAGATTGGAAAGGACCTTAAGGATGATTTGCTCCAACCTTTCCTGGCAAAAGCACAGTCTAGACAAGATGGCCCAGCACTCTGTCCAGCTGAATCTTAAAATTTTGCGTCCAACGTTGGGGAATCCACCACTCTCCTGGGGAAATTATTCCAACGGCTGATCATTCTCATTGTGAAA
Source organism: Falco punctatus (assembly GCF_963210335.1). NCBI lineage: Eukaryota > Metazoa > Chordata > Aves > Falconiformes > Falconidae > Falco > Falco punctatus. Next base: position 91,422,805 of record NC_137585.1, read on the forward strand.
AATTTCCCTAGAGGTAACATTTACCCGTTACCCCTCATCCTCTCCACATGACTCCTTGTGAAAAGGGAGCAGCCTTCTTTGTAGCCACCCTTTCAATACCGGAACACAGTGGCAAGGTCTCCCCTAAGCCTTCTTTTCTCAAGGCTGAACAAACTCAGTTCTCTCACCCTTTCCTCACACGGCAGGCGTTCCAGTCCTTCAATCATCTCTGCGGCCCTTCTCTGGACCCTCTCCAGCCTGTCCGTATCTTTTTTGCATAGCAGGGACCAAAACTGAAAACAGCATTCCAGGTGTGGGCTGACAAATGCTGAGTAGAGTGGGATAATGACTTCTTTATTTCTGCTGGTGATGTCCCTGTTGAAGCAACCTGGGATCCTGTTGGCTGGCTTTGCTGCAGCAGCACACTGATAATTTATACTGAGCTTGCTGTCCACCAGGACGCCCAGGTCCCTATCCACACAACTGCTCCCCAGCTGGGTAGATCCCAGCCTGTGTTGCACTGCTGGATTATGTTTTCTCAGGTACAAGACCTTACACTTGCCGTTGAAGGTTCTTGTTTGCTCACTCTTCCAGCCTAGCAAGGCCTTCCTGCAGGGTGGCTCTCCCTTCCAAAGCGTCTACTTCCCCACTTCGTTTCGTATCACCAGCAAACTTCTTCAGGGTACACTTGATCCCATCATCCAGATCACTTACAAAGATACTAAACAGTGTTGGTCCCAATACTGACGCCTGAGGGACCTCACTTGTGACAAACTGCCAGTTTGAAAAGGAGCTTTTTACCACCACCCTCCGGGTGCAGCGCAGATCACCTGTCCAGACTGGAACGCATCAGCTTCTCAAGGAGGCAGCTCTGGGAAACTGTACTGAAAGCCTCGGAGAAATCCAGGTAGACAAGACCACTGCTTGCCCCACATCGACTGCACAGGTTACTTTGTCACAGAAGGCGATCGGGTTTGCCACGCATGATTTGCCCTTGGTGAATCCACGCTGGCTTTTGCCAGTCACGTGCCTCCTTTGATTCGTGATAGTCCCCAGGAGGGTTCTTTCCATAACTTTCCTAGGGACTGAAGTAAGACTGATGGGCCTGTAATTTCCTGGATTCTCCTTTAAGCCCTTCTTGTAGATGGGGGTGACATTAGCCTTCTTCCAGTCTTCTGGGACATCCCCTTATCTCCATGACTTTTCAAAGATTATGGAGAGCGGCCTCGCAATAACATCAGCCAGGTCTCTTAACACCCTCGGGTGAATAACATCAGGGCCTGTCAATTCGCAGGGGTCAAGCTCCTGTAACAGTCCACGTACCAACGCCTACTTCACTGACCATGGGTCTGTGTTTGCATCAACCTGGATTTTTGTTCCCAAGGCCTAGGGCCCAACAGTGCTGGTAAAGCCAGAGGTGAAGGAAGTCCTGAGAACCTCCGCCTTTTCAGCATTGTTAGTGACTAATTCGCCTCTCCTGTTTGACAGTGGGCCAATATTTTCCTTCTGTTTCTTCTTGTTGTGAACCTAAGAACCCTTTCTTGTAGTTTCTGACATCTCTGGCCAATTTCATTTCCAGCTGAGCTTTTGCTTTTCTAATTGCATCTCTGCACACCCTGGCAATATCGTCGTAGTTCCTTATCAGAAAGAGGAAGTCGATGAGGTCTTCCACAGACAGCTGGAAGTAGCCTCACTATCACAGGCCCTGGTTCTCACGGGGGACTTCAACCACCCTGACCCCTCCTGGGAAGACAACACAGCCAGGCTCACGCAGCCCAGGAGGTTCCTGCACAGCGCCGATGACAACTTTTTGACGCAGGTGATGGAGGAGCCAACGAGGCGAGGTCTGCTGCTGGCCCTTGGACTCACAAACGAAGGAGGGTGGGCGGGGGTGTGAAGGCTGGGGGCAGCCTCGGCTGCGTGGCCACGAGATGGTGGAATCCCATGGGTTAAGGCTCTGGAAGGTAGGGGTGTCCAAGAGAGCCGATCTGTAATACACATCTATTTCTGGCTGCACCCTTTCCTCTAACTGGTACAATGGAAGAAAAGATAACTTAGGCACCAAAGCTTTTCACTTGCACCCCCAGGGCTTTGTCGCTTTCCTTGATTCTGCCCAGGTTCCAGCCTGTGGTGTCATTCATGCCTACATGAAACAGTAGCAATGTAACAGAAATGCAGAAGTTTAACTTAAATTAGACCAATGCTATTTTTTTCCCCAGTGCATACCTATGCACTAGGCATGATCCACTACTTTGATAGAAAAAATAAAAATAAAAAGGAAAAAGATCAACATCTTTCACTGTGTGGTTTTCTTTCACTTGTACTTACCCTTTCTGTCACTGAAAATTGATGAGTTTCTGCTGAAATTTTGTATGTATGGAGTTTGGTTGGCACAACTGTGATAAAATATTGGAACATCTGGTTGTCTAGAAGAAAACAAATCTCGCTGTTGAATTAAGTAAAGAGTCAAAGACCATCTGCGACATTCAGAAATAAACCAAAGAAATCATATTTAAAACAGTTAATCAGCTAAGCCATTTATACTAGGGACATTCTTCAAGGAGTCCCAGTACTGCCAAGACTACTTCAGCACCATCTGTGTGAACAAAGTTAATTTCTGTGGGCAAGCCCTATAATCACATTTGGACTCTGAGAAATTCACATCTTACCCACGTAATAAAAAGATTCATTAAGGTCAGGCCACTCACAGCTTCAAATACAATGCACAGATTGTGTTTTCCAGGGCACTAGAACTGAACAAGTTTCACAGAGTCATATTTTGCATGATACATACATCTCTACAGTTGTTTGAATATTTTAACCACTGAATTGTCTATACAATGCTGGAAGTCCTTCTAAACTGTTCATGGGTTTTCTCTTGATTAGATGTATCTTCTAGAGAATTCTTCTGGAGCAATCAGCATACTTATGTATCTATGATTGCTCTATCTTCGTGCAATTCCCTAAAAGAACAAACACTGCTAGACTGAAGCAATTTGTTTCAACTACACTAAACCATTCTGGCTAGAACAGCCAATGGACTGACTGACTTTGAGACAACAGCATCTTTAGAATGTTCTGGGGCTTCACTCATGGGGGACGCAAGCCAGAGGATGAGATGTAGATAGCTCCATAAAGTAGGTTACTATACGCCTTAATTTATACGTGAGGAAATGAAGCGATACACAAACACTTCCCGTAGTAGCCTCGCAAAAGGCACTGTGGAAGTGACAAACTAAACACAGGAATAGAACCCAAGATTCCTGATGCTATTTTCTTTAAACCGAATCTGACTTACTTTTCCCCGTTATGACAACAATCAGATCTATGAATCTCCACTGTAGCATACTGCTGCAAAATCCTTTGCATATGTTCATACTATAACTTCAACACAATACAAATCTGGAAGAAACTGCAAATCAACCTCAGCAAAAGAGCAAGCGATACTGATACTAAAAAGAAACTGTGCATTTAAGATGCCATGTAGATAACTGAACAGTGCATTTACTCACCACCAAATTCAGGAGGACAGGCTGTAAATCACAACAATCATGAAACATGATAATATTTTAAATGTAATGATTGGAAAAATATAGAAAAGAAGATGCTTTTTTAAACACACAACACTTACGATCTGATGCTATTTTTTCTGTTCCATCCAAAGGGTTAATAATTCCTGGAATAAGCTCTCCAAAGGACAAATGATCTATTCTGTGAGAGAAGTTATAGGCTGAAAGACAATACAGAAGAATGACAAAACATTTTAAAACTATGAGGTTCTGTACTCAGAGAAGATGCACCTATTTCTCACACTGGAAAAGATACTAGTTAATTCTATTTTAAACACTGGTGTGCTTTTCGTTGGATTTGTGCCCATGACTACATCAATATGTCCATGAACACGTTTCAAACAAAACTCAAACCAAAATTTTTAACCAAGAAAAAATTCAGTTTCTCTAGAAGAGAACTACTAAATCAAATTATAACTCTATCTGAATCAACCCTGGAGCTGAAGAGAGTTAAAATTTCACGACAGGAAATTTCTAGTTGGCCAAATACTTAATGTTATTCTACAGTTTGGGTTCTTGCAGGTAATGGTATTAAAAAGACTAAAATTTCATGAATTAAATGTACAGAAGAAGCATAAGGCAACTTCCAAGTTACATTGCTGATTTTACAAAGGTATTTAATATCTATAAGATTATATACTTGTGTTAACATAAATTCATGGGCAGACATTTGGGGGTTTAACCAATACCAAGTTTATTTTTCACAGTAAGTCACTCTTGCCTCACAAGCAGCAGCAATATGCATTTAGTACCTAGACTCATAACCTAAAAATGAAGTTTCTAAGGACAAAGGTCAGAAATTTTTAGCCTTCTAAAAAATATTTTGCAGGAAATAGGTACTTTGGACTGAAATACAAGAATTTAATGTGGTATCTGTGTTACAACAAAGTACATCTGAGATTCCTGTGTTGTCATTACTGTAGAAGCAACCTGAAGATAATGCTAATAGCGTTAAATGTATAAAAGTAAGTCTCTGCCAAGGTGGAACACTGCAAAAAATACTCTTTGATTTCTTCTACAATGCAATTGCCCAGCTAGAACATCTTTGCAACAGCAACCTGTGTTAACATATGAATTAGCAGACAGCAGTCCGAATGAAATTATATTCATACAGAGATGACAGAAAGAACTTACACTCATGGCTTACAAGGGCTGCCAAGTGTGCATGGCCTCGAGGGTGTGGTATTGCCCTAAAGAAAGCAACATATGTTTTATAAAAAAATGTGTTTAATGAATCCACACAAAAGAAGCACTTTTCCTGAACAGGACTACGTAGAAAAATACCTCTCCCCCTCTTATTTCAATAAATACTTTGTATATATGTACATATAAAATACGTGCATATATGTACGTTATAAATGTATAACATATATACATGTAAATATGTTATATGTATATGCTTTAGAACTTTTACATATATAAAAAATGTGTGTATCTATATAAAAAAACAAATACAATCTTTTTATTACTGCCCAGTAGAGACAGACTGAATGACAAAGGTACAGGAACATTAGAATCATGAAAATCCTTACACAAAACTAGCATCTCGCATTTTTTAGAAATGTCAAAAACACATCAAGTCACTAGACTACTAGAAAAGCCATCAAGGCCTACGACATGAAAAGCTGCAGAACTGCTCAAGTGACTAATGAAAACTTTACTGTAATTGTTCTATGACTAAGCAAGTTACCTACGCTCTGTATTTGTTCCCTGACTAAGCAAGTTAATGTTCTGGACCCTTGTTTGTAGACCTGCACAGAAAGTACAATGCAGAGGCTGGTAACAGTGCGAAGGGCAGGGGAAATGCAACTCTGTCTGGAAAGTAGAACAGTCTCTCAGCCACACTTCACACCTACCAGTCCAGCCAACAATGCAAGAAACTTTCCCTACTTTGCTTGAGTTAAATCATTACCAAATGCATGTAAGTGTTGGACAAACAGAAGGTGGACAAAGACAATGAGATCTGTCAACACGGAACACAATAAGGGCAATAAGGTACAAAGGCAGCCAGTGAAAAAAGCTGTTAAAAAAAAGCCTACAAGAAAAGAAAGAGCAACTTAGCAGAAACACAAATGTAACAATGAGCAAAAGGAAGCAAAGGAAAGCAAAAGATTATTCAAGGTTGCAGAACTAGAGACAGGAAGAGAGAAGTGATGGCAGAACAGGTAAAAGGCTGAAATGATTGGCTCCAAGAAAGGCTTAAGAAGTTGGACATCTAGGGGCAAATCAGAGAGGTGGTACAAGACCAGACAGAATTGACATTTGGAGAAAGAAGCACACAAAAACAGCAGCTGGAATTACGTGTGGATAAATTAGACAGGACAGATCGCATGCCGAGATCTCTGGTGACAGAGGCTGCAGGAAGACACAGCAGAACTGAGAGCACAGAGAAAAGTTAACAGAACAAGCTAAAGCATTGACAAAGCGTATCAGAAAGTCTCCCCTCAAATAAAGATGAGCTGGCATTTAGCTCCCAAACGATGGCTCTATAACTATGTTATCTCAGCACTGAAATGGCACATATCTACACTTCATCAGGGTTAGTGAACTGTGTACTAACAGAAAGGAAAAGTTTGGACAAGCCCGAAGAGTTGAGGCAAATACAAGCAGTCTACTCCACATCATATGCTTACAGAGGACCTATCTGCAGGAGTTTTCATCCTGTAAGACACTGGAATCCGTAGCCACTACACTGCATGTAACAACACACTGCACCACATGTTTTTAGTAACTTATGAATAAATTTGGTTTTAAGTGTTCAAGAAAAGGTACCACATGGAAAATAATACCAATCGTGTGTATGGCAAGGTTAATAAAAAGTCATTAACTGAAAAGCGTAAAAGCATACACACACATAGACATGCATGCACTACCTATAATGTAGAAGGCAATTCTTTTGTTTTATTTTCAGGAATTGAAAAGAACATACTTGCCCACAGTTATGTGAAAGTTCCCTGCCACTTTATTGACATAAAGATGACCATGAATTCTGCATGCATCTGGAGACTGTAGTGAATTATCTTCCCTGTTTAAACAAAAACAACATCAAGACCACTTCAGAATATTCACTAACAGAAATAACAGCAATACAGTTAGACTTCTTTTTCCTAGCATAAAAATATAGCACTATCATCTACCTCTTTTTATTATGTTCTTCTGGAATTACAGCAGGGATGATGGAAGGGAGGGAAATCAATAAAGGTCAGTCTGATGAAACCAGTAAGCTTTTGTTCATACTTGTATTCAGAGATCTGGCCTATAAAGCTAACTTATGATATCTGAACACGAGAACAGAAAACATAAGACCACAAGTATACTTCGCTGCCCCAGGGATATTTTTTTCCAATTACTTCTACCGAAAATGGTTTCTTGGGAAAGTTTTAATGCTACAATGAACAGAACAAAATACCTTAGTCACATTAACAACACTGTAGCAAGAACAGCTTTCAACATTTATTTTTCATGAAACCTTCCTCTTCCCACACTTGTTGGGATCTCCACAACTCAAAACATATTTCCAAATCTGCTCCTTAGAGGGAGATGGAAAAAAAACGTATTTTTTTAAAAATCACTTCAAGCCTAAATACCACCTCAAATACTACATTAGCAAGTATCACAGAGGCTTTGACTTAATGAATATGAAAACATCAGCTAAATGAGAAAAAAGGTTTTTTGAGCCCTCTTCAGCCTTGCCTTAGGAAGAAAGGATGTATTTGGTCCTCAGACAGGGAGATTACATCAGAAGTGCATGCAGCATTTTTGGTGTTTGTTTTATTTACAGTTTGCTTGTTTGGGGTTGGTTTCTTTGTTTGTTTTTAAGGGGAAAGGATTTTCAGCTTTCACGTATAAAGTGTTCTCCTCTAAAAAAACCCAAAAGCAAAACCAAACAAAACACAAACCAAAAAAGCTAACCAAAAAAAACCCCAAACACATAGCATTTAGATGCAGGCAGACCAAGCCTTCTATGCATTAGTCTCTCAGCATTTTGTGTGTAGTTGGAATAAAGTGAAAACAGCAAGGTTTCTCCACACAATTTTAACAGTGCCATCTTAGACCATGTTTTTGTTCAAAGGTTCATTCTATTAAAACCATAAAGTTTTAAGTCACAGCTAATAGCAGGACCTTTTTTAAAAGTTGCTGGACAGAAAACTATTCTTTCATTAAAAAAAAAATACTTCAGTATTGCTTTGGCATTACTAATTCACATTAAGAAGGAAGCATCAGATAAAACTGACTAAAAGGTGTGTGTGTATATTTATGTGTGTGTCTGTATTATGTATATATACACACATATGAATACACATAGAAAACCCAGAAACCTTCTTCAGGTTAGAAACTCCACAGGTTTTCATAAAACAACAGCTCTCCAAAGCAAGTATCAAGTATATTATTTTAAAACGCAATAAAAAGCAGCAAGGTCTTCTTTTCTTACAACCTTATCTTCTGGGGGGGTAAAAAAAAATATAATAAAATCATAACCACAATAAAATGTGAAGTCTAATTAAATAGGGCAGGGGGAGGGAGAACAATGACACAAAACCCCGATTTTTCTTACCGTGGTGGCAGTGCTGTAGAAGCACTTTTAAAAGCACTTTTGAATATCACATCTTGAAGAGAGTGTTCTTCCTGCAGCCTACTCTGAATCAGCTGCAGCATCCTAAAGTTTACATAGACAAGTGTGAAAGCATGCAACAGTAAAACAAAAAATAACTTCACAATTAATTATTAGCTTCAGTTGCAGGTTATAAATCAAAAAGTTAGCAGGGTTCATGTCAGTATTAAAGTGATACATTAAACTTTGAGAATGGTATTTTATACAGAGCTTAAAGCTCCAGTGTACCCAGGAGTGTATTACCAAAATACTAAAACTAGCCAGACCCCCAGATAAGCTTCAGGTTCTATTACAAACTATCACTATAGCAATCACCCACACAACCAAGCTATTCCCCTTCAAACCATAAATAGTGTGTCAATTCAGTTATGTGAAAGACTCAAACTCATTTGCTTTGGCAAGAATGTATCTATTGGTTACTGTGGTTCAGCTTTGACATTTAGATACCAAGCTACTGGTGTTACCCATCCGAACCCGTAATTACAACTTGTGCTACCAAACATTTGTTTGGAAACATGAACTGAATGAGTCCATACATCTTGGCTTGCAACTGCATGACCCAATTCCACAAGTACGTCCAAAGCCAGTTTTTTCCATAACAGGGATCTCAAGTCATGAGAAAAGCAAAGTAAATTAGTGTATTTCAACAGGTTTGCACTCTTCAATTACCAGCAGGAGCTGTCAGACCCAAACAGTTCTGTCTTGTGACTCTGTTGTACCTCAAAGTCACTTCCAGTACAAATACTACAAACCATACACATGCATCTCAGTGATTTACCTTTGCCATTCTTTTTGTTGTGGGCTGAGCTCAAATACCACCTGAAACAAAAATAACACATCTGATAAAACATGCAGGAAGCATTGAAGTCCCATCCATGAAACCCAGAAAAGAACCGGGGTGTGGAAAAGAGCGGGCAGCTACCATCAACTTCACACTCGGTACCACGTTCTGCAGTTTATGAAAGGACTTTAAATAATACATTTAGTCTTAGAAGTATGGAGATTTCTGCCTCTTCCCCCCCAGAACTGCTCACTTGTTTGCATTTACAACTTCAGCATCTTTTCTTAAAGCTCTTGTAACTTGGGTCAGCAGTCTCTGCCCTTCTAGTCTAACGTGGGCTAGAAGAAGCAGTGAGTGGCAATTTAATTCTAAGTGGTAACAGACATGCACGGGTTTGATGCATACAGCAATGAAACAAGCTGAGGAGCAACCTTTGAAAGACAAAGGTCCAGGTGCAGATTGTTTATCTCTAGGGCCATCCTACACTGAGCACTACTTGAAGACAAGCTACCAGACCTGCCGTACTTCAATCAGCACAAGAGTATCACCAGTAACATCTGTGCACCACATAACACAGATGTAATCCAGGCAGTACATTCAATTGCAATTAGTGCTCAAACATACCAAGAACATCCTCACTGGGGCAACTGCTAGCATGCAGCAGCTATAGCAGCACGGAGATGACTGTCCAGACAAAAAGAAGCAGCGTTCCAAGAACAAACAAACAAAACCAAGCCCCTTCCCAAGTGCGCCCTTCCATTCAGCCATCTCCTCCTGCTCATACACGAGTAGGAATGTGGACAAAACGTTTAATTTGGACTACCGTTCACTTATTAGAGAATGTAATAATTACAGCAGGAGGTTACATTCTCTAATAGATTTCCTGTAAATGATAGATTACTTTCATACAGCCTAATTACTTCAAAGCTCATTGTATATGCAACCAAGACAGCTTTAAGAGCACAAGCTTACACAGTTCCAGAGCCTTCAGTTCACAATACAGAAATTAAAAGGATACTAACCCAACTTAGAATCTCTAATGCCATGCCATATTATAAGGCTATCGTGGTGACTTTCTACCCCTTTTTAGAACCATAGTATTCTAGTTAAAAAGCAGCTACATCAATTCTCTTTTATAAGAGCTCCGATAATTTTCTTTCTGTATCAAATACTGTTAGCATTTACCCCTAGAATGTGCACAGGTAAAACCACTTAGCTGTAGAAATCCCTAGCTTGCTAAGAAGCACTGATCTAGGAGTCTGCTGTATTTGCAGAGAGTGAACACCCAGAAATCCTAGTGCTAGCCCATTTCCCTAGCAGATTCCTGGGGCAAGTGCTGCAGACCTCACTCAAGCATCAGGCAATACTCAGGGAGGTTCTGTGCAGCCCAGATGTGGGGAAAAAAAACGCACAAGCAAGCAAACCAGCCCAGCAGTGCTTTGCACCAAGTAACAAACAATTTCCTTTTTCAATAAAAAGGTAAGAATCAACTTACTGGTTCGTAGATTAGCCCATCTGCAGAGGCAACCATTGTTTCTGCTAAATCCAGAACATCAGCCCCCACATCTTAAACACGGAGAAAAATATAAAGTCATACAGATGATCAGAAGCAAACAAAAAAAAGTTCAAGTTGAAATGAACAGTACAGTAGTAAATTTTCAGTATAAGTTACTGTTCCTTCAATCTATCTAACCTTCAACATGAACTAAAAACAAACTTCAGACTTGCATATTTTCTCACTGACGTAACACCTACAGAGATGTTGTATGAACCACATATGCAAGCTTTCTAGGATCTGTTATGCATAAATATATTTTCCTGTTTCATAAGCACTGAATACAAACCAAGACTAGTCAAAACAGAGGATAAAGTTTTATTTCTCAAATTAAAAATAAATAAAAAATAATACAATCCCCACACTGATGAACCATACAATTAATACAAGGTTTAACCTAGCCCAAAAAAGAAAATGAGTCCTGAAGATCTGCTTGCTTTCCTGGTAGAATTAGTGTTCTCTCTCAGTTCAGGACAACCAAAACCAGTCCATACAAATATTAGTTCATTAACTAAATGATGTCAAAATAATAGTAAGCATTGCCTTTAAATGGGAAGGCATCCATATGTTCATGAAAAGGATGAAATTACCTGATGGTTCCAGTACTGTTAAACAGTAGACCAGGATAATATTTGCCAAGTTCATAAATAAATTAAGAGTTGTGATAAATTCCTGCTGCTGAATTGTGTCTCACAATGAGCTTTTAGAATATTCCAGCTAGAGAGAGACAACAGATCCTTCTCTTTCTGACAAAGCAAAGTTCTATGAGATGCAAATGAGATGGTATAAGTACTTTTCTTCACATCTCCTACCAATTCTTTAGTGAGTATACACCATCAAGATCACTACGTGCCATCAGGATCAGAAGAAATATGTTAGAATATTTTGAACAATATCCAACTATTGCAAGCAAACAGATATTCTGAAGAGCCTTTAAAGTGTTTCAAAACTTTCACTGATGGAATACTTACATTGACACCTCATGGCAACTGTAATGTCAATATTGATTCTTAACTTACTGGAAAGTAAAAAAAAAAAAAAAGGGCAAAAAGCTTATAAGTAACATTGAATGTAAGTACCGAGAGACATATTACTAAAATTCTCAGATTACTTGCAGAAACACAGTCAAATAACAAAATTTACACCAACAAATATAAACTTAAGCTGTTTGAAATTTGGGTGAACCAAGATGGACTTTTAATTATTAAAGCACTCGTAACTTAAGAAATAAAAGCATCACATTTCCCTGCTGAATTTTACTACAAAACACCTAACAGATTTTGTGTAAATATCACTGGCCCAAGAGTTTGTTGGTCTCTTTACTAAGAATGTATGGTTTTCAGTATTTTAGACACATTTTTTTTTCCACAGAACTAGAATAGTGCAGTAAATTCCACAGAATGTGGTGGACCAGGACAATGTGGGAGTTACAAATCTAAACCTGAGTAAATATTTGAGCACCTTCTTCCCATTTTGTCCTTAAGACAGGCCATTGCATTTCCAACCCTAATCAGAATTTCTCAGGACAGTGACATTCAGGATAAGGCTGAGAAGCTGCTAAAGCCAGTTCCCAGGAAATGCTGCCATGTCATAAAGATCATTGGTTTTGCCAGTACTGCTTCTGGAAAAAGCTCTTTTCCCAAAAATGCTCCCATGTTATAATAGTAAAATGCCTTGTATGCTAAGATCTTTATCCTGAATGTTTCCATAACAAGGGGAGGTAAAACATACTTGTTCTTATCAGGGGAAACAAAAAAAACACCCAAACCAAAACCAACACCCAAAAAAACTCCATCACATCAAAAGTCATTTAAACTATAATGAATAAATCCCCTCACTATAGTCATATGGTCCTATCACCTCCAGGGAGTCTCTTCTGGGAGCTTAGCTGACCACTACCAAACCACACAAGCAAGAGATTAAACAGTGGCTCAAACTTGGGATCAGACACGGTCAGCAGACAGGAGAAAGAAAAGCAGCTGAAGTGATACCAGTCTCCATTGGTTTAAATTGTCAAGCACCACAGGCTGAGTGATTAACTCACAATCAAACTGGAAAAACTGCAGCAGGACGTCTCCCAGCTCCTGTAACTGTCTCTTAACCGCTAGACTATCCTTCCTGTGTGATAGCTTCACTAGGGAAATAACCTAGTTTAGTAAAGACCTAAATGTCAAACTCCCATCTGTCTGACGGGATTTACTCTAACTTGAGTTTTTGATGCATCTCTTTCATTTAAGGTTCTCGTATTTTTTATTTTTTCATTGAAGAAACCTTTGGTATTTCTGACGTACAAGGCATCCAATTAATATACGTATCTTTAGCTTGTTACCACAGCAACCAGTCAAACAGCTTTTAAAGCTATTTCTGTTCCAGACACATGATATTTAAAGGTGTTCAGTGCACAAAATCTCTATTAACTTCACGTGGACTCATGGGTGCCCGACTACCTCGGGAAGAAAGGTGAACACAGTCCAGACAAGCACAGGAAATCAACAGCAAATGGATTTTCAGCTGATCTTGGGGGCTGTAACTGGAGACAAAGATCAGCAGCAACCTCTAGATATCGCAGTCGAAGTTCTGAGTGCTTACTGTTCACCTCCAGCAGCACAAAGTATAATGGCAATAAACTAACTGTATAAACTAAAGCAAGCATCATGCAAACATGGTGGCTTTACCTAGCTGATGTGGAGTTACATATTACAATGTCCTCCGAATTGTTAGCAAATAATTCCTCAGGGGACTCCTTCACCAACCAACCTATACTATTCTGACTTCTTCATTGCAGAAATCTTAATTTCTCCTCTTCATAGATTCCAGGAAAGAAAAAAACCCAAATTAATCAACCAAAGAAAAATCAAGTTCCTCCAATATGTCATTTTTAATTTCAATCATAAATTGCTTGCAAGTCACACAAACATTTTACATCTATTCTTTCCTGAAATGCAGATAACTTAAATTATAAAAGGAATTATAATGAAGAAAAGTTACCTAGTAAAATCCTTGTCTACTTCATACTCATATTTCATCCATGTGTCCTGGTACACCATGAACTCCATTATAGTCAGGAAAGCTATCGTCGTAAATGCTATCAGAGAAACTGAGTGGCCCAACAGAAAGAAATATAAGTTTAGATTGTGAGAAGTATTATTCAGAAACATAAGCAGAACAAAATTCTAACATTCCAGTATCTGATCATTACCAGTACAATACCAGTATCCATAAACTACTCTTGGAAAAATGTTTTCATATCTACAGCATTTACTTTTACGTAGGGGAAAAGAACAAGTCTGACCTTTGTATCAAGAAAAATCTTTTTCAACAAGTACAGTCAAATACTAGAACGATGGGGAGGTTGTGAAATCCCTATATGGGAGATTTAAGAACAGGAGGAGGATTTAAGATCCTCCTCCACATATAAAGGAAAATACCCACAAATCACTGTCAGGGATGGTCTAGGCAAACTCAGTCCTAAATTCAAGTATGGAAGAAGGATAAGGTGCACCTCGAAGTCCCTTGAAGCCTCCACTTGTCTACAACCTAAGTTTTTATAACACATTTTTTATACCTAGCTTTAGAGCCAAGAAGCTAGCAGACAAAAGAAATAATATGCTTTATATGCACTGTCCAGTTAGAAGAAGGTGCCTTGATCGTATCACTTGTGTATAGCTCCACAGTCAAGACTCCCACCCCAATTTTTCAAACACTTCTCCCTCTGGCGATAAGCAACATGTAGCTACCCATTCTACCAACAGCTAAATAAGTGAAGAACTGATTTGAAATTATTTTTAGGAAGAAATCTGGTATATTTAACGGTATGTGAGTCTCACTTATCTCCAAAGCAGCCTATTCATCACATTTGCAAAGTTGTACAATGCAAGGAGAAGACCATCCTGCTGCACATGTGTCAGAAACACAGTAACAGATGCCCAGAAGCACCTGCTACACCCCTTTTATTAAATCATGGCTTTTGTTAAGTTAAAAAAAATTTCCGTTATGGAGCATGGTAGCGATTTGTGCAGCTTATCGACAGTGTATGTTTTCCATGTGCACTCTGTGGAGGATTTCTACAGAGTCTGTGAAGGGCAACTTGAGAAAAAGCAAGCCCATTGTTGATAGGCTTCAACTCACTACACAGTGGTCTACAGGCCAGAGGTGGCAGCAGGGGAATAAACGCACTGTCCTATGGGATCAGAAAAAAAACACTGACTGCAGCACTGACCGTTGCATCGATCAGCAACATTCAAGTTCTAGCTTTCAGCTAAAGCTACGTAATGATCACGTATATGAAAACCTTCCTGTCAATGCATACTGCTAAAGCAGATGCACTAATCGGTTTATTATTCTGGCTATCAATTTCCTTTTAGAACCCAGCAGGCCAGACCCACCCCAGCTATGCAATAGGAACGCTGGAGCCATACTGTCTACCCAAAGCCACAAGGAAACAATTAACTTGTAGTTGCTTTCTGGGTAATTCTGAGCAAATTTTTGTGTATTTGTGCATCTGAACTGGAAAATGAAGTCACTGGAAATTCTGCAAGACTGATCTTCTTTTCTGAAGGCTCTCCCAGCCTGTTTGAGAGACCAGTACTACTTTTGCAACAGGTGTGAAGGCACTGAAAGCCTGAGAATACAGTCTTGGTATGTTTTGCATCCCTGTCACACCAGAAAGTAAGTGTGACACTTCAATCCTGAACGGATCGGGAATACTGTAATTCAGATTTTTATAATAGCATACAATAAGACAATCCTATATTGTCATTTATAAGGTTACTGGGATAGACCAAAGAATGCTAAACTAACTTCTGGCGCTGAGAAATCCTTAAGGGATCCTTTACCAAAGTGTCATGCAGGATGGTGCTATACTACAAAAAAGGAATTTTTAAGCATTTATTGTTTTTCTGCGAATTAGAACATAAAACCAACTTGCTTGCTTTCTCAGGAACTAACATTAATGAAAAGTTATTTAATAGGGTCTTAGAGATTATTTCCTATACAATAATCGTTTAATTATTAACAGTGCAATTCAGGAAACATAGCAAATACAGATCCTTGGGATATTTACTTCTACAGTACAAGTAGCACAATGACTTCAAAGGCTTATCTGTAGATTGCAATTGCTTCTTGTACTTTTTATTCAACTGAATTTCAGACATAATTGCACGAGAGAGATTTTTGTCCTCCATTTCAAACTAACTTCTAGCAGTTTCCTATCTAACTGCAAACAATTCCAACAGTCCAACAGATGAAGTCACTGTTTCCAGATCAGGCTACCTCTAACCCAACCCAACTTAAAGGCACAATTTTCTGTTCAGATACATATAGAAAAGGTACTTCCTACAGCTACAGCTTTTTGAGAGAAGCTCAAGTGACTACAAAGGACAATATAAGTACATGCCCTGGAGTAAAGTGTTTAGTTCTTCAAAGGGCTTTCCTTACTCTTAAAATCAACTACACTTTCAAGACAGAAAGCTTTAGAAAGCTGCTCTTCATCCTGATGCTTAACTTAGTCAGCTCTTAGGCACCTCTGAAGAATGTTTTTCCTCTTTTATGAAAGCATAGAGTTGAACCCCACCTGTATTTCAGCTCATGCTGACACGGTCTCACCCAGATATCTGACACAGAGAAAAGGCGTAATGAGACAACAAATGAGAAAGTTTTACCACAGCCCTGGGACCGTGCACTTCCAGTTGTAATTGGCTAGAAGTTTTTACAGTGAACCTTTACAATGATTTGCGTCTCACCAGTTTTACAGAAAAATCTCCCTTCAGATGAGCGATGAATGCATCTATTTGGATGAGGTACTATGTCTTCACTTGAAGGAGATGAGCTCAGTCCACAAAAGAAATCAAGAAACCAATTTTGGCTAATTTCAAGTGACCACAGATACCCATCTTCCTCCTGTTGAAGTTTCTATTCCCAGAACATACCAGACTGAGATAACAGCCAACATGAATAATGTCAGCATCTCAGTAAGGCCTACCTGTGCCTCCACTTGCTGAAGTTTCCACATAGCTTTCAGGAACCTTTGGAAAGGCATCCAATTCTTTCATCAAATTCAAGGTCTTCTTCCGATTCAGTCGCCTCATCTTCAGCACGCTCTTCCACCACCTCCTTCATATATTCCCTCTGATTTGAGAATAAATTGTTGTGATTAAAAGACAAAAGCAATATTACTCAAATTGATTGGCTATAATTATAAAGCAATAATAAGTTAATTAAAGCCTAAGAAATATGTCTTGAAGAAACATATGCTAACCAACTGGGTGATCGCTCTTGCTTCAAGAAAACTGTTAAAATTGACCTGGACACTGCTGCTTACGTTCCAGACACATCCAGCAAATCCACCATTTAATTACTATGATTAATTTCTCTCTCAATTAAATTCTTACTAATATTGGATATATTTAATATCAAATTAACAAAACCAAACTCAGTCCTGAAGTAAGCTTGCTAAACAGACCTGACAATGCACAGAAGTCACTGACTTCGCAGGGAATACCTAACAGGCTGAATAAACTTGGGGAGGATGTTAAACTGCTCTGGGCTCCTATTTTCAGCCAATACGGGCATGTTATATGCTAAAGGAAAAAAAAAAGTGCATTTCACATTTTCACACCTGTAGAATTTTATCATAATAATAAAATCAGCAGTTTTTTCCTCTACAAAAACGTCCCCAAAGTAAATTAAGTATCAAATCCTAGCTCCATACTTCAGAAACTTTTTTTATCCATGACACGATCTCTGCTCCACTTGGAGTTGTTGATACGTTAAGCAGCAAGATGCTGAGAGAAGCAGCCTGCCCAGGAAATAACTGTCTTAAACTGTTTCCAAATCATGCAAATACTCTCACAACCTAGTCCTGCCAATACTCTGCATGTTTTAACAAGTTGGCACTGCTGTTTTCCTTCTGAGGAAATGCTGCACTTCACCCAGAATTTCTGAAGCTACAAAAACCATCGTGCATTTACTGTACTCTGAGAATACGTCATATTATCGTCCCCTATTTAAAGGCAACAAGGCAGGCAAACTAAGCGACACTGCCAACATGTGAGATGGTCCTCATCATCATCTTGTAGAAAGAGCTATTAACTCATCTCACCTGTTTCAAGAGCATATCAAGTCTCCAGTGCATCCTAGTGAAATTATTCAAGAGCTATTCCCTGTTCTGCCCCTCTCTGCTGCTGAGCAGGCTTCCTACTGTGCATTAACAAAGCAATAGGCTTTAGTGGAAATGGGAGTTCACACATGAAGAACCCCGATCTATGCCTGCAATTTCCTCACTACACAAAGTTGCTTCAGACCTCAGTGAGAAGATACAGGCACTTGGTGGAAGCATCAGTCAAATAAGCCTGCAGGGACCAACAAAATACTGCACGTGTGGCAGAGGATTCGAAGAAACCACAGTTAAAGTAGGCAGAGAAGATGGGTGCTGAAATCGAGTTTTGGTTACACAGCATCAGGGGTAAAAAAGAAAGAAAAAAAAAAAAGGAAGCAAGGTCCTGTTTTTTTCTACACTACATAACTGTGGTTTAACCAATTACCTCAAATCCACTCAAGAGTGGATTAAGGAAAAGTTGGAAAACTTCAGAACACAGATATAGCAGCTGTTTGGACCCAGTGACTGGAGCCGTAACACTCATTAGTAGACGAAACACCACACAGGGCTGCCTGATCCTACACAGACAGCACTGAAGTCACACAGTCAACTTTGCACTGTTTCATTTTCCGCGTCTTCTCTGCGACTGCATGTGTATGGACACACCGTAAAGAGGTGCAAGACAAATCTAGAGAGTTTGAGAGCGCTTCACTAAGAAACTTTCTAAATTGTTCTGCACCAGTAAGCATGTGGATTTTTGCACTCTAGCTAGAAGTGCCCCATTTGTTCACGGTTCTGTAGTCCCACGAGAATCACTTTCTGTTACAAACGAGACTGCTGCCCCTTTCCCCCTGCCCACCTCAGAAACATCACATACAAAATCTAGGATCCGTTGCCATGAAAGTAACATGTTATGGATCCCAGAACCAACTACATGGCAAAAGAATCGTTATTACAAGCTAAAAAAACAAAAAACGGAAAAGCATAGCGTGAACGCCACTGGCGGCCCGAGCGCCCGCTGGAAGCGCCCGCTGGAAGCGCCCGCAACCCAGACCCACCCGAGGAGCTGGGGCAGCCGCCGCTCACTCGGACAGCCTGGCAGCGGGGCCGGCGGGCCGCGCCTGTGACCCTCCTCTCCCGGACCCGCTCCCGGACCCACGCCCGAGCGCCTGCCGGGGGCATCGCCCCAGCGCCGGCCGCACCCTCCCGCCCGGCGGCCCGCGCCGAGGGAGGCCCCGGCAGGCGGCCGCCAGCCCCAAGCCCGCACGCCTGTGCGCGCCGCCGGCCGCCGCAGGCCCGCAGCCAGGCACCGGGGAGCCGCGGGACAGGGCAGGCCGCGCCGGGCAGCCACCGGGACGGGACGGGACGGGACGGGACGGGACGGGGCAGGCCAGGCCGCGCCGGCCGCCTGCCCCCCCCCCCTCCCCTGGCCGTGCCCCTACCTCTGGCTTCTCTCGCCGGTACCCAGCGCCGCGGGCGAGGCCGGAGCGGGGGGGGCAGCCGTAACGCCCTGCTCGGCGCCCACCTCGCTGAGCATGGCCGCTCGCGTGGCCCGGCGCGGGCTCGCTCCGCCACCGCCGCCCGGCGGGAGGCCCAGCCCGGCGGGAGGCACAGGCCGACGGGAGCGGCGGCGCCGGCCCGCCCGCGCGCATGCTCGCCACCCCACGGGCATGCGCCGCCCGCCGCCGCGGCCCGGGGCACCGGGTGCCGCCGCGGGGAGGAGGCCGATCGGCGGCCCGGCGCCTACGGGGACACAAGCCGTACGGGCGGGGAGCGGTGGGCGCCGCAAGGCGAGCGCGGCGTCCCCTCGCTGCCGGCCGCGGGAGAGCAGAGCCGGCAGCAGCCCGGGGCTGAGCCCCCCGAAGCCTCGTTAAGTCCCGTAGCCCGAGGGCGCAACGCGGGCTGCAGCTCCGCGGAGCTTCGCGCGCTGCCCCGCAGCCGGTGGGACGGGCGTCCCGGGCAGCGGGAGCGGCGGGCGGCGCCCCGGCGCGGGGAGGGGAGCCCGGCTGCGCCCAGGCGGCGGGAGCCGGTACCCCCGGGAATTCGTGCCGCGGCGAGCTGCTGCGCGGGAAGCGGGGCTTCCGAAGCAAACTGGAAGAGCCCCGTAACCCAGCCTGCGGTGGTGGTACTGGTGTAGAAGCTACGAACGTCAAAGCACGGCAGCGTTTGAGAAGAGGCAGTATTGTATCACGATAACTATGAAGGAAAAGGCTTTAAGACAGCGGCCTGTGATGGTTGGGAAAGACAGGTTTTTACGCTCACAAGCCAGTCTTCGGACCTGATGTGAAAAAGGTGAAAGGGCTCGTTTGCGGCCAAAATCTCTGTTCTCATCCCTGTGTTGGTGGAGCTAAAAGGCACTGCCTCTCACCACAAATCTTGCCCCTCAGTAACAGCAGTGTTCATTTATCCCCACATTTTACCTTACAAGTGCAGAAGTTCACTGTGCCCGTGTCCCCTGTGCCACTACCAGCACAGACTTACGAAGTCAGTTATCACAGGGTTATGTTACACTGCTGCCACTGTGCCCGCAAGTTCACGGGTAGCTGACCCAACCTAGACATCTTCCTACAGTTGGTATCTGTTGGGAAGTGCTGACATCTCAGATGACATCAAAATTACTCAAGGAAAAGTGATCCGTGTAAGATTAAAAAAATAATAATAATTTAAAACATAACCAAGCATTTATATTCATAGATCAGAAAGAAGAGAGACTGAAGACTCCAGTATTTTTTTATAATGAGGCAGGCAAATAAAACTGACACATCCCAGAAACACAGTGATGAGTTTCACAGCATCAGTGCAGATTTGCTCTTTATAATAGTTCAGAGGAAAAAGTAGATCCATGACAAAAGAGTTCCAAGTAGCATGCCAAAGTATATACAATTTGAGTAAAACAACTGCTTGTCTGGGTATCTACAGCATTTGAGAACAAAAGGAACCCAAAGCCAATAAAGTAGTACAGACCCAAAGAGTATTTTTTTTTTTTGCTTTTTAGGGATAGGCAGACTGGGTTTTAAGGAAGGAAAGAGGATGCAGCCACAGACTCATGTTCTCACTGAATTCTGATTGGTGTGTTTTGATAATTTTTGCAGCTGTAGTAACAACTGGATCAGAGAGACAGAAAAAGGAGGTGGGAGAATGACACAATAGATAAATAACCAGGCTGAAAATATGTTTTATCTGTATGTTTGTTCCCTCATCTCAGAAACAGCAGGCAGCTTTAGCTACACTTAAAACTCTTACATTGACATGCCAATGGTTGTAGGGTATAATTCAGCAGCCAGGGATTTCGCTGGCTAAGCTCTATTTTCCCTTGAAACACTCTCAGCACAGAGGCCTGGAAAGAGCAACTGATAGATCTGGTTATTAGCTGTGCATCGGAGATGCTCAACAGATGTTCTCACACAGGCTATGAATTAAAAGCAATCCAATCTGCTTGCAGACAAAACCAGCATTAGTTCGCAACGCCGCCTTGAGATGCCTCTTACAGAGAAGTGTCATGGGACAAAACTGCTTGCAGCTTTGCACCATTATAGCTGTATTTTTAACTGCAGATGTCTCCATAGGATTTTATGGGGGAAAACACAGCAAACATTTTTCAGAATTCAAGAAAACTAGAGAAAATTATATAGTGATAACAGTGCATTACAATGACACTATATATTTGACTGTACTGTGCGGAAGCAACATAACAGTGATCATACTGCATCCATCAAGTACCAGACTATTCTAATTCAAACTGTGCTCCTTTCTTCATGCCCCTGCATGTTTGTGTTCTGCTCTCCTGATCACACTTCAGCGGCGGCAGCCCAGAAGCACCTGCCAAATTACCTTCAGGAGCAGAGAAGGGGGAAGAAATCCAGCTGTCAGCTGCAAGCCATGCAGGCAAGCCAAGGGGCTGCCCCTCAGCTGCTGCTTTACACACATTTGTTTCACTACAGCATTTAACAAGATCCCAAAGCACCCCGAGACTCAAGTGCAGTCATCTATGTAAAAATATAACTGCCTTCCCCCCCAAAAAACAGCGCTTGTTAACACTGGTGATTTATGAAGTTCCTTGATGTGTGCAAACAGGGGGAAACCCTGTCAGATGTCTCATAGCCATACAATGTAGCAAACCACAAATGAAGCAGAACAGAAAAAAATAAAACCAAAAATAAAAACCAACCCAGCAATGTTAGGCTATGAAGCACACTGATATCAAAGACAGTAACAGAGAAGATGGTAGGCCGAACATAAACATGCAGATTCCCCACCTGCACTTCCCCACACTGCAGCGTTAACATGCAGGAAAGCATATGCAAGATGCACGAAATTAAAGATCTGGCTAAAGCATTTCCAGCCTAAACCCAAGCCCCCATCGTTTGCTGCTGCTACGGGCAGCGGCACAGGTGGTTCACAACGGCTGAAAAGGCACCGGGTTAGCGAGGGAGGGCGAGAGCAGCAGGCCGAGCGGCAGCAGGGGCTGGGGGTCGGTGGCTGCGCGGCCGGGGGAGCCCGGGGGCGGCGGCAGCGCGGAGGGGCTGAGGCGAGGCAGGGGGCGAGAGCAGCCGCTTTACCGGAACGTGAAGGCATCGAGGTGGCATTTAGGAAGAAGGAGGAAATACACGTGTAAAAGGTAAAATATGGAGATGAGGGGGTGGGAGTGGCTGCGAGGGGGGTGGAGGGCCAGAAAGTCAGTCCTGGGGCCGAGCGGTGAGGTGTAAGGGCCCGGGCGTGGCGGAGGGGCGGCCGCCGGGGCGGTGAGGGTGCTGCGGGGCGGCCGCCATGCCGCGGCGCTGGCGGTGGGCGGGCCCCGCCGGGCCCCTCAGCCAATCAGAAGGAGCCACGCTCGCAGAGCCCAGCGGGGTGGGGCCGCCGCCGCGCCTGCTTAGCGCCCGCGGCGGGGGCGGTGCCGGCCTCACGCAGTCGGCTTCCCGCGCCCGCCCTGCGCCGCCCTCCCGCTCCGGGCGGGGCTGGGTGAAAGCGCCCCCCCCCCCATCCGTCCGCTCGCCCGCCCGCTCGCTCGCCCCCCTCCCGCTCCGGGCGGGGCTGGGTGAAAGCCCCCCCACCCCCATCCGTCCGCTCGCCTCCCTCCCTTCCTCCCTCCCGCTCCGGGCGGGGCTGGGTGAAACCCCCCCCCCTCCGTCCCTCGCCGCCCTCCCGCTCTGGGAGGTGCTGGGTGAGCGCCCACCCCCGGGCCGCTCGGAGCGGGGTGTTGTGCGCCGCCGCCTGCCTGCCGCAGGGCCGCCGTTCCTGCCGTTTTGCCGCTGGGGCGGCTGTGCCTGACGCCCGCCCCTCAGGCGCTGGGGCTGGCTGATCGCCGGCCGATGGCGGCGTTTCTACGTTCCCTGCTTCACCGGTTTATGCAGTCACAGGCTGCCGGGGTCTGTGCCTCCTGCCGGTGAAGTAGCCCGGTGCCGGTCAGCCTTGCGGGGCCGCCGAGGCCGGCCGGGCCCTGGGGCGGGTGAGGCGGGCGGCAGGTGCGGAGCGGGGGCGCTCGGAGCCGGGGCGGTTACCGGCCCTTGGCGGGGGGATCACTTTGCAAGGCCGTAACGCCAGTGGCTGTGGTGGCATTTATTCACGGCCCTCCGCCTGTAGCGGGCGTGAATAAAACCAAGATGGCAATGAAAGGAGGCCTTGGTCGCTTTTCTGTATCGTTTTTCCCATTCAGCCCCACGTCTAGTCTTTTGACAGATCCTTGTCTGAAAGATCTTCGTGAACATTTCTTTTCATGCGGTCTCAGAAAGCAGAACAGCCCAGTTCACTGGGAGGAAAAACACATTAAAGCTACTTGGGGTATCGAACAGTCCTGTTTACCATTAAGGTATTGTGTAAACCGGACAGCTTTGTTCTAAAGAGCCACCACTGTTTTAATATGCAATCCAAATGTATTTAGCACTACAAATCTTTTCTAAAATAAATTAATCCTAATTCTTCTTTCGAGTATTTCTATGACTTGGCTAACATTTAAAATGCAAATTACACAGCTGCTTCGTCAGGCTCATACTTCACCCGCAGGAGAGCTGGGGCGAGTGCTGTACTTGAGTGAAGTACTGTGAAAGCTGCGGTTTAAAATATTACAGTGTAATCTTGGGGTTTTTTTCCTTTTCCCAAGAATTTAAATTGTTTGGTGTAGACAGATAACTGATTCGATGTTGTGTCTTTCATTCAGCAGAGATTTGCTGTGTGTTGTTGATAGATTGTGTGGTGTGTGTGGGGAGAAAGGGAACATAAGTCACTGAGCTGAATTCCTGTCTAGATTACAAATGGCAGGTTAGTAATAAATCCTGGTCTATCACCGCTTGGCTATTTTTAGTAATTAGATCATGATTACGAAACAGAAATATCTTGGTAATTGATCAAGTTACATAAAAACGCTAATCCTTTCACATAATGGTTTCTTGAATAGTATAAACACTGAGCAGCACAAGGTCAGCAACTCTCAGGAGACAAAGACTCTTTACACTGGTGCACATTGTGACCTTCAGTATTTCTTTGATTTTAATGATCTGTTTTCCATTCTTTGGAACACTGTTTTACTGAATGGGCTTCTCAAAGTTTCTTTGAAGCTGTATTCACAAATAATCATTATTTTTTACTCTTTTATTACAAGTTTGCTGTGTCCCAGTATAAAGCTTAGTCTTGAAAAGTACCACTAGTCTTAAAAACCTGGATGGTAGGAAGGATTTGGGCTTCTGCAGGGCTACCTGGTTGTGAATGGTGTTAGCTGGCATAGTGGAGAGATACGAACAATTTACCTGTGGTAGAGGAAAAGGGATTGCTCTTTTTTAATTGCATAAAAGACACTAAAGTCTTTTTCAGGGTTTGGGAGAGGTTTGGATAAGCCGTATGTGAGCTGATGTTGATACTAGGTTATTCATAGATAGTAACAAGATTGACATAGTCTTGCTAATATTTTATCAACATTTTTCACATTGTTGTGACCCTTGTGGTGTTACAAATATACTAGTAGATGCATGTAAGTTGATGCTCAATCAGCAGAATAAGGTTCCCCAAACTTACTGTGAAGTCCATGTAGGTAAGTATGCACACTTGATTGTTTGGGCTCTATAAGAAATAAATCCTTAGAGTTTTCTTGAAAATTATTCCCTTGATGTTCTGCCAGGCCAAACAGGTTGTCAGAAAATCTTGGCAAATTGCTAGAAAGGTTTTCTTTATAAGAATATTGGTTTGATTTTAATAATAATGAACGTTAACTTCATGTTCTGGTGTTGACTTTTTTTCTTTTACCGTGCCTATTGCTTTCTGTAAAAATTTTAATATGGTTGGTGAGAGCTGAACCTAGCAAAAATAACAACTGTTAATTAAGCTTTACCTAGTCTAAGTGTGATCTGGCAATCACCAGGGTCTCACTCAATTCATTTGCAGGACACTTCTGCAAGGCAAGCTGAAGGGGTCAGGATCTCTTACGTGAGCACCTCAACATGCCCAGTAGGTCCAATGCACCCCAACTCTTTAAACAGACATATTTGCGCAAGATCTGCCCACGCAGTGAGTGGAGACCCTGTAGCCACACCTGTGGATAGCCCTGGGTTTTTTCAGCCTCTGTTCCTGCGTACTGAACACAGACACTTCTTTCATGTCCACCTGACTAAGCCACAACTTCCAACATCTTCTCTGTTATCCCCTGCCCAGCTCTCTCCACATCTTCCTTGCCCAGTCTATGTCCCTATGATTACCTGTGGACCTTCTCAAAACACTAAATCTTTTCCTAGCTAGGGTACCTTAATCAGCTACTTGTCTTCCCTCTCCCACCCTCTCAGTCCCCAACTTCAAATTAACCCTGGTTTCCCATGAGCTCTGGCCCTTTCCTACCCTGTTGCAGGCTGCTTATCCTTCAAGATGTAGCAGAGACTCTGAAGTGCCATCTGGCTCAGTTTTCATAGACACCTACTCACTTCACTCCTAGGAGCTGTGTGTAATGGTGAGAAAGGACAGGCGACGTCTAAGCAAACCAATTACTGTTGAAATACACTCCACACAGATGGTCAGCAAGGGAAAGATTGCTTCCTGCCTCCTTCTGCTGAAAGGGAACTGTCTCAATAATAGTTTGAAAGCAAGAGGTGTTTCCTTCTCCGCATTTGCTGCTGGCATCTTCTGTGCTTGGCTGGGTTTCCATCGTACCCAGCTGCTCCTGCCTGGTGGTGACAACACTTCCCTTCCATATGACAGGGGGAGATCAGGAAAGTGAAGGGAGATACTAATTTTTCTGCTTTCTCCCATCTGGTATAATTAAGTACTTGAGAGAAAAATAAAGCAGTGGTTCTATATTCTTGATCCTAGGCAAATAGTATAAGTCTATGTACCAGTTCCCAACTTGCCAGCATGCATTGTTATTGCTGTGCTACTGTTACATTGGTTATATCATTAGGGTCCATGACAAAATCTAATAATTCCCCTCACTTATTTTATGCATGACTTATGTTTGATGCTTCCTGTGTTGGTACAGATTCCAGGATAGACACATAAAATTTAACAGCTGATAATCAGCCAAACATCATTCTGTCATACTTTTAGGTAATTAACATGTGTATGTTGATAGATTTAAATACTCTCCAGAAACCTTTGTATTAAATTTCATTTGGGGCTGAAAATGGAGAACCTCCAAAATTTCAGTTTAGCTGTTTATATTGCCAAGTGAGGCAAAAGAAGGTTTGTGTAACTGTTGAGGCTTTTGACCGAGCTCATTCATCTAACACCCGTATGCTCTGCACTCGCTGTCTTTTGCAACCAGGGACCTCGTGGGTGACCACAGGAGAGGGGCTGTGTGAGAGTGCTGTTGTGGTGCACAGCCAGACACCACGCAAATCACAGGTATTGGCAACTACGGATGGAAAATGTCAGATTTACCAGTTATTTTACCATGCAGGCCTTTCTATTTCTGCAGCTTGAAGCTATATTCATTCCGTCGAAATGTACATTTTCACATTGCTAGTGGTTTTGTGCTACTTTTGTTTTCCAATTACATGAGAAAGAAACCATTACTTCCAGCCAATGAAGTAAGGAGAAAGAAAAGTCATTTTCAGTCCGTCTTACTACTAACCAAAGTGAAATAATTGATCCAAAATGATTTTATTCCAAGTCAATCTAAAACTTAATATTTAAATTTGCAGGTTTTGTAAAAAATAAGGAGAAGCTATGAGGGCAGACTTCTTTCACTCCAGAGAACTGTAGTTTGGATGCTCCCCAGGATGGTGGAAGAGCTGGTTTCACGTTGTGCGTCCAACTGGAAGACCAGAGCCAGTGGCTCCCATGGGAGCTCTCTAACCATCAGGCTTTGGTAGCTCAGCAGCGGGTACTCTTGTTCCTGCTGCCACCACCGTTTTCCTCCAGTGGACACATTTTTCTCTCCACTCTTTTCTCTCCTGAAACTGGTCAGGTTCTCCTCCCAATGGTCTCAGTTTTCTAGTTTTTTTTTTAACCCTGTGGAATTGCCTGTTTTCCTTTTATTTATTCTTTAAATTGCGGTCTCCTGGATTCTGATTTTTGTTTATTCCACCTGCCCCCCCAAAAAACCCCAAACATACATCTTTGTTTCCAAACAGACTGTGGCATGGAATGTTTCTGCATTGGTAACAAAATGTTTCTAAGCCAGTAGGCAACAAAGAAAGGTTCCTCAGGGGCCAGAGAGGTTTTCTGAGTGCAGCATAATTTCTAAACAACATCAATTTAACCTTTGCAGAAGAATTTACTTTAACCTAGAGAAAAATGCTTTGTACAGTTTAGGCTGACATGTATGGAAAATGTAATAATAGAGATTTAAAACAGAACATTGCCACAAATTTGAGTGAATAAAAATAAGAAAATCTTTTCTTAGAACTTTCAACAGTACAGGGACCATTAGCACAGTAAGGGCACTGTTATGCCTTATTAACAGATACTGTGGTGGAAAAAGCTTTCCGCTGAGCAGCTTCATTATTTTATGTTGCAGGGTAGTGGCTGTCGTGTGAAAAACTGTTGCCATCATCCTAGCTCTGTGTATATTGTCCTTGTATGTACAAACTGCACTTCAAAGTTATAATAGAATTTTAATCCCTGGTTTACTAAGGGGAGGGGGGGAGAGTTGCCCCCTTTTTTTTTTTTTTGGTCAAAATATAGCTTGATATTTTAAAACAAAAGAATGAATGACTCTTTAAAAGTGTGTTAAGTAAAGCTAATTCAATCACTGCTCTTCATGCTGCTCGAGTCAATTTTTTGGCGGAGTTGGAAGGACCATACCCCCTGACCTGTGTTGTATGTACTTTATTTGTTTTCTTGAAGAAAGTAACTGAGCAAACGTCTTTAAAAAATAATCTTTGGTCAAATTGTCTTTAGATATTTTTTTTTTGTGACTAATGTGAAGCACCTTGGCTTGAACAGCTTAAAACAAGCATCAGTTCTCTCAGAAGCAAACCTTTCCACGTGGTTAAAATAGTAGATGTGTAAGCAAATACTAGGTTTTAAAAATCTTTTCCAGTTGTCTTATTTGCAGACTCTAGATTATTCCTGATAAAGCAATCAATATAAATATAGCTTAACTGCTGCAAGTCTGATACAACTCTCCCTTTTTAGTGGAGAGTGTGTTTTAGAAGAGAAAAACTGCATGGTTAATTGATGAACAGCCTACAGCACTTCTGTTAAAGCCTCAGAATGCAGTTTTCTCCTCATAATCATGGAGGTAACTTGCACGTGGGCTTAACGGGGCCAAATAAAGCCAGGAACCCAGAGAATGTGCTTTGCAGGGTAAATATGCTTTCCTTGGTGTACTTTCCCTTTATGCCCCTGTGGAAGTTTGGCAGGGACACAGGAGAACTTCCTTGGGCAGCTGTGGGTGACGACAACCCGTAGGAGCAAGTACTCACGGGCGAAGCACTTCTTCAGTCTGGGTCTTTGTTGGTGTCTGAAAATCTGAGGTTCTCCAAACAGCTGTGGAAATTTTGCTATGTGCAAGCAAAGAGCAGGGCATGCCAAGGGGGAAGAGTTGTTCGTGGCTCCCCAGGCTGGGCATCGCTTTGTGTTCCCACCTGGAGGGCAGCCTTCATCAGGGGGATGCCAGTTCCACGGGGTTTTGCAGTTTATTATTCAGGTATAATGAATTATCACTAGAAAAATATATCTAAAAGCTCACCGTAGCTATCCTGACAATGTATGAAACAAAAAGCAGGGCTGTACCTCAAGCCCTGAGGACCCATGGTTACTGACACAAGGAGGGTAAGACTGCTCGCGAGGACTGTGGTAAGGGAACAGGCCCCTTTGGGAGGGCATGCACTCCTGCAAGTTCATATGTCTTCATATGGCTGTGCTGATCTAACATTTCACCACCCCTGGTGCTCTAGCTTCAGTCTTTGTCCACATACCTGGCATCAATACCTCTGTGTCTCTGATCCCACGCAGGATGGTACCATGGGTGCGGTCCCATGACATCTGGACACAGCAGCCAGACCTGGGTACTGGTAATGGGGTTTGTCCATACCCCCAAGCCCGATCAAGGGTGAAGCACGCTTGGGGTTAATCCAGGAGGTCTAGTTGGGAGGGAAGAATAGGGAAAGGGGCCAGAGGCAGCTCTGGGGACCAGGCTGTTACACCTTGTGGAGGCTGGAAAAGCTCTTTTGCTTTCTTTCCTCATATGCGTCTTCGGTTGTTTCTTCCCGAGCGTATTTATTTTCTGTTTTTCTTTCTAGTTTCAATTCAATAATTTTTCTTTCTCTCTCTCTTAGGTTAATAGGCCAGTAAAGCAATGAAAAGTGAAAAATTTCAAGCACTTTTGTTTACTGATGTGAGAAGGATCAGAGAAACAGCTTTGTCCAGTTGTACTACATGAACTCACCAACTCTGAGTAAACTAACATGAGATCACAAAGGTATGTGACGGATTTCTCATCCTGACAGTCCTGTTGCCTGCTTGGAAATGTCAGGACCTTAGGAAATAACATGAAACGTATCTTTAATATATATACCTTGAATAGCACTTTGAAAATCACACTGATACTTTAAAACAAATCCACTCTCTTCTTTGTCTTTAGTGCTGATTACTACTATCAGCAACACTGTGCTTGCCAGGGAAATAATGCTCAAGCTGAAACTGCATTTCTTGTTTGTGGTGGAAAACCCAAAGACTTCGAACACCTGACTTGCACTCAAAAGGCGGAGGGCACCATGAGGTGCTGTGACTGTTAGAAAAGGAAACTTCTACTAAAATATAGACTTTACATCCTTTTGAAATGTGGAAAAGTTCTTCCAAACAATTATTAAATAGAATTTTAAAAGTAGCTGTTTGCTCTAGCATGCAAGATACGGAGGAGCAGACAGCTGGTGGGATGCAGAAGCAAGGAGGCTGGGGGCCAAGGTAGCCTCTCTCTCCCCCTGCCCCTGAGCTCTGCAGCGTATTCTTCTGCTGTCCTTAGCTCTTTCCTGATCAGATCTATCAAATTAAATACTTATTTTTATTGTAAGCTTTTATTTCATTCTGGTTTTATTATTCAACGCTACATTCTCCCAATGTTCTGAAAACCAAAAAAATATGTACAGGCTTTGCCTTTGAGAAATTAGACTTCAAGCGTAAGATACGCCTGAAGAAATGAGAGCAGAAACAACAGAGGGAGAGGGAGAAATGTAGCAAGATGGTTTTGCTTTTTGGACCATTAGCTTTCATTTATGATTTTGGGCAGTTCTTTATGGGATGGGATTCATCTCAGTACACTTTAATTGCTTAAAATACAGGCATCTATCCTAAGCTAGAGAACTGGGCTGCCCATAACCAAAGGAAAGCAGCAGATACCTACCCTAAAGGGATAAATCCCCCTTTGGTGGTATCTAAAGGTGGTAGGATGGACCCTGTGGGGATTCCTGTCTTTCTCCATTGACTATAAAGGAAACCCAGATGATTTCTTTAGATTAAATACTTATTTTTCACATGGCAAGAATAATCTCAGGCTCAAGTAAGTTTACTTCTTATTTAATCTTTAAAGAAATCTAGAATTATTTTTTTTTCTGATGTTTTTCACAATTTCAATACAGGAGAAAATAACCGTATACCCAAACAGCCATTTTTATTCAGGAAATCTGTTGGAGGAAAATATGTACCTGAACGGGCTGGTGCCAACTGCCCATCAGCCGTCATCCTGGGGCCAGGCTCTGAAGTGTGGCGGGTGCCTCTGCTCCTGCCCTCCTCCCTCACTGCTGGCTGGTGTCCGTGAAGGGAATGCATGCCAAAGTGCCAGCAATTCCTGTCCTTTGTGCCTATTAGGGATATGCCTTGGGCCTAAGAAATGACAACTGTAGGACCTGTGATGACTTGAAAAATCACGCACCAATGCTATCTACCCTCCAGCCAGCATGGGATGAGTGATAAATCCAGATCCTTTACCAGTAGAGGCATTAAACAAGCAAGAAAAAAGTTTCTTAATCCTTGCCTCAAGCAGTTTAAAACCTCCTTCTTGCTTGGGATCTTACATAAATCAAAACACAGGACTGACTATATTCTGCAAGTAAATCTTCCTGGATATTTACTTCTCACATAACTTCTCTGTAACAAATTCTGAATTCCCTACCAAATATGCCAATAAAATGTCAACCATTCTATAATTTAGTAGCATAATAATAATAATACTTTCTTCAGTTATGTCACTCTTTCAGAAAGCAGTTGACATACTGCTTACACATAAAAAGTAAAATTAATATCTTAATATATCATTTAGTCTTTTATTTCTTAATACTGAAACTCACTAAATATAAACTATCTGTCCAACAATTAATCATGCATGAATACAAACTGAATGGAGATTAAATTAACCTAAAAAAAAGTCTCCTACAAGTAATTTCCACATGCACTTGAGGAAAATAATTTCAAAAAATGTAAGTATATGAATTATTTCTGCTAGAATGAACAATCATAGTAATTGTAGAGGACACTTTGTACTGAGCTTTGCAATAGGATTAAAGAACACCTCTTTTTTTTTTTTTTCCTGAAAAGATAGGAACTACCAAAAGAAAAATACTGATTAGTTTATAAAACATATTTTGAACATATAGAAAACCTTATTTTTTACAAGCAATCATGAATTAAGGCTTACAAGCAGTCAGATGAGAATTGATAAATATATCACAACTAAATA
Organism: Falco punctatus; assembly: GCF_963210335.1. Classification (NCBI taxonomy): domain Eukaryota; kingdom Metazoa; phylum Chordata; class Aves; order Falconiformes; family Falconidae; genus Falco; species Falco punctatus. Next base: position 91,454,492 of record NC_137585.1, read on the forward strand.
TGTATACCCAAGACAATCTGCCATTCTGAAAACTGGAAGCAGTGCCACAGGTTTCAGCAAAGACACCAAAAAGCAGTGACCAGTTCTGTGCATGAGCTGGTGAATGCCATTGCAGATCTTCTCCATCACCATGTTTCCCATGGCTGCAGCGTACCCCACAGGCCACCCTGCTCTGCTCTCGCTGCTGTGGGTGGTTACAGGCAAAGCTTGTGCTGAAATGCAAAGCTGTGGCTCAAGTTGCTATGTTGTCTTCAGCTTTAAATTGAAAAAATCCACTGCTCACAGCAGTGATCCAGAGCTTGAGCTAGTTTGAATCTAGCTCCACAGGTCCATATGGGTGCAATCACAGCTTTCAGGTGGGCATGTTTACAGTCACTTCAAAACCCACAGTCATCCCTTCCAGATCATTTGCACCTACTGTGAGGAGTCATCCTTTCTAGCCCACGTTCAGATAAACCAGTGCTACTAGACTTCTGAAGTTAAGTAGCTGTAAAGACTTTGACATTTGATTGCAAACCAGACCAACTGAACAGTTGATTAATTAAGCAATTAAAGAGTTGTTTGCCAGCACTTTAAGAAGCCCAGCCTCCTCTTTTCAGTTGCATGGACTTTTTCTGCCATGAACTTAACCTGTCACAATTTTCTTTCACTGCACATATTTGCTGATGCCAGAAGCTCCGGCAGAGAAAGTTCACAAATCAAGCCTTTGGCAGGTTGCAGGCTGGGTCTCATTCTCACCTACACCTTGGTGCCTCGGGGGACACCTGTCTTCTCCAGCTGAAGCACACAGGTATGCCTTTGCTTGCTTCCCTCAGTCAGTTGTGCTCATTTCCAGATGAAACATTTCACTGTCTGAAACCCAGGTAAGACCTCTTCAGTATTTAATTGCCTGCTAAGCATGGAACTAAAGTATGTTGGGCTTTTGCTGGGCTGTTTCTCTGTTAAAGGGAGTCATGTTTAAAGAGTATTGTTGGTATTGATGTTGGACAGGGTAGGGACTAGGACGTGTACTTATCAAGATTACTGTAGCTGTGGATACCTATGTTTCGCTACAGTGCTGTTGCAGTAGTTGCAGCCTAAGTCATCTCTGAGTCTGTCCATTATTCTGACAGTATAAAATTTAAAGTCCAGTATAGCAGGAAAATACTTGGGTTTGCCTCAGACACCAGCTCCACTGCCAGCTGTCTCTGTAGCTGAGGAGGCAGGCGCAGCTGTGCAGATGCTCACCAGCATCGTCTCCCCATCACATGCCAGGCTCCCTACAGTCGTGGCAGTGAAGGCAGCTGACGTGGCACGAGAGGCTGGTGACCCTGGATAGCTTTCCCTACCTGTGGCTGCTGAAATAGCCATCTAGGTATGGCTGTTGTGTCATGTGCTGTGTGAACCAAGCCTACCTGGAGCCTGTAACATCTGAAATACTTTGAATGACTTTGCTTATGTTCCCCCTGCTCTTGGGGGCTATTTTATCTTCGCTCATTCAGCACAGTGACAGCTGTGTGAAGATGAGGAACAAGCACAGAGCCAGGGAGCAGCACTTTGTGCATGTTTATGCAGGGATGCGGCAGCAGCTGGAGTTGCATCAGGGTATGCTGGCCTTGCTGGATGGAGAAAGAGGTGGAAGGCACAAAGATGGGGGGCAGGCTGTGGTTTGAGAGCTCTGGTGGCAGAATGCTGGGTTGGTTTTTATACCCATGGCTGCCTTCTGTTTTTCCAACAGAGGTTTTGTGTTGGCAAGTCTTACTTTCCTCCAGGTGAGCAGGAAGAGGAAGGACGTGAAGTAAATGCCACAATGAACCTCCCTTGGATTTACGCTGAGGTTCCCCCATACGAGTCTTTTGCATTGATTCTGATGTTACCTGTTTTTCTTCGCCATACTTTGAGATGCGGTTGTAATCTTGTCTCTGCCAAAATTCATAGCACCTGACATCAGGCATTTCTTAGTGGCATCTTCATTAGGACCTCAGTCTTTGTTTTAAGTTAATTAAAAGAAAAAAGAACCTCCAGGGAAGGGGTTAGGTCTGTGCAAACAGCCCTGCTGAATCTAGTTAGGATTAAATAGCTTGTATTTGAATGCTACAATATTTTTGCTAATAACATTCTGGTTTTATTTTACACTAAGTATGAATATGTTTTCACAGTCTTCTCTGAAAGCCCTTGTGAGGTGTCCCTCTGTTTTCATCCTGTTTTCAGTGCCGAAATTTCAGTCATGAGAAGTTTTTGCAAGAACAAAATCAAAGCCAGGGTTTCCTTTTAACCTTTATATTTTTATTATGGCTCTGCCACTTTACTAAAGGCTAGCCCGGGGTAAGCCTATGTGCAAGGGGTGCCTTGGCGAAGCAGAGCACCGAATAACCCACCAATTCATCTTCTGCAGTGGTACCAGTTTGAGTTTCCTGGGGAGGCATGAGGCTGGGGCTGGCCATCCTGCTACAGCTTGGTAAGTACAGATGTTACAGTTACTCAGACTAATTTTGAAATATTACCATGTGATTTACATATCTCCAAAATTTTGTTAGAGTGCTGCTTTTAAGTACTCTAGTAAGACCCATGTGACAGTGAGTCCTTATTCCCCACTCTCCTGCCTGGGAGCTATGAATGACATGAAACCTTTAAGTATAAAGATATGATACGTGTTGTAATTGAGTCTGAATCAGGTCCTGAAAGAGGCAAATCAATATTTTCTAATGAATAATGAGTGTGGTTCTGCATAAATAAAGAAGAGCAGGCTAACCAAACTTATGTACTGCTTTAAACCTGAAGAGTCAAGCGTCACTCATAATCTGAAGTATAGCCTGAGCCATAGACTGAAATCTGGCTGTGAAATACTGTATTTTTACTGTTGTAATTGCATTAATGTTTCTAGTGTTCTGTAGGATATTCATGTATCGATTGTTTGGTTTCTTAACTGCATCTTCTGTAGCAAGTTGAGCCAAGTAAAGCTGAACGGATAAAGCCTCCAAGGTAGCCATTCCTTTTCAGGGTTTCAGGACAGAACTTGTTTAAAAGGACAAGCCCTGTAAGGGAAGTCTTAACATAATGGAGAAAAAATGTAAAGTTATTTCAGGCAAAATAAACAAAAGAACCTGCAATTATTTAGAGAATTCAGAATTATTCTCTTTTTAATTATTAACGACTGTTCCATGGGGTCTGAGTGGAGGGTTCTGGGTCCAGACCAAGGGTTTCGTTGCAAATCATCAGACAATCTGAGGGACGCCTGACGTCAATTCTGGTCTCAGTTCCACCATTATTACTTGGAAATCAACAGAAATCAGTAGAATTAATCCAAATCTGGCTGTGCTCACAGAGTCAATTGAAATGCCTGTGGCTCTGCTGCAGTAATGCTGGCTATGGGTATAGGTTATTTATATATATATATAAAATATCCCATTATTCTAGGATCGGAATCATAATTAATTATTGCTGATAGCAGACTGGCATGTTTGCTGCGCAATAATGTGCTAAGAGTTAAAATTTTAGCATAGATTAGCAATATTTTAGCTATGTTTTTTATAATTATTTTGCAGCAGGTGTGTTCATTACCAAAGCTCTGCAGGATTCCACCAAGTGATATTATTAAATAGGACAAAGGTTGATTTAGTTTTCTGCTGATGTTGGGATTTAACTGATTTTGTCTGGAGAACACTGCTGGGTATACAAAACAATTTCACCTCTCCTTTATCTTCTTTTGTGCTCAGTGCTGATAAGACTCCAGCATGCACAGGATGACTGTGATGCTGGGTCCTGCCACCCGGCCATTGGGGACCTCCTCCTGGGCCGCAGCAAGCAATTAACAGCCTCATCAACCTGTGGAATGAACAGCCCTCAGAAGTACTGCATTATAGGCTACCTAGAGGTTGGTTTGCTCTTTCTTTTTTAGGGAACTGAACTCTGCTTACTAACAATATTCTCATCTGCAAAAGGAATTTGCCCAGTTCGGATGTTTCTGTTGGAGTTGTCTGAATAATCATCAGACAGTGTGACATAAGCCTAGTAGAAGGCTATCCCTTACTGAGGCACATATGGAGGGTTTGGCAGCAAACAGCCTCCACAGTGACGTATAGCTTCTCAAGAGGCAGAATCATCTATGAGATGCAAATGAACACAGGGATTTCTGAAGGAGCTTTGGGCTGCGAGTCCTTTCCCCACTCATGCCTCAGAGGTGGAGACCACGGTTTGCATTGTGCAAGTGCAGGAGTGCAGTCCTGCAGGGTGTAGGCACTGCCTTGATGACCTTCACTGGAGGACATGTCCCATACAGTGTTGAGACCTGAGGCAGCCTGTTAAGAGACTTGCACCATGTCCTCTCATGTCTTTATATCTGAAATAAGGCCAATGTCGATAAAAGCAGATAAAAGCCACCTCTGGCAGAGAGAAAACCTAATGGTGTAGTCCAGTCTTTGACTGACTGGCTGGGTGGGTAGGCAGATCCAAAACACGGGGGATCAGAAGGATCCCTTTTGCTCCATGGTCACAGTGATGGGTGCTGTGGGGGACAAGCAGGTGTGTGGGAGCTGCACCAGGCAGAAATGGGAATTCCCCTGTTGCATGTCCTAGAGGACTTGGCCCTGCTGAGCTAATAAATTGTTGCAAATGGAAATATTTTCACTAAATACCAGCTTAGGCCGAAGAGGAATTTAATAAAATACAGCTTAATTTATAAGCAATTGAAAATAATTACAGTGTACGACCTTCTGGAGAAATGGTTGGACACATTTGCAGAGTAAAGCTCTGCCATACTCAGATGGCACCAAGCGCTGCTCTGAGTTAGGTAGTGCAACCATGGCTTTCTGCAAAATGTAAATACCTCTTTCCTCTTCTGAAATACCCTGAGTTTTGGCACTGCTTCATAGATGGGCAGAAAGAGCCATCGCAGAGACATTGCTTTTCTGGCCCTTAGCTGGATGATTGCCTTTTGGGTTTGCTTTTTACGAGGAGATCGAAAAAGCAATAAAAAAATAATGTTTTCACTTGCCTGAACTTATCCATTGAATTATGTAAATACAGACTCACGAAAAAGAACAGCTGTTCCACAATAATCCCTGTGATTTAATGCTGCTTCAATGTATCTTGACCCCTGGTGACCGTTCCCTGAAGAGGGTGAGAACTACTAATTCTGCTGCTTTGCAGAGTTTGAGAGAGGCTTATGCTCTTGCAATGTGTTCTGCTCTATCAGCTCACCTTAAATGTGTGTCACCTATATATGAGTTCCAGTCGATTCTCTTTCTCACCAGCACATTTTGAATGCTTTGCTGGAGGCAGGCCAGGCAGCTTTGCATCTTGCATCTTTCAAAGTTCTTCTTCCCCAACTTCCCCTCCTGATGACCTGTGTCAGGCGTCAGGACGAGAGCAAACTTTGTGTGAAAATGTGTGTTAGTCAACAAGGCAAGCTGCCAAGAGGGACTTGGATGGGATGTCTTACTGAAAATTGAGATTGAAAAAAAAATTAGACTTCGGTTGCTTTGTGTTTGAAAAGAAGCACTACAAATCATTTTCAGTCTTGAATGTGTCTTATTGTTTCTAAATGTAGGTTAAGTGGTTTTTAGCCCTGTGATTGGATTTACTACTTACACATGTTTTGAAAGGTAAAGAAAGAGGGCTCAGTACTGAGGAGACTATAAAGCTACTCACTTCAGAGGCAGGCATCTGCCACACTTGCCTTATGTGGACATGCACATGCTTGTCCTTTGGGGTACAGAAAGACTTTTATGGAGCAACTTTAAACATCATTTAACTGAGTATCGTATTGTATGTGTCTATATAAACCAGAGAGTGGGTGTGTATAGTCCTGCCAAATGCTTTGATAAGCTGAGCTCTCTCTACCAGGACTTTGTGAAATGAGATGGAGTACTTTTTGTATTCCTGTCTTGTCTTACATTCGTACATTTGTCAAATGTGGTATAGAATGACTGAATATAATATATATTTATCATAATGTTTTAAACACATGAATTATACCATGCCTGTAATTCTATATCTCTTCTTTTATTTAAATGTCAATAATTCCCAGGTGATTTCATAATACAAAGATGTGCAAATCATTCCTAATACTTCTCTGTACATCCTGAGTGTGCTGGGCTTGTTGCCTCTCCACCAATCCTCTCTCTTCTGGGTTGTTTCCAGCCCAGCTGCTGCCGCTGACTTCCACTTTCTATTTCCAGCAGCATCCCTGCCAGCCTCCCAGCCACTGGCACTGAATCTTTGCCTCCTCCTTCAGCTCCTTCTGGGATGCTGTGTTGTCCTCTCCTCTCCCTGCCAGTGTCCCTGCCAGCCAGGCACAAAGCTTGGGCATCACCCTCCTCTTTAGCTTATCCCTGAGTCCTCACACTCGGACTCTGCCCAAATCCCGTAGAGTCCGGCGGTGTAGCACAGCCACCCATGCCCACCCTGCCGTACACTAACCCGCGGCCCTGTCATCTGTGTTCACATGCTGCCTGGGCTTGTCTGCAAGCTCAGCACAGGTCATCTCCCAGCACAGCATGTTAACCTTGTCACCTCTCCTTAAGTCTCCCAGTCAGCTCCCCTCTTATCACCTTAAATGAGCTCCTTGTCCTCACTTCCAAAACCTTTTTGCAAACAAAAGTCTCTCATTCAGCGTTGAGATACTGGTTAATCATTGCCACCTTCATCTTCTGCTTGTCTCATTTTCAAACAAGACCCTTTCATCCTACTGACATTCTGTTTTTCTTCCTTTGCATTGCTTTTTAAACTTTTCCAGCTTCCCTATGCCTACAAAGGGTGCTGACAGTGGTTGGGGTGGTGGCGTCAGCCCAGACCACCTCTTACGTTGTACCTGGATCCAGCTTTGCCTTCCATTTGTACAACAGCATCTGTCTGCTGCTCCTGGCTGGGTTTCTGAGCTGCTAGAAAATGTGCAAAAGAGAGAGGAAAAAAAGGTGCAAATGATTTAGTGAGTTATTCCTCTTTGAGGCTTCTTCAGATCTTGAATGATCCAGCCCTCCCATGTATTCCCTCAGCCTCCTCATTGCCATCTCTGGGCAAAAATTTCTACAACCTTTATGAGACATGAATAAAAGCTCAACTTTTAAAAAATATATTTCTCCAAGAAACTCTTGCAAAACAAGCCCTCTTGCAGCTAACCCAGAAACAACACCTTGATAAACTTATTTCTTTGCTCTTACTGAGATCCTTTTCCAGTACTGAAAAAGTGTATTTTTTTATACATTACCTGAGGCAAACTGAGACCAACATTTACTATGTGCATGCTTTTGTGCATATGGTGATTTTCTTGGGCTTGTCCCTTATATATGAAAGCCTGAGTGATTAAAAGCACAGGCATCCAAAGCAACACAACAGGTTCCAGTCTTGCAATGATGTAAATGTGTACATCCGCTGTATCTTTAGAAAAGAGACCAAATTCATCTTTTATTCTGCATGTTTTGTTTTCTAGGCTGAACAGAAGTGCTTTCTCTGTGATTCCAGATACCCATATAATCCCTATACACAGCACAACAGTCACATGGTTGAAAATATTATCACAACTTTTGAGCCTGATAGGAAAAAGAAGTGGTGGCAGTCAGAAAATGGTAAGTTTCTTTAAGAAATGCAAAATGTAAGTGTGACACTTATTTATGTATTTGGCATTCACCACGTTGCCTTCATGAAAAGATGAAATAAAACTACATCTGTTCTTTGCTTCAGTAATACTGAATGATTTAAACATATTTGTATGTAGCAATATAGGATTTCAGAAACTGTGTTTTTCTAAAGACAAATGTTAAGCACAGTATCTCCAAGAGCTGGCCAGAGGACCTGTGGCAGTGCTGTGTTATACACAGTGGCCATGTGTCTTTCACAGGGTGCCTGTCTTTCAGGGAAATGTCATTTGTGGTAAAAGGTACATTTGCCTACAGATGTGTAATGACAGAGTGTGTGAAACACAAATATCCTTTTAAAAAAAAATAGTGCTTGCAGTATAAAGCGCTAATAATTTAGGAAACAATTAAATAAATCCTGGCTGTCAGCACCCTCATTGCCACATGTTAATTTTGTTAGAAGCTTCTCTATAGTAGTTCTTCACTGATATAGAATCATAGAAGAGTTTGGGTTGGAAAGGAACTTTAAAGTCATCCAGCCCAACCCCCCCTGCAATAAGCAGGGACACCTTCAGCTAGGTCAGGTTGCTCAGAGCCCCGTCCAACCTGACCTTGAATGTTTCCAGGGATGGGGTATCTACCATCCCTCTGGGCAACCTGTTCCAGTGTTTCACCACCCTCATCATAAAAAATCTACTCTCTTTTAGTTTAAAACCATTACCCTTTGTCCTATTGCAACAGCCCCTGCTAAAAAGCCTGTCCCCATCTTTTTTAGAAGCCTCCTTTTAAATACTGAAAGGCTGCTATAAGGTCTCCCTGGAGCCTTCTCTTCTCCAGGCTGAACAACCCCAACTCTCTCAACCTTTCCTCATAGGAGAGGTGTTCTGTCTCTCTGATCATTTTTGTGGCGGCCTCTGGACCTGCTCTAACCCATCCATGTCTTTCCTGTGCCCAGGACTCCAGAACTGGATGCAGGTCTCACCAGAGTGGAGTAGAGGGACAGAACTGTAATAAGTAACTAAGAGTAATTTGCTGATCAAAGGGGTTTTTAACAAAAGGAATGATCTTGCTGTAACAGATTTGAGAATGTTTTGTCTGGAGAGAAAAGAGTTAACTGTTAACCATGAGGTTGAAGATGTACCTCCTCAAGGCCAATGTGAAACCATAATCTCATGTTACTATGACAACTTTGTCTTCGTCTAGACTTTAGTGTAAAAATAGTTTAGTTTGTAATGCACAGCTTCTTGCTACGGGACTGAGAGCATAACTGTTTGCTTAAACCGGCCTTGAAGTTGAGAATAAAAGTGCTGTGTTACTTGTTGGAATTTGTGAGCCTGGATGGAGCTGTGACTCCCTGGCTGCCGGCGCTGTTTTTGCTTTCCTGCCTTAATAAATACTTAGTGAATTTATTTCGGACTTCAGCTATTTCAATTTCAACTATAACAAGAATCATCTCCTTTGACCTGCTGGCCACACTTCTTTTGATGTAGCCCAGGATTTGGTTGGCTTTCTGGGCCGTTAGCACGCGTTGTCGGCTCATGTCCAGCTTTTCATCTGCCAGTACCCCCTAGTCCTTCTCTGCAGGGCTGCTCTCAGTCCCTTCATCCTCCAGCCTGTATTGATACCAGGGATTGCGCTGACCCAGGTGCAGGACCTTGCATGTGGCGTTGTGGAACCTCATGATGTTCACGTGGGCCCACTTCATGGCCTTGTCCAGATCCCTCTGGATGGTGTCCTGTCCCTCAGGCATGTCAACCACACCTCTCAGCTTGGTGTTGTCTGCAAACTTGCTGACAGTGCACTCGATCCCACTATGTCATTGATGAAGTTGTTATCCTTACAGCTTCTCAGTGAAGGCATGCTAGGAAGAATAGCATTTACGCAATCTCATTTGTCATACAGTGAATATGACTGTTTGGAAATTAAAGCACAGAAAAATTAATATGTTACCTCTAGTTTGTGTATCCAACTAAAAAATTCCTAGGCCTTGTTTATTCAGTGAGTTTAACAAGGAACTGTCACCAGATTTGGACACCGCTGCCAATAAAGCTGTGGGTCAGCTGTGAGAGAATCTTTTTTTGCTTTCCTCATTTTTCTTCTTGGATGAGGTCTCATGCACAGCCTGGTCAGCAGGAGCCCTGACATGCTGCATGCAGATGGGAACAATAGAGATATCCGCTGGGTTCCTGCAACTCTCTACAGAGATGTGTGAATTGGGGGGGGTCCGTATTTGTTGCAAGTTTGGAAGATCCCAGGTGCAGCAGCACTGCTCATGGTGAATTGCAGGTCCGGAAGCATAGAAGGGTTCAACAGATCTGCTTAGCATGAAGAAAGCCCCATGGTTTTATTGAGTTTCATTTTTTTCTTAGAAATAAGCAAATAATTTTAAAAATAATTTAAAAATTTTTACAAAATCTAACTGGATATAGAAAGACAAAAGCCCAGAACCTTACCATTACCATAATTTAGAATCTGAATGATCTGAGTAGGTTTTTTAACTACCTTGTGCAGTCTCAGTGACGTGCAGCACTGACAGTACCGGTGCTGGAAAGGCAGCACATCACACTGTCCCTGAGAATGATCCAGCCACGTGCTGGGTTTGTGCACAGGGGATGCCCCAAACAGACTATAGCTGCTGTGCTGGAAAAGGCATCTTTAAATTCCCCATGAGAAAGCTGTCTCAGCAACCCCTCTAATGGGTGCGTTGTGCTCTTAACTTCATTTTCATTCTCCTTTCAGGCATTGACCATGTCAGCATTAGATTGGACCTAGAAACTTTATTCCAGTTCAGCCATCTTATCCTGACTTTTAAGGTACATCTTTTACCAGAGCTTTTATGTAATGTTATACACTAATTACTTAACCACAGGAATAAATTGCTTAGAGAGGCAGTGAAAGCTCCATCTTTAGAGGTTTGTAAGAACAGGTTAGATAAACACCTGTCAAGTATGGTTAAATTGTAGTTGATCCTGCCTTAGGGGAGGAGGATAGACTGAATAGCTTTCTGTTCATGTGCCTTCTGGTCCTATTGTCTATAAATCTGAAAATTAAAGCTGAAAAAAATTTAAATTGCAAAATTAAGCCCTAAAAATTAGAATATCTCTGAAATGCAGGTGCTCCTTCAAATTTAGTTCAACCTTCTGATGCATATCCATTATGATCCGGACAGTTACAAATTTTTTTTCTACATTTTTGTAGAAAAAAATTACATTACATGAAGTTTACCACACCAATGTAGTAAATTTCTTACTCAGAAAGTAATCTTGTGTCTATATGGAAGGTTACCCTTCCCTTGTGCTAGACAGTGGTTCTAATGAAGTATCCAACTTTTTCAGAGAATCACGTAACCAGCACAGTAGCCCTGTAGTGAACCTACAAACTCTGAAACACAGAATTTTAATTGGCAGCTGTTGGCATCCCACAAACAAACAGGAATGTCAATCAACAACCCCTGAGATGTCGTCTTAACACCTGGTTAAGAAATTCTTGAAATAATGCTTCTTGCAGACATTTCGGCCTGCAGCAATGCTGGTTGAGCGCTCCACGGACTTTGGTCAGACCTGGAAAGCATTTAGATATTTCGCACAGGACTGTGCAGCTTCTTTTCCCAACATCTCTTCTGGTCCAGCAAAAAGTGTGGAAGATGTCATTTGTGATTCAAGATATTCGGACATAGAGCCCTCCACTGAAGGCGAGGTATTGCCATGTGTCTGTGTGTGTATGAGTTCAGGTCATATGTGGCTATTTTTCTGGAGCTGAAGGTCTTTCATCTATATCCATCAGATCCACTTCCACAGGTTCCGAGACATGAATTGCTATTGACTTTACAGAAGTAAGTTGGAAAGACATATATATATATATATTTTTATATACCCTTAGTTTCACACCCAAATGAATTCATAAGACAACTTGTACAAAACCTTTTAAGCGCTCTTTCCTGGTTTCCAAACTCACATGGAAGTCCACCTCCTAAGAGATCTTGACTCCCCACCAACCTCTACCGCTGAAGACTGGGGCCTGTCCTTTGGGTGCTCATCCTGTCTCTACATCACTCTAGGGCATTGCTTTTCCTTCCTCCTGACACCTCAAACCACCAAAAGGCCTTTTTGCCTTGCTCAGCCAAGGCCAGGTTGGAGGGGTGAGAGCACTTCCTTAATCAGCCCACAGCCTTGTTCTTTTATTTTATGGGATCAGTAAAATGGCATTAGTAAGAATGAGGTCTCAGGTGACAGTCTTTATACCCCAAAATAATAGCTTCAGTGATCTATAGAGCTGTATTAATTTATTTTGCAGGTTGTTTTAAAAGCTTTGGATCCCAGCTTTGAAATAGAAAATCCATATGTGCCATATATCCAAGGTATGGGCAGTACAAGTTTTCTCCAGGGATACTTTGATGGTGTTGCTTGTTTTGTACACTGAAAGAGTCAATAGCTCAGCTTGTGTAAGACAATGATGTCGAAAATTAGGTACCTAAAGGTCTTAGGGAGACATCTATATTAATAAATAAAATGGGCCAGTCTTATTCTCTAGCCCCGAGGGCAAACGGCATGGCTCTGCAGAGCTCATCCATGCAGCTAGGCTGTCTTTCCTTCTGGGAACAGGTGGCCCAATCCACACTGCTCCAAAAGGAGCAGTCCCAGAGGTGTACATGAACCTATGAAGACAGTGGCTGGGAAAATACAGGTTGGCCCTGGCCAGAGCCATACCAAGGAGGGTGCTAACGCTTACACGGCTGCGTGCCAGCAGTGGGTCCATGCCCTGGCACTGGACAGGTAACTGGTCTCAGCCAATATCAGATCATTTTCACCATTTCTTCAGTATGGAGGAATTCTTCAATGATTAATCCAAGCTGAAGATGTCATACTGTTAATTTTGAATGAATTTAGGCTCTTGATTTCTTTTCTTCCAGAGCTCATTACGCTGACAAACCTAAGGATCAATTTTACTAAACTCCACACCCTTGGGGATGCTCTGCTTGGAAGAAGGCACAGTGATCCCCTCGAGAAGTACTACTATGCTGTCTATGAGATGGTTGTGCGGGGCAGCTGCTTTTGCAATGGCCACGCCAGCCAGTGTCGTCCTGTGCAGAATCTGCGGGGAGATGTTTTCCATCAGTCTGGGATGGTGCGTCATTAACGCTGTCTCCGTCCAGGGCAGTCTCTACCTGGTGTTTTGTGGGAAGAGGTGGAGGGAGGGAAGGAAAGGAAGATCTCTGATGATCTTTGGATTGACCATTTGCAACTCCAAGCTGTAAAATGTTTCAATACAGCTTCTTTAAAACCCTGGAATGGATTTCTCAGAAGCTGTCTCTTTGTTGGCACTACCACAGTGTTTCAAAAGCAACTGGGACGAGACATGTTGATAATAACAGCAAATACCAGAGCTGTAATGGTGCAAATGTAATGCAGTAAGTGGCCTGTGCTGTGTGCAGACTTGAATGGCCACTTGTTGGGTGCATTCCACACTCCAGCTGGGCTTGAGGCCTCTGCAGGAGGAGAAGAGGCATTGGCACAAAGAATAGCTGATAATGCAAAGCTAACCCATGAAAAATGGATTATTAAAAAATTCAAGAACATGATTGTGAATTCTTTCCCTCTGGGAACAAAAGGGGTTTTTTTTCTCCTGGAAAGTACGTATCTCAACATAGAGACATGTAGGGAGAGAGAGAATTTACAAGTTTGAAGTCTCCTTTGATATCTCTCAAAGTATTTTTTTCTAAATGTTGCTCAGTGGCTTTAAAACTATTTGGTTAAAATTTGCAAGTATTCTCCAGACCTTTTACTCAAATAAATGATAATTATATGTCAGCTGAGGGAGCCAAAGAGCTTTGAATTTTCCTGATCTTGCTGGCATACTTCAAGCAGATGTCTCCCTCCACTCCGCTTCTCTCCTCCCACCTTACCTCCTTTCTGTTCTCACCACATTGCAGGTCCATGGGAGATGTGTCTGCCACCATAACACTGAAGGTTTGTCCTGTGAAAGATGTAAAGATTTCTACAATGATGCTCCCTGGAGGCCAGCTGAAGGGACACAGGATAATGCTTGCAAACGTAACTCAAACATATTATTTTCCTTTTTGATAGGTGGGGGGTGGGTGTAGCACAATCCCAGCCCAATCCATAATGGGATGTCCAGGTTTCTGGGAAGGAGACATTTCCATGCCTCTTCTAGAAAAACAGATGGGATTCCTGTATCCATCGGTACTGTGTTACCCTACAAGAAGGAGGTTCATGCTCTTATTTTTCATAAAGAGAAAAAAAAATGTAAAGAGGAAAAAGCAACTAATGCAAAAAAGATCATTCATTGGCTTGCACAGGGTCTTTCTTGCAAATGAAAGAACAATTTAGACAAAGCTAAATTATTTATTTCCACAACAGTGAGTAATATAAGATATAAAAGAATAGTATATTAGGATCTGTAACAAATATTCAACTGGATCTTTCTTCAATTAAGCAGTGTTCCCCACTGCATATCAGGCACACTGACCTGCATGGGTACTGTACTGGTTTTGGCTGGGATAGCATTAACTTTCTCCTTAGCAGCTGGTACAGTGCTGGGCTTTGGATTTAGCATGAGAATCATGTTGACGACACGCTGATGTTTTAGTTGTTGCTAAGTAGTGCTCACCCTGCGTCAAGGACTTTGCCGTTTCCCGTGCTCTGCTGGTGAGGAGGTGCGCAAGAAGCCAGGAGGGAGCACAGCCAGGACGGCTGGCCCGAACTAGCTAAAGGGATATTCCATACCATAGAACGTCATGCCCAGTATATAAACTGGGGGGAGCTGGCTGGGGGTGGGGGGCAATCACTGCTCAGGGACTGACTGGGCATCGGTCAGAGGGTGGTGAGCAATTCTACTGTGCATCACTTGCTTTTTTCTCAGGGTTTATTCCTCCCTTTCTTTCGGTAATCTCCCTTTTCATTACAATTATGATTATAATGATTATCACACTTTTCTTTATTTCAATTATTAAACTGCTCTTATCTCAGCCCACGGATTTTACCTTATTCCAATTCTGACCCCTATCCCACTGGGGGCAGGGGCACTGAGCAAGTGGCTGTGTGGTGTTTAGTTGCCAGCTGGGGTTAAACCACAACAGGTACGTCTGCAAGTGTACGGCCCGGGTCTGTCATAAGTCTCCAGTGTTTCCCCCTAGCTGTAAAGCACAAGGCCTGGGAAGCTATAATCTTGTTGGGGTGCTGAAATCCTGCAGGTAACAAGTAACCCTGTGTAATGGTAGACAGTAGTGGTGGCAAGACCACAATAATAGGAGTCATGGTGAGTAACACCCCACTGTTGGTTTTGGTTTCAGGGTGTAACTGCAATGGCCACGCTGGTAGATGCCACTTTGACATGGCAGTGTACCAGGCCAGTGGTGGGGTCAGCGGTGGTGTTTGTGAGGACTGTCAGGACAACACCATGGGGCAACACTGTGACCAGTGCAAACACTTCTTTTACCAGGATCCACTCAAAGTCATCTCAGACCCTCAGGCGTGCCTCCGTAAGCTTCCTTTTTTTAGCTTTTATAAGAATGACTCAAGACAGGGTGGTTCTGATTCTCTTTGCTCTGAACCCTATGGTATCCTCATGCTTAAATGTTCATATGGTTATAAAAATGTTACCAAACCTATAATATCCAAACTGCCTTATAAAGTAGCTGCACATCAGCATTTTTAAACCAGCATTGCAAAAAGAGCTGTATATTCCAACTCATTGCTAAACTGAGCTTAGAAAATCCAGCAGAGCTATCGTCTTTCTTGAACAACATCAATATGAATATAAATAGCAGTAGTGCTGTTGCTTCTGTGATAGTCAGGGATTACAAAAGAGGTGTGAAACGATGGGAGGAGTAATAACTTTTGCTATATACCTGCCATATGCAAGAAAAATAGTCTTTCAGGTATAAAAGCCCTTCTTCTGAAAGATGAGCTGAATTCAGTGTTAATGTAGGATGGGAGAAATGCTCTGAGTATAATTTAATTGTAGTAATTGATTGGTGTGGAAAGTCCTTAAGGAGCCAAGGGGTGATTACCCAGGGGAGTGCTGTGCAAAGATATCAGCTCTGCTGTGTGAAATGGGTAGCGCCTTAGGAAAAAGTGAGGTGCATCATGAAGGCAGCATCTCTTGCTCAGTCCATTGCTTCCAGTAAATTATTCAGCCACGGCCAGCTCAGACCAGCTCTGGAGTGATGGCTCATGTGGGGTACTTCTGCGACCCTACAGCTTTCATGAGAGCATCCACAAAACTATGGGCCCCGCTCCCTCCCAGGTACTCTGGAGAGGGTAGGGAGTGGATGAGTGATGCCTATTTCTACCCAAAGCAAAGGGTATATTTCTACTAAAGTGAAGATTGTAACTGTCCTTCAGAGAGAAAGCAGATCTTGGAAACATGCTCGTAATCTTTCTTAACAGCAGCTGTGCATTAATTGTAAAGCATCCAACACAATGAGCACAGATGAACGTCTCAAATCTTTACAAGGATCCCTGAATCTGTGCCTACCCACAGCTCCATAATTGCATTTTCATGCTTATATCTAAATGTGCTTTTTTATGTCTCTCCTTGACCGTGCCTATAGCCTGCAACTGTGACCAAGAAGGTACGTTGCACAATGGCATGTGCGAGCGCCACACAGATCCTGCTCTGGGAACAGTCGCGGGACGGTGCCCTTGCAAGGAGAACGTGGAGGGTATCCGCTGTGACAAGTGCAGGGCGAACTACTATGGACTGAGTGGCAGTGACCCTCTGGGCTGCCAACGTATGTAAACCACCTCTTTTATTCTTCTTTTCAAAGCATTTTTAAGAGGTAGTTGAGTGCACGGATGCACACGCTAACGCACTACCTGCTTCACAAAATACCCTGTTGCTACTATAATTTAATGTCAATGTAATTTGATGTTCCTGGTGCAGCATCTGAGACTGAAAAGATGCAAAATCACTTGCAGAGTACGTAATATACTATCATAGATCACGCTGTTGTGAATAGAAGGATTGTTAAACACACAATTTAATTGAAAAGAGGAGGTTAAAACACATGAAGATTATTTTAGCACCAAACTCAGCATAACGGTGAATAGAAAGCTACAGATGAGCTATTAAGAGAGTTGGACTCTGCACTGCAGCGCAGTGTTGAGATGACAGGAGCTGCTGCCTTGCCATGAGAGTTTCCAGCCAGCCGTTCCCCTGAGAGAAGCTTGTTGAAAAACACATCCCACCCCTACCCAAGTGCACTGTGGGTTTGTGAGCACGTTCTGCCCGCAGCATGGTACTCGGCAACGTGCAAGGGCGGTGTGGTATGGATCAGCACACAGCGCGGGGTAAACCAGCACACTGAACTTCTGCCAGCGGCCCTGCTCCCCCCAGTGAGGGTAGCCACTGAGGAAGTGGTCCGCTCCCCAAGGGCAGTCTGAGGGCTGCAGGGTACCAGGGCATGTCCATCTGCAGAGCATCTGTCCGGAGAACCGAGACTGCCTGTCACACTGATGCCACATCTAAAGCAAATGCCAGTCCTGCTGCCGTCACTGGGCCCTGCAGGGGTAACCGCTCATTTCTCTCCCTGCAGCCTGCAACTGTGATTCCTCCGGCAGTCTGCCTTTCTCTGTCTGTGATCCTGGCACCGGAGAGTGCCTCTGCCAGCAGTTTGCCACGGGGCGACGCTGTGAAAAATGTGTTGTAAGTACTCAGGTTTTCTTATTGCTCCTGCATGTGGTTTTAGAATTTCCTCTCCTGTCTCCCACCTTTTCCCTGCCAGAAAAGTAAACAATTAGTCAAAATGCGAAATAATTTTACAGCTGTGTGCTCCCATTTTGCATTGATACATCTGGTTTGGTTTTTACTGCTTGCAAACATTTGTGCAATAAAATTGCAATAAGAGGAACACTCCCAGGAAGGAAAGGAAATGCAAAATCATGTCTTCAGGCCGTCTTTACTGTTTACAGAGCAACTTGCTTGCACAAATGGGTATATATCTGGCTCTTCTTGCAGTGGCTGAGTGCAGAGGAATGAAGCTGGGTTAATTATCATTGATAATATCCAGCTGTGGGCTGGCTTCAGGGGCGGTGGGCTGGCTGATGTAGACAAGGTGCAGCTGTGGCTGGTTCTGTTGAGAGGTTGGGCAGCCGAGGAAGAGCGAGGAGGAATAAGTAGAGAGAAGAGAGAACATGAGCGTGCCCTGGGTGAGGAGAGATGAGAGAAGGCAGCAGAGGGACTGGCATGAACAGTATGTTGGTATGAGATGGTAAAAGACCTTGTTGCAGCGTGAGAGTTTGGAGAGCACTGTGACAGCTGGGCACCCCTGTAATCTGGTAAAAGAATCTCCCACAGCCCAGCACAAGCAGCAGCACAGTAGTGCTCCAGAGCATCGTTCGTCCAGAGGAATGAGTTCTGTTGTGCTTTAGATACCTAAATATTGAAAAAAAAAATTTTTTTCTTTTTATCCCAGGTAGGTTACTGGGGTCTTGGCAACAGCTTGTATGGCTGTTCTCCATGTGACTGTGATATTGGTGGATCCCAGAATAACTTGTAAGTTAATGTTCTTCAAGTCCTTTCTTGGTTTTAATTTTTATAAACTTTTAGGCTAGATTTTCTGATTAGGTTAATAGAGTCTCAGTACAAATGGGAAAATAGACTGTAGATGTAATTTCATCGCATACAAGCAGTGTAAAGTTGGGTTGAGATCTTGGAAATTTATTTGCGATAAGAGGATTTACCTTTTTCCTTTGAAGCCAACTTTGAATCACTTTGAGCCAAGTTTTGGTTAATATAAAATATAAACTGCATGGTTTGAGAGAACCAAAGGCCTTAATATTAGTAGAAATTAGAAGTAAATTAGAAGTAACGTTTTCAACTTTGCTTCCTACATCTACTTTAAAAGCTAAAAATATCTTAATTTTTTCTGACATACTGGTTCCTATTCAAAATATATCATTTTAGAAGCAAGCTTGATTTCAGTTGGGCTCCCCCAAAAGTCTAGTGGGCAGGGGTCTTCGCTACTTCAGACACAGGAGCACATAGTCCAATGCTGTAGAGCAGCTCCTTGTGAGCAGGTAAATCAAAGCTAGTAATCATATGGTGTGTTAAATAAGAGTGTAAGTATATGAAAACTATCATGTTGCATCAAATTAAAGGTCATTCTGATCTCATGTCCTGCCTCCGAAATTACAGGTGCTTAACAGCAGTGATAGATACAGTAATAGATATAGAAACAGATACAAGAAATGGATACAGGAACAGATAGTAATGGATGCTCAGTAAACAAAAGGATCTGTGCTTCAGGTATGGAATGGACAGAGAAAAACAAAACATGTCGTATCTCCTAAGCGATGAAAAAATAGCACTGAATAAACCCAGCATCACAAATGGAGCGGGTGGGTGGTAGGAAGAAGTTTGGTACGGGAGGCAGTCCAATAATGGAAGAAACGAAGGGAATCTGAATCAGGGGTGGAGCTGAGCTGCTCTTGTGCTGTGAGGACCCAGCCATGCCGCACTCTGACCTCTTCCCTTTACCAACTCTTATCCTAGGTGCTCACCAAAGGACGGGCAGTGCAAGTGTCTTCCCAACATCGTTAGCCGCCAGTGTAATGAGCCAGCCCCAGGCTACTTCTTTTTACCCCTGGATTACTATATTTATGAAGCTGAGCTTGCAAAGCCCCTTTCTGGCTCTGCGCCCTTGGTACGTAGTTGGCTTTTTAGGTGTCGTACTGAGAGGGAATACACGCAGTGGTGGCACAAGAGCTGAGGCTGAGGTGAGGAGCCCTTGCCTGGGGAGCAGCCGGAGTGGCTCTTCAGCAGGAAGATGCAAAGCAAGTCCCTTGACTGTCCCCAGTTCATTCTTGTTCCTCACGGGCATGACTGTCCCATAACTGTGGCTGTTCCCAAGGGTCAGTTGCTACAGTATTCTGTGACCTGCAAAGCTGTCCTAGCTGCTCCTCAAGAACAGGCTGGTCTAGCATGAATTGGAGAAATTAATTTAATTATTTAAATTAGAGGAAAATGTTTGAGTTGCCAACAGCTATCATGAACTGTGATATTTCTGGGGATCTCCAACAGGGGAAGAATAAAATTCCTCTCTGCTCCATTGGACTCACTCCTGCTGCCTTATATAATGGCACCGACTGCAGCCCAATTTCCTCAAGAATTTGGCATCCATTTATAGTGTTTTTTAAAAAATTAATTTCTATTTATTTTTTTTCTCCTTGACATGGAGGTAGTTGTTCCCCATGCAGAGTACAAGTCTGGAATGCATCTTTTCTGCTGTCTATGTTTTCACTAACATTTCTTCTCTGATGTGTTGTTCAGGAGCTGTAGAGAAGAAGTAAGAAAAAATGTTTATTTGCAGGTCATATCCGCAAATATTTAGCTATAAACACAACCAGTAATCATTCTACAGTCCAATAATTAAATGGAAAACAGATGTCTGGGACATAGCTTATGAGGAAGTACAAGTTAATTTTAAGGGATTGAGGAAAAGGATTTCCAGCAGCTGCTGGGTCATAGCTTAGAGTTTTGCCCAGCAGAGAACAGAGCTTGTTTTAAGAATGTGGATTTTCATTTAGCTGCTTACCTACCCGTCAAAATTGTTCAGACAGTGCTGTCCCGCTCTCATTACTTCATAGGTTAAACCAAGCACTCTTCCAAGGTGTGACATCTACTTCCAGAAACAAGGCTATGAGTTCATGATTGAAAATGGAAAGATTGTGTTAAACAGGAGCAAGAAACGTAGCGTAAGAAAATCTGGACTGGAACAGGTAAATTGGTACTTGAATAGTTACTGAAGATTACACCAAATAGTAAAATTTTATTTTGCAACAGAGGTCAATGAAGTGTCTGAGCACGTGGAATTCGCAGTTCCAGACATTACAATCCTGACACAAATTAAATCAATTTTTTTGGTACACAGTTGGGCCAGGCACTCCATAATTCACACAGACAGATTTGGTATGCTATGTCCAGTGCCATTGTAGTCTCAGGTTCAATTAAATGTTTAGAAGAGAAGAGCCCCCATGAAAGGTAAAATCTGTTCTATGTTTGTTTTGCTTGCAAGATGCCTCCAATATTTTCTGTTTTCCAACAAGTTTACCAAGACATTAACTTAGAACCTACTGCATTTAAATGCTGTCAGCTTTGTAGTTTTAAGTATTGATACTTATTTATTCATCTTATAATGAAAAGTCCAGCCACATATGAAATAAAGCTTAATTTGTTTAAAGTTTGCAATGTAAATGCTTGGAGATGCCAAATATGCAGAGATGAATGGGTTATTCCAGTCGCTCCTGCTGCTGTTCTTGCAAAGCTACAGGAAGCTTTTATTATATGTGACCCTAAACATCATACATTTGGGAGAGTTCCTAGATTGTTGAACTCGAGCTTGTTCTGAAAATGAGGTTGACTGATGGCCAAAATAAGTAAACAAGGCAAAAATATTTCCTTTCTCTTTTCTGAGTTTGTTTTTTTGTAATTTGGCTCTGTGCGTTGTTGAAACTGTCACTATGACTTTGCAGGGTGTGATGCAATTTGGACAGGACGCGGCTGTGACGGTGGTTTTCAGACAGCCCAGCGCCGGTCGGTCTGTCACATGGACAGGACCTGGCTTTGCCCGCATTCCTAGCGGAGCTGGGCTGAGATTTGCCATCAACAACATTCCCTTTGCTATGGATTTTGATATCACGATTCGTTATGAGCCTGAGGTACTTGTGATGTCTTGTGTGTCTTGTGATGTTGTGATAAATGCAGGGTCTATTTGGTCAATAATGGGACACAGCAACTTGTCCCACTCCTTAGATTTAAAATTAAAATAGGTCGTCTTTTCATCCTTATCAGCCAAGCAACATGCCCTCCACTGATCCCCTTAACCCTTTCCACACAAATCTGAAAAATCAGCACTATAAGTGTTTTCTAAGCATCAGCCAAGATTTCATCTTCTGGAGTTCCTCTTTTGGTACCTTTGCTTGGACTGGACTTTTGTGCACAAATCAGACACATGCAAAATGCAGCTCCTTTCAGATAGACATCCTGTATTTCTAGCTGGGATTTTCTGGGCAGGAAAATGTGCACAGGCAGGAGCAATCTGATAGATACTTATCCAGGTTTTGCATTTATTAGATATTTGCAGACATTCAGCTTCTCGGTTGCTCAGGCTGTGCTGAGATGCGTGAAAATTGTAGGAAAATAGCCAAAATCATATTTGTTGCTTGAGCAAAATGTCTCAATGATGAAGGCATGTCTGGGAAAATCTGTTAGCCTAAATTTGGTCAAATCCATGTCTGCACCCACGTCTTCAAAAATCCAGGCAAGTGTTTTCTCGGTACCAGTGTCTGTACATGCCTTGCTCTTTTTGCTTTGCAGCTCCCTGGGACAATCCCACCGCTTGAGGTCCTCTTTCTGTCTATTGTGCTCTATTCTCTTACTGTCATTCTGAGGCAAACAAAACCCCCTGTGAGAACAATTTTGCAGTGGGCTGGTTTGATGTAGCTTTTTTCTTCTTGAGGGTTAGCTTAAACAGCTGAATTTTAAAGACTTTGTACTAAAAGTCTTTTATGTTTGTTATTCCTTATTAGATACAAGAGGCAGATAATAAAGGGTATCTCCGGAACAACACTGTCCTGAGAAAGGAAACAACTCCAACGACTTAGGAGAGCTGTTTCCATTTGCACCAGCTGAGGTCCCATTTCTGTCTCTGTTCTTCAATTAGCCATTGCAAATACAACACATTTTTCACAAATAACTTTTTTTTTTCAGTCCTGTAAAGAACAAAGAGAAAATCTGTTTTGTGTATTGCAGCATGGAATCATTCAGATGGCTTTCATTAGCCCTGGCAAGGAGAAAGTGGGTTTTCCAGATATGAAAAATGATCAGAATTTTGTGTCCTTTGTTTATAGTCCTTGGAAGACTGGCTAGCAAGTGTTGCTGTTCAACCTGTTGGTATTTTGTCAAGTCAACACTGCAAAAACAAGGGCCTTTCACAGGAGCCACATGTGTTGCCTCTCCCAGCTACGAAGAGGTCTGACTGTTCCTGTCTTTTTGCCTGTAGATTTTCTGTGTTCAAAACCTTTACTGGAGTGCTGCAGAGTGATAAATGTATGAGAAAGTGGGAACATTAGGAACACATTGTGGCCTTTCATGTTGCTGTCACACCACAATACTATGTAGGCTCTAAGGAAGAGTCTGATGCTCCAGTCCTCAGCCTGGCAAAGGCTTGCCCAAGCCAGAAGAGCAGCCTGAGATCCTGCTGGGGCTAGTCATTGCTTTGGTAAAGATCCAGCTGCAGGTATTTCAGTATAAGAAAGGAAATACTGACTTAGAGTCACTGTCCTAGCCTATTTTCAAAACCAGCTTTTCAGCTTGAACCTATGGAAAGAGTAGAGAGGGACCAAGAGGATGTGACCAGTTTCGGTCAAACAGGGACAGGAAAGGACAAATATGAACCGTGAGTTGCAAACTCCTCTGCTTGAAGTAGTAAAACCTGCCATTTTCAGTTTAATCTCACCAAGTTTAAGATTCACTGGTGAATCATCCAGGCATGAGTCGTGCAGGTTTCCCAAAGCCTGCAAGCAGGGGGGCTGGGTGGGCTCCCGGCAGCAGCAGGGCTTGCTCTGGGCTGTAGGTGTTAGGATGCAGGCACAGAGGGAAGGGAGAGCTCCCAGCATCCTGTAAACTTGCCTTGTCCTGACTCCTGCCTATAACTGTGCTTTATTTCTGCTAAACAGGATTGCACTTTTGCAAACTACAGTCTGCCTGGAGCCAGGAACAGAATATTCTGTGGATGTGTATTTTTCTCAGCCCTCTGCCTCTGACCCAAAAGTGAAATCTTTCATCTTGATTGACTCGGTGAGTAGTTCTGTCACAATTCCCTTGAGGCTGTGCCTATACCAGTGTGATTTATTTATTTATTTATTTTACTCCAGATACTTCAAAATAATTTATAATGTCTTTTAACAGAAATTCAGGGAAGTGTGCTTCTGCTTACCTCTGTTGGCACTGTGTTTGCATATTTTTGTATGGAAAGACAGGATTGTTACTGTTTTAATTTTCATGGAGAAATACCAAAACAGCTCATCAAGTTATATTTGTTGCATATGTTAACAATCAGAGTATTTATCCCTATCTGTTGCTCATTTATTATGAGCACGCTCCACATATGCTGACAACATGCTGTGGTCAGGGGTATAATAAATTTATGCAGTCCTTCATCACTTAGTTTTTTTAAAAATCTCTGTAATTTGTCTAAATCTAATTTTAAAATCATGGATATATTTAAAGATTACATTGGAAAAGTAAAATTACTTCTGTACTTTCCCAGAAATCGGGTGCAGACATCTCCCAAGTTTCCACCAAGTCAGGAGCTGGGTGTTAGTTTTGGGTCCTTCTCTTGAGAAAAATATTTTTAAGTCCATTACTCTAATTTCTTCTGTAGAACTGGACCTGACAAGGGCTGGCCATACTTGGACATAGACCCTTCAGATGATTTTTCTCTGTCTTGGTAATATGAGTAAAAAAAAAGCCAGATACTGGTTTTGGAATCATCAACATGTCACCTCTTAGAATCAAAACCAGTTCTAAGCATATATCTGTCTTATTATAATCTTATTCTTTTATATACAGAGTCTCTTTTATTTGAAGAACTCAGGGAATGTCTAGACCTTCAGAATAAATGTGAATTTAGATGACCAAGCAGCACAACAGCAGATTTGGAAACGTAGTGCTCTGGGCCTCTGTCCTTGCAATGCAGAGCACAGTAAGGGAATGTGGGAAATTCTGGTTTTCAGTATATCTAAGCAAAAGTATTTTCTTTTCCCTTTTTAATGCCAAAGCTTGGACTTATTCCCAGAATTGGCTCCGTGGAGAACTTATGCAGTGAAAAGGATTTAGATGAGTACCAGAAGTATCACTGTATTGAAATTGCATCAGAAGTTGGACCTCATGTCCTGCCTGAAGCATGCGCACGGCTCATAGTGAGCATGTCAGCTCGTATTCACAACGGCGCCGTTGGTAAGGAGCAGCCTGCACAGGCAGCTCTTTTGGACAGTTACTGGTTTTCCCTTGAGTTTATAGAATATGTTGGCTGGAGAGCTCCCAGCCCATGGTGGTGTAGGTAAGTGAGGCCAATCAGCATGTGGTATGTATGGACATGCAGGATACGTCCCCTGAACCCTGAGTGCTCTGCAAACACCTTTTGGTGGCATGGCTCTTGGACTCCATCACACCTGATGAGCTTCATGGAGCAGCAAGATGGGGACCACGGCAGTGCTCATGTGTTTTCTGAACAGCATTTCAGTCAGATGCGGCTTCACCAGATAGCCAAAGCAGTAACTTTCCTACTTTTCTTGCTGCTGTAAAATGACAGAGGAGTTTTCAAGCCCCCTCCCTGGATGCTGCAGGCCAGCTAAATGCCCTGATAGGAATCCAGGCATGCTGGCACACAAGCTGATGGGCTGGAAAAGATTCACCAAGAAAACCTTGGAGGTGTCCTGGCAAGAGGGTGGTGGGAGATGGGGTTTGAAGCCTCAGGCAGTCTTGTGGACCCACTGTGGAAAGGGCAGCTGGGCTCGGTGGCTTAGGAGACTTACCTGGTGTTGGGGCCAGAGAAATGGAACTTCTCTGCACTTCCAGTAACAGGAGGGGCCTTCCTGGACAACTTTGGTGGCCAGCTCCTTCCAGGGAGACTTGACTCCAATGGGCCTGATAGTATTTGCTTGGTTTGGGCTATTTTTAGAAGGACCAATGCCTTGCTCACACAGCATGTGATGTGGTCATGGCTCTATAGGCACAGACCCTGCTCATTTAAGTTTGGGCTGTGCTGAACTCCCCATTAGTTCGATTCCCATAGTGATGGGACTCTCCCAATGAAACATGGCACTTGGCTTTCTAGCGTTGACATCTGAGCATCCTAGACAAACACCCTCTGTGGGTTAGCAGACCAGGTTCATTCAACAAATTAGTCCAAGGTGTCCAGAAAGCAGCAAACAATACACAGGTGCAGGCTGTATAGTACTACTTGCAGGTTATGTCCAGTGCTGCAGCTAGACATAGATTTATAGCAAACCTTTCTAAACTTCAGGATATCTCCATTTCGGATCTACATTTTGCTATGCCCTCTTCTGCCCTATCCCAAATATGCACTGAAGGTGATGCCCTGAAAGTGGCAGCTCCAACACCGAGACTTGTGCTAGTGCCTGATACACCATCACCGGTGATGCTACAGCATCAAATAATCCAAGCTATGGCCATCAGTGGTTAGGGAACCCCGATAAGAGTAATCAAGCTCTTTCTTTCCCATGTTTAAGTGCAAGTTTACGAAGGCAGTCACACTCCCTTATAACCAAACCTGTTTTCATTTTCTTTCCCCTTGGCAGCATGTAAGTGCAATCCCCAAGGGTCGCTCAACGCCAGCTGCAGTAAACTGGGAGGCCAATGTCAGTGCAAAGCCAACGTCGTGGGACGCTGCTGTGACACCTGCTCTGCGGGCAGCTATGGCTTCGGCTTCCACGGCTGCTACGGTGAGTACTTGGCAGCTAGCACCAGTGCCAGTATCTGGCTCTTCATGCATACCCCGATATTTTTAGAGCTTTGGATCCATGATTATGTGTGAAGCAATATGAAAAATGTTTCCACAAATAATGGATTTTCCATGCCTGCTGTTCGCGCTGCCTTTGAGCAGTCTCAGCAATGAGTAGGGTTGTGGGAATAACTTCAGGACACATCTTTGCTTTTGGTGTTTTCCAGAATGTGAGTGCCACCCGCAAGGCTCGCTGAGCTCGCTGTGTGACCAGGTGACAGGGCAGTGCTCCTGCCGCCGGGAGGTGGATGGTCAGCGCTGCAGCCGATGTCTGGCTGGGTATTTTGGATTTCCCCACTGCCGTCCTTGCCTGTGTAACGGCTATGCAGAGTTTTGCGACCCGTTGACTGGAGAGTGCCTGAACTGCCGTGGGTTTACGGCTGGAAGCCACTGTGAAAGGTAAGTTGATGGACAGTGCTGCAAAGCTCACCCAAACACTGGTGCTCTTTGAAATGCGTGTGTTGCTGGAGGCCCACCTACAATGCCGTGAATGCATTGCTGACCTTAACCAGAAACACGTACCTAAGCTCAATATTAAACTGGGTGTAGCTGCTGAATGGCAGGTACCTATGGCAGGTTTGACAGATGCCTGTGGGGGGACTGCGGGCATGGCACGCAGACAGCATTGCAGTGGGCTCTCTGGAAGAATGCATTTGAGACACGGGTGCCATGGCACCATGGGGTTGGAGACATGTGCAAAGCACTGTGTATGAGATCCGCTGACTCCTGCTAGCTTTTACATTGCCAAGAGACTAACCTCGTGCTGAATACTCATTTTAATACCTGCAGTTATCTCTGAGGAGCTTAAATACACACGTACTGTTTTCTGGTCATATTAGTTCCATATGACCAGCAAATCACTTTTCCCATGTGTTCCAGCTCTGTTCAAAACAGTGCTGCTCTTTTTTATTTTATACAGTGGCGACAGCATCAGAGCTCAACATGGATGTCAGAGTTAAATTCTTTAGCTGTTTAGTTTAGTTTGGCTAGACTGTACCTTGTAATTCACTTTTAGTATTTCCCCATGAAACCTACTGAGGTTTTCTTGCAGTGCTTTTGGACGATACAGCCTTCGGCTATTGTGCTTGTAGGTGGCAAATATATTAAAACTGGGAGACTGAAATACTTGTTGCCCTGTGCCTCTACAGGAGCTCCAGACCCCAGGGCAAGGATAATTGAATAGCCAAGACTTTTAGCCTGGCTTGTATACATAGAGAGAACTGTGTTCCCATTTGTTCATAGTAAAGCAGATCAAAGACAGAGGATGCTTCAGAAGGTGCTGTGTTGCTACAGCTGCAGGGCTACAGGGGGCTGGGGCGCAGAGGTGGTGGTGACAGATGGGATGGCAGGGGTAGCTGAGCCCCCAGAGCTCCCTGCCTGTATGGGTAAGAGGACAGCCACCACTGCCTTGAAACCCCACGCTTGCGGAACATGTCAGACAGAGCATGGCTGACTTCAAAATATATGCTGCATCTAAAACATGCAATATTCTCCGAGTGCTCTGAATGAATCGTTGCTTTTTTGCCCATGCCAGGACTTTCCAATGTCGTCCCAACCACTTTGTGTGTGTGTATGGAAATAGATGAATGTGTGTGGTTCTAGGCGAATATGCAGAATTTTTACATGGCAGCTTTAAGCTGTCTATGCAGAGCATGTGTGGTATGTCATATGTATATATTATAATTTAGAATAAAATTGTTCCAGAGTAGGTGAAAGTCTTCAGAAATACTCTTTGAAAAGAAAGGATATGCTTTTTCTTTTTGCTCCAAATTTTGGGAATACAGCTCTGATTTTCCACTTTAGAACATCTTTGAAGCTCAGTATATCTGTAACCAGTTAATGGGGATAGTATTACAATGACCTGGAGTGTTAAATTAATTATACATACATTACATTGGTTCAGCTGAGGGGACTGAAAAGAGTACTTGACAATTTCTTCTGCTTTGTGTTGACTGCTCTGACAGGTGTGTGGATGGCTATTATGGAAACCCTCTGAACGGAGAACCCTGCCGCCCATGCATGTGCCCAGGGGCACCTACAAGCAACAGGTATTTCGCACATTCCTGTTACCAGGACTCCCAGTCTGCACAACTGGTCTGCAATTGTCTCGAGGGATATTCAGGTACAAAGCAAAATAAGGACTCGTTTTGATTCTTTTAAAATTAACATAAGAGAGAAAAATGACCATCCTCAGCTTATCCTCTGTTCAGAAATGACAAGTGAGGTAATGGTAATGGCATAGGTAAGGAAAGTTAACGCTCAAATTTACTGAAATTATGTGAGGAAGTCCTGACTGAGGAGAGTAGGGATTATGCAATTAGTGTTTGAAGAAGGGAATCATCTGTATGGATACAGTGAAGCCATTAGTCTGTTGAAATTCTCTGAAAACCTCCTCCTTTCCAGGGGCAGTACATTAACCTGATGGGGAGAGGGGGGAAAACTGTAGTTGCTCCTTACCTCTGAAAAACAAGCATTGGAAATTCAAATCAGAAAGAACAGGACATCAAAAAGACCCAATAAAATTTCCTAATCGGAAAAAAAATCTTTCTTCATATAGAGGAATCTAGCTTTGATGTTATGCCCAAAAGCGACTGTTTCACCATTCAGATGGTGACTTTAGAAATGAAGTTCCCATCCTCAGTTGTCTCATATACAGATGTTTTTGCAGCAAACTGATGCCTCGCTTCCTAAGATCCCATTGTCGTAGCTTGAATTTCTGCAGGGAAACCTGAAGGTATTTCCCTCCCCCGGGGCATTAGAAAGGTCTCCATTGATGGAAGCAATCCCTAATGGGAAACGCTGCCAAAAACTAAACCAATGGTGTCATCTTTACTTAGGCCAGGTTCCTTTATAAGTCAAGAGCAGTTTTGCTTGAGTAACTGCTGTAGGACCAAAATGATCCTTGTTGGTACTCACCCAGGGAACTTCTCTCCTCACAAACCACTGCAGTTCTTAGTTCTGGACTATCCTCCTCCTGCTCCTTCCTGACAAGGCTCTTGGTCACCTCCGTGGCACTGGGCTCACTTCTTCAGAGGTTGTTAAAGGCTGTGGTCCTGAAGGCCATGGTGAAGGAGTAGTGTCCTTGGTTGAGGATGAGCCAGTGAATGAGGTCGCAGCAACACCAACTCAGAAGGGTTTCTGAGATGCAGAGAGGGTAGCACTCCCGTCATGGCAGGCATTGGGATGGCATGCAGAAGTAATTGCAATGCCAGCAAGCGAGGACAGTGTCCCAGAGCTGGTATATCCTCCTGAGGGTCCTCCACTGGGTTATGGAAAGGAGGGAAGGTCTGCTGGACTCTGTTTTCCTCCACGAAAGGGCAGCCCACACCTTCCCATGCTGGTGTTGGGGTGAAGGGCCCAGGGAAAATCTTGCAAATATGGCCAATCCTCACCACTGCCATTGAAAGGACTTCACTGGAAAAAGATATTTGGAGGTATTGTGTGAGGGGGTACCTATTTACTCCTATTTCCTCAATAAAAATGGCATGGGATGATGAGAGTGCATTTCCATCAGATTTCAGTGTGGGACGTGTAATTTAAACTGACCGTAGGATTGAAGGGCAACAGTCTCAGACTGGTGGATATTTTCCATTGGAAATGTGCGTTTGAACAGACAATCTGAATTCTTTAACAGTATTACATGGAAATTACATGTTTCACTTGAATTCCCATCAGCCAGCAAATATTTTTACCTTCCTGTCCAACAGGCAATCAGTGTGATGAGTGTCCTAGTGGGTTCTACAAAAACCCAGGCAGCCCCAGGCTTGACTGTGCACCATGTCCCTGCAATAACAACATCGATCTGACAGACCCAGAGTCCTGTAACAGGGTCACCGGGGAATGCACCAAGTGTTTACACAACACCCATGGAGCAAACTGCCAGTTCTGCAAACCAGGGTATTTTGGCTCAGCCCTCGATCAAAACTGTCAAAGTAAGTAAGCAACAGCACTGCAACCGTGTATTACTACCCAGAAAAGTTCTCAAGAAATTAGGCTACAGGGAGAGGTTAGCCCTTGGAGGGACAGTAAAACTAAAGCAGACCAATGGAGCAAAACATGATGAGAATATCAAATACATTTCGATGCGTACCAAATAGATATCTATCAGTGACACAAATAACTGTTAATGTGGCATCTATTAAATTCTTTGTCATCCAAGTCTTGCTAAATCTCATGCTGCGTATCACTTCTAGGAAATACTAATTTGTGAAATGTAATCAGTACTCTCTGTTAGAAAAATAAATGTGTGTTCAGCCCATTCGGGAAGGGATCAAAAGTAAAGGACTCAAAGATAACTGTTTATCCATGTTGCTGGCTGATGCCAACTAAGCAATGCTCAGTTAACCAGATGATCCCTTGCTGAGCTCCCTGCCTTACCAGTTGTTTTCATTAAGTGGCTAGAATGAGTCTGTTCAGGCAATTTAATAGACTCCGTGAGGACAGTCAGTAATTCAGCACTTGAACAGAGAGCCAGGAGTGTTTAAAAAAAACAAAAACAGCAAGGCATGAGTTTTTTCCCAACACTTCTCAAAGACACAAATTTTCACAAATGTGCCTGACTGAGGGTCTAATTTCTACAGGCCAGACAGTTATAAGTATTTTCAAGAAACTCTTTCTGGGAATCCCTAAAATACAGTTCAAACCCATGTCTTGTGCATTCTTGGAAGATGTCCGCTAGAAATGGTTAAGCAAGGACTTTTGGCTCCTCACAAGGAAGGCTTCTTATCTTATTTGGCTTACTGGAGTTACCCACGCTGCATAGTGCCTACTGTAAAACAGCTCCTCCTTACCTAGCATATTTAACGTTTCATTTTAATAAGATCCAAAATTCACTATGCCTTAATTTTTCTTGCCTGTGTTAAGTGCTGAATGTTCTCAGTAAGTTTGCTCAAAGCAACATATAAGCGATTATAGAAACATAAGTAAACTATATGAGATCAAAAACGCGTTCAAGGTTACTAGGAGTAAACCAACAGCATGGGCTTTATGTGCAGCTCTGATTGTCCACCCGCTGTCTGTATGCTCATCTGCTGTAGCAGTTGTCCTTCTTTTTCCAGGGTGCATGTGCAATCCAGCGGGTGTTCACCCTGCCATGTGCCCCGGGGGAGATGCAGCCTGTCTGTGTGACCCAGCCACTGGAGCTTGCCCTTGCCTGCCCAACGTGGTAGGCGCGACATGTGACCAGTGTGCCTCTGGCTACTGGGACCTGGCTAGTGGAAAAGGATGTCAGATCTGTGACTGTGATCCAAAAAACTCCCAAAGCAACCAGTGCAACCAGGCAAGAAAATTACTCTGCTTTCCAGGAACTGGGGTGGTGGTGTTCTGGCACGGCACAGCGGGGACCCTCTTATAAATGAGGATAGTTGTCTGTCAGGCTCTTTGAAAACAAAAAGTCTTTGGAAGTTTGCAGTTGGTGCCATCACACTTGGAGTCATTGTATCAAACGTGCTGTTCTGGTAATGTGGCTCTGCTTGTAAACAATTTCTCTTTGTCTATGTGTTTCTTTGTCATGTGGATCTAAGAAAACGTCACACAGGAAAAAACGGCCTTGTAAGTATATGTATAGGGAAGAAGGAAGTCCAGGCTTGGACCTGAGGGTCTCATGAGTACTTTTTAAAGTGTTTATTTTTATAAAAGTAGCAGCTGTGGCCATTACAGGAATCATACCTCATCTATCAGACTGCTAGAGTAGCTTTTCACATCTTCGTTTCCTGTGCATGTTTTAGGGCTAGAATGTAGAAAAAATAATACAGCATTTCAGAACAGAGAGGTGGAGTTGTGGCCCCATGGAGTCAACAGCAATTTTGCTATTGACTTTAGAGCACCAGGAGCTTATCCCAAGTTCTTGCTGATGTGCTTTCACATTTTCCTTTCAATGTGCTTTCCGTTTGTTCAAGTTTATTTAGCAGACTTATTATTTTTCCTAGCAAATGTAGCTTTTAACTTCAAAGAACTACTACTGCTTTTCTGAGCTGTACCAGTTATCAGAGCTATAATTCCCTGCAGTGTAATTTAGCAGCTGAATTCCAAAATAAATTTTCTAGGACAACGTGCATAATGTACCCTCAAAGTTTTCAGTTACAGTTATATCATGTCGTTAAAAGTTGAAATGCGAAGGTGAGTACTTTGCTCATTCATCTGTTTTGCAAAGGAAAAGCATCCTCTTTTCAATCGTAGTCAGAGGATGAGTTCTTGAAGAACATCTCTAGACTGGAACATGCAAAGTCTTTCATATTAGTAAAGCAGAGCCACCTCTCAAAGTCCATTTTGTTTTCACAACCTTCAGGAAGAAGACAGGAAGCGTGGGCCAATACTGTGTAAACCATGGTGTTCAAATACCATGTGCAAGCGGGATCAGTGCAGTCCCCACACAGCTGTATAAGTCACAGGGAGAAAAAGAAACACAGTAAATAATGTATATCCAGCCATATGGCTCTGCAGGAAGCTATTTAATCCTAACTGTCTTTACAGCTTACAGGCCAGTGCCCATGTAAGGTAGGTTACGGCGGAAGATGTTGCAATGAATGTGAGGATAATTACTTCGGCAATCCCCGGACGCATTGCATTTGTAAGTATTACTAAGTGGGGACAACTGGATTAGAAACTGCTTCAAAAGAAGCATTTACTTTTTATATTCATAGGGGAGATGGGACATGCATCTAAAGAAGCAGGCTTTCATACGTTTGTGTGCATGAAATGGTTAAAAGTGTTCATATCATTTATTTGTATTGTTCCTTCTATGGTTATGATGGGACCGTGGAAGTTAGAGATGAAGCAGAGGCGTTAGCCAGGCAATCCGCTTTGCTCTACCATTTCAAACACCGGCTTGCATTTATTGTCTTGAAGTGCATGATTGTACCTTTTGCATGTCCCGTGGAAAAGGAACAACTGGATTTAACTTGCTGTCCCTTTCTTGCAGCGTGTGAATGTAACCTGGAGGGAACCAGCCAGCCCAAGTGTGACAAAGCCACTGGCACGTGCAACTGCCGTGCTGGTGTCACCGGCCGGTTTTGCAACCGGTGTGGCCGCGGCTTTGAGAAAAACTTTCCCTCTTGCCGTCAGTGTCATCTTTGTTTTCATCAGTGGGACACTGAAATTACTACCCTTGGTCAGACTGTTCAGGGGTTAATGAGGTTTGCTGCAAATCTCGACGATAAAGGAGGACGAATGGCCATCTGTGACATGCGCTTCAAAGCCTTTGAAGATGCCATTTCTGAAATCGAAAGAATTTTGAGACATCCTGTTCTTTCACTGGAGGCCCTCTCGGGCATCAAGAATTTTCAGGGCTATGTTCAGTAAGGGCTCAGCTGCTCCTGAAAAAATCCTTGGCTGAGAAAGCAGTCTTCCCCCGGGCTCCACCAGCCATCCTTAGACATAAAGTCCTGCTTCTGAGAGCACACAGATGCTGGACTCCTAAGTCGCTGTTTTCAATAAATCTGTGAACAAAATAATCCTTATATATATTATCTGTCCCTCACAGCCGTATAATTAAATGCTGGAATTTTCCAGTTCATCCTAAGGGTTTTCTAAATAAGCCAGTACAAGTAAATGTTTCTGTTCATTTAGAAATTTCTCTCTTGTCCTCTAAAATATTGTGTATATCAGTTCTAGTTTAAAACCAATCTGGTCTGACTTCTGCTTAACTGCCATTTCCCTCTCAGACAAAAAATTGCACAAATGGATCCCCTTCACAGTACACCGTATGAGTTTCCTGACCTTAACAAGAACATAGAAGACATTGGAGAAGAAGCTGACCTAGTGTATGAACTTCTACAGCAGAAAATACATCTGCATCAAAGTTTTAACTACTTGAACCTCAAAGGTAAGGCAGCCAGCAATTAATTGAAATAGGTGAACAATTTCTGTGAAAATTCAGAATGTTTTTCTCACCATTGAACCTTAGAAAACTAGAATCTAGGGATCTTTGAAATGTTGTATGGCAGCACAAAAATACAAATAATAACAACACTTTATACTGATTTTCCAAACTCACTTTTATGTTAAAATGCCATGATTTCTACCATCCTAAATTTCAGATGCATGTGCTGGGGTCACGTCAATCAGAAGTCTTATGAATCCCAATGTTTAGATGGAGATTTAAAAGCCATCCAGTTTGACACGGATCATACGGTAGAACAGCAAAGGATTTTTCCCCCACTTATGACTTCTCTTGCTCTTAGCAATACTTTAAAGAATGTTGTACAGCAATGGGGTTTGTTTAATTAAAGCAGAGAGTCATAGTGCAACTTCTTAGTGTTCCCATGGGAATATACTTGACTTTATGTAGTAAGGAACTAGCTCTCCATCATCAAAATATATGACATCAGAACTGTGTTCCTTGGCATTTTTGAAAGAATTACCCTGTCTGTGCTTGAGCTAAGTATAGTCTCCATCAGCTGCTAATAGCAGTAATGACAATGTCACAGACTGGCTTCTGGAGAAGGACGGGAATATATGGCAGGAGACTGTCAGCAGTATACTCTCCAAAGAGACAGCCGCCAAGATACGAACCCCCATAGAACAAGATATGCACCATAGAAGACACAAGCTACAGGCAGTGCATTCCCATTTACAGTTCCTGTGTTTCGTTTGGGCAAGAAAAAGATTGGCCTAGGCAAGATCAAAAAAAAAAAAAAAAAAAAAAAAAAAAGGAGGAAAAGTCTAAAGGATACAAAGCTGAGGGAAAGGAAGAAGGGATATAGAGGGATTAATTAAGATTTAGGGCTTCCCTGCCCTGTTGTACTTGGAAGTGCCCCTGGGGCCAGCTCTTCCACTCAGGTCCCTGCGAGAGCGGTCAGTGCAGCTCTCCCAGGCTCCACTTCCCAATCGAACTGAGTCGTGCGCTCTGAGAAAGGCAGCAAGGCAAAGAAACAACAAACCCCAGGGAGGTCAGTGGATGCACAGCTGAAGCATCCATGGTGCTGGTCTGGTCACGTTCCAAACCCACTTCATCTTTCAGCCTCCGGAGATGGATAAACAGCCCTATAAAAAGCACACGGGGGTGTGGGGAGGGGAAGACCTTGAATTTAAGCTGAATTTCTGGTTGCGGCCACAAGTATTCATTGGTCCTGCTACCAGGCATCTAACAGCACAGAAATAACATTTCCCTCAAGATTACCAGCTTCTCTGATATCCGGGAAGAAGCCTTTCTCCCTTACCCCATCTTCATTTTGGGACCAGCAGCACATCCTGGGTCTGGCTCTGTCTGCTTTTACATCTCTCTCTCTTTTTTTTTTTTTTGGGGGGGGTGGGTTGTTTTTGGGGTTTTGGTTTTTTTTTTGTCCTCGGGTAGAGCAAGATGTGGCCAATGTTCACCATCTGTGGCACATTTGACACTTGTGCCCTAGACACTCTTGGGAAATGGGCTCCTCCCTCCCTCCCTTTGCAAAGGATCAGGACTCAGACTTCCTCACAGGCGTGCCTTCAGCCGGCTGACCTGGAAACATCAATATCTAATGATGTATTAAAATCACTGGAAAAAACAGGACACAAGTGTCCTTGAAAGAACGCCATTTATGAGATCTCCTTAAATTACGGCTTTCCAGCCTTTGCAGCCACTGTGGTATGGTAATGCTGTGAGTACAGCTTCCTAGGCTGTAAATCAAGCCTGTGCTAAGATGCTATATTTAATGTAAAGGAACCTGGAAGCTCTACAGCTCTGTCACAAACCAAGTGTGAAAAATGCATTTGGGCCACTTAAGGGAGAGCTGAACCACTGTAAAATATTCCTGCAATGGAACTGTTGCACTGAAAACAGTCTCTGGCTTAGATATGGAGTTACAGCAGCCTCTTGCCAGGTATTTTGTATTTGGAACTAACTTTAAACTGTACATTTTTTCCAAGAGTTACAAGATAAAATAAATAGCCCTGGTTCCACACAACAGCTAAACATTGTTCAGCTTCAGTCAAAGCAAGGCCCCAAGGGCTTTAGAACCTGATTCAAAGCATGCGGGACTTGACGAGTGCCTTGTCATTGACTTCAGCTAGTAACTGAGTCAGTTACCAGCACAAAGGGATGTTAATAAATGACCTCTAATGCTTTTTCACTGCCAACACATCGGTTCTGGCTCATTGCCCATACTTCTGCCTGGAGATTTGGGGACAACTTGGGTTCTCTGGAGATCTGGGAAGCCCCAACAGCAGCAGCTTTAAATTATGTGTTTTGCAAAATGCCTGAGTCTTTTCCTTAGGCTATTAATATGTACTATTCTCCAACCCTTTTGAGTATGCTGAAGGGAAAGCTTACACTAAGCAAACAAGAAAGACTCTTGCTGGAAAGTATTTTTTGCCTGGTCTACAAGCTTATCAAGGAAATTTTGGGGTTTTTTTTAAATACGTCAACCCTGAAATTGGATTTTCCAGATCCAAAGAAAACTCATAAATTCCCATTTGTAATCTAAATTTTGGGCTCAGTTTAGCAGACCATTTAACTTTTGCATGGTATGCTGAACAGACAGGACAAATGCTTTCCTGACTCACAATCAGAGAGCTGATAATTTCATAGGTTTTGCAACTGGCAGAAACAGTTCTCCTGCCTAAACTTCAAAACAGCATAAATGATAGGAACTTTATCAGATTGACAATGGCAGCAATGCATGAGCTACTGACAAATGCAGATCAGTAGCAGTTTGTGTTATTAATGGGATCCCCTTCATACTTTTGTGTCTTCCATTGGCTTCTCATACAACTTGGACTCTGAAGAATGACATGGGATCCACTGTATTTGCATCTAGTTTAGGAGGTTTTATGAATATCAAACATGATTCCTGTTAAGAGTCCTGTTTGGCAGCTGGCTGAGTAAAGGATTAAAAAGCTTGACTGAGGAAATGACAGCTCCTGTCCCTCCCTGCTGTCCCAAATCAAACACCAGTGACAACAAACTGAATCGCCTGTCACTCACCGTTTGTCCAAATTCAGGTAGATACATGAATTAAATGCAACCAAAACACAGTTGGTACTAAACCCTATTTCTGTTGCTACAGAGGCTGTCAGCAGCATTAGGAAAGACTTTGAAGTATCATTGCTGGCAGAACAGGAGACCAGTGGGACAACCCCTGTTGTAAGAGACTCAGAGTACACCAGGAACCACTCACTGGCTATGTTGGGCCATCAGGCCTTGAAAGCAAGCAATGCTCTGGAACAGCTCAAGATGATCAAGAGCCCCAACATCCAAAACTTGACTGAAAAGGTAGGCACTGTGAATTTTGAATGGGAGCTAAACAAAAATCTCTTTCTTTTTTTGATGCTGTTAGGAAGTTTTATTTTAAAAGGGTGCTTTACATGCATTTCTAAATCTAGAAAACAACACTCTTCTGGCACAGACATGCAGTCACGTCAGAAACAGCTGCACTTCTCAGTTGTGGTTACTACCACCATTCTGGAAGCCATTGCTCCCAGGGCAGACCTAGCACACAGAACGGTTTAAGCACTCTCTAGCCTCAAGAGGATGTCAGTGTAAACTCAGAAAAATTAACCCCAACCTCCTCCATCAGTAACTTAAACTAAGCAGAGCAACTTTGCCCTGGAGTGAATGGGGAGCGCTCACCTTATCCTTTGCATCACCCATGGGAGAGGAAGGGAATTCTGTCCTTCTGTGGGACAGCAATGAATACCTGAGAGCACCTTCAACCAGCCCTGCCAAATCTGGAAGAGATCATCCATCTAGACCTTTAGTCTCAACATCTGTGTCAAACTATATGGAGGGCTAGACATGGTACCATGTTATGTGAGAGGTGATCTGGACCCTTTAGGATAAGCCATTGGCCCGTGGGCTGGATATGGCCAGGGGACAGTTCCAGCACTTTTGGCACAGAGGGGTGAAGCAAGGGTCTTAGTGCAACACGTGAAGCCCGACAGACGGCTCCTGCAAGGATGCTTGGAGCCATGGGCTACCGTTGCATCCTTCAGGGAATGGGAAGGGGACCTGCACCTGGCATCAATACTCACCTTTGGAGAGACTAAACCAGCATCTCCTCAGGAAAATCCCATCATATGTTCAATATTTATGCGTCGTCAAACATCTTCCTTCCCCCAGGAGTGTATCTCATGCCCCCAGAGGAGTCCTGACATAAGCATTTTCCTTATTGCAGATCTGTGGTGTGCCAGGAGACCAGCCCTGTGCCACCGCAGCCTGCGGGGGAGCTTTGTGCCAGGACAGTCACGGACTCAGGCAGTGCGGTGGCCCAAACTGCAGTGGGGCTCTTCCTCTCTCCACTGAAACCTTCCGGAAAGCTGAGGAGACTGCTGTGTTGCTAAACAACTTGACTACTCGGCTACAGGAACCTGAGAATCAGGTGCTGTATATCAAACCTATATTTGTTCAGTACAATGGATGGTGGGTGAGATTTGGGAGGTGACAAATCTACAAAAACTCACCTGCTCCTTGGATAATAAAGAGCAGTGACACAGTGATGGACCTTGTCCTGACATCATAGACCTATCACAGCTCAGTACTGGAAGTATTAGGTGCCAGTCCCACCAAGAGACTACGGCTCTAGCTATGCTTTCCTCTTCCTCACAGCTGCCAAGATCTCGCAGGTCATGGTGCCCTGTGGCAACTATGGAACTTGGTGGCATCAGGCTAGTATTGTCTGTTTTTATTGGGAAAGATTCAGATGGCACCATTTGTCAGAAGCCTGAGTATGGCCCATGCGTATTGCAGTGGGATTACAGCTGTGCACACCATTAAGCTCTATTTATACAACTTTGGATTACTCTTATGTTTGCCATTAAATAATTTTTGCAAATAATTTCAAGACGAAGCTTTTTTGCCCCTGGTGATGTTTAGAAGGGCATCAAGGAGTCAGCTGTACTGCACAGCAGCAGTGAAAAATAACTCAAGCGAAGTGTGGCCAGTGCAACATGTGCCAAGGAAACAAAACTGACAAATCCCAGAACGCCAGTAAAGACAGTTTGTTCTTAATAACAGTCAGAGACGATGCCGGTTTGAGTTATAGGCAAACACATTTTCCAACAGAAGTGCCATTCTGCTGTGGCTTTGTCCTGTCCCTGCAGGGTGCCTGGGCATCCATTTCCTCTTTTTAAAATGCACGCGACACTGTGCACCATCGCTAACGGGTTTAGAAATGAGCAATCGGGGCACATGCCTGGGGCCCCAGCACACAGACAGGCAGCAGCAAAAGGCATTTGCTGAAGTGGTGAGTGCCGGGTGGCAGGGACATTGCCTTTGGTGCTTGCAAGCCCAGGCAGCTCCGTGATAAAATGAGTGAAGTACCTTAAGATGTTTCAGAAGTAAAAACATCACCGTTTTTCTTGTTACATGGGGAAATGGCAAACCTTTTCCCTCCACAGATCGCAGAGAGGTGGTACCTGTGCATTGCCCTAAGGCAAAGCATAGCCCCCAACAAAGCAAAATACCATTGAAATTCGATGATTTAAATTATCAAGAATACTAATTTAATTTTTAAAGACAAGCCTTAAACTCTGTCTTCCTTATTTGTGTCCTCTTGAGCGTATTTTTAACAGCAAATGTGGAAGGGCAAATGAAATTACATGCCTTTTCTGTACTGAATCTGATCACTGACATACTGCGGTACTGCAATAGAAAATAAGTTAGCACCTTCTTTTAGAAACAGAAGGGGCTGTGGTTTAGCATG
Source organism: Falco punctatus (assembly GCF_963210335.1). Lineage (NCBI taxonomy): Eukaryota > Metazoa > Chordata > Aves > Falconiformes > Falconidae > Falco > Falco punctatus. The sequence goes on from NC_137585.1 coordinate 91,494,208, forward strand.
GTTGCAGAGAGAAAAAAATGCTTGATTTAGGCTTTTTCTGAGGCCAGATGAAGGCCATGACGTAGCAACTTGGGGAGCTCCCCAAAGGGGTCTCCTACTACTTTTCAAAGCCACATCAAATGATTCCACCTGAGGCTTAGATAAAAATCACTTTTGTGTCAGAGCTCATCTTGTCAAGCAATGATAGCTAACCTCCAGAAAATCGCACCATGATTTCTAATAATATTTCCAGGTTGAAAGCATTAGAAAAGTGGCAGAAGACAGCAAGTTGAAAGGTTCACAATTCAATGCACAATTGGAGAGGGCTAAGAATCAAATTGAAGTTGATGGAGAGATCACTAAGGAGTTCATCCGAAAAGTGAAAGACTTCTTACTAGGTAAATGTGCAAAGTTCCTTTGGACTAATTTTTAATATATATTAATTTTAATTTTATATATATTCCGATATAATATAGCATAATAGGTGATCAGAAAATGATCTAGCTGTATTCACACATAATTTCTCATCTTGCTCCTGATCTGTGCAATCTTTTTCAATCCCTTTTTTTCTAATGCTTCTTTCTCCCAAGTGACAGTACTTTGTATTAATTTTCCAATAGATCTGTTACATTCTGATTGTCATTTTTTATTAACGTGCTTAATTTGAAGCATGCAGTTCCCTCAGCTCCTGGTTTATCTGAGTAAAGGGTTACTAAGATAATTTCATACAATGTAGATAATTTCATACAATGTATAATGACCAGCCATGTCCAATGCATCCTCAAATTGTTATTCCACCCCATTCTTCCAGGCCCATAAATAGAGGCTCTCCGTAGGGAGCGTGGGAATTAGGACACATACCACTCCGTCGTCTCCGTAAAGCTGTAACTCGAGGAATCAAAGGATTCTGGTAGAACTTCACAGCTCTCACAAAAAAAAAAAAAAACCAAAACCAACTATATATATCCTAAAACTTTATCCACCCTCACAAATGCAGAAAAATGCTGTAAGAAAGGGACCCTAAGGTTGTTCACCAGATGTACATCAAAGGAGTTCAAATGTGGTAACATTTTTTCAATATTTTGGATGGAGCTGGTCTCATAAGTTTCTAAGGATTGCATGTTGGCAGTCCTTTGGCATTCGTAACTCTACAACCAAATGTGAGTGAGAGCAGAGGACTTCCTTTGTTCAGGAACATTGAAATTATTTTACTGAAGTGGAAGAAAAATTCCTTAAGATTCTTAGATCTTTATTTGATAGCAATTGAAAATTCCACCTTTGGCTCTTTTATGTTTCTTAGCAGACATACAGCATTTACTAACAATTATAAAATCATTTTTGAATGGATTTTTGTTTTGTAAATTGAAGTTTGAGAACAGTAACAGCTGAGATGCATACAGTTACATTAAATCTGCTGTATTCCACATCGATGAGAATGGTAATTTTAGATTAATATGTTCCTACAGAAAATAGCTCTCAGGAATGCACTACTGTTTGCACAGTAAATGTCTTCTATTGAATTCCTGGTGAGTTGCTTTGGAGCGTTAGCAAAAACATTTAATATGTTTCAAATGTTTTACCACCCAAGGTCTTGTCTATAAAGGGGAGTGAGCAGAAAACAGAAGTGATGGTGAGACTTCACAAGGCATGGACTGCTCTAACTGTGTGTCTGTGCCTCTTAGCGAAGAGCTAGGACAAGCTCATTTGTAAGGGGAGTTGTCAAAATTAGTTTTTTCTACTGTAAATTCCCATCCTATCTGAGTCTGACCCAAGTTCCCTCTGTAGCTTAGCCTTTCTCATTAACCAGCAAAGGAACCACTTCCTCAATGTTGTGGCGACTCCAGGGAAGGGATTACACCCACCAGCCGGCTTGGAAAGCTCCATTCACACCCCGGTCTCTCCAGCACCTCTTTGATCTGGGGGCCAAGGGAGAAACGGGCTCTGACACATCTAGCTGTGCTGTGCACTGATTTAAAACCTTCTGTGGGCTCAGTTCTACATCAGAATTTTAATAACCCAGTTCAAAGTGGGCTCAAATCCTCATTTTAGCCAGTTCTGACAACACCAACAGCAGTACCGGGAAGCATAATATTAAATTACAAAATTCTCTTACCCCCTTGCTGTGTCTGTCGGCTTTATTCTCCCACATAATTCAAAGGGTAGGCAGCCACAAGGATCACTTACATTCCCCTAGGAGGAAAGAGCTGCTTCAGGATATTCTCAGCTCCATTTCTGTTGCAGATGAGAGCGCGCCTCCAGAAGACATTGAGAAGGTGGCAAACTACGTTTTGCAAATAAACCTTCCCCTGACTCCACGAGAGCTCACAGGCATGCTTGGCAAAATCAGAAGCATTACGAACCACTGTGAGAAGTACAAACTGAACGCAAATAAGAGAAACAGAAAGAGGGAGGAAGCTCGGACGCTGCTGGTGGAGGCACAAGAAGCTGAGTGAGTAGGGTATGATGTGCAGGCTCCAGCTGGGGTGGCACTGTGCATGGTAGGACTGCTCCATGCCCCAGGCAGTATCCTAGTAACGCTGGAGGGAAAGTTCAGGTGACAGCAGCTTGCCAGCAGGAACGAGCCACAAGCCATGACCATGCAGGAGCCGACAGTGCTGCAAGGAGGCAGCTCCCGCCAGCTCCTGGCTCCTCAGCCTGCAGAGTCAAAAAGAGACCAAAGCAGCTACTTACTTTCACATTGGACCTAGTGGAGTATTACACCTGGGAAGTTTAAATATGGGTGAGAAAGAGCCAACAAGAACTAGGGAGGGAGAAAACACATTCACCCACGAGTCTTCCTTACGAGCAGGGCACCACCAGGCAGCCCGCAGCATCCAGCCTGGCCTGTAATACAGCAGCACATCTGCTCCCACACAAAGTCCCTGACCGAGGTTTTTCTTTGCCAATTTATGAACCACAATTTTAATGGTTGTTGCTGGACTTGAGGGAACATTTCTGCATGGCAGCATGGCTGCATTTGAAATGTGTTCTTCCTTTGCTCTCCACATCACTACACACACTTCTATTTTTCTGTTTTAGCAAAGCAGCTAAAGCTCTTCCACCTGTGGATAAAATTAATAATGAACTAAAAAATGTTGCGAAGTCCCAAGGACACTCCAAAACCACCTTCATAAAGCTAAATGAAGAGATACAAGACATCAGAACACAAATCTCGCAGGTATCTTGCTGTAAATATTTTGATTTATTTACTAGATACATTTTAGAAAAAGATACTTAATCTCAAAGTTTCCTTAATGTAAGCTTAAATAAATAACAGCAGAATGTGGCACAGATATGACACGGATTCCGTAATCAGGAATCTCCTCTTCTTAATCGCTTACTCCGCTCAGGAGTCTCCCTCCTCTTCTTAATCAGTTGATATTAATCTCCCTCATTGCCACACTCTGCAGGCTGGATGGACATTGCATAAGAAACCACAGCCTCCAATTGCTCTGTTTTAGGCTGAGAACCAAGTGAACAAGACAAATGATGAACTAAATGACTTGTCAGCAAAACAGTCTGAGATGGAAGATGGAATTGCCTCACTGCAGGCAAAAATGCTGATGAACAAGAATCAAGCCACAAAGGCAAGAGCAGGGGCAGAAGCAGCACACAAGCGAGCCCAGAATATTGATAAAGTAAGTGTTTCTGTCATGTGTTAAGGGAAAAAAGATTCTCTCCGTGTTTAATAGTAATTTTGATTCAGAAGTGTAATTGTGTTACCCTGCTCTCCTCAAAACTGTTAACATTTTCCTTATGCCATGCAGCGTAAAATGTCACAGGTTAAGAATAATTTACTTTTTATTTCAAGGCTTCTGGCACGTAACACTTCTGTTTGCTTGAATGAAAGAAAATGTATACATTTCTCTGGCTGCTCTACAACATTTTTCCTTGCACTGTGTATAAGACTTGTAGTCACCATGGGCACCAGTACACACAACAGAAAAAATCATAAAACCAGGTATTAAAATAAGTGAGTGATGGAAGCAGCCTGGCCATTCATCCCATGCCACTTTCCTTCACAGAAAATTGCTGTGGGAGTAACTTGGAGTTTTTAGTTGGCTGGGTGCTTTTCAGTAGCTCAAATTTTTGAGACTGCATCTAGAAATTTGCTAAAATTGTGAGAACCAGGCAACCACAGTGCAAGCTTGGAGCATGATCAAGCTTCCAGATTATAAGAAATCTAGGTGAAATCTAATCTGCAGCCTCAACAGTGGCAACCTAAATCAGCAGGGAATAGATTAGCCAGTAAATATTACTACAGCCAAAAATGTAAAAAACCCTCAATGTTGCTACACATAATTCATTAAATTTGAATTAAGCCTCATGGCAAAAAGAAATTTACCAAAAAGCTCTATCAAAATAAGTAAAAACAGCATAAGCTTCAAAAATCCGAAGTCATATTTTCTTTATATTCTCACTTTCCTTTAGATTGCTCTACTGGCAATTTGCTTTAATTTATTTCTATCAGGTTTTGCAAAGCATTGCTCGATGCACACATTATGGATATTATTTTTTTTAAGATAATGAGAGATTCAAAGTTTGGTTCAAAGAGGATATTGAAAAAAATATAAAAATCTCCTTCGGCATGCCAGATAAATTATGAGATGCTCTTCAACTAAGTAACAGCATTTTGTTACAGGAATTTGCTGACATTAAAAGAAAGTACACCATTCTTCAAGAAAAGCTAAAAACCCAAGGACCTCCCAAAGTAACACTAGAAAAAGTGAAGCAGTTGAAAGAAGAAGCAGAAAAACTGGCTGAAGAGACTGAAAAAAAAATCAAAAGAATAACAGGTGGTGTTCTCACTTCTTTCTATAGCAAGCAGCAAAAATTGTGACCGTTAGGAATTAAACTGAAGGCCTTGCCCACAGACACTAACTGACTAGGTTCACCTGAAATCGGGTTTAAAACAATTTAACTGGTGAAAATGCCTGCTTGAAGCTACTCAAACAGTTTAAAAGTAGTTGAAATGATTTGGCTTATGTACTTTTTCTGGCATAAACTGGTTGCCATAAGCAGCATTTCAGAGGCGTCCACATAGGGACTTGCAGTCATTTGATTCAGCTTAAAAACAGGACAAGTGCAAAATCTGCACAAAACCTGGCTGCAGATTTAGCTGGAAGCCTTGATTTATGCGCTTGCTTTGGGCATTTGGACCTTAATCTTTCCTCTGCGCTCTGTCTTTTCTTACATTACCCAAGTGATGGCTTGCTTTATATAGAGCTGCAGGGTAGCTGTTTTCCACCAGCCCATACTTACTCCCCTTCAGACATCATCTCTGAGCAATGGCAGAACAAACCAGGTACAAAAGTTGGCTTGTGGAGACTGAAGCCAACATGCCCTGGACCTGTGGGGCTGTGGCCAAGGCCAAGGGGTCATGGGCAACGGAGATGGCAGCTGCTGTGGCTATACCGGCACCAGTCCTCACGCAGCTGCTTGGGTGGGTCTAGACGGTCACCAAAAAGGAAGAGCACATCTCATGCAATCACATGCAGGGAACCTAATTCTACAGGTAGTGAAGGTCTGGGCATTCCCACTGGGAATCCTTGAGCCTAGGATCCTGCCAGGCTCAACATCCAAAACCACTGTGTAACGTCAGTGGAACTGAAGCAGAAACTCCATCCCAGGAGCAAATTCTTCAGGACAGGATCTGAATAACTTTTCCAAGCGTATAGCTTGAAGAGAAGCGTTAAGAGCATCCCAGTCACTCCAAATGTGTGTGTTGGAAACAGGCAGTGAATAATGTGGGTTTGACTCATTACCAATATGTTTACATTGGTGTAGCTTCACAGGGACCAGCAGCAAACACGTGTGTAAATGAGGCAGACCTAAGCTCATTACACCCTCCCTTTTCTAGGCTTTACACACATCAGTGGACACAGTGTACCTTTGAGCGTTTCCATTTAAACCAACTCCTTTAAGAGTTCTCTGTCGGGCTCCATCCTAGCTGATGGACAAAAGCAGATGCTAAGAAATCAATATCTTTAAGGCTGTCACATTTGTCTTGCTATCCAGAAGCCAGACTTTTCCCTCCAGTTGCATATATAACATTCCCCATTTGAAATGGGCTTATTGCCTCTAAAACTGCTGGAAAAAGAAACACTGTTAAACCCTGGATTTTACTTACACAATAAATAGGAGTATCATTGCATCTCTCTACTCTTCCAGATTTGGAGAAGAAGCTTCAGGACCTGAATCAAACCAAACAAGACAAGGCAGAGCAACTGAGACAACTAGAGGAACAAGTGATAGCCATTAAAAACGAAATCATGGAGCAGGAAAGCAAGTATGCAACATGCAAAAGTTAGGATCTGAACAGACCATCAGGTAAAAGGCAACTGAAGTCTCTGTGCTTACCTCCTCCTGAGCTTCCCAGCATGGAGGGCTGTCCCCTGTAAACACATCTGAAGGTGCCTATTGTATTTTGGCACAGTTGAATAATGTAATTTTCTGTTGGTTTTTTGTCCAGTGGAGTTTATATGGAAATACCTTTGAATAAATCAGCTCATTAAGTAATCAGGTGTAGTCTTCGAGGGAGCTCTGCAATAAATGCCTGTGCACAGCCTAGGGCTTCTCACTGTAGAGGGTTGGAAATGCAAAAGCAGGATTGCTCCGAGAGCTGCAGGTCACTGCCTCAAAGACAGACTCCCAACACCCTGTGTCTTCTGCTGAACCCCATAACCTGTGGCTGTGCCACAACACTGCACAGGGCTGCACAGACTGGGATGGGGTGACGCAGATGAAGGGCTGTGGGCTTCTGTAGCCATCCCTGCTGACAACCGGCAGCATCCCCAGGGTACCGTCACTCCTCCATCCCCACCTCTTCACTGAGACAGAGCAGAGGGGGCACTAGGAACCCCTGACCATGTGAGGGTTCCCCTACGTTCACTGAAAATCCACTGCAACGGGCATCACCTCCGTGGAGCAGCAGCCCATTAGCGATGGGTGATGGGGAGCCAACTCCCCAGTGCCCACTGGATGGCAGTGCACAGATGCTTAATGCGGAAAAAACTTCAAAATCATTTCTTTGTCAATGCCCCTCCTGCAATGCCTATTTTTCTTATGCTTATAAAATTCCCACATTTTTTGTTAATGCAATCAACAACTGGAGAATAACTCCAGCTCTTAGGATTAAGCAGTGAATCTAAAGGGCCACAAGTGTTAAAAAAGTCTGTCCAGCCCTTCTCCTACATGCAGCACTTCACAGAAGTCAGAGTTCACTCAGCAGTTTCTTGTAGCCATAAAGAACACAGGAATTGTCCTTAAATTTTAGCTTGTAATTTTTTTTTTTTTTACATGTAAAGAAGGAGACTGGGGCTAACCAAATGCTACAGAAGGACTAGGGTTTTGAAAGACCGAAAGGAGCTACACCTCAGTTTCAAAATCCCACCCTCAGTATACATACTCCTGCAGGATGCTGAACAGACCAACGATGGCTTTTCATCAGTTAAAACCAGTCATGTCATTCCCGGATGGACTGTCCCACAGGAAGCATCCATTATAGGCTTCAGTCAGCTGGGGTGAGGAGCCCAGCACTGCTTCAGAGCTAGGATGCAGCCCAGCCCACATCTGTAGAACAAGGAATGCTCTGCCGGAATACAGGGCTCTTAGCATTTACCCGTCCTCATGTCATCAGCACCCATAAAACAATCCTTATCGATTTAATGGAGATAAACCCTCCCTAGCTATCACTCTGTGTTTAGCAGAGCTAAAGTAGCATTTGTTTGCAGTGGGAGGCTTGGGTGGGAATTGCTGGCACAGATGAGATTTCAAAGATATTCTTCTTAACTCAAACCAGCTGTGCTCCAGGGCAATGTGCAACATGCATTACCCATATAATAGCTTCTATGGTGAAGATGATGTTATCAAATTACAACTGCGACATAATCTAACAAAAGACACCTAAACGCAGGCATGCCCGTTATTTGCAGTTTAGCTTTTTCTGAATTTTAGCACTTTCAAAAGTCATCAGTGAGGTGTGAGGCTTCATTAGAAGTTACTAGCCTGTAATCAGAGGAGTGTATTTAGACTGACTTCGCCATAATGAAATTGAGCATCTCCATTTTACTTGGAGCACACAACTCAACAAGCTGCTCACATGGGTGTCTCCAGGTAACAAAGGATTTCCTGCAGGTTTCAGTACGGCCCCTGCTGCTCTGTACCTGAAACAAGCACACCGAATCACCGAGACAGAAATTCCCAATTGCATATAAACCAGAATTATTTCATTCATGGCTTTAAAAATCTGAATTCAGAAGCAGAAAGTTGAAAGAGAACTTCCTTTTAGAATCCACTCTTGGCTGTGAGTGTTGCCATATGGCTTTTGACAAGCCGCATGGATGAGAAGTCTGTAAAGGCAAGGCAGTTAAACAGGCCTGGAGGGGAGTTGTATTCATGGGGGGGGGGGAACAGAAATCGCTGGGAAAAAAAAAAACAAAACACAGGAAGAAGAAAGTCAGCGTGGAGTCTAAACCTCCCCTGCCTTCCTCCAAGCATGCTCAGACACACAAAGCAAGCAGACCTGATGGGACCAGTGGCTACAGAACAGCAAATCTGTCCTAGGACAGCTTCTGAGGTTTACAGCTGTGCAATATTCCTCACTGGAAGTGCCACAAAAATTTTTAAAGTGCTTTTGCAAAGTTAATTTGTGGGAAAATGCTGTAACTTGGATAAAAAGTACCTATTTTTAGTTCCCCTGGCCCTCTTTCTTGTGGTTAGAAGTGGCTTCAGAAAACCATTTCTTGAAAAATTAAAATCAGCATCTTGCCGTGGAGCATTTTGACTTCAGTGACATTAATCAAAATACAAACAACACTTAACCAAAGCCACATAAAAATGATCTCACCAGCTCCATTTGCTAGGCACTGACCCCCGGCAGTGTTGTAAGGAAATGGGTGATCAAGTGGGTATCACTGATGTCAAATTCTGAGATCTGGTTCTTTGAGAAAACTTTCAAGCCAGCACAAACAGGACTGTAAAGCTGCTTCACCAGCCACAAGGACAGGCCATGACACAAACCCGGATTTTTATCATTTGAACAATCAAATTAAAATACTCTCACTCGCTATTGCTCACAAGCACTGCAGAGAGAGACATGAACAAATTTGCTGCACCTAATTACTCACACAGTGAAAGCTGGTGATTTCGGCTACCTCTGAAAGGTGATCATGGTTATGGGTGACGGTGGCCACGGCCACCCTGGTCTGTGGCTCAACTCCAACTTGATCACTGATGCTGCACAGCAGGGTCACCCCCAGGCTGGCAAGGTACAAAGGAGCCTAACCACAGCGGCAAGGAACTCCAGAGGGCAACTTTAGCCCACTTTAGGTTTAGGGAAGGATAGGACTTCTACAAGGCTACAAAACAGAAAAAGAAAAAAAAAATAAGGAGAAAACTTCAATAAAAACTGAGAAAACATGGGATAGAAAAATGTCCAGTGGCAATGAAAGACTCTGCCCTTGCAGTCACACACGGAGCAATGCCGCTGCCCATCTGCCACAGAGCACAGAGGTTTCTAACCACAGCAGAGTAAAACATTTTCAGTTAGTGGGATAAAAATGTTTAAAAACAAAGCCATGCCGTGATTTACATGACAGGATTGTGAAACAATTAATGTTGTGAATTTAGAAGACCATGTTGCAGAAGTAGTTTAGAATGACAATACCTGCCCTGCCAGCTTAAAATGGTTTGATTTTCTGGGTATCTTTAATGAAACGGCCCCAAGAGTTCTTCAGTCGGGATCCCTGGGTTATGTTTCAGACCTGGTGTTTAACCTTTAGGGCAAGTCACTTGGTATCTCTCTGTTTCTGCTTATCCATCTGTAAAATGAGAACGAACATATTTACCTACCCCGGCAGGGCTTGCTGGGACAGACAGACCGCAGCGCCCTTCCACTCGGGCACCACGGTGAGGGCAAAGCGTACCCGAGGGACGCCAGCGCCTGGTAAAGGTTTATACAAGTTTACGCGCTGCGTGTGCGCCAGCATAACTCGAGTACATAAACCCAGGCACCTGCCCCAGCCCCTTGTACCCCCTCCTCAGTGTTTACTGACCAGCGACCCTTTCCCTCGCGTGCCGAGCCGGCAAAGCCCCCGTGTCCCCCAGCAGAGCCCGCAGAACCGAAGCTGAGGCCGGGAGCGCGGGGGCAGCTCCAGCACAGCCACCCCCCCTCGTACCGCCCTGGGCGGGCGGGCAGCGCCGCATGCGCCCGGCTCACGAGGCACACGAGGAGCCCCCCCCCTCCCCGGTGAGCCTGGCCCGGGCCCGACGGGCACCACTGCCGCTGCCCCAGGCACGGCACTGGCGGGCCGCCCGGCCGACCCGGGGCCGCTGGGCACCTCGCGGTTCGGCTGCGGCCCCCGGCCCTTTGCGGGGGTTCGGGCCTTGCCGCGTGGGCACGCTCCATGCCGCCCCCGTCCCTCCCTCCCAAGCGCCCAGCCCCAGCAGCACCCCCGGCAGAGAGCTGCATTGGGTCACCCCCCCTTCTTGCACGTTTCCCCACACGGGCAGGAAGACGGGTCGTCCCATCGCCGGTTCCACCCTCCCCGCTGCCCCCCCCCCCCCGGTTGCTGCCCCCCGCCCCGAGCCCGCTCCCACAACTGGGGAGCAGCGGGGAGGGCACTAGCTGCGGTCCCGGGGTTTGCGGTCCCCCCGCTCCCCCCTCGGGGGTCCCCGGTTGCAGCGGGGCGGGCGGCCCCCTCCCCGGCCCGCTCTCCTCCGGACTCCCACCGCGGCTGAGCTGCCCTGCCCCGACGGCTGCCGCTGCCCCGGGCCGTGGCGCTGCGGCGGGGCTGGGCAGCCCCGGGGCGGGGGGCCGGGGCGGGCGGGGCCGCGGGGGGCGGCCCGGGCCGGCCCCGGAGGAGGAGGGCCGGGGGGCGCCCGGCGGCGCGGAGCCGCTCCCCGGGAGCCGCGGGGAGCTGCGGCGCTTGCGTGGAGCAGCCAGAGCAGCAGCGTGCGGTGGCGGCGCGGAGAGGGAGCCCCGTCGCGTCGCGTCCCGTCCCGTCCCGCCGGGGTCCGCCGCCCGCCATGGGCCGCCTCCCGCTGTACCTCTGCTGCTGCCTCGGTAACTGCCGCCCCGCTCCGGCCGCCGTCGGGGCACGGCGGGCTGGGCGAGCCCCTGCAACGCGCGGCTCGGGGCGCCCAGCCCGCCCGCTCCCGCTCCCCTCTCACCCCTCTCTCCCCCCTCTCGCCCTCCGCGGCCGCGCAGCGCTGGCAGCCGCCGCGGCGCAGGAGCCCGAGTACAGCTACGGCTGCGCCGAGGGGAGCTGCTACCCCGCCACCGGCGACCTGCTCATCGGCCGCGCCGCCCGCCTCTCCGCCTCCTCCACCTGCGGCCTCGGCCAGCCCGAGCCCTACTGCATCGTCAGCCACCTCCAGGTGAGCGCCTCGACGCGGGGGGCAGCGCCCCCGGGGCACCCCCGGCCTCAGGGGGGGCGGCGGGGGGCGCACGCCCGCGGGAGCCCCGGCGGGGTTAGCCTCTGCCCACGGGCGGGGGGCTCCCGTGGGGCAGTGCCGTGGCCCTGCGCGGGACCCCACGCCCCGGCGGAGCCGCCCGGGCACCCCGGCGGCCCCCGGCCCCCCTTCCCCGGTGGAGGTTAATGAGGAGGAATGTGCCGCAGTCGCTTCAATTCAGACTTTATTTTCCGACTTTCCCGGAGCCGTCTAGACGGCTTCCTGACGGAGAGGGCTGTAGGACCCGGGCAGCGCTTTGGCCGCTGTTCCCGCAATGTAATTGCGTTTGTATGGTCTCCGAGTGAAGGATGCAAACACGGCTGGCTCGCACATCTGGTGGAAAGCACAAAGCTGGTTCCTAATTACGCCACCAGGCTGGAAGTCTCAGAGACGGGAGGGATGGTGGGGAAGAGTAAAATATCAGCTATAAGTGCAACTCCGTTGAACTGAAAGTAAGGGGATAATCTGGAGCCGAATTTACCGCGGAGACAATAGGGCCGGATCCTGGCGCTGGGAAGGAGAGCGGCGGGAAGCAGCAGCGGCCCTGCCCGAGGGGCTGTAGCGCTTGGCCCACTTGTGCCCTCCGGTTCCCAAACCTCCCCCGCCTTTAGCTTCGCTGTAGCCCTCCATCTGCTGGAGTTAATACTGGATTTAACGTGGAGTTTAGCTCTGCTGGTACGTTTTCAGAGTATATTGGGATTGACTTAAACGGCGTTAGCATCTCTGGTAGAACAAAACAGCAAAGGCACGTTGTGATGTTCTCTTGCCTCAAAAAATGCTGAAGTGCTGTGGGAAAAAGCATCACTTCAGAAGCTCACATGTGCCCCTACTCCTGAGCTCACAGCCCCAGTTCAGCGCTGGGGATGGCCCTGGTTACTTCCGAACCCTAAGTGGTATTGAAGCACTTGCAGGCAGGTGCCAAGCATCCTCTTGGTAACAGGGGGCTGTGCTGTGCTGAGGGCTTCGCAGGATTGGGCTTTCTAGGATTCGGTTTCAGTGGGAGACAGGAGCAAGCCATGGCATGAGGTGGGGGCTGTGGTGGTGGGGGAGGGGAGCCTGGAGCGGGCAGGAGGGGACATCTTCCCCGGGACCCCTGCTCCTGCCGTGCTCTCTGCTGGAGGGGTCTCCGGGGGCTGGGGGGGGGGAAGCGCCGGGCTTGGGGGGAGCCGCTGAAGCCAGAATCGGTGAAATGGAAAGCCTGCGTGGCACGGAGCTGCTCGCTCATGTCCTTAGCTGATGAAGTACTGCATTTGTCTCCATAAAGCCGCTGGAGGAATGATGCCTGTGTAGCTTCTGACAGTGATGGGCTGCTGCAGGGAGGGAGCCCCGGCACTGCGAGGAGCTCCGCTCCCTCCCCTGCCCCCTGGTCTGCCCAGCTGCAAGCTGGCTTGGGCAGGACGCCTCCTCTGGGTTTGGTTTGCATCCTACCTTGCAAAATTGGAAAATGGTGGTTTTAGTCACCTGGACGGTGCAAAAATGGCATTGTTCGTAGTAATAGTCACGATGCGGTTTTGTCCTGGTGCAGGAGCTTCCAGCTTTCCCAGGCAGCATGTGCCGGACTTGTACCCAACCGGGTTTTTTTGGGCACACCTTGTAGTGTGTGCTAACAGAGTTTATGTGCATAGCTTGGGGTTGCAGTGGCCTTGACAAGCTGGATTCGGAGTAAAGTTAACCCCGTGCTGAAAGGGCTTGGTTACCAAATCACTGGTGGCCCACCGCCATGCACTGAGCTTCACTGGAGGTATCCCTAATGCAGAGAACTTGCATCTCCTAGCTAGCTCCCAAAAGCCAACGTTATTTCACACAAGTTGTGGAAGATGTAGTTTTGCGTGTGTATGTTTGTATAGAAGCAGTTCGGCGATTTTCTGTAGATGCTGCCTTTGATTCTGACTTCTACTGGAGAATATGTGTGCTGGAAGAGATTTCCTGAGACTGCAATTTCAATAGAAAGCATACTTCTCCTAAAAATAAAGTTTATGGAATTCCTGGCATATTTTCCATTTGGCAATTTGCATTAATTCATAAAGGTAAATACACTTATCGTTTCAACAAAAAAAATACCTTTGATGACTCCTGCAGGCAAAATGAGTGGAATGTGATATGGATAGAAAATGCTCTTATCTGCAGGAAGCAACTATTGCCCCGCGGATAAAATCAGTAATGCTGATTGTTTTGTTGTTTCAGGAGGACAAAAAATGTTTCATATGTGACTCTGAGAATCCCTTCCACGATACTCTCAATCCTGACAGTCATCGCATTGAGAATGTCGTCACCACGTTTGCTCCAAATCGCCTGAAGCTGTGGTGGCAGTCGGAAAATGGTACGGGAAAATGGTACGGGGGTTTGTCCGGGAGCCGTTTCCAGGACTGGGAGCTGCTTTCCCTCCTTTTGTCCAAGGGTACCTGCGGGGTCGCTGCTATCTCTGGCCTGGTGGTTATTGTGGTGTGAAGGATCATGTTGTGCGAGGAGGGCTGAGTAAAACTGGCTCCTTTTGTGTGCCCTGGAGCAGTCCTTTATCCATAACGAAGGAGTTTCCTTAGTCCTTTGCGGGAGCGTTAGGACGAGCTGTCCCACCGCTTTGCAAGAATCCTTTCCTAAAGAGAAGTTCCTTGTGCTGGCTCCGAATCTCCCTCGTGTTTGGGCAGCAGGAGCAGAGCAGCCTTCCAGGAGTAAATATCCTGGGGCAGCACTGCCAAGGAAGCGCCGCAGGGCTTCCCCGGACCGACCCAGGGCTTCCCCGGACCGACCCAGGGCTTCCCCGGACCGACCCAGGGCTTCCCCGGCCCGCTGGGCTGCAGGGAGGGTGTGGAAGGAGGAGGTTTGGGCGCGGGGCCGGGACTGCTGTCCTGCCCGCAGACTTCCCATTTCCCTGTCCTACGCAGGCAGAGCAAAGCCAGGGGCATCTTGTACCCTGCAATCTACCTCCTCCCTCCTGGGCTCCCTGAATTCCTGTATCCATATGGCAAGCAGTAAAATGAACACCAGAAACAAGCCAGCTAGTTTTTTTTTTAAAAAAAAAAAAATGATTGCATGTTAGTTTGGTGGCTTTTTTTTTTTTTTTTTAAATCCTTCCTCTGTCCTTTTTACTTTTATGGTTATGTTTTTGGCATGCCTTCATACAGAGAACAAGGCATTGAGGTTTTTCAAACAGCAGTTTTACCCTGAAGCCTTAAAGCCAGCAGGACAGGATGGGATTTCTGCAAATACATTGGCAGTAGCTGTCTTACTGTTTGTGAAGAAAAAAAAAAAAAAAAAAAGGTCATATTTGTAACATTTCTGCTGCCCGGTAAAAAAAGATTTTCACTCAATCTATTTTAACCATTTAGATCAGCCTAGCAATCCGGTTGTCTCCAGTGGGTCTCTTCTGGCATTCCAAATAATTCATGTTTTTTGCAACAGGCTTGGCAGCATTCACACAGAAAAGTTCTTAGCTCATAAGGTCATGAAAATGTCCTTCAACAATAAATAACAAATGATTCTTTCTGTCCAACTCATGTTTTCTTCTATTCAGGCATACAGCAGAAGGGACCGTTGCTGCATACTCCACATAATGTTACAGCTGGTCAAAAATCTAAGCGCTTTATTGGTTTATTGTTTTCATTTCTTACCCTTTCTCCTCTGTAAATCTTGATTTTTTGAAAAATTTCTAACCACAGTATAATTAACATCCAGCTGTTTTGAGAGGTCTCTTCGCATGACAAAATAATATTTGTTACTGTTTTTCTTCTTTTCTGTGTGGAGTCCTTGACCTTGGGTAGTCCTGCAGCAGAGTCTGGGAAACCTTTTGCCTCTCACCGGTTTCCCAGCCAGCATGATTGCAAAGCAGGGCTGTGGTGCTTGCTTTAGGGGTATTTGAAAAGCAGGTTGTAAAGGAACTGTTTCTGCATCTGAACGGACAGGAGAGTCCAGAGAGGGTGAAGAAAGGTGGGAAACAGCCCCCATCAGCTGCTGGTGAGACTTGGGGTGATGGGACTGCAGAATCTCACCCCTCTGTGGCTGCTGGATGGGCTGCAGCGTGTGAGGACAGCCTGGAGTCACCGTGCGGGTCTGGGCTCAGCATCCCCAGCTGTACCAGCCTCTGGGGGTGCTTTGGAGCCAGGACCCAGCCCACGGCAGTCCCCATCCTTACCCTACATCTAGTGATGTTAATCGTGTTACGTGGTCTGAAATAACGGCAACGCAGGCTCACGCTTTGGGTGTGGCGCACGTGACGCAGGTGATGCACAGGAGTCCAGTGTGGCATGCACTCTTCAACAGGTCCATGGTGTCTTCCCTGTACCTCAGTAAAGTGCTGACACTCATGTCCCTTTACGACAACAGAGCTAAGTGGCAAAGAAAAGAGTCTCTACGCCACTGGAGCAAAGAGCTTTGGCAGAATTTAGATGTAGGGGCTGGTGCGTGTCCTTGCCTGCTGCATGGCTTCTTTTCTCTGCCCCTGCAGGTCTGGAGAATGTGACTATCCAGCTGAACCTGGAGGCTGAGTTTCATTTCACTCATCTCATTATGACCTTCAAGGTAAGGAAGCCACAGCCTTACCCCGAACCCTAAAACACAAGGAAACGAGAGGTCTCGTAGTTCTTCACAGGGATTTGGACTTCGTCTGAGCTGTTCTCCTGATTTTTTAGAGGTGCCAGCCATGAGCTCCTGCTGAAGTTGTGCAGGAAGGCTGAGTTGTGCCTTGTGGCTTCAGCTGCGTTTGGCCTCTGGTGAGGCTGCAGGAGGAGTCACCCTGAAGCTGGGGGTTGTGTGGTGTCCATCTCTGGTAGTTGCGTTCTAGAATAAATCGTATAGCAGCAAGGATTTTTCTTCTTAAAAAAAAAAAACAACTTGGCCCTGATGTCGGTTTTCGTTTGGCAAATGGAAAAGTCTTCAGGAAGAAGGAACATCTGTACACAAAGTGTCTTTGTTTCCTTGTAAACAGATGTCTTGGAATGGCAGATTATGTCCTGTACATCCTAAATCCCAAGCAAGCAGTAGTACCAAACTTCAGCTGAGGTTTCGGGGGCTGCAGTTCCTGAAGGGCTAAATCGCTGCTCTTTGCATGTAAACAAATTCACCTCTTTGTTTTCACCCGTCACATTTCTAGGAGAGCTGGTTCCTCTTCCCTGTGGCATTGACTTGGGTTTCTCCCGCTGCCTCGGGGTGGTGGCTGAGGTGGAAGGTGGTCCTTTCTGCTGGACCGCCGAGAGATCCCTGACCCGATGCAGGTGCTGTGGCCGGCTTGGTCTGCCATCAGGAGGAAGGATGCAGGGGAAAGACAGTTTCAGTCATGATTTGCTGACTTTATTTGTGTGGTAGACACTCGAGCTGCTTTACCTTTCCTCTGGGTTGCTACGTTTGTTGTTGGGTGAGATACCAGTTTGTAAGTTGGGTGATACTTTCAGCCAGGAAGCAGAAGGAACATTTCTTTCCAGCTGTGACTGAAATGCTTTTGTGCTTGGCTCTGGGGGGGGGTCTTCTCTGAGCACATAAAAGTAATGAAGAGACTGTTGGTATTTCTTGGTAGGTGCAAGCCAGGTGTGAAACTAATGCCCACTTTTTGAGGGGCAGCGCATAAACTGGAACATGAGATTTTTTAGGTCAGAGGGTTTAAAAATCTTGTAGAAGTCTCATTAGTTAGTTGTTCTAGAGTTGAGTACATGTGGGTAAGGAGGACGGTGGTTTGTGTGAAGTACATGCAGCCTGCTGGAGTCTGGGCACAGCCAGCTGGAGGAGTCACTGGGGACTGGGGGAGTCAATGCAGCGTGAATGGCTGAAGCTGAGCCTGTCATTCCTCTTAAAGAAGAAGGTTTTCTTAATGCAGCGCAGAGGACAGCTGGTACTGGGTGGCAGAGACACTGCAGAAGGGAGTGTGGTCCAACAAAGAGAGGTGGGCGATCCCAGGGCTTTTCTGAGCATCAGAGATAACTGCTCGGCAGGAGCTTCTTGGCCACTGGAGCTGGAGGGGAAGCACTGAAAGTGGCCTCCTGGTTCCCAGGGCAGGAGAGGAGGCCCATTAGGTCCTTTGCAGAAGATTAGGCAAGGAGGTACAGCGTGGAATAAGGCTGTGCTGCTTTCCACAAGCAGAGGAAAAAAATCTTTTTGTCTCCCTAAAGGCCTGCTTTAGCCCCAGGTTTTGAGAAAGGATTTGGAATAAAAAAAAATCTTACTTGAGTTTGCTCATTTATTGTGAACATATTTAAGTGCTTGGCCGCTGAATGCTGTCACTTTAAGGATGGGTGAACAGAAAGTGGGATATCAGCAGAAAAATATTTCCAGATATTGGAAGTAGTCAGTGCAGGGACAGAGATTAAAATCCAGACGTGTGGATTGCTCGCACTTAAAAGCACCTGATGTAAATGCAAGTACTAATGAACCTAATAAAACCTCTTTTGGTTTTCTTACTGTTAGACGTTCCGTCCTGCTGCAATGTTGATAGAAAGATCCTCTGATTTTGGAAAAACATGGCAAGTATATAGGTATTTTGCATATGACTGTGAGAGCTCGTTTCCTGGGATTTCAACTGGACCCATGAAGAAAGTGGATGATATAATCTGTGATTCCCGATACTCTGACATTGAACCTTCAACAGAGGGAGAGGTCAGAGGGGGTTTTTTTCCCCAGTACGTTTATTGTATAGCCTTTTTCCATACAAATTCAGATTGTCTTATTTTTAAAGCTGAATCTTCCGTTGTACCATTTTTCCTCCAGGTAATATACCGTGTTTTAGATCCTGCTTTTCGAATTGAAGATCCATACAGTCCAAGGATTCAAAGTATGTATACAGTTACCTCCAGGCTCCTTTGAAAGCATTTCTGTATTTACTTGCTTGCAAAAAAAACAGTCAGCCACAAATAAAACCAATAACAGTTTTGAAGTCATACATTTGTGGTATGGCTTGGCTTCTTTCGCTGACTGGGACGATGACATGCTGGGAAATAACGATCAGTGTTGTCAACTCAAGTGATTTCTCTTACGCGCATCATTGAAATTGGTCCTTTTCTTAATTGATGAGGGATTTGGTTTCATTAAACACCCCGTCTCCCCAAGGCACGTGCAATTGCTGATAGAAACCTTAGAATGTGATCCTGTAGTTGTACAGTATTCAGAAAGCAAAAGAAACAGCTGCAGAGGTACTTGCATCATTCTGCATTTCCAGCTAAAACCAAGGGGGTCGTGTTTTATTTTTCAGAACATCTGAGTCATGGCTTCGGGTTGGTTGGCCTTGGTAGCACTGTGTGGCTGGCCAACACACATACAGTCATAAAACACAAATTACTGTAGTGTTCATATGTGGTCGTGACAGTCTGGGGATGCCAAGGTAGATCTGTTGCTGAGCGTGGCTCAGAGAGAAACCTCCTGGGGCGTTTGGGCTGAACAGGGGACTGCAGCGCCTGGCCTTAAACCTGACTGCCAATTTAATATGCATTCTCAGTTTGGGTTTGTGTCCTTCACTGTAAAGCTAACTGAGCAGAAGAAAAGATCTGAGGTAGAAGAGTGTTGCTAGTTGCTAAATAAATTGAGTGTTTCTTTAACCAGCATTTTAAAGGAGAAACTCTGCTTTCGTGGGCTTGAAGTCCTTTTTCAAGCCTAGTTTCAAGGCTCTAAGAAATGACACAGGATTCATAACATCAAAGCAAACGTGCAGACTGAATTAATTACTGCAATATTGTCTTGCCACGGATTGTCCCTCGAGAACTTCTCCTTTGTATTTGGTCAGTGATGGGGTCTTGCTTCTTTCAGCAAAATGTAATGTTACATTTGCTAGGAAATTCGGCCGTGTGAGAAAAAACATTCGTGTCTTGTTGTCAACTAAGATTTTTTTCTAAAAGGCTTGTAACTCTTCAAGCTCTTCGTCCACTCGTCAGCAGTTCCTTAATATCGGTTCCTTGCCCATCTTACACTTTAAAGGCCCAAAGAACCAGTGGCTTTTTGGTGCTACTGTTTTGTGCACCTTTAATAATATTTGTGTTTGTGCCTGCCATATGTCTATAATAAAAGAGACTAGTATTTTTAATTAGGCTTACACTTACTTATACAGTGATCAACTTGTGGTAAGATAATGTAATTTTTTAAAAATTTGAGAGTATGAAGTGACGTGTGTAGTATGTAACTGCTGAAATTGCATCTGATCTGAGCTGCCCATAGGAAGTGTGCTTGGGAAGTCACTCTGGCTTCCTCCCATTCAATACAATATCTGGTAAATAATCCCCAAACGGCGTTTGTTTTTGGTGGGTTTTTTTGTGTGTCCCCTGCAGACCTATTAAAGATTACAAATCTGAGAGTCAAATTCATCAAGCTGCACACTCTGGGAGATAATCTCTTGGACTCGAGGATGGAGATCAGGGAGAAGTACTACTATGCCATCTACGACATGGTGGTTCGTGGGAACTGTTTCTGCTACGGGCATGCCAGTGAGTGTGCACCAGTGGACGGCTTTGAGGAAGAAGTGGAAGGAATGGTAAATACTCGCTTTTCTGCATAAAGCTGTTCCTGTTTGTGCCTCTAAGTGGCTTAAAACAAATTGAAAGATGATAGTCTGCCCCCCCACGCTCCCCACCTTCAATTATCAAACAAGAAAACTTACAACTGTTCCTCCTCAGCAAATGTATCTTTTGTTATTGGTGTTAATCAAGCAGAGATAAGGTGAAAATTGTTTTAGCTTTCCTTCTCTGATTATGTTAAAGAGCTGATGAAATTAAAAGGCAGGAATGCAGAAAGGGAGCGTAACAGTATGGGGCCGGAGATGGGCATGGGAATCAACTTGGTTACTCTAAAATTGAAGTGAATAGAGACATCAAAGAATGAAACACCTTTGCGAATCAAACATGACGTGTGTTTGTATCAGTCGTTATCAACTGAGAAATGGAGGCTGTAGCCGTAATCAGCAGCAGGCTCTGAAGGAAAACCCTGCTGCCTGCGTTGTACGCTGCTGTGCAAGTGCTGCATCCCTTCTGGGTTCTGGTTTTCCCCCAGATTTTTGCCTGACAAGCAGTAATAGCACCCTTGTTAATGAGTGAGTTATTAACGGGACGAAAACGTGGAGGCAGATGGGGAGGTTGTGTGGTTGCCCCAGGGGCAGCGGGGTGCTGGCGAGCGGGTACGCTCCCTTGCCCTGTGCTTTTAGTGAGTGTCTCCACCTGGGCAGCAGCAGGACTGGCTTTGCTTTTAAAATCCTAGCTCCCGTGCCGGTCGTCCTCGTCGTCTACGGCAGCAGCTGTCACACGGTCACTGCTGGTCTACTTAGTACTTTTTCTGTACTTTACATGTTGAAGGCAAAGTCTGGGGTTGATGGTTAAAAGCCATCCACACTGGCTGTTGTCTTTGCTTTGAGAACCCAGGCAGGACTGGAAACAAGGTGCTGAGCTAGCGACTGCGCTGGTATAACTAGATGCATGTTAATAGCTAATTAACAGCTAATAAACAGCTAACTTTGAAGTCCAGGAGGCTTTTGTGATTATTGAGGTGGAACCGTGCTCTCCTTGTTCATGCCTGAGAGTATTTATTCAGGCAGTAGTTTGGTAAGGAAAGAAGGACAAATTTGTGTGAGGACGTTCTTACCTTGGCAGGTAAAGGATGCTTCTGTGGCCCTTTATGTCTTCCTACATGCAGTTACATGCAGTAATGTCTCCAGAAGTATATTCTTTATGTACTGGCTACATTTTGCATTAATGTTTTGCATGGGGTTTTTTCCTTTCCTCTTTTATAACCAGCTGTATTCCTCTTTTTTAATTCTTTCTTTTTTTTTTCTTTTTTTTTTTTTTAAATGACAGGTCCACGGACACTGCATGTGCAGGCATAATACGAAGGGGTTAAACTGTGAACAGTGTTTGGATTTCTACCATGACTTACCCTGGCGACCTGCTGAAGGCCGTAACAGTAATGCGTGCAAAAGTGAGTTTGTGAAAAACACAGAGCTGGGTTCTGGAGTGAGAATTACGTACCCGTTACTTGGGGACTTCTGACAATACGTAAAGCCCTGCATGTTCTTTGGTGGACTTGGTGCGTCTTTTCTGCAGGCTTGTTCCTCCCCTGGGACCAGACTCTTACTTTGCTTTCTGTCTTTGTCACAGAGTGTAACTGCAATGGCCACTCCAGCCAGTGCCACTTTGACATGGCAGTGTACATGACGACGGGGAATACCAGCGGGGGAGTGTGTGACGACTGCCAGCACAACACTGTGGGACGCAACTGCGAGCAGTGCAAGCCCTTCTACTTCCAGCACCCGGAGAGGGACGTGCGGGACCCCGACATCTGTGAGCGTAAGTGCAGCCCCGCTCCTTAGGGTGGGAATAGCCATTGCATCCCGGCCGTGGCCCCCCCTCCAGCTTTCCCTGGAGAATTTAGGAATTACTGGCCTTTTGGCCAGTGCCATGCTCCCAAACAAAGATCCTTGAGGGAAGGTGGTTGTCTTGGTGGTCTTGAGTGAACCCGGCTGGGTTTTGTTTTCTCTTTGAGAATCTGGAAGTGTATCTGGTCATTACGTGTTCAACCCGTGTCATGTCCAATACCTCTCTCTACACAGCAGCCAAATTTAAATAATTCGGTGTGAGCCTTTGCCTTTTCTTTTGTAGCAGTTAATCACACGCAGTGCTTCCTTCTTAGCTTGCAACTGTGACCCAGCTGGCTCCCAAAATGGTGGCATCTGCGATCGCCACACTGATTTCTCTACTGGCCTCATTGCCGGACAATGCCGTTGTAAATTATTTGTTGAAGGGGAGCGTTGTGACCTCTGCAAAGAAGGATTCTATGGCCTGAGTGCTGATGACCCAGCGGGCTGTCAGTGTGAGTAAAAACATATGTTCCTTTATGTGTGATCAAAAGCTCTTTGAGGAGCTGTTAGAACCAGGAGAAGTTGGTTTGTGGGGTGGGTTTTTTGCCTTTGTTTCATGGTTTTGCTAAAGGAAAAACATTCTTACAGATTTGCTGTAACTTGGAGTCCACCCGCCCTTAAAATTCAGTTCCACAGCTGATCCTTCTAGTGTATTCAGTGGAAACAGCAGAATCCTCCTTATTTGTTCTGTTATTTCAAGTTTTACGGGGGTGGGTGGTGGGCAAAGCGTGCAATTAATCTCTGTCCTGGGAGGCGAAGCTTTAATGTAAATATTTAGGTTGGATGCTGTCTAAAATGTAACTCCAATCCTGCGTTTTGACCTGCCTGTTTGTATTTCCCAATCTAGCTTGTGCATGTAATCCTCTGGGTACCCACCCCGGGGGGAATCCTTGCGATTCAGAGACAGGAAACTGCTATTGTAAGCGCCTGGTGACGGGAAAGCAGTGCAGTCACTGCCTGGTAAGCAGCCTGCCAGAAAATACGTTAGGAGATGCTAGTGTGAGGGAGGGTGGCTTGCGGAAAGCTGGGAGCAAGGTGCCGGCCGCTCTCTGCCCGCCCTGGCGTTCAGGCTGGAGCGGGCACCTCGGGGATGCCAGGAGGAGTGAAGCACGCTGTGTTACGGGGACCAGGGAGGCACGTTAAGGCAGACAAGAGCACCCAGATTAATTCTCAGGACTGTAAGGACCGAGGCATTAGTATATCTGGAGCGGTGGCTCAGTGAAAATGAGGGATCTGGGGCAGTTCCCGCTGGGGTGAAGGACAAAATGGTCAGAGAGGCAGTGTTACCAAAAAAAAAAAGGCTTTCTATACAGGCTATTATTTTAGGCAGGGATTATTTCATACGCATACATTTCCACGTAGTGTTTATATGTGCTGGAGTGTTATAGAAACACGCTGTCAGATAACGGGATGTGTTTGTATAAACACTGACGGGCTGTCTTATCTAACAGTGAACTATATGGAAAAGCTAATCAAGGCTGGCTGTCGGGCAGGCAGAGCAGCATCTCTGCAAGGGCAGTGCCCCGCACGAAGCCCCATGGCTAGCGCCCTGCTGCGGGGTGACGTACCGGGCTGTGATTTTTCAAGCTTTTCATGGGTCAGGAGCCCAAACCGGTGTAAACGGTGCAGTAGGAGTAAGGTCTGTGAGCTTGGGTCCTCCTGAATCTTGTTTTAAAAGCTAGATAGAAAGAGGTGGGTTGTTTTTTTCAAGCCCTTGAGATGGTCAGTGAGGAGGAGGAGAGCAGGCGGGGAGGTTGTGCTGGTGGTTGTAGGGGTAGGCCCCCGACCAGGGGAGCAGGATTTATAGGTTGGGGGGCAGTCTGGGGTGGCTTACGCTGAGTATTTCAAAATGTGCCTTTGGGGTAGATGGGGTTAAATCAGCACTGGGTTACAGTGCTGGTGGCGGTTCCTCCTACAGCCTGAGCACTGGGGCCTGAGCAATGACATGGATGGATGTCGGCCATGCGACTGCGACCGGGGAGGAGCGCTGAACAACAAGTGAGTCTCAGCCCATTTACTCTCCTGTAATCATTCACCCCAGTGAGTTTCCCTTCATTTGCAACCACAACATCCAGGGCTCAGCGTGCTGTGGAGGAGGATGTTTGGGACCGTCTTTCTGCCCCAGTGTGTTTGCCTGCCCACCAGCATGGGGGGAAGCACGCTAGCTGCACAGTACTGCTGTGCTGCCCCGCTGGTGCTGCGTGGGGTGGGATGCGGACCAGGAAGTGCCCACGGGGGAGGTGGAGGTTTTTCAGAGAAAAGCGTAGTTTTTGAAGATGCATCCGTCAGTAAGAGCAGGGAAAGTCCTGGCTTAAATGCCTGGTCAGAGGGGTCCTGGATAGCCACACTGCTCCTCTGACCGGGGCAGTTTCCTGTGCATTAGGTGCGTGTCCAACCCCAGGCTTTTCAACAGCAGCATGTTGCTTTGCTTCCCCCCCCCTTCCCTCCACAAACCCTTTGAAATATTCTACTTTTGTCCAAAGCCGCAGAAGTTTCCCAAGGGAGTGGACAAACTGTTTCCCACTGGAGCCCACTGGACTGCACCGGGGGAGTATGGGACTGGTCCCAGTGTGCCTCCTGTGGGACGTCACAGCCTGCAGACACCCCATCTGTGGCAGGGATTGCCGTGGGAATGCCCCGTGGGCCGTCACTCCCCTCCAGTCCTGAGTGAATTATTACTCCTTGGCAGACGGCGGCGTAGCTGTCAGTGATTATTTACTCCCCCGTGCTTGCTCCCTGCACACAGATCGGTCACGCCGCGTAGTTCCTAACAGCTCCCGCAGTGCAGCCGCGGTTCCAGGGGTTTGGGGTGCAGGCTCAGCCATGGCCCAGCAAGGCTTTGCAGCCTGTTTCCCATGCATTGAGTCCAGCGATTGCAAAACCATGTGGGGAGGGGACGTGCGGTGTCCTGGTGTGGGCGCAGAGCAGCCTTCCCTGCAGCCACAGGAGAGCTGTGAAGCCTGGCGCTGGCTCTGGCTTTGC
The DNA here is from genome assembly GCF_963210335.1 of Falco punctatus. NCBI lineage: Eukaryota > Metazoa > Chordata > Aves > Falconiformes > Falconidae > Falco > Falco punctatus. The sequence continues at coordinate 91,518,935 of NC_137585.1, forward strand.
TCTCGAACGTCAGTGGGAAGGGGGAACTTCCCCCTCGCTGCTGAATTGCTGCCTCCTGGCTCCTGCTCAAGATGTGGGATGCAGCGCCTGGGGCAGCCACACCTTGCCTGAAATTATCCCCCCCCCTGCCCCGCTGTAACCCAGGTGGTGGAGTCATCGCCATCCCCAGAGGGGAAACTGCCCAGCTCCCCTTCTGGGGCAGCTAGGGGACTTCTGGCATCTCAAAGTGAATGATTAAGTTAGTCTCTGCAATTTAAAACATGATTTCGATTAGAAATTACTCTTAGAATGGGGGCCTGAGAAGCCTGGAGGTCTTCCATGGAAACCAGAGGGGTTTGACTTCTGGAAATGTTTCTAAATTCCACTCAGATTTCAAGAAAGGGGTGTGTTTTGGTGAACTGAAAAAACCCTGCTATGAAAAAGTGTGACCAGGTGTATGCAAAAATAGAACGTGCCCAAGGGTTCTTCATAATGCGGGGTGGGCTGTGGGAACAATAAACCCGCCAAAAGGCAGTTTGGGGTTAGAGATGTCTTGAGCAAATAAAATGGCTCTCTGTGAAGGAAGCGGAGGGCTGTGTGCCGCCCTGGACAGGCCTCCTGCATTCCCCAGCGATGGCTTTGTCTGCCCCACTTCTTTGGCTGTGTCTGTCCTGCTTTAAAGCAGCCAGGTGTGGTTCCCCCCCCCCCCGCCCCCGTGCGTAGCTGCTGGTGGGCAATGTCTCAGGATGTGCTTTGCAGCACAGGAAGGCAGCCTGACGTCTGGGGGCATGCAGGGTCACGCGTGTTCTTGCTTTGCCTCAGCCAATACAAACAGATACGCCGCTTGCATGGCCTGCAAGCCTGGAGCCGAAGGCTTGCAGGGCAGACATGCCCCTTGGCTATGTCTGTGGTAGCAAGCGAGGCTCTCCCAGGCCTGCTGTCTGGCCCCGGGGAGCTGCCTGCATCCATAGCAGAAATCCTCTTGCCATCCAAACAGAGGAAACCACACGCAAACTGCCTGCTGGAAACGGTCCCTGGCCCGTGCTTGCTCCCGAGGATTTGTTTGGGAGAGCGATGGTTGGCTTGAGCCGAGGCTGCCATTTCAGCAGTACAGATGGTCCAGCTGTGCAGAGCCCGAGAATATCTCATGTTTAGATGCAGCTGTGTCCAGAAGTCCTTCTCCTGTGTCACACCAGAGTGGAAGATTGCTCTAGCGCTGTCTCGGCATAGCCAAGATGAGCTGTAAATTCATTGCTCTTCCCTTTTAGCTGCTCGAGTCAATCCGGCCAATGCGAATGCCGGCCCCACATGTTCGGACGTCAGTGCAACCAGGTGGAGCCTGGCTATTACTTCATTTCACTCGATCATTACATCTATGAGGCGGAGGAAGCCAGCTTGGGTCCCGTGAGTAGCAGTTTTAGTGGGCTGGTGTGTCTGGTCAGGTGTGGGAAAGTTGTTTCACCATTTGGGCGTTGGAAGCATCTGGTTTATACCCTGAGTGTTTTGCAATTAAAATGTGGAAAACACAAAACTGAATTAAGTCTGAAAACTGTCAACCTGTAGTTCTTCAATCTTTGTACCGATAAATAATGAAGCAATTTAGGGGGGGAAGCTGCCATTTTCCTTTTTAAATCCGTTTCTTTGATCATGGATGCACAGCTAGTTTCCTGTCAGCATCCCTCTCTGTACTTCACTGTGTTCGCACCCACCGTACCTGCTTCTCCTTCCCCTCTTACCTCGAGAGCAGTGGGACAATGACACTGGCCTTCTTTTTGGTGCAGCTGAGACCAGGAGGGAACAAAGTATGCATTTAAGCACATTGCCACGGCTTTTAGAGTTTTTGTACGCTGGTAATATTTCTTTTATTAATGACTAAAACCACAGATGATTGTGCAAAAACCCCTGGTTTTGTAAGTGAGGTAGCCTCGTAACTTGTTTTGCCCGCTGGGCACGGTACATCAGCGTCTGGCTCTTGCTGTTTGCCATCGAACAAATAGCCTTGCTTTTAATTCATTAACAGCAGCTAGGTGATTACATCAATTTTTTTGCCTCCTGCAAGGAGTCAGGGAGAGGAGATAATGGTTTCTCTAAAGCAGCAGATCCTTTTCTGCCTGCGATTAGGGCACTTGGTCCTAATTTCTTTATTTCAGGCAAAATGCAGCACTTTGCAGTTTCAACCAAGGCAGAGGGTTTTTGTTCTGAGATAACCGCAGAGAGGGAAGACAGTGCAGAGCAGAAGCTGGACCACAGCAGAGGGCATGTGAGCTCGCACAGGGGTTTTGGTGCACTTTGTGTCTGCGCAGCTGGAGAGGGGGTACCCCAGGCCTCGCCAAGGCTCGAGGGTGGAGGAGCCTGGCGTGAAAACCCACCTGCCTTGCCAAGCAGATTGAGGGGATGTGCTGCTGGTTTGCCTTTTGAAACCTTCAGAACAAACCATTTAAAAAAACTCCAGCATCGAAAGCCTTTCTCGCAAATCTGGTGGCGGAATAAAACTCTGAATTCCCAGGCAGGGGACCAGCACAAGACAAAATGAAGTGACACCGAGTCGCAGGGGCTTTCAGGCAGTGCCAAGCCCCTGTGCTCCCAACAGCTGCGTGCCCTCACTTCCATCCTGCCTGGCATCCTCTCTGGGGAGCTCTGACCCTTTGTGCAAAGCCAAAGGGTGATAACTTACAGCCAGGCTCTTTTCAGAGTGTGAGAATACATGAGGGGACATCCTGAACTGATACGCATATATATAGATGTTTCCTTTCATTTTATCGCTTTCTAATGAAGCAGCTTCGTTAGGAATGCTCAGGATGTTGTTCTATGGAGAACTATTTGTGGATGCAGATATATTTGAAATGGGAAGTTCGAGCACCACACGTTTCCATTTTCTGTTGCCTTTTTCCTCTTCTTTGCTTTATACTAAGAGCAACAGATAAAAATCTGGCACCTCAGACCGAAAGGAGTGACCATATATTGATTTGGCTATTAAACATCTATCAATGATTAGGATCTCTGTTACTTAGTGATCTACTTTTCAAATGTTATGCTGAGCTGTGCTTTGGTTTGGAGACGCCCGGTGTAGTCAGGAAGTAATTAGCACTTAGCTTGAGTGCAGTTATGTGCCACTGCAGTAAATCCTACCGCTACAAGTGTGATGTGAAAGTCTTTACAGTGGACGAGATGTTGTAGCTGGTGGATTAGTTACAGCAAGTTTTTTAATTTAACTCTCCACCATAACAGTGTGATGGATGAAGAGTTGTGCAGTGTTGTTTTATTTTATCTTCCTTGCTTTTTCTGTATGGTGAAGCGGAAGGGTAACAGTGTGCACACATACGGGTTTAAAAGAGAATTTGTGTTGTCTGGGATGCAAACAATGGATGCTGCGATCCAGAAGTGATCCATCAGTAGAACTCATCACTTCATGCACTCCCATGGGGCTCGCAAATTTAATGTATTGGTGTTCAAAATTCCGTTCCTTGTTTTTGTAGGGAGTAAATGTAATAGAGCGCCAGTACACGCCAGACCGCACACCATCGTGGACAGGCATAGGATTTGTAAGGGTCCCCGAAGGGGCATACCTGGAATTTTACATCGACAACATCCCCTACTCCATGGAGTACGATATTGTGGTCCGCTACGAGCCACAGGTAGGTCTGTGATTATGGGCATTGCTGCCTCCTGGCAGGCGCTGGCTGTCCTGGCGCATGACTGACAGGAGCCCGGCGCTTCCAGGCATCTTCAGGACTCGGAAGACGAGGGTGGACACTCGGCTGGATGTTTGAGATGTGTCAAAATCACAAAGATGTTGACTGTTACGAGTATTATTTGCTTTACAGTTTCTTTCATTATTGCATTGTTTCAGCACTTGTTTAATGAGCAAATTAAAAAGTGACAAGTCCTGTCAGGACAGATTAGAATATAAATTTGGTATCAGCCAGATGGCTTTCTCATGGGTGGAAATGCTGTTTCGGGTCTTGGAAGACAGCTCACCCATCTTGGATGTTGAACGCCAGCAGCCAAGAGTTTGCAGGCAGTTGGTTTTGACAGTGGATAATTCGCAGGGTGAAAGGAAAGGCAAAAAATCCCCACAGCTCCTCACCTAGAGCTTGGCAGCGGTTGACTGCGGTGAAATACTCGGGTACAGTACCAAGAGGTGGGGGGAGAGGAGGCTGCCAAACCCCCTGCTGATGCCGTGCTACAGATGGGGCTGCTGACCACCTACACCTAGTCATGTTTTTTTGGGAGGGAGGGAGGCTGTTGTGCTGGAAGGTGCCCAGGGGCACTTGGCTTGCCTTGTCTCAGCCCGAACCTTCAGCCAGTCGATGCCCCGTTGATGCTGGGCCGCAGCCCCTCCTCTCTGAAGCGCAGAGACCACCCTGTCTGTGCTCATGCATTTCCTGCTGGCCTGAGCTCTGGATGCTCCTGGGAGCTTATGGCCATTCCTTGATGCTGATCGGCCTTTTTTTCCCCCCCCAGTTGCCAGATCAGTGGGAAAAAGCTGTGATCAGCGTCTCACGCCCAGGGAAGATTCCTACGGGTAGCCGGTGTGGCAATACAGTTCCTGATGATGATAATCAGGTCGTCTCGCTGTCACCTGGCTCCAGGTCAGTATAACTGGATGGGACAAAAGGAGAAAAAACATCTACAAAACAATCAGGACAGAGTAACATCACGCTTCCAGTTTGCTGTGGCCTTTATGAAAAGGGATGAAATTTCGTTTCCAGTGAATTACAAAAACATATTTAGCATGGTATCTGTAGACTCAAAGCTTCTAAGTTTATTCTTGTTTTCTGATTTGTTTTGTTCACCGAGTAAAGAGGGGAGGGAAATGTTTGCACAGCCTGTGAGTGAACATCGGTATGGCTCTTTATCTAGTGGATTAACTTTTCCAGTTATGACTTGCACAAGCCTCCAAACTGTTTCTTTCACATCAAACTTTTGTTCTGCCCAGTCTTGGCCTCTTTCCATTATCTTGATTGCTTTATAGGGCTACCTGAAATGCTTTATGGCACTGGATGTTTGAAGTAAGAATTGTTTCCTGTTCCTCATCTAGATACGTCATTTTCCCGCGGCCTGTCTGCTTTGAGAAGGGGCTGAATTACACCATCCGCCTGGAGCTGCCCCAGTACTCCTCAGTGGATACAGAGACGGAGAGCCCATACACGCTTATTGACTCTGTGAGTAAAAACTATTTTGGGGATGCTCTGGGGTACAAGTGTATTTAGAAGCCTGAAAGTTTGCATCTCTTCTGGCATGAGTCTGTGTAAATCTAAAGTAATGTTTTACAACGTTGTTGCTTATGGCTGAAGCCAGGTTTTAACTGAGCAAGATAAAACAGTTTAGGTTTCTTCAGTCTCAAAGTATGTAGGTTTTTTTTTTGCTAAGAGGCTTTTGCTGTATTTTACAGAACTGCAGCTAGTTCCAATGGCCTGTAGTTTCTTCGGAGAGGATAATGTGTGCCATGTATGTCATGAATGTCAGCATTCTTTTGAATGGATAGAATTTGGTAGATTTGGTAAGAATTTGGTAGATACCAGAACTATTCCACAAAAAACTAGAGAAATACCGTCATTTCCCTTCCACATTCTGTCTGGCTGTTTGCTTTTTGGCCAATGAAGGATGATAGGAAATGGGATAATACTGAATTTTCATAATTTTGGCAGAGACTATTTATAAATAGTGACACTGTCACTGTGAAATTGTTTCGTAGCTTGTTCTCATGCCGTACTGCAAATCACTGGACATATTCACAGTGGGAGGCTCAGGTGAAGATGTGGTCACGAACAGCGCTTGGGAAACTTTCCAAAGATACCGGTGTCTGGAAAACAGCAGGAGTGTTGTGAAAACTCCCATGACTGATGTCTGCAAGAACATCATATTCAGCATTTCTGCGCTATTACACGAGACCGCATTATGTATGTAACTGTCCACTTGTAGGGCACCCTGCACCTGGAAGCTGGGCAGCGCGTGCAGGCAGAGTGGTTTGCGTGAGATGGGGCAGTTGGTTCGTGTCCTGCGCCACGGTACTCACTCCTCCCGATGCTTTTCTCTGCTCAGCATGCCAGTGTGACCCCCAGGGCTCCCTGAGTTCGGTGTGCGATCCCAGCGGAGGACAGTGCCAGTGTCGTCCCAATGTTGTTGGAAGACAGTGCAACAGATGCGCCCCTGGCACCTTTGGGTTCGGGCCAAGTGGATGCCGATGTACGTTAAACCCTTGGCTCCGGGCTGTGCTGCGGCCGCGGCCCCGTGTTTAGGACTTGCTGTGGAAACGCAACCCCTCTCCCCCTCTCCTTGCAGCGTGCGAGTGCCAGGTCCGAGGTTCTTACAACGCCTTCTGCGATGCAGAGACGGGCCAGTGCCACTGCTTCCCCGGGGTGTACGGGCGGCAGTGTGACCGCTGCCTGCCTGGCTTCTGGGGCTTCCCCAACTGCCAGCCCTGCAACTGCAATGGTCACGCTGACGACTGCAGCCCCTACACCGGAGAGTGCCTGAGCTGCCGGGACCACACGGCAGGGCACAACTGCGAGAGGTACGGCGTGCATGCCCCCTCCCCGGCCCCTCTCCTTCCCTGCAGAGGATGGGCACAGCAGCTGCTTCCCTCTGGTACTGGTGCTCAGGCGGGTGTGAAGCCATGGAAAGTCCCTGGACCCTTGGAGCCAGAGCAGTGCTGGTGGTCCTAAAGGAGGATGCAAGTGGGGAACCCCCTCTTCCCTGCCCACCGACTTGCACTTCCCAGCAGCGCCTGCCCAGGCGGCCGGGAGCACGTTGCGGGATCCCAGGGCTTCAGAAAGGCTTTCTCCATCGCAGGCCTCCTGAGAGGCATCTGCCTTGGGTCTCCTGCTCTTACACTGGCATAAACCAGACAAATCTGCTTTTGTGGGCACAGCTGCTTGGAGTGTGAGCGGCGTGAGAGAGCCATAAGGATATTTTTTCACCCTTTGGTTCTTCACGATGGTTGAAAACCAGAGTATAGCTACGGCAAGGCTGCGGTCTGTTTGCCTGTGGTCCCCTGCATGCCATGTACCCCGCCGCATAGGTGCCAGGCTGGCTACTACGGAGACCCCATCCTGGGCTCAGGTGACCACTGCCGCCCCTGCCCGTGCCCTGACGGCCCCGAGAGCGGACGCCAGTTTGCCAGCGGCTGCTACCAGGATCCAGTCACGCTGCAAGTCGTGTGCGTCTGCAGTGTGGGATACATAGGTACTTGGTGGGTGTGTGGAGGGGGCTGGGTGGGTTGAACCTCCTGGTGAGGAGGGCTGTGTTCATATGGATTGTTGGTGGTGACCACGGTGCCAGTGTCGGTGTGTTGCTGCTGGAGGTTGGCAGCAGTTGGAAGGTACCAGGGCTGGGCAGCTTGTGCAGGTGATGCCGGCCGTGAACCTCATCGCCACCAGCGTGGCAAGGGGTGACCGGTGGTCGGCAGGGATGGATGGGAAGGACAGCAATGGAACTGAGGGGACAAGTGTGCTGGCAGCTGGGCTGCAGCACTGTACCTCGGTGCCCTAGGCGGTACCATCCATGCTGCGCCAAGCCACTGCAGTCTCGCGGAGTGCTGCCTCTGTTGCTTCGAGCACGATCTGATTAACACTCCCCACCCCTTAACGGCCTTTTTTGTCTTGCCTCAGTCTTGCCGTCTATGGGGCCGCGCACTAGCGAGCCATGATGGCAGTTCCCACCGTGCCTGTTTGTTCAAACAGGCAGTCGATGTGATGAATGTGCGTCTGGCTTCTTTGGGAGTCCCGACGAGGTTGGCGGCTCCTGCCAGCCATGCCAGTGCAACAACAACATCGACACCACAGACCCGGAGTCTTGCGACAAGAGGACAGGAACGTGCGTGAAGTGCCTGTATCACACGGAGGGTGAAAACTGCCACCTCTGCAAACAGGGCTATTACGGGAGCGCCCTGCAGCAGGACTGCAGAAGTGAGTCAGCTGTGGTGTGGGGCAGCAGCTGCCTGAGCTGTTTCACCTGGGAGTGTTTGGGGCGAGGGGAAACCTCATTACCTGCAGCTGGAGCCGCATGCCTGGCCAGGCGGGGAGTCCTTTACATTTGACAGGGGGAGCAGGGACAACATTTACATGTGCTGAAAGGATGAGGCTTTTGTGGGAGGGGGGTTTCTTGCCCTCTTGTTCGCAGTCTTTGTGTATCTCTTTCCCCAGAGATGAGGGTGGCGGGGTGAGGGTTTGGCTTTTGCATGCACCCGCGTCCCTGCAGATGTGGCTGGGCAGGGGGAGCAAGGGCCGAGGTGAGGAGCCGAGCCAGGCGGCGGGGAGGCAGAGCCACCTCCTGTGGCACCAGGCACAGCCCGGCAGGGAGACGGGCTGCTGGGGGGAGAGCGGGGCCCGGCTCTGCTTGGCACGCCATCGGCCGCCCCGCGCAGGCCTGCTGCTGTACAGCCGACCGGAGCTGGCAGGCGTGGGCTTCGGTTGCATGCGGAGCGGGGGAAGGAGAGCAGAGGGAAGGCTGCACTGCTTGAGCGAGGGGCTCCTGGCACCTGCTGTGTGCTGGGGCAGACGCTGCAGGGGTGGCCAGCCTGGGATGGGAGAAGAGCTCTTGTATGGTCCTGGGAGTTGGGTCAGCCACGGGCTGGCCCGGCCTGGCCACAGGCGTTGGGATGTGCCGGCGTCTGCCCACACCTCTGGGGGCTCGGGAGAAGGAACTGAATGTGGGCTCCGGGCAGCCTGGTGGCGGGGGCAGGCTGACGGCAAGGCGCCGTGCTCTTTCCCTCACAGAGTGCGTCTGCAACCACCTGGGCACCATCCGGGAGGACTGCGAGGGCTCGGAGAGCTGCCGGTGCGAGGCGGCCACGGGGCAGTGCCGGTGCCTCCCCAGCGTGGTGGGGCAGACCTGCGACCGCTGTGCCCCGCACACGTGGAGGCTGGCCAGCGGCGCCGGCTGTGAGCCCTGCGGCTGCGACCCTGCGCGCTCCCTCGGGCCCGCCTGCAACGAGGTGAGGGGAGCGGGGGGCACGCTCCGCCAGCTCGGCCTGTGCTCGGGGCGGCCGGGCTGCTCACGTCTCCTGTCGGGGTTCCTTTTGGCAGTTCACGGGGCAGTGCCAGTGTATGCCGGGCTTCGGAGGCCGGACCTGCCGGGAGTGCCAGGAGCTCTTCTGGGGTGACCCAGGCGTGGAGTGCCGAGGTGAGTCCCCGGTGCCTGCTCCTTCTGCTCCTTTTGAAAGGACCGGGTGGTTGGGTGTGCCATCACCCCCCGGCGCGCTGGGACACCCCGGTGCCAGGAGCAGCCCCTCCGGTGACCCCTGCCCATGCCCGTATGAGCCTTGGAAATGAGGGAGGAAGGTGGGGGGGGGCCTGTCCCCGGGGTTGTGCTGCCTCCGGGGACGGGAGTCGCGGCAGGAGCCTGGCCTGGCGCTTGTGGTTTACTTTATTTCTTGTAGGACCCTTATTTAGAAACAAACTTCTCTGTTTAGAAAATAGCTCTTCTTTAACCATGAGGTTGCAATGCCGTAAGGTAAGCTGGTGTGGTAAGAAAACATGCTGCAAGTGTTTGGGTTTGAGAATTTTGAGTTTCCTTTGCCTTTGGATTGTACGTAGTGGAAGGCGACTGCTCTTTTGCGTCTAGATAGGGAGACTGAGCCTGAAGAAATAAGGTTTTTGATTTAGTAGGGAGACTGTCCTTATATCTCAGACTAAAATAAAGGAGCAAGCAGAGACCGTGCAGTGCGTTTGCCGTAGCTACATGCCACAAAACCGAGCACCATGAAGTCGCTTGTTTAGAAAACTGGATGCTCTCTGTCCTTTTGTTATAAACAAGTCTGTTCGTTAGCTGGAAAAGAAACTTCAAACACTGTCCAGACCAGAACAAACTTGTATCTCTGATCTGTTCAAATAGGAGCCTTTGCCAGGAGGGTTTGCAGTAGATTAAGGTATTTTTTTCTCCTGCGGGGAGGAATGTGCTTGCTGTGGTCTTTAATAAATCCCTTACAATAGAGATACCTTAAAGCCCATTATCTAACGAGATAGGCAGGTCACAGCTACTTGGTTAATGCAGCAGATGAAAGGACTGGGGAATTGTCCCAGCTCCTGAGTACATACTGGGTTTCTCGGGGGAGAGGCAGCCCTTTGAGGAGGCTGTGTGTATTCTGGTGTGGTGGAGGGCACTGACCCTGCTGGCTCCAGGGCAAGGATTGTCTCTTGGTATCAGCTGTCTCCATCAGGGTTTATTGATGGAGTCCATCTGCATACCTTATCAGCAGGATTTTGCAGCGTACCAGCACTTCTTGTGTCGTGGAGTTTCTGCTGCCTTTTGAGCATGTGAAAACCTGCTCTTTAATCTTTCTGAAGTAAAGAGAGGATATTATTCAGAGCCTGGTTTTACCATGTAAGCTCTATGCTCTCCTTCTAGCTCGTTGCACTTACTGCCCCCAAGTGACACTGGAGACTCGCACGAGTAGAAATGCAGATTTTTCTTCAGGATTGCATCCAACATGAAGTCTCTGTGGCAGGTGGGGAGAGCTGGTGCCCAGAGCTGAGCCATGGCAGCCTGTGGTGTGATGCTCCAGACGGGCTTCAGGCATGCACTCGCTCATGGAGCACATCCAGCCCCACAGCACTGCCGAGTCTCCTTGGCATGGTGGGGTCAGTGTCTCCTGCCCCGTCTCCCATCCTTCCTCCGCAGGGAGAAAAGCGATTTCTCAGCCCGCATTTAGTCCTGGCGAGCAGAGGGGTGATGCTAAGGCTGCCAGATGTGCAGCCGCCGTGTGGGCAGGTAACGGCTCTTAGTGGCGGGCAGTTTGCAGGCACCCTGGAAAGCTGTGCCGTTTAAGGAGCTGCAGAGCAGTGCCCCTGGAAAATCGCTGAACTGTGGCCTGCAGCCAAGGTGAAGCTGGAACTGAGATGGGGATTCATCACAAATATGTCTGCTCCAGCTGTAGGGGGACACCTGGGCTCCTGGCCATGGTGGTTGCCACCTGCCCTTGGCGGCGTGCTCATGCTGGCCCAGGCAGCCAGTACGGCCACATTTGTGTTGCGTTGGTTCGTAGCTCCTTCCCCAATCTGGATGGGGAATGGCAAGAGCTCTGAACCGCGTGAGTATGGACGGAGTTTTTGCTGTGGGCGCTGAGCTGATGTGGAGGTGTGGATGTCAATCCTGACCACTCCGGGGTGGGATCCTTCACTGGCTGGGGCAAGTGTCTTCTGCTCAGGGTTGGTAATCACAGGGTGAATCGCTCAAGTGACAGTGATACGTGATCTCTTTACAAGAGGTCTTCAGGCTGCTGGCACCAAAAGACATGAGTTCCTGCCGAGAAATGGGGGCTGTGCTGCCTAAATTGCTTTGACACGCTTTACAAATTTTTTAATTACTAAAAGAAAAGAAGTGAGGTCATGTGAACACAAGTGCCTGCAAATAACCTGTAGACGCAGCTGTGTGGAGATGTACAAAATAGCCCATCTAGGACAGGCTGGGGGCTGCAGCCCCCAACATGTTCCCAGGCACTCACAGCAGCACCAAGCTGTGGATGTGGCCCCGGGGTCCCAGCACACTCTGCTGCAAACCAGAATCCAGGGAACACTGCTGCCTTCCCCATCAATGGTAGTGACCATTGCTGGCTGCTGCCTGTGACTTGTTTCTGTGATCTCCGTAAGATCAGAGATGGTGAAGCAAAAGCTGGGGGAGGCAGGTTTTGCACCTGGTTTGGGTGCTTTGATTTGCAGTCTGTGCTCCCTGGAGTGGAGAGAAAGCATCACCTGATGTTTCCTCTCTGCGTGTCCTCTCTGCATGCATGAACAAGATCACACGTGGACCAAACCGCTGGGACAAGCTAAGGTGGGTGCCTACGTTTGGGCAGCATCTTGACCCCTCGGTACCTCCTGCCACCCACAGATGTCCATTGGGGATTACACACTGCAGAGACTGTAGGACTGGGTGCGAAAGCACAGCAGTTACTCATTTAATTTAACATAATGCGTGAAACAAGCACAGGACGGGTGTAGAGGACAGGGACACAGTCTCAGACTCGTGCAGGTTCCTATGAGAATTAGTGAGCAGGAGCTGTGCTGTGAGTGTCATCTGCCTGGGGGTGGGGGGGGGACAGTGGCAGCCCCTTTGCAGGTCTTCTCCGGGCATTGCTTCAGAGCTATGCAGCTCTGCGCGAGCCTGCACGTGAACATGTGCGTGTGCATAAAAATCCTTGCTAAGGTAGTAAATAATAGGATTACAAATTTCATCAAACTTGAGTCTCCCAGGCATCTGCTGGACCTTTTCCAAAGCCTGGCAACTGAAGTGCAGGACTCGGCATGCTGAGCTCTGTGCTGGCTTCAGCCTGCAAAGCACGTTGCTGGCAGGAGGCTCCAGGGAAGGCTGAGGTACCGTGTGGCTGCAGATGGCAGCTCCAACAATGCCCTTGCACAGCAGATACTTGAAGTTTGTGTTTCATGTAATATAAAGGAGACGACAATTTTACTATCATTAGTAATCACCATTTTTAATACAATTTTTAGTTAATTGAACAAACGGAGTGCAAGTTAATAAAAGGTACTGTATGAGATTGAAGGTTAAGTTGTATTGCTATATCCCCTTTACAAGAAGCATACCTGTGTCAATATTTTTGTGTCGGACTTGAGTATCAAGCCCTATTGTAAAAATCAGAATTTAATTGAAATGAAATGGGAGTGGGGGTGAAATGATGGTTTTTATCAAATACTCATTTCAGACATTGGCAGGAAGTTGTTTTTTTCAGTTTTTAGTCTTTGTTTTGTACCTGATGCCAAAATATCTGTTCACTGAAAATTACCCCATTGCCATTTAAGAATAGGCTTCATGGTCTTAATGTAACACCTGGGTCTGTCACGTAGGCTGATTTTATAGGAGGTATTTATGTTGCAGAGGGTAAGATTAGCAGATACTTCTTTTCCTTCTCTGCTAAGTGTCTAAAGGAAGCCAGACTAATTCTACACTAAAGAAAACAGAATTTTCGCTTTGAATTTCATAATTTCAATTGACCTGTGGTTTTAAAATATTGTAACGTACATTGATTGTTTCCAGAAAATTGCCCTTTTGGCAAGGTCTGCTAGCGTGTTAAAATGCAGCACAGCTCTAGTAATTCTAGGCTGGGATCTTACCTTACCTGGTGTACTGAAAGTTGTAACACTGAGGAGTTAGCAACATGCTTACAGGGTAATTTGAATCAATAGCTGATTATTCAGAAGAAATTTGCTAGCTCTGCAAAACTTCCAACCTTGTGAATGGTTTCCTCATCATAGTGCCTCACTACCTCTGGGAAATGATGCCAGGAAATCATGTTTGAACAAACCCTTTGTTTTTTTGCTGCGGAGGAGTTAAACATTTGATGCTTTCCATCCCCGATCTCAAGCAGTAAAGAAAGTATTTCTGCAAAAATGATCTCTGTTCTGTGTAGGATGATGTATGGCACTTGCTCGTTCCTAGCATCCTGCAATAAGGCATTAAACACTGAGGCCGATCTTCATACAGCCCTTTTAGTACCCATTATATCATCTCGGCTGTACTATCAACTGCTGTGACACGCCTTAGCTAAAATTAAGTGATATGCAAATATGCCACATACTAAATTTACAGTCGTTTAAATGGAAGTGAGTTCTAAATATTCAGAACCAGAGGGAAAGGTAGCAGAGCTGTCAGAGTAAGGGAAAGATGAAGCGGTTCATAGATCCTTGTAAGCATAAAGCAAACCACTCGAGCTACTCATTTACTTCTATGGGATTTCTCCCCTTAGGTTTCCACAAGATTACATTCAATAAATATTTATGAGTGTTACTTTTATCTTTAAGATCAGGAAAAAAATACAGAAAGAGAAATGCATTGATCAAGGTGGCATAAAATTACCCATGGATAGTCTGTGTGTGCATGTACATATGTGCATGGGCATTTGTGAACAGATGTGGCTACAATCTTTTATACTCGTAAGCTGATAATTAGCAGATCCTGACTGAAGAATTTGGCTAGAAAATGTTCCTGTCAAAAATGTGATTTCATTTCAGTCGGAGTATGCCACAGAAGAACGTCTGATTGAGTTAAACAATTAAAGAAAACAATATACCCAGTTCCAAAATGACATTTCAAAACAGAACCCTATTGTTTAATTTAGTAAATGCTCCTTTGAAAACCCTCAGATCTTTGGCCGTTCATTACAAAAGACTTTTCCTCCGCTATATTTTCTATGAGAGGTACTGCAATGTCCTGCTCTTCTTACCTGGGGACAGATTTGAGCCCTGTCCAACACTGCTCTTCACAGCAAGCAGCCTTGTCTATATTAACTCGCAGCCCTTTACCTCAGCCTTGGTCCACCCCCCCTCTGCATGAAGGGAGAGTTACCAACCGTTGGTCCTGAAGGCCATTTCCAACTCAAACCTATTAAGGCATCTAAATATCTCACGGTAAACTCACCATCTGTGTATTCCCAATTCCTAGTCATGTAAGCACAGGCAAAGCATTTAAAAGGAGCTTACAGGACATTGCGTCTTTCCCAATTCCACGTACACTTTAAGTGGAGTATAAAGCCATCGCTAGCCTCTGAGTAATACCTGAAACATGTCTGCATCTCTAGATGTGCCTGTGTGTTTCTTGTTCTTCTTGAAAAACAGAGTTGGATTAACCAGACGTGCTAAAATCAGATGTGGTATAGCTACTCGGGTGTTACATCAGACTTGTGAGTGTGCTGGTTAGAGCCGAAACCTCCAGAGCTGAGCAATACTTTATAGATTGTGTTTCAGTTAGGTTGTTTGAGTATATCAGAAGCAAAACTGCCATAACAGAGAGCATCTTTAGCACTGGACTGCATGGGAGTTGACTCGTGGTGGCCGTGGAAGAGTTGGACGTTAATGAAGGAAGTGTTACTGTGGCTAGAAGTGATGTTGGCATAGTCTTCACAAAGATGTTGGGTATGATGTGCTGGAACGTTCCGCGGAGCACAGTGTTCACTCTGTTTCTAGCGAGTGATAGGAATTGAGGCGTCTCCTGTTTTCACATCCCAATTTGTTGGTGGTGATAATCAAACGTCGTGTAAATCCTTTTGTTGGGTGTGCGCCCACCATCATGAATGATGGATGTGTAACTCAGTTGTTCTTCCGTGAGCTATTTGCCAATCCTGTGCTAGACTTTTCCGGTTTGTGCCAGCTAGGAGGTCCTCCTTTCCTTTCACATGGATCCTGCCATTGTCACTGTGCTTTTGTCCCTTTAGAATAAAGTTGCTTGTTTGCCGCTTTTAGGATGAAGTCGTGCCCTGAAATCTCACGGAGACTGAAGCCAGTGGGTGCTTGATAGGCGGGCGTTGCATGAGGCAAAGAGCTGAAACCTGTGCACTGAGCTATTTGGCTGGTGGCCCACGGTGTTCCAGCCGTTCCCTGCTACCTAGAAGGCTTTGTGTGGTCTTGGCCCGGGCTTGCTTTCCTCCTCCTGAGGACTGGTCGCAGCTGAAGTCAGTGGAGGGTTTGATCCCCACCGTGCTGTAAAGGGAAGATGTTCTCTGCAATGGCCTTGGATGTGCTCAATGCTGGGGTGTAAAATAGCTTGTTGGTAGAAGCCAGGGCACAGGGTGCAGGACTCATCCGCTAGAGGTGTTGGAGATGGTGGAGGTCCTGTTCCACATGACTTTGGAAGGCAGTTTCTGTGGCGTTTTGGCTAGCTTAATGTAATTATTAACGCGGTGTTCAGAAATTGGGCCCCAGCTTCTGATAAAAGTACTTGGAGACTGACTGTAGCGAGGAACAGAGGTGGTGTCAATCATCTGTCATCAAAGTGCTTGGCTGAGGTCATCTGGACTTTAAAAAAAGAAGATCACTGACATGCGTGTGTCATTTGTGAGATGAAAGGTTTGCTTGCAGGGTGTGAGCTGTAAGAGGAGCAGTGATGCTTTTGTGAGAATTTAATAAATGGTTCAGTTAGTGCCACAGCCAGGAATTGTCCAAGGGCTGTAGCTAGAGAGACCGTACCACCAACCTGTAGAAATGCCTCTGAAATTTTCAAACTGGAAAGAAACTAAAATTGACTAGAATCTTATTCCAGTACTGAGGGAGGCTTTTTCTTTTTTTCCTTTAAACTATGTGGGTTTACTTAAAAATAGAGATAAAGTTTTCTTCTGTTTTCCCTTTTGGCTTGAAAGCTGGTGTGGTCCTGTGCACAGCTAATGACTTGGGAAGATAGTGAAGAAAAGAAAGAGCAAGTGTGAAACCAGCACTTTTGCAAGCCAGTTTATATACATTGGATTTACACTACTGAGGTAATGCAGAGCCAGTGTCGCCTGCTTCTAGTCTTGGTAGAGAACTCTAAAATGGAGAAATAACCCACAGTAATGTTTCTAGCTGCCTTGGACGATTTTCTCATGAGTCCCACAAAGCTCAGCTTGGAAGTTTTGTAGAATTCTAGAAATGTGATGATTCTTCCAAATGTTGTGCTGCATTTAGAATAAATTACTACTTTGTTCTTTGTCATCTCCCAAAGGCAGCTGTGGAGTTTGGGTTTTCACTTTGCAAATGAGTTAGTACTTAAATTGTCCTCTTCCCTTTCCCAGCGTTTTCTGCCTCCAGAGATTTTGGAATCCACATTACCATGTAAATGCTACTAAAGTCATGTCATCTGCCTTTCCTGAACATGCAGGTATTCAGGAGTAGAATTACCAACACGGGTTTTTTTTTTCACTTTAAGCTTTTTAAATCCGCAAGTAAATATAGTGATCTGATTTGCCAGCAGCAAGTATTCATGTAACTTGATCAGATCTCAGGATCTTTGAGAAAAACCACAGGCCATTTAGCCTCTTTCTATGCAGAGGAATTTGGACAATTCATCATTATACTGAGGGCCTTATTAGCTGACAGAAGGGTTAACTGACCTTCAAACAGGAACTCAACAGTTTGCCTGCAGGGAACATATTCCATGGCTAGTCGACTACTTAAGCACTTGCGATGTAAAGTAAAAACAATCTCTTGTGTCAGGGTATGATTCCAAGAACAAAGGACCATTTTGCTCAATTGTGCAGGCAGCAGAAGTTATTTTTGTCTCTTGCCTATCACATTCACATTGTACAAGAAAGTCGTTTTGTTGAGGAGCGATTTGTTCTGCCGAGGCTCTTTGTGTAATTTTTGAACCCAAGACCACCACTGTGTTTTGGCATTGAAGCAAACAATGTACGCTCTTGAAACGGCTTTGTGTTTTGCCCTTTTTTTTTTTTCAAGGGGGCATGTGCTTGGGGTTTGTGAATTGATTTATGGACCTTTTTGAGCCATTAACCTCCTTCAAGGATGCCTGGTAAATGGATGTGTGAGCAAAGGCTTTTATCGGGTATTGCAGTCCTTTTCCTGTTCAGGGAGCATGTGCTTGTCCTGCTTCAGGTGTACTCTGCCACTACGATAGGTAGATGACCTGCATACTTTCAAGCCCTCTCTTTTTTTCTTTGATGCCATCCCTTTATGGAAAGCTTTGCAGGTTGGTAATTTCCTTTGCTGCTGTTGCCTGCATGATTGAGGAGGAGAGGAGGTCCAGTGGCAGCCCCACTGCATGGAAATGCTTCTCTAGCTAGCGTTACTGTGTACAAAGTGTGTCTGCTTTTAGAAATGACCGTGCGTCAGTAAGTTAATTGAGTAACTTCTCTTCATGGTGGGTTAGTACCAAAGAAGAGCAGCTTTATTCTAAAAGCTTGTTAAAAAGGGGTGTTGCCCAAACCTTATCGCTCCAATTTGGCAGCCACCTGGAGCTCCTGGGTCTTACCTGACTAGCATATAAAGGTAGGTAGGTGATCATGGTTACAGAAATAAAATAAGAATGAAATTCAGTTCGAGGAAGGTGTGAATACTAACTCCTGATTTGGTGCTCAAAGCGTGAATTAATTAAAACAAAAGATATGTATATTATTCGTCCTTATTCCCACTTGATAGTGACAGTGGTTAGGCTCTTGGTCAATAGCACCTGTGTCAGAGATTTCTCTTTTGCCTCTTAGACAGGGCTGCCCATGACCACATTCTTTGTTCTGTTCCACTTTTCACTGCCTGATTTTTTTTGTCCCATTTTCTGTATACCCAGAATGGCAGCTCAGTGCCAGGCTCCTTGATGCACGTTGTGAATGTTTTCCCACCATCTGTGGCTGGAGCATGTCCTGAGCCAGGTCCTGTACCTCTGCACAGAAAAACTCGAGGGCCGTTACTCCATAAATTTGTCATGTTCTTCTTCGAAGCCACCTGAACTTTTAGTCCCCGCAGTGTCTTGTGGTAGGGAGCTCCACCACTTAACGCTGTGTAATCAGCTATCTCCTTTTATTGTGCTGGCTGGCTGTGGGAGGTGCAGGGGAAGGTCGTTGGGTTTTGATCTGCTGGATTCCTCGGTTGACCTCTACTGCTGTGCGGGAGGAGACAGTAAATGGTTGTTCCTGTTTGCTTTTCCCATTTCAGTCATGTTTTGCTCTTAAACTCTCTGTTATGTGCCTGCCTGTTGTTTCTTTTCCTGTCTGGAAAGCCTTGCTCTACTTACTTTTCATTGTAGGAGTGAAACTGGGATCTTTGTCTTCAGCTGGTATCCAACTGACATCCAAACACCGCAAGAAGCATCCGTCCTTACTCTGTTATTGTGCCTGTTTCTGAGATAAGCAAATCCTGGTCTCCCCTAGAGTTATTTCCCTGCCTCTTACTCCCCTTCCATACTCAGCCCCAGTTCCCCTGTACCCAAGCAGACTTACCCATAATTAGCTTTTTATAATGCAGACACAGAGCGCGGCTATACTCATTTCACCACTGCATTGTAACCGATTCTTTTTCTCCCTGCCAATCACTGTAATTTCCCTCCCCATAGCCTTCACTCGTGTCTTTTTCTCCTTCCAGCGTGTGACTGCAACCCTCATGGCATCCAGACCCCGCAGTGTGACCGTGCCACCGGGCAGTGCATCTGCAACGAAGGGGTGGAAGGGCCACGCTGTGACAAGTGCTCCCGGGGCTACTCGGGCTTCTTCCCCAACTGCCTGCCATGCCACCAGTGCTTCGCCCTCTGGGATGTGATCATCAGCGAGCTGTCTAATAGAACCCAGCAGTTCCTGGATAGGGCTAATGCCCTCAAAATCACAGGAGTCACTGGCCCGTACCAGCAGACGCTCAACACCCTGGAGGAGAAGCTCAGTGAAATTAAAACCATCATCACTCAAAATCCAGCTGCTGAGCCCCTGAACAACATTGGGAATCTCTTCGAGGAAGCAGAGTGAGTACAGTCGCAGTTATGTGGGTAAGTCTAGTGTGGGAGGGAGTGGGAGTGCCGGCGAGCTGGGATTTACTTGAGTGACTGCTGTCCCCACGCTGGGCTGACACCCCAGCTCCGTTCGTCCAGCTGGGCAAGGTACGCTGCAGCTCCTGGGGCTGGCGGAGCACCTTGCCATGCTCGGCACCAGCAGCGGGCATCCATCCTGTGAGCAGAAACCAGGCTGGGGAAGGTGGGAGCAGTGCAGCTGCCACGCTCTGGGCAGGGGTTGTCCCGCTCCCACTGGCACCAGGCAGCTAATTACCGCAGAGCCACTCATGCTTGCCTTGCGCTCCCCTGGGGCAAAGGACAAACACTGCTATTATGCGAGAGAATGAAGAGGGGAGAGATTAAATTCCTGGATTTCCCTGTGTAGCTGATGAGTTGGAAACTTGGGCTCCTTTCTGCACTCCGAACGTGTGGGGGGAAGCATCAGCTTTATAACAAGGATTGCTTCCATTTTTCTCAGGGTATGAGCCTTGTATTTTGTTTTAGGGCTAAGCATACAAAAGGTAGTAGTTTGTGCTTTTGGAGATGGGGCAGTTTAACATCGAGTAGGATTACAGACGCTTTCTAGCCCTGTGTGCAACTGCTCGCATTTGCTTGTGCATTGTAAAGGAGACTGCACAAAGCAGAGGGGCGAGGATTAAAGCACAAATGTCCCAATTAAGGATGTGCTTGTGCCCTGCAGCTCCTTCCCTCCAGCTGGAGAGCTGGGGGCTGCTGCTGCATTTGAGCTCTGTGTGTACTGAGCGTGTCAGACAGGGAAAAAGCAGCTCCTCGGCTGCTCTAAGGTATGTGTATATACGTATCTGTTCTTGCTTTACTCTGGCTGCATAGAAGTAATGGGCTTTGGAGGACTCCTGGAAAACAGCAGGCTGCTGGGCTATTGAGAGCACTGTAAATCGATCATGGAGTTTAAATACTGCCTGATTCTTTCAGAATGAGGAAACACTGGGTTTAGTGGAATCGCCATGGATGGGAATAGCTTCCTATGCCTAGTTCCACATCAGCATTGACGTGTAACATCATACGCTTGCTTTTCCTTTTAGGGTTATCCCATTAGCTAAAGCCTGCTCTGTGGCTCGCTGAGGCTATGCTGCATGCTGAGGGCAGGAGGTTTTCCATCATAGCCCTAGAGAAACGGCTGGTGAGGAGGGATCTTTACAGACAAGTTAAAAGAATCCATTGTGTTAAAACTAAGGCTTCCCCCCGCCCTGCTTCCTGAAGTTCAGATCTGTCCCATGAGCTCGTAGTAATCAAAACTGCATTTGTAACTGTGTGGGATGGGAAGCAAATTATGTATGGATCATAGTAGTCAACTCTGACCTATGCAGTTGCCGTGATACAAAAGCATTACACCAGTCCTCTGGAATCTGCCTCCAGTTAATCTTACACAAAGCAGCTGTTTTCTGAGCAATTTGGTGCTTTGAGTTTATAAACGTGCTGTAGATTAAAAAGTAGTTTTGTGTGATAAAGGAAACAAAACAGTATTCTAGGTAGGCATGTTGTTACAAATCACTCGCAGCTCCACAGAGGGAGGACAGGTCGTGCCGTGGGAGAAGCTCAGCATGGCTCTAACCACCACTCTTCAGTGACGTGAAGCACCGAGGCTTACACCCCTTCCTCCTCCCGCTGTTGAGTCCCATGCCTCTGTTTTACAGAAAGCTGACGGCAGACGTTACAGTTAAGATAGCTGACATAGAAGAAAACCTGTCAGCCTTAGCGGTGAAGAGCAATAGCACAGACACTGACCTGAACGCACTGGAGACAGATGCCAAAAGCCTAGACCATGTCGTGAAAGAACTTGCAGAACAGCTAGAGTTCATCAAGATCTCCGATGTTCGGGGTAAGTGTCACAGGGAGGGGGAGAAAGCAGTGGGGTGGCCAAAGATTTAATTAGTGCATGGTTTTAAATGGCAGATTACTCTTCTGACTTGTAATAAAACACAGTTCCTCGGAGGGCGCCTTCTTTCTGTGCATTAACAGAACTGCTGAGGCAGCAGGAATGTTGCTTTGCCCCCTCACTTTCCCTCCCTCTGCACATTGCAAAGCCAGGTCAAGTTCTTGGGGCACAGAGTTGTCTTAAAGTCTCTTGTTTAGATGAGACACAACAGCAGAAAGTGCAGCAGATTCCAAGCTACACCTGGAGATCTCCTTTGCTCTCCCCAGTCTGTTAAACTGTTGTTTCTGGTTGAAAAAACTACCTGGGTCTTTGTGACTAAGAGGACACCATAAGGGCCCAGTTCTTCTGAGCTACCCAAACTTTGCATGCCTTTCGGCACGCTGAAATGTGCCAAGAAACAAAATTTTCTGGAGAAACAGGAATGTCACAGAATTCTTGAGAAATTTTGACAACCGACTTCATTCCAGCTTGAGACAAAAGATTTGATTTTATTTTACATTTCCTGAGAAGTTTAAAGCCTGAGTTTCCAGTAAAAGTGTGATTTCACAGAGCAAGGCAAGTAGGATGTAGAACAGAGGAGTCCCCAGCTGGTGGCATTCTGCAGAGATCTGCCCTAAGGTGCAGAGTGTGGCCACCCCCGCGGGGTCCCTCACACCCGCTCAAGGCCTCTCCAGGAGATGTCCCAAACTAACAGTTCCATAAATCAGCATTTCTCATCAAGCGGTTGTTTCTTGGGAAAGCTCTGACCAGTTTCCAAGCAGTGACTCCATAAGCCAGACATCCCAGGGCAAACCCTAAGAACTAACGGGATAAGTGAATCCTTAGATAATGGACTGTTGCCCTGTAAACCTAAAAGGCCAGATCTCCTTTTGTCCTCGGGGCAAGCGGAATTCAGTCGTTGGGGTCAGAGAAAGGCTTAATTTCAAAATTCAGCAAACTTGACCCACTGTCAACCATGCAAAAAAAAAACAAACCCCAACTTCCCCCCCCCCAACAGGGCAAATTCTGTCATCCTTGCAATGGTGCTGAATACAGCTGCAGAGGCTAGCGTTTCATTTAACTTGATACTCATATCACTAACCTCGATGTGTCATCTGCCAACCTCCGTAACATAAATAACTTTGGGTTACTCAATAGATTTTTGAGCAGCTCCATCTGATTTCTGCAGGAGCCTTGGATAGTATCACCAAGTATTTCCAGATGTCCTTGGAGGCAGAGGAGAGGGTCAATGCCTCCACTGTTCACCCTGATAGCGCCGTGGAGCTGTCGGCGCGGACCCGGCGGGAAGTGGAAGACTTAATCAATGAGAAGGAGGCCCAGTTCAAGGCTAAGCAGGAGGAGCAGTCACGCCTCCTGGATGAACTTGCAGGCAAGCTGCAGAGCCTGGATCTCTCCGAAGCAGCTGAGAAGGTACACGGCTGAGAATCGCTGGTGGTATAAAACCTGTAGCAAAAATAAAGTTGGGTTTGTGACAAAGCACTGGGTGGGGAGGAACTGTTGAGGGCTCAACAGTGTGAGGAGATACGCAGTTTGTTCGTGAAAAATCCATGTTTCTTGGATGACAGGGGGTATTCATCAGTGGGCTCCGAGACCTGTTGGCTTTCAAGCACCAGCCCTGCATGTTGGTCTCCCTCCTACCCCTCCCAGCCCCAACAGAGCACTCATTTTTAAACGGCCCCTGCTCTAACACAACACCCTTTGCTGTGGGCAGAGCTCCCGCACGCAGGGAAGTGTAGTGAGTCTGCTGGACGGAGCGCCATCCTGCTAAGGCTGTCCTCAGGTCACGTGCTTGCTTTGTCCAGCTGCGCCTCTTCCTTTGTGCGGCTCTGTAGGGCACATGCTACGC
This sequence comes from Falco punctatus, assembly GCF_963210335.1. Lineage (NCBI taxonomy): Eukaryota > Metazoa > Chordata > Aves > Falconiformes > Falconidae > Falco > Falco punctatus. Next base: position 91,541,860 of record NC_137585.1, read on the forward strand.
CTGGGCAGCGCCCGGCCAGGCAGCGCTGCTGCCCGCACCAGCGGGCCGCCCTCCTTGGCATCACGCTGCTGTCCTCGTGCTTGAGACAAAGCCGAACTTACACGGAGCTGGAGTCAAAAGGGCATTTTCTCTGTTGAAGCTGCCTGTTCATCTGTAAATATGATCAAGGGTGGCTTTTTCCTGGGAGAGGCTGGGTGTTCCCTTAGTTTCACTTTGAAGTCGGCCAGCTGCATTCAGAACAAGCCCGCATGAAGGCAGCATGAAGGCTGCTGCAGGGGACTGCTCATTAACTCCCCTGGGCAGGCCAGGCCAGGCCTGTGTCAGAGGATTGTCCCCTGTCCTTTACAACTGACTGTCATCCCTCCCTACTCCCCCAGCCCTCCTTTTTTCTCTGGAGGGAAGAGAGAGACATCTTTTTGTTTAGCTTCCCTTCCCCAACATTCCTGCCTAACTGTTCTTGAGGACTGAAAATCTTGGCTAGATGTTTATCAAGGCCGTAAACACCCAGTTGCTTGGAGGTGGAATCATGGGACACCAAAAAAAAAACAACCACCAACCCAATGTTTCTGCTTTCCAGCTGCTGCTGGGTTGCATGCCAAACAGGTAAGAGGGACTCATTTACACTTCACAGGAGGCAGCTGCAGCTAACTTGGCACAGCCCCTAGGTTTTCCCGGCTGCAAAGTATGTCAGTGAGCGACTATCATTTGGCAAAAGGGTAGGGGGGAGGAAGGGAAAAGAATCTCACAAGAATGGGGAATTTCCCAGTTTTCCTTCTGGCTAAAACAACTGTGTGGTTTCATTGCCAAACAGTTGCCCAAGTAGTGGACAATTCTCAACACAATGTTGCTGATTGCAATAGTTTTGCTTTTTTTTTTTTCTTCTAAAAATGTCAACCTTGAAACAAGTTCAGGGTTGTTTCTGTGGAAACACATATGTGTTCCCACATGTGTTTTCTATGGAACACATCCTTGATAACAATCCAAAAATTGGAAAGTGTTCTGAAAAGATGGAATCAGAGCAAACATTTGGTGGAAGGGAACGGGACAGCTTTTTAAAGGAGATAAAAAAAAATTTCCTGTTCAACTTGGAGCATTTCAGCTTCTATTTCATTTCCAGGGCATTAGAGTAAAGGAAAAGACACTACTCTGCACCAAACACTTTCTTCTTTATAAAATAGCTTCTTGGGATGGCCAGTTTTGTCTCCAACAGTAGAGAAGACTGGCTGCAAACAAAAGGCATACAGACGGTAGCAGCTTCCAGCTTGAAACTAAAGCTTAAAGGCCGTTCCCAGTGAAAGAAGAAAGTCGATGAAGGCACAGCAAGGCTTCCCTCAACTTCTAGCTCCTTCAGCAGCGGGGAGCTGCCTATTTGTAGCCAAGTTAAACACAGGAAGGTGCAGGGGACAGAGAAGAAAGACTGAAGTCATGCTGGTACAGACCTGCTGCAGAACCCACCTCCAGCTTGCAGCTCTACTTCAGCTTCCTTCCCTTGGAGTGCTTGGGATGCTACTGCGAGGGGCAGAAACATTGTGTTTCTGTTGTGGTCGAGCAGCATCCTACTCCACCCCCCTCGCAGCTCAGCAATGGAAATAAAGCTGTGACCGTTCCCTTTGTCTGATGTGTCTCTGCAGACATGTGGCACTCCCACGGGAGCCTCTTGTGCCGAGTCAGAGTGTGGTGGTTTGAACTGTCGAACAGACGAAGGGAAGAAGAAATGTGGAGGACCTGGCTGCGATGGGCTGGTGACCGTAGCTCACAATGCCTGGCAGAAAGCCATGGATTTTGACAGAGACATCCTCAGCGCCTTAGCAGAAGTTGAGCAGCTCTCCAGAATGGTAATATGCCAAATCAATTGCTAGATACTGAAAAAAATCTTTGAGTTGTAACACAAGTTTAGACGCTAATTGACAAAGTATGTGCCTGGCTTACTTCAAAATACTTCTTTTCAATTGCGTAACTTCATCATGCTTGTAAAGATCCTCAGAAAGGGAGCTTGCTAAAGTGAACCTTCATGGATAACTAAACATTAACCCGAATTGTTTGAACTAGCATTGGTGGTGTGGATCACAGCCAGCTTTTAGAAGTGTTCTGTGAGTTTTACGAGGAAAAGCATTTCTCATTACCATTCTGACTCCCACCGATTTTTTGTTTTAAAACAGGCCTTGAAGCATAGGCGAATATGCAGTCAAGCTCTCCATTTTCCTCTCTTTAGGTCTCTGAGGCGAAACAGAGAGCTGATGAAGCAAAACACAATGCACAAGCAGTTTTGCTCAAAACCAATGCTACAAAAGAACAAGTGGACAGAAGCAACGAAGATCTGAGAAATCTTATTAAACAGATTAGAGACTTCCTAATGCGTAAAAACCTTATATTTAATTATTTTAACTCTGGGTTTGTGAAAAACTATCTGTATCTCTGAATCATCGTCTAAAGGGTAAATGCAATAGCTGTGTTGTCCATCCCCCCTGCCCTTTTCAGCCAGACTTAGTGCGTATGACGAAATCTGGAAACAAGAGAAAATGAAGACAATAGGAAAGTGAGAGCAAACTGTGCCATGTTCTTGTGTTCATTTCGGCTGAGGCTGTTGTACTGCTGTAGTTGCCAAGCCTGTTCGTAAGCTCTGGCTGGAAAGACAAAGTACTGTTAAAGCGGAGGAAAGTCAGGAAGTGGGTTTATCTCTTAGTGAGAAAGCAGGCACAGGTTAAAGGAGGGCCTAGTTCACTAGCAAGCGGCAGCACGGCAAACCCATTCCTTCCCTGTTTGCACAAGGCTGAGTATACTGTTAGCACAAACACATTTATGTGCAGCTGTTGGCTTAGTTTCCTGCAGGCTCGCATCCCCATCCCCCACCCCCCTCCCCAGCATGGTGTAGCTAATCACCAAGATCTTCATATGGCTTCCAAGAGAGCTGTGCCAGCAGGGCCTACGTGCCTGCTGGGCCTCTCCTGACAGGCGAGTTTCACCCTAAGGATGCAGTTTTAACACTTTGATTTTCTGTAAGTCTGGGGGAAGGAGTTTTCCCATTATTTTCTTTCTTAAAGGAGAAGCTGGACAAGAATTTGAGTACTGAGACTTGACAGAGGGAGGCTTTTACTCACATCTTTGTCATTTGTGTCCATCTACTAGAAGACAGTGCTGACCTGGACAGCATCGAGGCAGTGGCTAATGAAGTGCTGAACATGGAGATGCCAAGCACTCCCCAGCAGCTGCAAGCCCTGACAGAAGATATTCGTGCACGTGTAGAAAGCCTTTCTGATGTTGAGGTCATTCTGCAGCAGAGCGCTGGAGATATTGCCAGAGCAGAAATGCTGCTGGAGGAAGCTAAAAAAGCAAGGTATGCAACCCTACTCACCAAGAGCCTGAACAATACTTTCATTTCGTTGTATTAGAACATGCAGTTTTACTTTCCCTGATGTAGATTCTCATTCCTTCACTCGGGGGCAAAAATGGCCCTTTGCAGTGTACGACTGGTTCTTTTTCCAATTCCAAAGTAAAAACGTTTTAAGTAGCATTAACATAGTTTTGGTCCACAGCAAAGGTGCAGCAGATGTTAAAGTCACTGCAGACATGGTGAAAGCAGCACTGGAAGAAGCTGAAAAAGCTCAAAATGCAGCTGAAAAAGCCATCAAACAAGCTGATGAAGACATTAAAGGAACTCAAGACCTGCTGACCTCAGTGAGTTCTTCCTCACTCTTTCTTAAGATACAGCAACAGCACCAGTCTGGTAACTTGGGTACTGACATAAGCCTGTCTAGGGAAGGCTCTTGGGTACTGCAAATCAAAGACTGCACTTAATATGAATCTAAACCATTCCTGCCTTCACATCAACTTTTGTGTTAATGTGACAGATGCTGGGGGACCATTTGCTCTTAAAAATCCCCAAGCTTTTCTCACCCCATATCCTGTACCACTGAAGTTAAATGAGCAGGACTGTGGCTCTCTACTACAGTAGGTGTGCCAGGATCCCTGGAAAGTCACACATGTCAACCACACTGGTAGCATATTAGTGTAGCCATGCTATCAGTGTCCTCTACCGCTGCAGCGTGAGACTAAAATAAAGAAATGCTGAATGAAAGTGCTAATTGCTGTAGTCTTGTCAGATAATCTATTTTCAGACTCTATCTCAAAGCCCTTGTGGGACCATAGTGCTGTCTATACCCGTGAGGCTTGGGCAGCTTAGAGAGAAGCAGCTTCGCAAGTCCATGATTACATGATGGAGTCACGTGCCTGAAGTTTTGCCTGTGGATTAGGCAACTCTTGCATGTGTAATACAATCAAGTACTTTTTAACCGTGTTCCTTAATGCTTCTGCAGCTCTATATGGACCCTGACAGCAACTGGCCAGTTGTAGCAAAACTAAATCACTGTTTTTTACATGAGATCTGCTACTGTAATTAGCTGATCAGGGCTTATTCTGAAAGTTTAGTATTATTACATTGTGTCTTTTGAAAGTGTAATTCTCATACTTCTTTCTGTTAGATTGAATCTGAAAATGCAGCATCTGAAGAAACACTGAAGAATGCTAGCTCACGTTTGGTTGAGTTAGGGATGAGTGTTGAAGACCTTACGAAAAAGGCTGCTACAAATTCAAAGAATGTGGACAATATAGAAGAAAAAATTATTACTGCAAAACAAAATGCTGAAGAAGTTAAAAAGGTGAGAAGCTCAGGAAAATGGTAAGAGAAAGCCAACAAAGGGTTTGCCTAAAGGAACATCGGTGATATTTGTCATCCGTTTCATTTATTGGTCAAGTACTGAGAACAATAACAAAAACAGCATTTAATGCATTTACCAAAGACAGCTGCTTTTCACTTACTTTGCTACCAGGTACAGAGAGGAAGAAGTATTGGCAAGTTTTCAGGTTCTAAAATAGCTGCAGGAAACCTGTCATGCTGTCACACTGTCAGCCTTTCATAGTAAAGCTAAGGGACAGAAATGAATCTGTCACAGGAGTACTGGTAATTGTTTTTCCCCATTGTCATTTATGGTTCCATGACAATGACAGGTTCAAGACAAACAACCTGGAATTTGGCATATATAGAATCAAGTGACAAAAACTCTTAGCTCAACATAAAACCAAAGTAATTTCTAAATATCAGAGACCCCAAACTTGCTCTGTGACCGTATGTTGTTGCTCCCACTGTCTGCTACACACCTTCGTAATAGCAAAAGAATGCTCATTAACAAAACAATTGACAGATCTACCAAAGGAAGTTTCATTGCTCCTGTCTGTTGTCTATAGTTAGCCCACCAGTCTCCAGAGAGGCATTCTCTGCCGGGAGAGATGTATTAACCATCAAATCAGTTAGTTCTGAACACTTACGTAGTATTGCAGGTGGCTGTCAAGTAAACACAAGAGACTTGCAGTACTGCCGCAGCTTGTTAACTTACTTACTGGTTGAATTCATTTGGGTCATATGACTTCATCATAACCTCACAGGGAGAAGCACAGCTGAGAAACCACCCCTCGTGACTTCTCCAGCACCTTCACCTACACAGACTAGGCAGCTGTTCTCATTACGGGAAGGGTAACAGGGGTATTCCTCCCCAGCTGCAAGCACTGCCAGTTCCTTACCACGTGCAGCTTTCCAGCTGTACTAGGAGCTATGGCACAGTAGTTACAGAATTGGGTAACTGAATCCCAGAAATCCTTGCCAAGTGTCAGCATTAAGGCCATGAAACAGCCACAGATCTGACAAAGGGGAACTGATGAGTCTTCACCCTAACTCTTAAAGTCTTTTAATATTAAAAGTAGGAAATACCCTAACACTGTTTCTGCTTTTTGTTAACTGAGCTAAGGTAGACTCTCTTTACACCCGGATTACTAAGGGCAGAGGGAGGAAATGCAAACCCTGGTGTTGTCTTTTGAGTGAGCTCCATCTTGTGCTTGGGTCTGGAAAAACAGGTCCTCAATACCGAGCTGAGTGACAAGTACAAAACCGTGGAAGACCTCATTGCAAAGAAGACAGAAGAGTCGGCTGATGCTAGGAGGAGAGCTGGCATGTTGCAGGATGAAGCTAAAGCCCTGTTGACTCAAGCAAACAACAAACTCCAGCTGCTCAAAGGTAATTCTTCGTTACTGAGGTCTGATGGGCTTTCCTTATTCTTATTGGTCTTTCCAATCAAAGATTTCTATAAAAAAACCTGAAACTTACAAGTGAGATGCAGACTTCTGGTATGGCACCTATCACTGCTCCAGGAACTGCCCCAGGGAGAGAACATAACTATTAGGCTTAGGAACAGGGAAAGAACATAACTATTATGCTGAGGAGGAGGACTCACTCGAGCAAGACCACCATCTTCAAACAATACTCCACCCCCCCACCGCCCGGAAAGCTATTAAAACAAAAGGTAATTAGGATATGTCAGTTCCAGTTTACAGAGTAATTTAACCTTCACTATTGACAAAGTTGATTGAAACAGGAGGGGGCAATCTGCCCACAGCTACCAGGAAGGGAGCTAGGTTTTCCTTCTGGTTTTGCCAGGCTAGGAACTCATTGTTCCCCTTAGCTGCTCCCGCACAGTTACAGTGACTCACTGAATAGTCTTAATCGTAACAAGCCAAAACATTTCACTGTTCCGTAAAAGCCACCATAAAGCAGAGAATGACAGTTATTTTCAACGTGAATCAAAGTATACTTCTGGATTTGCATTCATGGAAAATTACTTCCTTGTCGCTTTACGTCCCAGTGTTAAGGAATCAAAAAGGTGCCATTCCAGCCTTTGCTTTTTTTTTTTTTTCCTAATCAGATTGTCTTCTGCTAAATAAATTTTAATAGTAGTTTATCCATGATTATTATAATGGATTATTTACATTTAACTGCATTAAAACACCCCTAATAAATTCATTTTCCCCTTCCTTTGCCAACAGACTTGGAAAATACATATGAAAACAATCAAAAAGTTCTGGAAGACAAAGCTAAGCAGTTGGTAGAGCTGGAAGAGACAGTTCGCTCCCTCTTGCAGACAATCAGCCAGAAGGTTGCTGTTTATAGCACTTGCTTATAAATGGGAGCAGGAAATGCCTGTGTTCAGGATGGATTTTACAAGTATTATACTAGTTCTTTTTTGCATTACGCTAAGACCTGATAAAATGATCAGGTTTTATATTGACTTTAAAGTCACAGAACCAAAGACAAGTAACTTTTTGATGTTGGAAATAAACAGTACTTTTGTATCACTGTATGTACCTAGTATGACTCATGAAGTTCCTTCCTATTTTCAGCAGCTGAAATAGCACATCAATTAATCCTTTAGCAAGTCTTGGTTTTAAACTGGTTAGAGATCTAATAAAGTCTTGGCTCCAAGTACATTACCTCTAAATAAGGGCTCCCATTACTATGAACTAAAGCGTTGGCACTCCAAACAAAATTACAAGTGAATGAAGTAACATCCTTGTGTGGTTAGCTAGCATTTACACCACAGCACTCAAAAAAAAGGATTATTTACCCTCTGCATCATGGCCATTTAGACTTGACACTAGTTTCATGTCACCGATTATGAAACACTTGATATGTGAAGCGGAAACAGAGGTCAGCACTGAAGGAGCAGATGCGGTTTACATTTCAAGCACTAAATTTATGTGATAAACCAAGCTTGGAGGATCAAGGCTTTCTGGAAAAGGAACTGTAAAAATTGACAGGGCACTTGATGTGAATCAGTTAAGGAGCCGTACACAGGCAGCTTTCTAAGAACAGCTTGGACTTCACAAAACACAAGTAAGATTTTTTTCAAAGTGCAAGAGTAGCATCCAGTTCACCATACTAAAGCTCAGTGTTACTGGTAGAACAGTGCACCTTCAGACGATTGTACAGTACTACACAAATTGATTTACAACATTCATCAGCTAAGTGACACGAATTAGCATCCAAAACTGCAACACGCACTTACATCCTGACTGCTAACCCTGACCCGAGGAATGTATCTACATATATACTTTGATCAGCACTTTACCTAACTTTCACTAACGTGACTGAAAGTCGGTCAGGACAACTATGGCAGAATACATCACCACCTAAGCAAACGGACAAGCAGCCTGTTTAAATAATTAACTAAGCTCCATAGGTTACAAATGCTACAGGAAAAAAATCCATCACAGGAACCATTACCATACCACCATCATACAGTGTTTCACTGCCAGGGTAGCAGCTGTTAAAAAGTTTGCAAACTTCAGAACATTCAGACTTAACTGCCATCAGCTCATGGACAGGGGCTCAGTAGCTCATCCTACTTTTAACTAGAACAGGAATGACAGTGAGAGAAGCAACAATACAGTAATAATTTTGAGGCCTTGGAATTTTATTTTCAAGTGTCAGGGAAACTATAATCTCCAGTATAATTTTAGTGGTATTCTTGATTAAAGTTTGCATGACTTTCCGAACTTTATTTAGCAAATTTGTAACCGGTGAACTTCAAGGCTGAACTGCATTAAGCCTGCCATAAGTACTGAGGGAGGTGGACAGTGTGGATACAAAGAGCAGACCTTCTAGGAAGAACTTGCAAAGTACAAGACAGACACTTAATAGCATCTACCTGCAGTGGGTAGAAGTGATTCTGAAATGTTGACATCTATTGGAAAAGTTTTTCTTCCCTCACTATTGTCTTACCTTTGCTTTCCCCTCAGCAACTTCCTGCTAAACACCTGAAAGCAGATTCGCATTAATTCATTTAACCTGGCCTATCCATGAATCAGATTATCTCATATCCTGGTGGTAAGCTTAATGAGTTGTCATCGTTTAACCCCAGGAGTTAAAAAAAACAAACCAAAATGAAGAACAGTATCACTGACATTTGTTGATTAACTGGTATCAACAAAATGGTAATGTTTACATATGTATTTCCATCGCTCAGTATGGATAATGGATCAATACTTGAATAACAAGCTCTAAAGAGAAGTACAAGGATATACCCAAGTAGCTTTTGCGTCACTTTCTGAATGCACATTTGTCATTCCACTGGCATAATGAAAAAGGGCACGCACAATACCAGCAGATATTAAGGTTTTCAAGGCAGAAGAGTCTAACAAAAAAAAAAAAAAAAAAAAAAAAAAAAAAAAAAAAAGGTACTCTACAAAACAAAACTTAAAATGAGCTACTGGAGTTGGGCACATTCCATATACATGTTAGGGATCTTCCAAAGAGATGCCATTTGTATGTGAGTTTCTTCATGTATTCAACAACCTAGACAGTAAAAGGAGTAGAGTAACGGCCGATCAGCAAAAAACCAGCCAAGAAGACCCTCCAGCATGTTAAATATTTATTAAGCTCTCTTGCTACAGAAGAGACAGAAAGAGAGCACAAAATAGGAAACAAGAAGAAAGTGTGGAGAGCTGACACTGCAGCCCTTATGTGTGGAAGGTGCAGAATAACCCTCATATCAGCACTTACTTAACAGCAAATGCTGCTTCACTACCCAGTTTTAGCATTTCAAGTTTAAGAGAGTTGGACATGGAAGCTTCAAAACCAAAAAAAGATTAAGTAGCAGTAAGACTAATTTCTCTTCAGTCTTTCATTTCTCCATCAGCACTCGATTTTTCCCTTGATGAGTTTTCAATATGAAAACATGACATGTGGAGAATCACACACACAGAGTAGTTTTCTCTTTAAAAAGTCAATATAGTTTTAATCAATCTACACGAGCCCCTCTTCTCCCAACATCCTAACACTACTAGGTCAAAACAGTTATGGGACTTGTATGTAAGAAATATGTTAAATACTGAAGTTAATTCTTCCAGAAGGAAACATTTTTGTGCGGAAGTGACAGTGGCATCAGAAGTGTCAGCATTCAACTGGTGCAGTCTATCACTACTTCAAATATGAAAACACCAGGTATGCTGGACACTCATTCAGCATTTTGACCAGCACACCATGCAGCAGCAAAATGTTTGGTTTTGAAAGAGAGAAGAGTTCTGTCAGGCTGTTTTTCTGCAATATTCATCATGTAAATAAACATGTAATTTTAAGTATTTGGTTTAGAGAAACTGGATAATTCCACTTGTTCCAGACTCTACTTCCTAAAATATTTGATGTTTAAAATGAAGAGATTCACTTAATTCCACCCTAAAATCCTCAAACTCAGCCTTCCATAAGGGCCCACAGTCCATTTTCAGAGATGTACTATACATGTAGAAAGACCTGCTCCTTCATTTTAGAAGTTGATAGCTTTGCCAAAAGATGCTGCTAGGTTTGCTTCCCTGAAGGCTTCTGACACTGTCTGTAGAGAGTAAACACAAAAAGGTACAGGTTATTAATAGTTACAGGTTATTAATAGTTACATGTAATGACAGCATGTTTGTGTAACCCTGGTGTTCAACAGTCCATTTCAAAAAACAAACTTACTGGATGGGCATGGCAAACCCTGGCTACATCTTCACATGATGCTCCATATTCCATAGCAAGGGCAGCTTCATTAACCATTTCACCAGCACCCTGTAATTTTAATGGTATTTTTAATTGGCACAAATCTTTATGCAGTTGTTCTTCTGCTAAAAAAGAAAAGTTGTATTGTAACTAGCACTTCAGCTGTGTTCTAATATAAGTCATAAATACTCGATCTGTTCTGTGACCGTGCTCAAGCCTAGCACAAATCTAAGCATAATTCTTAATGAGAGTGTTTGTTCTCTCAGTAATGAGAATTGTGCAAAATTTTTCCACTACAAGATAGTGGTCAGATAATACATTCTCAAAGCTACAGCGTCTATTATCACTGCTGAGACCTCCCCAAAACTTTCCTCCTGGGAACTTAAATATACAAAAATACAACAAACAAAAATGAGGGTGCAGATGTAGTAACATGCTTTTGTTCATCTAGTTATCTATTTACTCAGGGAACATTTCTTTGAGGAGTTATAACTAGTGAAATCTCCCATTAACATTTTTAGCATTCAGATCCACAATCACGTAAGATTTCCCCCGTTTTTCCCAATGAAGAAAATTAGTCTGCCTCACACCGATAAACCCAAGTTGTGCTTCCTTTAAGGCACGCTGATTTTTAAATGACTTGCATTGTAAAAGAAAATAACTAGCACAGTGTCTTATGTACTCCTATCAGCAATTACGGTAATTGGATTCAGAAACAGTATATCCATCCATAGGAATACAATTTCCTTTCCAGGAAAACAGAGCAGTTCTAGTGTTTCTGTTAAAGAAAGCTACGCACAAAGATGTATGGAAATGTTTCTGCATGCATCTTTAGGGGAAAAAAAAATAATATTTAAAGCTAAGAAAAAGAGATTAGGGTCTAACTTTGGAATGTGTGGGACAACAAAAAGTTATACTTTCCCAAATAGAATTTTCTGATTTCTCATTTTTACAAAGGATTTTTAATCTAAATTACTGACCCCAGATTTGGTGACTGCAGCATAAGGTTACCAGCTTTGCTGAAGTCTGAAGTTCAGGGGGAGGGGGGAACCACCAATGAAAAAGCAACAGTCTGTTCAGCTCCCTCAACTTCCAGAACTTGAGTCAACAGTTTCTGCTGTTCTCTTGAGTATTCCACAGTAGTAAAAAAAAAATAAATAAAATTATCCAACCAAAACACTACTGGTCAGAGAAACCAATTAACCATAGCAATTCTAGGGGAAAAAAAAAATAATGCTGGGTCAACACTGAAGTAACAGAAAAGTGGGGAGGACTACAGGGCTGCAGAAAAGAACAGTAAATTAAAATAACTATGGTAGACTCAAATATTCCTTCTTTTTACAAGCACCAGTTTTAACTTGACAACTACTCTGCAACTGTGCAACACGAAATAAAAAAGACCAAGACAGCAGCACAATTTACAATACTTACTGCGCCTAAAATGTGAGCACCCAACATCCTGTCTGTCGATTTTTGACTAAGTATCTTCACCATACCATCTGTGTCAGCATTTGTCTTCGCTCTGCTGTTCGCAGCAAATGGAAATTTCCCAACTTTGTATTCTACACCCTACAAAACCGATACAGGTTGTTGAGTTAATGACCAACAAGAACAATGCAACCATACAGACAAGTACGAGAACAGAATCAATACGAAAATAAGAGGCACATAAGACACACAAAGCAATGCATGTATCAACCACCAAAAGAGCTATAAGGGGTTATTAAAAAGATTAATTAACAAATGAACAGTATTAACTTCACAGAATAGAAGTCATTAAAGAGAACTGTGATCCTTGGGAGAGTGAAGTGCAGGAGAAATCATTCAATCATACACCCTAAGCAATAAATTCAGATGCAGAAATTCTCCTGGAAAAAGTAGCTAGATAAACTACTAGACAATGAAACCACACCCAAGGTGGGAAAACAAGGCAGTTTTGTCCAAGAAGAAAACAAACAGTACCTCTTCTTTCAGCTGTTCTTCTGATTTGCCAACCCAGGCCACTTCAGGGTGAGTGTATATCACAGAGGGTACGCAGTTATAGTCAATGTGAACTGCTCCCCCAGCCATCCCTTCTACACAAAGAATGCCTTCATCCTCGGCTTTGTGGGCCAACATAGGTCCAGCAACTACATCACCAATAGCATAGATGCTATCAGACCAATGAAACAGAATGAGACACTGTTTAAAAACATCCTAGCACACCTAGGCTACCTTATATAATAGTCAGTTTGAAACATATTACTGAAAACTAATCAAAACAGATTAAAATACCAAATTTCAAAAGAAATATGAAGTCTAAAAGAGCAGTTTCCACAGAATGACCACACTTCAAGAAGTACTAGTGACTTTTAAATTACAAAACTTAAAAGGTTGACTAAAAATCTTTAGTTCCCGAAATAAACAGAAATCTCGAGTTTTCCTTTCAGAAAAGAAAGTTATATTCTGCAATTAAAAGCAGAAAAAGTGTTTTAGTTGGCTAAACTCTTAAAAATAAGACTTCACTTTAAAAAAAAGTAAAAAATTTTTAGTCTTACTTACTTTGGAATTTTGGTTTGGAATCTGTTATTGACTGGAATTCTCCCCCTCTTATCAAGTTCAATTCCAATGTCCTCAAGACCTAGATTTTTTGTAAAAGGACGCCTACCGATGCAAACCAGGAGCACATCACAAGTTATTACTTCTGCCTTGCCACCAGCTGCAGCTTCAACACTACAAAAAAATGAGTAGCAAAAATGCTCAGCTGTAAACTTTCCGCATTGTATTTCTCTGATTAGTAACTGGTATGATCCAGACGGTGACCTACTGGCTGGATCTGTCATCCAAAACACCTGCATTCAGCCTGCCCCACACTTCTTCCTTGCAAGAGTTGAGGAGTGGCGAAGGGAGGAAAGGACAGTAACTTTTTACTACTAGATGGAGAAACTCAGGGTATATACCCACTAGCAAGTAGCATGACCTGATAGGATAAAATCTGTACAGCAAACTAATTGATGCTGAGTACTCAACATCCAAACTAGATATATTCTGGAGTGGGGCAGGGCCGTGCGTTCTGAGCAAGCTTTCTTCTGGCCAAACACCTGTTAGGAGCTGCCCTGCATCAGGTGCACCCCTCAACTGTGTCTGTGTTTAATTGCACACCCAGAACAACAAGTTCATGTGCTCTGAGAGCACGAGGACCAAAGCATGGTAAGCAAGGTAAGTAGGAAGTGTGTTTCAACAAAAATAAAACTCTAAATGTAGAAACAGACCAAATACAAATCACCGTATTAAGATTTCAGTGAAAAAACATTTAAACTTACTTTTGTTAAGTAACATTAAGCATTTTCTTAAAACTCAAACTACAGTTTCTGCACAGAGAATACGTTAACAAGAAAAAGAACAGAAGTAGTGTATATGTATGGGTTTTCACAAAGCAAACTTGGTTTATATGTTTCCACATTAGCTGTTCATCTGGAAGTCTTCAAAGGGCTTGAGCACGGCCATTAAAAGACACTCTGGGGTAGCTTCATTTACCTCTACGCAAAAGCAGTAAAATCTCTGCCATGCTTATTTTGAGACAAGAGGAGGTATGGACAAAATGACCCCCAGGAAGCAGCCAAGAATTAATGGCTTAAAAATGACTGTATGAACAATCATGATATTTATGTTAATTATACCAGAAGCAAAGATCTTCCATGAAAAGAATTAAGAGTTCTGGTTTTATTACTGATCTCACTGTAACACCAGTTTTATACTAGCATGCTTTCAACTCAAGTCAATGGAACCCTCCTGTATAAGCAAAGCCAAATTTATGAGCTAAGTTACTAACATTACATTTCACTAAAGAATTAAGTTTCATCCTAAATCCATTTTCTCCTGTTTAAAACATAGTAACAGATTGTATTTTTTAATAGGTTTGATGGGATTAGGAGGAAGAATATATATTCCTTTAGCTTTATGTTGAACACTTACGCTACATCAATTGTTCCATCTGGTTTCTTGGTAGCACCGGTAACTTTGGTGTTCAGTTTAAACTTAAGTCCCTGTTTCTGAAGAATACGCTGGAAGTTTTTAGAGATCTCCATGTCAATTCCCATTCCACCAACATGCCCCATGAACTCAACAGCTGTCACATCTGCACCAAGGCGCTGCCAAACCGAACCCTGCAGTCACAACAAAATACGTAAATACAGTTTTTGAAAAGCAAACTTCAGATTTCTTTAATATTTACCAGAGACTGTAAACTTTGCAAAAGCAGGACAACACAACAGCGAACTGGTCAGTTTTTACAAATGCTACAGTGCAGAACACGACAAGTCCAACTTTCCCTAGCCTTTGCCCAAAAATAGATTGATCACTGCTTGCTTACATACCCAAAACTTCAATGATTGAATTCATGGAATTAAGCTTTTAAATACATACCTAATTTATACTCAATTATTTTGTTAGCTATGTTTTAGGTTGTAAGTATAGAAAAGTTCAAAATCAAAGAACCCGAATGTAGCACAGAAAACCCAAAGGAAATTGCTTGTGGTGTTCTAATACCACTACAAGTTAAATCAAAACAAAACTACAGTAAGGAAACCTTATGCAATAAAATGGAACCACTGCTGCCTCTGTATGTATTTATAACCACAACCACTATCATCAGTTTCACCAACAAAACTCATACAGATCCTATTTACTTGCAGTTACCCACATTATCTAATCTATCATAATACTATCACAGTATTTGACTTTACATACTCTTTCCCTGCTTAATGGTGAGCAGGCTAAGCAACTGCTATGCAGATGTGCAAATTTTCACACAGTTGCAAAACCAGCAAATACACATTTTTTTAACCACGTAGGTATGAGGCAAAAGGACTCAGACTCAGATGAACTACAAAGTCTCCACTCCTTTGGTTGTTAGACAGAATGTGTACAATCATACCACAAAAATTTCTTGGGATTAACTGCTACATACAAGATTGTGTCCTGGTTTAAAATCAACTTCCCTTAACAAAAGTTCTCTCACCTATACATAGAGCAGGTACAAACCTCAGAGAAAGTTAATCCCCACACGCCGCCCCCCCCAAAAAAAACCACCCCAAACCAAACCAAAAACATACTGGATGTGAGACCCTGTATGTTTCCCTCTCATTTCTCTGCTTAGGTAACCAGCTGCAGGAGTATTGATCCTACAAACGCTTACCTCAGCTTTCTGGGTAGGGAAGGGAGCTACCAGGCTGTCTGCATAGTTATATTACAACTTGCTCAAAACATCTGTTAAATCACAGCAACATCATCAAATGCAACACTCATTTCCTCTATAAATGGAAGACCAAGTGGCTTAAATATCCTCTCACCAGTTCTACACCAATGACTCCTGCACCAATGACAACCATCTTTTCAGGAACTTTTTTCAGCGACAGCGCACCAGTGGATGACACAATATTATCTTCATCAATCTAATGACAAAGAAATCCACAAAGGGAGACTTACAATCTCTTTTATACACTATATATAAACACACAGAAGGTGAAATGCAATATTATATCCACATGTTTTAACGTCTTAATAACACATTGAGAAAAAGTACCATTAAGACTTCAAATACGTACAGTAATTCCTGGGAAGGGAGCAACTTCTGAGCCTGTGGCTATGAGTATGTTCTTTGTATTGACAACTTGCGTGCTGCCATCATCTTTGGTTGCAGTGACTTGGTTTTTCCCTGTTATTTTTCCAAACCCAGATACATGTACAACCTTTAGTAATCAGAACACAATGAATTCAGATTAAAATTACTTTATATAAATTATGCCGCATTTAATCTCACTAAGCTTTACAGAAGCTGCTAACATGTATATTTTCATCACCATCTGGTACAAATCACAGAATAATTGTATACCATTCTTTTAAGTAGATTAAGAATGAAGGAACTGTTCATTTAAAAATCGCCTAGAAGAGACGCATTCAAATTCTGCCCTTGCTGAGTCAGTCACTTGAATTAATTTATGTGGCAAGAACACAAACATGGAAAAAGCAAGAAATTCAAATCAGAAAAAATCATGGATATACCTCAGTATACAATCCAAACTAACCTTGTTTTGTTTAAATAAATGAGCAATTCCACCTGTTAAGGCCTTCACTGCACCACTCTTCTGTTCCATCATCTTCTCTAGATTCAAACGGATTCCTGTAACTAAGGTTAAAAAAGAAATTCTGTCAAGCACTGCAGTGCTTTCATTTAAAACCTAAACACAACTAACAGCTCTGACACAGTAAGATGTGTTGAACGGCCCTACTAAATACTAAAGGTTACATTCAACAACTGCTATATTAAAGAGCAGCATTACACTTTTCAGATATAACTTAATCTATCCCTAATTCAGGATTTAAGGAGCAGACACACGGCCCTAACACTCCAACTGACAGATAAAGAATATTAATTAAGATTTGAATTACTAAGTTTGCTTGTTGGTGGGAACCATTTATGTTAACAGGCACTGACCAGCTGCTCTTCACACTCACTTTCGATTCCTCTGTTAGCAAAATCTTTCCCGTGGGCCAAGTGATATAGATGCGAGTTGTTCAGCAAAGCCTAAAATACACACAGAAAAGTGACTTGTGACATACGTTCATGATTATTCTGAGGGAAAAAAACCCACCTGATGTTATTTGCAAAACATTCTCAATATTAAAAAAGTCTAACATCTACATATTTTAAAAGGTGTATTTCAAACACAGAATTTTTACACAGTAGCTCTTACTGAAGTGTTTTATAAAGTTAAATATTTAACAGAAAAATAGAAAACATTAAATCCACACCTATCCTTTTTGCTCGTGTCACCACAGAAATTTGAAATGACTCCATGGGGATTTTAAAAAAGAATAGGAACAGACTTTAAGTAGAGAAATAAAGATAGAATCACAGAGTATCTCAAGCTGGAAGGGACCTGTAAGGATCATCAAGCCCAGCTCTCTGCATCTCTGCAAGACTAAATTTTACCTTGCAGATAAAGACTAGTACATCTTACTACATAGATTCTGACTGACTCACAGGAGAATTTCCTTGTTACCTCAGACAAGAGATTAGTTGTTAACAGAAAAACTGGATGAGGAAAATCTATACTGAAAGCCCTGTTAAGATTTTAGCCTGTGTAGACATAATGTGAGTTAAAATTCTGTAGTTGAGTTGTTGTGCGGCTGCATAGCTAGTTGAATTGAAACTAGATGGCTTAGAGCTACCTCAGGTCACTGACATTCAGAATTCAAAGATAAAATTAAAATAGTTTTCATAAGGATGTCTATGAATCAGCAGCTTGAAATGCAAAACCTCTAAACCTGTATTTTGATTAGAAATAGCAATATAATTAGGGAGGGACCTTAGTAAGAAAAATTATGTCTTTTACTACAGCTATCCCAGACATGAAATTATCAGTATCTTTACAAGAAAGACAACAGCGGAGGTCTGTGCAGACTGAAGTCTAAAGCAGGCACAATAAATGATTCAAAAGTACATTTTGAAATACTTGCCTTATATACACATTTGAGTAAAACTAATACTATCAGAATAAGATCATTCCATTTTTATAAGTCTTATCAACTCCCTCTCTTTAAAATTCATTTGCTCATTTCACATAACTGTCACAATTCCAAATCTGTAACAACCAACATTAATTACACAGCCACCACTTCAGACTTCAGCAATTAAAAGGAAAAAAATTCCATGCCAAATGTATTATTTTGAGTGGCTTTTTGGAAAGGAATATTTGAATAATTTGTTATTCTTCAGTGTATGCAGCCTACGTATCCGCTTCTTCAGAAGTTTATTGCCATTCAGAAGATTATAGATAGCGTCCAAGTTTAGCCATGGGTTCAGAAGCATTTTCATAAGAACTTCACAGGATAAAAAAAAAAAAAAAAAAAAAAAAAGGACTCAAGACAGTAAATAGATGCCAGCAGAGTTCCCAACTTTCAAAGAAACACTGTGTTGGCTGACACCTCATTTTTGAGTCTTGCCTCTATATATATTAAGATATTCTGAACTTCATTAGAACTATTACTAAAATGTTTAGGAAAATTAATATATCATTTGAAAACCTTTGTATTTAGACTGTATTTTTTCCTACCATGCTACAGGAACCTCTCTCAGCAAACAGATTAGAAACAGCAATACAGTGAAGAGGGATCTTGGTAAGAATCTTCTGTCTGTTACTATAGCCATTACAAACCTGGCACTGCCAGTGTCTTCCTTCACCTGCTGGGTGCTACACAAGGCAGATCTCTCTCATCTAGCAATAGCACTGTTCTTACAAGGTCCTCGTTCTGAAATGACTTAAAACTGGATCGACAACATCAAATACTAGGTTCTGAATTTCTTCTTAGTTCTCCCTTCTTTCAGAGTACATGCCTTGTACTCTCCCCACCTGCACTACTCCACACAAGCACCTCCAAGTCATCCTATGCAGCTGGTGAGAATACTAATTTAGCTTAGACAAATATTTAAAGAGCTAATCAGCTAGGCTCTTTCTACAGTCAATGGAGACACACAGCTCTCTTCAGAGCATGCTGCATCCAACCAAAACCAGAGTTTGTGATTTTTCAGGGGTGCCTTTCTCCCTCTGATTTAGATTTACTTTCCCTACCGCTAGTGACACAGTTCAGCATTCCTTTGACGTAAGGACATCATCTTGTCCAAAACTACATGCTTATTTTGAACAAACGTATATGAGGCGATCAACAGCACAAGAGGTACAGCCACCTAAAATAGTCAAGGTAGACTGTAAGAGATACGGCCACCTGAAACAGTAGTCATTACTGGTTACAACACAAATTCAACAACTCAAAGTGGTAAGATACATCTGTATGTTCCTCTGGTTTTCATCCTCTGCCTCCCATCTAGGAAAGCCCACAAAACAGTTTGCAAATGAAACCTTTCTACTGTGCAAATAAAATTCTAACTCTGTGTTACTTGTATTTATTTGTATCTTCAGCTCATTTGGATTACAATTTCAATTTTTGAAGTATGTCAATCTTGAGAAACTCCTTCTTAATGTTCTTCCAAGTGAGGCATATAACATCTGTTGTTTTTAATGGAGTTATGACAAACTGTACACTTACCTTGGATGGAATACATCCAACATTCAAACAGGTTCCACCTAATGTTTCATTTTTTTCTACACAGACAGTCTGAGGAAAAAGAAGGGGGGGGGGGTGGAGAATTTTTTAGCAATACTATGCATTAATGTGTCTCCATTACATTCCTACATTTATTCTGTGGCTCAGATTTGCCCTCAAACACAAAATGGCCCTCTGCCACAAAATCTTCTACCAGAAGAGCACCACGTTCCCCACTGCACCATTCATACTTTCATAAAAGTTTAAGTACTGTTGTTCTACTTCAAAAATCCACCAAGCTGCCTCAATTAAATACAACACTCAGTTCTGTGAAAGATGTTTCCCTTACAATTAAAAAAACAACCCCCTGCAAAAAGCAAAAAATGTCAATCATGCAAGATTGCTAAAACCAAGTAATCACAAGTGAACAACAGAAAAATGAACCACCACAGGTTACAACCGCACAAAGTACTTTTTTCTTTAAATAAAACCAAACAGAACAAAACACCCAAACCACAAACATTCCCTCTCTAAACATGTTATCCTGTGAGACACATGGCTATAAAGTTGTGCCAATACCTATAAAGAAAGAAAAAATAAAAATCAAGTAAAGCAAACACAAGCAAAGATAAGGTCAATACCAACACAGATAGAAAATATTTCATCTCATTAACTTGCCAACAAAGTGTGCAAAGGAAAAAAGCAACGGACAAAACTTCAAGTAAAATTAGATCACTTTAGGAGGAAAAAAGTATCGTAAACTTTTTTTAATAGAAGCAAAATAATTGGTATTTCCTTCTTTGCAAGGTACACACATGTTCAAAATAATAGTTCCTTGGTTTATACTCCAAGAGCCCCAATCTGCTGATAAGTGACTACCCAGGTGAAAACCTTTCATCGTTTCTTTAAATTGTTGCTTTTATGCTGAAGTAGAGGTGCTGGTAACATGAAGAGCAGAACTCACCATATCAAATGACAGAAACACACTGAGACATGCTGATCCCCTATCTATCCTTTCTCCTGTTTTAAGCACATGAATGCATGAAAAATGACCCAAGGGCGTTAAAAGCTGCGCTATGGATCAATCAGCACCAGACTGCTCCTACCTTTACCTGATAAGGAGGTTCTGCCTCGTCCACTTTACATCAACTTCACCAACAAGGCCAAGCAAAGCTTTTGAAAAGCCAATGCCCAGAGAACATTGTTGGCAATAACATGGGACGCTGCGATGGTGATACAAGGACTTAACACTTGTGCTAGCAGATGTAGCACTAAAATTGAAGGTTAATGTTCAGTAATCCAGCAGAGCCCACTCGGATTCTTCCATCAATGGTGTAACTATAGAATCCAACTTTTTGCCAGTCTTACAAAAACATCTCCTTACATTCCTCAAGGGCAGAATAAACGTGCTTCATGTTTATCCAGTGCTACAGGTGACGGATGCAAGCACATCCATGTATTTTGCCCACTCCTGATTAGCTGTGAAGCAGTATAACAAAATTATTTCTTACTATGATTTAAAACAGAAATTCCCAGGCCCAGAGCACTTTTTAACCTCCTTGTATACGGTATCCTACTGTCAACCACAGGTAGGAAGGACCTGGGGAAAACATTGTTTCAAGAAAAGCAGGGATACAGCCACAAAAAATAGCTTTAGAATAAACAAACATGAACGTATGAGGCAGAAGGCCTCAGTCTCAAATAAAA
This sequence comes from Falco punctatus, assembly GCF_963210335.1. Classification (NCBI taxonomy): domain Eukaryota; kingdom Metazoa; phylum Chordata; class Aves; order Falconiformes; family Falconidae; genus Falco; species Falco punctatus. Next base: position 91,563,008 of record NC_137585.1, read on the forward strand.
CCTGTAGCACTGAGCACATTTTCTCTCAGGTATAAAGCTCAGTAACAACGCACATCTAAAAGCAAGATTATTTATTAAGACAAAAAAATAATTCACAAGCATGGATAAAGACAACTCAAATTATCTGTACTAGGCCACAAGTAGACGTAAAACTTCTTAATCTGATCTCAAGGATTTGTGTTTTGGTACAGTTACACATTAGAAGGCTGAAAGATACCCAAAGAGCCATCCCCAGTTGGGGGAGTAATGACTAATGATGGACAACACTCAGAACTACAGAAAAGTTTAGGCTGAAAGGACCTCCTCTGGAGGCCATCTCGTCAACCTCCCGCTCCAAACACTGTCAACATCAAAGATGTATCAGGTGGCTCAGGACTTTGTACAGTCAAGTTCTGGAAATACCCAAGGGTGAAGATTACACACTATCTGAGCACCCATTTCAGCGCTTCACTGGACCTCCATTCATCAACAGGAGCTCCTGTCCTTACCAGGTGGTCTAATCGACTCACTTTTGCCATGAAGTCTAGCTCTCATAATTCAGAAGCACTGGAACATACCAGCCAGCAGGACCATGCTCAAGACTGCTAACATCTCCTTCTCAGATTTTGAAAAAATTAACAAATGAATAATGCAGTACCAATAAAGTAAGTTGGTCTCATATTAAGAAGTGAAGGTAAAAAAATATCCTGAAGTCACAATCCATATTTTCGTAAGTTCAGAGAAAATCTGAAACGCATTATGCGCCTATAACTCTCCCAATACTGTTAAGCAACACATCATTAGTACACACCAAATAAAAGTAATGTCTTTCAAGTAGCATTCAAAGACAATGGACCAATGGACAGAACAACATAAACAAATGTAAATTAGATACTATAGTATTTCTACAGACATATTTTCACCTCTATAATTCTCACATGGCAATGGAATTCCTCTACCCACATTCAAAAAGCACATCAGTTGAATATTGGGTTTTTGCTCTTTTTGAGTTCCCTCAGTCTGTTCTTCAGGACAATTTTTCAGTGGCCTTTTTGTCACTGTAACTTTCCCTGCCCTCCCCCCTGCTTCCCTTTGCTGGGAGAAAAAGTCCTTCCTAGCATTCTTTTCCTACCTTCGCTTCCACAAGAGCGTAAGCCCACCTCAATTATTACTTCCAATCTAAAGCAAGCTGTCCTGAGCAGCTTTGCCAGTAGTACAGCTATAGACAGTAAGGCCTTCACATATCCATTCCAACTTCTGTATAATCTGGGTAAGCAAGGTAAAGAAAGATTACCAACATGTCAACAGCATCTGGTGGCCCAAGATGTGACAGAATTTCAGTTTTTCAGTATCACACTAACACCCTTCAAGTTCATCTGGATGAATATTCTGCTGAACGAGATCTCATTTTACCTTAAATCCAAGCTGAGCTGCTTTGATAGCAGCAACATACCCTCCAGGACCAGAGCCAATAACTGCGACATCGGCATCAACTGAAACAGAGAACATTTGAGTTATTGTTTCAGGAATTAAAATTTTTGTGCAGGAATACCAGTTTATGATTTCTGAAATAATTCAGGTTTGATTTTTTTTTTTTAAAGAAAAGCAGAATAGCTACTAAAAATGATGCAACTTAATAAACTAAGTTTAGATAAGTAAATTACACTTTACATCTAAAAGTAACTTTCTGGACAAAGGGAAAGGTTGTACAGAGGTATTCACTCTGCAACAAAAACAGCCAGTCTTAAATTTTACAGGGAAAATAATGCAAAATGAAATGAGGAAACTGAATTCTGTCTGTCCCATCCCTCTTACTATAAATCCTTTAAGAACTTAACCCAACATGTTTGGATAGTTTATTGTAACATTTTTCCGATACAGTTTCTATTGATGTCCAGTGCAGAAGAGAAATGCTTACAGTTTACAAAGGAGAAAATATGGCTGAAGTAGATATCTATGCAACCTCTATTGATTATGAATGCAGCAGGAACCTATGAACTTTGTACCCAATTCATATCTCATAACCACAGTCTCCTTTGGAATATTAATTACCATCACTGTTCTTATGTTATATAAAGTTCAACTTCCATTTATAGCTTTAGTTTGCTGCCAATTAAGGCAAGTAAGACACTATTTTTCATTTAAATCTCCATGCTGACATGGATTCCACTGTCACCAGGAAGACCGATTTCTAAGTTTGAAGCACTGCTTTGGCTCTTGTGGGTTTTAGGCGTGTGTGGGTGTGTGCACGTTGGGTTTTTTTGTCCAAAGAAACTCTTCACAATTAATTACCTTGATCAGCATACGACCTTTGTGACACCGCACAAACTCCCTGAAGGCCATGATGAATTCTATCAAAACAGCTTCTCTAAAGAGAGTGGGGAAAAAACACTTGGTTTTAAAAGTCAAAGTCTACCCTTGAAGAAAAATAAGCATTCGGCAACACACACAGACGGACACAGCTGCAGTCACCAGCTAACCACAGCAGGAACAACATGACGAGCAGGCACAGAGGGCCTGGAGCAGGAGCTGGAAGTGGCTCTGCCGTCTCCGAGGATCACGCCAGTTCTCGGGTCAGCCGCGCCTAAGGCTGCGCCTCACTACGAAAACTTCCAGCCCTTCATACGGGGCTCTCAAACTACTTAATGACATAAATCAACCCCTACAGGAGCCTGTTAAGTCCTGTTGTTCCACAACCACCCCTCCAGGCACCTCCTGTGAGCTGTTTCCGGAGGCTGCGACGTTGTAACTGTGCCGGGAGAGCACAGCACGGCTGCTACCAGGGTCTCGGGGGCCGCTCACCCCGTACCCGGAGCAGAGGACGCTCCCGAACGTACTTCCGAGGCCGCAGCGCCGCGCACCAGGCGGGAGGCGCCCGCAGCCGGCGGCTGCCACCGCCACGAAGGCTCCCGGCCGAAGGCTCCCGCCCCCGCCGGCCGCAGCCTCCCGCGGGCCCGGCCCCGCAGCCCCGCTCTCGGGAAGGCCAGCGCCCGGGGACGAGACCCCGCGCCCGCCCCTCCCGGGGCCAGGCGACACGGCGGGCACCTCGCCCCCTCAGGCGAGCAGAGGCCGCGCCGTGCGAGGAGCGACGCCCCGTCCCGCCGCAGGAGGGAAAGCGGAGAAGCGGACAAGCGCGGCCCAGCCGCCGCGCCCGCCCCAGGGCGCCTGCTCCGGCTCCGGCCCCGCCCGCCCTCACGCCGCTCCGGCGAGGGGCGGGGGGCGCGAAGAGAGGCCAGGCCCCAGGCCCCGGCTCCCGAGCGCAGCGCGGCGCGGCTCCCCCCGCCCGCCCGCCCGCCGCGCCCGCGGCAGCGCCGTGCCCCGCCGGCGCCGTACCCGAGCGAGCGCGCAGGAAACGCGCCCCCAGCGCTGCATGTCCGCCACCGCCGGCCCGCGCCCCTCAGCCGCCGCTCCAAGGACTCCGCGGACTGGCGCAGGCGCGGTGGGCGGGGCAGCGGCGGGGGCGGGGCGGCGGGGGCGGACAGGGGGCAGGGCTATGCAGATGAGCCTCTTAATGCGGCAGGGCGCTGCGGCGGGCAGCCAGGTTAAGCGGAGCGGCTCGTGGACTCCCGCCTGAAGAATCAAAATAAAATTTGGGAACAAATGGAGGAAGTACAAGCATTTCGTATTACACAAAGAAGCCCCATTCGTCTAAATGGCAGTGGAACGCACATAAATTTAAATTTTAAATATCCGAAAATATAAAATATTTCAGTTTGGAAAGGATGTCAAGTGTCTCGGTATAATTGCTTTCAACTTATTTAATGAGGGGGAAAAACAGCACCAGAATTTTGAGACATATTTATAATTGATGCCGTTTAGTTTAATGCTATTTATATTCTTCCAGATTATTTGTTATCTAGGAAAAAAAGGGGTGCATGCCTCCTGGCCTGCTGTTCTTTGCACTTCAGCCCATCAGATATTTGAAAACCTAAATCCTTCGTTGCCTGGGGGGGGGGGGGAACAGCAGTGGCCGAGGCCGTGTTCCTTCTATACTGGGTTAGAACATGTGCAATGTTCTGTTCAATTGATGCTATAAATATCTCAGTGTAGCTTTAGGTAAGTAATGTGCGATGTAGTTCATAATATTGATCACCCGTCTTGCCTGAAAGTGAAAGTATTTGCTGTAAGAAAGGTTTCTCGAGTTTTCCAGACTTAATAATTTCTTGCTTGAAACCAAGATCTCCGTCGGGTGGCAGTGTTCGGTTATTTTTCATACAGGGAGGCACATCACTGAGCCCAAATTTTGGAAATCCCCTAGAAGGGAGGCATAATGCTCATAAATGACAGTCTTTCTGATTAGAGCAGACATAATGATCTAGAAGAACCGCCTGGAAGAAGAGCAATTCACCCATTAATAAACTACAGTAAGATCTGTTGAAAGTGTGTTAGTTAACGAAGGTGCCAGCACCTGGGTTCAAAATGAAAGGCTGTACGCAGTGGGCAGAAATCCTCATCTGCTTTTGCACGTAAGGGTTTCTCTGATTGCACTCCAACAACACTGGAGACTGGATGTGCCTGATATTTTTACACTTAAATCTCTAACTTAGGCTGGCTTATGAGAAAGCATCCCAGAGTCCCCAGTACTTGCAGAGAAAATATCAAGGCCCCACTATTTCCTCCCATCCTCACTAATGAGCCGACCAAAGAGAATAAAAGGCAAACATCCTGCATCTGCAGCTGACTGAAAATACTCAGCCAACATGTTTTCAATTCTCCACCGCCTGTCCCCTGGCCTCCCAGCCCTGGTGCACAGCAGGGTATCGGAGCTCTCCCCTCTCTACAGGCACTGTATGAGTATTTGTAGGGAAATTAAATTTTTGTCAGACATAGATCTGAATGCCATGAGCACAATGCTACGGCTATCAGTGAACAAGACCATCTTCTGCAAGAAGAAATTACTTGAGGGTCTGAAAGATGTGCTTTGGGCATGTCATGTCTGGTTAAGAGAGCAATGTCTGGGTAGCAAGTGCAAGAACAGGACAGGGCAGAGAAAATGCCTGCTCCTCCCTGTGCCCCTCCAAGAGGGAAGCCGAGGCCCCAGCAGAGCTGCTGGAAAGCCCGAGGGAGAAATCTCTGCAGAGATGCAACACCTCTGTGCACTTCCTCTGTCCCAGCCCAAGGGCTCAGCCATGGGTTCGTGCTGCACCGTGGGGTTTTTGCAAATTAAAGATCCTGATGATTACTGTGGCCATGGAAGGGAAGGCGGCTTGTGTGGTGATTGCTTCAGGATCCAGGAGTAGTGAGAGGGTGTAGGGGACCTGGGGAATGCAGAAAGCATCAAGGTGTGTCTTGGTGGATGGGGACTGTGGGAAAGCAAAGGGGCACAGGGGGAATGCAGGGCTGGACCTCTCCATCCCATTTTCTGGGGGCCTGGCAGTCACCTCCAAACAGGCTTGCCCATTAACAATGTGTTACTTGACACATTACAGTGTCATGGTGGCTGGATCTGCATTTCTGAACCTTCTTGGGGACTTTGCTGGAATTTGGAGCTAGTTAAAATACTTTCTTGAGGTTTTACATCTCTGAGTAATACAGACCATAAAAGATCAGATCCTCAGTGCACTGCCTTTAGCACTATGGTAGTTGTAAACCATGATCACCCGAGTGCTTCTTGTTCTTTTGCTCCCGGCATGACTTCTTCACCTTTCTTTGCTTGTGGCACTCCTTTTGTGAACAATGAGGTTACGGTACCTGGGTACACTCCTGCTTTTTATTGGATTCATTAGTACACATGAAATGTCCCTTTGCAGCAAAGCAGGCTGTCAGGATCCTGGGCTGTGTGCAGAGGAAGGAGTGCTGCCAGCAGGTCGAGGAGGCACTGGTGAGAAACAGCTGGAGTGCTGTGTTCAGTTCAGAGACATGGACACACTGGAGAGAGTCCAACGAATGGCCACAAAGATGGTGAAGGGGCTGGAGTGTCTCTCCTGTGAAGAAAGGCTGAGAGAGCTGGGAGAAGAGAAGGCTCAAGGGGGATCTTGTCAATGTACATAAACACCCAGAGGGAGGGTGCAGGGAGGATGGAGCCGGGCTCTTCTCAGTGGTGCCCAGTAACAGGACCAGAGGCAACAGGCACAAGCTGAAATACAGGAGGTTCCCTTTGAGGAAACATTTTTTCACTGTGAGGATGACCGAGCGCTCTCCATCCTTGGAGATACTCAAAAAACATCCAGACACAGTCCTGGGCAACTGGCTCTAGCTGGCCCTGCTTGAGTAGGGGGTTGGACCGGGCAACCCCTAGAGGCCCCTTCCAACCTCAACCCTTCTGTGATTCTGTGTTAGGAAGATAAACTGCATCATGGAGCCTTCTGGTGAGCTGCCCTGAGAACTCTGACTGGGAGCTAAAGGAAAGCTGCAGGCACATACTGAAGTCAACAGAGGGCAACATGACTGCATAGACTAACAGACATCTGCAATCATGTTTTAGCAAGAAGCGTAACATCATATTTCTTTTCTTTGAATATTTAGTATTTTCTTGCATTAAAAATTGCATTTTTACACATATGACTATGCACACATTTTTATTTGCACACATCAGGATTACCAGTCTAGACAGACTATGACACTGGCTCTGACTTGGGAAAACAGAGCAGAAAACATCTACCATACCCCATCCCAGGACTGGATGGTGGCCATCAGTGTTTAATACCTTGCAAAGCCATATTTAACAGAACACATTTTCAGATTATTCCTCCTATCTTTCATAAATCATTTTGGTAAACTGTCTTTGGTGAGAGGGAGCACCGTGGCAGGGTATGGTATATCCAGGCAGAGGGGTGGCATTTGGTTTTGCATCCTTGTCCAAGGCAGGGCACTGTAGTGCTTTCCAGACTGCTCAGCTTACCGCTCTGCTTAGAAAAGCTTCCTATCACTCAAGCTGTGAAGCAAGATGAGTAAAGAAGTGGGGAGAAAGTTCAGCAAGCCCTTGACCTCTGTTTGAGGTTCTGCACCAGTACATGGGCAATATGGGATAAACAGCAAGGAGGAAGGCAAGTGGGACTGGGCCAGATGCAAAATAGCAGCATACCTCAGATTCACTGGGGAGGCAGAACAAGCGTCTCAAATGCATATCAGGAGTTCTGGTATGTGCTCTGTTCTGCAGGTATTTTGCCAAGATCTATGGCTCCCAAATGTTTGCAGGAGAGTTAAGCGGTTGGGACATTCCTCTGCTAGTTGGAGCTCTGAAGGCGCACACGTAGGCAAGCAGGGGGTTGGGGAGGATGAAGCCCTGCATTTCTGAGCCAAAGGGAAGTTAGAAAGGAGTCCCAGACACTACAAAGGCCACCAGAGCTGGGTCTGATGGCAGGACCCATTTGGGTTCTCTCACACCACATGGTGACCACAGAAAAGCGTATTGGTCCAAATGAACCATGGCATATCTAAAACCTTGTCACATACCTTGGTTAAACACCCAGCATCCTGCCCCTGGCAGTAGCTTGTGAGTGAGGTGCAATCCAGTTGCCTCACCTGGGGGACTGACTGTTCTTTGCATTTAAATATTAGGCACGTAGTAAAGCCATCCTCTTAAAGCAAGTACCTAAATTCCCTGTGCAGGTGCCTTTGAAAAGAAGCACCCAGGAGATCCTGTCTGCCTACCTTCTATGCATGCACCAAGACCAGCATGACCTTCCTTGGGGCCTTCAAGGATTCCTGCCTCTGCTTTTATTGTACAGGGAGAGCGAGCAATCAAGGCAGGTTTGTCTCACATCAGTGCAGCCGTCAAGATCGGACATCTGGTTTAGCAGGTCTAATAGAGAGCTAGGTTTCTGGGCTCCTATGGGAGATGCAGAAAGGCTGCCAGATCGAGAGGGTCGTTCATCCTGTCCCAAGGTGGGCGTCAAGGATTGCCCTCCATTGGCCGACTGTAGTGCTGCCATCCGCTGAGCAGAGAGGGGACGCAGGTGACCTGTGTTAAACATCAGCCTCTGAAACAGTCAAAGCTGCTGGGGAAAAAAGCTCACCCCATTTCCGAACGAGTGCCTCCGTAGTCATGGAAAAATTGGGTGCTAGTTGGGCATCTCCAGCAGTTCAACTGGGTCCTGCCCTGAGCCTCCCAGGGACACAGTTGCACTGCAGCCCCTCGAGGGAGGCAGAGATGAATCTCCCTTTAGTCATCACTTTGCTTAACTTCATCGTTGTGCTGCGCCAAGGCAGTGGGAGCTCTGTGCTTGATGTCCTTCCCTCCAGTTTCTTTTCATCTGACTTCCTCCTGGGTATTAATTATCTTGCAATAGCAGTGAGTGGCTTTGCGTATCAGTTACACAGTGTACCTTGTAAAATTCTGTTCCCTGCGCATTACTCAGTCCTGAAAATATGCGACCTTCTAGCTAGAGAGGAGATTACCGATGAGGCCGATGCAGGATAGGAAAGCCTACTTTGAGCACCGGGAAGTCTGCATTATTTCTAGTAGGTTACACAAAACAAAAAAAATTATTCATTGCAGGATAAAATTGTGCAGTGCTCGTAATTCAAAATCTTTGCAAGGAGACAGGATCGGCTTATGTATTACTGATGTTTTCTTTCTCCTGTGTTCGATTTGTCATTGCCGATTTAAACTTTTTAATAAACATTTATGCCAGAGCTGATCATAAAGTTAATTTTCACATGTAAAAAAACCCAAACAGTACTTTCATTTGTTTCAAGCTTCCAGTCAAATTTTCCAGTTTAAAATAAAAATCAAAACCAAAACTACAAGTGTTTTGTATTTCTTAAACATTTTTTAATTTCTGTAAAATTCATCGGTTCTATTCTTGTTGGAAAACAGATAAATATAAACTGAGGTGGAAAGTTTCCACGCAAGTGTTTATGTTAACTAAAATCTCACTTTTGTCCTCAAACAAGGTCATTAGCAGTGCAGTGACTATGCAGTATTCCTCTTTCTTCGATTCCAAAAGCTCTGGCAAACAAGGTAATTAAAATAAAAATAAAAGCTAAATAACAAGGCAATTAGCTTGCAGGTGCCCTTCAAGAGATATGTATTACATCAGGGAAATGGCACACTGCTACTCAGGGGATGGGTTTTCTCATGCTCTGCTCTCTTTGTCTGGGATTTGGCCTTTAAATCCCCCCGAGCAAGGCGGTTTCGTGACCGACTGAAAATTTTACACCAGGAGTCAGGGACATTTTCTGTGTTCAGGGCAGAAGATCTTGGAAGTAATAAATTCCCATTGTTAGATCATCTTGGCTTTATGAAAGTCAAAGTTCTCCTCCAGGCACAATGTTATTGTGCAGCTTGGAGCTCCCCGGCTGATAAGAGGGTGATAAGCAGGGCGCATTTCCTGCATCTAGGATCGCTGCGGTGTTAATGTTGTATAAGCACTGTATGGTACCTCGGCGGAAGAATGTCCTGATCTAGCACAGTAAATCAACTGACACCGTGAAAATCCAGGTGCGCACACCGTGCTAATCTGCAGTTTGCCCTTTAAGAACTATAATTGATATAGATCAGTTATATTAACATTACTGTTTGCTCATGATATTGTGTGCTAGTCTGTTAATATAGTACATTATAACAAAGTCACGTACCTGGGAGGCACTTACCCCGTGCTACAGTGTCGGCTGAGTTCCAGCTGGCGAGAAAGCAGCTCTGGAGAAGAGGTCCTGGCGGTCCTGGCAGATGGCAAGCCGACCGTGAGCCAGCAGCGTGCCCTGGCAGCACCGGCGGCCAGCAGCCTCCTGGGCTGCCTCAGCAAAGGGGCAGCCAGCAGGTCAAGAGACAGGATTGTTCCCCTTTATTCAGTGCCTGTGGGACTACGTCTGAGTTTCTGCATCCAATTTTGACTCCCCAGTGCAAAACCATGGTGATGGTGGTGATGGGCACAAGGTGGGGCACAGGTGCTGTGCCCTTGCTCTGGGCAGCTGCCCAGCCATCCCCAGGGCTATCTAACCTGCTCTTTAGGAGCCCCAAGGAGATTTTACAGTGCTGTTGGCTACCTGATCCTCAACTTGAGTGCTGTTATCGTTAGAAAGTTTCATATCTACTTTAGATCTACCCTGGGCTGGTTGGTCTATCAAAGAAAACATTTTATCAGTCTTGATACAATTCGTTCTGGAAAAAAGTCTGTTCATCATTGCTTATCTCTTTATAATCTTCAAGGTGCTAAAATGTATATAGAAGTGTGAAGTAGTCTGGGATTCCCTTGGTTCTCCTTCAGTTAAAAATAAAGTAAATCCTTTTGCACTCAGCAAGACTCCAACATCCTGTCCTTCTCCAGGTCTCTGACAACAGTCAGACGTTGCTCCTCTGACTCCTTAGGTGGTCCAGATTAATTTCATTGAGTCCTGCCGACCTGGGGGCCTTTACCTGCAGTCTGTAAGCAAAGGTTTATAAGCCAAAATGTTACACATCAGTTTTGTGCTTATTGTTAGGGTACACAGGATAGAGAAAGAAGAGGTTAAATAACATTCAAACAATCCAGAATGGTACGCGACTAGTCTTTACACTAAGGGTTGGTGTTACAACCATGAAGAAATGTAATTTTGCAAGCCAAATGTTGCCTGAAACTACTTCCACAGAAATACGAGAAAAGGAAGGAGAAAAAAAGAAACATACAGAAAAAATGAAGGTTAAATCGAATAAAACCAGCATGACTTGCACTGGAGTGAACAAGCACAGAGGCAAGATCTACCTCTACTTTCATATGTAGTATGTTTTACCGGTTTTGGCTGGAATAGAGTTACGTTTCTTCGTAGTAGCTGATATGGTGCTATGTTTTGAATTTGTGCTGAGAACAGTGCTGATAGCACAGGGATGTTTTAGTTACCGCTGAGCAGCGCTTGCATAGCATCGAGGCTTTTGCTTGCTCCTCACATTGCCCTGCTAGCGAGTGGGCTGGGGGTGTATAAGGAGTTGGAAGGGTGACGCAGCTGGGAGAGCTGACCCCAACTGACCAAAGGGATACCCCATACCATACGATGTTGTGCTCAGCAATAAAAGCTGGGTAAGGAAGGAGAAAAGGGGAACATTTGAAGTGATGGCATTTGCCTTCCCAAGTAACTGTGTCATGTGATGAAGCCCTCTTTTCCTGGAGACGGCTGAACGTCTGCCTGCCGATGGGAAGTGGTGAATGAATTCCTTGTTTTGCTTTGCTTTTGCTTCACCTGTTAAACTGTCTATCTCGAACCAGAAGTTTCCACACTTTTACCCTTCCAATTCTCTCCCCCATTCCACTGGATGGAGGAGTGAGCAAGCAGCTGAGTGAGGCTTAGCTGCCGGCTGGGTTTAATCCAAAACGTATCTACAAACCTGGAGTGGATTTGTGCAGCAAAGCAGTTAGTGCTGAGGACCTGAAATCCACATTTCAGTGTTTTTCTTTACTTTGGATGAGCTGCAGCCTGGCTCTGTTGAACTCCCCTTTGCAGCTGCTCCTGGATATGTCCCTGGAGGCACCCTTGCAGCACATCTTGCTATTCATTCCCACCCCCAGGAATCTGGTTCAGGCAGTCCGAAGCTGCTCCACCAAAGCAGAGGAATAAGAGATAATCAAGAGATTTGCTACAAAAGTGGACTTGTCTTCTGAATCAACACACTGATTTAGATGCTCCCAATGAGACTGCAGAAGGAAGCTGCAGGTGCTCAAAATAATTATAGGGCAGAAAGTTTGGAAACAGCACTGAAAGAGAAGAGGTAATTTAGAGAGAGTTTCAAAATCATGTACTAGCTTACAACCTCCACTTTTTAAAAGTGCACACGTGTCAGGGAGGGTGATCCTCCTGGATTACTCATACTGATGCCACAGAAGGAAGGAACAACAATAATCATATAATTATTCTAAACTGGCCACAGGGGTATCTTTAGAGGTTTACTAGGTAACTAATATTAATTACTGTTCCTCCCCAGCCAGCCTTAATAAACATTGAACCCAAAAATGTGAACTTCACCTTCTCTTCTGTTCTACATCTTAACACAAGGTCTCATTGTCATTAACACACAGATGGACTAGGAGCTGTCTGGAAAGGTTTTTTTTTTCCTTCTGTTTAGGGTCTCCAGCTCTCACTGCATGAAAGCAGCCGGTGCTGGGATGGCAGGAGCGAGGAGGAGGCAGGTCCCAGCCCTGCAGCAGTTTGGGGTACCGCACACATCTGCCCGCAGCAGGGCTGCGCTCCCTTCTGGCAGCTTCGTTTGCTCTACTGCAGCCCAACGTGTTGTGCATTGTGTCTTTCACTCTAAATTTTGTCCTAGAAAACACTTCATGTGCTTGAGTTCCCAAAATTGAACTGGAGACCAGCACAAATGTGCTTCTAGTGCCAACACTCTTAGACCCAGATGCACAGGAGCCTGGACAGACAACCCTGTGACTTCTTCAGTAGGGAAGTCTCCTTGCACATAGATTCATGGACTTGCAGGCAACTTTTCAGCACTGGAGGAAGGCTAAAGCGTAGTCAGAAGTAAGCCAGGGAGACAGTAAGATGAAAAAAATACAAAAAATGTTGGATACAAGAACGCAGCAGCTGCAGAGCAGAAAAAAAAAAGGTGTGGAGCAGTTTATATGCAACAAGGTACAAATCAGACCGGAGTGTTTCCTGTTATCAGCATCTGAATTAACCAGTTTTAACCAGTTCAGGTATGTCTACGTGAGAGGGAGTGAAGTGCGACCATACTCCTAAGCATAGCTTCAGGGTGACAGGAGTGCCTGGACAAGCTCAGCAAGGCCTCAGCTTCTTTGAGAAGAGCATGTTCAGGGGCCTTCAAGGTTGGTTCAAGTAGAATAAAAAAAGAAGCACCCAGAAAGGTAATGCTCCTGTGCCAACTGCTAGGCAGATGTGTCCCACTGCCCTGGGTCATCAGATGCTCCACTATCCCAAAGCCACCAAGCAGTAGCCTAAAGTCCATTGTCAAGCACCCGTGAGGACTCCAGATCTGCTCCTTCTACAGGATTAAGGAATCTTTATTTCAGAGCTTTTTACTCCCTCTAATGCCCTTATTAACTTGGGCATATTGAGACATTGATACAGCAACACTTTAAAACATGGGCTAAAATTTATTTATTTTCTCTGTCAGTTTGTTCTAGAGAGATATTTCCGTGGCTCACCAGAGATACTACTACATCCACTTCTGTTGCAGCAACAGACATCTGAGATGACTTAGCCCTTCGTGCATTTAGAACTAAATTTAGAGTGGCTATGCTGTAGCTCAGCTCCAGATTCCCCATGCCCATGGTTCAAGCATATTTATTCTGCTTCACTGTAAAATAACTTCTCTCCCTCCAGAGGAAGCTGAGGGAATCTGAAAAGCCCAAAAGGCACCTGGGCTGGGGAAGGATTGGGACTATGGACTGTGTGTTGTGCTGCCACCACAAAGCTCACTTACAGGGTTGCTGGGGAAGCTTAGTAGTAGAGATTCATTTCAAAGCTTTTGCTTTGCTGTTGCTCCTACAACCTGACTCATGCTGTAAAACTGTGATCTGACTATACCAAGGGGATATCGAGTAGGTCTACTTGGAAAAATGCAGAACAGACTCACAACACCTACCTTCAATGGCAGCCACTAAGTTCCCACTCATCTTCCCCCTCTTTGCCTTACTGTTCCTTTTCTACATGTTCTTCAGTCACTCTACACATTAACACCTTTGCCGCAGGGCAAAGGACACAAAGCAATGCGCAGCAGAGGTGTCAGGGTGCCGGAGAGGGGAGCAAGGCCTCCCTGTAGGCATCCACGGCCCCCTAGATCAGCCCAGCTCACCTGACGGAGCTCAGCTGGCTGCCAGCTCAGCAAACACAGGGGTCGCCTTGTCACACCGGGTCAGAATCTACACTACTCTGTCATGGCTCAAAGGAGACAGGTGCTGGAAATTCATCTTCCGTTCCTGAAGCCCTCTAACTTTTTCAGACCTCCCTGTATGTAATGGAAATGGCACTTGCCATTACACACCAAGGATAGGAGTCAAATCAAGGGACTTTAAACATCTGCAAAGTCGACACCTGCATCTGAGAGGCTCCTGCGGAGTCCCTCTGCAGTCCGTGGGAGTGACAGATACTCACAAGGCACAATTGGGATGACCCCCTGTAGAGAGTCACCATGTAAAGATGGGCTAATCACACCCCGGGAGTGCCCGTCTTTTCATAAAGACAACTGTGACAAGCTCAGCTGCGGGCATCCGCATCAGCCTCCATCCGTAAATCGCCCAATCCGTTTCTAGCGGAGAGTTCTTTTGATCTGAGAGAGGCACGGGTCCTGTGGGACACAGCCATGAGATCCTGCAGCTAATGTCTATACCCAACACATATGCACATAAGCAACCTGAATTCTGTCGTGTCCTAATTTGGGATGCTTTACTTTGCAGGATCAGTAGTTTTCTTCAACTAGTATTTGTTTCTGGGGTCTTTTAAAAAGTGATAACAAGAAATCAGGAGACCCAACACTTGGCTTTGGTTTGGTCCTCTCTCAGCCAGCCTGCAGCCTTGAGGCCCACTGTGTGGAGCACGTGGGTAAGGCGGCGTGTCAGTGAGTGGCGGTGGACGTTTCACAGATAAAAGCTGACAGGAAAGGAATGCACTCTTCCTAAGACATATTCTTAGAAGTATCTGAACTGTTTGGACCGAAACCACCCCGGAATTCATTCCTGAAGCAGATGCTGTACACAGGAGCTTACTGCACTGGTGCGCAGCTCAGCATGGAGCACTGCAGCTGCAAAGTGGGGCAGTCAATATTCGCTTGCTAAATTCCTGTTGGACTACTGGCCTCAATGGCACCATCTGGCAGGAACTTCACGTTGAGTTTGAAACTTAGAGAAAAAGGTTTTCCTTTATGCAGTTTGAATTTGGTTCTCTCTAGTTGCACTTACACTTCTTTGTTTCTAATGGTGAGAGCCAGGAAGATCAGGAACTCCCACTCAGTGTCCTTTGCACAGAGGTACATGTGCCTTTTGTGTAGCCACATTCTTAAGATATTTGCAGAGTATGGTCATATTAATGCCTAACAGACTAATAACAAACACCTGCAGTGCCCCTCACAGACCTCCGAAACAATCTCAGCCACAGTTATTGCAGTTCTGGAATTCTTTCTGGTGGCCTAATCGATAGCTAAAATGCATTAAAAAGAGACATTATTAGGAAACAATTACGGAAAACATCTGATGAGACATCCTCGTGGATGGCAGCACATGAACAATAAGACCTGAACACCCAGGTCGCATAGCTGAGGCACAACAACCCATGCAAGGACATGGCTGCCTGCCCTGGACGAGCTAGTTGGTCATGGAGCAAATCAGTGCAAATTCCTGAGGAACACGGTGGTCATTTGGACTTGGTTGGTAGCGAGGGAGATGGGAAACCATGTCAGTTATCCAGCCCCACTCCGATCACGACACAAGAGAAACAGCTTTGCTAGCAAAATTCCCATTCTGCTTTCCAGAGCCTGCTTCCCTGCCTGGAGGAGAGAGCAGATTTCTAGGGCAGGGTTTTTCAATCGAGGGGTCTTAAGACCTAGAATGGTCTCAAGGGCCTGCCACTGATTTGAAGCACGAGTAAGAGATTACATAAGGGTGGAGTTTTGCCTCCCCTTGAAATAATTCAAAACTTGGTCAGGTTCTCAGGCGGCTTCTCCCAGTCAAGGTTATTTTGATTCCAGAATGAAGAATATGGATCGTTAGGAGCTAATATCTGCCTCTAACAAGAGCTGCACTGGGCTGTCTGCACTGTCACAGGGGAAGATGTCCTTGCAAAGGTAGTTTCCAAAATATCTATCAATAAAACTTCCTTTGGTATGGCACTGAGTAATTTTTACATGGCTCAGTTTCTTTTAAGTAAAGCAAATACTTTACTGTTTATCTACTATGGAACACTGTTATAAAGTCACACCAACAGTCATAAAGCAATTCAAGAATCTGGAGTGGAAGGTCCTAAAAAGTGACAAGTGCTACTATATCATTAATACATTAATAGTGATTGGGTAATGTTTAACTGTATAATGAGACAGTAGTAATAAAAATGATACTAAAACAAGCATTAATTGTTCTTCTAATCAAAGTACTGTTCCTCTAATTGAACTATTATCTTCCAAAAAATTGGAGTGATTAAATAAAAGGCATATTTACAAACACTTGATCTTCAGACAGAGTGTAAAGGTTATCAGTATAGGTTTATCTTAATAAATTATGCTTGAGTAAGAATTATATTTTGGATCAGTTTTCAAATGCTAGCTGGGGAATACAAGAGTTCAATAACATTTCATATGATGCATTTTCAGACTGTCAAAGCAATTTATATATATATATATATATATACACACACACATACATGAATATCAGTATCATAAAATATCAATATATATAAAAAGAGTGGCTGACAGTGGTCGCAAGACTCCCAACTCATTTTTGTGTATGATCAGGCCAGTCTAATGGTTGTGTTTGCATTGTCGTTAATATTGATTAGTGGTTGTGTTGGAACTGTAATTAGTATTCATTTGTGGCTTCATAAATGCATGTAAGGAATCTGGCACGGGAAGACATAGATAGGTAGATGTCTAGGAAGTGAGGAGCTTTACACTTTGATCCTTAAGAAAAACAGGTTTTCACAACTGCATCAACCAGGAGCAGGGTGCCTGGGATATTCACCCTCAGTCTTTTCTCCTGAAGATTTAGATGCTCATTTGCCGTTACCTTAAAGAGACACCTACTACTCCGCAACACACGTCATTTATTCTTTCTATGCATTTTGCTGGCACCTTGTTCCTCTGCCACAGACATGATACTATTTCATCCTCTCCCTCCTGCCTTCAGAATACTAAAACTACCCAAGGTTTTTTTGCCTCCTGTGGGTACAAGGCATGTGTGGTCATAGGATGGCAGGGATGGTCTTCCTCAACCATTTATAATCTTAGCTCTCCATCAAAGTTGCTCTCCTCTGCACCCCCAGCTGAGCCTCTGCCCCCCTGTGCTACTTGTCACCGCTCCCTAATCACGGGGACAATGGCAAACAGGTTACAGCCATGGCATGGCACGTGCTGAGGGCCTGCACGCCGGGACTCCTTCCCGGCATGACTCTCTTCACTATCCCGGGACACCGTGCAGGGCAGCTCTCGGGTGCGATAGCTTTGCCAGAAGCACCGGCTGCAGCTCGCTGGGCAAGCCTGGTTCATCCACTGCGACTGCCAGCCCGCGCACCTTGCGAGCTCCAGGTCTGCAGGTGCGTGTGAGCTCTGCCTCCAGCACCCCGGCCCACCAGGGCTGTCTGGCTTACACAGCGCCGCTTACGTCACAAACCCCTGCCACAGCGTCTGGGGTAAGAGTCAAAAGACGGAGTTTAAATATTAATGGAGTCCTCTGCAGTGCACAAGGCAGTCAAGGCTGAGCACTGTGGTCTGCAATTATTTACACCAGTTTGGAAAAATCTTAGATTTCAATTGTTTCGTGTATAAGCAACAAAGTTTCATTTTCTGACATGTGGGCAGCTGCCGGTTGTCCTTAAGAAATTTTTTTCTTACCTCATGTGGCTAAACCAAGACCAGAATTGCCCCTTTACAGCCCAGAATGAGTGTTCAGTTGTTTCTACTCCCCTGTGGGTTGACAGGCGGAGGGGAAGGGCTGGGAGCAGGGCGGTGGGGACATCTCTCTGCTCCTCCTCCTTGGTGGGGCCAGTTTCAGAGCCCTCCAAAGAAGCCTCACAGGAGGCTCACCCTTTCAAAACAGCATGCCCGCAGCCCTCTGTGCAAGGGTAAGATTCCAGCTGGGGGTGTGAGGAAAGCGGCCAGACCACCCCCCTGTCCCTGTCCCCTTGTGCCCTTCTTGCACACGAAGGAGTCACAGGACCCCACAGGGGCTGATGCCACTCTGAGGATCTGTACCCACCTTCCGCACACGTGCCAGGCTGCAGGCACAGAACACCTCGCAGGAGCGCACGGCCCAAACCCCTTCGTAGCTTAACCTGTATTTCCTTGCCTCCCACCAGCTCCCCAGCGAGCTGGGTTTCCCAGTTACTTCTGCTGTCGCAGCCATCTGCAGGTCAGCATTTCCACCTGCGTTCTCCTGAAAGTGCCCCCACTTTCTCCTTTGCTTCACCCTGATAATTTCACCAGTTTTTGGTACGTCTCGCTGCAGAGAGTTGTGGTTTAGTCAGTCATTGGAACAAACCCCAGTTGCTTAAAAGTAATGAAGACTTAGCTTGAGGTGGAAGAAATTTGTCCTAGAAACTTCAGGAACATCTTAACGTGCACTAGAAAGGCAGAAGGGTTCTTGTGGAGGTGGGTATGCTTTTGGCAAAGCCTCACTTTACACCCAGGAGATGAGGCAGAAAGCTTTTGAGACTTGCCACCGCTCGTCTAGGCGATGCAGCCTTTCCAACCCGAACCGCAGCACCTCAACACTCTTTAGGATTTCATGAGTCTCAGCAAAATGTTGCGTCTATCATTTATTTATTGTGATCGCTATTTAGGAGCCGGCACCACTGCGAAGAACAGTGCTGCACCGTACCTCGCATCCCATAGCTCAGGAGGTCCCTGCTCACCTTGTCCTGACGGTGAATCCTGCCGATCCAAAACAAGCTGCAAGCTGACTCCTCAGTGCTGTTTAAACCAGGCTCTGAGTACATAGTTCAGCAAATAAAAGCTGGATTGGCTAGAAAAACAGAACGATTTAACAAAATGAAGGCACACACACATGTTTGTATGGTGGTTTTTCCACGGACACATCACGGGACAGAGGATATTTAATCGGGGCTTGTACTGATAGTGACATGGGATTGCAACCAACTCACACTTAACACATGTACTTAGCTACATGGTTTTTATTTTAAGCCCATCATGAGTCATAAATAAAGAAGTCTTTCCAGTGAACCTTGGAAAATATTACATCAAGCAAGTGCAGCCAGTAGGTAAAAGGCAATTAACTTCTGATCATAAAGGCAGCTAATAAAAAGAATACAAATATTTGAATGCATTTTTCATGAAAGCCACTATCATATGAAAAGGTACTACTATATGATGAATCTTAAAGAGTTAGTTGTTATTAATGCCTTTTTAAGGGATATGACATAAGTGAGGGATTTTCAGACTGTGGCACTTTGTACTGCTGTTTCAGGATTGTTTTCAGGATTGAGGATTTGTGGTGTTAGAGCAAGCATTTAATTTCAGTCAACGCCAGAATGGATCACCCAAACGTACTTATTCCAAGCTCATTGTCTGTGTGACCATTTTTTTCACGCAAACTTCCTGGGAAATGAGATAGGGAAGGCATTTTGAGATACGAAGAAGAGTCTGGTAAGGGCTGATTACTTTTCTGACCTCCTCAGACCTCCAGCTGCATGTTTCTACCCAGGGGACTCTGTTCTGCCCAGCCTGGGCAGCCACCCAGTTGTGCTTGTGGAGGTTCCCCAGGTGCTGTTGTCCCCATCCCGAGGTGTGTTTGCCACGTCGTCCCCCTCCAGGGGAGAGCCCTGCTGGGTGGGAGTCCTGCCCTTGTTTTATCCCCCTCCTGCTTGCTCTGCATTACCTTCATAGGTTTTGATAACAGGCTGGTAAAAATATGCAGCTCCCAGGTTTTTTCCCAGGTTGTTTTCCCCAGTTCCAACGTTGCCCTTTAGGCCGATCAGCTTCTTACCACTTTATTTTCAGGTGGTTTTGCATGAAGCCCAGCATCGGGGAGATCCCCTTTTTAGTTTCACCCAAAGGACTTCTCCGTTTCACTCCTGCAGCCCAGCGCTCCGAGCCCCATCGGTGACTCAGTGGGAATGGTGCCAGCTATTGAGAAAGAAGCTCATTTCCTGGAGTGACTATGTTTTCCAAGATGGCCTTTATCCTAAACTGATTAGGCACAATATTTTTAGCTTGTTTGCTCTGGCACGATTACAATCTGAAGCAGTCTGTCAAGGAGCGACAGGGAGCACCAGCGCTGGTGGCGGGTGCTGCAGCCAGGGTCTGTTCCCCAGAAGTTGCTGCAAAAGAAGGTTGCACCACCCCTGGGCTGGAGGGTTTTCCCATGGCTGGTAGTGCTGGCTAATTGCAGAATGGCTTGGGATTTGTGATTTTGTATATTTTTATCCCAGCTGGAGCAAGTACAGCTTTTTATCAATAATGTTGCAGATAGGAACTGCAATAGTGGCTGCTTTGGGATCCAAAGACAACGATGAGCCTGATTACAGCCCTGGGTGGCCGAGCGTTCCTTCAGGATTGGCACAGGGAGTAAATAAGCCTCTTTTTTTACTGAAAGAAACAGTTAATGCAACAGAAAAAGTCTGAAACCATAGGCTGTGTGCAAGGCACAGCTAAGCCACGTGAACTAAAGGCTTCCCATTGTACAAGCGGAGGCCAGAGTAGCAGCTACAGGTATTGTGTGGAGGAAGAAAAAACCAAGGTCTCAGGACTCAACCGACCGCGAGGCTCTGTGGATGAGCCCAGGAGTCCCACAGCTGGCCGGTCTGGGACTGTGAGCACAGAAACACAGACACTGCTACCTGCTCTTTTTTTCACCGAGTGATACATGAAAATTCATTCAAATGCTCCATTCGGGGCAGGGTGGTGGGGGGTTTCACTGGATCTCTCAGCTGCCATTCTTGTAAACCTCCTCAAACAAGCAGCGCTAATAAGGAGTGCTACGGGTGGAATTATCTCCGAGTCCTCAGTTACCACTTTCCTCCTCCTGCCTTCCCCTGCGCAGACAGCGTGCCAGGTCAGGCCACCTGCCGATCTGCATGAGGACATGTAGTTGTTTCCCTGTGTTGGTTTGCAAACAAGCAGATAGGTGTGGGTGCAACAGAGGGTACCGTGGGGCTGTTCAACAGGTACTATGAGAATGAGAAGGATGAACAAAATTATGTTTAATTTCTGCTTACAACAGAACTCGGCTCTTGAATTTTACCTTTAATTTACCCTACTAGTACTTATGATAATAGTAAATTTAAAATAGATTTAATATTTTATTTACTGTGTAATGGATTTGAATGTTTTTTAAAGTATGTGTCTCTGTATGATGTAGAGAAGAAAACTTTAAAGAAGTGAAAGCTTGCTAGCACTAATCTAAAAAATTAATCTAAATGACCGATTTTCAGCATGTGGTCTTTGAACCTACCGCTTTACATCTAAGGATCTTTGTAACACAAGTAAGAAAAGCAGGCTTTTCTGTGCTAGATTGCAACGCATACTTGGGAGGCTTGCATAGAAATGTTTATGAGCCCACAAATGGAATAAGGTAGGTACGTTAACAGTAAATTGAAAAATAATTTAAAAAAATCAAAGAATTTCAGTTCCAATTCATTGCCACACAGGAACTGGGAGTCCCTCTCTTAACAATTACCAAAACATTCAGGAAAGTGAGGCTCCTTAAGTAATCTGAAACTATCCTGACATAAGATCAAAAGACAAAATACTCCATATCCCATGACTACCCGGTTTGGGCAATTCCACGGGACGAGCAGGCTGGTAATAAAGGTGAGTTCAGGTTAAAATTTCCAAATCCAGATGTGATTTCAAAGGGCTATAAAGAGCAGGGCTGTACGCACTCGAACAGCTCTGAAACAAACACTTAGCAATGATGTGGGAGTTCGCAGACCCCAGACCTGTCGGGCCACCGAGTCTGCAGCTAGGTGAGCCCCTCTGCTAGGTGGACACAGGGATGTTGCTCCATGAGCAAAGCCCCAGATCGTTTCATTTTGCACATTCTTGCAAAACAAGCTGAAGCTGATAGGAACGCAAGAACTGATAAGAGACCAGGTGAAATATTGGGAAATACATTTTTCCATTTAACCGTTACCTGAGGGAAACCTCAGGCATAATTCACGCAGTTTAAGGAATGGCACAGTCTAAAGTATCTGGAGATAGTGGAGCATTTTATTGCACTGCTATCTGCAAAGGTACACCACACCGAGAGACCTAGAGCACAAACATAAATGTTTACAAGGAGCTGGCTCCGACTTGGTGTTCAGATATATTCAAATGTTTTACCAGCTAAATAGAAATATCTGCTGCATACTTATTTATTTTTAACAGTACCTTTAAGGGTGTTTCAAAATGGATAAGCAGCTGAAAGTGTGCTCAGCTGGACTGTAAAGAGGTAATCGGGAACAGTGGCCAGGGCTTGCCTGGGAAATACAGTGCCAGCATCCCTTCGGAGAAGCTGCTTGCTGTTCTGCCAGGCAGTGTTTTGGCCATTTATAATTACTGTTCTGTTTTGGTTCTACTTTCGTGCCACTTTGTCTTTGCCCCTATTTAACAGAAATATTTTGGGTTTAGTAATTGAAATTCAGGTGACTGCTGTTGTGGTCTTCAAGGATCATGATCTTGGCTGCCCTCTGGGGAGGCACACGCCGGAGCCAGTCACGGCCTGGGGAGGGACTCACAGGCAAATGGTTCAGTAGTGCTGAGGGCTGGAAAATGGGCTCTCCTGGCTCAGCAGTGCTGGACACCGCACTGGTTCCAGGCCCCATCCAACAGGTGACAGCTCCCAGGCTTCAGCTGGCCAGCTCCTGCCAAGAGAGGAATGACCTGTTCCTCCCTCTGCCACCTGCCCTCGCTCGCCAGGAGGGAAAGACCTCTAAAGAAACCCGGTGAGGACATCACAGGTTTCCCTGAGGCCAGCACCACATTACCATGGTACTTGCGGAGCAGACCTGCACAATCCTACAAGGGCTGCAGCACACAGCCCCAGGCGGCTGGCACCGTGGCTCCCTAGGGATGGGATATTCCTAGAGGAGGCACATCCATAGCTGCTGTGCGCAACTCCGAGGTGAGCAGGATGCCCTGTGATACCTCTCCTTTAGGCTGGGGAAACGTCGGACATTTCCGCACTCTCACATGGCCGAAAACCCTTTGCAGGTGGGTGTGCTGTAAGTATCTCCTGGGGCAGGTGTCCTCGGAGCCAGCAGAAAGGAGCTCAGGGTGAAGAGGCCAGGCTGAGCCTCTCGCTGCGGCGCAGCACAAGCACGGCTGTCTATGCCTCTGTTGTATTTTCAGGTATCTGAACACTCATTACGCTCTGTGTCAAACCTAACTCCATGCACATGTAGCAGTACCTGCACCAAAGGACAGAGCACATCAAACTGTGATACTGCAGACTCCCAGACTCACCCAGGAGAAGCCCCGCAGGACTCCGTGGTTGTGCATCCTCCCATCGCTGTGATTCCCAGCCTGGCCGAGTCTCAAACAATGTGTTGCTATATTCAGCCACAGCGTAAAAATACAGTCAAATGCTGAATCAAGTTTAATCTAGTTTGTTGCCTCTGATGTGAGAGATCTCTTAAGAAATTAATTTGCTTCCTGAAATCCAGAGAGGCATATAGCTTTAAATAAAAACAAGGGAACTACTTATGCCTTAAGCAAACTATAGAAAGTTCATAACAGAGAAAATAATATTAACATTGGATTAAAATATGATACTTTTGTTTTGAAGATTGAAGCCAAATTTTTTATGTTGGCAGAGGATGACAAAACTCTCCCTGCTCTGACGGGCAATGTTGCAGGATTTTGTGTTTGTGCTGTGTGTGGTGTAATGCCATCATATAAACAGCACCATCAGACCAAGACTGCTGGCTTATCAGGGCACAATAACTCTTAAGTCCATGATTAAAGGGAATTAAAATACATAAGTGTAATAAGAGAAGTGTGAATAAAAAATGAGAAGGATGTGAATATTGCACCAACCCTTTTATTAGGAATTTCCAGCTCCTCTGCACGATGCACTGCTTGAACAGCACTGGGTGCTCCTGCTTGTTGTGTGCTCTGTGCAAAGGAGTGATAACGTTCAATGACACATATCCTAGCAGGGTGTTATCCCTTCCTGAGTCACTAAGCAAAATTCAGGCCCTTTCTCTGCAAATCTTGATAAATCTGAGAGATCCAGAAATATTGTTGTTAATGGAACTGACCTTGTGTTCCTGTCCAACCTCACCGCCCTTTCCAGTCTTACACTGACTGCTTGACACTTGCTCAACTAAACTTACTCATACTCACCCCCATTTTATGAATCGCTACTGAATTTGACCCAGTAGCACAGCTGATTTGATCTGTACCTCAAGGTATGAGAAAGAGAAACTTGCTGTGAAAAAACCAGGGTACTAGAGTGTACAAGAAGCTGGAAGAGAAACGACATTATGCCTCCTTCTGGCATCAGTGTCCTGACCCTGTGAGTGTAAGTGATGCCTCTGCTTTCCATGAAGACCTCTCAGGGCCATCCAGTTTTCCTTTTCTTTCTTGGAGGTCCCCAGTGGGGTGGGGAACTGGCAGCCACCAGCGGTTCGTGCCCGAAGTGACTACACACTTAGTGCCGAGCAAAATACGTTTCTTTTACCCACAGAGCTGCCTAAGTAGAGCAGAGTGCCATATTTGAAAGGGTTGGAAGAACCTGAGTTGGGGGTGTGTTGCACTAGAAGCATCAGAGCAGATGGTATTGTGAGCAATATTTTGCTTGAAGGTTTTGGCCAGAACCTGGCAGCAGGGTGACCAGCTGGGCAGCTGAAGACAGGATGCGGTGAGAAAGCTACACGTGAGGACAGAAGCTTTATACAGCACATGGTGAAGGAAAACATTGTGAAACACTACAAATCCACACAGGCTGATGCTGTTATCCACATTCTCAGCTAGCTAATCTCCCAGTATCGATACTGGTGTTTATTTAACACTGAAGAAGACATGGAGCTCTTCACAAGACAAGTAAAATGCATCTCTGGCAGAACTGTTCCCTTTTTTCTCTGTAAAAAATAGCTTCTTTCTGCAGTTGTAAGCTGCTTAGACAACATGTTACTGCTTGATCACCTCCAGTCACTCGTTCTGCCCTTCCCACCCTGGCCGGGGCAGGAGGCAGCGCACGTGAAGCCCTTCAGAGCTCAGCTCGCCAAATGGCTTTCAAGAGGCGTGTGTGCTTTTCAGCTGCCGTGAAAACAAGAGGAAGCTGAGGGTACTTGAGACTTGGAAAAGGATCAGGCCGTGACTGATTTATGACACTGAACTCTGCATCTCTGGGGCTGCCTGAGAGCCAACGCAAAGACAGATTTTTAATTTCCTCCTCCTCTTCTCTGCCTTGGCAGAAAAGGACACATTTTCCCAGAGCTTAGCTGGTGTTTAAGCGCTCGGTGTAAAGACATCAGAGGGTTTCACAGGTGGACTTCTACAGTGTGGGACAGAGGCAACCCGCCGGCTGTATGACTGTTGTGCACAACACCTCTTCTGAACCATCAGGAGAAAATCGTGTTCTTAACATTACTGCTGCAAACAGAAAGACCAAAGTGCTTATTCCCTTCATCGCTCCATATAGCACCTTATTACTTCAGTGAATTAGTGGAAATAATCCAAGAGTAAAGCACTTACAGGTGGACATGATGAAACCAAAGACAAGGCTTTAATGATTTCATTAGAGCTAAGGGTCCCTCCTGCATTTAAACCTCGTCCTAAAAAACCTGTCTGTTTTGTGTTGCAACTTCTCATGACATATCCTGAATACAAAGAGTTAAGAACACATTCAACACTTCAAAGGGGTTTTAAAGCACTTCTATGACCAGACCATGCCTTCACTTTGAGGAGGGAGGCCAAAAGCTCTTTAATTGTTTTATGGTGCGAGCTGTTCCACATCTTTTCAAATGTTTGTTATTTTAATGGCAAAAGTAATTTCAGTAAATTCAAGTAATGTGTCAGTTTTACAAAGGGCAGCAAATCCCTTAAACCAAAGAGCAGTTACCAAACCCAGGGGTTTGTTGTCACAGAGAAGGTGTTCTCGAGAGTTTAGGAGGTGACCTGGGATCTTTACTGACTAGGGGAGCTTATGTTCTCGGTTAGAAGTGTAGCTCCAACTTCCAAAAGCACCTGAGGTCCATAAAGACTCTCCGGGAACTCAGAGGCACGGGCTGAAGCACAAGACAGAAATCCTGACTGAATGGTCTAACGGAGCTCTCACCTTGTGGGGCTGGATATTGGGGTCCTGCTTGCTTCGTTATTTCTTGGTCTAATAATTGACTGAAATACGGGCAAACCACCTGACGGCAGAACCTCAGGCTCCTCCTGCCTCTCCTCCTCCTAGACCCATGCAGGTGACAGTTCTCCTGAGTAAACAAGGTGCCCTCTCTCACGCTGTCCCCTTCCACCAGATGAAGAAAACTCTTTCTTCAGGGGCAGGGTCTGTGATTTCAAACCCCCAAAGGCTAAGGTTTCCAGCCCAGAGGAATGCCCTAGGGCACCTGGCACCCCACAGCCTTCCTGATACCGTGGCTATCAACAGCTGAAGCATTTCTAGGTGTTCATGGCAGTGTGACATATGAAAAGGGTGATAAGGATGGTTTTCTTCGGGGACCTTTGATGCTATGGTGTCCTCAGCACCTCAGCACTGAAGGTTTACTGCTCTCCTGACAACAGAACACCTGAACACAGGGACCTGCGACTGAAGTTGTGGCCTGAGGCATCAAAATACTGTTTCAGCTATCTCCTTTGGGGGTTTTAGTGTCTCAGTGAAATGTTTACAAAGGCTCACTTTGGCCTAGGGAGAATGATTTCCCTCCGTTCCTCCATGGGCAGCAGAGGGGAGCAGGATCCCACAGGAGAGTCTAACCCACCTGCGCCACATCCGTGCCCAACACTTGGCCGCACACATGGTCTGCACCTTTCCACTGTCTGTCATGGGATGCCACAGCTGTCAGCTCCACCAAGTCACAGCTGCCCTTTGGAAATCCCTGCAAAGGCTGTTTTGGGCAATGATCTGAGCATGCAGGAATCCCTTCTGGAAAGACAACTGAGGGTCCCTTAAAGGTGCTTCAGGGGAAGGTTGAGAGAGGCACGCTTTGCCCAGATCTGGCATGCCCTGCGGCCCCGTCTCCCTCACCGCTGGCTCACACTCCTTCAGAAACGAAGGGTACCATAGCTGAGCTCTGGTCACCGCTTCCCACCGTGCTCAACAGAAACCTGGCAGATGCACAGCACAGGATTGCAACAGACAGTCCTTCTTATTCACCTCTATTCTCCCATATTAGTCTCTGCAGACCAATCACAAACAGTTCGCCAAAGTTAAGCAATATCACAGAGAACTTTAAGAAATGACTCTTATCATCCCTCCTGAGGATAGGCTCAATGGTCAAGGCCACAGTGAAATCTTCCTTTTCTTGTAAAAGTTAACTAAAGTTAGTTATTAAAGTGTTGCCAGTATTTAGGGAGGTTCTGAAATGAAGAACAGCACAAGATACCTGCACTGCCTCTGAAAATTTCAAGGATAGCTTTTTCCATAAAATCTTGGTGTGGCTTCTTCTGAAGAGCTTCCTGTATCAGGTACAATTTTGACTTGCCGGTCAGGATATGGGGTATGTGAAGTAATGCTTATAAATGAAATGTGTCTAGTCGTATGTTGTTTTTCTTGTAAAATGTAGAAGTTTTCCTTGTGGAATTTGTCTGTATTTTTCAAATGTTTGTATTGCAGAGGAGTAGAGTTTGTGAGTGCGTATACACAGATTGAAAAGTAGGACAAAGCATGTTAATATTTAATCATTCAGTTAAATTTACCAGATTTTTGTGTACTTCTTAGTCAATATTTAGGATAAATTAATAAAGAGAAAAAAGTATCCCTTTGTTAATCCCCTCAACAAAATGACACATGTCAAAAATATGCATTGCCGAAGGTTCACGGTTGCGGGGGATTAGTAGTGGAGTTACATTTTTTTATGTGCGAGAGACGGTAATGCTGTTAATTGCTGGCCCAGAACAGGATCAGAGGCTATATGGAATAAAACCAAACCAGGATGTTATCTCTGGGGTTTCAGTTCAGACCTGGTCTTGGTCAACAGTGAGTGAAAGTTGTTACCTACCACTCAACAGCTGTGCAGTACGAGCTTGGTCTGTGCTCCTGTTCCCCATGTGTGAGTGGACACATTAAAGAAGTAATCAAAGGAATTGTGCGAATTAGTGGTGTCCCACAAGGAGTCCAAGAACTTCACGATGGGAACACTCTGGAAAGGCAGTGTGTGTTGCTGGAGTACGGACCTCTCTTTTAGGGGGTTTGCGGAGGACGTTGGCCTCCACTACACTGGTACTCATTACAATATCCCCACTTTCTTTAAAGCGTCTTAAGTAAGCAATGGTGCCAACAGCCAAATAAAACCTCCCCATGCAGAGGGCACCCTATCTTTCTTAACATACAGGGGAAAAAAATGAGAGTGAGCAAGAGGAAGGCAACACCTGGCTGAAGTCACAGCTGCCAACAGAGCCCGTGGGAGAGGGAATGAGACTAGAAAAGCTCAACTAGTGGGGCAGGTGACTAACAGCAGTGGTCACCTAGCTGCAGCAAGGTACCACACCATATGGTCTCACTTACCTGCCAGGAGGCAAGTTGAAGGCACCTTCCACTGTGCTTCAGGCGCTCAGGCTGGTTTGGTTAAACTTAACTTGAGTGATGCCTCATGACACCACAGTCTCTAGAGCAGACTCATGGTTCAGCTTGATGAGATTCTCAGGGCGATGCTCCAGGTCTCCTTCTGCAGCTCTAAGCCACCAACCCGAAGATAACCTGGAGGAGAGCCAGTAAACTGGGGTTCCTAGCAGGAGGGAAAAAATACATGCAAAATACTGACACCTTCCACAAGACCAGCACTAATAAACCAAAGGACATTCGGAGAGTTGCAAAGAGGCATGTTGTACATTGCCTGAGACTGGGGTATCAGATTTGTCCTGAGGAAAGAACAAAGGCTGGGCAAGGGGCAGGAGTGACAACTGAAGTAGTCACAAAAGCTACAGCAGCTGCAGCACTGGGGATAATCTGAAACGAAAGAGTAACCCACGCACTTTTTGGTTTTATGGCTTATGAACATTTCATAGGGTACAAATAGTACCTCGTGTGCCCTACAACGTAGTGAACAAACCTATTCAACAGGACTTTCAGCAATATTCCTTTCTGCAACGGGAAGTCTATAAGACTGATACACAGGCCAGGAAACAGAGCCATTCTAAAATCTTTAATAGATAAAACTTGTTCCTGCAAATCTAAGCACACTCAGATTTATCAGAGAAAGAACTAAATAAACCAATTTTTTTCACTGAAATTTCATCACCCTCAGGTTTGGAGCTCTGATGACAACAGAGAGGGGGACGGTAGTGTACAATTTCAGGATCAGGGTTTGATGTTAACTGACCTTGGATCAGCGTCTTGAATGAGCTTAGATTTTGAGTTTTAATATGTTAGAATAATTACCTGCCAGTTTTTGGAAAATGTTACATGTCTAATTTTTTAAATGTTAAAACAGATAATAAAAATGTTTAATCCATTGCCAAAATAGTGATTTTTTTTTGTGGAAAAACAGCGTATCAACAAAACCAGCATATCTAAGAGGTTCGTCTGTCATTATTTGAACTTCTACTCATCCATTAATTTCCCCAGAACAAACTAGGAGGAAACTAAAATGAAATCACTTGAAATAGGTCAATAAAGGGCCCTGAGCTGTAGCAAAGTTTCAGGATGGGATTCACATTTTAATGCCAAAATTGCCATAGATTAAAAGCCTTCCATCTGTTCATAATTACGCAAAATGCCTTGTGCCACTTTAAAATCTGTCCTGTGATCTCTCCAAATATTGAGTACACAAGAATCTGAATCAGAAATGCACATAGGCTATTTCAGTGCGAGTCAGGCGATAGACCTGGGTGAGGAGCTAGTGTTGGTTGGGCATCTGTTGCAAGCCCACCAGCAAGCACCAAGGCGCCGAGCCGCATTTGTGCTAGCGGAGAGAAAATGCAGAAAAATGCTCTATTATCAGTGTCACAAAAGACTTTTTACTTCCCACAGTACATCTTTGTCTCTGAGTCGAAAGAAAATAGAATAGGATAGAACAGATTTGTTCCGGTTGGAAGGGTCCTACAGTGATCGTCTGGTCCAATCATGGCTACCAAGAGCAAGTTCCACGGCTCCTGTCTAGGACTAGTACTGTTTTAAACATGCAATGGTGGCTGCAGCAGAGAGAAATGTTTTTAGATGGTACATCTATTTAAGTTAATTTAACATGGAAAGAATGTGGGGATAGAAAGAACACAGTAGGCAGCACAGTGATGCCATTAATTAATTGCTGAAAAATACCCAGTGGTATCGACTGCAACGGATCTTGAATCTCCTGATGTGTAACGTGGACTTCAGGGGTCATTTCTGGAGTGACTGAGGAGAGTTTCTATTCAGCGCAAACATGCAGACACGGGTTGGGACAAGGCAGAAAACAGTATTTAGGTCAGACATTGCAAAAATTGTTGGTGAGCATGAAACATAGGAGAAGAAGCCCGGACAACCTGTGGAAATAAATCTTACAAATAACAAGCAGCAATACCGTGCTTTTTTACTACTGAGGCTAACCTCCTCACCACACAGACCTGAGCTGAAAGATTCAGCCCTGCCTCCGTGAGAGAGGATGGCTGAGCCCTGCCTTGGCTCTGCCTTTCCCCTCACATGTCGGCGGGTTTCAGCGAGATCCCAGCCCTCCCAGCAGCGCCACAGGGAGAAACCTCTTGGGATCTGCTTGTTTGTTCTTTAAGAATTTAGCCTCTCTCGAAGGAGGTGGGGTTTGGTTGTAGATGGCTGGCTTTGAGATAAATTAACTCGTAATCCATCTTCTCCACTTTTGGGATGCATCTTTAGAAATAAATAGAAAACACTGCCCTGCAGTGGGAGGAGGAGGAGGGCAGGACAACATCTTGGCAAAGTGAGGCGGGTGTCTCAACCATCTCTCTTTTGATCTTCAAAGGTGGTAACGCTCAGCTTGGAGTTCACTCTTCTATGCTACGGCCACCTGCCCCGCAGTGCATAAGGAGCTAACCCTGTTCTTCATTTCAGGTTTTTAAGTGACTAAGGCCAGAAAGAAGCACACACGAGTCACCATCTTCACCTGATACGTCAGTAGAAATGGTAGAACCTGTGGGCAACCACTATGTTGTAGCCAGACCTGTGTACTCAGAGAATTTGTTCAATGAAGAGCATGAGAAACTGCACAGATACCATAAAACCCTTTGGGATCACCTGAAACTCTGTTTTCGGTAAGGGGGTTTTTTATTATTTTTAAAATATAGATCTAAGAAACAGCTTGAGCTGTTCTTGGACAGCATGAACTCCATCCTGACAACTTCCACCTCAGATTCCAACAAAGCAAATTAAAGCTCATTAACCAAATGCAGTGTCAGATTTTTTTGAAGAATTTTAGCTGCTATTACCCTTAAAAGTCTTCCTGCAGTTGTATCCCAGGCAGCTTCTCTTTTCCTGGGCGCTTGGCAGCACAGACTCTGGGGAGACCTTATTGCAGCCTTTCAACACTTAAAGGAGGCTTATAAGAAAGATGGAGAGAGACTTTCTAGTAGGGCATGTTGCGATAGGACAAAGGGTAATGGTTCTAAACTAGAAGAGCCTGCATTCAGCTAGATATTGGGAAGAATTTTTTTTACGCTGAGGGTGGTGAAACACTGGAACAGGTTGCCCAGAGGGATGGTAGATGCCCATCCCTGGGAACATTCAAGGTCAGTTTGGACGGGGCTCTGAGCAACCTGACCTAGTTGAAGATGCCCCTGCTTATTGTAGGGGGGTTGGACTAAATGATGTTTAAAGTTCCCTTCCAAACCAAACTATTCTTTGAAAATTTTGGTTGGAAGGGACCTCTGGAGGCCATCAGGTCCTCCTTGAAGCACAGCTAGCAGAGGAAGTTGATCAGGGCTGTGTTTGGGTGAGATTTTGACCTCTGGCAGCCTGTACCCGAATCCTCCCCCCCTTCATTTCCCCTCTGTAAACAGGCTGTGACTCAGCCGACCCGTTTACCGACAGAGCTCTGTCCTCTTTGTGTCTTTACAGCTGCTCCCCACAAAGGGTCAAAAAAATTGCCTTGGGTTTTTTTCCCATCGCCTCATGGCTGCCAGCATACCGCTTCAGGGAGTGGATCCTGAGTGACATAGTCTCCGGCATCAACACGGGCCTCGTGGCTGTCCTGCAAGGTACCTGCGGGAAACGTGCCCTGCCGCGGCCTGCTGGGCCAGGGGCGAAGGCCCTGCCGCTCCCACCTGCAACGCACGCCACCTCCCCCGGCCCTCTGTCCCCACAGGTCTCGCCTTTGCTTTGCTGGTCAATGTCCCCCCTGGTTACGGACTCTACGCGGCGTTTTTCCCTGTCCTGGTCTATTTTATCTTTGGCACATCCAGACATATATCAGTGGGTGAGTTCAGGCACGCCGCCCACCCTCCTCACGGCTGAGGTACGCGCTGCCCCTTCGGGTCTCTAACGAACGCCTTGTGCTGCTCAGGTCCCTTCCCCGTCCTAAGCCTGATGGTGGGGGGAGCCGTCACCAGGCTGGTCCCCGACGACAGCGCTGCAAACGGCACTTCCACGAATCTCTCGGCAATAAACGAAGAGAGGGTGATGGTGGCTGCGTCTGTAACCGTCCTTTCTGGGGTTTTTCAGGTTGGTGAGCAGAGGTGTGTGTGCCCACACACGTCTGTATACACGTGTATGAACAGGTGGAGGGCAGACTGACCTTCCTCTTCGGTTTCTGCTTGGCATGGTCACCAAAGTGATTCTCTGCCCCTTCCCACGTAACTGACCTTGGCCCACTGGTTAGGAGGCATCTGCCCCCCTGCAGTGACCAGGCACTGACCCATGCTGCAAAATCCTGGGTTTGACCAGACCCGCATCTACAGCCCACGCAGCTGCCCCCCCACCAGCAAACCCAAAGCTGCTGCATAGGAAAAAAATATATTTGCGAGAGTAATGCGAGTGATGCAGACGCACCAAAAGGAATAAAAGCTCTGTCTCATAAATGCCAAAGAATTTGGATTTGTCCTTTCAACAACAACAAAAAAATTATCCTTACTTCCTACAGTTTCTTCCTTCCTAACATGTAACATTTGTGCTTCATGAAACACTGGTACCATGTGAAAATATTGGTACCAAAAACCCTGACACTAAGGCATTGCAGCACAAACAAACTAGCAGGCTGCAACAAGGCTTTTACCATCTGTAAGATTCTACTGCCCATGCCATTTCTCCTTCCTCCAGAGGTCAGGTCAGACCACCCCTCCTCCACCCAACCCCCTCTCCCACGCTCCTCAGGGCTGTTTAACCACTTCGCAGGAGCGAGCTACAGCTGCACATCATCCATGTCAATCAACCCACTGCCTCTGGGGCAAGCCCACAGCTGCATGTTATCAATGCTGATCAGCCCACCGCCTTCAGTCCTCTACACTAAGGAGGTTTATTTTAGCTATAAAATAAAAATAATAGGTTTTAACTGCTCTAGTGATTACTCTTACTAGCGTTATGCTCCCTGTTGCTAAATTTCAACTTTGATTGCAAATCTGATGACACTATCATCTGGATCATCCTTAACCCCTGGACATATGGGATTAGGTGAAAATCTTTGTTTCCATTAAACACGGTTCTCTTTGTCACAGAGATTGCTTAAAAGCACAAGGAAATCCCACTGATGTATGGTCATTTTGCATTTCAGTTGCTCCTGGGAATCCTCCAGTTTGGATTCATCGTTATTTATCTATCACAATCGTTAATCAGTGGTTTCACAACTGCTGCAGCTATCCATGTGGTGGTGTCTCAGCTGAAATTCATGCTTCAGCTACCTGTCCCTGGATTTAATGTACCATTTGGCA
This sequence comes from Falco punctatus, assembly GCF_963210335.1. Classification (NCBI taxonomy): domain Eukaryota; kingdom Metazoa; phylum Chordata; class Aves; order Falconiformes; family Falconidae; genus Falco; species Falco punctatus. Next base: position 91,596,495 of record NC_137585.1, read on the forward strand.
TCATCTACGTGAGTGAAAGTGTTCATTATTTGCTAATGCTGTTGAAACCTGGGATGTATATCTGACTGCAAGGCAGTAATAAGAGAACTCAGCATAAAAACAGCCAAGCAGGAGGAAACACAAGAGAAAAATACAGAGGATGTGTTATTAGCATATGACCAATCTTTAAATTTATTGCCAAACACCAAGTTACACCCCTTGGGCTACTTAGATAATATTTTCTATTGCGTGTTGGTGTATTTTAATTGTGTTCAGCTTTGCCTCAAGCATTTAATTATTCACTTTTACTAGGCTGGTATTACAGATGTTAAATTTGGATATGACTGTGAGGGCTGTTGGATGACAAAGGAAGAAAGACAGGGAAGGGGGAGCGGAGAGAGGCACCTGCTCAGTAATTCCATTGCTCACGTTTCCTATCGTGCACGTGTGTGTTGCTCCGATCCTCCCTCGGGGGGTGCCAGGAGGAGAAGGACAAGAGGCAGTGGGAAGGGTCTTTCACAGACGCTTTCGTCATTTGGACAGTGCACACGCACATTTTCTGGGGCTTGCAGTCCACACCGTGCCACAGGGAATAAATCCCAACTGCTGCAATCCTCAGAGCAATACGGGCTCTTCTGGAAGGGATAACGGTACTGTGCCAGGACACTATTTCTAAAACACCCCACGTTTCTTCCTGATTTTGCAGACTCTGGAGAGCGTTTTCAGCCAGATCACAAAAACAAACGTCGCTGACCTAGTCACATCCCTTGTTGTCTTACTTATCGTGTTTGTGGTGAAGGAAATGAATGATCGATACAAAGCAAAGTTACCAACTCCCATCCCGATCGAACTCCTTGTGGTAATGGTCACTTGCCTTTGATTTCGCAATGGCTCCACCACTATAGTGATATGGGAAGCAGAGTTTTAACTATTTCTTCTCCTGTTCTGCATTAAAAGTTGGGTTATCATTTTACCCATAAGGAAGAATTGGCAACACTCACGGGCTATTGTGAGATGTTTTACCTCTGCTAAAAAGTTTTACCCTGCTTAGCTGTTCTCGGCTGAATACATCTGTAGTGAGTAAGATGTTATATGAGTTTTTCCCTTGGATGAAACTGCCTGTGACACCAGCCAGCTGCAGTCCCACAGCTGGGCTCTCTCTGAACCACACCAGCCACTGAAGTCCTGGCCATCCATGGCCAAGCACAAACCAGTTTTGCCCTCCAGCAGCAGAGAGTTTTGCCTGCCCTGACCAGCCGTGGGGTGGGGGCAGCCTCTCACAGGGGCAGCAAGCTCCTAAAGCCCTGGAGGATGTTGCTGTAGATGCAAGTAGCGCTTGTTTTCCCCCGGAGTTATTACAGCACCTTGTTAGAAAACACCTGGTTTGTTGGGTGGGATGTTCTCTGTTGTTAGTGAGATATTCTGATATATGCTCTGTGTGATTTATGAATTAAACCCGCGCCCGTAAGGTGGTTCAGGAATGACATCTGGACAGCGAAGAGTTGTGCAGACTCTGGGCATAATTCTGTCGCTAGTGATGAGACTGGAGGGTGCCTGGGAGGGGGAAGGTAATGGGGTTTAACAGTTTCTTCACACTCTGGCTGGAATGTACCTAATGGAGATGGGGATTTTTACCTTTCAGACAGTCTTAGCAGCACTGATTTCCTATTTTGTTAATTTTGAAGAAAAATTTAACGTAGCTGTCGTCGGAAAACTTGAAGACGGGTAAGTGATTTACTCAAAATTCGCCAGTGGAGCAAAACGTTGTCTCTAGTTTGTCAGTGTTAAATCAGTTCAGCTACGATTCTGATTAAAATAACTGGCTTCATTTTCTTTCAGTAGGTAAATAAACATTTTGCTCTCAACAATATAAGGAAACACTTTCAACAGATAAAAGTTACTCACTAGAGCACATCTACTCAACAAAGAATACACTGCGACATGAAATAATTGCATGCTTCATTTTCTAAGACCGCTGTTGAGCAGGAGGTTGATGCTTGTCCCTTTTAGTGAGCTACTCAGTCCTGAACCCCTCAGTTTTCCCTGAAGTACGTGCACAGTTCAGCAGCCACCACCAGCTCTGGGAGGCCACCAGGACACTGCACAGTACTCCTGCCTGGTCCCATGACTGGCCACCAGCATCTCCCCAGGCACCATCAACCCCCAGAGGCCTCAACGTCTGCTCCTCCAGAAGCACATCCATATAGAGACTACATCCACATATAGAGTATATATCCATATAGAAAGTACATCCAGCTATGCCATATTACTGGACTTACTAAATATTTGCTTAGGTGTCTAAAGTGCTTCAATGAGTCACACGGGGATTATTTTTTTTGGTCGTAATTAAGTGAAATCCTTCTGTGTGCGCATTGCCTGTGCAAGGGCCTCAGCGCTGTGTGAGATCTGACATGTCCAGCTAGAATGCAGAACTGTGCGCGCACCTCACACAAAATAAGCTGTCGCTGGTCCTGGCCCAGTAAACGAGACACAAGCTGAGCCAAATGTGGCCAGAGTCCCTGTCCTGAGTAAGGATTCCCCAGAGTTCTATAGAATTCAGACCTGCAATTCTGTGTCGCATGTCTCCAAAGTGCTCCGTCTGAGGTGGACCGCTGCCTCGCTCCCTTGCTTGACAGCTGGTCTCCTTAGGCGTATCCTTTACGAGCAGAGCTTTTTGTTTTTCAGATTTCAAGAGCCTGTTGCACCCGATGTAGGTGTCCTCCAAAAATGTATTGGCGACAGCATTTCCATCGCAATTGTTGGGTTTGCAGTAGCCTTCTCCGTGGCTAAAGTGTATTCCATCAAGCATGACTACCCAGTAGATGGCAACCAGGTAGGCAAACCACACATAAATCAATATCGTGTGTTTGTCAATGGGAAATAAGTCATTTCTGGAATGCTTTGCCTTGTGAATAACAGTCATGAAACAGCTTTTAAGAACAATCTCTTTTGTTTTTATTTCAGGAACTGATTGCCTTTGGGCTGGGTAATATAGTTGGTGGTTCATTCAAAGGATTTGCCTCCAGCACTGCTCTGTCGAGATCAGGGGTGCAGGAGAGCACAGGAGGCAAAACACAGGTATAGAAGACAACAGATTATGATGGCATTTAATGCAGGAAAGCTCCCCTTTTTCCTAGCTGACCATAATGCCTGCAGATAATTACTTACGGTGGAATTGTTCTCTCATGCAGATTGCTGGTATTATCTCAGCTGTCATCGTCTTGATTGTGATCTTGGCCATTGGATTTCTCCTGGCACCATTACAGAAGGTATTCACCAGTTTCACCCCGTGCTTCCTCCTGCTTGCTGGAGACAGGACTGTTCTGGGAGTCACTGGGAGTGTTCATAGGCTTCAGTGGGAGCCAAACAGGGTTTTGCATAGCTTGGTTCTTCTTCTCAGATCATGACAGAGAGGACCACTACACCTGGTCCCTCAAAGGGAATGCAAGTGCCCAAACACCAAACATTACAGCACCAGCTTTTAGGTGCCCAAAACAAGTGGGATTTGCAACCTCAAGTCAGATACCTGCACTGCACCACAGCTGGGGGGGTTCCAGGGCAGCCATACACCAGGAGGAGTTCCCTGGCCTTTCAGCTGCACTTTGACCCTATTTGTATGACCTTTTTTTTACTTAAGCCTCAACGTTCAACGTTTTCTTTGTTTGCTTTAAAATCCAACGTGTATTTTTGTCTTTTTAACAGTCAGTCCTTGCATCTCTGGCTCTTGGTAACTTGAAAGGCATGCTCATGCAGTTCAAGGAAGTAGGCATCCTGTGGAGGAAGGACAAGTATGACTGTGTAAGTTGAGCATTCAGGAATGAAGCACACTGGAAAAAGTCATCTATTATGCAAATTTCTTACAGGTCGTTCCTTTGTTATACCTGCCTTCACTGAACAGAAAGTACAATAGTGGAGTGCCTTTTTTTGCTTGTATAGCCCTTGCTTGTGTTTTACCTTTTGTCCCACCTATTTTGAGTTGATTCTCTCACCTAACTTCACGTTCATCCATTTCATCAGAATATATTAAAATATATTTCATTACATAAAATCAAATATAGAAGGCAGTTACAGAAAATGTCTGAATACTTACTGTGTTGGCCATGCGTTCACATTCTCACGCAGCCTGTTAGATGGAAGTTACACAGCAAAAAACAAGTGACGACCATGGCTTGAAGGGTTTACTCCAAATGGTAAAGCTTGTGGCTGGAGGGCAGGACCGCGTACTTCTAATACTCAGAAAATTTAGGCTCCTGCCCTTCTCACCAGCCAGTTTGTTGTGTTCCCAAATGGTTCCAGGCCTCAGTTTTCCCAGCTAGCCGTTATTTACCACACAAAAATGCTTTGAGATCTGTGGTTAAAAAATGTTCAGTATTATCTAGTCATTTGTGCTTATCAGTCATGTACATTCACAGCACCTACATTTGCACATTTACTTCTCTCAGCTTTACCAGGATCCTGATTTACTTGTAACCTTGCCTTTCTGCTGGATTTTTGAGTATTTAGTGAACCACCTATAGAAGATCCACACCTCTGTGGTTCTAAGCCTTGATTGTGTAGGAATTGTCACCCCTAGAAACACCCCCTGGTGCCAGTCATTGAGTCTGACCCCGTGTTACAAGAAAATACTTTAGGAAACACAAAGCCCCTCACCAAAGGCAGGTGGACAGCCCGGACCAGACCTGAGATCTGTTGCTGCTCCCACACTGTGCTCCTGACCCAGGTCCTCGACATGCTCATAACTGCTGCCACCCACCTGCTCGTTACAGGTTATATGGGTGGTGACTTTCTTAGCTGCCGTTTTTCTTGGCCTGGATATCGGGCTTGCAACCGCCGTGGCGTTCCAGCTGCTGACCGTGGTGATCCGCTCCCAGCTGTGAGTACTTGTTGGATGTGGTTAAAAATATCTTTTTTCCTTCTGTTATAAACTAACTCCCCCTGTACAGAGAAGGCCTATAGTCACGTGCCTCCGACTGTCCAACGACTGTGCATGGAAAATCAGTTTCCAGGCACAAACCCTTGGATGTGGGGTCCCACTTCAGCCTCACACTGCAGCTGAAGTTGCTTTCTCTGATCCTTCCCTTCCACCAGGCTTCAGTATAGAGTACAAATAATTGTGTGTGTGTGTTTGTTCACAGTCCAAGCTGCACCCTTTTGGCCAACGTTGGGAGAAGTAACATCTACAGAAACAGGAAGGATTACATCGATGTAAGAAATGTCAAGTTTCTTCTATTATCTGTTGCGTTTGTGTTTCTACAGCAGATGTTGTTACTGATGCTTTTGCTTCATTGTACAGATCTATGAGCCAGAGGGAGTGAAGATTTTCAGGTGCTCGTCTCCTATCTTCTTCGCTAATATTGAATTCTTCAGAGAGAAACTCATCACCGCTGTAAGTGTCTGGGGCTGTCGTTCTGAAAATATAAATTGCACAACACATTAAGGTGAATACAATTTCCCAGTAATTACTATATATACAGTCAGTCCACAGTTCAAAGATGAAATTTTCATGAATTATTCAAATATTGTTGCCACTCCTGTAATCCCATGTGTACTTAAGCAAGAGAACAGCCTGATTCATGCTGAACTTATATCATAACAACTTATATACACATTTTAAGTCCTTTAGAAGGGACATTATTTTATTAGCATTTCTATTATTTATACCCAATAAATGCTAGTTTACTCATCTCGCTGCAAAGACCGTAACCACAACAGTCAGAAGAAAAGTTGAATGAAATCACACTATCAAAGATGTCTTCATGTCTTCCATGACAAACAGGGTGAAGGCAGCCAATCTTTCTGTGAACAGCACAGCCAGCCGGGACCCTTGAGCCCGCACCATGCCAGAGGGCCCCCCATCCCTAGGCTGAACCAAAGGTGCCCTCATAACCTCCCCTTCCTGCTGCTCTTAGCAGGGAGTCGATAAGCAGTGGCTACCATGAGCATGGGTAACGAGTAGTTCATTCTTCACAGGAGGGACTGAAACTGGCAGAGGAACGAGGGAATCCGAGACAGTCGGGTCTCCGTGTGCTTGGCTTTCACCTCGGAAGAGCCTGAAGGGTTTTCCCTGTGAGCGCAGATGCTCACACCACTCTCTTTCTTTACAAATATGAGTACTTCTAACACCTCCTGCCTCCACCCACTAGATTGATGAGGCAGGAGACTTGCAGGAATTTAGTGTTTTCATAACCCTTATTAGCCTAATTCACCTGATCTGACGTCTAATTTTGTTAAAACCAGCTAGGAAGTTCAGGAGACATATGCAGCCAGCATGATCAACTTTTTTTCTTCTTCCAGAAAATAAAAAAGGATGGGTACACAACCCATGCTGCAGTCAGGTGCCACGGAGCAGATACGACCTGTAAGCTCTCCGATCTCGGCCATCTGGGTGGCCGTCTCCATTACGAAGTCGAGTAGGACACACTCTGGGCCAGCCAGCACTGCACCAGCCTGCTGGAGTTACTGGCCTGTGCCACAGCATTGTCACTGCGGTAATGCTGTCCATGCTGGTGTTGTAAAGCTAGTACAGATGGGCCTGCCTGGTTCGCAGTCATACCTGTAGACATCTTTCCAACCAAGACAAAGAGCCTTGTTTGAACTGATGAAAAGTAGTAGGCAACATTAGGTCCAAACTATGCTCGTCATGATTGTAAAGAAAAGCCACGTACGATGTTGTGTCCTTCTCCTGGTGCCATTGTTTGGGTTCTTTTAATTATTCAAAGTGCCGTTTCTGCAGGTTGGCTTCAACCCGCTGAGAGTCCTGAGGAAACGCAATAAAGCTCTGAGGAAGATCAGAAAGATGCTGAAGAAAGGAGAGCTGCAAGTGACACCCGTATGTAAGGCAACTCCATCTGGGGGGCAGTTAAGCAACCAGCTCCCTGGCTTGACATGGCAGAGAAGTGCCTCCTCTCCTAATTAGATATGCTGTTCTCCAAGTTGCCACTGCATGACATAAACGCATTTCAAAAATAAGATTTTAAATGGCTCTCACAGTTAGAGACTTACAGCTTTACCATGAGCAGAGCTTGTATGTGTCCACTGGAGTTTTGTTTGGCATCAAATGGCAGAATCAGATCCCACAGAGGTGATGTTCGTGCTACATTAATGGTAGGATAAAGCTGGGTTTCTCCCAGCACAAATCCTGCATGCTTTTTGTCGACTTGTTCCAAAATTACTGAATTAAAGCATATCAGACAATTGACTTCAGGGAATAATAGCAAGCCATCATTAACTGATTATGATAATGATTAAATGACTGATGAGAGGAAAGCCAACATTTCCAGACTCCTCCAGACAAAGGATAGAACTTTTTCTAGCGTAAAGTGCACATGGGTCCTGCTCCATCTCATAGGAGGATCAGCTTTGCATTGCTACTGCTCTTGCCCTTGTGTAAGATGCACTACTACCCTGGCTGGTCTTAAAAGGAAGTATTAATGACGACACTTTTCTCTGTCAACACAGAAAGGCTTGATTTGCATGGCTAACCATGCACATGAGTCAGATGAAGAATTAGACAACAACAGGATAGAGGAGCTGGACCAGCCCACCAACATGACAGATTTGCCCGTTCAGATCAACTGGGGTGGTGACCTCCCCCCTGGCATCACCGTGCCCCGCGTCGACATCCACAGCATCATTCTGGATTTCTCATCCGTGTCCTTCCTTGATTTTTCTGCCATGAGAGTCCTCCAAAAGGTAATTGTAATTCACAAGACAAGTTGATTATATGAAAGAAAAACATATGACTGCAATTATACTTGAGATATGCTTGAGGGAAGGGATGGCACCCGGTGAGACCTTGACAGGCTTGAGGAGTGGGACAATGTGAACTTCATGAAGTTCAACAAGGTCATACGCAAAGTCCTGCACCCGAGTTGGGGCAACCCCCATGGTTGGGGGATGAAGGAATTGAAAGCAGCCCTGAAGAGAAAGACTTGGGGGTACTGGTGGATGAAAAATTGGACATGAGCTAGCAACGTGTGCTCACAGCCCAGAAAGCCAGTGGTACCCTGGGCTACTCAAAAGAAGCGTGGCCAGCGGGTTGCGGGAGATGGTTGTCTCCCTCTACTCGGCTCTAATGAGACCCACCTGCAGTGCTGTGTCCAGCTCTAGGGCCCCAGCACAGGAGCAACATGGACCTGTTGGAGAGGGTCCAGAGGAAGGGCACAAAAATGATCAGAGGGATGGAACAGCTCTCCTACGAGAAAAGGCTGAGAGAGTTGGGGTTGTTCAGCCTGGAGAAGAGAAGGCTCCGGGGAGACCTTGTTTGTGGCCTTTCCACACTTAAAGGGGTTTTATGAGAAAGATGGAGAGAGACAAGGCCTGTAGTGACAGGACAAGGGGCAATGGGTTTAAACTGAATGAGGGTAGATTTAGATTGGGAGGTGAGCCCCTGGCACAGGCTGCCCAGAGCAGCTGTGGCTGCCCCATCCCTGGCAGTGTTCCAGGCCAGGCTGGATGGGCCTTGCAGCAACCTGGTCTGGTGGCAGGTGTCCCTGCCCACGGCAGGGGGGGTGGACTAAGATGATATTTAAGGCTGCTTTCAACCCAAACCGTCCTGAGTCTATTCTGTGTTTCTAGCCTGTTTTTAAAGGAAGACATCCCTCTATGGATTGGAAAGTCAGTGGCAACCTTTGAGTTTATGTGAATATTTAATGTACATTTTCCATAGAAAATGTTTAGGAAATGGATTAAATAATAAATCTGAATTTTCTTGGAATTAGAGTGTTGACTGTGGCACCCTTTCTGCACCTGCTAAGATTTTGGGAAGCTTTACAGAAATGTACCTATGAAATACAGCTTTAAACACTTGGCTGGGAGTTGGAGCATTGGAGTTTCATTTCTGCTCCTGCTCTCACTTCCCTGGACGACCTTGAACAAAGCACTAAGAACAATATTTTCAAACAGCAGTAGCTAAAGTTAACTATCTATAACCACATAGGGTGTGTAAATTTATTTCCACTGGAAGTAAACACCTGCCACATCAGTGGGAACTGTAGTTCTGCTCAAATTCCCAGTTATAAAAATCTCTCCAGAAAATTTTGGAGTCCTAGTTTCATCATGTGTCGAGTAGGTACAATAAAGCCATACAATTGATGAAAGATCACCTTTATCAGTATGGACTATGGCCCCTTTTCAAAAGGACTGGCCGTCCCTGTCAGCAGCCCTGTGAAGAGACTGTCCTGCCTCTTGGTGCAGCAGTTTAGAGCTGCTTACCATCGTACAGCTCAAATATCTGAAAGTGGTTTGTATATTTGCTGTGGCTGATCACCATAATGGCTGATATCAGTAAAAAGAGCAGTATCTAAATGGTGCCTCCTTCTGGTTTAACAGACTTTGAAAGAATTTGTCCGGATCGACATTGACATTTACATTGCAGGGGCACATGGTGAGTAAGTACTTGCCTTTCCACCGGCATCGCCATGGATGCCTCATCCCACCGCCCTTCCCTGTCTACCACTGAGCACAGCTGCAGAGGATCACCCCAGTTACACCTTCCAGCGCTGTACAGCGAGCAGACCCAGCTGAGCGGAGGTGTCACCCCTCCCACGCTGTCCCAGCAGGCTGGGACCACGTGTGACGGCTCGTTTTACCTGTGGCCACCGCTGTGCTGTACAGCTCCGGGGTATCGGGCAGCCTGGGTTAGGCATTAAGTAAGAAACGGGGCTCAGATTCCCTTCTGCCTGGCATCGAGCGAGGCAGTACCGACGATGTTCCACCCTCTCCACATCAGTAAAGAGGAACCCATCTGCTCTAATAAATAGAACAGTGCAGGATACCCGCAAATCCTGTGTTTACTCAGTGGACATGCTCAGGATATACGATTCCCTTCTCAAGGCCTGCAGGTCAGTCTGTGCTTTCATTTTGTTCCCCCACAGAGGGATTCCTGGAAAAACTGGAGAGATGTGCATTTTTTGATGAGGAGATTAAGCCATCCATATTTTTCCTCACCATTCATGATGCAGTTTTACACATTTTGCTGAAGAAGGACATAGCCAGCTCCCCCAAATTAAAGCTCACGGAGGTAAGACTACATACAGTTTTCATCCTTCGCTACCTTAGTGCCTTTACACTATTTGCAGGCGTGCCGCAGTGCCCTGCATAGCTAGCCATGTGCCCTACACCATCTCTATATTCAAAAAGTTAATGACTAAAACTCAGCTGGTCTCCAATATATCCGGAGAGCAAGACTGGCCCCTGGTCCAGGTGCCCAGCCAGCCACTAGTGAAAGCAGTGAATAATTCCCACTGGAGACTGGCCTGGCTGTGGACATTGCTTGAAGCCACCTCCCTGGGAAGAGCACAGCGTGGGGCACAATCCCAGCTCAGCCGTCAGCAGTCCTCTGTCGTCACCCATCCGGCAGGGACTGCTGCGTACGCTGCAGCGGCTCTTGCAAGGCAGACTTGATGTGCTTGCATGTAGGCTTCCCAGGACTGTCTGCCTTCAAAAGGAACGCTAAGGTAGTGCAGATAAATTAGTACAGCCACATTTGGCGACGGCCTTTCTGGGATTGTTCTTAAATCAAGAGCAAGAAAGGATCCTGTGTATGTTAAATCTGTTTAAAAGTACCAAACCTAGAATGCTACTCACCTGGAAACTGTCTAGTCCCACTGAGCTGGAGTGGTCCAGCTCCTCTGCACTGACCCAGAGACCTGGCAGGGGGCATAAAGGGCTGACAAGTGAAAGCTTCCCTCCTTCCCAGTCAAATTCCCAGGTGTGTTCCAGAGATTTAAAAAGCAAGACCTTCGTCAATGTAAAAAAAAAAAAAGGATAAAAGAAAAAAAAGAAGCAATCCATTTGCTAACCCACAAATTCTTGCGTTCGTTGCAGGAGAAGGGTAGTGGCAACCACTACATCACCATCCCCAGCAACGGACTGCGCAGCCGGGACTGCGCGGTAAGATTCCCATCTCCGGTAGCGGTAGCGGTAGCGGCACTCCCACCACCAGCAGCACAGCCCCAGAGGCTGCTCAGGGGAGCTACTGGGTCAGATAAGAAAAGCATCTTCATCCCTGAGCTCTTGTGTCAGCCCAGGGCACAAAGCATCCAGCCAGCTTATTGATAGGATCTGACCTCAGGCAAACCTTACAGGAAGAGTAAGAGGCTTGGGGCTCGGCTCACAAGCCTTGTCCTGTGCACCGAGGGTCTGCAGAGGGAAGGTGGGCAAAGGCCACCTCACCAGGCTCTCACCTGGCCTCCTCACCTGGCCACAGTCCCCCCACGATGAGCTCACTGCTAGAGTGTCCGTGTGGCAGAGACATCAGCATTAGTCCCATTTATCTAAATGTCTCGGGAGAAGAAGAGTCTGGACTCAGGGATAAGACAGGGACACGCAGCTTTTGTCACGGACTTAAAGAGAAGGGCAGTATCCAGCACACAGCTATCCCATCAGGAGGAAATGTCAGACCACAGCCTTCCCACACAAACACTTTAAAGGAGCAAATTCTTACATATCACTCACCAGAGGGCTCCTTACAGAGGGTGACATTTATTTCCTTTTATTTCATGCAGATTCCAGCAGAAACAAAATTTTAGACTTAATTTTCTAAAGATAATATCCTCCAGCAACACCACGTCACTTACAGAAGATGAACGCAGGTGTGAGCATGAAGACAGAAGGATAGTTTTAAACACCTTAAGAAGCATTTACTACATGTAGTTATGTTTCAAGTTTTGGAATGGCCTTGTTAGGCTTTATGCGTCTCTGTAAATATAGAAATGTATTTATGTACATATATGGAGGCTAAAATCACACAGATTTTCTTATTTCATACCTTGCTGACACCCTACCCACAGAGCTGAAGAAGCAGGTAATGTTAACCCTATTTGCATATACTTGTACATATATCTATATTATCCTGAGAGTTTGTAGACAACCTGTACAGTTACTAGAGAATATATAAATATTTGAAATCTTGTAATTTATAAGACAGAAATAATAGTTGGGAGTGATATTTTATCTTCAGCTTGTATATAACTTGTATAAAGTTTTCCTGATGGTTTGTAAGATACCTAGTAGACCGAGTTACTGAAGTTGTTTGCAGGTCCCTGCCATGAGCACAGCATACATAGTGACTAACGTATCTACTGTAAAACATGAACGTTGTTACGGCAAGATGCAGCATTTTCAGATCCAGACATGACTCATTGATTTGGTTTGGGCTGATACAAAGTGCACAAGAGAAGATACATTTATAGCGAACTATTAAATAATGATTTTGGTAACTAACTCTGCATTGCTCGCTGCATTTGTCAATACACCATCGAGGTGGCTCACGACCAGTGAGACCCAGCCTGTGTCCTGCAGCGAGCGGACAGATGTGCTGGCCCCTGAGCTCGGCTGGGGGGAGTGGTGGGTGCGGAGCTGCCAGGCGGGCATGCTGGATTGCCCAGGTCTCTTAGATGGGTGCACAGAGGACTTTAAAGAGTCCACTCCAATACTCCAGCCTGCACAACCAAGCCTGCACAACCACCATCAATTAACTCCTGCTGGAAGTCTACAGCTTGAAGATAAACTGCACACGCATTTCAGAGAAAAAAAACCAACCCACGCTCAATGTAGGGGAGCCAAGACAGTGGGTTGTTTGACACTGATGACGATGTGCAGCTGTGATCCTGCAGCAAAGTGGTTAAATAACTTTGAGGGAGTGTGGGAGGATGAAGCAGAGACAAGGAGGAGTGTGGTCCGACCTCTGGAGGATGATGAAACAGCATGGACAGCAGAGAGCAGCCTGTGGTGGGCAGCAGCTGGTTGCGCGGACAGTGGAGTTTGACCAGTGGTAAAGCTTTTGGCAGCGCGTGTTCAGTGCGTAACCTTACGGAAGCTGTGGCTAGCTAACAGTAAACGTCGTTGCTTCACCGTCCTTGCAAAGTCCTTGCTATCATACGCCGCAGCCCAAAGTGGCAGAGCTCTTAATTTAGCATAGCAACTGCTGAAGGTATGAAAATCTTCAGCCTAGAGGAAAATGGAGCCATCTTTGGAGTCTAAAAGAAATAGCAGTCTGAAATCACAAGAGTTTTTTGTTTTCAAGTCTAGTTTTGACTTTCAACCAAGCTGGGGTGACCAGAACCATGCATTTGGACTTGTATCAAAGAAGGGCCAAAGGGAGGGAGAAAGTCTTCTGGGCAAATTTTTATCTCCATAGTAGGCAGGGCTTGAAAACAAAATTTGAAGAAAAAACAATAGAAATAATACATTATTTATTATATATTGTAACAGAAAATATGGATAATCATAGTATGAGTTTTATCTCCGTAGTATGCAGGACTTGAAAACAAAATTTGAAGGAAAACCAGACAAAAATAAGCGGGGAGAAATTCCATTTGCTTTTATAAAAGGTACATATACACACGTAACATTTAGAAAACTGAGCTCCCAAAGGGAAATGCCATAGATGTCGCATCTCTGGACCTGAGCAAAGCCTGCCATGCCATGTGGGCGATTTTTAATGCCGTTGGAGAAGAGGAGATGACTAAAGGCACTGAAGGGCATAGAAGGATTGTGCGAAAGAGGAGGTGACAACGAGGAGCTCTGAAAGGTAAACACCAGAATGGAGGAAGAACTACTCTGTTAAATATTTTCTTTTAAAAAAAACAACAAAAATCCCACCAAAAATCTGGAGTTACTTGATTAAATCTGCTAATGATTTATTTTTTTGATTTATTTTTTTAAATTAAATTACAATTTAAATTTAATGATTTAACACCAGCTTGGAAGACGGCGTTAAAGCGAGAAGGCTTTGAACACAGAAAGAACGAGGTAAGCTTGAAGACTGAGGTAAGAGAAGTTGGGCATTCAGAAAACACAGGCGTGTATTTGCAGACGACTGACAAGCTGTGGTTCTGCGGTGGGTGATCACAGACTCAAAGCGGTGCGGGAGGCGAGGGAGACATGGCCTTCGGTGGCCATCGCAGCAAGATGTTACAGGCTGCTTTCCGCAGGCACCAGGCGGGGGGTGGGCAGCTGTGCTAGCCCTCTGCCCTGCTGAGCACGCCGCAGGCTTGCCGGCAAGGCAAAGTACCTGTCACCTGCCAGCCAGCACAACAGCGCCCAAAGCCAGGTACAGTCAGGATGTCACAGAATCGCCTTTCTCATGCAGCCTTGCAAAAACCCCGATATTCTGATGATATCGGAACAGATTTCTCCAGCAGAATGAGGAAGATACTAGTGCTGCTGTGTGATGCACAGGGGAGATGTCACTAAAGACTCTGAACTTCAGTACTGAGCCCTCCAGTTCAAGAAAGATGAAGTCAAACTGTGATTAATGAGGAAAACGGCCATGAGAATCTTTGCGGAATGGAGAGTCTGTATCTAAGGACTGGCAAAAAGAGATGCAGATACATCAGGATTTAAATTAAGAGAGGAAAGGCTATTTTCCTATAAGGAAAAAAATAATAATGTATAAACTGGCCAAACATAAACATAAGCTAGATATAGAAGATGGTTCCTAATTTCCACAGTGGTGAAATAGATAAAATATTAGAATAATAGGAGCAAAAACCCTAAACTACTTTTAAGATAGGGCTTAACGTATTTATGCAAATCACGATGCCACATCATTCCAGTGGAATCCAGACTTTCTGAGTCAGTCTGTTCTTTCCAGTCCCGTGCTCACATGCACCTATACAGACTCAGGCAACATCCCCAGCAAAAGCAAGTCAGGCTGGTGGGATACCACATATCGCACTTCAAAACCATACTGGATTTGCTGACAGGTTAAGAAAAAAATATTCTTTTCTAAATGGCCCTCCTCAGACCGATTCACTCCAATGCTAATGAGCCTCCTGACACAGCACAGTGCCCCAGAGCACAAATCCCCCTTCTAAAGCCACTCACCATTTCTTAAATGGACATGATGCCTAGACAGCCTTAACCAGAGAGCCTTGCGCTTCCATGCCACGCAAACCTACCAGCTATTCGCCATCCTCCTAAATCACCCTACCCATTTTTTAATGTCAGCAACGGCAGCATTGTATTTCTGATGCTTTATGTGATTTCCCCCTCCAGGTGCTGGTTATTCCTGCATTCAGCTCTCTCTTACTCTAATATTGATGCTTCCCTGGGCAGTTGACCCTTGTGTAGATTGTAGCACTGTCACCTTGCTTTGTTGTGGGATATTGGTGATGCAGATTTACTGGTTTATTCTTGAGCCAGGGACTTTTGGAAACCTAGATATTTATTGGTCTTCCACTGGGCACTGTTGCTGCTCAGTTACGAGCAATACCATGCACCACTTTTTAGTATTTTACTCAAGAATAAGCTAAAAGGCAAATTTCATACCTGCTTTCTTTTTGGAGAGCTGACAGGTGTCGTGTTAATTCTTCATCGTATGTCCCAAGCCTGTCTCTCCTTGGCACAGTGCAGGTGCTTGGTAACTAAGTAACAGGGATTTTACAGGCAGCAAGAGGAATGGAAAACACAGAAGCCATGGAGCCTGTGATGCTCAGGCTTACTCTCAAGCCTGGTTTTCACTTTGCAGTGCAGAAGAGGTTGCCTGTGTGAAATAAGACAAAAAATTCAAATTTATTCAGTTACTCAAGGTCTTGAGCCCAATGGAGAAAGCATTATAACATGCAAACCCGTATTTTTTTCAATTTCAACCTAAGTTTCTGTTAAGGAAAAAGTACATTTAAGTACACCTTCACTGAAAAGAAACATCACTCTGTTCCTCATCCCTGTGCGGAATGCGCACAGCTTGCTTTTCTCACTCTTCTTTATGCATCTGGCTCCCTTCTGCTTCCTGAGAAAATGCCTGAAAGTTCTGATCCAGAAATGTACAACTCTCATTAGCACTTACGTGATTTTATAGGAAATAATGCACCGTAAACTATCTTGGAGCAGTGTTCAAGCATTGGTCTTCATAAATAAAACTGAAGAAAACTCGTTGTTGACTGACATAATCATATCTATTTAAAATCACTCATTTTGGGTTTTTTAGGCAGTTAAGACCAAGTTTGTTTGTGAAACATTCCTGCCCACTTGCACACGTTGTCACTCTTTCCATTACCAGAAGATGTTTGTTACAATCTAGCACTTGAGAATCACTTGTGTTCTATTGTCAAAATGAATGATTAAAGTTTCAAGATGACTGAGCTAATTTACCAGCTTCCTGCTGCTATTCCACCCACACCTTTCTGGACGCATGCTGGATTTTTTTAATCTTTTGATCTCTTGTACTCATGAACTGAGTCAAAACTGACAACAACTAAAAAAAAAACCCAACCAACCAACCAAAAAGTTAATGCCCCATATTCAGAGAACAAGGAGATACAATTCAGAGTAGGAAAAGTTTCTAAAGTCACTCTGTCTTATGGCTCAGTCAAGACTGAAAGGAGCTTGAAACTTCATTATTCTCACATTGCCCAAACAAATGCAGCTAACTACAGTCCACAAACTGGTCAGAATAAATCGTCAGCGTGAGCATCACATACCTGAACACAGCAACGAACCTCATCATTGTGAAGGCACCATTACTATGAAAGGATGACAACAATTGCTAAGAATTGCTTTTAACACCACGAATTAAAAAACCAGGGGAAGTACAACTAGTAAAATCCTGATGTTTCCTTTAGAAATGTAGACAGGATGAAAACGAATATAAACCTTGCAAATTTCTCTGCTGCATTGGGCCCTATATAGCGTCATATAGATGAAGAGAAGTTCAAACTCTTATCCCATACATTCAACACTATGTTGCAACCGCAACCCACTGTGCTCCTCTGGTTTCCCAGGCTTGACAGTACCCCGACACGGCCCTGTGCGTGCTTTGGTCAGCAACACAGCAATGCAGGCAGAGGGAAACAACACATCATCAGCACGGGTGTTACAGAGCAGGAAACATTTTAAGAACAGAGGGGTGTGTTCAGGCTCGGTCCGCAGAGAAAGCATATCTGCAAATGTGCTTTTAAGAACAATTGACTTCACGGAATGCCAGAGACAGTTTTTTTTTCTCCCTTGCTATGTGTGCAAAATCTAACATGGAATGAATAACGGGTTACTCCCACTTTGGTTTTTAACAAATGGAACTGGACACTCCTTTGAGAGCAGTAAGTGAAAAGAAGTGCAAACTCTATCCAGTAAGGTTTTCTAATTCTCTTGGATCAGACTTCTTAAAAGTAATTCACATTTTTCATTTTTCTTTTTTAAAAGGCATGAAAAACTTAAGACATATACGTAACCAATCTTTATGTTAATAGCACTTATAAAAACCCCACCAAACATGAAGTACACGTTCACACAATAGCCTCCTTGTTGTGAAGTATGATGCATGGTCGCAGGCAATCCTTCAAGCAACATTATAGATGGAATTGAAGATCAAGTGTAAGGAGACAAGCATCTAAACCATGGATGTTTTCAGGCCATCTGCTGATGTGCTTTCATTCCTTCCACACTGAACGCAAACCTTCACCAAAATCCTTTTTGTTCCCTTATTAGAGGAACATTATTAGAGGAACCTACAGAAGCTGACAAATCTGAATGTCATCAGAATTATCTTCAAAACTTGAGATCTGCTTGGCAATGCTTTGGGAGGGAGACCACTGCCACAGACAAGGATACTTATTCAAAATAAACGTAATTAATTAAATTTAAACGTTTGTCTTTACAGGAAGGCATAAGTAGGAATCCAAAGAATTCACAAGTACATCTCACCATTTCTAAAGACTGCAAATTACACAATTAAATACAATATATGAATTTCTGAACTTCATACCGGAATGATCAGGTATTTTGCATAAAAAAGCCAAACCAACCAACTGAGCAAAAAAACCCAAACCCCCAAACACTCCAAATCCCCCATAAACAAATCAAAAAGACTGTGAACATAAGATTTTGACCAATACAAACATTTTTTAACTTTGTAAATATGAAAGCATTGACAATACCCTTAGTTACATAGGTATGCTTAAGACTTAATAAATAAAAAATGGATTTAGGTCTTCCAATACAAGCTGGACACAGAAATTTGACCCAAGCCCAAGTCCTGCCTACGTAAGATGACTTTTCAGCAAGTCCGCTGTCACAGACTTTTGATCCATGGTCACTAAACAATTCAAGGGACCCCACTGGTCTTTTGGGCAATTTGTCACTGTTTGTATGACATAAGTCACCTTTGCCTCAAATACAAAGAGAAAAAAAATCTCACATTTTCTACAATGACATACATTATGTTTTGTGCTTTTTGATAGAGCAAAAGCTGCCATTTTCCCTTAATCAATTCAACTGCCTCAGCACTTTCCAAAAAGCACCTTCCTGGTAACTTCAGCTACCTTGGGACCCAGAATTATTAAAGCTTGAACCTTTCATCTGCTTTGCAACAGACTGAGTAACACATAAGCATGCAACCTGACTTCTAGAAACTAGCGTGATGGAAAGAGTTGCCTAATTTCCTCATCACCTGTGACTGACAGGTAACGGCTGATCTCAGAATGTCTTATTTCCAAAGCAGAGAACAGTGGCGAGGTTGATGGATCTCCCTGCACAGCAGCCTGCCACACGCTGTCCTTGTAAACCTGTCCTGCCTTCCCAGCCTAAGCCAAATGCAGCTGGTACCTAGACCCATCACTAAATCCGTTCAAAGCAGGCGTATCAGACCCAAGTTTGGCTTTGCCGTCAAAAGAATATTAATCAGACATACAGATGTCCTCCCAGACGAAGATACATGCTGCAATATAAATGTGCCCAAGCCTACCGCTTCCCAAACAATTTAACAGTGACAAAAGGGTGTCCTTAAAGTTCCTCAAGTGTTTAAGCTACTGAAACAAAATAATGATGGCAGTCCTCTTCACCTTCATCCACACTGAAACAGTACATTTTCGACCAACTTCATACCACAATACACTATTACAATCAGCCTCTTTTCCTTCGCCAGTGTGTTTTATTTAAAATGACTTCAGTTTTCAGAAAAACCAAACCAAAAAACTCTGTCTTAGAAAGAAGCATATTACAGCTGAGCAGACTCTTAATCAGTTGACACTGGCCATTTGTAGATCCCAGAATTTATTTGTATCTCTCAGAATTTATTTGCACATCTCTAAAGAAGTAAAGGTAGTCTAGAAGATTTGCCCATGGTCACAAGGAAATCAATGGCAGTCAAGGACAGAGAGTAAATCCAAAAAGCCCTTGCTCTGGTAATTAAAAATATGCAGTTTATACATAAAATTACAAAATTTCTAACGTTCCACGGCAAAAGCTCTTTCATATATTCAACACTTATGAGCAGGAAAGAAGTTTACAAAATAAATAGTAATACTGAGGTTTTAAGATGGTTCAGAATATTCAAGAACAGTAAGAAATTACAAACCTTAGAAAAAAGCCAAAGGATTTCTTCATCTAAAAGTGCCACTGCTAGAAACGTGGCACTCTGAAAAAAACAAAGGATCAGCACCAACAACAGTTAGAAATGCAGAGATAAACACTCCAAACAGCAGACAGTAGTCTTCTTGTTGTCCTGTTCTGCTAACAGCTGCACTAAAAACATTCTCATTTTGTATTTGTATTTCTCTCTTTAAGTATGTAAAGCATAAACTCGAGGCCAAAACAGACCTGAGGGTCTGTTTATATTGCTACTTTTTGAAAAAAGCAAAACAAAACACCTAACTATTGTCTATTCAATTAAATCTGTATCACAAAATCCAAACAGATGAAGGATGCGTAGCTTTTTATTTCTTTGTATCTACACACGAGATTTCAGACCACTTCTTTCAGGTTATTCAAATGGGAAGTTTTCCTACTGTACATATTATAAAAAAGTGACAAGAGGCAAACACCAATTCCCTACCTAAAATAATCTGCTCCTCACAGACATGGCAAGCCAATTCACAGCCACTTCCAAGCAAACACAGCCATAGGAAAACACAATAGTTTGAATTCAACTCCAGTGAGTAGTATACATGTAAACAGGATCTTCCCAATCAAAACTAGCTTTAGAACAAACCAGAAAAACCCCAAAACCCAATTGCAAAAATGAACCAAAAAACCCCCCACCAAACTCCACAATACATTACAAGGTTTCATGTCAGGCCCAAAGCTCTACTTCTGATAATTTTATCTTGCCACATAAAGAAAAAAAGAAAAGAAAAAGCTGAAAAGCAGTATTCTGCATATCTGATTTCTAGTGCCATGAATTCACCATAGCCTGAATTTCTTATGGTAACTGTTAGTAGATTAAAGCTCCCTTAAGATTTCACAACGCTGCCCATTTGGAAAGTATTAGTGCCGAAATAAGTGTCCCGGAACTACGTCTGTGTTAACTTCACATAGAGCCCCACCACTTTTACAACCATATTTCAATTTAATTATTGTACACAGGTTAACAAAAATGTATCACAAGTGAAACTAAACACCGGATTTAACAAAAACAATATTCAGAATGGTACAACACATGTTCATTTTCTCCAGGAAATAATGTTACAACTGTTCATCTCAGGACAATTTAGCCACACTAGAGACAGAAGTTCTGTTAAAATGCAACTGTGGTCTACTAAGCCACTTATTTTAGCACTACAGAGTATTTGAAGTCAGAGCCCTACAGCCGAGGCTTAAAAATCATTTAAGAGTCAAACCCCCAAATGTCTTACAGTCAAAATGACAGTATTTAAAAAAAAACAACCACAAAATAACCCCCAAACAATTAATCAGAAGGCTTCTGTATATAGTTTTATCCTCTTCATAGCACTCTCTATTCATATAATTGCTCGTATCATTGGTAATAGGGTCTGTATCTGGCTTGATCAGGGTGGTGTGGTCCAGGAAGTGGGGCCTGAGCAGGAGGCCCTTGCATCCTTGGAGGTGGCGGTGGCCCCCTTGGAGCTGGCCATATCCCTGGACTCATGCCCCCAGGCTGTGTGAAAGGGGGACTAAGAGTTCCTTGATCTTCACTGAACTGTGGCAAAGAGTTAGGATTATAGTGATGGGGAGGGGGTGCATTTACATTTACGGGTGGGCCTCCGTGCTGAGGAGGGGGAGGTCCTGGAGGAGGATGATTCATATATGGTGGCATCTGGGCAATTATATGTCCAGGTGGTGGGGTTATTGGAGGAGGAGCAGAGGTCATTGGTGGTGGAGGCGCTTGGCTATATACCATGTGAGGAGTACCTGCTGCCTGGGGAGGATGCTGCAGCGGATGGCTTATTGGTGGAGGTGGTGGGGGTGGGGGTGCATAGTGTTGCTGTGGAGGCATAATGTGATGAGGGTGCGATACCACTGGTTGACCCTGATATTCAGGATGATGATGAGCAGGTGCGGGGGCTGGTGGAGGTGGTTCTCGAGCACCTGAATTCGAATCATCCTGAATAGGGACGGTTATTAAGTTGCTGTGTTTTCTTGTTGAGATGCGGAAGGTGTCCTGACTGACCGGGCGAGGTGGTGGTGGAGCCATTGACATCTCAGCAGGAGGCGCACGAATGTCTTCATGTGGCTGGTTATAATGCTCATGTGGCACGTGCTGTAAAGGAGGCGGTGGCATCATGATGTGCTGCTTTGGCGGAATGTGGCTCATATGATGTTTCTCAGGTGGCATTATGAAACGCTCAGGAATTTCTGCAGGCGGTGGGGCAATAGGAGGATGTACAGGTTCGATTGGAGGACGAGTAACAGGCTTTCCAGCTCTCATATGACGGTGGTTGATGTGAGCTTGTAAGTCCCTCTGTGACAGGTAAGTTCTCTTGCAGCCTTGAACAATGCTACACATGAAGAGAGACCCTCGCACACACTGCTCAATTCGCTGCACGGGTTCGTTACAGCTAAATCAGAAGAAAATATTGGTTTATTATCATCACAGAGAACTCTATCTGCAATGCTTTTTTATTTTAAAAGCCAACCAGTTTACCATAGTTACCCAAATTAGAACTGATGCATTTTCCCCTGCTGTAGCAATGAAAGAAACAATTCATTAATTCTGAAGTTTATCTAGTTTTTAAGTCTCCAAACACAACTATGAAAGAACATAAAAATTTCATGAGGTTGAAATTCATAAATAGCATCTCTCAAATTCCTTCTGTGCATTAAGACTTACCAAGAGTCACTCTAAGTAAATTAAACTGCCGTTCATTCCTTTTCAAAATGAGAGTAGTTACACGTTATCTACTCAAATACTTAAAACAGCAAACACTGATCTCTCACAATCCCAAAATATGGGATACAAAACTATAATCAAGTTGTGTAGTAAAGAGTACTCTACTGCCTCTGCTAAACGTGCACAAGAAAGAACCATGTTAACACAGTATCTGAAATAAGATATTTAAGTTATTTTCCTACATTTCCTTTAACGATAAATCTTGAGATAACTTACCCCGGACACATCTTGTCTCCCTTTTTCTCATGTAGTATAGCACAGTCATAGCAGAAAACATGCTTGCAAGGTATCTAGAGACAAAAAATGGCTCTGTTAAGACACTGTATATAAATATCTACGTAACTTTGCAAAACACAGTTCTTCCCTCCAGCACGCAATAAAACTAACTTACCTATGAGGTAAACAGGCATAGCAGTACTTAGCGTCCTTACATAGATGCTTTCTAAAACAGTTTGCGTTGAGTTTGGGGTTTTCTGGGGTAGGTTTGTTAGGGTTTTTAAAGTGTTGGCAAAATTTTAAGCCTTGCAATAATACAAACACTGAATATTCACAGAAGCTGCATACGCAATCTTACTACACTTGTCTTGCTGGCAAGGAATGAAAGTTTTAAAAGCATTAACTGTCATTAAGTCAGATCCTGAAGTCTGTTACATCACACTTGAAAAGTATAGATTAATCTCAGGGATTTTGTTACACTAATTTTAAAGGGACATACAAGTGAACAATGTTTTCTATATCAATTGAAGACTTGCAGCAAAGTTAAAGAGCTTATTTTTAAAGCTAAGTGGTATAAGGTCAAAACCCACTGAACTTGCAGGTTTTTCATTGGTGACAGTGTTTGCTTTTTTGTTTAAAGTTTTCAATCTTACTTTATTAAATTGGGGAGTAAAGTGAGATCAGACAGACAGAACAAAAACACTTCAACAATGAAGGCCCCTGGTTCCATCCTGGTATTCTTCTACCGTTTATTCAGAGGCCTGCTGAAATCAGTAACCTCTAGAGGCCTCAGACACATAGTAAAACCTAGTTTTACCTAATGGGGATGAACCATGGCCGCATCTTCCACTGGTAATTTCACTCACCATACGTCCATACATTTTGATGGGCAATCCACACTTATCACAGAAATGGACCGGTGTATCGTCCTTTTCCCCCAGCAAGTTTATCTGATAGGATAGAGAAAGGGGTGGGAGAACAAAACCCCACATTACTAAAGCTTCTTATTTTGATTATCACCAACACAGCCATTATTTCTGATTTAGCTGAGCAGGAAGCAAGAACACCACAAACGTGAAAAATCAGATGTATTTTCAGTCAGTCAAAAACAACGGAAGCACTTTTTTTTAAAGAAGGTTATCTATCAGGACTACCTACAGCTTGGTATGATTCACAACTTCCCACCCATGACTTTACCTTATAGTCCCAAAAGATGGGTCCAGGGAACCTCCTTTGATTGCCAAACATTTCACCTCCTTTGCACTCGTATCGCTCCTCTTTGTTATATTCAAATTCTTCTGTGGAAAGCAGAATGAGAAGAAAGACACAAGCCAACCACAACGCTTTCCTAATTGACACCGGCTGCTATTAAGAGCATGTGTCACTCTGTACTGAAGTCATCAAGAAATGCCACAGCGCTTCCAATCTGCTTGGCTCAGTCTACAGAAAGGTACAGTCAAAACAGTAAACAGTCTGTTTCGGGAACATGCATCATTTAATGCTCATAGTGTAGCAGTACCCTGAAATTTGAAACTTGTTTTGCACTTAAGACAGAACCTTGGACTCTTAAGTCTCCAAGACTGAATAAAGTCTTGAACAATGCTGCAGAATAATATACTTCCCCACTACAGGGCTAGTATTTTTATTAATTTACCTTCATCACCAACTTGTGTCTTTGAAGGCATTCTGTTCATAGTTCTTGCAGTTCGAGGTGCAGGTTTGGTTTTATTGGTCTGTTTTGAGATCAGCTTTATAGGGATTCTTCTACGAACATCAAGACCACCCAATGATCCTGAACTATTTGTTCCTTGCAAATCATTGTCTATGAAAGAAAACAAAAAGTGTATGTAATTTTTCAGTTATCTAATTTCTGTTATAATATCAGTTATCAGTTTCTAAAGAGGCTAAATATTAACAGAAGTTTTAAGAAAAGTCATTTTTAAAGCTTTTTAAAGATTCATACAACGTATCAAAGTTTAATCACTAGGAAATAAGTATCTTCACACACAATTTCTTGTAAAGGTCAAGTCACAATACTGTATTGGGAACAACTGTGATTTTAGGAAATCTAGTACTAAAATAAAGCTGTTTTTAAAAGCTAGTCTGTCATTTCTGCACAACAGAAAAAAACATGAATTTTACAGCTCCTCTCATAGTGTGAATAGTAATGAAGAGTCAATTCTTTGTACAACCATGACAACATACAATTTCTTATGAGAAAAGGCAATTTCTACAATTTATGTAAATTGTTCATTAAAGTTGGAAGGAAACTATATGTAAGTATACTTTATATATAACTATTAACTCAGCATCTTGACATATCACTTAGAAGTTTAGCATAACATATCACAAAGACATCAGTACTTAAGATTATGTAGTAGTATCCTCTCTAAATTGAAAATTATTGTTCCTCACTATGTACAGAATTCTCTTTAACCAGTTTTAAATCCAAGCACCAGGACAAAGGAAGCAAGAAATAGCCTGACACATGTGTTAGACACAGGCTCCAAGAGATAATCTAGAGGGAATATTGCAACAAGCAACACCAATGAAGTGGGCACAACTCCCTCAACTTCTAATGAGTCTACCTTAAATTGTTGCGTAGCATCTCATTCATGCATAAATGAAGTTATGTCCTTCATGAATTTACTTAGCTCGTTTTCATCATAATGGAAAATTCCATTCTGACAGGTGTTTCAAAGCAAGACATGCTCAGCCTCGAATGGGCACACCACAAGCTGTTAACGGTGTGAGCCCTGCCATTCCACTCAGTACGGTACTGCAGACCTGGAATGACTGCTGAGGCCCTGAAGGATTACAGCACGGCAGCATGTGGACACTGAAGTTAGGGCCCTATTAGTGTAACTGCACAATGTTTCACAAACTACTGTCCTTCAGACCCTATAACCACCCAACACAACACAACAAGTAGGAGGGGGGAAAAAAAAAAAAAAAAAGCACTGCTCTAAGTTATTCAGCAGCTACCACCAAAGCCAGGAACAGTTTCAAAACAGGACTGTGTCCCAACAGCCACTTTACCTCAAAATCAAAGGCTTTCAATTTCCTCTGACAGATCAAATTTAGTTATTCCTCTTCGCACTGTCATTGAAATATTTCACTCAAAAAGACAACGTGGAAAAAGGCAAAAACCAATAAAGCTTGCTTTAATTTTGTTCATTTGTTGCTTTTAAGCTGTCCTGTTGGCTAAACCAGCCAGCATACAGCTATGACACCAGGCTTCCCCAGAAACTGCTGGACTACATCAGAGCTAACGCTAATTTTCTTCCTGTTGGGAAATTCTGTTTTCTACCAGAACACACAAAAATGCAACATTATAGACCAGAAAAAATCCTGCAGGACCTCAATCTATTTGCAAATAGGGATAATGAAAACAAATTTAAAAAACCCCAACACTGTGTATTATTTAACCCATTGAACTGCCAGCAGGAAACAATTACATTCTGACGCTTTTCTTCCGTGTACCTTTGCAAGCCAGGAATATTTATGTGAGTTAGCTGCACATCTAACCCAAACTAGCAAGCTTATTAATAATTCACATGTTGTGGAACAATAATAGATTCTAACCTGTGCAAGCATACCTAGCAGGATTAAGTCCAGAAGAAATTTGAAAAACACACCAAAATTGTTAAGACTACTTCAGGAAGTTTCGATTAGAGGTGATGCATCCTCCTGAACTGTCACCTTCATCAACATTTCTTAATTTTTATTTTTGCATTTCAGGGTTTTTTAGATTCATACAGTTCAGATATACTTACACAAATGCATACAAATATATACTTATACATACAAATTTATCATGCGGTCCTTGCTAAAAGGAAGAAAACCAATCAACCAACCAAAAAACCTAGCAAAACCCCCACGCTCACGCATCTATTCACGAGGCCACGCTAGCACGCTAGGCAGCAAAGCTCTCGCCGCTACAAAACCAGATTTAAGCACATGAGAAAGTTTCCTCTCCGAAACACAACCACGGAACCAGAAAACCCATCTTCAGCGCCCATGTCAGGAAACGCGGCGGGCGAACAGCGCCTCGTCGCCGCCTCCGAAGCGCCGCAGGCCGCATCCACCTGCCGCGGGCCCCCGCACGCCGGCCCGCCCGGCAGCGCGCAGCCGCCACCGGCAGCGGCCGCGCCTGACGCTGCGTCAGCTCCCCGCGCCCCGCCAGCCGCCCCGGGACGGCAACGGGGGCGCCGCCGCGGAGCGGCCCGTCGGGCCGGGCGCGGCCGTGCCGGGGGTGGGGGCGGGGAACGGCGAGCCCGGCGCTGAGGGGAAGGGACCAGGCCCCGCCGCGCGGGCCGCGGGGAACCGCGGCGAACCCGGGCCCCGCCGGCGTTACCGGGCGCCGGGCCGCATCCTACCGCTACCCTGGCGCCGCCCCGCACCCGGCGGCCTCGCGTGCGGCTTCCCCCCGCCCGGTAGCGCGGAGCGGGCCCAGGCGGGGACGGGTATAAACGCGTCTCCCGGCCTCTCCCCTCCTCACCATTGTGGTCCATGATTCGGCGCGGGGCACTGTGGGAGCGGAAGGGCGCGGCCGGAAGCGGAAGCGACCGGGAGACGGGCGGGAGGGGCGTGAAAAAGTCCGCAGCGGAGAAGCCGTTGTGGTGCAGCGCTTGCTGGCCCCGCGTGGCCGCAGGACGGGGAGGGCATGGTGGGGCCCGAGGGGGCTGGGCCGAATAGCGCCGCGCCGCAGCGGGACCCCAGTCCGGCCGGCTCTGCGGCGAGGCCGGAGTGGAAGGCGCGGCGATGCCGCAGTGCCTGCCGGGATGGGGCTGGGGGACCGCCGCCCCCTGCGGGTGTAGCGCCGCGCCTGCGCGCTGCGGCCAGCGGCGGGAGCCGGGGCGCGCCGGACGTGGCGGCGGGGCTAGGCGGGAGCAGCGGGGGCGCCCGGCGGCGCGTAGCTGTGTGCGCGCTGGTCAGGCTTGCAGGCCGGGAAGCGCTGGCAGCCGCCGGGGCGGAGTTGGGGCGCGCTGTGGCCCGGGCGGTGTCGCCCGTGGGAACGCCTGGGAGCCGCCGCGGGGAGAGGGAGCTAGAACCGGGGGCGCAACCCCATGGCTTCCTGCGAAGGGTACAGTTAAAAGTGGGGGGTGGGGTGTCTTTGTTCCGGAGCCGTGCCGCCCTGCCGGCGGGCCTCTGTGGGAGCGGGACGGCCGGAACCCGCGCCGGGCAGCCCGGGGATGTGCCATGGGAACGGCCGGTTCCCGGCAGTTCGGGCGTGAGAAACGCCGGTGACTTGGAGCCGTGAGCCGCCGGCGGGCCCGAAAGCCTCGCAGCAGCAGCGCTTTGCCTCGCGAGACCGCTTAGTGTAGTTCGCATCAACTTGGCGTTCTGTAAATCCGTATAGAGTGCCTCTGTAGCACTAAACAAACGTAAACACAATTAAATCGTAGGTTATAGGGGAGAAGACAGTAGCCTCAAGCCGTCCTTCCACACCCCTAAGGTAGGGTATCTGCTCCATACCCTTCAGGTTGGTGACTTGTCTCACTGAAAGTCTCCAGGGTTGGGATCTTGTGTCCCTACAGGCAATGCTTCTCAGTATCTTTATAGCCTTAATATTTAAAAGCTACCTTTTAAGCCTAATGTTTCTTGTCTTATCTCCACAATGCAGAGAGAACAGGTTTTCCCTTTTCATAGCATGGTTCGGGTTGGAAGGGATGTTAAAGCTTATCTTAGTCCACCCCCCCTGCCGTGGGCAGGGACACCTGCCACCAGGCCAGGTTGCTGCAAGGCCCATCCAGCCTGGCCTGGAACACTGCCAGGGATGGGGCAGCCACAGCTGCTCTGGGCAGCCTGTGCCAGGGGCTCACCTCCCTCACAGGAAAGAATTCATTCCTAATATCTAAACCAAATCTACCCTCTCTTAGTTTAAACCTGTTGCCCCTTGTCCTGTCACGTAAGCCCTACTAAAGTCTTGTTCCTCAAAAGGCAGACCCAAGGAAAGCGTGATGCTGATCCCTCCATAATATGCTTTATTTTCCCAATAGTAATTCACAAAGAGGAGAGTTTAAAAAAAACCCAAACATGCAGATGCATGGAGCATGTTTTCAGTGTGCACAACTTTATTTTCTAGTTAATGGATACAATTACTTTTAAAATACAGCTTTTTAAAAGGGTAAAAAAACTTAAAATACATCTCCAAATTTAATACCTGACATGCAAAGACAGAATAGTAATACTCAAAATGCATACAAAAATACCACTTCTTCATTCTACTGGAAAAAGATAAGCACATCTAGTTGCATTACTTACGGATGTTTGAATTAGTACAAAACTGTAGAGAATTTTAGCTTAATAGCAAAATCAATTATTTTGGTATCCTTCATTTTGATGGATACACAGATAGAAAGTGAAGAAGCGTATACTCCCTGACCCACTGAGAAAGGTATTTGAATGCCTTCTGCATGTTGCTGCTTACCGTTCTGTATAACTGTAGGCTTTGTGTGAAAAGCTGTGTTTCACAAAAGGCTGGCTATTTTGTGCCAGTTAAATTAAGAACAAATACAGCCATGCCTAGAAGAATTATGCAGGCTACAAATAAAGAATAAGTCCATCGCATCCTATTTTATCACAATGAATGCCAGCTGAAATGTCATATTTGGAAAGGAAAGTGGAAGACTGTTGAATATTCAATTGCTTTTTCTAAATACCTGTATGGACAAGAACTGGAGAAGGTTCAAAAAATAATGTAAGCCCACATCTTGGGCAAGCAAGAATCTATACTCAAACTTCACAGTGCAGATGTTCCCTTGAGGAAAAAAATAAATCCACTGCTGTATTTTATACCATCTTTTCCATAGTATGTGTTCTATGCAAAAATTAACTGAAAGCTCACTTGCCAGTCCCAGGTATAATATTTTACATTTACTTTTTACATAAAATATACATCCACTTTAGAAAAGGAATACAGCTTCTGAGAAACACTTACTGGCCTTGTCCTTCTGTCACCAGCCTTGTGCACTGGCCACGTTAATGAAAGGTTAATGTAAGTGGGGGCCATGGCCAGAGGGGAAAGTTGTG
This sequence comes from Falco punctatus, assembly GCF_963210335.1. Classification (NCBI taxonomy): domain Eukaryota; kingdom Metazoa; phylum Chordata; class Aves; order Falconiformes; family Falconidae; genus Falco; species Falco punctatus. Next base: position 91,625,794 of record NC_137585.1, read on the forward strand.
TTCAGTAGTGTGGACAGAAGTGCCACCCTCCTGCATTAGGCTGGCGAACAGGTGAATGAGGACAGGTAGCGCTAAAAACGTGAATTGTCAAATCACAGCCTGAGCCTAAGCATTAGTGTAAATAGAAATTAATACTTGCATCTGAGGAGGTGCAGATCAGTCCGATTTGCCTCTTAGACACACACCTCAGCTTCTGGAGATGCCAATCTGACATACAAATGACATATGTCTGCTTCTAAATACAAGCCTGAATTTTTGCTGGCTTGGACTGGAACATCGGTATCATCTAGGTTCAAGCCTGTATTGCATTTGAAATAAGAAACTTCACTGACTGAAGTTTTTGTCTTAATTAGAGAATAAAGATGCCAGTCTGGTGCTGTTACCTACTGTGTAAGATACTGTCCAACTGAGTAAAGTTTATAGGATTTTTTTCACTGATTTTGATGGAGTTCACTCAGGTCCTTAAGACAGAAAAAATTACTTAGTGCTGAGCTTTTCACCTGAGATTTTCTGCTAACACTACTTGCAGCAAAAATCTCTGTGTAGTGTGACACAGGAAAATTTATCTGATGTAATCAAATAAGGATACTTAAATATGTGAACATACTGAAGCTAATTAGCCCACATTGTGAAATTTAAAGGGTTTTTATACCTGGACATTTCTTAACACTCTTATTATTATCTGTTCCCTCACCATGCAAGGCTTTTTCCCTTAAAAAAAAAATATAGTGCTAAAAATTTTAAGATAGCAGTCTTTTTTCCATCAAAACATATTTCTTTGTGAAAAGAAAGAACATTGATTTCCTGCGTATCTATTTTATATAGTCCTAAAGTAAGGATTAAAGTTTTGCAGGTCAAATCATCTATCTTCTGTAAATTATTGCACTTGTGCATTATGGACTTTCAAATGTAAAAGAACAGCAGCAGTTTGATGTAGAATATTAAAAGGAAAAATATGCTATATAAAAATATAACCATTCATTAAACTAAATAAAATTCTATATTCCATTTAAAAAAAACCCCACAAACGTCTATATTAGGTCACATTCTGACTTCTTTACTTGCACTCAGTAGCAGCCAGTTCTACAAATTCCACCGAGTACTTGGGGACTAAAGTTTTCCTTAATGTAATTTATGTCATGGTCTGCCTCTTGATGAAAGATACGTAACCTAGCCAACATAATCTTCTGTGTATACTTCCTTTTAGGGACGATCATTGATAGTAGTGCATGATATGCTACGATGAGATTAATGCAGAACTAATGAACCCCTATCCAAGGGCCTTTTCTGCTGAAACTTGCCCTATTTAAAGTTTTACAGTAGGTCGGTGCCATTTTCTGTTCATGTGACTTTCACCTGTCACCTGTTTCAGTTACCTAACAACCTGCAGCAGTTCAAGGAATTGCTTGGAAAAAGTGATCATGATACATTTTTCAAGACTTCTCAGCACGTTTGCTCACACTAATGTTCTAGAATTGCAAAGCCTTGGCCAGCTAGAACTCCTGCCCTCTTGCTAGGCATTGTACAAATACAGGATAAAAGGCTTGCCATCCAAAGATTTTGATCTCTTTGACTCTCCTGGACAGACCACAAAGCGGCTTTTCATCCTGTACATGCTGATAAAAGTGTAACGCACCTTCTGCCTGACTAGTCCCAAAACTGAGTACATCTTCAGTAGGAGTCTTCTGAATTTTTTAATCAATATGTCATATTGGAAAATGCTTGCTGAATCAAGGTGCAGAGTATTTCTGGGATAACGTTAGCTAAAATTTGGAAATTTCTAGAGATCTGTATCATTCAGACAAACAATCAGGGTTTTCTTCAAGTGCAAAGATTGGTTTCATTGCAGAAAATGCTTATATAGTACTGGTGCGTAAATGTCGCTGTGAGTTCACAGGCAGGACAGTACCAGCAGTTCGTCTTCATGAAGCAAGTCTGCGCATAGCCTAATGGAATGGTTTTCAAACGGTGGAGAGAAACATGCCATGGTTAATTTTGAGTACACATTGCTTGGCAAAACAAAATGTTTGTGTATGTGTTAACTAAAACCTGCCAAGTTCAACACGGCCTCAGTGAAAGTACAGAGAAAGTAAGTGTTCTGAGGCAGCTGCCCTCTGATGTGTGTCTGCATCGGACAATTCAGTCAGGAAGCTGCAGGTTGGAAGGTTTCTAGCTCTCGCCTTCAAAATGAGGCTATAAAGGTGGGGGACAGAAACCTCCCAGAACACTCTTTGACCTTGGATTGGTAGTTTTGGCTTCTTTTCTTATTTAATGACCGATATAAATATCTAAGCAATCCTGTGAATAGAAATCAGAATTCAAGTCTTTTTGGCCTGCCTTTCCCAAATGCTTCTGTTACAGAATCATAGTGTCTCTAGCTTTTTTAATCGTGCCTTTCTGCACTATGACTTTCAGGGGAGCCAAAGGTGCTTCTCCCCTTATTAGCGATAAAGAATAATATTTGGGCCTCTTGCAATTTTCATACCAATCCAAAATGGATAGGTGAATCAGGAGTACCAAGTATCACAATCTACTGACCAAGCCCTGATGAAGTTTGAGTGGCTTTTGCTTACAGTCTCGCTTTCTCCTCTCACCAATCTGCCTTCCGGGCTGACCTTACCTTTTCCTACAGGACTTCGTGCTACGGTAGATACTACAATGCAGGGTGATGGTGAGAACCTCTACGCAGCCACAGCCTCCTCTTACCAACTTCCCTTCAGGAACCTCTACATCCCAGAGGCACAGCAACCTTGCTGCGGCATTTAGCTAGAGCATGACACAGAGAAGGATCACAGCATTCCTGCTGCTGGAGCAGAGAGGCCAAGCACAGGGTGCTACCCCATTTTAGATCGGGAATTAGGAATGGAGTTCTGACTAGTACCACAGCAGCATGATAGGAGGGATAGATAGTAATCATGCCTTTACCTACATGGAATGTTGTAATGCTTCCAGGGCATTGATGCATCACTAGTTTAATCTGTCTCAGATTATAAAAGGGTATTTAGTCCAATCTCTTGTTTTCTGAGTAAGTGGCTTGTGTGCTGCACGGTTATTTTAGCGGCAAATGCTACTTTGTTTTCTGGCAGTGTTCTGTAACTACAAAATACCACGGTATTGCTTTAATGGACTTGTGTTGTTGCATTTAGTTATGTCCAGTACACAGCTTTGCTGCAGCTTCCTGTAAAATGTTCACATTGTGCAAGAAGGTGTCTGCTGTGTTGCAATGAGGAACGAAGGGGGAAGGTTGACCATAATTTTGGGCTTGGGTGCCTCAAGCCTTACAAAGTCATCTTTTAGGCACCTAGCTCATGTTTAGATCCATTTATAAGCCTGTGTAAAGCAAAAGTAGTCCTAAAGCAACAGAGGAGATGTTTCTGCACATACAATCTGCTACCTCTCAAGAAAAAATTGACCTCCTCCATTAAGCACTGACATTCAGGTACCCAGGATGGAATTTATTTATGGAGAAGGAAACTGTTGAGGGCTCAGTTCATCCCCCATACTCTCACAGCATGGCTCAGTGCTACAGGCAAAGGAGTAAAGCCAGCAGTATTCTATAAGTAACAGACACATTCGGTTCTAAAGTGCATACCTCTTCCTGAACATCGAGTTCATCATCAGGCCGGCTTGTTTCTGTGAATTCTATGGGTTCTTTAGACTCCTGCATGAGGGAAATCTTGACAGAAAGAAATTAAGAAACATCATGAGTTATGCATGCATTGTCCGTATCACTGAACTTGATTTATTACTCTGAAGCACCTTAAGATAACTTCCACAACTTACAAGAGTCTGTTGTTTACCATTCCGTGACAAAGCTGTTGATTTAGTTCAACTGAGAGGTACTTAAATGTTGAAAAGCTTTTGGTCCTGCCTCTCCTCTTATGACTAGTTACAGCTTTGTAAAAATAATAAAAGCAGAATCTATCTCTGAACTGCTGTATAGCTTTGGCAAAATGTTAATCTCTACTATAAGACAGTAGTATGCAAAAATTATCAAAAAATAAGGGTCCAGTCTTATTTATTAGTAATATTAATTTTAATTACTATTTATTTGTAATACTGTAATAGTGATTGCTAGGGAAGGAATTGTTATGAAAAGACAGGAGAACATTATAAGGCCATTTTCCTAATGGAGGCCCACAGAAACACAGAATACAATTAGGAAATGCACAGAAGAGGGCAGCAGGAATGAACACTGGCATGGAACAGCTTCCATACACACACCAGGTAGAATGGGACTCTTCAGCTTTGATCAGAAGTATATGAAATTATTAATGGTGTTGGGAAAGGGAGCAGGGAATGATTATTTGTTGCAGCTAACAATCCAGAAATTGAACAGGCTTAAAACAAACACGAAATATCTGTCATATAACACGTTTAAAATTACAGAACCCATCTCCACAGGATAATGTCAAGCTAGAACATGTAAAGGGTTTCCAAAAGGAGTATAGCAGACATCAAAAAAACCTCCATCTGTAATAATTAAACATAATGGTCCAAATGCAACATCCAGCTGAAGAAATGTTTAAACTGCCAGTTGTTAGAAACTAGAAAATGTGTCTTAGGATAAAGTATTCTCCATATGTCCTGTTTCTTGAGTTCTTTTCACTAACAAGACACTGGGGTCAACAGACCCTTCCTTTGATCTAGCAAAATACTCATGTACCACAGAAATTGTCCAGTTTACTAGACTCTGCAGTTTTTTGTACTACAGATCTATGTCTACTTTTCGAACATGCTATGCTGTAATGGAAATTCCAAGAACAGATGATAGAAGGGAGGGAAATGTACTACTGGATATCCTTACCTTCTCAAATATGGGATCCTGGTTGTCACTGTATGTCATTTGATTCCTTATGTAGAGCACAGCATCATGGACAGTCAAGAAGAATATGTCTTTTCTGACAGTATCATCAAAGAAGGCACTCCGTTCCAGTTGAGATATAAGGCTGTCTGAATAAAAGAAAGTCATAACAGGTTAATACAATTTGAATTTTAGAAATAGATGTCAAAATACATGGTTGTAACTATCAGAAGTCAAATGTACAGCCAGATCAATCAGTCATACATTTGCTTGACTTTTACTTGCCCTATTTCCTTTAAACCCCACCATTTCTTGTGTCCCACCGCAGCTCACCGTGTTTATCAGTATGCTAATTCACATTTTTATTAGAACAAATGCTCCCACAGACACATCTAGATATCCTTTCTCATCCCTGCTTGTCTTTGTTGTATTCTTTACATGAGTGATGGTAGAAATATTTGAATGTTTACCTTGATATGAAGCAAAGTATACTCTCACATCAATTCTTTCAAACTCTCTAATTATCTAAAAAAATAAAAGTTTGCAACAAGGACATAAATAAATAAAGTCTGTAAGGAGAAAATACATATATGTACATAAGTCTATGTATGTAATGTATAGGCGCACACACACATGCTTCATTTGTTTCTGATTATCTTCATTCCAAACTCTTATGTTTTGTTTATTCATCATAAAAAAGGAACTCCTATACTTGGCTGTTCTTAAAGATCCAGTTGTTGCTGAAGCGGCCTATCTTTGACTGTGTATGTAGAACTCTCAATTTTACACATACATACATTGCAGCCTATTAAGGTTCTCATTCCATTCTCATAACACAAACAACCTGAGAACCGCGTGGGCCTGAGCAAGCTTTATTTCCCTCCATGAATGTGTGATATGATACAATCTTTCATTGGCACATGCAAATTTTTTACAGGTTTTTGCTTCATGCAGTGCACCAGATGGACCTGTTCTTGGATGGAAAAAGCTACATATGGAAAAAGTTATGTCTGTGGACCCCATATCTCTTGTCTCAGAAGCTGGACCTGAATCAAAACTAGTCAGGAGGCTGAAGCAAGGCACACAGCATTCTTTATTTCAGTTAGTTAAAAGGTGGGAGACTGGAGTCTACCCCTGACTTCCTGGTGGCAGGCAAGTCTCTTAGAATAGTATTTTCAGAGGTGATTGCTAATTCCATCCCCTTCTGCTCATTGATAAACTAGAGTCTTGGTAATCTAAGATCTGGTTTATAGATAGGCTAAGCAGTCCCAGCTGCAAAATGAAGTTAGTGAAAGTAGCAAACATATGAAGTATCAAAAAGGACTGAAGAATCTGGTCCTGCACACCTGTGACTGGGCACCAAAAAGCAATGGAAATACTGGGCTTAATCTCTTTACCTCATTTCCCTCTCCCTAAACTAGGAATATTATCTCCTTATTACATAGTGTGATGTTTGAAGATGGATGAATGAATGTTGACAAAGTGCTCTGACTTTAGCCACGGGAAACCCTATAAAAGAAATGAATCATTCTTCCTTCCTTCACAATTTAAATAATATGGAATGAATAAATAAACATTGTGGCTAAAGACTGAAAAGTGATGGTAAGATGAAATTTTTACTACCTCTGTGTTGAGTGAGCATCATCCTGTACCCAGATTAAAGCAGGAGGCATGTGGAAAGAAAATACATAACTAAAACATTTCAGAACATATGCATACAAGGGGACCACATTTTGCAGTTCTAATTTTAGAGTACTTGACTATGCATCCTTCATATTGTTCTTTTAATGCATTTTCCCACACCTAAAATACACAAACACCAATATTCTACCTCTTGCTGTAGAAGTTTTGAAGGCATTTTTCAACACCAGACTTTTAAAAACTCAGAAATTAACTTCAGTTAATATCTCTTGATTTACATACTACTGACTAGTTTCATTTTCACGGAACACCAGAAAAAAATGCCCTTACCGTTTTTATTGATCTCACAGCTACAATATCCAAGAAGGTTACTGCTCCAAAATCAAGAATGAGACTGTGGATGGGCACCTTGGGGATGTTTACTTTGACTGGGAGTTCTGAATTCCAGTCCACCTGGATCTCTACTTCTTTGGTGGGAACTTGAAGATCTTGGTTGTCTTCAGGTTCCTCATCAGTCTCAAAAGCTTCATTACTAATACCAGGCTCACTGATGATGCCATTCTAATGTGCAAATAATGCATGGAATAAATTAAATAATCATGGAGAAAGTTTTCGAGTTACAAAAAATACTTCCCTGTGATACCGTCTGTTTCAGGAATGAACAAGATGGAAACTTGTGACCAGTACCCTCTGCTCCCACCCCCTGGTAATGTAGTTGGCATAATTAATGCCATTTTAAGGCAAGCAGCCATTCTCTCTGACCGAGCAGGTCACGTATTCATTCCCTTTCCCCTCATTATCAGGTCTTGAAGTTCCTGTGAACCAAGTACACAAACCAAACAGATTTCTTCTTCCCTTCCCTACCAGCCTCAAGATTCCTGGGCATCAGGCTGATTACTCACTCCCCTGCTGGCCTTGAAGATCCCAGGCACCTAGCCAACCAGGTGTTGTTGATGACCCGATCACAGAACAGGGAAGTGTACCAGTGCACAGAGCACTGTCCACAAAATTAAGCAGTTACAGGTCCTAAGTGGGGAAACTGGACTGGAACTATTGCTGAAGAGTGAGACTGTGGCACCTCCACTGGTGTCTATTCCATATGAGGACTGGGTGAGGGACTCATCTTCTTTTATAAAATTGTTGAGTCTACATTATGCTCATTACATTGATGCATCAAATGATGTATTAAGTTCTCACCTGATTTGCAGAGGGTCTAAGTGATTTGAAACCCTAAATTAGGGTCTAGGTGATTAGAAACTGTAAGTTAAGTTGTATTATAAATTCTGTATTATGCTGCTTATAAATTGTACTACATTAATTCTGTTTGCAGAAATCCTGTGCCATTCCAATCGTAAGTTCTATCCTATACTACTCATAAAATCATATTAAGAAAAATAAAGCTTTAACTGTAACTACAATTTAGTGCCATCATCATTCTGTAAGGATCCCTAAAAGAACATGTCTGTCCCCTTAGTATCAGGTGACAATACTGCATGCAAGAATTTAAACAAAAACAAGACAAAGCACATAATTTCCTCCTCTGTGCGGTGTATTTCTTTTCCTTTTTTTTATTTGTTAAAAGAGCATCTTCCTGCAAAAAGGCCATTATCCAGGAAAATAAATACCTTGGAGCTACTCCCTCCCTCGATAGCTTTAATTCTAGGAGATATTTAAGACCAGTATTTTCAGCTTTGATTCAGATTTACTATATATAATAACATGGTAAAATGACTAGGTCAAAAGCTGAAATGTCACATAGCTGAGCATTTAACTGCATCATAAATTGTAATATATACAGGAAATACTGCATCCTGCATTGAGGGCGATGACAACAGAAAAACCATTGTCTATCTTCCAACTCTGGAGATTTGATGTGTTGCCTGTCCACTCCTGTAAGCATTTAATTATTGAAATGTATATTCCATACTTAGAGGAACATGCTGCTTTCTTTAAAGAGCATGTGGAAGGCTGTATCTACCAGCCAACTGATATATCTCACCTGTGCATAGGAAGCTGGATGATAGGAGCATGTACACATGAAAGAGCCAGCACTTCTGCTGCACAGAGACAATGTGAGGTGGTGAGGGGCAGAGCTAAGATCAGGGAATCTCTTGCTTCCACTCTTGTTAGCCCTATGGCTGTCACAGCATCCTGGATCTGTGGGGTCTTTGGCAATAGGTGTACTGCTCTGCTAAGTCTCCTGCAGGTCCCAGACTTCCTACCATAGTAGTAACAATTTTCCATCTTTATTTTAAAGGTAAGTACAAAGGAACTCATAATTAAGGCTAAAGTAATACACTCTAACTAATCCTTTGAGAAAGAATAGAAGGGAAAAAAATGGTTTACCTTAGTAGCTTTTAATTTCCCCTTCTTGATTAGCTTTTGTATCTTCCTCAGTGCTTTGAGTCTTTTATTATATACCTTGACTGCATCAAATCCTACCTATAGGAAAAGGATCCAAATTATTTAACTTTGCCTAGATATAATTCTGAAATCTCAGAGACAGTTAAGAAGCATCCAAAAACATCATATATCACTTACTGTGGATTTGAGGCTGCTTTTCAGTCCATCGATATTAGCATAAAAAATTGGACTTGAAAATTTCAGTATCTTCACACCTTCTGGTTCTATAACCTGTTGCCAAAGAACATAAGTTTAATAAGAATATAAGTTTAAGCAGCAACAACCATATTTTGTCTAATAAGAAGCGGTTTAATTGCTTCAACAGTTCAGCTATGTATCTAATTCACACGAAATGGTGTATCTTTGCTGATAATTGAGGCGATTCAGTTTTTAGAAGCTTACAGCCCCAGCATGCAATATGGACCAGCCATCTGGATCAAGATGAAGAATTTAATGCTGAAACTTGTTATCTCCAAGCACTCCACTTCCAAATTCAAGTTGTCCACAGTATGTGAGGCACAACTTCGTCTTATACTGGCTTGCAGACTGAAGAGGCTATGACTTACATTTTTGTAGTCCTTGACCTTCTTGTAGATGTCTGTGCCAGGAATGTTTCCAAAGCCACCCCATGAAGGACTAACGGAAACAAAAAGAGAAGACAGTGAAGGTCAACATCATACTGAGGCATTCACAGAATTGAAGGGATTACTGCATACAAACTGTCATAGACTCTCGTAGTCTCCTCTCTTCTGCCAAACTAAATAGCCACATTGCAAAAGTGTTGTACCTGTTTTGTGTCACTGTGCAAGGGTCTTTTTCTGATTTGTAGTGAATTGTCCTTTTTAAAGACAAGGTACTTTGCTCTCAGCCTACTTGCTGCACCCTTTTTAAGTAGAGCTGAATGAATAACTTGTTCTGTTTGTTTCCCAAACCAGAGAAAAGTTTTAAAAGCAGATTAGTTTGGTTTGAATGAAAAAAATTTTTTGACTGAAAAAAACCTGATGACTACTTCCATTTCAAATCAACTGAAACAATACATTTATATTCTTTTCAGATTACTTAAAACTTTTTGTCTAACCCTATTAATTTTTATTTCAGTCAATAAAAATACCAAAATATTTTGCAGTCTCCAGATATATTTTTAACAGTTGAAGCAGATTGTTTTGAAGTTTATAAAGCCTCACCTCCCTTTTATATTTTGATTTCACGTATCTTAAGTTGAATTTGGGAATGTTTTTTGAGGCTCTTCAAATTCTATTTTTTATAATCTACTATTCTGTAACAACTTTTGCATGGCTTTACTTTTATGCATTTGCTGAGAGTGCAACTATCCTTTGGTATTGCTAGTAACCATACTCTCTGGACTCCAGGCTGAAGGAAAGGAGTTATGTTGTATTTTTAGAGAAAAGATCAATGAAAGGTAGCAAGATGGCCAAATGAGATTCTGCAAAGCCACCTTTTCTTACCATTCCACTACCATATATTCTTTGAGCAGCAAAAAATGAGCCACAAGTTCAAAATTTTGTCTTATTCTTATGTTTTCTCTGTCTCTTCTTTCACAGGCATATAATCACTCTTGTATAAGCAATAAGTAAAAAGGTTATTGGCATGTGCAACATCCTGTAGTAGTATTACATGTTAAGAGTTACTGTAATGATCAATTAATTACAGAAGCCTTTCATACATCTTTTTATATTTGATCTGAATCCCTTTCCAGAACTCAGCTATGTGTGTACACAAATTCCAGAACTCAGCTATGTGTGTACATAAATGACATTTGGCTAAGTAACACCAGAGTACCCAACATGAAATAGAATAAATATGCGTCTTCTTTTTTTTTTTAATGATTGCACACAGTGTTCTGTTCTAAAGAATAGATTTTTTCCATGTAAAAATTTTTGTAAACCCAAGGAGATTTTCTGCCACAAACCATGTTGCTTTTCAGGATATTATTTTTCATGGTATATATTGGTATATATTCAGGATATATATTTTTTATGGTATAACACTAACAATTATTTCTTATTCTGTGTTACTTACAATTGAACTCTCAGCACAACTGTCAGCAATCCAAACAAAAGGCCAGCAAGTAATCCCAAATCAAGTCCCAGAATGATGGATGCCACACATGTAAAAACCCAGATCATCTGGAGAGGAAATAACAAATGTAAAGTCTCATAATCAAAATATGTAACTCCTGGTCATTCTAAAGAATCACTAGACCAGGCAATAGGAGCAGCAGATGGATTTAACTTTGGAGACGATCACAGCACACTGGCAATTAGCTGACCCCATACAAAAGTCTTACTCTTCCTCCAAGATGCTCCTATCCATCACTATCTTATTAGGCATAGTTAGTTTTTTAGGAAATAAGCTTTTTATTTTTTTAACATAACATTTTTCAGGGATCTAGTTCCTTTGGTGAAATTAAAGGAGATGCAGTTAACCATTGCATTTTCTTCTTTCTGATGGTGGCAGTCTTTGTTAATCTTTCTTTAGAAATTGAAAAGTATTTCTTTTCCCAAGATGTAAAATACTGTATGGTGCCCCACCTGCAGACATATAGAGAGGGAAGGGGCTCCTCAGTGATATCTAAGAATCAGAACTGTTGCAAAGGGAAGTATTTCATATTAGCAGGTTGATGGCATTCTCTAAAGTCTCCACTGAATACTCAGGCTGAACAGTTGAAGTGGGGTCCTCAGTTCCTGCTTACGTCACTGCCCAGGCAGAACACCCAGCAGACCCACTCTTTCAAGGAGCTGAGTACCTGCACTTCTCACTGAAGTCAGTGGGATCTTTTATAAAGAAAACTAGTAAATGGTTGACTAAAAAATTTCAGATCTACCTAAGGCAGGTACCGCCCAATGACACAGACTGTAAAATCTAAGCACAGTAAGGATTGCATGGAGAAAATACTTTCTATGCAATCTTTTCCTGCCCTAACAGCCACACTGAAGGTCTGCTCCACAGACAATACAGTGGGAGATGTGAGCAAGTACCCTGAGATATGGCACTATAGTGGTTCGTAAGAAAAGCCTGTTCGTGTATCCCCTTGCATGCCGAATTGATCCACATTCTAGCTTGGATTAGTCTTGCTACAACAAGAAAACATATTTTCTGAGGACTACCTGAGATTATTCAGGCAAATGGGATGCTAATTTGGTCACAACAGAAATATATGTGCATGAATTAAGAAAAGGTCAGTTTTTTCTGACCCATTTAAATCGTATGAAAGACAAAAACTGAATGGTAAAGGTGACAACAGGCCATCTTTATTCTGATTTTCAAGCCATCTCAAAACAAGATTGCTGTAAGCTATGCTAACTGCTATGGAGGAGTCATCGCTGCGCAGGAATACCCCAACTGGCACTCTTACTGTAGGGTATAGGAAATAATGCAGATAAGCAGAATACTATGTAAAACTCTAAAATGGGGAATTTTTAACTGACCTCAAGGCACTTGCATTTTGAGGATGCACATGAAAGTTTTCTGATGTTAACTCTACAAAATTCTATTTATCTGGTACTGAAGAGAAACTTGGATGGCATTAAAAGGCAAAAAGAAACCAGACAAAAACATTCCAGAGAAAAGAAAAAATTAGGTTACTTACAGCATCCACTCTATTCTGTCTCCACAGACGGGGAACGTCAAACACTTGCATGAACATCCCTTTCAAGTTAGCTATGACTACAGCTGCCAACACAGACTGTGAAGAAAAATGATGAAAAAATGTTATTTAGAAGCAAAGATACATACTAAGACAGTGCTCAGCATTATAGACAATAAACCTGAGCCTCTTCTGGTAGCGGTCACCATGTTTAAACAGGGCTATTAATCCTGCTCATCAAACCTGAGCCTTTGAATCTGATCAGTGCTGGTGGCTATGCTGCAGAGGACAAGTACCGTACCTTTTGTAAGGGCTCTAGCAATTTCCCCAGGGCAACAATGGAAATCAAAACAATCCCAGCTGAGATTATACCAGCAACCTGCGAAGGACATAGAGTGTTTATAGGAAATGAACATACTAAGACTCTATCTTACGTTTCTAGCATTACAGAGAAAAATGTACAAGTAGTTGCACATTACGTTTCTTTAGGAACAAGAAGACCTGCCAAAATGCCATTGTGTTTAGGTGTACCTAGGCAATCATTATACACTTCAGCTAACACAGAGGAAATTCAATTAAGCAGGTAGTGTAAACAACCGCACTCAAGGTAGTAGCTCTTGGAGGGGTTACATTGCATAGACAGATGAAAGGAGCAGTCTGGGTGTCAGCCAGAAAAGGGGCTGCTGGATTACCCATAGTTCTCCACTGTTAAAAAATGCAAAGCTGTAGTACTGTAAAACAGAATAGTTTACTCAACATAAGAAAGATGGCACACGGGCAGGTGATGAATGGCAAATGGCAGGGCTGCCCAGGCCAGCACGTGGGAGCTTAAATATCTCATAGGCAGCTGCAAGAGGATTTCCTCCCTCATCCTGAATTCCTACTGTGACAAACTCAGTCCCTTCATTGGGAATAAAATTCTGGGAAATTATTATGCTTGAGGGATTTCTGACCCTCTAATGAAGCTCACGCTATGTAAAACTTGATTGCCCTCTCCTGGCAGAGCCGTAAAAATGATTCACTACCGCAGCAAAAACTGCTAACAAAGATACTTGTGGCTTTCCACATGCCAGCAACACAATCATTTTAGGACTGTTTTCATCCCTTGTGAAAGCTGTGCCTTATACAAGATTAAACTTACCCATGCATAGTACTAGTAAGAGGTCGTTACCTGAGTCTTTCCACCAGTACTTTCTTGGACTGCGGTCCGTGAAAGAGCAGTAGTTGCAACAAAACAAGAAAAGGCACCTGAAAAAATGTTGCTGAACCCAAAGGCAATAAATTCCTGAAAGATAATTGGATGATGCTGTAAATACAGATGCCTGAAGACGATTTGCAATGGATAATAACAATAGCTTCTACAGTAGTTTGTAAAGTAGGTAGCACAATAAAGTTTAGAAGAGTGTGGATTAGTAAGGGCTGTTAAAGGTTTACAAAAATTCCTCTTGTGTCAGTGTAGCTAGCTGTGTTTGGAAACCAATACAATGAAGTCGATATACTCTCCCTGACATGGACACACTCATCTTAGTATAAAGACATTTAAAGCTTATTTCCATCAATGTTATCAAACCTAACATTTCTAACAATTACACTGGTATAATTGCATCGAGAAATGGGACTAGTATAAATTTAACTCCCAAGTATCATCAGCTAAACAATTTTAATCAGTGCAACAGTATGAGTTTAGACAAGCCTTTAATTAATGCAAAGCATTGTATTAGTAGAACTAATCAGGAACTTTGCAATAAAACACAGTTGCACTGAAAACTTTTAGTTTGTTGAGCCAGAAGTTTCTCACTCTAAACATCCCAATGAACTCATGCTGAGTCCCAGGCAGCGTTCTCATAGATTTGCCCCAGGGTCACAGATGCTGGCACCTACTGATGCTGGTTGTTCTGCTCAAGTGACAAGGACCCTGGGAGCTTTATGTCCTGGGATTTGGGCCATTCCTCTGCTGAGAAATGAGGCATTTTGGAGCTGCCTGCAACCCCATATAATTGACAGAAACATTGTTTTCACCAAGCCGACACAGGCACAAGAGATTTTCACTCGCTGCAAATTTTTAAAAATATCATTTAAGATTTTATTTTGACTGTCTCTCTTCTTTTCTCCAAAATGAAATTTCCTGTAAGCTTTTTGTTAAGCTCCAACTACAAAAGCAGGGTTTTGAAGCCATGTTCTTTAACAGAACAGCCTAGATGATTCATGCCTATTCCTGTATAATAGCTGTGCTTTGCAAGAAAATGGTGGAAGTATAGTTCCTAGTGTTCTTAGGTCCTAATAATCTGTGAATCTATGAAGACAAAATAAACACTTGCAAATAACAGCACTGACCTATCCTTCAAAATTATTTTACTACCTGCTTTTACGATGTTATTTTAACTTCTCCGGTTCAAGTAAACTATTTGCCCATCATTCAAGGCTACATTTAACCTTTGCTGTGTGTAAAATTCATAGCATATTATTGAAAGGAAGGCACTTGGCTTTTATAGACAGTATTTCTACAATATTTAATTAGTATCTCTGAAGCACATCAGTGCTGGCAGAACAGCGTATTCAACAAAAGAACAGCATAAACAGCACTCCCAGGAATATGTATTCTTGATTCAGATTTATCAACCTGAAAGCCAATGCACTTTAGGCAACTTTTAAAGTGTTACCAGATATGAACTTTATGTATTGTGAAGTGACCAGCATGTTCAGAAGTATAATTTTGTTACATACTGCAAAACTGTTTCCAAAATCAAACTTTATGTAATCCATTAGTACTATAGGACTCATTAAACAAAGTACCCAGCTTATCTATTTATTGTAGTGAGTGCATTTTCTTGTATGTTCAAAGGATAAAATTAAAAATTAGCATAGATGTAGGACAAGGAAACTTTCTGACATTTTTCTTCCACAGCTATATAACCCCTGGTAAGACACTGAACAACTGCAGGAATCCTCTAAGAGCTTGTGAATGCAGCATTCCAGCTACGTGCCTTTAGAAACCAATGCTTCAAACAATGCAGCCATTTGGTGCAGACAGTTATTCAAGTATGTTCATATACTGGTAGGCATTCACTTTTGTGAAACTGCAGGACTTAGCTATATAGTTACAGGTATATTTATATTGGTGTAACTGGTGTCATGCTGAGAATTACAATAATTTATTCTGTAGGAAAAAAATCATGCCTTAACTGAAAAGTTCAATTGTTACAAATCCTGCATGTAGACTAAGCCGAAATAAAGCTGTCCAGAGCAACTTCTTAACTTGACATTGCCTTCCCCCACCCTGGCAACACACCTCAAAACATGCCTTACAAGTGGAAATGGAAAGCAGGTTGCTAAAGCTGGCCATGTCAACTTGACATCACCAGAAAATTCCCCTATAGAGTGCTTAGCTTTAATTACTTCTTCAGAACTACTGCAGGCACTAAAGCCACACACAAGAATTAATTTGTATAAAAAGCCCATACTGAAGACAGAGCACATTTAGCTTATCTCTGTGTGGTAAATTTGTCAGGTAATATATGGCCATTTCAGCTATTTTTTTTTCAATAGTTGAAAGAATTAATCCTGTTATCTTCAGCCTTATTCTGAAAAATGTGTGTGAATGAGCTTTCTTTTATTTGGCTACATAAGTCAGCAGGAAAGAGAACTTAACATTCACCACGTTTATGAACTATTTTGGTTATACATACCTGGTTTCCATCAATAGCATAGTCATACTTGGTTGCATATACTTTCCCCACAGATACAGCAATAGCATAAGCAACAATAGCAATGGAAAAGGAGGCTGCCATCATCTGGGAAAAGAGGCTGACATCTGGAGGTTCGGGAGGCAAAAATCTAGCATTTAGAAAATAGATAGTGTTATCAACTTTGGTCAAACTCTGTTCTTACCAGAATTGTCAAGGAGTTTGAGGAGGTTGCTTATAATATGAAGTGTAATGTTTCAAGTTAATAAAAAGGTGGAAACAGCCCATTGACATACAGAACACGCTTATCTAGCTCACCATAGCCCAAATCCTGATGCTATTAGTCAGCAACAAAGCTCCCATTGTTCTCAGCATGACTGAGATTTGGCCTTATGATAGCAAAGTGAAAAAGTACATTTTTTGAAGCATTGAATAAAGGTTGTATTGAATAGTATGATGAATTACATAAATATGTTAATGACACTTCATACTACTGTTAACATACTTTTCAGAAGATCTCAAAAACATTTTATCCCCTACTGTGTTTCCACAAATTTTAATTAATCAAGCCCTGAATACCAAATGGAATGTGAAGGTTACTACTGTGAAGTGCTCTGAATCTTTAAGTGAAAGTCTCTGCCAGTGTAGTCCTCAACATCCTTGCTCCTCTGAGTATGGAAGTGATGAGATTGATTGGGATAACAGTAGTGCCATGAATATGAACCATAGTGGGATAACTCAGATACACAGAAATTAAATCTATGCAGAATTTTATTATTAAAAATACTTTTTTTTGTACATTTTCCTTAGTCATATATTCACTTCATGAGCATGAAGCAATTAATTCTCAGGTGAACTTCATGAATCAGGTAGATGTTTCTAATCCGATTTTACAGACGAAGGAAAACTGGGCAACATATTTAAGTGGCATAATTGACAGAGCCAGAAGTAAAACTCAGGAAATCTCCAGCTCTCATTTCTAAACTCAGGTTACAGCTCTTGATATCTCTTTTATGTCTTTTTCTCTTACCACAGTCATTTTTAGCCCATTAATATAATACCTATTTCCCAGAAAACAAAGGCACTCACCCTCTTGGAATGCTCTTAACAATGC
Source organism: Falco punctatus (assembly GCF_963210335.1). Lineage (NCBI taxonomy): Eukaryota > Metazoa > Chordata > Aves > Falconiformes > Falconidae > Falco > Falco punctatus. The sequence continues at coordinate 91,643,046 of NC_137585.1, forward strand.
CTGCATTGTATTTTTTTTCCAAGTCAGCAGCATATGAAATGCCAGTGGCTACTATTGTCTGTAATAAAATAAAACAACAGCTTTAATACTTAAAAAGGGTTCTTGTCTTCCTGTAGCTAGCCACATTTATTTTATCTGTTATCAGTGTTTGTTATGCTCCTTTGCTTACCACAATAACTTCTATTGGTATAGGTATAGGTATCTTGTGTTTGAACCGATCATTTATTTCTTTAACTACCATGCAGACAAAAATGGTGAGGAGTCCAGCAGTAAGATCTGCAATGTTGGTGGTACTGATTTTTTCAAATGTTTCAATAAGAGTCTGAAAAATAAAAATGACAACATAAAGCACATCCATGACCACCTGAAGGATGTAAAAATACTCATGAGAAGATCCAGATGCATGGGGTTGTGGAGGAGGCCAACTTACTGCTTTGTTCAGGCCTGAAGGAGCCAGAGGATAACATACTGTCCAGGTGCTACAGAATCAGTGAACGGATTTAATGGTGAATTTAACTGAAAAAGCCTAACTGCGAGAGCTGTCCACACAGGGGGCTCCTGCTTCCCAGCTTTTAGAAAATTAATACTAAGTAAGAAGAGCTATACCCCTGCCTGTGTTTTACCTCTACCTGTTCTTTGAGCAAGGAAGAGAAGATCTATAGCTTCTTCCACCTTGTCTGAATAGCAAGGGAGACCCCCATTTTTCTATATAAAAGACAGCTATAGCAGATTCATGGGCAAAACTTTGGTTCTGACGTATACACTGCATGCCCAGTGTATATGGTCTGTGGATTTCTACTGTTGACATACAGAGAACAAGTACGAACACATGGGTCCTGCCAGGCTGTGGAGAATCCTACACTTGAGAAAAGCAGTCACTAAACCTCACCTTACAGTACATTAACCCTCCCAGCAGAGTTCAGTCCCGGGCTGGAGGACTCTTACAACTGGGCTGCAATAGGCAGCTCCCTTCTCTACCCTTGCTATGCCCTTGCTTGGTCCTACTGTTTATTGCAAACAAGTGTAGAGAGGAAACATGAAGAGCTGATTATAGAAAAGCTACAAATACTCTTCTGCCCTCCTCCTAAGGATCAGGGTAATTCTCACTTGCCCCCGGTCTCCAAGAAAATTTAATTATCCCCTGCACAGTGAAGCAGCTTTAACGGAACGACCTGGTAGAAAAGGGCTTAGAAACAGACTTTTTGCATCCTGGTTAACTCCCCGAATACTGAGCTATCAGTTTAAAGGTAAGGGGAGGGTTGCAGCAGCAGTACCACTTACTACCATACCGAAAAGACCCTGGTTTTGAAATAAAACATCTGAAAGTGCTTAATCAGCTATGTTTTCTAAGCTAAACAAGAAGCCTTCCTGAAACACTGAATCAGATGCCTTTCTTCAGGTGACAGAACCCTTTCCTTGCCTGTGGTACCGCTTACCTTGGATGCCATTCTTACTGACCATCTCTGGCACTGCCCTACTTCACAGGGGAACAGTAATTTCCTAACTTTGGGTTGTGGATTCTTCTAATGTTGGATGCTTAGTGTTGTAGTTTGTCAAACACCACTTCTGAAGCAAGTCCAAAACTTGTTGAAGCTGACACAGCAAGTCACAGGTTGAGCAGACCAGAAATCACAATTTCTTTGCTCTACGCACATCTGCAAGCACATTGACTTGGCTCGCCTGTAAGAACACAGAACCTTTGAGCTTTAACCTAAAAAGTCAGCATTCCATTCAGGCTCGCAGGAGTGGGAAGAACTATGTAATTCCTTTTCAAGAATACTTTCTACTAAATGTACCACCCTTCAGTAATCATAAAAAATAGAGACAGAAAAACCTGCTCGATTAATGAGTCCATCACCCTGCTAGGTCTGCTCTGAAGTCTATTAGACATTACTTTGTCTCATCTAATTTTCCATGTTCTGAGGGAAATAGTTTAACTCTGAAAAGGCCCATAACTTTTTTTTTTTCCCCAATAGTCCACCAAATTTTTTTTTTTTTTAAATTTTGCCTTGCTGTTCGTAGTTATGTTCATCCTATTATTGCTAATCTAGATCTAGATATTTTTGCTAGTCTGGTCTCCTGAACTTACATGTAAAATCTTTAAATACACTTCTCTGTCTAGAACAGCCTCTTTTTTTAGAAATCTGTTATTCTAATGTGAAGTGTTATGGAAGATATAAAATACTACAAACCTGAATAGTTTTGAACTAAGTCAGTGACAAAACTCTGAATAATTTTCTTGGGAATGTCAACTATTCCATAATATGAGACCTCTAGGAACTCAATGTATCTGTAATCCAGCCAAGACATTTCTCTGTGTGATCATTTTCTCTAAGATCAACAAACGGAGTTGTGACAGCAACGTTTAGCCTCACCTTAGCTAACCAGCAGGTGAGGTACCTGCTGTAGTTCATCATTCAAATGATGATATGAAAACTTTTGATTTTAGTCAAACTGACTAACTTTTTCTGGTCTCTTCCCCAGTTATTTCATTACAAGCTTTGCATTTGTATCTATCTTAAGTTTTGTTATATAAAAAAGAAACCCAAACCCTAGCATTCAGCTTTCTAAAAAGTTGCAGTGTATGATCTGAGAAATATTCTTCCTGAAGCTTATTGATAGTTGGGAAGGAAAAAATCTTGCCTGGTGTGCTTAGTTAAATTTCTCTTTGGGAGAGGTTTGAATAAGATCATTTTCTCTAAGCTCAACAAACGGAGTTGTGACAGCAACGTTTAGCCTTACCTTAGCTAACCAGCAGGTACCTGGCCAAGGGTGGGAATCCACATCCTTCTTTAGATACTCACAAATATGGCTACAGCGTGGAATGCAGAACAATGCCCTTTACCAGAATGACCTGCTGGTTTAAGAGTGAAGAGGCTTGGGACCAGTCAGCTCTGGCAGATGACTTGACAGTGTTAAAGAATTAATGAAACAACCTTCACAATAAGCCAGAAAGCAAGGCGTGGGACAGAAAAATAGCCTCCAGAAGTGACAACCTAAAGAAGAACTCTTTTGCTGGATAATTACATTTAAACTTTATGTGGAAAAGACTTCAAGATGGCAATTAGATTTTCTGTCTGGGGAACCCTGAAAGCAGCTATTTAGAGCCCCACAGATACAAATGAACAGCTGAAGATCTTTGTGAGAGTGAGAATGCCCTATACTTACCACCATATATATGAGCCATTCCTGTATGGCATGGAAGCAGAAGATAAACGATTATATAAAAATTTTGGCATAAGCCCAAAATGTATTAGAAGAGCATACTTACATATATTATGGAAAGGACACCATTATAGTTTTTAGTTGAAACATTGAGGACTATTTTCAATTGTGACACAAGCACTTGAAAAGCAGCTGCAGTTGTAAATCCCCCAACTAGTGGATCTGCAAGGTACCGCACAATGAAACCAATCTGAAGGACTCCAAATATTACCTGGAAAAATCACGAAGAATAACAGCTTGCTAAACAACAACAAGGTACATTTTTATTTCTTGATTTCTCATGCTTTGTTCTTTTCTCTTTGATACAGAGTCTTAGGACCATATTCCCCTATTGCAGCCTAGTGTAGCTTAATAGCATGCCATCCAAGGAAATAAAGGAGACCTGAAGAAATGTGTGGAAGGATGCTCCAGGATATGCACCATTAGCACTTAGTTTCATGCATGTCTCTTGGTCTGCAATCACAGGGCTGTTCTTCTGTTGTCTGTGCTCCCAGTCATGCAGCCACAGACTCTGCCCAGGAGAAGAAGAATAATCCCCCAAAAGCTCTTCAGAGTTTGAGATGTTTAATGTGTCATGACTTGGCAGTGTTAAGTTAGGGGTTGGACTCGATGATCTTAAAGGTCTTTTCCAACCTAAATGATTCTATGATTAATTTTTGTGTTTTGCTACAGGAAAATGTCTTACTGCCCTAGTAGGTATTTCCATTAAATGGTTTTCCCATTAAAATTCAAGCAGTATCAACCTTGTGTCTTCAAGCCAACTATTTTACCTGTAAAATTCCAACCAGAAATGTGAGTGTACTAGCAATCAGCACTCTCTGTGCATCTCTGGATTCAGTGTCTATCAGTGTCCCAGTACCATTAGTCCCTGTAGCATTACTGCCATCTATGAGAAAATTATCATCAGGGGCCATGCTCAATACAACAGATCCCACCATCAAACTGACTACAGGGAACGGACCTGTAATGACAAACAGAACACACTAAAGTTTAATATACATTGAAAAGAAGCATTTATCAGACTAGACAAGCGAACTTTAAGTCAGAAAGTCCATATAATATTTTAACTGGGGTACATTAGTAGTATTAGGTGGCCAGGAGCCACAGGCACTGCAAATATGACACAAAGATACAATTTCTTCCTTAAATAACTTACATTGTAGATACAGGTGCAGTTTCATGCTTTGCTTAATCCAGTTTAGGGCTGTACCATGGCCAAAAGGGGCAACATGTTCCAACCATCGCCCTTATATCAGCACCACAACCAGACAAAACAGATCACTGATCCAGCTGAAACAACAGCTATTTAAATTTTTTTTTTTTTTTTTTTGGTCATGGTTAGTTTTCAGCTGATCCAGATTGCCACATAGCTACATGGTCAGGAATCTCACCGCCACGGTGGTGGCAGAAACATGCACCAAAGTGTAGGACCACATCTTTTGGCAGTAATGTAGTATTACATTGGCTAAAGATGACTGAAACTATACTTTGGGCAAGATACAGAGAGAAAGCGATGATTGTGTCAGCAACACACAATCTAAAAGTAATCATATTTGTTGCAGTTATTTACTAAAATTATGCAGAAAAGGAGAATGTCACAAAACATCTTAAAGAAGGATAAGCTAATTTTACAGATACCTTAGAGGACGCTTCATGATTAGGAGTATTGGAAAAAGCATAAAAAGGAGCATTTGATAACCTAGAAAGTAGGAATGTCAACATAAGTACAGGTGACAACTCAGACCTGGATAGCAAATGTGAGCTGATAGGTAGGGCAGGAAGAGGCTAAAAAAGTGGAGAAAACACACGGAAGTATTTGATGCAGCAGAGAAGAAAGTTGATGAAGGAGCCTATATCATGCCAAAGCTTTGGGAGGGGAAAACAATCTATTCTTAGTAGATATGAACAAGGAAAGACTGCGTTTTGTTAGAATGAAGAAAAAGAAACTTCAGTGATCAAGCTGTAATACTAATTCCAAATGTGAGAACTAACAGGAAATATATCCCATATTTTGAAGGAAGTATTCAGAAAGAATCAACAAGGTTTACCCATAGCCTTGATGTGAGGACCTAGAGCGAGGCTGGAGTAGACACACAGGTTCTGGGTCTCCGCGACAGGCAAGAAGATGATATTGTCCACAGTGATCAAAAAAGGGTGCAGCAAGGAAGGCTTGTAGAGAAGACTAAGAGAGCTGTTTTAGCCATCTTGAGCTTTAGCTGATAGACAAAATGTCTGTCCATACTGCCTACTGAGGCCTTGATCTTGTAATTTCTTGCACAGAGTGTAGCCAAAGACAAGATTTAAACTTCAGCACAAATGCAAGCAAAAAGCATGCAGGGACACAACTGAAGGTAGCTAGTATGCACAGTTGCCTGTACAGGGAAGAAATAAGCCTTAAGTCCCCCAAACCCACCAATACTAATATTCAGCAAAGCCAATTTGATTCAGAAAGTAGCTGTCTGGTATGAAAGATATCAATGTTCACAGCAAAGATTAACATTGTGTAATAGATAATTCACTGTAACTTGAACACATGCAGTTACCAACTGAGATGTGCCTTGATGTTCCCAGGAAAAAGTATGTCAGGATGGGAAAAAAGGCAGAATAGAGACCATATCCAACAGGAACTGCAACCAGCAAAGCATATGCCAAACCTGAAATGATAGAACATCAAAATGTTAGATTCAAAATCTCTCAACAAACTACTGTCTCGTCTAAAGTAGACTTTCAGAAAGATTTACTGCTTTTCTCTAGATACAATGCATTTTGTTTGTAAATCAGTAGCAGGCACATATGTGAGTATCATTGACTGTAAATGATCGTATATATGTGCCACAGTGTCAGTTGGATGAGTAAGTACTACAAGATGTTCCTGTATTTGTATAGGTAGCACAAAACATAGGTTCAAATGTGAAGTTTAAGTGCAAGTTGCAAGAGTGAATGGTCTGCCCATTGAGAGATAAGAGGGATAGGTCAAGTGTTCTAGTTACAGACAAATTTCAAGCACAGACTCTGAATTATTAAACTATAAATATGCTTCAGTATGTTCAGCCCTTCTAAAAATCAGGCCACTTTTTTTTCAGTATAAACATAAAATTATAACAAAGCTTATAAACTTAAAATACCAAAAGTAAATCACACAAATTTGAGAGTTTTGATCCCTGTCATCACCTTCCTTTGTATACCTGTGCAAGCTGTCAAATCCAACAAACAATGGGGAAAAAAAAAGCTGCTTTCAGTATCATATCCCATTTAGCTCCCACTGCAAGGTGCAATACTATCCTTCAAAGGTACCGCAAAAACCTGTCAAAGTTCAAAACAACTGAAGTTCTGAACTCACTATTGTTACTGAGGACTGCAAGCAGCACACACAGATGCTGGGAATTGGGGACTTTAGGGACCTCAGGATCCCAGAAGCCTCTTTATTGGCAAACATTTTGGCCAATTTTCCCTGTATCTCATGATTTAGCATTTCAGAATTATTATATTTTTTAAAAAAATTACAGCTAGATTTAGATTTGCACTAACTTGGGGGGGTTATATTTTGGGTTTTTTTTTAATACATGGGTGGGAGACCAAACAGTGTATTTCAGAAATCAGATTTAGAAGTAGAATCTAATTGTGAGAAAATTAGGCCCCACTGTAAAAAAAACAAAAAAGGGGGTTACAGTAAGGGTTATAACAGTTTTATATTATATATATATTTATATATATAACTTGTAACAGTTATAGCTGTTGTAAGACATATGAAAAGCCCATCTAGCCCAGCTCATCTTAAAAAGGCAGGGGGTGTCCTGTAACTGTGGCACTACCTTCAGGCAGAGATCTTCCAGCTCTGACACAGACTCTTCAGCACTGTGAACAAATCCTTAATCCTCAAGTCACCCTCTGCCTTTTGTTGTGTACAAACTTATAGAAGTTTGTAATACCTTTTTTTTTGCCAGTCTGTGCCTTCCTAGCATGCTCCGAGGGAACAGACAGTAGGGAATACTTGTGACTAATTGGGAATGCGTAAACTTCTTTCTTTGTTCCCAGTGTGAGTTTTTGCCCCCTTGTGCAAATAATTCCCATTGAGGGAAAACGTGGGGTTGACACTGCTAGCTTAACCTCCCCTAGTTCTGAAAAACTGTGAAAATAGCGTAAGAACACTATTGAGATGAAAGGAATGAATGTGCTGGATCACGTTAGGGTTACAGCTAGTGTTGTCTTTGACAGTGGACCTCATCAGCTGCCTCAGGCAGAATGGTTCTGCCCTTTAAGTCTTCCTTAACTAGCTTATTTTAATTAATTTCTGATTATTTCTGCCACTTTTCTATTTGTTAATTTACAGAATGCTTTCCTAATAAATGGAATAAGGAAATACGGAAAACTTAATATTGCAAGCCATGTACTGTCAATATCCATCAAGTTTAAATTTTTTTTTAATGTAAATACACCACTGCCTCCTTGAAGGCTGTTGTCTGTGGATACCTGAACAACGTTATGGGCCAAATTTTAAAGGACAGTAGATATCAAGGTTGCATTAGTTTGGGGCAATAACGACATTTTTATGGGCGGCTGCGGTAGAGCTGTAGGCTCAGATAACCAAGAAAGAGAAATAAGACCACATGACCTATCCATTTATCACAATGTAATAAAAAAATTCAAATATCAAAATGAATACTCTTGGAGTAAAAGGCTTGGGAGAAAAGTTAAAACACACATCTTGACAGCACGTGGAAGGAAATTTAAATCTTCTCGCCACACAGAGAAAGAAGGAATAAATTAAAACCATCAATTATTTATTGCAAAATAATACCTAATATCTAGTATTAAATAACAAGTCTCAGATTTGTAATTCCATCTGCATAACACGGCTGTGCTCAGCCAGCTCCCTTAGGGGAACGGGGGCCCCTAAGTGCCCGGCTTTACCTTGCAGGGTGGCCACCAGGCCGGTGCTGACCCCCGAGATGACATCGCTGACCAGCCACTCCTTCACCCGGTAGTTGGGCAGCCACTCCAGGACAGGCAGAAAGGACCTGGTGATCTGAAAGGCTCTTTTTCTCGAACACCTGCGAGAAAGCAAGTGATGCACGTACCCCACGGGAAGGCGGCTGGGAAGGCCCCGACGGCCCCAGGCGGGCAGGGGGCTGGGGTGACGGGCATTGGGGCTGGGGTGACGGGCGTTTGGAGAGGCAGAGGTGGGACACGGTCCTCTGCCGGGCAGTGATGGGGCGCGGGCTGGTGCCAAAGGTGCCGTCCCCTGAAGGAAGCACCCTGGGGCCAGCCGCCACCACCGCTCCCACGCGAAGGGAAGGAAGGGCAGCCTATCGACCGACGGGCGTTTCTGGGGCCACTTCATCCCTCAGCGGGCGGCCGCTCCCCGGCGCCGGCACCGCGCGTCCCCCCGCCCCCGCCCGCTCCCTCGCGGCCCCCCGCGCCCGGCGCGCCCCGCTGCCGGCGCCTGACGGGCCCCCGGGCGCTGCCACCCACCTGCAGGCCGCCTGCGCCCGCTCGCGGAGTGTGGGCGGCAGCGGCAGCCGCCGCTCGTTCTCCTCCTGGAAGCCCGCCTCGCTGTAGATGGGCCGCGCCACCACATAGTGGCTGAGCTCCGCCAGCGGCTCCTCCGCCCGCTCGCCCGCTGCCATGGCCCCGCCTGAGGCGGCGGGCAGGGAGCAGCGCCCGCGCCGGCACCCCCTGGCGGCCCGCCGCCCGCGCCGCCCGCTCCCCCGGCCGCCCGCCGCTCGGCAGCCCGGGCGCGGCGCGGCCCCGCGGCGCAGAGCTGTCCGCGTCCTGAAGCGGCGGCTCAGGCGCGGCCCCGGCCCCGGCCCCGGCCCCGGCCCCGGCCGCCCACGGCTCTACCTGCGCCCGCGCCCGCTCTCCGGCGTGCGGCAGGGCGAGCCGGCCCCGACGCAGCGGCATTTATTTATACGGCCGGCCGCGGACGGGCGCCTTATTTACGGGGAAACAGAGACCCGGCTCCGGGATGGCCCGGGCGACGCCTCCGTCCGCCCTCCCCCTCGGCCCCCAGTGGCCCCCTCGCAAGCCCTGCCCCGGGCTGGCGCTCCCCGGCGCGACCCTCCCAGCCCCGCGGCGGCCGCTGCGCACCCGTGCCCCGGCACCTCCCGTCCCCTCGGGGCGAGGGGCTGCATGTCAAAGCCGGCCGCCCGTGGCAGGCCGCCGCGGGGGGGAGCTGCTCCCGGGTGCGGAGCGGGGCCGGGCGGCCGCACACGAACCCACCGGCCGGTGCGCGGCCTCGCCCCCCTCCGCCAGCCGCCCTGAGGCACCGTCGGCCCCGCGGCGGCCTGCGACAGGGGGCGAGTGGGACTAGCCGCTCCGTGCGCTGCCTGGCCCACAGGGACATTTCCTCAGTTTCCAACGCCTGGCTTCAGCCCGTGATCCAAGCGTTGGGAATCGGCTCCGGGCAGAGGTAGAAACGCCTCAGAGCTGCGCTGCTCCCCGAGCCACCCCCGCGGGAGGGAGAAGGGGCTCGGGCCCACAGGCCGGCCCTCTGCGCCACACCGGGCTGCGGCTTCTAGCTCGCCTGAGGCGGGTCGGCGGGAACGAACTCCCTGGCAGCTCGGCTGTAACTTAGGATCAGAGATAGGACTGGGGCTGAAAAAGTCAACCCCGCACGCTGAGTGCTGCTAGCTATGTTGCCGCTCTTCCACGTGAGGTGCGGAGGTCAACCTAGAAAAGACCCGGCAGGAGTGAAGCAAACATGTGCCCTCCTCACACAGAGAGGCTTTCCAAAATCAGGACAGGAGTCCTGTTCCAGCCAGTGCCGAAGAGGTGCCGAGGGCACACCCTGAAGGCACTGCATCAAGCAAAATCCTTGCACAAACTACTCGGGTACGGATATTCCCGACGGCCTTGGTTTCAAAGTGTTTCAGCACAGTCCTCACTTCAGGCGTGTTGAAGCCAACGTTGCTGAACTGGAAAGAAGCTGCTTGCTGAAAAGTATGCTTTGTAGCGTAACACTGTGCAGGTTTTCTAATTCTGCAACAGGCTTCCCCTGCTGCTGTACTGTTAACAAAAGCCTAGGTAAACTGCTGAATTGCTTTGATCTGAGCAATGCTGCATCAGGCAGTGGAACAACCAGCTTCCTAGACCGAGTCCCAACGTTTTGTAGAAGCTTGTAAGCATGGCACTGGGGTGTGTAAAAGCTGAGAGTTAATGCCTAACGGTAGGACTTTTTTGTTTTAAGGAAAGTGGTCTTATATAAACATTACTCGCTCCAGCGTGGGAAAGCTTTCAGATTTTTTTTTGCTAGCGGATAAGACTACGGAGAATTAATGCTGGAAAACAGAAGAGCAGCTTGATTCAGTTAGGCATATACTAAAGCACATACAGAAAACTGAGCTGACATCAAAACTGAGTAATCTATTGAGTTAGAATCCACTCCTGATAAAAGCAGGTAGCATGAAAAGTGGTTTTGAAAAGCTGTTGTGGTAACGTCTTCTTAGGTTCTAAAAGTAATGCAAAGACAATGAAGTGACTTCAGAAGGTATAATGGCTTCTAGGTCAATCATTAAAGCATAGAATAGTAGAAAAGACATTTGCAAGAACCCAATATAGGTGCCACACACACTATAAAGTCAATTTTCAGGACTGGATGTGTATTAGATATTATTTTCTCCTAGAATATCTACAAAACTATGATCATCTTATTCAATATTCAATCTAAAATAGGATTTTAGAAGAGAACTGGTTATCTTCTAAAGAAGGAAAAGATAATACTGAACAAGGCAATTCATACAGGAAGACTACTGTCAGAAGAATCTGAAACGACTAACTTGTGCTCCTTGGAAATTTGTTTCCTGCAGGATGCATCTGCCTGAAGGGAACTCCAAGGTTCAGCATCTCAAGTGCTGTAAGATCATCAGCAGATGTTGTATAGATAATAACCCTGTAGGACCATGCGTATTGGCAGGACAGAAGTTTGTGTGTTTGAGGACAAGAGGTTTCAAGCATCGGTGTAACACAACACACTCACCAAAATTTGAAAAGGAAATTATTTGAGGAAGAGGATAAAGGATGCAAAACCTAGCTCTGTGTGAATTCAGAAACAATGAGTGTCTAAACCGTGATGTTGCTGACCCCACTTGGGATGTTGCCCTGTGTAGCATCCCCTTCTCCTGAACACTAACCCTTCAAGCTAGAAGGCAGGCTCTTCCCTTCCTTTTACAACTTTAGCGCCTTTTTTTTTTTTCTCTCTTTTTTTCCCCCCCTTTCTTTCTTTTTTTTGTTAGCTTGAAATCTACATCAGTCTTCTGAATCCTTTTGTTCACCTTATTATTTGCTACTATTTCCTAATCAATGCCATCTCCATTTTGTACTTGGTATGAGATAAAACCACTGAGGAGGGATATACAGCCCATTTCCAAGTCCCTGCTTACAGTATCACTGTATGCTCTATTCCCAAGTCCATAACTCTAAAATGCCTAAGTCCTATCTGGAGAAGAACCAAAGCCTGAGATTTTGTCCTTACTGGCCAGGAGTAACAGTCCCTCCCTTCCTCTTACATTGCCTCTTTTCTGTACCGTGTCTTAAAAGGAAAGCAGTACATTAGCACCTTCCCAGCCAACCCAGCATCTTCTTCCAGGAATATGGATTTAAAACTCAGGCTAAGATGTAGAACAGGGTCTCACCTTCTAGGTGCACAGCTATTAAGCCATCTCACAAAACACGATTATCACCAAAACTACTGCCTCTTTTGGCTGTGGCTTCAAAGAGAAGAGTAAATGCAACCAGACTACAGTCAGTCTGGTCTTAGGCAGCAGAACAAAGAAAAGGATTTAAACTGTGACTTAAGTAGTCATAGCTTAAGCAGAAAGTTTTGTGGGCACAATCACAATGGCAACTGGTCTCCAGTTTTCAGACAAGTTTTGAAAGATGCTTCCCACTTCCATTTTCCCTAGTAGCTGGCTTTGGTATCTCCTCACTTCCAGTAGACATGATGTGCTAGTATCTGACTTCCACTCACTAAACCTGGGTGCACCCAAGTGTGATTGGGAATCTGAACATCCCAGACTTCGTTGTGTTGATGAAGACTTAAGACCACCTTGGCAGAGGTCAGAAGGGAATTCTCTAGCATATACAGCCCTGGTCGGTAGGACTGTAGCCTGCTCCCTGCAGCTGTCCCAAAGCTGGAGATGGAACAATGACATCCTTTTAGGACAGACTTGCACTCGCAGGGGATAATAGGAATTTCCTACACACCACAATTGCATTTCAGAGTGATGGACACAAAACTAGAGGGACTGTCTTGTTTTCCTCACAAACACACCTTGCAATGCCCATCCCTATTTGCATATTGCCTCAAGAGCAAAACACAAGTACTACATCTTATACAGAAAATAAAATATTCCACCTTATTCTTGAACTGGGGATGCTCAGTTCCAGAACTGTGTTTTTAGATGCTACACAATTAATGTACACAGCAGTATTCAGCAGAGAGTACTGGAGGACTGGAAAGACTGAGAGCCGATTTCCCAGCTTGACTTTATCTGTAAAATGATTTGTATCAGGTTGCATCAGGACCCAGACTACAGTTGCCACTGGAATAAGCACTGTCCAAAAGGCAAGGCAAAATGGGGGTATTTGTTCCCAAGAGCTTACGAAGTAAATTCAGTATTTCAAGAAACACTTGAGAAGCGAGGCAGTCATATAATACTTCTCAAATAACTTCACATTTGGAAAACCAAATGTTATTTCAATGCTGAGTAAAAAACAGTCCTTTCACACTTTAAAACAAGCCTGGAAAGCACAGTGTCTTTTCAATGAGGCTATGTAGTTAGGGACTGCTGTGGCAGCAAATACAGGTAGCACTAATGCAAGAGTACATTTTCAGAAAAGACTGCACACAGTTTATGTTATTAAAAAAGATTATTATCAGATGGTTGCTGCAAAAATAGAAAAAGGGGAAAACATCTTGCCTAGCTAAGGGTGCTTTCATTTAAGGAAACATCAAAGCATGTAGTTAGGTTTATTAATATTCAGGTCAGTTCTCTCGCACCCACCATGACCTCACTGCTTTCTTGACTCAGCAGAAAAAGGGGTTTATGAAAAAGACACGAAAACACATCTCAGTATTTTTGAAAGCTACTATCAGTTAAATCTGTTAAAATGTTTTTAGAATTAATACTCTTGCCTGTGCTTCCCCACCAAAGTTCTGAAAATGCACGATCCTACTTTCGTAAAGAGGGGAAAAAAGCTCCAAAACAACCAAACAATTAACTTTGACATTACTTAGAATATAAAGAGCTCTGAATTCTTACTTCTGGAGACATATCCAAAATTAAATCAACTGGCAAAAAACAGTAAAAAAAATTAATTTTGATTCCACCAGTATTAGTGGAGATGTAGCATTTTTTGCAGATCTTTCCTACAAAACAGGCAAATGTGACCAAAATCTGACCAAACAGCCTGAAAGATCAAGAGTTAAACCCATGAAATTTTGATTCGCTTTTTCCTTGTGTATCAACCATAACTTCAAAAATTACCAACAAGAAAACTGTACTTAAAGTAGTTGAGAGCCTGTAGGAGTTTGGGTTGATCATGTATGAAGTATTGTGAAACAATGCAAATACAAAATATTCTGGAAGATTTGCCATCTACAGGAATTTCCGGATCTATTATTTAAACTTCTAATTTTACAAAAGAAACATGCTCTTTCCAAGAATAGTTCTACAAAGCAGGCATCACAAAATATTTTCAATCTGAGTAACAAAAGTTTATTTTTATGTGAACAAATCTGGGACTCCAAAGAGCTAAGCGTGTGATGATGCAACTCTGTCAAATGTGTGTGGCCATCCACAACAGACAAGCAGAAAAACAGTAATGGTAATATCTGCAACAGGGAATCTGGTAAGTGATACAAATAATGAACAAGACAGAAGAAATGACTGGAGGCAAAGTAGGTGGTTTGTGGGTTTCAAGCAATCTCTTAATTTTTAATTGAGGAAACATTCTCTGTGGCCTGATACACACGGGGTTTTTTGTCTCCTTGATCTCTCAACAAGTGGGTCCCCATCTTCCAAGCAGCCAGCAGGAAACTGCTAGGCTATTACATATGTAAATTAGAGGGCAGTGCACAAGTACCATATCTTGCATGCGTGGGGCATGTTTAAAAATACCAGGCATCCTTTCAGCTTCTGAGGGAGCAGTTCATAGCACTATGCACTCCTTCAAACTTCAGTCATGCTCCACAGCAAAAATTGCTGTAAAGCATTCAGACTTCCTTCTCAAGAGGAAGTATTGATAATATCGGTGCGTTCACAACTACCCATTTTTGTTCTAAGATAACTGTTTGGGAACAAAGAGTCTGGTGCATTATACCTTTCATTGTAAGTTTCTAATTATCTACCTAATTATTTACTTGTAATATAGAAAGAAATGCTTGAAATTTAATAAGTAGATAACAACAGTAAATAGTAAGTAGTATTTGCTTTTGTTCTGGGTCTTAAAGTCAGAAAAGCCAGTGAGTTTTTAGTTCTGTTATTAAAAACAGCACTTGCTGTTATACCTCTAAGGCTTCCAACCGCAGTCTTTAGATCAGACTGGAAATAACTTTCTACCATAATTATACCTGTGTGTATTAAGGGAAAATCTGTAGCTTTTCCTGAAAGTTTTGATATGAATAAACAAGTCTCCAGTGTCATAGAACCTCTGAGAACACATTCTGTACTACTCCAGCAAGGATAAAATATTTCTTAAAAACATATGCATTCTTGTTTAATATGTTATGTTAATATGCTTTATAGTACTTAATACACTGTTTAAATTGTAAGCTAAACAAATCCTATTTCCAGAGCAATCAAAACTACCCTATGAAGAAGGCTGTATTTCCACAGAAAGTTAAATATCACCAAGTTAGAATTATATTTTGTTCTTTGTGTATATACCTATTAACTCTGATGAGATAATATACTGGGAAAGATTTACACAAATAAACCCAGAAACTCATGAACTTGAACAACCCCTTTAATATAACAAACATATCCAACTTTCAAATATAAACTGGAACCAACTAACAAAAAAACTCAAACCAACTTTCTGAATGCAAAAAAGGGCTTATGCAAAACAGTGCACATTTGAGGTATCGTATCCATGAAAACAAAACAAAACAAACCCAACTAACTACATTTAAAAAGATTTTTTACTTAGCAAGACAAAAGAAGTTAGGTGGAACATACAGAGTAAACAGATTTAAACAGTGTAAAAATACAGCATGTTAATACCAACCAACCCCAAACTTTGGTTATGAAAACTGAAATAGTCCAATATATTAAAGAAAAATAAACCTGAGGCATGCAAAATACCATTTTGTTAAAATAAACTCATCCATGTGGCCAAGTGAAAGTAACAAGATAGTGAGATGGATTTAGAAGTGCATTTTTCCCTCTTTCTTTATTTTCCTTAGATTGACTGTTATTCAGTTTTCCACTGAAGTGAAATGGCTGATAAAAAGCTTTCAGCCTTCTTCAACCCACTGGTAACTGAATTTTTTAAGTCTTCAAACAGCTGTTGCAAAGGAGGCTTAGGTAATTGTGTTTTTGTGATATAGCGTGACATACAACCTTGCTTAAGAGCTACAAGCAAATGCTGCATGATCTGTTACCATTCTGGAGGGCAAAAGCTTGGAGGACAGTCAAGTTGCTCCAGATGGAACTGAAAGATTTTCGAGTTTCTCCTCATAAGAGCAGCAACAAACACCATAGTAAATCAGGTAAGCCACTTAACATTTTATTTACCACACAGAGTATTTTGGCAACCAAGATATATTGAAGAAATCTGAACAGTGACCTGCAATGCATGTGCTTTTCAGAAAAATGAAGTTTTGTTTTAGATATGCATCAGGAGCCTAAACAGCATAAGGCTTTACTCATTGAAGTAACTGTACCGATGCCATCTGTCTTAGATGCACCTACAGGTCTTTCTTGTCTTCTGCTGCATTTAAACTCCCCTGAAAGGAGACAGATTAAAAAAATAAATAAATGTTTGGCAAGATCAGAAACAGTTGATTCCAGATGCCACATTTTGCCCCCTTGCAATCATACCCGATTAGTTCACTATATACCCTTCAAAGCTGTAGTCCCATCAATATTACCCCACATCACACGTGCGCTTCTGATCCCAGTAGAGTGACAGCCACGCAGCCCCCTTCTGCTCCCTGTTCACATCACAGCTGAACTGTGCAGCAAACCCAGCAGAAAACATTTTCTGCTATCAACTGTTTTATCCTTAGGAGCTGCATCTACTGTGTGCTCAGTACCTTCTGTTCCTTCCATTCAGAGGTAAACAGAAAACTGTAAGGATGTGTGATCTAGACCACAAGACTGTTAGAAATGCAGCAGGACTACTTTGGTTCATTGCACATGGAAGCACAACAAAGATAGGACATGCATGGTGGTCTTAATTTGAACACAGAGATCAGTTGAGCAATATCTGTAAGAGTATAGGGTGAGGCTGGGATCGGCAAGAAGCTTCACAGAGTACAGGAGAAATTATAATCAGCTCAAATTTGCCTTTTTAAAATTTTAGTAATACAGGACCAAGAAACAGCTCTTCTTGAAAAGCAGGTCATTATAATTTTAGCATAATGTTCTCCTATGACCACTATTTGTAAACAGGCTAACTTTGATTTTTATTGAATTTTGGTTGAATTCTGGGACAGTAGGCATGGAACATATAAACACCTGTCAGACAACTTAAAGAATGGGTAGGGATCCCAGTACTACTAAAAATAAGTACTGTTTATTATGCGTATTACAGCCATACGCATATGCAAACCCAATCAAACTGCTAATTCAGTTTTTGCTTGCTATGCTGCACTGTTGTTTTTTTTTATTTTATTTTGTACTTCAGTTTGATTTTTATAGTAGCCAGTTTTTAGCCTAGGCTGTTTGTTGGTTGGTTTGTTTTGTTGTTGTTCTTGCATATCAACAGTATTGCAACATTTATAATCATGCATTGCAAAAGCATGTTTAAAGAGCAAATAAAATTACTTTTATAAATGTATATACCACTCACACTACTACAATTTTCTTACAAGATATTGCAGTTTGATCATCGCATGCAAAACTATCTGAATCTTATTTCCCAAGTGACAGCAATATCTAGTCTAGACTTAGAAAAGTCCTAAGCTTTGTCACCTGAAATGCAAAAAGGAAAATGCTAGTAGCTTTGCCATCCAGTCCATGAAAAACAAAATTCTGCTATGCTGACGAAGTTAAAGGAGTGCTGCCCATCTTAACTTTATGCTATACTAAAGATTTTGGTAAGTTCTCCTGCATAACAAATGCCCAACAAGCAGAATTTCGCTGGTACAATTTCAGAACATCATGTTCATATAGCGACCCAGAACCACTTACCTGAAGCCATTCATATTCTTTCAACAGACGATCATACTCTCTTTTAAGGCCTTCAGATTGCTTTTTAACTGCAATCACATCATTATTCGCCTTGTGGAGAGCTGTAAAATACCATAATTGGTGTTTTAATTTTATTACTTGTATTCCTGCAGTTCCTCAGAGCCCTAGCTCCACCCATTGCACTTGACAGTCCTTCCTCTAAAAACCTTAAATTTAAAACAGAGCATCACAGATGGACACAGGAAGCAATGTGCAGCACAAGGAAGGGAAAGAATAACCTGTGTTCAGGAAGAGCATCACAAGGAACAGGAAGAGGCTGTAAGAAACCTAAGGGGGGGGCAAGACCAATAAACTGTTGACAGAAGTGACAAATCAGTGATGACTAGAGTGTTCTGTCACATTGCAGAAGACAGTTCTAGAAAAACAAAACTCTACAACCCTGAAATCAAAACTGTCAGCCCTCTTTAAAGAGGGAACCTAAATACTGGGCAAGATTTTAGCAAAGCAACAGATGTCATCTACAAAATGGGTGGTGGTGGTGGTGGTGTGTGCCCAAAAAACAGAGAGAATACACTACTAGAGGAGCACAGAGCCCTCCTTTTCACCCTGTTATATGTTTTACCATGCATGAGTTAATTCATTATAAGCATTACTTTATGGATGAGAAGGCAGAAATGGTTGTGGTAGGACAGGCAACTGTGAACAGGTTTTTAACATGTAATTATTACTCTACTCACAATCTCATCAGCAATACACTGAGAACATGTTTATGCTGCAGTACAAAACAGCTTAAGACTCTATAGGGGCTAATTTACAATGCAGAGTAGATCAGCATAAAGTTTCACAGAGCCATTACTCCTAAGCTGTTATGCAAGCATTCAAGTAAGGTCATTTTAGACATTTTTATATTCCTCTAAGCATCTCAGGTATCTTTATATTTCTCTGCTGCAGCAGCACAGGCATACCCTAAAACTTGATTTATTCATGCTAAAACCAGAGAAATGCTGTTAATGACCTATAGCCTGCCTCACATAGCCAAATTTTTAAAAAAATTATCTTGATGGTACAAATGGAAACAGAAACATTTGTAATTTTCCTTCTTCCAAAAATGTGGATCCATCCCTTGGCTGTGAGCTCCACGAGACAGACTGCTCTTTCCCAAGGACCTCCAAGACACTCAAGAATTACAGCACCTCTGTAAGAGCCTGTTCTCAAAAGATGAGGAGCTAGATGTGTTTTTTTGTTAAGCATCTAGCTACAGGCACTCTGGTTTGAACCCTGTTTCTTTTTGAGAGCTAGTTCCCAAAACACCATGACACAAGAGATTTGACTGTTCTCCTACATAGAAAAGGAAGATTCCTCCCCCAGCATTTCTGTGATTTTTAATTAATCGATTTGAATGTATAGATTCAAAATCATTCTCATTTTAAAAGTTTGAAAGTGTTTTTCCAGTAACAGAACTTTTACCTAGCCTGAAATTCTGGTCTACTGAAGTTAATTACACTTATGTCTCTTGATTCCAACATGGTCAAAAATTCATCCCATCTCTTTACATGCATTTTTTCATTTCCTTACTCTTACATAGATATCCTTCATCCTTTAATACATTCTTGACAGCATCAATAAAAAAAAAACATTTTGCAAAGGTTTTGGAATAACCACAACTTCCACACATCTGACATGTCAAACCCCACTGCATTTACTCTCAATCTGTTCTTGCTACCATTTAAAATATTCAACAGTAAAATTTGGAAATCAGTCTAAAATAAACCTGTGACAATTTGATAAGCTTCTGAATTTTAAGTTGTAGACAAAAATATATACGCATATGCCATTTTGCTTTAAGAAACTGCTAACTAGAAAGCTAAATTTTGCCTTTGTTTTAAACATTCTTGAACATAGTTTGTGATAGTAAAAATTAACAGTATCTCACTTCTAAAGAAGTCTTAACTGGATGGTACTGATATAATAGTATTTAGTTGTTTACAAGCAGCAGCACAGTACTTTAGTTGCAAGTAAAAACTACTGTATCTTTAAAACATGAACAAAATATCTAAAAGTGTCTGCAAACCAAGAAAGCAAACAAGCTGCTGCATTGTTTCAATGTTTTGACCAAAACAGATGTAGGACAGGACTACCTCACCTAACCCTAGAAGAAGAAAAATGAAAGAACAGCTTGTCCTTTCCACCTGTGTTGGCTATGGACAAAACACCCTCACCAAACTCAGACTCATTTCTGTTGGGGCCGCACAATAAAAAGGAGCATCACATCTTTGAGCATGTGAATTCCCCAGTGCACGAGCTTCTCTGGACGTCTTCTTGTCAAGGAATGGAGACTGTCCACAGACCACTGCTCAACTATTTTGCCATTGCAGGAACACTGCAGTACAGCCAAGTCGATCGTACCGGTATATTTGTCATATGGATCATATCATACGCACACTGATCCAGCAGAAAACAGAAGATCCTTTGTGTGCACAATACAGTCAGTTATTATTTCTGGCTTCCATCTGGCCTGTAACACTGCCTCACAGGAGACAGAACAGCTGGACTGGCAGCAAGCAAACCCCAACAACTGACTGCTCCTACCAAGTAAATGCATGAGCAGGTAGGAGGTGAGAATGCTGCTTCTACATTAATGCAACTTATGAGAGGAATAATCATTAAGTCCCCAAA
Source organism: Falco punctatus (assembly GCF_963210335.1). Classification (NCBI taxonomy): domain Eukaryota; kingdom Metazoa; phylum Chordata; class Aves; order Falconiformes; family Falconidae; genus Falco; species Falco punctatus. The sequence continues at coordinate 91,663,301 of NC_137585.1, forward strand.
CTGGAATCCAGCCTCATTACTGTGAGAGGTGGGCTACCCTTTTTCATTCCTCCCCCTTCCCTTCAAAGGAAAATCAACAAAATATTCTTAGGGCTGTGTATCAATGGAAGATATTTATGGAAAATTTCATCCCGTTACACCTAATGTATGACTGGAGGTCCATAAACTAATGTAACATGTACAGCCTGAGAGAAGTAGAGAACTTGTCCTTCCCTTACCACGTTCCCTGTATCCTGTTCCAGGATAGACAGTTTGCTTCAGATTCCTCTAAAGTTGAAAGATGAGGAAAAAAATTGCTCTGAAGAGGTTACCACAGCCCATCAGCTGTAGCACTTCGTCTTCTCATTTCAACAAGAACGAAGAACCAAACAGTAAAACAAAACCAAACAGAAACAAAAGCAACCAAAGATTCTTTGGGCATTCCATGCACAGCTACTAGTCCTGGTCTGACTAAATCACTTGACTTACAGTGCTTGCTACTAAGGAAACAATCTGGAACTTAAATTAGCATTGCTTACAATACAAGTCTAAACCCCAAATGATTTGGGCTAGTTTAAGACTAAGAAAGATCCCTCTCTTTTAAGTCTCCAAGTTGAGAAAGAGCTATTCAAAGTTAAGAATTTAGGCACTGACGGGACAAGCGATTTGCCAACAAATACACTGCAAAGCTGGGAACACAACTCCAGTCAAATAATTCCATACTAATTCTAAATTCTCTTCTTAACATATAATGGTCAGACAAGAAAAGAGAAGGAAGGGCCAAAAAATTATACACAATTTTACTCCAAGTACCTTTCACAACCTCAAATGACAAAAGGGATGTTACAGCATCTTCAAATGGCATAAATGGCCTTGTATAACAAAACCATGCTTGCTGTATGCAGCGACATCCCTTCGAATCAACAAATACAAATATCAACTCATCGCATGTGACATTGTGCAACGGCTCCCACCAAGGTCACACTGTTACAGTTTAAAAGTAAGGTTAAGTAATATGGATTTTGTTCCTAAACCTCCCTCTGTCATTGGCTAAGTAACATGAGTCCGTGGCCAATTCATTTAACTTGTATCTCCTATTCCCAGCTCACAAAAGAAAGTTTGATAGTTTGGGGGTTTGGTTTTTTGTTTGTTTGGAGGGGGGGTTTGTGGGTTTTTTTTGTTTTGTTTATTTGTTTGTTTTAAAGAATTGGAGTACTTCAGCAGAGCACAACATAAATATAGTTTTCATACATGACACTAGCCTGCCTGGCAACACAAAGGCTGAGCTGAATCCTCCCTGACAGCAACAGTTCTATGAAATGTATTCCCAACGTTTGCCACAAAATATTGTTAGAAGAGCGAGCGGTCAATGAGCTGGAGTTTCATACTTGGGACCAGTGTGTTCTGCTGCAAGACTTGCTCCATACTAGTTATTCTGTGTAACTTTGTTGTGCAAATGAAGCTGTAACGTTACACTAGGACAGTGTCACCAAAAAAAGATCTGATAGAAGGTAAAATAGTACAGCACCACAGAAATCTCCCTCCTGCCCAGAGTCCCTTAATAACAAATGGACATTTCCACATCAGCATTTCCACAGTGTGGGATCTGTGAGCGAGAAAAGGAAGTTAATGCCCCAAAAGTCCCATTCCTGCCCCCAGTCCAAGGACACTTAAGGACAGCTGCTTCATGAAACTTCTCTCAGACTCTGATCTCACGTCCGGTTGGAGATAGTTTGTTTTGTTTTAGCTTTTGGATCTTTTTCAGAACTACCAAAATGAAACAATATCATAGTATCTCTTCTTTCCACAGGAAATTCCTATAGGTCTGAGACCAGCTTCCACACTGAGAGCCTTTTATTGTGTGAATCAACATTTTGTTAGAAATATGTCTAATGTGTAACAGCAGAAACATTCTCATATCTGCACTGGGTGCTCCTAGGAGTAAGCATATTTATTTCTTTCTAGGTATAAGTGAGACATTTTTCATAGTAGACAAGTGGATCAATAAAATACCATCTTGGAAGGTTTCTAAACAGTCATGTTATTACATGTCCAGGTATGCTAAAAATGGATTTAGGCTCTGAAAGTGCTAGCCCCACTGCTGGGTGCCTATAAAACCCCAAGTATGTGGGTCTGCAATAAAGTAGTGAAGAACTAGGCCCCCTTCCTTCATTTCCACCATAAAGGAAAAAAGGTCATCCAGGGGGATAGGAAAGTCAAGTCTGAAAACAAAACAAACTTGGCTGAAATCTTTATCGCTCATTTCCAACTTTTCCTCAGATTTTAGTAATTTCACTATTAGTCTCTTGGTCTTGGAGTTTTACTTTCCCTCCCCACCTGCCCACAGCACAGTAGGTGGCAAAACGTCATCTTAACTTAGGGTTCCACTTACACTTAGGTGGACAAAAAAGCATAAGGACTGTGATTCCTGTAAAAGGCATAAAGTTGAAGAACTAGAGCTAAGTCTCCTGAAAGTCTGCAATAATCACTATTTTTTACACTATAATTTCAGTCAGAATTTCAGAAAGAGGAGACATACCATATTTTCTGTCAGAAGTTGTAAATACTGGATCAAAACCTTACAGAAAATTTGGATCTCCCCCTGAAGTCACAGCACTAATCTGATACTAAACTGCATTACTTAAACGTGAAGCAGACTTACTTAGGACTCCTCCTGGGTGCCACTACTGAGTTAACCCACCTTCCAGCACAGGGCCTACTATGAAGTAATGGATCACCCCATCACCATGTGTAAGTAGCACGTAGTTACATGTTGCAAATGTACCAGACTAGAGCAATGCATATTTGAAACTGCTTTGTGAAAAAACATTATACCTGTTCTTTCATCCAAGCAGAACAAAAAACCCAAAACCCCAATCAAACAAGAACAAAACCCAAACTTATGACTCAGCTGATACTAGAGCTGAAAAACAAACAAAAAGAAAACCCCCCAAACCAGTAAAGTTTTTCCTTTTTATACTATTTTTTGCCTTGTTTCATTACAGAGTGACAACTACACCCCTTGCTCCCCCATTTTCATGGATTAGGCTTTGTGGACACGAAGGAAAGGTTACTTAAGTCATGTGAGCTCAGCGGCATGAAACAAATTGTTAAAGAGGCAAAACAAGCTTTTCAGTCTTAACTTTGATTTTGTGTAATGCATTGCTCACACTCAGCGAGCATGAAACAACATCCACCTGCACAGTTGCAAAAGTTTCAAAAGAAAGCAGTAAATTTGATTCACATTAAATCTCTTAACACTCCACAGAAAGCAGTGTCTACAGATGTGGTTATTACCAAGTATTTTAAACTTTCTGGCTATCAGTTTGCTCAAAATAATGTATAAGAAAACTTAAACAAAAGTAAGTTAGATGTACTTTAACACCATCTAGCTGATGATAATTAACATAACCATGGGATTTTCTGTCTTGGCAATGAGGGGGATGGCATCAAGGAAAGGCTGTAAATACTTTCCTATTCATTCCTTAAAAAGACCCTCTCCCCCACTTTCCCCCTAACAAAAGACTCAAGCATGCCTTAATTTATACATCTTTTGGATGCACAACAGCCCACGGGGAAAATGCAGCTGAAGCAGCATGTGGTAAATCTATTTGTTCCTTAGCTTTCTCTAGCATTTCTGACTGAAAAGCTTATACTATATTAGTGTTACATACCACCAGTTAGTTTAAATAAAACATATGCAGTTAAGTTTTTCATTGATCCTGCCACTTCAAAGGCAGTTTCCCCCCCTTTCTTTAAGAAAACAGCAGGAGAGGGAAAGCCCACAATCAAACCTGCCTGAGAATATGAACGAATGAGACTCTCTATTTGAAGATTCCTGTTGCTTCAAGCCCAGCTGAAAACAGCTGTTCTACAGTTCTCGTTCATCTTCCCAGTAGACAATGAAAAATGATTAATGAAATATTTGTTTTTATTACAGCTTTGTAGCAGTGCCATGCAATATGAAAGCAGGGCTATGTTTTGATGACAACATGCTATTTGGTACCACGAAAATCTGTATTTTGCTGGAGTCTGAACATCTGATTAATGCTTACAAGGTCACAGGCAGTGTTATCTTAAAAACACTAATTTCAGACGAGCAGGTGTTCATAAGCATCACACACCCTGACAGATCCCAGTAAGACAGAACCAAACAGGTAAAATCTGCTTCTATCTCAATTTGGGTTGTCTAGAAAGCAGTTTTGACAACCTAAACCTTAAACACGGAAACTGCTAACAAAAGTATTACATTACAAATTGCAATGCATGTTTCCTTGTAGAGAAAAAAAAACCCAAAACATCTCACACCTCTGCTGCAGGAGATATATAAATTTAGAATACTAGTCAAGGACTTTTCTGCTATCTGACCAAAATCCTATTTAAAGGAAAAACTACCACATACTTCCCCATTTTACACAGGGAACGTGGCTGATACTATGACAAGATCAACCAGATGCCTATAAGCAACGTGCAATTGATTCCATATCGTGGTCATGTCACTGATGAAGACAGGTCAACACCACTTAAATATATCAATTCAATCTGCTACCAATTACAATTTAACTAAGGTGTTCACATAACACCACGCACAGTGCATTTTCATAATGAAAACATTTACTAAAATACCCATATGGCAATAGCATGTTTTTCCAGTTCCTAGTCGAATGTGAAGAAACCCCAAGCCAAGCATTCTGTAAACTGATTAAGTTAATGCTACATCTAGAATAAATTGTTCACATCCAGTGTGTTGAAATAATCTTTTCCTTAATTGCAAACAAGTCTTAACCAGTACTTACCATTTGATGTCTTCTGTAGCTCTCCTTTCAATTGTTCAATTTCCTTCAACTTTTCATCAGTTGTTTCTGCTGACACTTTCTTTTTACTGATGTCTTTTTCACTCAAGGCCTATTAAAACACACAGTAACTACAATTAATTTTGTTTTCATTAGTCTGACACTAAAGACAAACAACCAGAGAATGTCAGCCTTGATCTTGCAAAGTGACAGGTTTTATCAAATGCCAACATGACACAGGCAGATACTCGGTCATTCTAGACAAAAACCCCTCCAAAACAGCAAAATAAAAAAAGGAAAAAAAAATGCTCTATGTTTTACATTGATAGTAATGGCATATATGTAATAGTATAGCATTATCGCCTGTGTTAGAGTACTTTGTATCTCTGCACCAAGCCCATACATTCTCTTCAGGTTATAAATGGCTTTTCCAGAAAATATACACCAGGACTGCAAGTGACAGAACATTGCCATGTTTGTGTACAACTTGTTCTAATAATTTATTCTGATCTAAATAATGTAATATATCACAAATCTCTTCTTGTAGGTTTGTAGCTACTTCTTCAATCTTCAGAATACCTCAATACCAGATTAGATTTCCACAGAAATCAAGAAAAAACTAGGAAAGGATTCAGGAAAAGCCATGTAAGTAGCAGACACGAGCAGTATACTCTTTGTACTCTGAAAGTGTTGGCACTACTATACTTATGCAGAATCTTCTCATTAAGGGAATTGCTACTGATGACTTGAAAGTTAAGGATTAGACTCCATAATTAGACCCTTGGCTCATACAGCCTCTATCACCCAACCAAACACCACCTCTGTTACAAAAATGGCAGAAGAAGTGGTAAATGCTTAATGGCAAAAAAGAAAAGCTGAACAACTGAGATGAACAACTGTTAGGTGAACTGGTGATATCAGAGCCTACTGGGCACAAGTGGAAGCAGAGGGGAAAGATTATAAACAGTTCTTTTCATTCTTCCTAAAGTAAAGACTGGTAAACAATCTTAAGAAAAGAGCTGAAGAAAACCTTCCAGAAACTATTTAACCAAAGAGCAGAGACTGCACTTGACTGTTGGTAACAAAACCATAGCCATTTTGTCATGAAATTGGCCACAGACTGCCTCCTTTACTTTTTCCTCACTTCTTTCTATTAATACACATTTTTTTCTGTAAACTTCTGTCTTTAAGTCCTGTGCTCCATGGAATCTCTGAACAGGAGATAGCGCAGACCTAGCACACTAGAGTAAACTCAGAGTATTTATACTTACAGCCGGCACCCTATATGCAACTGCTCTTGCCCCTCTCTGATAGTGGAATGAAGCTCTCTTGTAAATGAGCACAAATGCAGGGGCCAAGCCACAGAGGAACCTAAGTCACACTATCCCTATAAAGTTAAAATAGACCAATTCTGAACACTTTGCAACTCCAGCACAACAGAGGTTCAGCGACAGCATGCTGGCTGTACCTGTGGCTACGACTGCTTTGACAAACCATGCAATCAAACACACAAATAGAAACAGACAGGAATACAGTTTCCAGTCCCTGGCTATCGCTTACAAGTGGCTAGGAGAATGTGTTGCTAAGAGAATGTGAAAGCAGAACAAAAAGAGGACTTTTGGCCAAATCCCAACAGGCCAGAGAAGAAACAAAGTACCAGTAAAGAGAGAAATTCCATGGCTGAGGGAGGGAGTCTGGATCAGTTTGACAAAATACCAAATCCCAAGATTTTGGAATCATGTCATACTTGGCAAATACCTAATGCACACTCTAGTGATCCTTGTTTTACAGCACCTCTCAACCAGCTGGATTTTTTTTGCATCCCATCTAGTACTTTTCGTCCAGAATCTGTTCTCTTTGCCTGATGATTTATTACCCAAAAAAAAAAAATATACAGTGCTGGTAACCATAGACACTGCTCCAGACAAACTGGAAGGAAACCTGTACACACCTGCAGTGAATTTTGTTTTGACAATGTGCCAGACTGAAGAATGCTGTAGAAGTCTTCATACCCTGGATACCTGCACTCTAGCTTATGGTTCAATGTCTTCCAACAGAAGTCAGACTAACCAATTATGCAAAAAGATTTCATGCATTTATCTTTATTATCCTTGCTGATTTCCCTTCCTGCATACAACTGTATATTGAACCACAACAGACAAGTGATAGCATAATTTTCTCCATTCTTACATTTTTCATTAAAAAAACCCATATGAATGTTTTCATTTCATAAAAATAACAAACCTTTGGTCCATTGGTGCTTCTTGTAAGTGAAAGATTTTTGGTAATACCCTCATCAATACTATGGCAATGTCTTACTGGGAGAGGGAGGTATTAGGAAATTGGCTGACTCGCCATAAAAATAGATCCAAGCATACAAACTACACTAAATACTAGAGACCAATTTCACAAGTTAGACATTTCAGGACTGGAGCAAATCCTATTTAGGAGAAAGAGCCAGCACGAGAACAGCAATACTGTAGACTTTTCCATACCGGACTGCTAAACCCTGACCTAACCTAAACAGCCAAATGTTTAGGATAAACTGAATAAAACCAGTATCTCCCTTTACTATGCTATGATTAAATTCAGAGACGTATTTAAAGAATACATTACTACTTAAATTAAATTCTGTCTTTCCAGTATGAATTTCATCAATTTGGATTACTTTAGTTTTCTTTGTTAGTAAAACGCTACTGATATTTGTATTCAGTATTCTGAATTCTGTATTATAAGAACATTGTATTCTTTTTTCCACCAGAAGGAAAAAATGAACAAACGTTATTCAGTAGCAAACCATCCCCAGAGTATTTTATACTAATTACTTGCTGTATAAGAAAATAACTAAAAAAGCTCACAGATACCTCCTGCAGTCTTTCCTTCTCAGCCATGTATTTTTTGGCTGCTTCAGTAGCATCATTTACTTGTGCTTCCAGAGCCGCATGAGAGGCCATCTCTTTTGCCAACTGAGTAAGAAGGGTAACAGTACGTCTCAATACGCTGGTGAAGAAACACAGTGAACAGCACAGTAATTCACAGCAAAATTAGAAGAAAACCAAAACTAAACCAACCCCTTTTCTTTCTCTCTTTGCATCAGTTGTGAAAACAAAACCACAAGAGGACTGTTCGAGCATCTGATGGGAAATATCCAGGCTCATCGATTACAACTAACAGTAAGATAAGAGACTACAAAGATTTTTATCCATCAAAAATCTGATTTTTACCTGTCGTAGAACCTCCCTCCTCCCCCAAACCCACAGCCATCAAGGGATCAGAGACCTGCTTGCTTACGAGCTGAAATACTTTTACATGATCTAGTGTTTTAAATAGGATGCATCTCTGAATACAAGACCCAAGCAACACGTTATGGTAATGAATACAACACAAAAACCTGTAACTTTATAAAAGGCCTTACAAGAGTAAAATTAGCAACATAAGCATATTAATCTACAAAGTACTCTGTCAATACTGTATAAATCAGAACATACATGAATGTCAGGACTCACATGGCACCTCAAATTTAAGCTTTGTAAATACATTCCTTGATCTGATCTAGTGATTGCCTCTTTGCATCACTACTTTTGTTATTCATCTTGGAGTCCTGCAAAGCAGTATGTTGCTGAATCAAGGAAAGGCCAAAGCAAGACTATAATTCCTGTAATATAACTATATAGCTGCTCTTCAAAAGAAACTTGAAAATCCAAGTAATTGGCTTTTTCGTAACTGAAAGCATATTAATAGACCTTTTGACTTCCAAAGTAAGCCCTCTCCCCTGCTTTTCATCAAAGGCTCATTTTATTACTTTTTGTTTTAATAGAAAAGTTAAGGTCCCCATGTTGCTACTTTTCAAGTGTTAGCAGGTTTTACTATGGCTTATTAATTTATAGATACAGCAGTCAAGAGTCAGTAAAACATGATTACTGAAACAGAATCACAGATTCAGGTTGAAAGGGGCTTCCAGAGGTAATCCTGTCCAAGCTCCTGCCCAAAACTGGGACAGGCTGTGCAGATTGCTCAGAGGCTTGTCCAGTTGAGCTCCCACCATTTCCAATGATGGGAGAGAGTCCACCATCTTTCAGGGTCCTTGTTCCAGTTTTTGAACACACTTGGTAGTAGAAAAAGTACTTTTTTACTACAAGTCAGAATTTCCCAGGTTCCTGGCCGGTTGTCTCTTGTCATTCCAGTGTGGATCCCCTGAGAAGAGCTAACTCTATCTGCTCTACATCCTACCACTAGATAGCTATAAAAAGCAACAGGATCTCCCCTTCAGTATCCCTTCTGGCTGAAGGCAAGCTCTCTCATGCTTGCCTCACGGGTCTTAGTGTTTCAGCACCCAACCTTCTCAGTATCCCGCTGCAGTACTCCAGTATTTTGAGGAGTCAGAACTGGACACTGGTCCTGGAGCTGCAGCACCGCATGTGCCAGACCGAGGGGAATAACCACTTCTCCTGACCCAATGAATGCACTGTTGTTATTACAGCTCGATACACGATTGGCTGTCTACTAGGATCCCCAGGTCCTCTTCTGTAAAACTGCTTTCTACCCAGCCAGCCAGTCAGTCCCCAGCCTGGATTCGGTACATGGTTAACCTACAAGACGTAAGGTTTTGCATCTGCCTTTGTTTAACTTCAGGAGATTTCTGGCAGCTCATTTCTCCAACCTGTCTAGCTCCCTCTGAGTAGCAGCCCTGCCCTCCAAGGTATCAACCGCTCTGATTAGGTACTGGCTGCAACTGGCCCACATTTAATCCCATCATCCATGTTGTTAACAAGGACATTAAACACTGCTGAGCCCAGTACCAATCCCTGAGCAGCATCAGCTGAATTTGCATTACTATCATCCTTTGAGTCCAAAGACCCAGGGAATTTTCCACCCATTTCCTTCTCCACTTCTCCGGCCCACATCCCTCCACAGTTTGGCTATCAGGACACCACAACAGACTGTGTCAAAGGCCTTACTAAGGGCACACAACACCCACTGCTCTGCCTTTTATCCACACAGCCAGTCACCGCACTGCAGAAGGCAAAAGGGTTGATCCCCTCGGTAAATCCATGCTGGCTGTTCCAAGTTATTGTATCCTTTGTGCCCCTAGAAATGGCTTTGAGTAAGATTTGCTCCATAACCTTTCCAGAGAGGTAAGGCTGGTTAGTCTTCAGTTCCTTACATTCCGCTTTTTCTCCTTCTTGAACACAAGTGCAACGTTCACCTTTTTACAGCCACCAGGATCCTCCCCTGATTTCCACGATCTGTCAAAGATGACATAGTACAGCCTTGCAATGACATTGGCCAACTCCCTCTACATGCAAGGACACATCCCATCCTAGGATGCCACAGACTTATATATGACTAATCTGTTTAAGCACTCGCTAGCTGCACCTGTGGATCATGTTACATTCCCCACCGACTCTCCCAGAAGGCTCCGAGAACTGGGAGGCCAAACAGCAGACCTTACCAATAAGAAACAACGTAATGTAATGTTGATAATGAGACACACCACATCTCACTCTTCCAGATCCTTTGTCACTTGGCTCCCTGCCCCTAAGCAGTGGGCACATGATTTCTTTAGCTTTCCTTTCGTTTTCAGCCCTTCTCATCCTTCTCTGGTTCAGCACAGGGTAAGAGGGACAGACAGACAAACCCTCACAGGCTCTCCACATCTGCCAAGACAGCCAGTCAGATTAGCAGATGGGTGCCTCTCTCCTACCCCAGGGACAGTCTCTGGTGACTGTGACCCTCCTCCTTTCTGTGCACACGGGTGGTGGGTGAAGGCTTAGCTGGACCCAATACCTCCACTGACAGGAGGTCATTTTCCTCACCTGTACCAAATAACTTTTGTTGCATTGCCAGAAGTGACAAGCTTCCAGCCTCCTCCATTTTGGGAATCTCCCTCTACCACTCTTCTGGAATTCTCCTATTGGCTGGCGTGGTAAAATGAACCAAAACTGACCCAAAGAATGAACTAGGGGCAGCCAAGTACCCATTCATACCTACACGTGGTCTTAACTTGGTTGGGTGAGGGTAGTAGCAGTGTAGGATAATGCACACCAAGAAACACTTTTCCAGTCAGGTCAGACCTTCTCTGCCAGACAGTCTGTTTAATGGACAAACAAAATAGCACTACTGAGAAAAGTCCTTTGATCTAGCCACTACCGTAGGAGTATTTATTTCTTCTAAATTTTGGTGAAAGGCCAGTAGCCCAAAAAAGGCCTTAAGCAAACCTCTTCAAGAGCAGAACTTTTATCCACAGTAAAATCCATTAGGGCCACCTGACAAGTTTTCTTCCTTGAAAGCCAAGGGGGAGTAGGATCCTGGGGGACCAGCTTCCAACTGTTGGAGCAGCAATCACAAACATATGTGTACATATTTACTTAGCCTTTCTGAAGGAAGACAAAGCACATGATACATTCCTATCACTATTGTGCAAGACTACAGCTACCTTTGATTTTTCCTGCTCAAGTTTTACATGAATTTTTCCTTGACTCTTCTTTATATACAATGCTTCTCAATAATCAGCTAAGACAGCCATACATCACTCCAAGGGGTGTCCAATTAGTTCATGTTCTCCTTGCCCAGCTGAGAAGTTCTGCAGCTTTTTGTGGCTACTGTGAAGATTCACAGGTAGTCTTGGCTTCTACTGATGTGCAGCACAGAACCATCCTTTCTGTTACCCTGTTTTATTAGCTGTATTTAAACATCCTGAAAGGGATACTGCACTTAAGATTGTATCATAGTAGGCCAGTTGCCACAAAGTGCTTGATCTTAAGTAACATCTGAAACTTTCCTCAGAAGCCAGAAAATTATCTTACAGTTCTGAACTCGAAGCTTTAGACAAAGTGATTCAAGTCAGACTCCAGCTTTTCTTCTTAACACAGCAGGATGCAATAATGCCAGCTTGCAACATATTAAGATTATTTTAACAGTACTTCAGTTTTTGAGGGTTTTTTATTCCAGTTTTCAATGTTCAAAACAAATAAAACATAGGGCATAAGCTTCAGGAAGGAAATGAGTATTCCCTGAAGAAACTTCTGCAAAATGCTTGTTTTCTCAAGCATTCAAAATGTTTATTTCCATGTGTTGCTCACATATCCTTCTATTCTCCAAACATTTGTAAGATATTATTTTCCTTGATCCTACTTGCCTCATAGCCAACCTGCTCACTCCTAATTCCTTCATCTCTTTAAACTGGCCTTCCATTTTTTTATAGTTGCATTACTTGTGAGATAGTTCCTATAAGAAACGTGCTATGCGGAAATTGGAGAAGTGTTATACTTACAGCCAAAGAAATAAAGTAAAACCTGAGAGATAGAGGTTTCTTTGCGATCGGAAGAGTTTCATCTGAATATGATCAAAGGCGTTGCTATTGACATTTACAGCCTTTTCAATCATATGCGTGACAGAGTACTTCCTCACTTCTCTAACAGCATCTGCAAACAAAAACAGTTTGTTCATATTCACATCTGTTGATATGCATGTCTGACAAATGAGACACAGTACTAAAAATATGTATTTGGACTTTCTGCTCAGCAAACAGGCATAGGACAAATTCTGACATCGCTTATGTTACCCAAGCATTTTAAAGATAGGTGCTGATAAATCACTGAAGTGATAACATATTTCCAGAGATACACCAAACCACTGCCCAAAACATGTTTTAACAGTCACTTGCAAAACTTGCACCCAGCCACCAGGGATCAGGCAAAAGCAACACACTCTAAAAATGTTATTTGAGACCCTACAGACAGTGTCAAAATGTCACTGCTGACAACTTCATTAAAATCCAGCGGACAAACAGTGAGAAAACAGAAAGAGAAGGGGAAAAAGAAGAGAAGCCTTCTGAAGTATGTCTCATATGTAATATTAAATAAGCATGTGTTTTTATGTTTGAATGAGAGGGAAAAAAATATTTTTGTAACATCCATCACAGTAGTAACACTGTGTTGAACAGGAACAGAACAGAGGGAGTAAGCTACACCTCCGCTTTCATCTGCCTTTCAGCTTCCTTTCATCCATCATATACTCCTGATAATTCTGCAGAAGGGTCAATACACTGCCGACACTTTTCAAAGGCCAAAATAATTAATTAGGACTTACATCCACGTAAGAACAAAACCTAAGCCATTCATATTACAGTCTGTACACTTAAGGTCATCATACATACTTAAGGCCAATAGAGCACCTACAGTATCTTACAGTACATCAACAAAAATACACATTTCATGACACATCAGTTCTTGCAGACTATTTTGGCCAAGTAATATTAAATTGATGCTGCATTTATGTAAGCACACAAAATCAACTCCAAAGAAAAGCACATGTGAAAAACATCATTTATGACTGTCTCTTTTAGATTCTGAAGTGAAACTTTAAACAGTGCAATGGAGACTAAGACCAAATGAGAGTCCATACCCCTTTGCTATAGGAAGATTCTAGGCCTGCAGTAACCTATCATCTTATGCTATGGGGCAAGCATCTCACCACTGCTTTGCTTTAGCCCAAATCCATCTTTCTGCAAAATCAATGACTATCACCAACTCAAAAGCAAACTCCGGTCAAAGTTTTCAATAGAAGTTCAAGAGAGTAAATGAAATCCATAATTTCTTAATCTTAAGCCATTTACTGAAGGACCTACTTCTATGGAGAATACTAAAGATAATCTACAACCCCCCCTTTATTTGCATTTCCAGTACTTTTTGAATATTAAGAATACAGTACTGCAGTCTAGTCTGACTTTGCTATGTATGCAATGCATCTCTACGTTTCTCTCAACAGACAATAAAACCACACATTTTTTCTTTATATTTAAAGTAGCTTGGATTTACCTAACATTTTCATTGTAAAACGCTGGAAACACTTGTCTCCTATCCATGGAGGAGAACTATGTCAGTGAAACGTAGAACTGTTTTCATCACCAAAATATGGAAGATGCTTACCACACAAAGCAGTCAGGTCAGACCTTAAATGAAATCAGTCAGCCATATGGTCATCACTCAAGCTCCAGTTTCACTAAAGCTTTACTCCTGTGTGATAGACCTTAGCATCTACTCGTAACAAATGCAGCCAACAGCTGTTTTTTATCTGTGCTGAGCACAAGTGCTTAAATAGCGCAGTGCTTTGATACATTCTTCTGGTCTTCTATTTCAACAACAACCAAGAGAAAGAGTGCCATCTACTGCATATTGCACAGCTCAGCCAAATTCTGGCATCAAACATTTGCAGTTCATTTATTTGCATGAGGAAGTGAAAGCAGCAGCCTAGACCAAGCTCCAATTTTCCTCCTCATTCACTACCATATTACTCTTGCATTTGGGTTTCCAACACGGATGCAGTATAAGCCCTCTGCTCTTCCATTCTATTGTAGAACTTTTAAACAAATTAGCTGACTTAAATTAGGCTCAAATCCTTTCAATTAATCTACTACCATGAACTCCACACACGAGGTTCCCCCCCCCCCCCCCCCCATTTGTTAAGCAATTATTTAACACTTACCAAGAAACAAGATGATCAGTAAAACTATTATTGTAAGGAACATCTTGTTCCAAAAAACTGCCATTTTGCTCCACAGAGGAATCATAAAAACCTTCTGCCATCTGTAAAACAGCATTGTGTTATTCAAAAATAATTAAACACTAAAAGAAGAGCATAACAACCTCACAGAAGAGAGCCTTGTTATTGATAAGAGACTTACATAAGGTCTCTAAATAGCTGCTTTAATTGTAATATAACTTAGGTACACATAACTTTTCCAACAATCCAACTTGCTTGTCTCTTTGTTTGTTGTCAATACAGGCATAGACAGCTGGTTCAACTTGAAAACTTCTTGCATGACAGCAGGTACTTTCCAGATGTGTTTCATTTTAGCTTTTACTTTGGCTAGCATTACTTTGTGCTTGGTCCTGACTACAATAAATTTAGGGATAGAGTACAAACTGCAAAGTGCATTCCACCGTTTTTATTTCTATCCACTTATACCCCTTGGTGCCAAATAAAATGAAAACCCTCCACAAATTAAGATCATCTCTACCATCCTTCTTCAGAAGGCTTACCTTTCACACTGATGAGTCTGCATAATTATAAAGTACAAGGATTGTTATTATATTCCAACTTGCAAATGACAACAAAATATCAAGTCTTGTGTTCGTTATTTTGTTCAGGGTTACAAGCTCTTTCAAGAGCATAAATTTATTGGTTAGAGAAGAAACTTAAGAGGCCGATTGGTGGTGAAGACTTTTGTTGTTGCCTATTCGGTATTACTGCAGGAGGGTTCTGCAAGAACTCACATTTGCAGCACAAATGAAGAACATCTAATGTGCTCAAATGAACTGAAACCCACAAGATAAATCAGAGCACCTACTTGTCCTCTGTTGCAGGTTGGAATCAGTACTACTGCACAAATGAAGTAATACCTAGTTATGCCATTATGGATGTAACACAGGCATGCTAATCACCATCTGATTATATTAGGTAACATTTCCAACTTTTGTTAAGAGTATTTACATTTTCCAGAGACTGTTAAAATTTGTCCTTTAACAAAGCAGTTTCCAACCCTCTATGAACTTAATTATAATGTAGCATTATCTCCAATAGCCCCTTCTGGTTCTGCATCAGAAATAATTAAAAAGTTTTAGCACTGTATGTGCAAAACTCTCATTTAAGTCCTTCAGTATAATATGAATTCCTTATAGCAGAGAGTTATAGTCTGTATCAACCAAAAAGCATACTTTAGTTAAACCAAGCTACAACTCTAAGCTACAAAAAATGCCATCTTGCTAACTCTTTTAAACATGCAATTCTCCATGTTTCATACTGATCTCCACTTAAGAAGTGATACTCTGCTATACTGCAAAGTTATTTTCAGGCTAAAAATAAGATCTCTCTACATTTATTTTTCCTCAGCAAGTACTGACATTCACATTTATTAATGCTCTATTTCCTTTTGGTGACAGAAGTCACATAAATATAACCCTTCCAAGTTACAAATACTAGCCACCACTACAGATGTAGCACACTTGGTGGTAGAGTTCTGTCTTTTTGCATACTTGCATTTTCATATTGTCAGTTTACTTGTTCCCCAGGAGCTTAAAAAGCTTGGTAGCAAATTCAAAAAGGAGCGCATTATCCAAATAATGTACACACACACAAGAGGCAAACAATCCATTTGAAGACTGACAAGCAAGTAAATCAAAACTTTAAAGAACAGCAGTTTCACATCGGTTTTTAATCACACATGCTTTACCGTTCTGACAGAACCAGCTCCCAGGCCACCAAGATGCACAAGGCAGAACTGCTGCCCTCTGGTACTGTCACAGCAGCTAAATCTAATGTTTAACCCCACACGTTTCCTGCAACAGTTTTGTTAAGAAGATAATTGCACATCACGTAAAGGATAAAGCTATTTTGCTCTTTCAGAAACCACTCTTCAAAGGAATAGCCGAATGCTACAAGCCAAGCACAAAAATCTATCCTTTGTATATAATGAAAAGCACTGTTTGTAACGTTTGAATAAATTTTGGTAACACTGCATGTTATGAATTTTCTTTTCAGCCACAACTGGATTCAAGCCCTGTTTACATCATAGGTGAAACCCATTTCAATACTCCCAATGTCTCCCTGCATGTGTCATCAGCCTGCAGAAATTCTTGCAGCTAGTTTCCTCACATAAGCCATTAATAGCCTCATGATTACAACTCCCATAATACCTCTCCCTTCTTACATACAGTTGCATTTTTGATTACAAAGCAAAAGAAAATATGAGAACTCCATAATCTATGTTGAAATGCTGAAATCAAGCCGGCTTATAAAAATCAGAGGCTAAATTAGACTTTTAGAAGTTTCAATTTCTGAGGTTGAGGAAACTTAGCTAATCATGGCTATCAGCTCTGGAGGATCCAGCCACTTTAAAGACTCTCCCACAGGTTTCACTAGTGAAATTCAGACTCTACACAAAGCAAGTTCTTGTACCTTAAGATACTAGAGTAAAAGCTGCATTCTTCATTCTAAACATATATGAAGATGCAGAAAGCAAACGTAACAATTTTTACACAACACTGAGACAGTGGATTATTTTTTTTTTAAACCTTTAAGGTTTAATCCTACTTGGGGTTTTCTGGGTGCGGGGTTTTTAAAATTTATTTAAATTAGTGATATTCTGGAAAGAAATTGTAACTGTTTCTCTTGCTTCCTGTAGAGAAGCTAGCTTTCTTTAAATAACATTACCATATTTGAAGAGCTACTCACAGGAAACAATCTTAAGATAACGCTGTAAGTCAGGCCTTTGCACACAAGAAGAGTTATCTAACATTTTGTTTCTTTCCCTTACTAAGGGTCTTTATTTTGCAGGAATGACTTATTTTTCTTCATGTTCCTGCTGTGTCCCATAAGTATTATTATTTTGTAAGCCTATGTATGTTCGTACAGGCCTTCAGAGTCCTGAACCTCTTGCACCATGCTGAAGCACGCTTTTTAAACAAACGACCGCAGATTTCCTACAGCCCTGCCGGGGGCTGCGTGCGGCCAGCTTCCCGCCCCGGGAGCCCCCCTCAGCTCAGCACCCACAGTGCCCGGCGTACACCAAAACTCCTCACAAACTCGTCGAACAGCTCCTGGAAAAGCCGCACCGTCCTCTCGTTTCTTACCGAGCTTGAGGCCGCGATGCCAGGTGCCCTCCCGAACGGCAGCTACGCCAAAGCCCCCGAGCGGAGACGCCGCCCTGGCTGGAAGGAAGCAACGGGGCTCGCCCTGGGAGCCCGGCTGCTGCTCGGATGAATCAGCAGCAGGCAGAAAACAAACATAAAGCTACGAGTCTTGACACTGCTGATGCTCAAGCCCCCAACAGCATTCCTCCATTAGTTCACAGCTACTTGAAGATGCAGCAAAGCTCCGTGTTTATAAAAACAAAAGCGTAAAATAAACCCAAAGCGGCTGTCAGACCGAGCTGGGGGTGTCCAGCACGCTGAAGTCCTACCTCAGCGGAGAAATGAACGGCAGGCAGAGCACGAGAAGCACTCCTATTTCACCGTACAGGAAGGCAGCAACCGCCGTCCACTGGAAAGTCATCGCCTCGGCAGGCCTGCGGGGGGGAGCGGCTCAGCGGGCCCGCCGCACCGCGCCCGGGCTACCTCCCACCGGGCCGCGGGGTCCCAAGGAAAGCAGTTCCCAGTAACTCAACCGCGGGGCGGGGGGCGTCCCACCGCACCGGCTTCCCCTCCCGAACCATCCCATCTGCCGGGGAAGGGAAGGGGTGGACCGGGACCCTCACCGCAGCGCCAGGCTCGGCGGGCAGGGCCGGGCCCGCCGGCGGCAGCCCCCCGTGAGGAGACCGCAGCCCCGCCTGTGCCGCGGCCCGAGCCTGACGCCCTCCCGCCACCACGGCTCCCGCCCCCACGCGCTTCCCGCCGCCCCCGCTCCCCTCGGCGCAGCCGGAGAGGCCTGGGCCGCCCCGGGCCCGGCCCGTTCCCCCTCACGGCCGCCCGGCCTTCGCAACCTCCTCGGCGCTGGCGCCCTGGTGAGCCTGATGGCGGCGAGCCGCTCTCGGAGGGGCGGGGAGCGGGGCCTCGCCCGGCAGAGCGGCCCGACAGCTGGGAGGAAGGAAGCTGCTCCTTCCCGCCGGCGCGGCAGCTCGGCCGATGTGCGCCGGCCCGGGACTGAGTCACACGGCGGGGGCGGGCCGGGGGCGGTCGCTGTCCCGGCGGGGCACGGTGCGATTAGGACCCGGGGGAGGGTCGGGTCCTCTGGGCCCACCCCGGTGGAGCTGGGGGCTCCCCGCCGGCCTCCCCTAGCTCCAGAGGCTCTGCCCGGCTACCGCCCCGGCTTCCCGGGCCCTGGCGGGGTGCCCGGGGGGAGACACGCAGCAGCGGCTGCGGAGGGGGCCGGTGTGGGGCAGCTGGAAAGCCGAGCCTGACGATGGGCGTGAATTTGCTAGGGGACCACACCGCTGCTGGAAAACGCAGGGATCTACACGCTGAGGAAGGTTAAAATTAGTATCTTTTTCACATTTAGGGGGAACGGTTGTAAGCGTTTTGCTGCGGGATCTCACTGTGATCGTCCCACCACCCCGCAAGTCAAGCTTACTCAGTCGGGACCTCAGCTCTGCTCTCTGGTGCACTCATTAGTTTCTGAAGTTCAGTTAAAAAATACTGTGTCTTGTCCGTCCATCCCCCACATGCATTATATTACCTGAACAATATTAAGACCCTGCACATCGCTCAAAGAAAATAGGCCTAATATTCATAAAGACAGCACAAATAACAACCAAACAACAGCCTCAAAGGCTGTCAAACGAGCCTGTTTGGACCTCATGAATAAAACAATATTCCCTCAGAAAATCCTGTTCTGTTCTACTGTTCTCTTTGATGCTTCTTATCAGCCTAGTGAGGCCCCGAGCACGTCCTTGGTACCCATTTCCCTGTTGCCCATCTCTTTTGCCAGCTTTGTAACTCCCCTTCTTTGCCCCTGCATAACCCTCCCCTAACAGCTTCTGCCCGTTGTTCCTAGCTTTGCTCTATCAGCACCCACATCCAGTATTTCTGATACCATCGCTTGGGCAGTCTTGGCCTCACATGGTGTCGCTGAGGTAGTGATAACATTCCTGGGCACGCTTGGCCTTGCAAGTGTCTAGTTCCAAAAGGACCTTCAAAACTACTCTCCAGTTATCAGTGTAGTTCAGTTGTTTTTCACCTAACTCCCCCTTTAACCACTAGTGAAATCCAGCCACCCCTCCCAGCGCTATCTGCAGCTTGTACCAGCTTCTCACGCTGTTTGTTACATGTCATGTTCAGTGATCTCACGTGTCATATCCAGGAGTCTTCCAACCCTGTTCAGTTAGCCCATGCCAGGGCCCACTCAGCAGCTTGCTGACGTGCCTGCAGTCCTAACAAATCCTGAGGTGCTGCTGGTGGAAGAGGTTACCTTGTCCTAACTGGGCATCACCAGCCCTCCTGACACAACTACTTGCTTTTGGGAATTCTGCCCCAATTAGTTTGCATCAAAATGAGACAGATTAAATGCTGTGAATAGTTAGTTGTTCTTTGTTACTCTAATCCTTTGGAAATGAGTGGGGTAGGAAGTCCTTGCATAAGCAGTTTTGAGCAGAGTTTGCAGCTGCTTACAATCTGAAACTGTTTACACTTAAAATTTCCCAGGTCTGTGGCCTGGGGATGGAGCCATCATGTTAACATTTTTCTAGCTGCTGCCGAGCAATGTCTGGATGAAAGGTTACATCCCAAATAATTGTTTATGCATACCAAATATCGGCGAGTGATGCAACCAGCCATTTCAATCCAATCTACACAGTGGAAACAGCCTGGGTATAAAGAAGTATTTCTAACATGTTTTCATAAACATATTTAATCAGAAGCATAGACAAAACATAACTTTTTAGTATGTCCTGTTTATTACATTTTAGCTGTTGGCCTAGAGCCATACTACTTTACTGAAGCTGTTAAAATGTTAAGCACTTTCTCTCCTTTAATTCCAGAGCAGTTTCCATTTCTGAGCTGCTTACTCACCTCTCACTAGCACTGTAAGTTGCTCTCCCAGTAGCCTAACTTCATACCGATAGGACTATATTTGTACATCCCTGTTGCCAGAGTCTCAGTCTGCTTTTTCACTTCAATGGCTTCATAAGATCTCAGGCTCACTCTCGGTGACTGCTGTGCGCTTTCACTGCAGCTGATGTGTATACCCCCCCCGAGCTGGAATGAGATCCAAGGAACAGAGAGAAGCCTGCAAATACCTGAGACCTGCCTTCTCCTGTTGAGTGTACTCTGCCAGTCCAGGTATTCTAACTGAAATTGTAGAAGTCTGGGTTGTTGATCTAAGACTGCCTATCTTACCGTGTGATAAATACAACACCATACGATATATATAATGGCTGGCTGCTTCAGGAAATAACCTTATGAACCTTAAAATATTAGATAAAAAAAACCCCTTCCTTTCCCACCACTAAGGTGACAAAGTATTCAGAAATAGAAATATGAAATGCCTGTGTATTAGCAGCTGGTTAGAGGACAGAAATCCAATGAATTCTCTGCTTAAACAAAGGCAAAGAGAAAGTTCAAACTTGTTCCATTCTAGTTTGGCTTATATGACAGCTGTCTCATCATCACACATTTGCCCAACCATCAACCCAAGACAGAGAAGAGACCTAAGAAACAACAGTAGGGAACAGAGAAAATGAGATTGTTCGGGCTGCATGAGGGAGTGGGAGTTACTGCAGCAGGGTAAAAATTGCAAGGAAACACAGGGATTATGAGAACACGGCATTGCTGCGCAGGGTGGCTTAACATAGGGAGCTGGATCGATTACAGGAGGCAAAGGACCTAAAATAGGAAACAAAGCTTTGTATCTTATGATACTTGCAGAATCACTATTTTAAAAGTTGAAAATTAGAAAATAGAAAGAGTACCTGGTGATGTTACAAGTAACATACACAGGGAAGGACTTTATCTAGCTGCTTTAATGAGAATTTTCCCATATTCAAATGGTTTATAATGAGAAATATGACCATATTCTAAAACAACACTGGGAGTTAACTAACTCCTATCTTTGGTAATTTATGTGTATTTGAAAAGTATGGTTGTTCAGAGTATGGCTCTAAGACTCCAATTTTCCAGTTTATTCTATGTCAACACAGTGAAGTGTGTTCAGATGCATGCAAAATTCACAAGGGAAGAAGGCATACAATTAATTTCACCCTCAAAAAGGGATGATAAGCTTCCATTGACTTTTATGATGCATAATTGGCCAGATCAAGTGCTCTTTAATTACTAGTGATACTAACAGCAACCTAGGCCTTCTACTTCAGGCAGAAATCTCTGATTGATCTCACACAGGCATAACCAACTGCTGCCTTCAAAACCATCAAGTATTCAGTTCCTAAATAGGTCAAGGTATTTCAAGCCCTCTAAAATTCAATGTCCACACTATTACACACACACACAAAAAAAAGTGCCTTGTGTTTGTGTTACTCGATTATAATAACTTTTTCTTCTCTGCTCTTTGTGGCTAATGGGACAGTTCACAGCAAATAATAGTTGCTTGGCAAGTCATAAAAATCTTAAGAAAATGTTAACACAGGGCTTAGTTAATACTTTGAAGAATCCCTTCTACAACTCAGTTGTATAGTTTTAGTTTTAATTTTGATGCAGGAAGCTGGAGGCATTTTCAGAACTGAGGAGAATTGAGTATTGTGCTATAGTTGGATAACTTGAGACTGAAAATTCGGTAGTACGATATATAATGTCATGCAGTTGGGAAATAAGAACTTTTGCTGTAGAATGTGAAGCTCATAAAATACATGATGAATATTAGCTGAGGAAAAGTTAGGCATCAGAAAGAGAAGTATGAACTGCAGAAGACATTGCTGGGCTTTTACGTGGAATGCTATACATGATTCTGCTCATCCAATGTAAAGAAAACATAACGATACAGAAGAGTGAAAAAATAGTTGTCTGAAGGAATGGAGAACCTAATGCAGCAGAAAAGGTTGTAGAGATTGTCTCAATGAGCCTTGGATAGTAAAGCACGTCTGCAGTCTTCCATTTGTTAACACATGAGGAAGGTGACCAAAATCAGAAGTTAAATAACTGCTGTCTTAAGTAGTGAACTAGACTTGATGACTTAGGCCATGCCTTTCAAACTGTTGTCCATATGCCTAAATCAGACATATTCACTACGAAAATTAATCAAGTCTTTTATGCCTTTGCATTGAAAAAATATATAGGGAGAATTTAGATACCTAAACTATTCTAAGATTTGGGGACCAGCATCAAAAGCAACCTCGCCTCCTCCAGGGTGTTAAACTTTATAGTGTAATAAAAAAAAAATTAAAACTGTTTACAAAACCAAGTAATTTATTTACAAAATTTAGAACTATTCACTTGTATATTCATAGATGTATCAGAGTCAGAAAACTAAGCAATTTCTGGTATGAATTTCTGTGTAAACATATAAAGAAAACAAATTATTTGATTACAAATAATTGTACTGCACGATTTGTGAAATTTCCCTTGCAGAACAAATGCAGCTGGTGTGTAATGTTATTATCTTGTTCTAATTTTCACTATTTCCCTCCTATACAAAGACTCAAAGCCATGTGGCTGTCATGCTTTGATAAGCAACATGCCAGCAGGCAGAAAGGACTGCAAAAGCCTCACCGAGAGAATCTGTCAGCTTTTCTTTGACCTATAAAGTTCTGTTTTGGTAGATGATGGGGCTTTAATCTTTTATAGAATTATTATACAGTAGATAAACAAAACTGAATTTAGTTAAATTGAATTTTCAAGGCTTGTACTTTAGATTCAGCTAAGTTTGAACTTAAAAGTATCTCTTCATTTTACTCTTTCCTTCTTTCCATCATCCTTTATCTATTCTAGGTTTCTTTCACTATAAGAGGTGTGGAATTTTTGTGAGTTTTAAGTAAGTCTAGAAAGTTTTAGTCTGCAAAAGGAACATCTAATTTAAAAGACCATACTATACTGGGCTTCAAGGCCTCACAGTCTTTAAACCTGAAAAACCTACTCAAATTTAAAAGTACAGCTTACGTCAGTTAAAGCAAATACTCCTATAATTGCTCCCTTTGTATTCTTTTGGTCTGAAATTCTTGGTATTATTTATGAGTAGTTCTTCTGACTTTAGGACGTTTCACTTAAGAAAGGCCCCAGTTTTGCAAACATATTGCTCTAAGCAATTGCCTGGTGAAAGAATAAATTAAATTACCAGAGTCTTACAATGACCAATTCTCTGTGTACTCGTGCATCGTAAATAGAATTCCACATTTGTAGAATTGAGTATTTTCTGGAATGAAAAATGCTGACATAAAAATACTAAACAACTGCAGTATCACCCTGATCATAATGTTATGCTGTGTTGAAAACACTTATGCAATATATTAACGTGACTAAAAAGTAGGAAGGAACCCAATTAAAACTTTAACAGTGTACTGACAATTGCAAAATAATAGTTTACACAGAACTAAAATAATTTCAGTTATCACACACCATAATGGTCATTCAGATAATCTAGTACGGCTGAGGTACTTGATAAAACATTAAAAACTTTTTTTTCTTGTTTTGAAGTTATCCGTTCCATCATGTACATTAAGTGGTGGTGAAAACATGTAAAAGGAGTTCCATGCTCAAGAGCAATGTCAACCCAGTCCTGAATGCACTTCAAAGGTGTCTCTTCATAGCCTGCAAACATAGCTGGATTTGCTAAGAGTCCTCTAGCCACCATTATACCTTCAAATGGGAAATTAAAGCAGTAAGTTACATTATAGTTTAAATTTTACATTAAATCCTCATGTAGATTTTGTACAGCACCCCTTAGTACAAACACTCAAAGCTTACAGACAAGTAAAGGGAGAACATGGGTATTATAGCTGTATCAGAGAAATCCATTTAACAATCCAGACCTCAGAGTACCTACAACACCTGTCAACACATTCCACTTGATGACATATTCTTCTAGAAATTTTGAAACAAAACACAGTACACAGAAGTCTTTCTTCCCTACTTTTGAAACTGTAATTCAGTAGTATTGTTTTCATTTGCTACATACATACAAGGCTGCCTTTTTAACATAAAATTACAATGGAAAAACACAAGAGTAGCAATACACTATATTTATTTATTTTTAGTGCAACTCAGCTGATTCACTGACCTAGAATCCTTCCAATAAAGAGCTCAATGTCTCAATTATATACATTTCAGGGCTCTTGATCTGCAGTAAATCTTTCTGAACAAGCCAGTGTATTTGTAACTGTAATCTCAAACTGTCAGATAAACCCATACAAGTTCTATTGCAATTTTGCTGTGATTAAGGGATTCTGTTTTCCTGCACTGCCAACATATAATCTATCACACTTAGTCTTTTCTTAAAAAATAGGATGATCAAAAATGAAAAATTTCTTTTACTATTGTAGATGGCAGAAAAAACCTAACACTTCATATTTTTGCTACTGAAGATGGTCAGCTGGGCTATGAGGACGTTCTTTTCTG
Organism: Falco punctatus; assembly: GCF_963210335.1. Lineage (NCBI taxonomy): Eukaryota > Metazoa > Chordata > Aves > Falconiformes > Falconidae > Falco > Falco punctatus. The sequence goes on from NC_137585.1 coordinate 91,688,067, forward strand.
TTATGTATTTCCTTCCTGCTTTGTATTTGGGGGGAAAGTCACTGCAGCAGCATGGCAGTTCAGTTCAACTGATTTTTGTTGTTGCTATTAAGCACCAATAGTATGTCAAAAGAAACCTAGCACACGAACTTTTCCTTATGATACTAGCTATTGTTCTCTGTCCTGTTGTTCTCTAGCTGTAAGATCCAAAGTGTGTAGATACAGATCACGTCTTCAAAACATACACTGAACTTCCATATTGTCTTGAAACCATAGAGAGTTGCAGGAATCCATTGTGACTAAATAACTGCAGGGAAATCCTGCAAAAAATCCCCAAATTTTACCACTGAAGTGTAAGACAAGGTAAATACATACAGACATGACAGTGCAAGGCCTCACTGCGACCTTGAAGTCAACCATCTTAACTATTAAGTATCTGGCTTAATAATATTCCTTTTTTCTGCCATATTCTTACTATAAGCAATCTGGTCCCATGTGCAGGAAGTAGAGATTTCCAAGTGGAAGTTTATGGTTCTTTAAAAGATGATCAGCTCCATAAAGACATGGAATGAATGTCTGAAGGTCCCCCTGTACTCTGCTACTGAGATAGCATAATTAAGCAAAGAGCTTTTGTAATTTGCCTCGGAAATTGTTAATTGTGGCTTTGAATAACACTGCTCTAGTCCTCTGATGATTACAAGTGATTCCGTTTATAAGTTTATAAGGCATCTAAAATATGCTCTTTCATTTGTCTCCTCAAAGAGTAAAAAGCACTCAAATCATGTCCTACTCACAGCCAAAGTACTTTGAAAACTGATTTGTAAGTTTACTTAGAAAATAGAGTACATTTAATCTTACCATCTGCTCCTGTCAAGTGATGAACATTTTCAGCATCCTTTAAAGTTTTAATGTCTCCGTTAGCCACAATAGGTATAGACATGCTTTGTTTAATTATTTTAATTGCTTCATAATGTACAGGCTGATGTCTTTCTTCTACACTTCTTCCATGTACTGTAATCCAGGAAACTCCAGTTGCTTCAGCTTTCTGACACAGGTCAACTGTTCTTTTTAAGTCCTCATGGATCCTGAAATTCCAAGGAATGAAAACATTAGATAATAAGTTACCTGAACTGTATAAGAAGCCCTCCTCCATAAGGGGGAGTTACCACAGATTTGTATAAGGAACAGTAGAAATAAAGAAAATATTACTGTTGGAAGATAAAAGATTTTTTTTTTAAATAAAGACATGGATTTAATGTATAGAAACCAATATTTAATTTAGCACTTCCCAATTATGTCACATCTCTGAAATATACATGGTAAATTTTATAGCAAGATGCTATAGAATTTGAGCAAGAGTGCCCTAAGGATTCTAAAATAAACATCATTATTTTGCATGTTTTGTGAAAAAAACCCTGATTTGTAGCAGTTCCCCTTTTATGAAGGATTGCAAACTGAGTTGAAACTTAACTGACAAATACACAAAAGCCACACGGGATATGTGTATAAATAGTGGATGAAATGGTACAAAGCAATGCAAAGCGATGGTTTACAGAAGTTTAGAAAGTGATGAAGGGAAGCAGGATGTGCTCCTTACAGCAGCTGTGGGGACTAGTTTTCAGTTCTGTTACCCTACCCTTTATAGCCAACAGCAACTGTGGCTCTGGCCTCAAAACAGCTCATAAAGTAAACCCTTGTGATGATACAGACTATGCATTGATTTCCTTTTATGCAACCCTAAACCTTTTAACTTGTACTTTCATGTCATTTGGATTACAAAAATTTCTAGCATCCATTAAGTTATGTGGGTAAGTAGTCAAAGGCTGTGCTGGTTCTACTATCTAAGGTTGGGACTACTTTCCCCAGATACTCTTTCACCATCTGAGGTCAAAAAATCTCAGCATTCTTCACATGTAAGGAAATTATTATAATGTGTAATATTACACCATCAGAATTACATATACTAAAGTACGGTGTAACTATCATACTAACATGTTTCTTTAAAAAAAATCAAAAGAATTCTTCCATGTACCACAAACAGCACTTAAGTTAGACCTACCTTATTTTAATAGATACTGAAAATCTAGGGTTGTCGATCTGATTCCGTACGTGTCTCACCATATCTCGAACAAGCTCTGGTTTATTTATTAAGCAAGCACCATAACCTTCTGCCATCGCCCACCTTTAAAAGAAGAACATTTTTATTCTATATTTGAAACAATGCAGACCAATTTCAGTTAAATACATCAGTTTATTTCCTTAGGACCTTCAAAATGTGTGGCTGAGTAAACAAGAGAGAGTACTGGCTGTAGATCAATGATTGTTTGCAGTTTGACACCAGCTCTTAGATCCTGATTCAGTCTCCATTGTGCTGTTAGAACTCTGGACAAGTTTCTAATCTCTTCCAGTTCAATTTTCTGTCCACAAAATGGACTGGCAAGGAAGATAAATTAACATTTAATCAAATTACACATAAAATAGTTTGATGATTCTGCTTCCATTGGGTCATAGATTTCTTCTGAAGAGAAAATGACTTTGGATTGGAAAGGAAGATTTTTGAAGTGCAAGTAAGGATATGATTTCAGTAATACTCTGTTTTCTCTCAACTGCAAAACACTTTATTTTGATTGGCAGGAAATAACCTTTGCTTCCATTTAGCAGCAGTTTTTTTCTTAAACAATTTTTCTTATAAATGCAGATTAAGTATATAAAGTTTTGTTATCTGAAACTAGCATGCACAAGAAACAAAGGATTCAAATGCAAGAGTATCTTTTTGGCCTAAAAGGAACGTAGGAGTTGGCGTATTTAACTGTAGTTAGCATAGAAAAAAACCTACACTTCCATTCTGAAATCTCAGATGTCTCCAGAAAAGAGTTTTCTCAAATACTGTAACTTTAAGTCAAGACAACCTAATTAGGATAGACAAATGAAGTATTTGCACTGTAATATTATCTTTTGCTTTCCTACATTTATTTTTGAGGTCTTCACTTAGAAGAAGACTGCCTGACAAGCCTGTAATAAATGGTTCTCAGTTGAACCAGTTAGCAGGAATCTTCATTTGTGCATTACTGTTTCACTGTCAAGACAAAATCTTTATCAATTTAAGTGAGAAGTAGATCACTAATTCACTGTACTTATAAACCTAATAAAAGATGGAAGAAATTCTTTTCAACACTTCCTGAATAATATAATACGTATAATTACATTTTAGAGACTATCCTTCTCTTGCAGAAATCTGAGACATCAGTGGCTTGCCTCATTATTTTGGGAATTGCCACATCATTTCTCAAAACCCTCTCCAAATTATTTTCAACAAGCTCTTCTGGGTAATGCATATTTAACAGCTGTTGAGAAGGGATGGCCACTTCACTTCTAAGCCAACATGCAGTATCACAGAAATTAAAGGCAAGTTGGCAAATACACCTGGTTTTCCCAGTCTCACCATGGTGACAGGCATCTCAGAACATTCAGAACAGTGTCTTGCCACACAGACGTTTCTGACAGGTTAAAAAGCTATTTCTCTCTTGATGTCTATTTTTAAATTAAGACAGCAATTACTATGAAAATGAAGATCAATATTGTTTAATCTCAAATTACTTCATCATATTTACCCAGCTTTTTCAAAACTTTACCTCTGAGGACAGCCACAGTTTAGGTCTATTCCATCTGCAAAAGGACATACGATACGGGCAGCATCACACAAAACCTGTGCTTCTTTAGCAGCAAACTGAACAATCAATGGATGATCACCTAGCCAATGAAAAGACATTTAGAGATTTTAAATCCCCTAGAAAATAAAAAGAAGAAATTCTAAATTTTGAATGCTTTTCATATATTGAAAGGCTGTCTGGCCATGGCCCTGGGCAACCAGCTCTAGGCAACCCTGCTCGAGCAGGCGAGCTGGATAACGTGATCTACAGAGTTTCTTCCAAACTTGACTATTTTGTGATTGCAAGCCCTAAATCACAAATAAAGGTAGCTGACCAGTGTTTACTAAACGAGTATGCCTATCAAGAGAGGTGGGAATTCAGAGGTGGGAATTCAGACAAACATACGTGTCCTAGATGGTTGCTGGGTCAACATATACTTTTTCTGACTGAAATTGGTCAGGTGCTTATCTTTCACAAAGATGATATATGAAACTATGTATTCTCTATTTTTGTACAGCCTTCATGCTTCCGCTCCTAGCCTGCCTGCTCTTACCTGCATGCTGCCCCTTTGCTGTGCTGACACGGCTGTCTGTCTTGCCTGGTGGGAAATCTGCTTACAGAACCAACTGTTCAGAAATGAGCTAAAAAACCCACAACGTTTGCCCTTCCTTATCACAGCCCATCTTTTTCCTCTTCTGTGCCACCATGGCTGGTTTTTATCTACAATGTGATATGCTGAGTTGGCATGAGAACACACAGGCAGAGGCAGCTTTGTCTCAAGTGGGAAACCAAAGTGTCAGTGCTCCTCGACATGGGTCTGCTGAACTACTTGTGATTTACTAAGCCCCTGCAGAGAGCCAGATGGTCATATGGAACATGCTCTCCTCTTTTACAGCTATTGCATTACATCAAAGGCATCTAAAAATACCCGAAACAGTCTTAGCACTCACTTTCCTTATAAACAATTGCTGCAGTTAAGAGAAAGGGTGGTAACTGAGCACTGATGGAAAAAGATGATCCAAAAAATGCACAAAGTAGGTGCACTTCTGGTACTGAAAAGACCACAAGTGCTTCTGAAGATTATTCTGTTTTAGTGGAAAATTAGTTCTTAAAGCAGTGGAGCTTGCCAGAAAGAGCAGTAGTACCCTCTCAGTCAAGCTAAGACGCTTCCAGAAGTTACCTAAACATATGGTAAGCAAAAAACAATCCCTTGCGTATTTTCAAAACAGTGTCCATTTAACACGGTGCTTTAGCTGAAAAGATTTACCTTGTTACAGCTAGTATTTTGGAATAATCCCACACTCTTAGGTTTGTGGTTGAGCGTTAAGTAATAAAAATACTGAGTCTAGCCATATTAAACTTTCTAGCAGCAGCCACAAAGAACATTACCTCTATTTGAGAAATATGCAACAAAGAAACATTAATGCTGAAGAAAATGGAAAACAGAAATTGCAATTGTAGACTCCAAACCTACTCCACTAATTACAACACAAAATCCCCAAACAGCCAGTAAGTTAAACATAAAACCACAGTAAAATTTCACAACCTGTTGTGGAGTTACTTGTTAAAAGCATAAATGCTAATAATGTAAACACTGTAATTTGGGCAAAGCTGTTTGAGGCAGAATGTTTTAGAGGCCTATAAAATTAAGACCAGCGTGAAAGAGGTGAATAGGGAAAATATGTTGTTTACAACACTAGAACATTTCATTTTGTTCCCCTTATTATCAGGCAGCAAAGTTGCAGCGTAACAGAGAATCTCCTCTTTCCCCATCCCTGCACCTGCTAGAATACGCTACAGATACTATCTGACCCATGGAACTTCAATGCCACAGGATGATGTTTAGATCAGAAATGTAAGTAAATTAAAAGGGGGCAAACTAGTGGCTCTGTGGAGCTTTGAACGATATATATTGTCAGCTATGTTCCTACTCATTTATTTTTACATACAAAGAATTATTCATGCTTTTTTAAGGTTGAATTCTACTAATAAGAGTCTATGCTTTCCAATGTGATTTTTCTCTGTAACTGCTCTATTTGAACAATTCATCATAGTAAACAGCCAGTGCTAAAATAATGAAATATACTTCCCCTGCTATTATATATACACTTATGAAACCACTAATTCAGTGGTCTGAATAGATGAAATCATCACACTTCATAGATCCTACACACCAGTCTTACTAGCAGCGCTCTTTTCATTCCTCCAGTTACAGCCTATGCTTATATGTTCCTTGTTACACCCTTCCACTGCAGCCACTTCATGCCAAAAGATCTGTATTGTTATTGTCACCTCTTCCCACATATTTCATACCACTTTCTCTTTTGCTTTACACCCAGGACACTACAACTCCTTACACTCCTTTTCGTGTTCTGGTTATGTTTCTGTAGCATGCCTGAAACCTTCTTCTCCCCATCAATGCTTGAACTTCCTGGTCTCTTCTTGCTCCTTTTTATCACCCCCTCAATATCGCAAGGAGTCCCCCAACAGCCCCTTCCACCTTCCACTCCAGTTAATGTGAACCCCCGCTTCTTTTAGCAATCCTTGATTCCACTGTATCAGTGTCTGATCTGTTAATTTTTTCACCTTTAGCAACACTCTTATTTTTATTAGAGACCAGAAAACCTTTCCTGGCAATAAGTGGTCATCTCTGAAACACACAAGAAACAGCAACTGCTGGGAAAAGAATCTTACTACCATCTCATACTGTGTCTAGATGGGATGAAGTTAAGTTCAAATTTGTTTAAAGTTTATTTGTAGGAGGCCGTATGGTGCCGTCTTTTGGATTTTGCAACAAAACCTGTGTTGATAACGCACCAATGTTTTGGCTATTGCCACAGTACTTGCACAGCGTCAAAACCTTTTTCTCACTCTGCCTCCCCCTGCCCTCAGCAAATAGATTGGGGTGGGCAAAAAATCGGGAGTGAACACAGCTGGGATGGCTGACCCAAACTGATCCAGTGTATATTCCATACCATATACCATCAAGCTCAGCAATAAAACTGGAGTGACAGGGGAAGGTGAAAGTGTGTTGGGACATGTAAATTATGTTCCTGGATGGCCATTGCTTGGGGACTGGCTGGGTATTGGTCTGATAGCGTGAGGTGGGAAGTGATTGCCTTTGCATCACTTGGGTTTTTTCCTCCTTGTTTCCTTCAGTTATTAATCTGGTTTTATCTTGACCTGTGAATTTTTCTTGCTCTTGCTCTTCCTGTTCTCCCCCTGTGCTGCTGGGGGGGGGGGTGGAAGAGAAACGAGTGTGCAGCTGTGTGGGTGCATAGCCACTGGCCAGCTATGCGTGGTCAACCCACCGCACCGCAGTTTGGAGGCCCTCATTTCAAGTGGAGACAAGGTTTTCCACTATTTCATTTGACACACGATCACCAGAATGTGTTTCTCTTACCTAGAGAGAGTTTCTATGGTTTTACAGTCAATCAGATACAGTATACCAAAACTGCTAACAGATGTCAAGTTGTGTGACAGACTTCATTCATTTGGCCAGTTTGGTTTATCACCACATAAAACATACTGACAAGGCAATGGTTAATCTAAAAAAATACCTTTGTTTGTTGTGAATTCGCTGTCTCTAGCTTTTGCAGATCTCACAAAATCAGCTGCCACTATCATTGGTGTGTAACACAAATCGCAACCATATTTCCTGACCAAGGTTCTGAAAGCCAACCTGCAGATACATGAAAATTAAGAGATAAATAGTAAAGACATTTTTTTTTACTGGCTATTGTAAAATGCTGTTCTGACATGCGGTACCGTGGAGATGTCCAAGTACAATCATAAGACAAAACATGTCCCATGTCTATCTCCATCTTAAATAAAGGAGAAAAAGGTAATCATCCCTGTTTTTACAGTCAAGATAACTTCCTCAGAGAGAATACACTGAAAACATAGCTGATGTGATAATTACTCACTTGGAATAGCGGACCATAGGGGCACATATTTTTACAACTTGCCCAGAATGAAATAAATCCATGGGATCTTTTAGTTGGCATTCTTTAGTTTCTGCGTCACCAATCATGTACAATTAGGAATCCTTTTAGCATCTGGAAAAACAAACAGCGTTGAAACGCAAGTCATTCTGCTACCTCTCACGGGCCGTGCAGCAAAGCATTATAGTTTAACAGGACTTGCTTTTTGGTAAAGCATCCCGAAAGAAGTCCCTCACTCGCACGCTGCCAGGAACAAGCCTTCTGCCACCACCAGGTACCGAGCGCCGGCCGGGCGCCTCGCAGCCTGCAGCACCGCCGCAGCCGCGCCGCCCGCGCTCCTCACAGCACGGAGGTTTCCCGCCCAGCTCCTCAGCGCAGGGCCGGCCCCGAGCCCGGCCCAGGGGCCCCAGGGCTGCCCCAGGGCTCAGGGAGAAAGTTTTTCCTCAAGTCGGGCGAGAAGCAGCCCGGGCCCGCCGCCTCCCGGCCTCCCGCTGCAGGCCCAGCTCCCTCCGCCTCTCCCCGCCCGGCGGGGGCTGCGGCCCGCCCGGCCCGGCCTGCGCCGGCTGCCGCGGGTCGGTCGGTGCCTGCCGGGTGCCGGAGGCGCGGGGCCGAAGAGGGCCGGGCCGCTGCCACCCCCGCCGGGTCCCCGCGCGCCCCGCGCGGCCCCGCGCTCACCGCGTGCGCCACAGCCCCGCCGCCCGCTCGCGGGGCGGCCCACCCCCTCCGTCGCGCGCCTTCGCCATCATCGCCGCGCGCCGCCGCCCGGGAGTGACGCGCGGGCTCCCGGCACCTGCCAGCATGGAGGAGGCGGGGGCGGGCGGCGGCGCGGCCCCGGCCCCGGCGCTCGCCGAGCTGCTGGCGGACGGTGAGGCGCGGGCGGCGGCGGCGGCCTGGGGGTGCGCGCCGCTGGCTCGGCTCGGCGCGGGCGGCAGCCCCGGGCGGCGGGGCCATGTCGGGGGGTCTCGTCCGCGGGCGGGACGGAGGGTGCTCCGGGAGGGCGGCGTCGGGCAGGGCGGTCGGAGCCGGGGTGAGGCGCCGGCGCTGGGGACGGGGCGAGGGGGGCCGTGAATTCCCGTGGTGTCAAGTCGCGGAAAGTTGGGGCGGCGGCGCCGGGGGGGACAGCGGGACCCGCGGCTGCTGGCGGGGGCCCGAGCGGCCGGGGCCGGCGGGGTGGCGCGGGTGGCTGTGGCCCGCCTGCTCCTGAGGGAAAGCGGATGCACTGAGAGGCGGAGGGGCTTGGTAATACCGGTAGGAGCTGCCTGGAAACCCGGGTCTGGCTTCGTCCGAGACCGTCATTGCAGTGTCGTTTCTTAATTTAGTTAATTTTATAAACCGATACTGTTGTAAGAGTCCGGTTCGGTCTCGTGGAGGTGCGTCTCCTGCCAGCTCGACCCTCCGTGGTTGTTGTGTTGTTTTGACCCGGTGGCTGGTGTGTGTTTGGTTATGGGCACGACCTCTGTAGCCTCACCCCAGTTACGTTGTGAAGTTTGGAGAAGAAAGGTGTATTCTGCTCAAGAAAAGGCTGTGGGCAATAAAGGAACATGAGTCTTTATCACCATGTACAAAAAAACTCAACCCAAACACAGGCATCACCTCCAAACTTGTTTCTCTTGATTGTGGTCTCTTCCCACATTGGTGTCACATTTGTATTACATGATACAGAGAACACACGCTGTTACGTTTGGAGAAATTGAAGGTCAGAGAGAGAACTCTATGCTTTAGGTTCATAAATATTTTTTAACTGCTCTGAAGTATGAAGATAAAATTTAAATTTTTTTCAGAATGTTACGCTGACTTCTTCAGAGAAGACTTTGATGTGAAAGCCTACACTTCCCAGTCTATCCATCAGGCTGTGATAGCTGAGCAACTGGCAAAACTTGCCCAAGGTATTAGTCAGTTGGATAAAGAGCTTCATTTACAAGTAAGTTTAAAGCATACCTGTTATTCAGGGATGGTTGATACCAACTAGTGAAAAGCTTAGTAACCTTAGGATCTTGTTGCTTCTGAAATTTCCCAGTGTATTTTGCAAGCAGTTAACTAAAGGTACAACTTACAGCAAAACTAGTAGTGAATCTGATACTTAGTCAAGCCCATTCTTAATACTCCCACCAAAAAGCCATACACTCACTTCATTTTCAGTTTCTGCAGCCAGTCTCTGTATAGATGGAGGTTCCGCTCTTCTTTGTAAGGAAGTTCCCTGGCTCTTTCCAAATGAGCATCTCCAGCTATCAGAAATGCCTGTGTTTTAGGATGACAACTGTGAGAAGATAGTGAGTGATTTAACATGCATCCTTTCAGCCTGGGCTGGAGAGTAGTAGCCTAGGCTCCAAGGCTGACCTGGGCAGATATAATATAATCTATGTTAACACACCTTCAGAAGGACTTCTGAGGTTGGATGGTAGAAGGCTTTTTGGTAAAATCTATGCAGACGCCATAAATCCACAGCGGACTTTGCAGTGAGAACAAAGTTTATGTGGAGTTTCAAAACCTGCTTCCTTCTTTCCTTCGCCCCAGTTTTGATATTTTTTGGGAACTAGTTTCTGAATGTCAAAAATAGGAAAGAAAATATTAAAAATGTGAATATACATATGCATTATTACTGTGTGATTAATAAGCTTGCATTTACAATTATGGTTATATGTGAAGGTGTGTTGAAATGTGATTGCTGTCCTGGCTTTAATTAATGTTAGCTGTGCTGCAGTTACAGACCCTCTTATTCTGACCTTGCTGCTTTTGTGAATTAAAATGTCCTCTGAAAGCCCTTTCATTTTTAAGGTGTGTCTGCTTTTTCCTGTGTCTGGCTAATGTAGGGATGATGATGATGTATTAATAATCATCCTTTCAGGCACACATCCCCATTCTTCTGTGCTGATTTCTCTACTCTGTTTTTCGTTAAGGTTGTTGCAAGGCATGAAGACCTGTTGGCCCAAGCAACTGGAATTGAATCCCTGGAAGGTAAATGCTGTTATATTATGCTTGTTCCTTCTTACAATGGAGGGAGCACTTCTAACATCTGCAGAGAATGTCAGTTATTGCCAACTTCGGCCCCTAATGTTCAGCCTACAAATCTGTCTTCTGAGGAGTAAGTAACTTGTGGCTGCTTTTTTTCGATGTCAGTAGATGGAGCTCCAGGGAGAAGATTTGGCTGATACTTCTCTGCAGTAACTACTTCATAGGAAAACGAGTTTCAATAATCAGATCTTAGCAACCAAGTCTTTTTGACCTTTTAATATATATTTCTAAATAAACCTAATTTTTGTTGCAACATTAGCTGATAATTGTTGCCATTAATACCAAATTTGTGCATGTTGTGTATGCATTTGTTGCATAGTTTGCAAATCTTAACCAAAGAGGCTTTAACACAAAATCTTAACTGCACTGAGGTATTTTTTTCCTAGTAAGTCAATCTTGTGACTGATAAATAGCTCCCAGTCAATTTTCAGAAATTTGTGTTCAGGGGAATTGTGTTTTCTGAAATCATGGTTGTTTCTGAAGGCCTTCCTTCCTAAAATTGCTCTGGGGAAAGAATGAAGTACTTCAAGACAACTATTCAGTTATAAAACATTTCTGTAAGGCAGATGTGGCAAATAGGGTGTGTTTTACAGCTACTAACCCAAAGTAAAGATAAAATCTATTTCACCTCAAATTTGTTCAAATTTCTCTATTTACTTAGGGTTATGCTCTTTAAGAGACCTTTTCTGTGTGTGAGGGAAGAAGGGCATGCAGAGATTCTAACCCTGAAAAGTGTTTGGTACTGGAGACATCAGTAGAAACTTCAGTCTGCAGCTGCCAGAAAAATCAAAAGTCTGTGCACACAAATATGATGTTTTAAGTTTTGTAAAACTTTCTTCTGTCTGCCCTGCTTCTGCTACACGTGATACATGGTCACTGTAGAAGAAACACTGAATCAAGATTCATAAGAAAAAGAAAAGATGGATTTCAACAGAAATTTTCATTATGAAGTCAGAATCGCGTAGCTCTTGGTATTTTTATCAAGAAAGTTAGCCAGTGAAGATTATGGAGTTAATTCACAGCATATACAATGATTTGGATGTGTGAAAGTGAATCTCATTAAATGTTTCAAATCTATACACCCAGCTTGTAGAGTGCTTTTTTTTTTTTTTTTTTTTTTAGGTCTGTGAACTCTTTTTAATGGTACACTGATCTGTTATACATGCTCTTTTCTGTCTATAGGTAGCTCAGTAGATACCTTGAGCTACCTGTTAGTTCAAGGTAGGCTAAATAGTAGCCATCCCATATCTTACACAGAAGATGGGAGAGGGTAGATTGCTTTCTCACTCATCCTAATTCTACCTTCTGGCAAAAGGACTGCTGTATGCTTTATAGCAATGTCACAGTCATGGATGCAGCAACGTCATGCTACTGGCCCTGCCACATTATTGCAATGTGCAGTAGAAAGTTCAGCCTATTTTGCCAGCTTTCCACCATATCAGATATCTTCGTCCTCTGATGCGTGAGAATTGCATGCCTACCATTCCATGTATAAAGGTCTGAGAACTCCTGAGTCTGTTACTAACTAGGTTAATAGTTCTGAAATATAGAGAAGATGGGAGTTTGCATATTTATTTAAAATATATGAGATACAGTCCCACTACCGGACAAGCTGAATAAAACCATTAGCAGTAGTTTTGTTGGTCTTCTATCTTACTCTATCATATTTCAGTTTTATCCAATTTGATGATGACATGCTTGTAAACAGGGCTTTACAAAAATGTAGTATGTTCGAGAATGCTAACAATAACTGGAACAAAAATAATTCCGTAGGCCTGGATTTTTATAACTTTATTAAAGTCTCATCAGGCTGATTCCATATTTGCAAAAATGACTGCTACCCTTGCCTGCTTTGCAATTTAACAAGAAAAGAACAAGCATGCTTGTGGGCTTTCTTTGTGCTGTTTTGCCAAACTAATCTGGAACAAACATGATTAATGTAGTTTGCTCTGTAGTCTAAATTAGATGACCTCACAATGACACTGATACCTTACTTTTTGCCAGAGATGCTTATGCACAGGAAGAAAACCTTGAAATGGAGTTGGTTATCTTCTCAGTTCTCTTTGTCTGTTGATTTCTCTGAACTGTCTAGTCACTACGTTAAATAAATAGTGTTATATAGGTTGTGCTTTTTTGTATGTCATGTTCAGGTGTTTGTAGCAGGTTATATGCCTTTGAACAGCAGTCCTGATCGTCATTCTTTTAGAAAGCAGCATACTCTAAATATTACTTGAAACTTAACATATGATGAATTTGAGTGATATTTCTTCTGTAGGTTTGCGTTCTCTACCAATAAATTTTCCGTAACATTCAGTAAGTGATCTACTACCTGCTCAGTTTATTTCCAAATATGCTGTGTTTTATTAATTTCAGTCTGTTTGAATGCTTTGTTGTAAAGGGGGATTTTTTTTTTATGCTAGTCAGAAGTAGTTACTATGATTTGAAGAATAATTTTTTCTGTAATTGATAACTGTTCCATGTAAAAAATCTGCTTTATTTTGCAGGTGTTCTCCAAATGATGCAGACGAGAATTGGTGCTTTACAGAGTACTGTTGATAGGTATGCCATTCATTATGTGGTTAGAAAGTAGAAATTCTTAGTTGTTCTGTCATGTTACTTATTAATACTGCTATAAATAAATTCTCTTCTTATTTTCAGAATTAGAGTTAAAATCGTTGACCCCTACAACAAAATAGTGTCTCGCACAGCTCAGCTAGCAAAACTTCAAGTAAGTTGTATGCAAAATGGACTTTAAAAAACCATTTCTGAATGTGTATTATTTCCCAGTTGTCAGGCATGGGTGGAATTTTCATAGTCCAGTAGCCTGTAGTTCGTTGTCAGTATTTCTCAAGGAAAATCAGTATTTGTGTGTGTCTTCATGAGCTACTGAGAAGTGCTTCATATTGCTAAGTAATATGGAAACTGACCTTTGCGCTAGCTAAGTGAGTTTTTGAAGAGGTGGAGGGAAGACTGAAGGGTTATCTTGAGTACAGATTAATTAAATTCTCATTACTGTTTGTGTAATTTTGGTATTTGATGTTATGGTGCCATTATATCAAAGATGTAAGTTAACGTGTGCTTGGCTGCAGTTTAGTAAAGAGTTTGGGAATTAATTCTTTCAAAATAGTCAAGATGCAACTTATGGAACCAATTGTGGTTCTGGAGTTTTATAAGCTCAGGTACATAGTTGTTCCTGTCTTTTAAATATAAGCAAAGCCTACAGGAGAATGTAGATCTCTGTTGGAGGATAGCAATGGGAGAGAGCTTATCACAACGATGGCAACACTTCCATTGTTGATTTTATAATGGTTGAAAACTACTCCACAGATCTTCAGGAGTCATGTAGCTGCATTCTGTTCAGTTTATGGTTTGAAAAGCAGCACAACTCCAAATCCACAAATGTTTAATCAGTTGTTGTTTGAACTCTTTGTCTTCACAAGTTTACCTTAGCTTCGCAGAACTAGGAACTTACCTTTTAGTAGCTGAAATTTGAGCTGTGGATATGAACTCAAGTAGATTGCCATCTGTGGGTGACTGCTGTTGTACAGTAGAGTAGATGAAGCTGCAAATGGTCATGCAGTTTCTAGTCTGGGGGCTGGTGGAGCAGCTGCACTAGTCTCTCAGCTGAACTTACTATTTTCTGTATTACTTTCAGTAGCAGTGAAGTTCAGCCAGTTTGTCCAGCTGCTTCTCTTGTTCTTTTCAACTCCAGCTGTTACTGCTTTTGCCACTGGGCAAAACTTCTCTGACTTCCCTGTTGGCAGGTCATGTGCAGATTTTTTTTTGTTCTCTTACGTATGTTGCAGCTGTGGAAAGGGTTGTGGGAAATTGGGGCTAAAGATTAATATAATTTCTGCCCTGATCTTACACAAAGTCAAACTGCAGGAGGACTTCAGAGAAGAATGAGTCCCTGAACTTAAGAAATATTTCTTGGGTGCTCTTGCTTACTCTTTGCTGTAGCAGGGTTACATGTATTTTCCTGAGGTGAGAAAGCAGCATCCATCTAGGGTCAGCGTTACTCAGCCTCTGCCAGCGAGTTTGTAATATCTGGCTTTTCTTGGCTGTAAGTCGGAAGAAAGAGGTGCACTTCCTAGCATCCAAATCCACTTACTTATCTCAGTGTAGAGAGAGGTACAGTGATTCCAGCTCTGCTAGTGACAGTCCATCCTTGGCACGAGAGCTGCTGTCTGGTGTTGCAGATACGTAGTGAGTGCTTTACGTTGCACTATGCTGCTGGGAGGAGTCGAGGGTCAGGACACCATAATTACGAAATGCAGCTGGACTTAAGGCAAGTTGAGTCCATAGGCCTTTGAGATCTGCTTCCCCAAGGGGCACTGCTGTGGTGTCTCTTTAGCTGGCTGACTTGTTTGTTCGGGGAAGAAGAGCAACAACAGCACAGCAAATAGTTCACTTCCTGGCGGTGACAGGGCTTTGTGCGTGATATTGGTCCCAAATGCAGGACTTGTGGCATGGCACACTTACAGACTTGCTCGTTTTATCAGGTGATGTACAGTTGGTAGAGTAATAGAAAAAGGTAGATGATAAAAGAGGTTGCCTTCTGTCAAAATCTGTAGGGTTGGCAGGTATGTTTTGCTGAACACGTGGTGTTTAAGGGCCCCTTGTATTCATGATGGTATTATTTTAGTGCTTCTCCATTGATTGCTGTGGGACTGCTCACAAACTGAAGGAATATTTGGCTTGCATAAAGCTGGATTTTGCCATCCTTAATTGTTTTTAATATAGTCTGGCTTTTTCATAAACATTCTCGCTGCAAATTCATTGTCAAACTTCAAATCTAGTCGTGAATTCTAAATCTCTGCCGTGTGCTTGTGTATATTATGTCTTGCTCTGCTCTTAGAGCTTCATGGTATCCCAAGGGAGCAGCAGACTCACAAAGCTTACTTCTTACTTTAAATCATACTGTCCTCTTCTGAGTCTTTCCGTGGTAGATCACAAGCTAAATGGGAATAGTTAACAGAGGAAATATGTAGACAGAGTGTTTGTCCTTCAGAGGAGTATTTTCTGTACAGCTCTGTGTTTCTACATGTTCTCTTTACTTTCTGTGCAGCTCTGTGATTCCACATATTTTCTTAATTTTAGGTATATCGGTGTTTAAAAATCCTTATAATCTTTATAATAGCCAAATTTTAAAACCTTTTTGAAAAGTAGTAATTCTATATTTTAAAGTTGTTCTCTCTTTAAAATATTGACCAGTAGCAGATTTCATCCTGGTGCTAGTAGTAGCAGATTTCATCCTGGCCGTACTAACTAACTATTGTAGTTTGAACATAGAGGACTCTCATCTTTCTTCAGGCTTCTGTTATATATACACTCAATTACATTGTGATCTGACAGTTAGATGCAATTGCATATATGAGCTACGCACTGGCACATTTTCAAGTAGTCCTCTCTTTCTAATTATGTCTTCTTTCAGTAATTTCTTAAAATTAACTTGAGATTAAAAGTAAGAGGCTTTTTGATTGCTCGAATTGTAGCAATAATGTCTGTTCGTGTTGATATGTTGCTTTAAATTTCAGGAGGTAACTAACATGTAATCTTGAGAAAAATGGGGTTTTAGTTTTATCTTTACTAAAATCACCAGGACTAACTGAGGCCACAGGCCTTTTCCAAATTAATTCCTGCTTGAACAGTGGAATTAATTCCTTCTTGGATGAAAGCATCTTCTTTAGAAAAGCATACTCTGTCCACTCACAAAGGGAATGTTTACTGAATTAGTTCAAACTTCTGTTATGCAGGTGGGCAGGTTAGCGGATCTAGCATCTGTGAACAATTCCACTATTAGATAAGATTTTTTATTTCCATTATACGGTCCTCATATTGCATTCTTTTACAGTGACTGCGAGTTTTAGTAAGTTGAACAACTCACATAAATGGAAATACTTGGGTGAAACACAATCTTTGTCAAGGGCACAATGCAGTAGCAATCACTGTGAAGTTAAGACTGTATCTTCATGTCTTTGGATTTTTCTTCTCCTTCTAATTCATAGGGCCAGAAGTTAAAACTTTTTTTGCTTTTGTATCTAAATGTAACTTTTCCCAGCTCTTACTCAGTTTGATAGTCCTTTTAAAAGATTGTTTCTTGGAACAGGAGATAATGAGCAACAATTCAATGAAAAAGAATCTTTTGGCATGTAAAGTAAAAGATAGCCAGAAGATAACCGAAGTTGAATTCCTAGGGAAAAACATTAGCCAGGAGTACACAATTGGATTAGAGAGTAATTAAATTTGAAAGCAAAGTAGTAATACTGTGCCCTCTTACTTGGTGAAGCACAGTGCACTATATAAAAAGCTATTTTTGATTCATCTTGCAGAAAATCAGTTTACAGATATGAAAGTGATCTGTGGATCAAGAATTTTCCAATTAAAGAAATGAATTAATAAAAGCTAATGCGTTAATCTCTCAAAGTAGGATAAGCCTCACTTGGTTCTCACTAATGGTAACAGAAATCATGTGGTTAAGTTGTCATAGAATACTTAGGAAACTTGCACTTCAGACTATGTGATACAGAGCCAAAAGCAGTAAGAGTAATTGTGCTTTTGATTTGCCTCAGTGGGGCTTTCTCTAATTTTTCCTTACTGTATGCCTAGGTGTTTAACAAAATTAAGCTGTAAATATTTGTGTTGATGCTGGTTTGTGCTGGCATAGGGAAGAGACTGACAAGTTGTGCAGTCCACTGAATATTGGTTGAAATTACTCACTTGTACATATTTTCATGTGCACTATGACATTTGTTTTCAAGACATTAACTTGAGCCTAAAAAAGGGTTCAAAGACTGTCAGATACTAAATATTTTTTTAAAGTAACTTTAATTTTGATATCCATAAGGTAAATACTTCAGGCAGCTTTGCCTTCAGTACCAGGAAAAATACCTCAGAACAACTACGTTTTACCTGTTCCAAATTTCTCATTTACCTCTTGTTAATTTGATTGCAGATAATTGGACTGTACCTATGACTGTGCTGAAATCCACATACTTTTTTACCTTCTCTTGAATCAGGTTTCTGAACTCTAGTTTAGATGTTACCCACTCCAGAATGTTGCTGCTCCTGTAGCATGTATCTCCTAGCCTCACTGACCCTATCCAACCTAGAGGAACTCTACACTTGATGTATCTCTTGCTGTTTCTCTGTGTCTATTATTTACTGTGTAGAAGGAGAAGACGCGTTTGAAGATCTTAGTTGAGTGAAAAATTATGAAACTATTATGTTTGATTCATATATCAGCAGTGCCCTTTTTTTCTAAATCGGTGCTAATGAAAATATGCACAAATATGTTTACTTAAAATTTACATATGCAATCATCTTAATTTTTAGCCAAGAATGCTGTGTATTTTAATAAACTATGAAAGAATGGGAACAGTTGACTGAATGAAGGTGATGGGCCTTATGAAAGTTTTGCTGAAAATGAGTTTTAAAATATATTCCTATCATAAAAGTCAATGTTTGTAATAACGTTTTAACCTTTAATTTTTATTGTCCTCTGAAGTAAGTGCTGTCATTTTGCTTATTTTGGATCATTAAGCAAGGCTTAATTGACAAGGCCAACTTCTTAATTTTACTAAAGCTTAGAGAGCGGGGGAATATTGAGGAGAGATGTGCAATGTAAAGTAAAGCTTGCTTCTAGATAGAAGTAGACCGTGTCTCTGCCATAGGGTTCTGAGTTTTTTGTTTGTTTTTTACTAGTAATGATAATATAGTCTCAGTAGCCCTGTGAACATAATTACCAGCTTTAGAAAGTATTGATTTATATTGCCTAAAGTCATGTTAAAAAATCCTGAACAAGAGGATTTAAGTGTTCTAAACTTCATTTTTTTGGTTAAAATATTTCTGTATTTGAGGCTTAATAATGTGATCATAACGTACTGATAATATCCCCTAATGCTATGATTTCTCTGCAGGCTGCCTGTGACTTGCTGCGGAGGATAATACGCATCTTGTATCTCAGTAAGAGACTTCAAGGACAACTGCAAGGAGGAAGCAGAGAGATAACAAAAGCTGCCCAGAGTCTCAATGAACTTGGTGAGTCCTTTGTAGTTACTTTTAGAGGAATTTTTAGCTTGTACTTGTGACTCACACTAGTGTGTGACTTAAAAAACAAATAAATCCCCAAAACTTTTTACTATGGTTCTTGCTGTCTACTTCCTGATTTGAATTGAGAAATGGTGTGGACAGAACTCATTTGTACTTTAATTTTTTTCATATGACTTCTCCAGGTAAAAGTATTTAATAACATGAAAATTCTATGGTTATAACGTGTTCTTTTGGGCAACAATTTTTTTATGAAGCAATTAATTTCTTACTGGTTTTTGTTTATATAAAATGCCTTCACAGGTAGCAGATATGTATTTAGCATTTGGAAGATGTTGCAACTACAATAAAGCATAGTTTGAATTACAGTTTACGTCCTAAAAGAATATTATTGGCCCTGTGAACTTTGTGAAAGCCATACATGGTGCGATATGCAGAAACCTAACGTAATTCAGATACTGGAAGCATTTTGCTGCCGTAGCAACTTGCTCTGTATTTTATTGGTTTTTAGGAGGAATGATGAAATAGTTCTCATGAAGCTCATGTAACATTGCTAGATTATTTTCTGTACTTGAGCTAGCTTTGGTATTTCCACACTGTGCTGCAGGATGCAGTGAGGAGCATCCTATTAGTCTTTGAGCTAGTAGCCGGTGTTGCATATGGTATCTTGCCAGCTGTTTCTCCTTTGATTTAATGGTATTCAAATTTCAGCTTCCAAAATTAGGTTGTGGGAGGGATGAACTATCAAACATTCAGAATCATCCTGAGGTTTATTGTGCATATTTGTCACTACTGCTCTTTTTGTACAGTGTAATCAAAAAATTATTAGACAATGACTTAGTCTTATAATTAGCAGATGCTGTGTTGTAAATGGAAAATTTATATATTTGTTTAGTGTATCAGTTTGAAGCACTTAAGCATCAACTGTAGCATTCTAAGCTAGAGTATTTTTTCTGATTTTTTAATTTTCTTTCCATTTTGGTCTCCCTTCACATCTTCAGGATATATAAAACAGTACTGTCTTTTAACTACCTGAATTACAGGTCTTGTGGGATTAACGAGATGCTAGATCCTGTTCAAATAATTAGCACAATTTAATGGTAAAATCTGAGATGTTTCTCGTGTAGATTTTAGAATTTCTTTCTTTTAAAGAAAATGCCTTTTATCACTCTCCTTCCTCTCTTCTTTTTTCTTTTGCCACTTAAAAAAAGAGCTTGCATTTCCTTCTGTTGAAGTGTCACAGTCTTTTGAGTTTCTTTTTTTTCAAATACTTGATCTTTTCCTGAAGCTTAGAAAAGTATGAGGAATTATTATTGTTAAGGATGTAGGGAGATGGAAGCCCTTAGGAAGCCCTTTTGACTTTCATCCTACAGTCCGTAGGGGAGGAGCCAAGGCTTGTGGTCTCTAATTTAACCATCAATTAATGGTTAATTCTGGATGGTTTATGGCCAGGTAAAATCACTTGTCTACTGTCATTTCTCTCTCCCTCTCTTTTCCTGGTCTCTCTTTCTTCTCTTTTACCTCTCTATCTGCATCCCTCCCTCATCTTCTGGTGCTCTGCTCTTCGTTATCTTCTGCTGGCCACCTTGGCTGGTCTGATTCTTACTGCCTCCCAGCTGGCCGTGATGCCCAGCATGTGAGTGGATCGAAACACCCTGCTGAGGAGTGGCTGGTTGGTGGATTGGAGGTGTCTGTCCTGTGTGGTGAGGTGGTGCCTTACTGGATATGGGGCAGCGCTGTTTGGAGGGGAGGAAAATGTGCGATGGCTGGAGTCAACATGGCTCAGGGTACTGGAGTAGGAGTCAGTGGGAAGGTGGTGTGTTGCTGGGAGGCTGGATTTTGGGGTATGGTTGGGGAAACACTGTCCTGTGCGTCTGGCTTTAGAAAGCATTGGGGTGTGTGAGATCTGTAGGGTGGTGATGGTGTGGGGCAGGAGAGCGGTAAGGCTGTGGCGACATGGGGTGAAGCTGTAGAAATGCTGTGCTTCAGAAAGGTGGGAGATGTGATGTAGTGGTCTGTGTCATCCGGAGGGTGGGAATCATGGGGAACCGGCACTGGTTATTTGGTGGTGAGATTACACAAGCATTGGGAGGGCTTGGGAAGTACTGCAACATCTGATGGTAGCAAATAGGTGGTAGACATGAGTGGTGTGAAAGCCTGGTGCTGGATATGGAGCTCTGTGTCATGGAGACTTGCTTTTGAATTGGAGATCATGGCCAAGATTAATATTAATTTGTAGTTTTAGCCAGATATTTCTGAATATCCCTTTTGGTGCTCTGTCAGGGAAGAGCTCTTCCCAGTGTTTGTTACTTTCCTATTTTGTGTGGTGCAATATAATTTCTGCTTTGTTGAAAGCAGCAGTACTGTGATACTACTTTGAAAGCTCTGTACTTTCTATAGTATAATATATCTTTTATTACTTACAGGGGTTATTCTGGGTATTAACTGGCCATTTAGTTTTTACGTACTGTTGTAGTCTGTGTATAAGTTTGGGGGACACAAATGTGTGTGCCTGTTTAAGGTGTATGTATTCAACGTCTATTTCCTCAGCAAATCTATGTTAGTTCACTTACAGCTTTTACCTAGTTGTGTCTTGAAGTTTATTTTGCAGTGATGGGAAAAGATACAAAAATATAAAATTGTGAAATTGGAAGTAGAGGTCAGTCAGAGGGACTACAAGAAATGGTAGCTTTTACTGGGAAGGGTTTTTTTAATTGCATACTTTCTTAAGTTACTGCTATTCTGCACATCTCTAGCTCCAGTAGAAGATGTTAAGAACTTTACTTTGAAAGCATTTGGTAATATTTTCACTGAGATCTCTACTTAAAGCTAAAGTAGATCTAAAATTCCTCTTGTGTTGGACTTTCACATTCTTTGAAATTAACTTTCCACTTTGGCACAGTAAGAAAAGAAATTAATTCCCTATGCAATTTTTAGAGATTAAATGTGATTAATATATATGTGTGTGTATATATAACCTCAAACTTCCTTCTGCAACTCTTCTACCTCCTAACACACTTTTTGGGGTTCTCTAGCAAAGTAGAAACAGAGCTCTGATAGTCCATTGAATAAGCTATTAGCTGCTTCTCTAGTGATGATTCTTCATATTTTACAATCAAATTCAGTATATTGATAGGTAAAGCAAGTGACATATTCAGATGTCACACAGTGCCTAATGCAGTGAATTACATGCCCTGACTATGCTTCTTGGTGGTATTTTAATACGATTTAATACAACAAGTGAAAAAGAAACATTCCTAAGCAAGTTTAAACCACAGAATGTTACAAGAAAGTGTATACACTATACACAGAAGAAATTATGCAGGGATTAAACAATCTGCTGTCTTGTATGTGGATATGCAGAAATTACTGTCTGTAAGTGGCCAGTAACTGATCAGATGAAGATGAAGAAATTCTTAGTTGTGCAGGGAGTATCTAGCTTGACTGTGGACAGGTTGTTGATTCCATCTAGCAGTTACAGCACTAGTTTTGGACAGCAAAGGATTTATATCTTTTGCTTGTTAAATACCTATAACTGATGTTGTCATTATTCATATAAATGCCTAGATGTCTTATGATTATAATGAACTTCTAGTCTCTATATATGGTTGTACTAGAGTTTATTTCACAGCAAGTAAATTTATTTGCTTGAATGACCTTGTAAGTATGTAATACTTGTAGGCAGGCCCTCACAGCAGCCATGATTTTGCTCTTTTGTTAACTCAGAGTTAGTCTGTGACTAAGATGTGCAGCCATAAAATGAAGGGGAAGGGGTCTACTGAAATACAGTTTTGGGTGTCTTCAATATAGAAGTTGTTCCAGGACAATGCTGACTACTCTAAAACAAATAATGTATTTTAGGAGCCTAGAATATAAAGGTGCGATTAAGTAGTAGGCAACATAGATTTATCAAGAATGAATCCTGTTTAACCAACCATATTTTCTTTGTTGGCAGCATAGCAGGTCTTAGGACTAGAGAGATCATGGACTGTCTTGTAGTTTCATTTAGATCGGTCACTTGACACTGTCACACTAGCAGGGTCAGCAATATAATCCAGTTGAAAACGTTGTACAGTGAATGCAGAATTTTTGAGAAAGCTGTGCCCCAAGAGTTATCATCAGTTGTTCACTACTCCCAACAATATGTCAAGTGAGGTTTTGTTGAAATGTGTTCTGCAGCTGGCTAGTGTTTTCATTAATGATTTGAGTGATGTTATGTGGTATATCCTTATTAAATTACAAGTAATAATCAAGCAGAGAGGAATGGAAAGAACATTGGGAAACAGGATTAAAATGAATAATATTCTTAGTGAATTGGAGACACATCTTAGGTGAACTGATTTAATTTCTCTTCCTGGCAAGTGCAAAGTCCTAGCAATAAATAGTTATTGTTAACAGCAGGAATAGGAGAAATGACTGGGTGGATAGCATAGCATTCTGCAGAGAGTCTTTGTAGTTCCTCACGAATGGAGTGCATGCCACTTGTTGTTTTGTATGAGCATGACGTTGGCAATGGAGTTTGTACTGATCTTTATAAGGCAGGGTGTTGTGTGCAGTGCACTTGAAACAAATCTTCTGTTCATGCTTCAGCTGCAGAATCAAATCCCTTTTGAGGCACCTCATTCAAGGAAGATGTAGGTTAATTGAAGAAAGTCCTAAATACAGCAGTAGTGATGGCTGGAGGTCTTGTGGATAGGCAGTGGGTTTGGAGGAGAGGGGTCTAAGAGGCAGAGTAACGTTCTTCAGATAAATGAAAGTTTTTCAGATGAGAAGGGAGTAAAGGGCCTCTCCATATCCACTGTGATTGAAACAATAAGTAATGGGCCTGAAATGAAGCAAAGAAAATTTTTATCGAAAATGTTAGGAAGTGTTTCTGATGGTAATGGTAGTTGCAGAGGAGCTGTGATGTCAGTATTTGAAGCTTTTTTAAAAGCAGTTTAGATAAAGCATATACCAGGAATACTTTAGATACAGAGGTTTTGCCTTGAAGCAGGAGGACTGAGTAAGCTGACCTGCTACAAGTCCTTTGTTTCTTTCAGAGGTTCTTCCCCCAACTCTGTTAATAGAAAATGTATTATAGGGAAGGTTTGGTTTTGTTTTTTTGGTTGTGAGTGTGTGTGTGTTTTAGTGGTGTGGTTTTTTTTTTTTTTTAATTGGACTGCTTAATGTAAAATTTGCTTCCCACAAGTTGTTTTGTTGGGCTCTGTGCCCGCATACCTCCTGGAATATTAGGACTGTGACTGGAAAATTCATGCTGTCACTTTAGTTCAGCCTCTTCTTATCACTGCTTCAGATGAAATAGTAGATAAATCTCCTCAAAGACCTTCAGCTTACCCCTCTGACACAATTACTTCTCTTCTGGTTGTGACTGACATTCAAGTTAACTTCACACAGTTCATTGTGTTACTGGAGTGCTGCAAAAATCGACCCTCAAAAACTATTATGTCAATATTCTGTAGGAGAATGTACTAAGCAGGAAAAGGAAGGTGGTAGTGACTATGTGAATGTAAGCGTTGTGTATTTTGATCTTCCTTTGCCAGGAAAGAAGGCAAACTATCCACTTCTCAGTGACCCAGCTGTTTTTAAGGAAGATATTAATTTACTCTTGTAAGTTTTTAGTATTTGGGAACAGTGCTGAGTATTGTTTTGTGTTTATTAAAATACTAAGTGCTGCTAGTCAGTATTCGGGAAACAACAGTTCTAATTTATTGAAAACCTAAATAAATGATTTTAGTAGTAAGTGTTCATACTTGCTTGTTTTATACCAGTTATCTCATCCATATCTATTGCAAGTTGGAATTACCTGTACCTGTTGTTCCCACAGTGTGCCTTATTAATTGAGTATTAAAACAGCGTAATTAATCTGGCTAAACCACAGAGACTTATTCTGAAGTGATTGCAGATTGGCTGACTAATGTTTGTCATTCAGGCTGAATATTGTTGTATAAAAATGGTTTAATTTTAACTGCTGTGTTTTTTGGAGTAACATTAAATGTGTGTTGTGTACCTGTACACATGTATTACTAAACTTGCAATGGTAAGGTGTCTGAACATCTGCCGTAGATAGTATGGTAGCGATCTTTTACCGCTGCCTTCTTCACATACCATATGCGACAATGAACTTAATTATTTTTTTTTTTATTCCAAGCAAAAATGTGTAGAGTGTATGATTGCCAAGGCAGGTCTTTTGTTGCCTGCAATTAAAGTGAGGAAAGACTTGGTTACCGTCATGTCGGTGAGGTCCTTCACGGCTAGTACACAGAGCAGACAGATTTGTTGATATTAATATTGCTGTGCGCAGTTTCTCATAAGAAACAACACACATCAGTCTGGAGGGAAAAGTTGCTTTTCATGGTGCTTTTGTTTAGGGATTTAGATACGTTGCAATTTATTGCCTTGTAGTAGACTTAGTGTCCTCCAAAATAATATAGCATACGTCTGTATAGCACAATGCACTGTTCTGTAGGGGTAAGTGAACTGATTTGATTAATAGAAATTACATGGACATGCTGGCATGACGCTTTGCCTGAGGTAATTAGTACTGCTGAGAAGGACTGAATTGTATTACTGGCTCAGAGCCATCTGCATTATTTTTGAATGCCACTGCTTCACTTGGTACATCTGCATCCATAGTAAGTGTAGATATCTTGCTAAAACATTTTTCTTCTGTCCCTGGTGGTGTTAGCAGTAACACTGCCAGACTTTCACTGAAATGGTTTGGGCTAAAATATATTATGCCTTTCTGTAGTTGAGTGTAATCTTCATGTCCTTCAATGTCATGTTCCTTTCAGTTGAGGTTTTTTTTTGTTTGTTTGTTTGTTTTTTTGTTTTTCCTGAGGCTGTGTTACCATAGGATGGAACATTTTGCAAAAAGTTGTTGTGCAAAGTTTTTATTTGTAGTTTTCCGAGCCACCCCCCCCCCCCCCCGATGGGAAGGTCGAGCAGATGTAAAAAATAATTAAATACTCAAAAAGCCTTAATATTTGTAGCTTTAAAACAGAGTCTTGAACTGTTTGGAAACTTGAGAACTCATTTTTATATAAAAGCTTAATTTTTCTGAAATTAGGCATACAAAAAAAAGTAAAAATAATGAGAAGTACTTCACAAACATGGAGCCAGTGTCACATGTGAAATACATGTAGAATGCACTGTCTGAACTGCTTTTCTTCAGTATCGCTGGTAAAAATGGAAAATGACAGACTTTTGCTCAAGTTACATTGTGATTAACTGTGTATGGTTAATAGTACATTTAATCACAAAATAATTGTGTAATAAATATGTACTAGTTACTATGTTTCTCATGGACAACACTGGTCATTCTTTGACAGTCATATATATTGCAAAATAATTATTCTTTATTTTTAATGTGATAGTGTTGATAGAACCATTCAGCTTACATTCATACAACAGAGGCAATTGAAGTTGTTATTTTATACATTGATTAAAAACAGAAAAAAACATTTGTAATGATCTGTCTTTTCAAGGAAAGGAGTGCCATGAAAGCTATGGATAGTGCTAACAAAAAATCCTCTTGGTAACTAAGATCTTGTTATTTTCTTAGTATTGTTCCTGGTTTCATGTTTGCCAAAGTCATTACGTGATTTATTGTAAAATCACATAAAAGGAAGAGCTATTCAAGCTTCTGCTTAGTTATTTAATGAGTTATGCTGTACAACCAAATTATTTTGTGTAATGAATCTAGAAGCTAGTTGTGCTCTTCTGTAGTTGCTATATCACACACTTACTTCTTTCTCTGTTTCAATTATGCACAGAAAAATCTTGTTCTAGGCCATCTAATTTTATTTCATGCCATTCTTTACCTTTTATGCAGAATTAAGGAGCTTCTGTGGATATTAGTTTATTTGTTGCTGGCTTTTGAAATAAAGAAAGAAATATCTTGATAGTATGTAACAAGTTCATTAATGAGAACTAATCACTATAAGATACTGGATTAATGTGCATGTAACAAAACAACTTGAAAAACCTAATAAAATTTTTCATAAGAAGCTAATAGTGTATGACACCTTTGTTCTCTTTGAGCCAGGGAGACAGAACATACAGATTTTACCATCAGATTGTATTTTGCTGTGATTAGGATTCCTAGCTTGGAAACCTTATCTTAGACAAAGCGTTGTATATAAATAGTAGGTATGTTTTACTTAATCTCTGGCATACATTCTTTTTCTAACCATTTTCAATAGAAGGCACGAAATAATTACAGGCACATGAGAGAAAAGACAAGTCTGAATTGATAGAAGAAAAAACCTGTTGGAATTTTGATTTTCAACATAATATTTAAGTTAGTAGGGCTTGAATTTACATTTCCTCAGGTTTTTAAAATATTATTTTCTGTTACTGTAGCTTCATTGTAGTTTCATTGCTGTGTCACTGTTTTCCAAAGTCATAACTATTCAGATCTCTTGAAATTTAATTGTCTTTATGCATACAGTTCTAGAAAATTAATCCAGGTATAATTGTAATGGTGGGTTTTCTTGATGTCTAGTTTCCTTTTAAAGAACCATAAACATGTTTCACATTTGCCGTATTGAGTGAATTATGAAACTATTTTTTCATGTTAGCATTAGGCTGATTTCTGTTTTTGATGAGATTAGTATTTTAGCTATAACTACTAGAAGAATTTGATTTTGCTGTATTATTAAGCATTTTATAATTTTACTCTCAAGCATATAGACTTTGTCAGAGGGCTGTGTATCAGTTTAAAAGGGTTTTAGTACTCTGCTTTCTATGTCAGGTTGTTAACCTGTTCCTGAGATGTATGTTATTGATGTCCCCTTAGCAAGGCTATGTCAGAAGTTAATTACAGTGTGTTCAAGTTACCTTTGCTGTAGCATGTGGAATACTTCTGACAGTTTTTAGTTGAAAAACTAAGGCTCATTAAAGACTATTTTCTGTGTTTTGCTCTTTCTTGCTCCCAGTTACAGATGTCCACACCTTTTGTTCCTTACGTTTCTGGAAGCCTTTGCTCTTTCAGCATCCTTATTATCTGTTGCTCTGAATCGGATTGCTACTATTTAATTATTAATATAAATTATGATTACTATTGTCATGTTTTAACATACAGAAGTTTTGGTTGTAGGCCAGTATTACACTGAGCTGGGCTTCAGCAGGTAGAGTAAAATCTGGAGACAGACAAAGAGTGACAGCTCTTGATTTATTTACTTCTAACAGTTCGGAGGACTCCGGTGGGAAAGAAATGATAGTGGACAAAAATGAAGAAAGGGGGAAGGGGTTATGTGGTGGACTACCAAAAAGTGTTTTCTGCTAGGAGAGGAGTTATCATCAGGACAGCAGAGCAGCAGCAGCGGTCATGCAGCTGCTCAGTTAATATGCATTTAAACTTCCTTGTGTACTGTCGTGAGGCACAAATAGTGTTTGCCTGGTAGCACGTTCAGTTCTGTGCTTGAGATTAAGCCAGAACTGCTTATTTCTTAAAAACATGGAAACTACAGTATTTTCCATCTGCTTTGGTAATGTATCAGGTGATCTAGGGTTTGAGAGCCAGAGAATATATCTGTAGTTTGTAGTCCCACCTGGGTAAGGCTGAAACAGAGGGGGCTTGGGAATTTTGAAAGAGGAACTGTTTGGAAATGTGGAACAGAAGGGAGCGGTGGAAGAATGTGGAAGAAGTTACTGGTGATTACAAAATCCTACACTTGCTAATTTAGGAGCTTAAATAGAAAGGCCAGGTCTTATAAGGTGGATTTTTTCCAGTTTTTTGCTTATTTGTTTTGCAGTCAGTGAATTCAAGTGTGTGACTCTCAAATCTGAAAACTGTACTTACATTCTGTTTCTCTAATTACAAAATTCCCCTTCTGCTGTCTTCGCAAAGTATCCCTATAGAGTGGAGAGGAATTATACCAAACCTGTTTCTGTTTTGCTGTTAGGGAATACTTGTTCCCCACCAGAAGGATGGTATTGCAGCTGGTAGGGTGTTTAGACCTTGTTTTTGCTTTATCCCTCGATCATTGTAAGTGTTTGAACAGGAAGTATTTTTGTGTTTGTTAGCTAGGTGTCTCATGAGAATGGAGATAGGAAAGGATTTGGAAGAACCGGTAACATGGATAATCTTGTAGTTGTGAATGTTTGTGTTTAGTCAAATACAGGATAAATGTAACTTCAGAGGTGGGGGGGTGAGGGTTGTTTCTTTTTTTTTTTTTAATTACTTTGAAACAGTATTCTGTTACTGCGTAGTCATACTCTTTTAAAAAAGTACATAATTAAAAGTAGAAATGAAAACTATGGGTTTCTGTTTCCAAGCGACGTACAAAAATTATCAAGACCCAAAGATACCTGCAAGCTCAGTGTGCCTTTGAGTCTAGTATTTTTTTGTGCACTGACTTTAGAAGTCTGTGTTAGTAAAAAAAAATATTAAAATAATATGGGCACATCAGAGATGAGAAGTTTTAAAGAATTCCTTTTGGCTGAGAGAGAAGGGAAGAGAGACAGAAGTTAGCTGTGAATGTCTGAAAGATTATCTTTTTGTATCTTGTAAATTATCATGCATTGTAAAGAGTAAGAATAGCTGGCAAGAGTTTGAAAATAATTTGTAGTTTCTTTTACATACTGTAATAAACAAAGAAAAAGGAAGGCAAGTTGGATTATGTAATTTAAAATAAGTGAACTCAGGTGTATCGGCAAAGCAGAGAGATGTCATCTCTAAATTGGGTGGTGGTGTATTCCCACTGCATTTCAATAGGTATAAAGGTTGAAGTAAACAGTTAAGAGCTAAGACTCAGTACCTTATGTGAACAAACAAGTCAGTGACACTGACAAGTAGTATGGAAGCATTCAGTTCTGTAGAGTTTGACACCGTTTACAGCTAGAATGCTATGTCTGAAAGAGCGCAGATCCAGTTGTCTGTTCCACTCAGTGTGGAGGTTCTACAAGGAAATGGCAATTTTATATTTCAGGCAGGTCTGCGTATGCACTGTCTGAAGCTCTGGTAGGAATTGGCATTTATAACTTTCTCTGTTCTCTTCCTTTCCAGAGCGTTGATGTACTTGGAAATTCAATAGCAAGCTGCAGGCTAGTTCTCCCAGACCCAGAGTAATGATGTCTACGGTGATCAGACTCAGTGGTTTGAGTTTAGTAGATAATCACTTCCCCGTGATGGAGATGTGAAGAAATGTCACATGTATTTTTTCTAGGGAAGTCAGCTGAAGGTAGCTGGGAGGATGTGTTCTTCGTTTTGTTTTTCTGTGGCCGGTGGTGAAATCATTAGTTTAGTGGTCAAAGAAGTAGCACTGAGAAGTGGTTCATAATACCTTTTTCTTTCTGCTGGGACTGAAGCATCTATTATTGCATAACCTGGTGGTTGTACTGAAGAACACTGTTAGTTGGTTAGTTCAGAAATAACACTTCAGTGTTGTGTGTCTGAGAAAACAGATGCATTTTTTTTTTCTTTTTGAACAATCGGATTCAGAAATAGCCAGAGTAAGAGAGAATAGAAATGGATGAAATGGACAGGTAACTTGTGATCTCCAAGGGAAAGAAGTGAGCATTTGATTAGAATACTCTCTAGAAGATCAAACAATGGTGGTGGCAAATCATGTTTGGAAAATTTCATAGGGGGTAATGGAATGAGAAGTTACAGTAGAAGTACCTGTGAATGCACATGGATCAGAACGCCAGCTAACAAAAACCAAAAGATGTTACTTTCACAACCCACTGAAGTAAACCAGAAAAATGAAAGCATTGCTGTCTAAGCATGTTGTTGGGAACCTAGACTATTTGTTCTTTGTAACCAGTGGTAAAAGATCACCAATTTCTAATATAGGAATTATCAACACGGAAAACATTTTTCTGGATTCCTTTATAATAAACTATCTTACTGCATTTGGAAGCCACTTGTGAGAGTGGCAAGTCACGGTGCATAAGGGGAAACAGAACAGAGCCAGTGTTTAATGTTTCATTTTTGAAAGAGTTAATTTTCCGATGCAGAGGATCTTCAGTAGTTTGGACAAATGTATTTTGACAAACCTGAAAATTGAAAGCTTAATGAGAAGACTATAATATATTGTGAAATACTTGCTTTTTGGCAATCAAGAAAGGGTAGTCTTGTTAAAAGGCGTGTTCTGATGTAGTGACAAAGCGAAAAGACAACAACTGTAATTGGAAAACAATATATAAACACAGCTGAATACATTACAAGTGTAAAGTATAGTTATGATAAATTTAAAATATTGCAGAAAAGTCCATGGCTGGCAGGAACCAGAAAGACACCTATCATGGAATAATCTAATTAATATACAGGTTTCCAGATGATTCATAAAGATTTAGAATAGGAGAATTTTCAAGTAAATGCTCTTGCTTTATTTTTGGAGGCAGGGTAATTTGTTCTTCCACAAAGTAAGGATTACTTGTAATCCAACAATAACTAAGGAGGATGTTACACAAATGTACTAGATTCCCAGAGTCATTCACTTGTAACTCCTTACTGAACGGGGAAGGTCCAACTCGTGTTGTTCCAACACTGAGAAGGAGAAACAGGGTATTTCTGTTGAAATCAAAGTCAGTTAGACACAAAGGTGGTGTAGAACAATAGTAGAGAAGTTGAATTCATTTGAAAGAAGAATTCCAGGCTGTAAAGCTAAATCAATGGTAGTCATTCACGGTTTTATGGAAAATATGTGTTGTCAAACAGATTTGTATGTTTTGATTATTAGTCGATTAAAGAAATCGTGTAGATGTATTATAGATTTGTTTTATGTGCATAATCTACAGTTTAGATGAATTAAATCTCCCTTAAGGTATTGTTCCCCTATGTAAGTAAGTAATTAATTATGCCATCTTCTTCTCACCTCACAGTTGCTCTACGTTCTTGGTAGGTAATTTTGTTACTAGGGGAGCTGGAGGAGAGGAACAGAGGTACATAAAGTAGTGGTAGTTTTCTGTGGGTGTACACCTCAGGTTAAGGCAGACCTCTGGAGGAGGAGCAATTGTGAATGGGCAGAGCACCTTGAATGCTCAACATACACACATAAAATGCTTTTTAAATAAAACTTAAAAAAAAAAAAAAAGAAAAAAAAGAAAAAATATGATATCAGTTTTTACAGAGGTGAAAATACTGTAACTAAACCTCTGTAAAGCATTGGAATTGGACTGCATCCATGCTGGGATTGCTTTACCAATGTTGTTTCGGTTCTAGCATTCATGTCGCTATGTCATGCAAATATGTACTTCTGCAGTTGGTATAAGGAATTGTGCTGTACAGATAAAAAAATAGTTTTGTGGTTACCTGGGAATAAATGTAATTATACATGTCATAGTAGGATATTAAATGGATGCTTTTTCTTGAAGATTAAGGCTGTAGAGGTGCATTCATGGGGAGAAAATAAAGGGTCGCAGAAGGGCTCTTTGATTAGCAGAGAATAAAATGACAAGAGCGAAGGGCTGGAAAATGAGGCCTGGCAAATTCAGAAGTATAAAATAATTGAAAAATGAGATTGTATACATAATTTTGTTGTAATTCCTCAAGTAAATACTGGTTATTCAAATCTTAATAATAACCACTTTTATCCTGTTCATTTCTAATGAAAGCATGAGTTGGTTCAGGTTAAAAAAATCTAACCAAACAGCTACGAAAAGAAGACTGAAGATAATCTTTGTTCAGGTCCTGGATGGGAGCCAGTATTGCTGTAGCTGTCATTTCTGCCTTGCCTTAAACATCAGTGAAGGTGTTGCTGTATGTAATACAAAGCAATGAGTAGTGTAGAGTAAGATTTAATTCTTGCACATAGGAAACAGCTTTAAAAATAGGCTGTTTTCACAGGAGCAGGTTTTCCTCCTTGTCTCCTGACTCATGCACGTAATTTTCAAGTCTTAGTTTAATCAAGAATTTTATGAAGTCTTCTCAGTTATGGTTTGGAAGGTGAAGTAGTCCCGTGTTTCGATTTGTTTACCATTCAGGTCCAGCCTTCCATTGCTCGCAGGCACTAGACCAGATTACTGACTTTGTTATCTTAAAGGCAGACTAGACTCTCTTCAGCTGAAGGAGAGTGTGGTCCCGTATCTCTTTTCATGCCACTTCAATGAAAGATGTGAAGATCTAACCTCATTAAAAGGGGGAACATCCTATGGTTTTGAGAATATACTGTTTCTATTGGCAGATTGGCTACAATTCCAAAGAGTTGTCGCCTGTCATACGTGGCCCCCCCCCCCCCCCCCCCCCCCCGGGGTTTTAACTGACCTTGCTTGTAAACTAAAGATGTAGCAGAAACTTGAGATTGTTGACTGAAACAAAATTGCGGCATAACAAAGTCTCACTGACCTAATCAAAAGTTTCCAGCTTTTATTCCCCTTTATTTAAACTGCTTCTGGAATCTTCTCTGTAAGCTGTACAACCGAGGCAAGATTTGTCTGGAGCTTCTGAATGCATTAATCTTTTTAAAGGTGTCTAGCTTGCCTTCATGTGCACTTTTTTGTGTTTTGTCCGTGTTTGATGCAACTGCAGATGAATTGTATAGCTCCATTTTATATTTAGGGGCATATAACCTCATATGGTCAAAATTATTAAACTTAAGCATTTAAACATGGAGAATGAAGTAATTTACTCAATTTGAAAATTTCTTATGATTTGGTGTTTTCTTGGTGACTGTTCAGAAGATAAATTTGTAACTCGACTAACAGTCTTTGTTTTACTACATGCAGATGTACTCATGGAAAGTCTGTTGTATCTGAAACAAAATCTCTCATGAAATACCTTACTGATTGCAGTAGCAACAAATATGTATGCTAAATCTTCTTATTTTAGCTATATTATACTCCATATATGTGCAGGTGTGGGTTATTTTGGCAAAACACAAAAAATCAGTTTTCCATAAGAGTTCTTTTTGGGTTAGGTATTTAGTCTGTGGAAGCAGCTGTTGTTACTGAACCACAACCTTTCCTTTGCCCATAGATTCTTTTAACATCTTTTTTGTTTGTTTGTTCTAGTTCATTGATAGATCTCACTTACTAGCTATTAGAGCTGTTAGCAGGAATGATAGATCTTCCTCATTGTCGTCAAGGTGTTTTACAACAGCAGTGCTCACGTTCACCCCTTGTTTTGTGATGATACGTACTGTTCCTTTCCTATTTTCTTTATGTTTTGAGTACACTGGTAAATGCAAAACAAAGTTATCACCAATTATTCGTAAAAATATTTGTAATCATTTACTAACATGGGAATCTGGGGTTTTTTTTGGTACTACTGCTTCCTTCATCTTTATTTATTTGTCACAGGGGTTTATAAAAAATATCTTGAAATAAGATTTGGAAGAAAACCATGGTACAAAGTATCAGTAGGTTGTCATCAGTTATTGTGCTTTTTTTCCTCTTACTAATTGAGTTGAAATTGAGTTTAATTTGAAGTAAAATCTCACAACAGATTGTGAGAGATCCTAGTACAGTTGAAAGTAAAGCTGTACTAATATTGCTTTGTTAATAACAGTCTGACATAGCCAGAGTGACAGATTTTATAGCAATGTTGTTTCAGCAGTGACATTGATTTGTTTATGAGATATGGTATCAAGTTAAACAGTTGCAAGATAGGATAGGAAGTTAGAGATCATAGCAGGGTAACAGAAACCGAAAGTGTATTTCCAAAAACCCAGCCTGGAAGGAAAATAAGGGCATGCAGTTTGCCAACAGCTTTGTGCCATCAGCCTGCTCGGCTGGCTGT
This sequence comes from Falco punctatus, assembly GCF_963210335.1. Taxonomy (NCBI): domain Eukaryota; kingdom Metazoa; phylum Chordata; class Aves; order Falconiformes; family Falconidae; genus Falco; species Falco punctatus. The sequence goes on from NC_137585.1 coordinate 91,722,383, forward strand.
GCAGTGTCAGGAATCAGAATGAGGATATAAAAATGCTTATATTCAAAGGATATATTTCATTCAAACTATAAAAAGTAAATCATGTTTTAATATTTTCGGGTTCTTTACCTACCACAGAGCTTTCATTGTAAATCTGTTTGTTTTGGTTTGGTTTGGGTTTTTTTTTTTTCATTTTGATGGAATTTCTTTTCATTATGTGAAAATTTTGGGAAACAGCTGATACAGAAATCTATAAAGTAAATACACAGGAAGATATTTCTTCCATTCTGGCTCAATTTATGATAATCATTGAAGTATAATTGTAGCAAAGAACATAAAGATGTCTAATGATATTTCTCCTTCAATTTATTGCTATTAAATTGCGATAAAAAACCAGTAATTGAACACATACTGTTGTAGTGAAACACACTCGAAGCATCCAGCCAATTGATTACTTGACCAGTACTGATTTTGGGGAAAATCCAATAGCGTTTATTAAAATTTATAACTGGGAACAGACACCTAATAACATTTTCTTCTCGGGTCTGTTCTTGGAATGCATGTAGTCTGTGTGTACTTTGTACTTGGTAAAAGATATAGTTTACCTCTAGAAAAAAGAGATAGTAACATAGTGTGTGTTCTAGGTTTGTCTGTCTATTCTGTATGTAATTTGTTAAATCAAAAGCCTTCTCTGGAGCTGCTGTTCATGTTGTTCTCCCCTCTCCTCCCAGCAATTTTAGCAAAACCACATATCACGCTCAATGATTCAAAGATAAGTTCTTGTATTTTTGCTTATTATAATCTAAAAAATAAGGTTAGTAATTTTCCATGGCAGGTGGATGTTGCCCTCCACCTTTCTCTGGTCCTGATGGCCACAGCTGCCTTGCAGTGGTTCCTTCCACCTTCTGCCCTTTTCCTCTTGACCTATACTCTCCACCTGCTTGACATCCTTCTTCTTTAACACTCATTGGGTATAAGTCCATTTTAATTTTCCTCTTAGTCAGTTATTAAGTCTGGGTCCTTTTCTTTTTTCTTTTTTCTTTTTTTTTTTCTTCTTGTGTTTTTCAGACCCCACACCCAGCAAAACAAACCCTAAAGCCTGTGTTTTATTTTCCTTCTTGAATTGCATAAGTGTTCTGTGAAAAAGAAGGTAATTGCAGAGTCAGATTCTTCTCTCCTGTTGGTGTAAAACAGATAAATTCGGTGATATTACAGCAGAATGTGTGAAGTGGGAGTGGAATTTGGCTGATATAAAGCTGGAAAGTTTAAGACAGAAGCTGATTGTCCTTAGCTATATGTTGGAGGTATTTTGTTTGAGCAATGGAGGAGGGAAGGGTAAGTTAGTGTGTTCTGTATTTTTTTTAATACTACATTGAAACTTTGGTGAAGAATGCTGTATTCTCTCCTTTTGAAGGTTTAATCACAATTGGTAACTAAAACACTTTCTTCAGAGGAAACAAACACATGTCTAAAATACTGAGCTATCACAATTCTGATGACTAGCATATACATTGATGTTGAAAAATAACTATTATGTGCGTTGCAGTATGATACACCTAACAGTTAACAGCAGAAAAATTCTTCCTTGTGCCCAGGTAAATTATATAGCTTGTTGAATGTATTACTTCATTTAAAAAGAAAATAAAAAAAAAAGGTGGTGGTGAGGAGAAAGCGTTTAAGTATATGCATGGTGGAGCATAGTGCCTGTCTGTCCAGTTCAGAGATACTCTTACTAAAAAACCTTCCATATAAACATAAGGTAGATGCCAATGTTGATCTCCACTTTTGGAGCGTATGGGTGTATAATAATTCTGTATTATGTGCATGTGTTTATCTAACAGTGAAGGAAGAGAGGTGTATTGATCTAATATGTATCCGGATGCATATATTTTTAATCTAATATATTTAGAAATCACTGAAGTGATTCCTATTCCCCTGGCACTAATGCAGTAAACAGAACTTCTGACCATGTAGCAGTGCCTTGTAATCTGTACAAATTTTTGCCAACTTGAAACTAGATATTTGTGATGTATTTATGTTTCCATTTCACTGGTTTGTGAGGTACTGGTGTATTGAGGTGTGCTTCTTGAATATTCTAATAGCTACTGGCACTGTACTCAGCTTTTTTGTATTTTTTTGTGGGAAAACCTCATTTTATAATTTAAAATTGAATGGAAATGCATTTGAAGTTAAAAGACAGCATAGTCAGATACCAGCTCACACTTTAGGGGCAGAGAACGTGTGGGAACTGGTGGTGGTTGCTTCTGTTTCAGAGATGTGTTTGCCGGAATTAATATTTTTAGAGTCCTGTACAATTCTGCTTGCCTTAGGCTGAGTGGTGTGAAATGTAATTGAACTAACGACTCACTGTGGTGAGATCATTTTTAACAATGTAGTGGGCTTCTTATTGTACAATACTATGGCATGTATTTGCCCTTTTTTCTGCAGTGATGCTGCCTATTTTTGTGTTCTGTTTTAGTCTTGTCTGTCAAGCACCCACGCCACACCTTCATATCCCTCCTAAAATCCTCTTCTATATCTGTAAGATACACAGTTTTCATTTACTAGTTACCCTTGATTTTGTCTTGTTTGTGTTAAATTTGTCGTCTTTGTGGTGCAGATCACGTATGATTCTGTTATTATAATGACTCCTATGTGCAATCCTACATACACACATTTTAACTTGTATTACTCAGAATTTTCTTCTGTGGCCCTCATAGTGTAGTCCAACATAATATAAATATTTCTATTTATTTATTTAATGACAGTTGAAGAACAGTAAATGTAAAAAGGAACTTGCTTATATTCTTAAAGGCAGTCAATGACTGTGATCGACATAGCCTTTAAAACCTGACTTAATCTCTTTGACTAATTCCTAGGCTACATTTTCTCTTTGTTCTGAAGTACTGCTTCATTGAATCTCACTTTCTAATGAATGAGCTTTTAACACTTAATGTGTAGTTCTTGAGGATTTATTTAACTTTATAAAGGAAAGTCATGTTGTCAGGAAACGACTTTCAAGTCTGAAAGCTTTTCTTAAATGCTTATTTCAGATAAGGACCTGATGTAAGCTTATTGATGCATTGTGGTCATTATGATTTCTAATTTTTTTGGTCTTTTACAATAAATGAGTACTATTTTAAATCGATTTATGGATGTTTTATTGGAAGATAAGTAATCAGTAAAATCATATTATGCCATTAACCCTAGAAATCCTACTTCTCCTTCTAGTGTTCAGAATACGGAGGATAGATAGGCAGGGAAAGGAAGAAGTGTTACAAAAAAAGAGAAAATAATAGTTCCTTCTTAGTTTTTTGGGGCACATTTCTTTTCAGAGTACCTTATTCCTGAAATAATGTTTTTGAAGTGATAAATTTGGTGATACAGGATTATTTTTTTAAAAAAAGTTTCTTGCATAAACCCATTAAGTTACTTCCTCCCTGCAACCTCTTAAATAAGATGGATTTCTATTGTCGGAACCAAGGGGTAGCTCAGGTGAAATCAATACTGTAAGTGGGTACAGTTGAATGCAGGTGTTGTTGGGCTAGCTTTTAGAAAAAAGCTGGTGAAATTATGTTTGAATGTATGTTACACAGTAATTTTAGATAACAAATCATTATCACTCAGACAGTGACACTTTTAGGTAGAATTTGGATGATTGTTAGCGGCTGATCTTTGTGGCCTATGGAGCTGTAGTCTTATTTTTTTGAGCCTTCTGTTCTGGTAAGCCAAGACACAAGCATAAGTAAAGGTACATTACAAATACTGCTTTCTTTTTTTAACCACACAGTTTTGTCAATACACACATGATTAATAATTTAATGATGTAATGGAAAATAGCTTTTTACTCCCTTAAAACCACTTTCTTTGTAATATATGCAACTTCAGAAAAGTGCTTCAGAAATCCTCATTTTTTTACATAATATTTTAGTCAAACTAAGCTCTCATAGTCAAGGAAGGATCGCTCTGCTTTTTTTTTTTTTTTAATAGAAGGCAATTATTGAAAACTAGCCTTTTAATTACACTGATAGCTGGTGGCACACTGAGCATTTTATATAACAAAATGATGATGACTTCTTAGGGCTTATTGATTCTTCATTGCAGGTATAAGATGAAATAGGAAAAGAGGTTGTGGAATGATGGTATACCATGGCCATCCACGAAATAGTGAAATAACAGCTAGCAGTATTGGTGATTGGATTATGACAAAGTAGTTGCATGGCTAAAACTGGACATCAGTGAAGCAGAAGTCAAAATAATACAGAAGCTATTGAGGGCAAGAAAATTACCTTCTGCTGTAGTTGTGGCACTTGACAGCCATATCTTTCTACGGTGGTATAGATGGTATGAATAAAAGATCTCTGTATAAAAGGTCTCCATGTCACACTCGAGGTATAGCTGAACTCCTGCAGTGTGAAAATCTAAGCCTTGGCACAGGAATTGCTTCATTGGTTGGTTGTCTTTTAGCATCAAGCCCAATAACTTTCTTGTCTGTGGTTTTTGCCTTCATTTAGCCTGTCTTTCCCTCTTAGCCCCTTCACTACTACTGTGTAATTGTTCAAAATTATGTATTTTCTATGTAGAAACTGTGGATCTGAGATTATATACGCAAGACTTTTTACCTTTCTTAGAAGTACTGTCAATTTTTGGACGAGCGTGAATTTTTCTTTTTTCCCCTCGTCAAAATTAACTGATTCTGAACCATTAGTTGAAGGACGTCACGTAAATGGCTTTGTCTGTGTGTGCATGATAATTGCATGCTGGAGAAATTTGAAATAAATAGCTATCTAAATATGAGATCAAAATGAGTCCAAGTTGTAGCTGTATAGCATTCAGAATATATCTCTGAACAGTACTGTTTATGAACTAAATTTCAAAATACCATATCATGCAAAATGTTGAATTTTTGTTTAGAAAAGTATTCCCGAGTGGAATTTTTTTTAAAAAATTCTTTTATATTTACAGAGAAACTGAGCCATACAAATATCTTTAAAAGGTTGCACTTCTTTAAGGCTATTTATTTTCTAAAAAAGAGGACTTGAATATTTTTGACAAATATACACATGGTGTTACTCTAACCAACGGCCATGCAACATATATCTTACATAATGATGAACTTGAATATACAAGACCTACCCTATATAACATATATATTGAAAATGTACAGTCTCGCCAATAGTTAAAAAAAGTTTTTCTTATTTGGCAGTATTTTTCTACAATTTGTTCAAATATTCCGCTTGATGTGTTTTGGTGAATACTGAAATCTAGTCAGTGACAACCTGAGGTACTAAACATTTCTGCCTTACTTCGTTGTCTTCAAAGGTAATCTTTTTGTTCCTTTTAGGCTCTATCCATGAGTTGTGTATTACAGCATTATTTGGCATGGGGTCTGCTTCCACTATTGAAACAACTCGCTTTTTCATCTTACTTTTCAGAACTTTCTGAAACTTTTGCCTTGTGAATGCATAAAGTAGAGGGTGAAATATAGTTGTTCCGTATGCCATTACTAGAAAACATAATCGCAACTTTACCAAAAGGTCACTTGGGCCTAAACATAAGATGGTGGTGTTTAAAACAGAGATGGGTGTCCAGCAGAGAAGGAATGTTGAGATAATCAAGAGGGACATTCTGAAGACTCTCTTTTGCCGTTCTCGTCTCTCCCGGTGCCGTTTTACAGCTCTGCGTAGAGCAATTATGACAGACACAGAAGTCCTTACACCAAAGACGACGTTTCTTCCTCCACTGCTGTGGGACACGTCTGTAGTCTCATGCTGAGTGGTCAAAGAAATGGTTTTTTTCTTTCTAGCTTTCTTCTTTTGTCCCGTTGTAAATCTTGTACCAATCCGAATATTTAGAGCCTGGAGTATTTTGGTGTATGTAATTAGCATTACTATAACAGTGAAGAAAAAGATAGGAATCTGAACAAGAAGGTGGTAGTACATTCCTAGCTCAGTGTGGTATTCATTTGTACTCACGCACAAAAGTGTCTTATTTTCCCAAGTACTTGCGCTTTGAAGACTGAAAAAGTTGACTTCAATGAAAGGAATCAGGAAGGAAAAAAGTGAGATGATCCATATTGATGTCATTAATATCACAGCCCTTCCCATGGTCAGAATTCGATTGGCAGGTTTTACGGAGATGTCGTATCGGTCCAAAGTGATAGCAAAGACATTGATTGCAGTTGAAACGCTTGCAAAAGAGACACAAGCCTCGTGGAAGCAGCAGATGAGAGCAGTGTTACTCTCCAGTGAAAGCAGAAGGATAACTATAGTTAGAGGAATACATCCCACACAAATTATTACATCAAGTACATGAAGGTTCATTGTAATTATGTTACTGACAGAATTGATTAAGTTGGATTTCATACAGTAAAGTACCAGCACGGTGAGGTTGCTGCCAAGTCCCAAAACAATTTCTAACATCAAAAATCCAGTGAGAGAAACTTGAAAGCTTAATGGATATGACAGTGGTCGGTACATGTTGGTGTCGATGTCATCAATGGCATCTCGAACTGTAATGTTAGATTCAGACTGCATGTTGACTTCCAGAATGGGGGAGAAACACATTCTTTTGTTGCAGTTGTTTTTTCTCCTGAAAGGTGAAATAAAATATGGAACTATTTGATTTCTTTTTTTTTTAACACTTATTGTAGATAACTGTTGGGGAAGGAGGAGGGAGGAAAAGCATCTATTCTTATCAAACTCTTCATTTACTGTATGTTTAGAGCTTTAGTTGGCATGGACTCAAAAGCCTGAGGATCTAGAATAAGGCCTTTCCTTTTTAAAGGAAAGCAGGATTTGGTTAAACAAAACAAACCCCCAAAAACCCCAAAAGAAAACAAAGTGAAAAGCTTCCACTTAGGGATACAGGGCTTTATGGTGATGTGGTTTTTACAAAGGGCCCATTTGTTGAATAAACTGTGCTTGTGCATTGCCTTTGTATTGTGCTGAGGGTCTTTTTAGAAGAATGTTGTTAAGTATTAACAAATTCCTACTCAAGATCATTTTAAAAAGGCTCTTGTGGAAAAAGAAAGTGATAGGAACATGGAGCACTGTTGCTTATGTATCATACAAATAACATTTAAATTATTTATGGCAATTTAGCAGCCTCTTATGGAGAGTATGCAATAGTCTTGTGGGCTGAAACAAAGTTCTGTAATTGAGCAAATTTTTACAGAGCTTCAAGACTACTGTTCACTTTTGTCTTGTGTGCATCTACATGTATGAAACCACTGCAACAATTTTGTGGTATATAATTTCTAATGCAAAACTTGTATGGGTTTGAGGGAGTAGAGTTTGTTATGGAAATACTACATTTTCTTTTTCTGATTTGAGTATTTAGTTTCTTCAGGAAATCAGTGCCTACATGGAATGTAAGAGTATTTAGTTTTATTCTAGAATAGATTTAAGGGAATAATTTTAGAAAATAATACTTAAAAAGAAAACGGTATCTATCTTTTTTTTTTAATGTATACATATTTATATATATACAAACTGCACTTAAATTCAACAGATTTCTGTAAGTAGCATGTTTGTCTTGGGAACAAATGAGGTTCAAAAAAAGTAGCATTAATTACATCTAGGAGGTTGTTTTTTTTTTTGGTGGTTCATCTGCTTTGTTTTACACATGCCAGCAGGTTGTAAATGTAGTATCTGCATGTAATACCTGATTTTTGTATTACTTGTATTGTCAGCCACTTCTTGAGTTTGTAATGAAATGAATAAATAAAAGAGAGGTTACTCAATTTCTTGTTATGATACTTGAGGGCTTTTTTTTTTTTTTTTTTTTTTTGAAAAAGCTTTAAATTTAAGAGGGGATATATTTGGCATGAAAATAAATTTATATGCAGACCTTTGTTCCATTCTGAATACAATTAAAATAGGTAGCACTAAGGTGAACAAAAATGAACTCTTTTTTTAATGAAAGTATGAATTAGGCACACTTGGGATACAATATGCAAATGGATTTCATCTGCTGTTCTGAAAAGCCTCAATTGCACAATACTATTAATTGCAAATTGTATGATGAAAATTCTTGGTATGCTTCAACAGTTATTTCACATGTGCCTCTTAAATATAAAAGACGTAAATTAGAACGTATTAGTCTCAGGTGTGAAATGAAACAAGAAATATTTCAAAAGCTTTGTTTAATTTCTAATTTAGGCAATCTCTATTAGGTTTATATTAACCCTCAGGAATACAATTTCCTCTGTGTACGCTGTCCTGGCTGTGAATGGATTTCAGGAAACCATTCCAAATGCATTACTCGATAAATGGAGTTTTTTGTATTAGCAAAAGCTGGGAGGAAATAAATAGCAGATCTGCTAACATAAATGACAGTCTTAACTCTAACATTATGCCAACTGAAATTTTGTGAAAACGGAAAACTTCAGATGTGCTAAGTCTTATGAATATATTAAACATCACCTTCTTGTTGCATTGATGAGATTTCAGTTAAAGAAAAGCAGAAATGTCAAGGCAGGGAGCTAATTTACAAAATGCATCACCTTTCTGGACAGTGCCTGTTCCCTTGCAAATGCTGAGCAGAGGTGGGGTGCATGCAACCACTGACCTACCTGTTCTCTGTGCCTCAAGGGCCTTTCAGATCATTGCAGCAGCTTGTCATAAACTGATACATGGTGTCATTGACAGATATTTGACATGCACTGTAACCTGGAAACCAAGTGGTAGCTGGGCTCTTATTTCATTCCTTGCAGGCTTTTGTTTTTCTTTTTTTTTTTTTTTTGTTCCAGCAATTCAGCAGCAAAAAATTTTGATTAAACATGGGGACTTCTTAATTGCCTGAGATACTTCTACAGACCAGTGCACATTCTGTGTGTCTGTTCTGAGTTTCAAGCCAGCAATAACAAATAAACCTTCTTTTAAGTGATGTTAATTTCTTTCCCCTGTTGCATTTTGTAGCAGCCTGGTTTTATTTTCCAGATTAAAAAAAAATGGTATTTCTGATCTCTGTGTTCAGAGTATATGTAGACATCCTTTAGTTAATGGTTGCGTATTTCTTTCTGTAATATTCCTGCTCATTACTTTTGAGTGACGGCTTAGTCAAAGAAGTTGCTATACATCATAAAATCCAGTTCATGTGCTTTGAGAGTAAGCATGAATTACCTAATTTGATTTATTTTCATTTAAGGAGAATACATAACAGACCATAAAATTGAGAGGAAAATATCCATTAGTCATTATGACAAATAAGTTATTTAATAAGTAGTATAGAAAAAGCTTGGTTAAAACCTTTTTCAGCTTGCTGGTGAAGTATGCATATTCTCCTTTTGGGAATTCATGTTTCATTGTTTCTTCATGCATCAGTAGTTTCCACAATTCTGGTTTTAAATTATAAATCCCTCTTTAAGAAATGCTCACCATTTTAAGAATCAATCATTGCACTCTTCTTTTAATGAAAATCTGAGCAGATGTGTTAGTCTTCCATGTATATTGTTGAAGTGTCATGCACGTAAATGGTAATACAAGTGTGTTCCATGTTTTGTTTCTAATTCCTTTATGTCTTAAGAATACATTTTAGTGATGCATCCTGCTGCTTGTAGGTCATACAGCTAGAAAGATACCCGGTCAACTGCATTCTTCATATTGTCAGTTGTAAAACTGAATTAGTTGCTGCATGCCCTTGTGAAGGGGAGGAAAAAAAAGGTTAAAAGTAGGGCTTACAATTTCACACTAAAGTAATGCAAGAATATAGTTTCTAATATCACTTATTTAATGAATAAAAGATCTCTAAAATTGGATTTTATAGATTACGTTAGAAATCAGTTCTTGTGTTCACTATTTGCTAGTAAAATCCTGTCATTCTTCTGTCAACTTACGTGAATTTAGTTTTTTGGACAAGTTTCCTGTTCTCCAACTAGTGCAGGTTACAAAAAAACCCTGACTAGAAGCAGTAGCTGTTGGATGTAGAGTGTCTGTGACTAGAGCTAGAAAATGTAGTTTTATAGCTCTTGTGAGCAGGTAGTTTGTATACATAGAGCTTTCTTGTCTTATAGTGAGAAATCGAGCAGAACCAATGAGCTTTATAGGAAATATGTTTTTTGTTTAATTTGCACACCATTATAATTTCCTTTCTTGAAATAAAAAATGTTCAGCAAATCCATGTTTTTAATAAACAACTTGAATGTACAGGGTAATAAAAGAAATAAGTTAAAAAAACCCCAAACAACAAAAGGGGGGATTTTTTGAGCAATCGGAGATTAGTTATGTTAGCCAACCTTCATAAAGCAGTAAGTATACACTAATTACAGACTATCTGATTCTTCAAAGAGTAACTGAATAAATCTGTAACATATTTAACTGCCAATATTTGGAAATATTGCTGAGGTAGGAAAAAAATATTCCCAGTTGCATTACGTGGTTTTTTTCCCCCAATACTGTATTAGCTTAAACTGTACTGTCTTTATGTTGCATGAGCAAAACAGGTTCTCAATATTCTACAAGACTTTCATACAAAATAACATTTTTCTACCATTGTGTTTTTAATGGGGAGGGGGGAAATAGCATTTGAATATTTCCTGGTCTCATATATAACAAGATACTAGCGCTTAATGTAAGTTGAATCTGATCTCTTCCCTTTTTTCCTCCAGTTCTTTTTTGTTAAATGTTGCTTATTCTGCATACCATAATAAGGAACAGATCTTACCTCCACTAAAGATTTGATAAATTCTTGATGCAGGTGAAGCAGTTCCAGGTTGGAGGGATTCATTTTGTTCACTTGTTAGCAGAGTAGAAGGGAAAGAGGGTAATAAGCATATCTTCAAAAAATGACCTTAATGAAAATTTGTGCCTGTACTGTGCCATTGTTTCAGCATACTGCTAATGTATACAACTGCTTTAGTTCTGGTTTACAGGCTGCTGCAGTCTCCCACTCTTCCTACGGTAGAATCAATAAGCATCTGAAAATACATAATGAAAGTAATTTAACATACTGAAGGCTTCTTGTCTCCAGAGACACCACTGAGATTCAAGCTTTCTAAAAAAGAAAAGCAATGCTTCTGAGAGGAAAGCTTGCGATGGGCAGCTTTTGCAGAATGACAGCCTACCTTGTCGCTTCTCCTCACTGCAGAGAGATGCAGTGCATTCACTAATTTTGATTGGTCAGTGATGTTGGGCTTAAATTGTGCTTCATATATGGGATTGATGCCCTCCCTCCCCCCGATTTATATAAGGATTCTTTTATAAAAGGACTAAATTTACAAATGATTTATGAATTCTGGAATATATTAAGGGTATGGCAGTTTTATTTTTACCTTTTCACTCTTTACTGTGTGTACACTGGAAACCACATGACACTGAAAAAAAAATATGGGATTAAACGTTTATTACTTAAAAAGCTCCCAAGAATCTATATTTGAATTTGCCTACTTTCCATTTGTGATATTGGTTTTTTTGGTCCTAAGAACATCTCTGAAATGAAGCTACCTCTTTGAGCCATGCTGAATTTCACCTGATATGTTTGTATGCAAGTGAACATTTAGGTCTTGTTTTGAATTAATTACATTCAGGACAAGTTAGTACCCGCATGTATATTAGGAAAATTTTTTTTAGGATTCACAGAGATTATTCAAACCCTTAAAATGGGTTGATAATTTAGTTTATTCATGAATCAGAAATGAATTATTTTTCTGATCCATCACCATGTATAATGTATGTATAGTAGTGCAGTAGTATAGTATAGGTTGTTAATTTTGTTGAAATGTTAACTTCTAAAAAAACCTGGTATGTTCCACGTGAATTTTGCTAGAGACTTCACAGGTTTTTGTAAGGATGTCATGCATGATGTGCTTGACCTTATTTACCAGGGGGCAGGGGCTGTCTTTATTTTAACTTTTTTGTTTTGTAACTTATTTATGAATCTGTTCTATCAGTATAAACGATGCTCATAAACATGTAATGAGGAGTAAGAGAAGGGTAGCCCAATATCTGTTTTGATTAGTAAATAAACCTGAAATAAACCTTGGAAATAAATTCAGTATACAACCCAAAATAGTATTTTTTTAAAATAGGTTTGCCTAAGCAGGTAATTTGAGAATATATGAGTATATATTCAGTAGTTTTCAATTTCAGATAAGTGTGGGGCGTGGGGCTTTTTGTGGTTGTTTTTGGTTTTGTTTTCCTTCTTGATTTTAAAGGTTTTAATTTTTTTTTTTTAAGTTTGATGAAGTACTAAATGTTAAAACATCATTCTTACATAAGCAGCTGTATTAAGATGGCAGTTTTGGTCAAATTTTGATGGGTTCCTCTGTTTTTAAGTTGTTAATGCAATTGTGTAACTCAGATGTCTGCATTTCTTCTCTTTACTTTTTCTCTCAGCATCCATCCATTATATTATTTATCTTTAGGTAAAAGCATACTGTATTTATTTTTTAAAATGATGACATATCTGTCTAGCGTGCTTCCTGTTCCATACTCTTTTACGTTCAGAAAATACCTAAATAAAGATGGCAGAAACTTTGAACAAAGATCATTAGGTACCAGCTGGCTATACTGAGTAGCAACTGATGGAGTCTTCGAGCTGTCTCTGTGTCGTCTGCCTCCCAAGAGCTTGAAACCAGTGATACCAGCATTGCTCTTACGGGTGACGTGATAAAGAGGATTCCTGAAATGAAAGCATAAATACTAATATATTAAAGAGATTTACTTGCTTCACTTTCAGTGTGACTTAGGATAAGTAGGGAAGCCTGTCTAAATTTAAAGAGATGAATCTCCAGCTCCCTGTCTAATTCTTCAGTCTGTGCCTGAGCAAAGATGGAGATACTGGATGAGCTGTACTGTTAGAGGTATACATGGGTGAAGGTAGATATAGCGTGGATATGTGGTTCAAATGCAGGTAGAAGGGTCAAGAGACTTCCTGTATTACAGAATGTGATAATGACAAAGGTTTTATCTGCAAAAAGTGTTTGAGAGGAATGATAAGTAGCTGAGTTGTGAACATATCAAGCTTAAGTTTTCTGGAGAGAAAATCAGGAGAAGCAGCAGTACCATATGGAGGCAATCAGGAGTAGGTGGATGGATAGACATGCTTGCAAGCCATTGCTGTGCAGATGCTAGTTAAGATGGTGTGAACAGATGACATCATCCTCAAAGGGTAGATAGGGAAGAGTGGGCAAAAAGAGCCATGTGCAGACACCCAGCATAGGCAGAGAAATGTGCTCCTCTTATACCTGTTTCTATATCAGTACAGAATGGGAGAGAAAGAATTTGACTGGTTATTTTGGGTTTTAGGGGAGTGAAAAGTGGGATGGAAGGGTAATGAAATTGTAGCAGTATTGGGAAACAGCAGGAGTCTTAAACCAGGGGGCTAGTGATGAAGGGTCTTAGGACTGAGAATGGCAACGAAGGGGAGAGGGAGACCCAGAATGTGACAGAGAATAGAGTTGTGAAAGGTTAAGCCTGCTGGGTCTGATGTGAGGAGAAAATAAATGCAGAGGCAGGAGTGTGGAGCAGAAGGAAGCAGAGGCAGGAGCATGTGAAGAGACTTTGGGTGCACAGAGATAGAGATAATTGCAATTGCCATAGCGTACACCCTGTAGTACTTTAAAATTGAATTCAGGAGTCATTACTGTCTGTTAGAGTATGTTCTTCTGTTTTGCTGAGAGTTGAAAATCCAAAAATTTGGAAGTTGTAGTGTATTTCTTGGTGGTCTTCCGTCTTTTATCTACTGTCTTGCTTTCTACACATAGGAGGTAGTATCCTAGCATTGACAATTAACTGCATTCCGAAACGGTGGTGGGTCATTTGTAGATCCAGAGGTCTGAACGCTGCTCGCTGCTGGTGGGTTGATAAGGTTGCACCAAATGCAGCTTCTTGCACTGCAGTTTTTTAAATAAGCTTACTTTCTTAAAAAGACTCTTTTAGGCTCACAAGGTCTGATAGGCCCAAATTAAGTACTCAATTCTGATGTTTTCTATCAGGAGTCCTTGATTTCAGAGCTTTAATATTCTTTTAATGTGCTTTAAGGTTTAACTTCACATAAACCTATCGCAGACTGTCTTAACATCCAGGTGTCACGGAACAGACACATTCATGAAGATCTTTTTTGGCACAGTTGGGAAACTGTGTCTGCTTACTTACCTTGTTCTCTGTGTTACTCTTTTCTGTTTCTATGATTATCTCCCCTGATAGCTTCAGCATTGCTTTCTGTTTCTTTCTTTGTGCTGCACATCTTGTTACCTAGTTTGAATCTTGCTGCTCATGTAGTGGCTATTTAGAATTCTACTGCTTCTGGGTCTAAAAATGTCATCTGTTGTCATATTTGCAAGAGACATGGGCTCCTAACTCGTACAAATTTTTCAGTGACACAAAATCTCTTTAGAGCTTAAGGCACTTTTGAAAATGAATACTGGATGATTTTGGACATCTTGCCCTGGGATTGTTCTTCAGCATTATTTACATGGTGTGTCTGCACAGTGCCAGCTGGATGGATCCTCCTGTACCTTGCACTTACATACACTGGGCAGGATGATGCCCAATTATAGCATAGCTCTTCTGGATAGTTTATTGTTTGTGTCTGTTCGAGCAGCTTGTGATCCATATCTAAAATGTGTCTCTGACCTCACTGCATCTCAGTTTCCTGAATAGTCTGTTGCAAAGAACTTTGTTAAAATGTTGTTGAAAACCCAGTAATTTTTATAATATCAAGGAAAAATAAACAGTGGATGAGAGTGGTTCAGGAGTTGTACTGATGTGCCTGTGTTATGCTGCATTTGTCAAGGTGTTCTGTTTTACCTGATACTGAAACGATGGCTTGCTGGCCTGGATCATGCTGCAGCATGCTTTTATGTTAAAAACGTGTAAATCTGACTCCTGTTCAGTACACAAGTTTCTAGTTGTAAAGGCTTTTATTATTGTTTAAGAGTGCTGTGCTGAATAGATGACAAATTCTCTGTTAGAATTTGTACATAAGTACCATTCTGACTGATGGTAATGCAGTCTTTTCTTTCTTTTGACACAACTACTTTATTCTCATTTCTCTAATCTATTTAAGGCTATTATTCCTTTTCTGTAGTAAAGACTGACATCCACAAAATTAATTTTCTATTCAGTGTTCTATCATTAATGTTTATTTTCTTTTCCCCCTGGTTGTTGATTGCCATACAACTTGCTTTGTTTTGTTATTTGTATAATGACTTTATTTTAGGTTGGGTTTTGGTTTTTTTGCATTTCTAACTTCCATTTTTCCCTTGCCAGAAAACATTCCTACACATGGGACGTTGTTGATCTCAGTTTCGCCATTTTAGAATTACCTCCGTAGACTTAAAAAAACTTGGGTTTTCCAGCTTAATTATATAACATTTCCTTGTGCTGCCTCTTGTACTTGCAAAGTTGTACACCTTTGGAAGCAACACAATGACAAGTATTTTAAAATACATATTTTATATATATATAAACCATATATTATGTGTAATAATATTTTATATTGTTTATAGCTTTGTGTGTATAATGAATATATGTGCATTTTCAAGATGCGGAGTTAGTGTTTGCATAGCAGCTCAAGTAGAAAAAAATTACCTACTTATGCTACGATTTAGGAATGTCTTAGAAGATTCATTTGGTTTTGTGTAATTGACAGGCATAGGTTATTTGTTCAGTAGTATTTCATGTTAGTTCAACTATTGACCTTTTCAGCACTGGAAGTTCCTGTACTCATGAGGATATGTGTAAGTTCCAGAATGCCCTTTAGCAATTAATACTGAAACTGCATCTCATTTTGGTTTTGCACAATGAGGTGACACCAAAGAAGAATTACAGAACCGGTGCTAGTTATCACTCATATATATAGGGTAGGCATTCTTTACATATTGTAACAGTGAATTTGGTTTAGTGTTGTAGCTAAATCATGGTCCTTGTCATTACTGCACAATTATTTAAGCATCTTCGTTTTTTGTTTGTATTTTTTTTAACTGACTATCAGTTATCCTCAAGAGGGAAGTATGGCTGGTAAATATAGTAGTAATTTGAATAACATCAGTCTGGCTCCTGCTTTTCTCCATGAAGGTGGTTTGACCTCTTGTATAAACATTCACAATAAATGATGCTGTGCCTTGTAGTTGTTATTGGCAACTTAAAAAAAAATTAAAGTCACTGTAAATTCCAAGATAATTTTTTTGGTTTTCTTTAAAAATTGCAATATTTCTGTGAATTTAGTTTTTCCTTCATTAAAACTGTACTTTGGGTACTCTGAGAATTTGAGAGTTTTTTGCTTTTATGAAATACTCTTAGTTCCAAATTGACAGTTGCTACTGAATTTTAGCAAGGGTTTTTATTATTATGGAAAGGCTTTTGGAGCCCTGGCATCATGTCTTTTGTATTGTGTTAAGACATAAAAAGAAAAAAACCACCTGCTAATATTGTTTAAGCTTGAGAAAGTGTGTCTGAAAGAATGTTGCTTCCCTAAGTTGAAAAGTAGTTTAGCACCACAGCTAAACATTGCTGAAGCTGGAGTGCTGACTTTGTGGCTGTAGAATGAGGAAATAATTGCCTTGTGGTCTAAAGCCCCAGGCGGTTGCTTACCTTGCTTTCATCAAAATAATTTGCGTGTTGGAAGAAGTTTTCAGTGTTACTCCCTGCTGCCTGGGTTGCTGTGTTGCCTAGCATCTGTAGCTAGTCTAGAGCCTAGACTGTCTTCTAGACACATCAAGCTCATGGCAGCGCTGTGCTGGGTGCATGGCAGAACGGCATCAATATACATGTTTCAGGAAGCTTTCTGCCTCGCGTATTGTGTGAATTTATACAATATAGTGAATTGGATTCAGAGGTAGCTGAACTTCACATGCGGGGTGTCAGGATTCTCCATCAGCTATCCCTGATGCTATGGAAGCTGTGCCTGGCAAAGTATCTGGGATGGGCAGCAGCAGGAGCATCACTAGTTGCCTTGTTACAATCCCGGTGCAGGAGTTCTGTTACACACTTTACTGCTGCAATATCCTTTAAGTGCAATTGCTAATTTAAAACAAAACAGGAAAACAGCAAGATTTTCTCTAGAGTTGTTTATTTGACAGAGATCTTGGGTAGGCTTTGTTTCCAGTAATTTTTACAAATAGGAAGGCAATACGATTTTCTCTTAATTAAGACAAAGTGTTCACATGGCGTGCCTAGTAGCAAGCATTCTTCTGGCTGAAATTGAGACAGAAGTCTTATGATCTTAATTACCCTGTGAGTAAAGAGTGAACACAACATGAATAGCTATCACAACATGAACTGTGTCCCTTTAATTTTGTTAAGATCACCCACAGCGTAAGGGTTACCACCAGGATGAGTTTATACGCTGCAGTCTTGCACCGTTAGCCCCTTGGCTAATTTGGTTTGGAAGTGATACAAGAAGCACATGAAAAGGATCCAGTAGGCTTACTACCTTTAAAAATAAGTTAGTGACCACACATGGTAACTGCATGTTTCCATATAACTGCAGTGACAGGACCATACTTCGCCTTCTTCCGACAACAAAATAAAACCTATGGACAGTAGTTAGTTTCCCTACCCCCAGCTGTGAATGACTGCTATAACAGTGGTTATAGCATCTGTCAGGCCCATGTGTTCGGTTCAAATATAGGAATTCATTTACATCTGTCTGATAGCAGTGATATTCCTCACATGATATTCTCAGAATCTGAAACATAACATGCACTACTTTGTGTTTTCTTATCTGGTTTGGTTTTTTTTTTTAAGATAAAGTACTCTGTCTTCCCCTCTTTGCCATTTTAGTTCTTGATTTATTATTTTTACAAGGTTGTTCAGGGAAACTGATAGAAAATCTGTTTATGTAGTGCCATAGAAAGATGTGTGAGAGGAGTTTAAAAGTAATAAGCTATAATGATAAATGTAGGGAAATTGAACTAAGCTAGTGTAGTGTGTTGGCTTCACCATTTACTCTGCTAAAAAGAATATTCATTTGATTGATGTGCTTCTTGATTTAAATTTAGATTTCTGTTGGTATCATCTTTGGTTTATTTTCTTTCTTCCTCTGTTGTTTGGGTGCAGTAGTTTCCATAATTTGTGTTTATAATATAGTTTAATTTTTTTTAATTGATTGTTGAGGAATATCTTTAACTTTCTCAAGAGGATAAATGAAATAGAAATATGATACCCTTGATATTTTCTGGGTTTTTTTAAACATACATGTTGTAGCTCTAGAATCTAAAATAAATACCTAAACTGGCATTAAAATGCATGCATATGCATGCATATGAAGAACTAATTTTATCTATCGAGCTTTCAAATATCAAGAGTTTTTGTGCTTAAACCATAGTTTCAGGGTTTTTTTCCATCTCCTGAAGTATTTTTAACCTCCCTGCATAATTGTTGCATTTGAAATCACTTATTGTAGTACTGAAGCAAACCAGAGCTTGTATGAAAAATGCTTTCATTTGCTGTATATTGGAGGAAGGCTGAGAGCAGTAGTGTCAGTGGTATGTCTGAGGGAGGGAATACTGTTTTGTTTCATATATGGTTAATGCCTGGAAGTGGCTTTGCAGTCATTAGGCTTGAAGCCTAGGTTTTATTTTACTAATAAAATCTTGAGAAATTGAAAGTGGTTGGTGGAGACATTTTTACTATGCTGATGCATGATGAGAAAATACATGTTTATAGAGAAAAAACTTGCCAAATTCTTCAGCAGCCTTCACTGATGATCTACTTAATAAATGAAAACATATAGGTAGAATGAATTGCAGTGATAGGAGCTATAACATGTAGTTGGAGTGGGAAAGGGGGACAATGTTATTTGCATTATTTCCAGTACCTTTCAAAGCGAGAAGCTTCAGTATCACTAGGAGGGCTAGCAATTCTGCAAATTGATACCTATGGTTAGAAGCTCCTGGAGGAACTGTGGAAGATAGAATATAGCAACTGCTACGACCTATCAAGAGGCAAACCATGTGAGTTACTACGTACTGACTCTGCCTGTTACCATGCTGTCTTTCTTAAAGAGAAATTGCAGTTCTGGTACCAGTAGAGGTCCTTTCCAGTCCTCATTCTTTCCACAGTAGATATGGTGCCCAGTCAGAAATTACTCCCCCTGAGAGTTGGATATGGAGGAGAACTTTATTTCTCTTATTAATCACTCAAATTAGTTTTAATGTGAGGAAAGAATGGAGGGAAAGGAGAGCCTGCCCTTTGAAAGTGATTACTATTTTAAGCCTGCTGGTTGTTAGGTTGGAAGTGTTTTTCTTTAAAGTTGTTTTATGTCGTAATACCTTTTCTGCTGTCTTGCTTTCGAAGGAGAAAGAAAAACTCAGCCAGCCCTTCCTGTTAGGTAGGGTAACTTTTTTTCCCCTGCAATTTTTTCATGTATGCTTCAGAAACTTATTTTGCTCACCACCATCAAAAAATTCTAGGTGTCTACCTCTTTACTGGGCTCTTGATAATACCCTGTTTAACCCTCCCACTCTAAAATCTTTAAGCCAGCATTATCACAGTAATCAATACGTACTTTGGTCCAGGGTAGAATACTTCAACAAGAATTTTCCAGTGGTGTTTGAGTACATCTGTGTGTAAGGACTGTATGGCTCTTTGGACTGTCAGTTAAATGCATACCTTGATGAATATTACAGGCTGTGATGGTAGCAAGTACTTAATACAGTTTGAGAGGGTATAAAAGCAGCTCTCAATAATATTGAAGCTTGGAGGCAAAGTGTACTCTGGGGCAATAAAGGTTGATATTAGTCACAGAAATTTTGGTTTGCATTCAGTAATCTGAATCTAGAGCAAATTTATATGGGTAGTTAGAGAGAGTATGGATTAACACTGTAACTAAGGATTTTAGCTGCTTGAGCAATGTCCCTGACCACAGTACCTGGGCATTCTGTATCCGCTTCATAGTTTCTCTTCACATCATTCTGTTCTGTAGAAAAAGCGGTCTGGCAACATGGTAGATGCCTAGGGCAGATCTGGAAAGTCTGTCTACTTCATGAATCTGTCCAGTCTCTATAATGCAGGACTAATTTATTTTTGAAAAATGCAGGGACTATATAAATTTTCCACATTCTCTTTGCAGGTCTTTCAGCACAGATTTTTCTATGTCTAACTAGGCTTGACAAAGAAAGTTAAGCCAAGGCAGTGCTTTGGAGTAATAATGAGCAAATTGAGGTTTGAATGGAAAAATAGTTCATGCATTTCAATCTTTCTCTCAGGACATTAATTTTTTTTTTTCCTAAAGTAATGTATTGGCGAAGTCAGAATATAAATTATTTCTTGCACTAACCTTACTTCTGTCTAAATTGCTGTAGGCCTTCAACTGCATTGAAAGGGGGGGGAGCAAAACAAACCCCCAGAACATGCAAATAATTAATGAATGTAAAAAAAAAAATAAATTGATGAAACACTATAGAACTCTCTACTTCATCATCCAGCTTTTCAAAATTAAACAGCCCCCCCCCCCATCTCTAAGGAAGCAGGCCTTGTAGCATACATAGGAGATTATTAAACATAAGACAAAAATATAGAACTGCATTTGGAGAATATGTCACCTGTATTTTGACATCTAGGAGCTGTAGCTCCTAACATCAGCTAGGAAGTTAAATTAAGTGTGAAGATAACTTGCTAAACAAAACCTATAATCGTATAGGACCTAACAGTTGAACAAATCAATATTACAAATAGAACAAACTGATATGGTGCTTTTATGGCTCTTATGTATGGTACATTGGCTTGTGCCATACTGGAAAAACTTTTCATTTATCTATTAGATGCCTTGTATTTTGGTGCATTTCTCCTTCTCTTATCCTTCCCAGTATAAACTGTATCTTACATGTGCTTGAGTTATGGTAGAAGGAAGAAGAAAATATAGTTTAATTTAGGATGAGCCAGGCATGGATTTGGTAGGATGAATTTTTGATGAGAACTAAACGAGTCAGATGCAAAGACAGGGAAGTTGTGAGAATTGCTCCAAGGGTGACTGAGCTGCTCTTCAGAATTATTTATATAAGCTTTCCTTCTTTTCTTAATGAACTTTTGCTGTAAGTGGACAGAGAATGTTGAATGTTGAGTTTCATGGTTGCTTTTGTAGGAAACTGCTAAAAGGTTGACTTGTAAACCTTGCTTTAAGTTTTGGGGTTTAAAAAAAATCTTCAGCAATATCAATATTTCTTCACTTTGGTACCACATTATAATTCCTTTGGGTACAACTGCCATGTATGACAATTTGCTGGATAGCCTCCTATGATCAGCTGGGTACAAAATTACTTTGAGTAGATGTGCACATCAACAGCACAAAGAAATGAGGATGGAAATGGGATTGATCCCAAAAATTCCATAGACCAGCAGCTGCAGAGAGAACTGTGGACTGTAGAGAGTCCACACAAAATTGCTAATCCGTAATTTGAAATCTTTGTTTAAATCTGTGATTACGATGCAAAGTTTATTTGCTCTTTCTGTGCTTGCCTGAAAGCGTCTGTATTTTCAAAGTATGTTTCTAAGACTACTGAGAGCTGCTGGTTGTAGATGCAGAAGAAATGAATTCACCAAATCACTAATCTTTTTAATTTTTTAGATTCTTTTTAGAAAGACATCCAGCTGATATAATTTAATATTCTGTACTTGTGCAGAGTCTTGGCTAATGCATCTGTTGAATGAATAAATAAATAGAAAGAAATGCAGTTTTAATTCTGGCAAAAACTATTTTTATTGCTTGCTTGTAAAATTGGCAGCAATATTCTACTCTGGGACAGCATTATTGGTTAGTGACACAGTGGAATAATAGTAGCAGTTAGAGATAAATTTGAATTTAGCAGAATTTTATAGCTTGGGCTTTTATTTATTATTTTTACGTAATTCAAGCACCTGCAAGATAATGCAAGATGCTGGTTTCTCTTTTGGTAAATATTACACATTCACAGCTTGATGTATAGCTTCTAATCTCCATTGATTACTATTATCTAGCAAGTGCTTGCTAGAGATCAAAGCAGTTTGACACTGAACAGGTCACAGATTGGACCAACCTGTTCTTTGACTGAGGCTCAAGAGAGCAGCCAGGCAGCTACTGTTTTACCCTCTGGACAGAAAAATATTTTTTTTTCTTCATCTGCTTTTTGGCTTTTGACTTCCAGCTGAGTTAGTAATTTATTTATTTGTTTTGGTATTTGAATGATATTTGCACTTTTGGTGAGGAAGTCCTGTTACACTTCTTCTGGGAGGATAAAATAATATCCAAATAGTTTTAATTGCAGTACCCAACTCTTTGCTGTCCAATTTTGCTGGTAAGTACAAGGTTGCTCAAAATGCCTGCTGTGTCCACCTCCCAAGGCCTTCTCAGCACTGTACCCAGTTCCTCTGCCAAATCTGGGGATTTGGGGTGCTGAGTCAGCTGGAACAAGGCATGCTGCGTTGCTCCTAAAAGAAATCTGGAGTTGCTCGACTTACTTAAAACTCTGCTGTCTTCACTGCCGCTGATGAGCAGTGCTGGCTGTGTCTTGCCTTGTTCAGCTGAACAGTGTGTACGAAGTATTTCTTCTACAACTGCTGTAACTATGATACATATACCATAGTTATATTTTGTATGAATGTGTAATATACACATGTGTATATAAAAAAGTATACAATGGCTATAAACCTGACTTTAATTCTCTAGAAGTAGTGTGAATTACACTTTCTTAGCAGAAACAGTGTAATTGTTTCTGTAGAAACAATTAAATCGGTTTCTTAGGCTGTGGTCTTTCTAGCAACCACACACTGAGAAATTGATATATAACACTTTTTTTTCCTCTTCCAGTCTTTCATTGTGACTGAAACTTTCTAATGTCTTTGCAGACTGGAATGGAAATGCAGTTACAAAGTTTTTCTGTGTGAGTTGTCTTGCTTCAGTTGCTTTGTTACAAGTCTTAAGTATCCACTTCATAGAAATTAGCGTATGTCCTTCAGATTTTTCTGGCAGAGGTGACATTACAAGTAATTACAAACAGTAAATTGTTTGTTTCATGCTCTTAATTAACAGAAATCTTGATCCTAGTCTGCCAACACCCAAGAATGAATGAATAAATCTTTGTGCTCATGAAAATCTATTTCTGGTGACATATGTACATTTAACGCTCCAGTATAATTTCATTAAGAGAAATCCCATGATAAATTTAGGGAAAGAAAAAGCAAGTTCAAAAAAGAAGGTAGGTATCCTACTGTCAAACAAATAGTAACAAAGAAAAGACTGTTCCATTCAAGGAATTAAAAAAGTCTGCAAGTAATTCTGCTTGCAGTATTTCAGAATAGGTTCTGATAATTTTGGATTCTTAAAGCAGTAGCTAAAAATGCTGTGAGATCTAAAGATGGGAACTGTAGGTAAGTGCTATTTACTGAAAGGTATTAAAATAATACAGTCTTTTACCGTTTGTGAGCAGTTTTACAAACTGCAACCTTTCATGACGAATGAAAAGCGGTAGAGAAAATGATTTAACTTTCAAGCTTTATGCATCAATATGTTTTTTCAAATATCATGAGAAAGTGCTGTAGCACTTGTGTATGAACGTGGTGCTTGCCTTTCCTTAACTGCTTGAAAGATTACTGTGATTGACTGTGTAAATATCGATAGCTTTAAAGACCTGAGGAAAAATTACGGTGAAAACCAGAATTTATGTAGATTCAAATACTGCAATTTCAAGAGAAGATTTTTAATGGAATGTCCTTTAAGTAGTGTTAAGTAATTTTCCCCTAATAACCCATCACCTCTGCGGAGAAAATGGCAGCCAGGAAATTCCACTACTCCAAAGGATGTTTTACAATTACAATGGTTTGAAAAAATTAACATTGCTTGAAACTCACATAAAATTTATCTTTATTTATTAAATATTAACTTGTTTGAATTGTAGACTGTCCTTCATCATTGCCTACTTTATTCATACTTGAAGAAGGAAACCTCTGCGTTTAAACCATTTTGTTGTGCTTTCCTTTAAAATTGACTGAAAAATTTGTATTTTCTCTACTTTTTAGGGTTTCATTACTTGAACTCATGTTAAAATAAGTACGAGTGAAGAAATGGTGTTGAAGTCATGCTCTCCTTTCTGTTTGTAATCTAGATAAGATCTTTGATAAATCAAAAAATTTGAATTGTTGCACTAGTACCCATAATTATTAGAATGAATTCACTGCTGTCTGCCTTAAGCTGATGCTTATTATAAAAAAATTGCTTTTGTAGTTGAGCATGGTAATATAAGAGATGAAATTATAATTCTGCCATTGTGGATATAATAAACATTGCTCCTATGTGTATTACCCAAGCAAATACTTCTGCCTCTGGTGAAATGTAAAGCACTACTTTGGCTCTCTAGTAAATACCAAGTATTACAAATAGTTCTCTTACCGGTGAGTGTAAAAACTGTGAATAAATCACATCTATGAATGATAGGGTTTTCTTTACATACGTTTAAAGTTTCTATCATACTGTTATGCCAGACTTCCAGTTGCAATAGTTACACATTGAGTTATGCGTAGAGTGATGTGGTTCTCAGGCTGGATTTTGAACCAATTAGAGCATTTTTAAGCCTGGAGAGGTTTTATTTTTAGTCTTGAAGGGAGTTCAATAGGCAAAGGTGTCTTACAGTTTCTACTTCGTGTTTATTATAACTACATTTCTACTTGGACAAATCCTTTTCTCCTTCATTCGTGGACAGATTAAATAAATTGGCAGCTTGTGTAGATACAGGCAGAACACAAAGAAAAGGCAGTTCTGCCTTGGAACGTTACACTGCAGCTCTTTCAGTCACCTGTGAATCACAGCAAATGACACTTTCTTTTTGATCTGAAGCTTTATTTATAAAATAATAGTTTACTGTACTATAGCAGTACAGAAATCAGGGTTATGAGACTGATGCAGAAAGACAGCAGATGGAAAGATGGATTGGTATACGTACCTGTAGAAGGAAAATAGTCACTCTGCTTGAATTCCCTGGATAAATGATCCCACTTGAGAAGACATGAGTGCAGTGATCCCATTCCTAGGGAAATTCTCTGAATTCTTGCTCAGAAAATAACAAGTCATTGAACTCCTCAAGTTTCTGGGCTTGAGCTTCTGTTTCTAGCCTCAGTGTCAGGTTTGAAAGTCTGAGCTGTGAAAATTTTGGCTCATCAGATTCACAAATTGCCAAGTGTTACTTGTTTAAAGCAGGTTGAGGTAGTTGCACCGTGAGTATTATGTAACCTTGCAGTCGGAAAGATCACCCCTCAGGTAGTCGAAGGAGAAGAAGTTGTTTTATATTGCTGTGTTCTGATACATAACAGGTGACCTACTTTTGTACTTTCTACATGGGAACACAAAGAACAACACTGTATTTATATACTTTGAGATCTTCCTACACATTTCTGTGTCCTTTCTTTGTCTTTAGTTTTTCTTTTGTTGTTTCATTTGTTTTTTTCTTTTTCACCCGTTTTTTTCTCTTTCGTCTGTTTTTTTCTTTCGTCCATTTTTTTCTTCCCTTTTTTGAGTTCTGTGCCCAGAAATGAGGCTTAATGAAATAAAACAACTTAATTTTTTTTAATTTGACCACTGTACAAAACGTGCAGAAATTTATATATACCATAATCATAATCATTCATTTTCACATTTCTTTGAAAAGAAAAAGGATTTTTTTACATCTGTGCCTTACATATAACTCTATATTTGACTGAATTTTAGGTTTTGGTATATGTCTCAAATAATTTCTTTGTAAATTCCCTTTTAAGAAACTGTTGGGGTTTTTAATTTAGTTTTTTTTTTTTTCTTGGCAAGGGAGGAACTTGACTCCTGCATAACTGACTGCAAAAAATGTATTATTAAAATTGATAGATACAAAATGCTGTTAACTGTATAGTTTAAATTAGGCTTTTCTCCTTACATCGACCTTTTCTACTTTATAATAAAACATATTATTGTAACAAACTCAGATAGCAGAAAATTTTCAGGCAGTAATGTTTTTCAGATTCATGGCATCTGTTCAGTTGGTATTTATGAAGCACTTTGAGTTACTCGGATGAATGAGGCTATATTGGTGTATGTTTTAGATGGCACTGTTTGAAGGAGCAGCATGTCTAAATAAATGCATCTTGGACTTCTATAAATTTAGTTGTATACAAACTCTCCTAGAGTAAAATAGCCTATGAAAGGCAAAACATAAGCATTAAATTCCTTGGATGTCTTTTATTGGGGAAGCAGGATTGATAAAGGCACAATATGTTGCAGGCTTTATTTCACAGTTCTGCCAACACGAATCCAATCTGAGCTAGATCACAGCTGCTATTCCTGCCAGTCCTCCTCTCTCTCCTGATGGAGCTTGATCAGCTTGCTTTGTTTTTCTGTGTTCTCTTGAAATGAAGACTGTTTAATGATCATTGCTAATGAATTAGCGATGCCCTGTTTTGGGGGCTTTTCTTTATGGAGTGCTTCCCGCCAGCATTAAAACATTCTTTACTGACAGTATAGAGTAAGGTGATAAGGAGAAATAGAGGTGAAGTTGAAGACGGATTGTGATAGGTAGAAATACACAGAGAAAACTAGATGTTCTTACAACAATTGTGCTATTCTTTTTTATCCCTGTTAACACAGTTACTCCTCCTCCGCCCCCTACACAACAGATTTGTAATGAAAGAATAGAATCTTGTGCAGGCTGCAACTCCCAGAGGTAAAACCCACAGTACTAGACTTCCATCTGTATAGCCTATTTTATTTCAGAGAGGTTTCATTTAGTTTTCCTTGGTTAAATTAGTCTGAAATAGTGTCTTTGCAAGTTCATTAAAATTATGCTACAATGGGCGTGTACTGTAATTTTTGAAGTTTTGTGTTCAGTTTCTTGGTGGTGGTGGTTTTGCCACCACCAGGTGCTGTTTACCTGGTGTTCTCGTCATCCTTTCTGCTATGTCCTCATGTTTGTTATGCTCTCTTGCCTTTCCACTCACCATCATGGCCAGAAGTGTTACCCCTGATCTGTTCTCCTATCATAGAAGTCTTTCTCTCTCCCCACTCCCACCCCTATAATAAAATACTGGATTAAAAAAAAAAAATTACCTGTGTTAGTTACATGCCGTTGGAGTAGGGGAGGGAATCCTCTTTGGCTGAATACTGTAATTTTATAGCATGTAAGGAGATTATTACACCAGAATACTTATCTGTAATATCCACATTTACTAAATGTAGCCCTTACTAATTAGTAAAGACTTTTATCTGCTTGGAGAAATCTGGATTTGATAAAAAGCTCTATATGTTTCAAAAAAAAAGCAAGCTCTCTGGGGCAGGGGGTGGTACTGGGTTTTAGTTTTATTCTTCAAGCAGCATGCTAAAACGTACTGAATCAATACTTTGAATCAATATACATGTATTCAGTAGTTTCCTAGGAGCAGTTAGACCTGCGTAGGAGGCCTAATCCTGATGAGATCTGCATACGTGGATTGTTTAATAACCGATACACCTACAGGGGCAAGGGAAGCTACAGCGCCAATGAAGGGCTGGGCACAGTCTGGCGAGAGCTTTGCTTGCCTGCTGCAGGGTGAGCGCCGCATTGTTGCTTTGCAGACCAGGAGCACTCCAAGGGTCAGTGACTTCTGCTCTTCACTGGCTTGTAAGACAGTATAGTGTTATCCCTCTGCTTTTCCAAAGAATAAATCCCTCTTCCCCTCAATCACCAGCAAGTAGCTTAATTAGATACATAAATTACTGTGAATATACATAGGATCCACCTAAGCCATTTTTGTGAAGGACAGTGATTGAACGCTTGAAAAAGGCTGGTAAGAAGTGTTATCTGAATAATCTGATTCGTCTAATTGCCATTTAAAAGCTCCTTTACTGTTTCCACACAGAGTTTACCCTTACTGAAGGTATTTGTTTCAATGCCAGGTAGTCTTCCACTTTGTATTCCTAAGTTTGGTACTTTGCTCAGCTCTGTTCCCTAAAGAATTTGCACTTCAGCTTTGAAATTTTTGAGTGGTTTTGCCACAACTAGTATATGTGTTGTATGTTATATGCAATATAACATACATAACTAATATATGCAACTAATATATATACTTGTATGTCGTATGCATGTGCTAATTAGTTATTGAGTACATGGAAATCTGAATAGATACAGTAATTGCTGAGTAAGATGGTGGAAACCTATCTTAATTTTTGGTATGAACCAAAACTTTACAGAGTTCTGTATTTTATTGTTTTAATGTGGAGCTTCGTACACAGAGTAGGTTAAAGATTGGCTTCCATGTCTGTTTAATTGATACAGATTGTTCTCCTGAGATTCTTTTCTCCTTGTGTCTCCGCCAGACACAGGTACTTGTTCCTTGCATAGGTGCTGATGCATGTGTGTCTGGAGGAGTGAGGCGCTGACCTGGCTGAAAGCTAACGGGGTCATGTTCAGCAGAATACTTGTGTGGGTGCAGAGGAAAGGAGGAGACAACATGGCTGGAAGATGTGGAAGGGAGGGAGCCACGGTGGCTCAAATTTAGATCGGTGGTATAAACTGATGTGGAACTGAATCACAAGGGACTTGGGTCTGGTACCCCATCTCAGTATCTTCCCTTTCTTGAAATCTGTAGTATGGTCAGATTACGTACGAGTAATCATGTTAATTGTTACTGTTTCCCTTCTCCCCTGGAGGTCTCTGAACACTTGGTAAATTACAGAGGAGTGGGAGAAAGCTGACCTTAACGGCACAACTCAGAGTAAACAGAATGACTCACAACCTGGGTCAGTTTAACATTAGCCTTTGACAGAATGATTTTTGATGGGACATAACAAGTAAAAGAGACAATCATAATTCTAATCAGTACTCCTGGAAATTTTATTTGCCAATTAAGTTTCACTTTATTGTGATAGCATTCTTTTAACATTGCATATGGTATGGGACAATCTGCATGCTGTGTATTGAGATTGCTATGGTGTATGTTATGGTTTTAAATACTTTTTTCTAAATGTGGATGAGAAAATTAAGTCATGAATTTTGTGTAGACTGAGACAAGCATTGAACACAGCTGTTCTGCTAACAAAGCTCTCAGGATCCTTTTGTTACCCTTTGTCACTTAATTTCTGCCACTACAAGTGGAAAGAGTTTAATACAAGGTAATAAACCAATCTGATTTTTTTAAAATAAGATTACAGGTCTGATAAAGTTTAAATGTATTAATGCTATTGAATTTTGTAGGCTTTTAAATACGTTTTAAGAAAAAAAAATCAAGTAAAAGATAAAAAGAAAAAAACTCAAACCCTGAGCAACTGGAATGACAGAATCAATGGCAGAGCAGCTTTTCCTTGAAAAAGAATGGCTTCATCTTCATTGTATTCTTTTGTAGAGTTTGTTCCATCTCAGGATCTGCAGACTCTTAAGTCTTCTAATAATTCTAATCTTTGAGCTAGAAGTCTTTTGTGTACATAGTATGTTGAAGAAATTTTGGTATAATTTTTTTTCTGAACACCTCTAGTTTTTATTGTAATTTTCATTGTCATGAATTTTTGAAACGCTTACATAATTCTTCATTAGCTTTTTTCAGCACAAAATATCCTGTCTGTCAGAAGCTGACTTACAAATCCATTCTTCATCTATCCACCAAGCATTTATTGTTACTTTTTGAATTTATAATTATGCCTTAATTTCATAAAACAGTAGAAGCATAGTACATCTAATATAAGTATTAATGCTATTTATGGGATGGGAGAAGAATGAAAGAGTGGCAGTTTGTATAGTCACTGGGCTGGGGCGTAAGGGAATCATGGAGATGAGCCCTGCTGTGTGAGGAGCAGCAGTGAATTAGGGTGAAGCATCAGACATAATTCTCTTTGGTTTCGTTCCTTGATCAATATGCAGGTGCCCCTTGGTCATATCGATCTTTTCTGCTTATTTAATGTACTTCCATTTTATGAGACCTATACAATCATTAAATGGAGTCGTTTGAATTGGGTTTGAATTATTTTCACTTGCTGCAACATTGTTTTTAACATACTGGGCTCATTTACTGGATATCTGTACTGTTGGCTGCCATTAAGGTATAAATAGCTCATCTACAAAACTCTGTAGCCAACTGTCTCATGTTAAATGATCTGACCTACTTGAGAAAGTTGCAGAGATTCAGTATCTCTATTTCAGAATGTCAGGTATTGTCCAGTAGTTTGTTTTTATTACTTTTCTTTTTTTTTTAAATTTTTAATCTGAAAACCATGGAAATACAGCAGGACAATTTGATCGCAGTGTGAACAGTGCAGAAGATCAGTTTGCTTAGAATAGACTTTTGCTGAACAGTTGCCCATGCACTGCTGTGTGACAGCATCATTCTTAATTCTCAGCTTGCTGCCTGCAAGGCAGTGCATGCTTGAGGGGCTAGCTGGAACTCAAAATAGATGCCTTTTACAGAGCCCCATCGGTGCGAACTCGGACGTTTTGTTCTCTCGGTGCTGAGGTGCCCGGGTAGCTTGGGTCTGATCTACACTAGAAAAGTTTTGCTGATATGGCTCTTCCAGACAATTCTTTCAGCACACATGTAGTGGTGCAAATGTATTTTTGCCAGTGCGGCCTATGTTAGCTCCTGAATGAAATGGGATAAATTACGCTGGCAAAAGCCCTTTTGTACACTTAGGCTTTTTGCTGATATAACAATACTGTGGAGCTTTCCCTTCATTGCCATGATGCTGTACTAGGAAGAGTTCGTAATAGAGAGCTGCATTTAGTCTAACTCTTTTAGTAAAGAATAGAACATAGAATCAACTGTTGCACTTAGTAAGCAAAGCTAGTGAAAAATACTAGATGAGTCATAATGAATATTGTGAGTCTTTTTTTCTATCCCCCTTTTTTGTCCTCAAAACAATTTGATGGGGCTGGTCTAACAGATGGGCAGAAAACCTATCAGTGTGTGTTGGAAAACTGTTTCCAGATGAAGAACAGTTTTCGTAAGTCATTTGCACTCTTTTTTTTCTTTGTTCAACATTGACTGAAATAGTCAAAACATTTTAAGCATATTAAGCAATAACATATTAAGCAAGCCTATAAAATAATTAAATTGAAACTGGAAGCTAAGAGTTCTTAGAAATATTTACATTAATATTTGACTCAGTAGAAATCTTATGATAACTACTTCGGAATCTTCTGGGAACTTTGTGCTGAAGATAAATAAAATGTTTGCCAGGGTTGGTATGCTGTTTCATACTGAAAATATTTAGAAATGTCTGATAAATATATTTCTGAATGCAAAATGAGCTGTGCTTTCACTTTTTTGTGAGTGTTCAGATATGATGAGATGGAGAGACATAAGGTTTGTGGCTGTCCTTCCAAGAGACATTTTGTAGAGTTATTTAGGTGTTGCAGCAGCCTTTGTTTTTCATGGACTTTGTTTCAGTTCATTTCCTTGTACAGCAATTGCACAGCAGTGCTGTGCCTGAATTCAGGCAGAGGTTTTGATGGTTCTTCCTTATGTGTTTTGATCCTGGTCGCTGCTGTTATGAACTGCGAATGTCTGCCCTCTGAATGTTCTTTGGGAAGACCCAACCTCTTAAAATTTATGTAAGGTTAATAGTCTGCATAATTTTGCAGAGTATGAGCAAGTACTTGGCAGGAGGTGCCAAAAAGCTGTGGCAGATTTATGTTGTGCTCCATAGTCTCAAAATGGGTTCAAAGGACACTGATGATAACAGGTGACTAATAATACACCATGAAATAACTCTTCTGTGGTAGAGATGAGTCAGGTAGTTATCAATTTCTAAACACATTTGCAAAGCAAAATCCATCTAACAAGGGAGGTTTGGAAGTTTTTTAGATTTGTGATTTGTTGGAATCCTGCTGAAATGTGTAGGTAAATTTTCGGATCTTTTTCTCCTGTCCACACTGTGTGAAAAGGGGTGGAAGAATCCTGTTATTTATTGTTCCTCCGGTGTCCAGTAATTCTCAAGCCCTTGCAGTGTCACCAGTATGTTTTCCCTTACATAAGTCTCTGGTTTGTAGATCTTTCCCCATTAAGGTGCTTTCTCTCTTACCTCTGCCTACAGGCTCTCCATGCAGTTCTCACTGGTGAATTGTCCGATTCCTCGTAAGCCCTTGCTGGGGGGGAGCCAGCAAAGCGATCACTTTCAGGAGGAGGCAGTGAGAGAAGTGTAGCTGAAAAATAGCTTCTTAACCTTTCTACATAAAGTATATAACTTGCAGGTGGGGATACTATAGCTTCCTTTGTTATCAGGCCCAGACTTTTCACGCTGTACCCCTTTTTTTCAAAAAATTCCTTTGAAGATCTGGCCCAGCTGATGCATGTTCTCTGGGAAAGGGAAAGGCAGTACTATGCCTCCACATCTGCATTGCTAGTTTGTGACAATGTAGGACTGACTCATTTTTTGAACTCTTGATGCTCTTGCTGTTTGCCTTCTCTGTCATTTTCCAGGGAAAGAAACAGTGCTTAGGTCCCTCTCTCCATCCTCCCCATCTTCTGCTTCCTCTTTCCTGACTGTACATCACATTTTCCAGCTTTACTTGGGGCAGAAGGTATGGAAGGCTGAGACTCACAGCAGCATGAGTGGCTACTTGGAGGGTACAGGTAGGATGGAGAACATATATACAAACAGTCCTTAGACTCCCAAAATACGAGTCCTCAAAGACGGGAAGCATGGGTAGAAGTATTCTGAAATGTTCTGTTTTGTCAGGCCAAGGGATGTTTGTTTCTTTTTGTGTTTTTTTCTCCTCTCAGAAATGTACTTCTGGTGGTTTGTACATTTTATTAACTTAACATGATTCCCTCAGTGAGCCCTGACAGATGTCCCTCTTCTTAGTTGCTCTTTGATACTCAATTTCACTTTTTTCTTCTCTCATTTCTAAAATTGGAATTGTGTTTAGCTTATTTTACCCCTGCAATGGACTTCATACAAAACTTTTCTGTCATTTGTTGTGGCGTATGAACTCGAATGAGTGATTAATTGTAAATACATACCCATCCACTCTTTTTTTTTTTCTTTTTTTTTCCTCCTTTTTACAAGTCACTACTTGTGGTTGTATATGAGACGATGGAAAACTGGCATTCTCTAAACAAGCCAATGAAATTATTTTCCTATTTCCTGCTATCAAATACAAAATTTTATTATTGAAGCATGATGCTCCTAAGGAGTGCTCTGTCTTACCTAGAATGCCTTTGAAGACCTGTCTGCTTTCCCTTACTCCAGCAATTTGCCTTGATCCCAACGCTGCTTGCCAAAGTCAGACCAAGCATAATTAACTTTGTGGATGAAAATGAGTCTTTGGAAGAGTTGGATGAAAGTTGGAAGTGTTGCTTTCTGGGGAGGTTTGGCATTTTGAAGTCTGATTTTCATCCAATTTGTGACAAACCTAAAACCGTAGCAAAACAGAAATCAGAAGAGATCTGTACTTTGGAATTGGATAGGCCTTACTTGTTTTTCCCCTCTAAATTATTTTATAGCATAATACAACATAATTTTTCTTTAACTAGGAAGCAATAGCTGCTTCCAGTTACTGAAATATCTTATCAAACAATGCATTTAATTTTGAATTCTCATTTATAACAGCATGCAAATATAGATTATTTTTTTTTTTATTAAAAAGCCAGTGCCTTGCAGAGGCTACAGTTTCTATTCTTAGTTCCTTTGTGTAAAACAAATGGAACCTCTGTTAAATCTGGAATTTTTATACTTCTGCTCTTGTAATTCTATGTCCCAGAGCTTTATTCCTTCTTTAGTGCTTGCTCTTGGAGAGGAAAAGAACTGAGGTCCATCAGAGCCGTCCCAGCATCCCTGTGCTGGCCGTCACGGGCAGGACCAAGGGCTGCTGATCTGATGGCTGACTGCCGTCTGCCCTCTGAGGGCACTGCTGACACGAGCCTCTGCCATGTTCCTCTACTTCAGTCAGGCTTAATAAGCCATTTTATTTACAAGTATTATCTGTGTAATGTCTCCTGAAATGCAGTCAGCTAATCCTGCCTTTTTAATTACTTACAGTGACTTTAATTGGATCAGAAAACAGCAAGAAATATAGAGTAGTAATGTACTACTTGTAGAGAGTTTGCACAGTGGGAAGACTCCTGCTGTAAGCTGCAGCCGGAGTGCTGCCTTCCTAGACTGTCTCCATCTGCAGTGGCTGTCACCTGCCTCCTGGCTCTGCTGCCATGGCCGAACTGCGTGGTGTAGGAGTCTGCTGTGATCCAAGTACCGAGACAACCACATTCATTTAAGATGTTCAGTAGCTGGAATTTGTCAGCATTTTAGGCTCTCAAGCCTTGGAAAAAATTTTTTGTACTGAAATGGATTGATCAGTATTGACCCCCAGTGTGCCATTGTGTCTTGCTGGTGCTTCTGGAGTACTTAGACCTTAAGGCCCTTCTGATGCTTTGTTTGCCACTTTCTCACCATTTCAGCAATCCAGGAAGTACATCACTGTCTTCAAAAACAAAATTTTTCTTCCTTTTCTAAAGGGCATTGTATAGGTTGAGTAGTTACTCATTATAGCTGCTTCTCTTGAGAAGTCAAGCAGACCCTCATATTGAGACTGGCCAGTTACTGGTTGTTCTGGCTGCTTTATTGAAAGTTGGTTCAGGGGAGCCAATACCCTAGAGCAACTATTACTGCTTTTTACGTTGTGGCCATCTCCAGCCATACAACTGCAAGACCTCGCAGATGCCTCAGTGTTACATACTTCCGAATTTAGGACTTCTAACATTTCCCCAACCAGCTCTTTTGGATTTTTCTTTTTTGAACTTCCCATTTTTTTTTCTTAGAAGTTCTACCAGACAGAAAGCAATTTTAGACTGTATCCAAAGTATCCATGTGTTCATATATTTCTTCAAATGGTCTTGTTGAAATGCTTTCAACGTTTTTTTTCTAAAAAAAAAAAAAAAAAGTCCCTTTTCACATATTTAGTTTGCAACTAAAATGGCAAAGAAAGTCATAAAATCAATTAAGTGAATTGAGAGTTTTATTTGAAAGAATATTAATGACCTTCTGTTGCTCTTTTCAGTTGGTAGAAATTACTACTTCCCTTGCATGGCATTGTAACTAGAAACCTAGAGGGGTCAGGGTCAGGCTTGGCACTGGCATGGTTAGTGAGTGTGCCTGCCAACTGTTAGTAACTCTCCATCAAGATTCTTGTGCCCGAGGATTATGGTGGAGGTATATAAGATCATGAATGCTGTGGTAAAAGCAAAGAGATGTAATGAACAGTCAGTGTCTTCCATTACAAGCACTAAAAGGCATTGAAACTGTTGGGTGGCAAGGTCACAACATAAAGTTGCTGCTCCATGCAACGTAAGTTTCAGTTGTCATGGAAAACGCTGATTGCTAAATGTTTCCGTGGTTCAAGGAGTGGTTTTTTGGTTCACAGAAAAGAAACAGGAATTGAGGATTATGAATGTAACAGTGGCCATTGCTCATAATATTGCTAAACCATAAATTGTTGCTCCATGGTGCTTCTGCTTTCTGAGTTGTCCACGCTTTGGGCTCAGCGTCCCATGTTGGAAGAGGAGCCTGGCTAACCTGAGGGTGAAGCTAATAACCAAGACCACAGCTGGTCCAGCAGCTTGTCTCTTAGGATCTGTGGGCAATCATTTTACTCAGTTCTAGAAATTATATGCTCCTTTCTGAGCAGAGATCTCCCAGCAAGATGTATTTGATGATAACAAGTTTTACATAATAGAATTGCAGATGTCATGTTTCCAGTCAAGACTCTTTGATGCCGCTGCTTCTTGATTTCCGGTGACTTAGTGGCAAATGATCAGGCATGTATCAATACTCTTAATTTTTAAGATCACTGATAGTCTTTACTTAATTTTCTGCTAAGGATATTTCACTTTCTCATTATTTTGCTTTTACTTGGCAAAATACAGTTTCTGGATGTTGGAAAAATGTACATCTTAATTGTGGTGCAGTGTAATAATTTCTTAACTTCATGATTGGGTTCCTGTAAGAAAGTTCAGTATATGCTATTGAGAAACTGGTTTTCCCCTGAAATTTTTCTTCCCCCCCACCTGCGCCCCCCCCCCCCCCGCCCCCCCGAAGGAAAGGTGTTTAAACAATGGTAATAACAATGGTAATGTTAGTTTTAGAGAAGAATCTGTTTCTTTCCTGATTTTAAAATGATTCATAACTATCAGCAGTGAATTCCAAAAATTATGCTTTGTGATGCTTGAGAAAAATCTATTGTCAGACTAAATATTACTTAGCATTAGAGGAACTGTGATAAAAATTATGATAAAATCACAATGAGTCTGTACGTTTTCTCAATTTTATTTTTAAGTATTAAATTCCTAAGTATCTTTTATCCTTCAAGCAACACGAGGGTTTTTTTCACCCGTTCAACTTTTTTGTGTTACTATTATATCTAATTGGCTGGCAGATGTAGGTAATAATAATTGCCTCATAGCTAATTATATAAGTCTACGAAGAAAATATCAGTGTTATTTATTTAATAACAATTATTTTCTAAATTAAATGTTATCACCCATCTGTTAACAATTTGTGCCTTTAACAACTGAAAGACTTGCCTGAACTTATTGTTTGCTTCCTTGGATATACAATCTTTAAAAACAAAAATAAATTGATATTTTTAGCATTTAGCTCATTATTTTGAACTCTGCTACCAAAGACATTAATTTTAAATTTTGTGTCTGTGTGACATTAACAATAGTAGAACTCAAACATGTCGTCAGTACCATATTTGAGAAGACTTAGCTTTTCATTTTTGCTTGTTTCAAATTAGTAGAAGAAAAACTGTGGCTTCTGTTTCTGTTTTCACTGATGTTTAATGATATTAAGACGACAAATACATTTTTATGAAATCTTAATCCATAGTAATTACCAATCTTCATGCATGTATGTGTTTCCAAATTTTAACAATATAAGTATGTCTTCCTTGGAAAACCTCAGGGTCAGTATGCAGGAAAGATCCCAGACAAATATTGATAAATCATTCTATTCCTTTAGGTTGCTGAAGAACTTTTACAGGTAGCAGAAGAGGTATGGTGCCACAGTTATCTAAAGGCAGGCAGACCTAGAGCATGTTATTAGGGGGCTTTGTTTTGTTCAGTCTTTGAGGAACAACTGTGCACGTATGCTGTTCAAATACCCTTTCACTGCTGTTCATAGGCGAGCAATGATTCAGGTTTGTGATCTAGCAGGTTTGGTGGCTATGGTGAACGCTAAAGATCAACTCATACGGGGTAGGTTTGGAGGGATGGGACATTTCCTGCGGCTTCCTTGTTACTGCAGGTACAGCTAAACATTATCATAAGTGCTAGGGGTGAGAGTTGTATTCTACCAATTTCTGTCTATATAACTTGTGTGACTTTTAGCAAATTGCAACAAATGGAGGCCAGGGGTCAGGGAGAGGAAAGATTTAAAGCAGTTTTCTTTTTTTCAGTTTCACTATCCAAATCGTACAAGATAGAATGTATTAAAGCATCATCAGAGGTAACTGCTGTCAGTCTTTCTGTCATGGTTAAATACTATAGATTTTTATTGGATGGTTGAAAGTCAGGCACCTGTGGAGGCTAACTTCCAGTGCAGGTATTTGGAGTCTAAACACTGTTATGCTCAGTTTGGCTTTCAAACAACATTCTTTTCTTGCCCATCTTTTTAGTACTATTGCTAATTTTTATTACTGCTAAGAAGAATTGGTGAGAATTCTGGCAGACTGGGCAGATCTGTGCCATAGGCTGATTTCTAAACTTTAAAAAGGCTTTACCGTAGGAGATAAGATGTGTTGCATGATGTTATAAAATTTTGCAATTATGTTCGTTGTCAATGGAAGCACTCTGGATAACACAGCGTTCTCTGTGTTCTTCCGCAAAGTATGAGGTACATAAACCCAGTGTGATTTATAGCCTGTGCAACATCTGTTGACTCTAAAGATGATAACATCAAGTAAATCTGCAGCTAATTGCAGGAAGTTATTGATGGTATGCCAAGGAAGAGGTGAGAGGAAATAAATATGTATTTATTAAAGGGAAAAATTAAATATATTCTAAACTACCAAGGGAGTTGACATAGCTGATACTAAAGAAAATGCAGTTCTGCTTTTGCAGAAATGTTTTCCTGAAGGTGTAAGAAAGGAAGGAGTGAATGGTGAGTGTTGAAAAGAGACAGGAGACACCCGTAAGGAGAAAGGAACGTGGAAGAAATATTTGCAGCTTATATATATAGTAAAGAAAAAAGTAGTATTCTCCCTTATCCAGGGGACAAGAAAATACCATGATTTTTTTTTTTTTAATTGATTTTACAGCACAGTAGCACTACTGATCTTAAAGTATCTCCTGGCATTTACAAGTATGTATTAGAAGTGATCCATGTCCTCTCTTGTACAAACTGACACTTTTGGATGCATGTTTTAGTGCAAAAATAATGATAAAAACTTTAAAAAAATGTAGGATATATCTCACTGAAATGAAAAAATGAAGTGCAGCTAGAAATTACTAACTCAGTAAGGTAGCTGTAGACTTGTACACCTTAAGTCTGTCACTGTCCATGTATACCTTTACTGAGATGTAAAAGTATTCAAGAATTAGGTCATTAACCATTAACATGAATTAAAACACACCAACAAACCAACATCTCTTCTGCCCTCCTTTGAGGGCATTGATTCAGCGAAGTCAGCCATCTTTGCCATCTCAGCAACTGATGGGATGTTTGAAACTGATGGGATTTTTGACTAGGATTTTTGGAACAC
Organism: Falco punctatus; assembly: GCF_963210335.1. Taxonomy (NCBI): domain Eukaryota; kingdom Metazoa; phylum Chordata; class Aves; order Falconiformes; family Falconidae; genus Falco; species Falco punctatus. Next base: position 91,760,958 of record NC_137585.1, read on the forward strand.
ATCATCTATTATCCTTCATTTTCTTTTATCATTGATGTGTCTATTGCAGCAGGGCACGGTACTGATTTAAACTGCATCGCTGTACCTTTACATAATGCTCTATATTAAGAAATACTACTTAGCTATTGAATTATAACATATTAATGATATTTAAAAGCTGCCAAAACCCCTGGTATTTTCAGACTAACGTGTAAATTTAGGTTATCTTTTACATCCCTTTAATCATAACTGTTTTGCCTGCTTTCATGACTGTGATGCTTACTTTGTAAATAAGAGATGAAGTCATATACCTCCGTTTAGATGATTCCTTGTCTTTGTACGGGAAAGAGATGGTTTTCTTCAGCCGCTCCAGTAATACAGTTGAAAGTGCATAATTCCTTTACATGGTTTTATGATGCAGTTGCAATATATTTTCAATGCAATTATCTCTTGCTGATATGAGCACATTTCTTTTAATCCTGCTTCATTTTATATATTGATGTGATACTCCATTTCGAGCACTGCTTGTTGTTCACCTGTTGGGATTTTAAGAAATATTTTCCTGACAGTAAAAATCCTAATTAGCATCTGCTTGAAATTTATTAAAAACAAGCTTTATTTACCTCTTTGTTTTCCAGTTTTGGATGCTCTCCTGAAATTTGAGCAGAAATGCTGTTGCATTGGTAATGAGCAAGCAGTGCAAAGCAATGGGCTCAGGTAGAGGTGGGGAGGAAACTGTCAAGGAGGAAAGCAGATGATGGCACTAAATTACTCTTACAGATTAATAAGACCAAACTGGATAAACTGATCTGTACTTGTATTCTTTCACAAGTTACATTCCTTCATTTTTTTTTGTACCTTGTTTTTGAGCATACTGTCATATTCACCTTTTTCAACCAGTAAGTTCATTTCTTTGGTAATCCCCCATTTGGGTTTTATCTCTCTCCCGTTCTGTGTTACACCTTTCTGTCCCCCTTTCTGTTTCCATCTTTTTCACATATGCTATACACATTGCTTTGCGTCTGTGATGCTATGAAGTCTGTTCAAAATAGAAATAGGACAACTAGAATTTTACTGGCAACATTCTTTTATTTTTACTTAGCTCCAAAAAAAGCCCAAGAGGAGTATTGACTTGTAGAGGTTTCACTGCTTTGTTTCCACAGTAAATTTGGTTTTGAAAGGCCACATAAATTTGAAGAGCAGCTCCTTATCTCTGCAGTGTCGAAATTAAGCTTCAGTGAATTTATTATGGAGGAGTGGACTTTTTTTCTCTGTGTATTTTTAATGAAGAGCAATCTTAATTACAAGAATAAAATGTGGACTTTTAAAATGACATAGATACTGGCTTTGTTTTCATGATTATACATTTTGGATCATGTTATGGACCTGGTGTACTTGTAATTTATAGGTATTGGTGTAAGAAATTTTCTTTTGAATGATTTCTGATTTCCAGGCCATATCTCAGATAGAATATTTAGGGTGGAGTTGATTTCAGCTCTGTCCAAATGCTGCTGCTGAATGGCATGAATGTTACAGTTCTTTGGCAGTATCTTATCACAGAGAATTTAGAAAAAAAGCGGGTTTAGTTACTAAAAATGTTTTGGAGCTCCTGAGGAAGTTTCTCAAATCAGCTTGTTTTGAGGGAAGGCATAAGAAGCTTAGGGTGATTCTTAGTATTCTAGATCTTAATGTTTCAGGCTTTACCAATTTTAATTATATTAAAATCGAACGTGTGCATTCCTGCAGGTTAATATGCTTCATGGGTAAGGTGGGCAGCACCACAAATGTGGTATTCTCCCCAGATGTATTTTTTGTGCTGTAGCTTGTGTCTTTTGCCTCCTGTCCTACCTGTGTGCACCTCTGAGAAAGGTCTGGCTCTGTCTTCTCCTGACCACCTGTTAGGTAGCAGAAGACAGCAGCTAGATCTCTTCTTGATCGTCTCTTTTCTAGGTTAACAAACTCAGTTCTCTCAGCCTCTCATGCTCATACGCTTCAGTCCCCTGTCTTGGTGGTTCCCTGTTGGACTCATTCCAGTTTGTCAATCTCTTTCTTGTACTGGGAGGCATGGAGTACAGTGGCCTTACAAATGCCAAATAATATGAATAATCACTTCCCTCAGCCTACTGGCTACACCTTTGCTGCACCCAGTCTGGTCCACAGTAGGCTGCCTCTGCCACAAGGACATACTGCTGGCTTATGTTCAACTTACTGTCCACTGAGTCCTTTTCTGCAAAGCTTCTTTCCAGCCAGTGAGCATCTGGCCTGTTCAGGCGAGGCGCACAGGGTCATGCCATCCTAGATGAACAGGGCTTAATGTGCTTTTGCTGAACTTTGTGATGTTTCTGTCCGGCCATTTCTCAAGGTTGTTGAGGTTCTTCAGAATGGCAGCCCTGCCCTCCAGGGTGCTGAGCACTTCCCCCAAATTGCTGTCACCATAAACTCACAGAGGATTAATCTTGTCCCATCACTCAGGTTATTAACAGTGATATTAAACAGTATCAGCCTCCAGGATGTGGAGTTGCTGCCCAGTCCCCTTTGAGCCTGGTAGTCCAGGTGATGGAGGAGACAGTGGGCAAAATAGCAAGTAGCAGGTTTAGTAGGTCGTGGTTAAGTAAGGTTGTGAGTCTGTATTCAAGGGCGAGGGGGAGGGCTGGGGGAGATGTAATGGTGCGTGGGTGGGGGAACCTTAAAGGAGTTCAACAGCTCTTGCTTTAGACCTAAGTGAATGTGGGAGTAGTGTGGTATAACTTGTGATTAGACCTAAGTAATGTTTGTCTTGGTGTGTTAAGCTATTTTCTGAATCATGGCATTTTCACAGGAATGTCTCCAAAATATGGTGCTCATTGTTAAGTCACTGGTGATGATAAAAATAGATATCAAACTCATTTCCATCAATTCTAGATCCCGCCTGGCATCTGATTTCCAGCCCAGAGAGCAGTAGGAATTAACTCTTCCATCAAGGCAATTTAAATGCAGCTTTAATATGTTAAAAATAGCTAGCTGGTTTTCCCCACTATTCCTCCAGTATTGTTATCAACTTCGGGTGTATTTTTTTAATTTAGTGCATGCAGTCTGGAGAGAAACAGTAAGTTTCCTCTGTTTTTATTTTTAATGTTCCCCTTCACTGGGGGCATCTATCAGAAACTGTACCTGGTAGTCTAATACATTCTGTTTCCTTTTCTGGACTTAAGCAGCAAGAGTGTGTTAATGTGCTCTCTGAGAAAGTAAACAGAAATACAGCACCATGGGCCTCACTCAGTTTCTGTCTCCAGCAGGACAATTTTGCCTCGCTTATGTTGCTCAAACAGCTAAAAACTGAAACCTTATGAATTATGGATACAAGTAGTTAATTTTTAAGATGGTAGGAATTGATTAAACACAGATCAGTTTTCATAGGAACTTAATGGCATTTTAGTGGCAGAGAGAGATTTTATTCTTGATTGTTTCACTGAGAAAAGGAAATGTTTGCAGGAATCTTGTCCAGTAGGAAAAGGAAGGAAAGATAGCAGGGGTTTTGTAAGTAACTGGCATTTTAGTAAAATAAAATCTTCTTCCTCTTTAATAATGAATTCATGATATTTACAGAAAAATTGAAAGATAAATAATTTGAGATTCAAAATTGATAATTTTGTAAAGTATATCTAAAATATATGGCATATTGTATATGGCACATAGTATAGAACGATTACATTCTTCTGAACACTTCACAAGGCACCATAATCTATGCAGTTTTTAAAGGAATAAACATCTTTTGAAGAGTTCACATTGTATAAGATGGCTATAAGGTGTTGTTTCATAGTAACTAGTGAAATCCCTTTCATTTGATTTAAAGCCTTAATATAAGCCTTGCTTCAGCAACTACTTCAGTGCCTGATGCAGTGTAGGGCAGTCATTTCGGCCTATGTGGAGAATTAGTTTGATTAAAACAGAACATGGAGAAAGGTTCTTTTTGGAGGCGTCACCTTCCAGTTTGAAGACCTACAAATATGCCTCCTCTTGCCATTCCCATCTGCTCTGTGGATCAATTGAATGAAAAATTTAAGTGCCTCCAAGAAGCAGGCACCACAAGAAGTTCTTTAAGTTAGGGTGTTCACTTATTCAACTTAGAGAATAAAGACGTAATATAAAATATTACGTTGCTTTCACAAAAGGGTAAGCATTTGGTTTCTGCTGAGGTATTGGGATCTCAGGCCCTGGTCTAAGACTGGTTTTAGTTTTATATTATCTGCACTGATAAAAACAAACAAATTGGCTTATTCAGGCCCAGCGGTGCCCTGGGTTGTTGGATCAGATATAAGTGAGACAAACAGGATATTGTCCTTCCTTTTCAGTAGCTAACATTTCCGTTAGGACCATGGAAGTTTCTGTGCTGGATTAGATTTGTGGCCCATTTGGATTAGCAAATTACTTTGAGGTACTTTAGAAGCAGATGGAAAAAAACTCAAATGGGTCCTTAGCAGTTCGAACAAATGAGTCCACTCATTTTGTTTGTTTTGTGCTTGTATCTAGGCACTGCTTTAAGACCAAAGACTGTGAAAGTCTAATAACCCCTTTCAAAACTGAAATTGATTGTCATTACTGAATACTTCTCCCTCGTAGGAAAGATTTGATGTGCTTTTGCAGTATCTGTCCACTCCCTTCTAATTTTGTGTAACAGAAATAAATATTGCAAATAGCAGTTTAGATTCAGTGTCATGAACATCATCTACCAATGCACATGTGAGCTTCCACCAAGAGGGGAAGCTGTATCCTACCTGTGGGTTCCTACCCTCTCCCTGTGCTCTTCTGTGTCTGTATCATGAGCCAGGTGAGAGAATGCCTTTAGATGGAAACTAACTCAACAGAAGCAACTCTCATGAGTGCCAAGACCTGGAGGCAGGGCTGGAGTGAAAGAACAGAGAAGCAGGTTCAGGACATGGAGGTAGAAATGAGCACGTGTTCTGTTCAGAGCAGCCTGCACTCAGGTCAGCTGAAAGTAATAACAACATTGCAGTTTTACTCCATCTTGCCATTCTTTATTTTTAATATGCTATTTCTAATGGACAGTTTCAACCAATTTGTTCTGATGCTTAAGTTACCTCTGGAGTAATTTTCAGTATGTGCTGTGCTGCATGCACTGTAATGTTTGTGCGGTAGCAGTCTTCTACAGTATTTCTCAACAAATCATGTTTTGGTAGCCTCTCATCTTCTGCATACTTAAATCCTAACAGAACTCTTGGGTATCATTTGGACCTGTTGACAAAAAAAAATAGTAGCGTTTGTAAAAATTACAAAATTGTAAATTTTCTTCATTATTGAAAAAGAACAGCCTTAGGATACAGATATCATCGACATTTTCTGTGACTGAGACTGCAGAAGCAAAATAAAACAAATGACCTATACAAAACAAATAAGCCTTCCTCAAACAGGCAAACAAAAGTTTATGGTTTTACAAATCTGTGATTTTATTTAGAATTTCAGGAATGGCTTAATTTCCTTTCACACACCCCCTGCCCCCCAGTCTCTTCTAAAACATCTCTTATTCTTGCTGCATGTGCATTGGTGGGGCAGTGCATCTTCGGTGTTTGCTCCTAGGGAAATCCACTTTAGCTCTTCTAATTTCATTCTTTTCCCCTCTTTGTTAGTATCACTGAGGTTATTTCTCAGAGCACAGAAGGATTTCTCTTTTGGCTCAGGTAGCCTCTTCAGTGACTCAGTGTAATGACATTGGTTTATTACTGGCTGTCCTGGTTTCCTCTTTGTTAGTGCACCTGATTGTCCTCAGTAGACTTCTGTTGATTCTCTAGTTCCAGCAAAAGCTCAAAATCAACTCAGTTTAAGAAAAGAGGATAATACGTTTTTTTGTGGACGTCATATTGATGCTAGCTTCATAATTAGCTTTTTCCCCAAACATATTTTAATACTTACAGAAAGTTTTAATTCAGATTTTTTCCTTTCTTCATTATATGTTGTCACAGAGCAATATTTGAGGTCAAAAGATGAGAACACATAAAAGAAAGATTCTGTGTTGTTCAGTCACTTAGATTAAGAAAAGCTAACTGTGTTGCTCAAAGTATTGTTTTTCTACCTAATGTACTATGTGCATATCGGATTTATCTCTGTCTATTAAACTCCTCTTACATAACTATCTGGGAAATGGTGGTTTAAAAAACGCATTTGTAAGCAGCATCTCAGCCAGTAGATTAGAAAAGCTGTTCGGATTTAGTAAACCAAGAAAATTCGGAGCTGTAATGACAAAAATATTTTTTCTTTAAGGAATACAAAGTTCTAACCCTTTGTTAGGCTGAGGTAGGTTATAAATTTCACTGATTCCTAGGGCTCAGTGTATTCTGCCTTGACATAGAATACTTTTATTCAAGAAGAGGATTCAGCAGGCAGTCTGTATTTTAAGTCCTTAAAAAGTCATTTCCAGCTGTGCTTTCCAAGCTTAATAAGGTGTGATAGTTAGAAGGGAAGCAATACCAACACCCTATGGGAGAGTTAAGGATTTGCCTTTGTTTTTACGAACCCATATAAAAAGGTAGAATTATCAGAGGGATGAGAGGTAGAGGAATGGCTGTAGCACCGTAGCTCCCTCCTCTGATTTCCCCTCTGGCTCCACTGAGCAGAAGTGTCTGAAGCAGCAGGCTGCATGTCATGCTAGCGTGAGGGCAATGCCTGTTGTGGCTGCATCCAGTCCTAACTGCATCCAGCCCTGGCATGGCATCTTATAAGACTTTTAGGTCCTAATTCATTTAAAGCACAAGTCTTCTCAAAGTTAACAAAATGTTATACCTCTGCTTTTAAAATCTGTTAGGGTAGAGATGGCAGTTATAAATACTATACTCTCTAATTCCGTTATGGTTAATATAGTATTAGTTTTTTTTTTCTAGTGCTTTAAGTTTAAAGCAGAAGGAAAGACGGCAAGTTTTAAACCTGGCCCCAGTCCCCCAGAGTCTGTGCTAACTGGGAGAATGAGCCATTGTGTCTGCTTAATTCCTGAGAAGACACAAGTATCTTAGAGCCCATGTCAGCCTCACCTCTGATCATGACCATAGTGTTATCGACTGACTGTGCGCAGCAAGAAACAAAATAATGATTGCACAAATGCCTGAAGCAAAATCCTGGATTTGGCAGGTCCCTGGGTTAATCACTGGTAGTGTCTTTGTTGTACTTCATGTGACATGGTTTCTTCGCTAACTAAAATTGACTGGTTGGAATGTGCAATTTCCTCTGCAGTGGTTTAAACAAACTGGATCCTGCATGCACTGTGGCTCTGGCTATGATCTGGCCAACCACCCTTCTACTCAGTTTCATCATGCTGTCTGCAGTGGCAGCATCACTCTTGGCGAGTATAGAGATTTCTAACATGATGTTGTCTGCTTAGATGATAAAAGGTATCCAAAGGTGCATATTCTGCCTGTGTTGCAGCTTCTGCTCTCACATAGGAATGGCAGGAGATCACTTGGAGGTGTTTCTGCCATAGACCTGCTGTCCTTATGGAAACTGCTTTCCTTTTGAAAATATGATAATATGATTGCTATGGCTTCCCTACTGGTTAGAATAGCAACTAAGAGCATCTGTAGCAGGATGTCTAGCCACTGAACCCCCAGAAAGGCCCTCTGTTTTGAAGTCCTGCTAAATGAAATGCATTGTCCCAAAGCATTTTGTTAGGATTGCAAGAAACCTGGAACAAAGCTGCAGATTTTGGCAGTTGAGCAGGAGGTGGCTGCCAGTCTTAGACACAGATGGAAGTATTTGCAGAAGCCAAAGCAGCATGGTCTTTCTGTTCCTTTCTTAAAACCATCAGAAGGATTAGATTTTTAGCACTTGAAATGGCTTAATTTAGATTTTGAGATTTTAAAATACAGCAGGGAGAAACAGTCTCTTTTTTAGTTCTCTTCCACAGCGTTTTCTGCGGATTTAGGAGATCAGAACCATATTTTAATTTTATTTAAGTAATGTGGGGTTGCAGAATATGGTTTTGTGACATAAGTGAACTTCACAACAGATCTTGTATTTATGGGCTATGTAAGTCCTTGGTGATATCTGCACCTTTTTAAATCTCATGTTGCCAAGAAACTACTTCAGAATTTACTGTGGCAGTAGACATAATCTGTGGGTAGTTCCTTGCACTTTTTTTTTTTTTTTTGTACAGCTGAGAGGAAGGGGTCAGAAGACTAGTCTTCACGTTCAAGACACTCATTGAAGTCAGTAATTGAAGTTAGTGGGAGTTTAATACTAGTTTTAATAGGTTTATGTGGAAAGCCACCTGTAGATATGCAGCTTAGTCACAGCAAAAGTTGCAGAGAAGTAACTGGGTAAGCATGGCTGTTGTAGCCCCTGGCAAAAGCAGCTTTGCAAGCATGCCTGCATATAGGGCTTCATTAATAGCCTGTGCAGCATGAGGTGTGCTGTCCTGCTGCTTGGCTGTCCTTTGAGTTCTCTGATCCATTTTTAAACAAATGCGTACAGACAAAGCATTTGCAGGTCTTTTCTTAGTTAGATTAAAACCTATTTGCCATACTGTACTGTTAAGAGAACTGATTTCCTTTGTGCCTTACCAAGCTTTAATGCAGTATTTCTCTAAACTTTCTGCTTCAGTTTCTTATGCAGTGTTTTTCATATGCAGGTACGAGGATATTCTCTGCATAGCTGTGAAGTAATTCACTTGAAATGTTGCATTCAGTTGTGACCATGTGGTTGCTAAAATTGATTTGAGGCTTAAATTAGTTTATTGTGAATAAACAAAAATAATTGACTATGAAAGTGAAAGGTTATTTGGTAAAGATTTAAAAGTTCTGTTTGCTTAGTTGGAATTTAAGTCTGTGCTTTAAGAAACTTACTGGGGGGCATAAGAAGAAGATAACTTTATTAGGAAGTCGTAGTGGGCTGGTTATAAATGGAAATAGTGGAACATTGTCTTATGAAGGAAGTATCTGGCACTGGCTGAAATGCCTTGGCCATAATTTTGTTAGTTTTATTGGTTCTTTCAAAAGAAGCGGTGGATGACCTGATTTGATTGAGCAAAATGCTGAAAAATGTGTAAATGAGACTAGTTCTTAGTTCTGCATTATCTTGGAGATAGGCAGTAGTGTCAAGGTCTAGGCTACCTTGACATCAGGAGTTGGGATGATTTAAATCTAGAAAGACAAAAAAGGAGGGGGGTGGGGGTGGGGGGGTGGGGGCAAGGCAAAAAAAAAAGAGGCTTTGTTAACTTTGAAGGTTCTTCAGGTTCACTAGGTACCTTCCCAGGCTGCTTTTACATTTCTCTGCAGGTCTAATCTAATGCACCCAGACATGTTCAGAAGTGTTCATTTTACAAATTTAATCATCCAGTTCCCACCTAATTTATGTTGTAATTCAGAGTTTTAAGTGGAGAGGTGTGTCTGTTCTTGGAAGAGCCTAAAGCAGTAGGTGTTCTCAGATCATGCTTTTCATATTCTGGGAATGTGGATTTCAGAGCAGTGGCCATAGTCAGTTTGATTTGCAAAAATATACGATAACTGCGGGTGTAATTGCATAGCATTTGAATGATTTGAGTTCTAGCCCAATCTAAACTATAGGTTTTCATTAGCCTGAAGGAAATTGAACATGCAGTTCTGAGCCCCAAGTGAGTGTGACTAAGAAATCAAAGACATTTGGGAAGAGGCATCCTCCAGCCCTTCTTTCAAAGACAGGTCAATCGTTAGGTCAGGTCAGGCATGCAAGATCAGGCAAAGAGCCAACTGGAGGGAACACAGAACTCGGGGACCTCAGGGAGTGTGAAAACCTTGGGTTTATGCCCTGGGTTGTCTTTTATATTTGAAATTGTCCAATGTGAAAAGCCTAAATAGTCCAAAGCACAGGAATTAAAAAAAAAAGAAAGTTAATGTGTCTGGGAGAAATATCACAGATTCAAACCTCCTTTGATAGAGGGAGATCAAATGTTGGGTTTTTTACTTGCTGGAGTGCTCTCATTACTAAGTGGCTATTAGTGAAAGGTGAACTGGCCAAATCTACATAGCCAGTGACAAAAGTTGAGTTTGAATAGATTTTCTTGCTACAGATGCCAGTCCAGTCCAGTAATCTATAGAGGCTCTGCTGCTGGTGGTTTCCATGATGATAAGTTTTGTGATGTTTCTGTGATTAAAAATGGGGGGGAGATTGTTTTCTTTTGTTGCCGTTCTTCTGTGTTTGATTCCAAATGTTTAGAAGTGTGATTTAAATATATGAAGTATAATCTGAATCTGTAAACCAGTAATATATCTGGATTTTCAGATCTTAGAGCAAATCATGGTTATTCAATATTCAGACATCTGGTTAGAGAAGTTTAATTATCTTGTTAATCCTTTGGGACAAGGAGATGACTTCCTGCCCTGTGACTGAGATTCTGGAGTTCTTAGAACTCGTGCTGTGCACCTCTTCAGCAGTGTCTGGGTCTGGAGAAGTGTGGTGAACTAAATTCAGTGTATTGAATATCCAGGTTTTCTTGAGTAATAATCTTCTGATTTTCAGTTTTTCTGGTATAATACATTACTCTGACATACTCTGTTGTCAGATGTTATATGCAAAAATGTCCCTTGGAACTAACTAACTTTTAAATGTTTCAGGATGTTTAAAATGTTCCATTATCCTATGTCATGGTTATCAATGTTTTGTTGCTTTTATAGATTACCTTTCTCAAGGGATAGATCTCTCTGGAGTAGAAGTAATTGAAAATGACCTGCTTTTTATTGCAAGAGCTCGCCTTGAGGTGGAAAATCAGGCTAAAAGGTTGCTTGAGCAAGGCGTGGAGACGCAGGTAAAATACACTTTCTTCTTTATTTCCTTTCAAAAGTGAAGTGTAAAAGTGCTCGGAGCTTGGTTTCCTTCATTTTGCGTAGCTCTGTATAATAGGGTTTAAACATGGAAAAAGTCTTAACATGAGAAATTTTCATGCTTGAGAATATCCAAAGAAATTGACAAAACTGGCCTTGTAAAATATTTGCAAGAATAAAATTTTGCAGGATCTGATACTGATATGAATAGTTTAAGTCTAAACACATACTGAAAGTGTTAAAGTGATAAAAGCTTGATGTTTGATAGGACTTTGCATTAAGCACAGTATACTACATTGCCAATATTGCCAAGCTTTATAGGTAAATCTCAAAAATTCAGTTTCTTAAAACTGTAAGAAGATTTCTACATTTTAGCTATACAGTAATATATTGAAATGATTTAAAAGATTTGACATTAAAACTTTAAAGGGCATTTTGAACTTTGAGGTAAATAATCCCCGTAGGGAGTATCAAAATGAACATGTATAATTACATTCATCCATACTAAATACAATTATCTACATTTTTAACCTGGCTACATCTATTATTTAACTACTTGTAATATCATTAGTGCTGTCTTCTGGCCTTTTAAAAAAAATCATGTTCTTTTGTGTATATTTTTTATTGTTCTTTTTAAAAAAATATATTAAATCCCCATTACAACAGTAAGAGGAAAAAGTACAAATTCCTATCAAATTTGGGTTTTAAATTAGAGAATAAAGAGGATTAGAACAAGATTTTTATGCTGTTTGTTACCAATGGTTAAATTTACCTGTAAGTCAATATGGCATTTGTTTATACTATTGAAAGTTGACATGAAAATAGGACATATACAGAATGGAAAATCTCTTCATTAAATTGGCTTGGTTAGATAATTGAGGATTAAAATTATCTGTGTCTCAAAGTTTTATTTAGACCTCTCATTTCAAGTTATTTCCTGCAGTAAGAAGTCATGATTGTGGTGAATACCTTTGACTATTTATTGTTAGCAAAATGGTATAAAAAAACCACCCCATTTTTTACTTGATTACTATTCAAATGTTGAAACTTCTGGCAATTTGAGCATGTTGCCAAGCTATGATTAAGCTTGTTACAAGCTATGAAGCATATGCAATATTAAATAAAGACTGAACGACGATAGGGCCTAAGAAAAAGCAGGTGGACATTTATTGTAAATGTAGCAAAAGTCTTCATCAGTGTGTAGTCCTCCTAGTTTTTCATGTCAGATTTGACCTTCTCTGATAATTTTCTCTTCATATTAAGTACTAAAACGGAACTGACAAAGAAACCCAGGGGAAATCAATCCCACTCCACTTGAAAAATAGATAGATTTATTAGGTGTTCCAGGCTGTATCCAGGTAATCAAGAGATTATTAAAGTATATGCCTGTTGGGCTTTAGCCAGAGGCCTGTTTCCAGCCAATGGAAGATTGTTTGGAAGAACATTTTTAGTGCTTAGTCATATCAGAAGTGGGGATGTTTTCATGAAGAGGTGTTGGATTATGCTTCACAGTCTTGTTTTTGGATATGATTCGTGGATTTGATGTTGGAAAAATAGTGTGTGCTTTAGAAAATATGCATGCAGGCATTGCCTAAGAAAACTAGAATTTTGAATATGTCTAGCAGGATGGTATGTAGCTGTGTGTTTTATTGACAAACTGATTGATGTTTATACCTTCCAAGCCCTGAGATTTCCCATAAGAGGACATGGGATCTTAATCTCTTCCTCTGTGTTTTGTACTACAGAATTCCTCAGGTGGGCTGTCTTCCTGCTAGTTTCTATTCTGGTAGCCAGTCTGTACCTTTGAGAATAGCACTGCATCTTTATTTGTGCAGGTGGTTCTTCAGTTATTTGATATTCATATTTGCAATTGCAGTTTTAGTTTTCACCTTTGTTTTGATCTGCTGTGTAAATAATATACAAGATCAACTGCCTACATAACAGCAAGCTCTCTTTCTGTATTTCATCTAGCGCTTCTCAACAGTACCTTAAGAAGAAAGTTAGTCTTACATCTCCATTTTAGAGTATTTCAGTGTCTACCTGTAAGAGAAGCAGGAAGTGGAAACATAAAAAAGTAAAACTATTAAGTTTAAAACTTTTAAGCAGAAGTCATTAGAATTTGGTGAATGTCTTCTGTAGAATTCAGCTTTTTTTTCAGAGATGCTGCTAGAACTTAAAAAGCATAGAGGTAAAAAGTTTAAATTGCCCCTTGCAATATTTTGATCTATCTCCTTTGTTTAGGTAAGAAACTGTTTTCTATTTTTGATTAGCATGTGACTTGCATGTCGTTAAATAAAAAATGAGCTGTGCCCAGATTCTCCCAAGTAACTGTCAGCAGTAGCACGTGAAAGCAGATACTTAACCTGTAAGTGATACATTGTCTTTTTCTCTGCATTGTAATTCCCATTCTTATTGTATGTTCATCACTGTAGCATTTGTGCATTTCTCAGAAGAAACGAAATCTCTCTTTCCCTCTTCCTTTGGAAGTGTGGCATTAGCCACTGACCATTTCAGACGTGAAGGCTTCCTCCGTCATATTCATGGCAGTATCTTTAACGCTGCCATCTGGGTATAAACTAGAAGTGTAGGTCAATGTGTCTAGACTTAACAGGCTTTCATAAAGCTGTTAACCATGCTTGTCTTCCTAATCCTTTTAGAAAGAGCGAGCCCACTTTGCTCTTGTTGACAAGTAATACAAATATTGTTGAAATGTAATACCAGTAATAGCAAACCCAATCAAGCAGGGGTACCAGTGGCTACGGGCAGGTTTTTTATTGTTGTGTATGCTTTGTTATGCACTCCTAGTGTACATAGCACAGACTGATGCTCTTTCATGGCCCACAGAACAGTATCAAGAAAATGGATTGAAACCCTGACCTTACCGTTTAATCCTAAACTCCTTGCTAAAATCTCAATTTCCTTCAAGCTGTAAGCAGGTTAGTGGCAGATAGTATAGAAAGCAGGAGAGGCTGCTTTAACAGAGATACATCAAGAACTCTATTAAAGTCACCATTCAAAGAGAAGAGACAGCAACGTTTTCTGTTTTAAAAAGAAAAATAGAGGTATATATATCTGTCTTGCAACTTGCCTGAAGCATCCCCGGTATTTCTTTTGCTCACAGGATGAACCCTAGGCAGAAGAATCTAATTTGCTCTTGACACCACTTCACCCCTTTATTCAACAGCAGTATATTGTGTAAAGCAGATCGTGAGTAATAAGAAATTACTCAGAACAGGAGAAATTTGTTAAGATCGCCACAGCTTGATTCCAGGTAGGGCAGTTTTGCCAGACAGTGTTGTCTGCTATACTTACAAAGAATAAACTTCCTCTGCAACTTAGTTCATGCTTCAAACCCTTTCTGCTATGTATTGTCACGTTTAGTGCAGGACTTTCCCTTACAGCCAGGGATGCCCAAACTTAGTTCCATCTGGTAATGATAGTGTTGGTAGCATTAGGAGCCAGGCCATGTGTGTGCAGAAAAGAGGTGCATTTCCATCCCCTCCATCTTCACTGCTCTGCAGAGGGTACCCCTGTTTCTGAGCCAGGTTCACTGCTTTAACAACTGTTCTGGGTCTCCTCTGCATATGAAGGATGGATTTTTGCATGTATGTTCTCATATATGTGTGAAATGCTCTTGCTTTTGACTTTATTGATATAAACTTCAGTAATTAGTTAGGATGTAAGTGGTGAGGACTATGGTGTTATTAAAGATTGATTAAAATATCCATTTAGGTCAAACAAGACGTGGTGTGGAGATGAGAGTTAGATCTCAGATTTCCTTGGGTTTGCGCCTTAAACGCAGTTTGTCCTTCTGTGTGTTACAGAAACATTCTGTATCTTTGACCACAGACAGTGAAAATTTTTCTTCTTTGTCTCCTGGAGTGATCTATAGGTGTCTGACTACTTTTTTAAAGAAAGGTTTTGGATAAATTATGTGATGTTTGTCACCCAGTTTCCTTTGTTTAAGGGGTGGGCAAATTTGTTTTCCTGCCTAGCATGAATCCGGAGAGATTTAAATTCACTGATAATTCACTGAAATTGTTCTGGTGATCATGTTGTGAAGTTTCCTGGTCATGTCAGAGAAAGCAAAACATAAGTGTGAGCTTAATAACTATTTGTCCAAATGAATGTTAAATTGTCTGCAGTTTTTTTTAATACATAGATTGTTATTTTTTCCAAATGAAGAGCTTTACCAATTATAACCTCATAGAATAAAGAAGAGGGGGGAAAAACCCCCAACAGAAGTAAGTCCTAAACTCTGCTTCTGCAAGATGTTCAAATGCTGGATTTGTATATGTAGGATAACTGTGTAAAAAGTACAATCTGAACAAAAATGTCAGAATTAATTTCAGTGTAACATCTTTATACTGGTGTCACTTTGAGCATATTTGGGGGCATTTTGAATTTTCATATTGTAACTCACTGACTTGATTTTTTTTTAGTGAATTGTTCTGTTTTGCATTCTTTTCATACTGAACTTTCCCCTAAGTTGTCATCTCTGGAACAAGTACATTTTTTACATCAAAAAAATTCTTAACTAGCTGTTTATGCATAATTGTTCTTGACTAATGCTATTTAGTGCCTGATAAAAGTGATGGGAGGATGAAATATCTGCATAATTAACCAGTTATCTGGAGGTCATTATTCAGAAGTTTCTCGATTTATCTCAGTTCAGGGTTCCCTAAGATAGATGCTTACGTAGTACATCTTGCAATGTTATGGCAAAATCAGTGAAATTAATTTGAAATCCTTTGTAGGGCAGTGTTTAATCTGATGCCAAGGATCATAAACAATACATGTTCTTTATTATCCTGTAACAGCATTTTCCAGTTGTGCAAATGCACTTGGAGGTGTTTGAGATATTCAGATACTAAGAATGACTGGCACTGAGCTCCATTTTTCACTTTTTTTTGGTGAAACTCGCAAAAATGTGATAACATTGCTTTCTTGAGTTACTTGTACTTACTACTGCCAAATGCATGGATGGCTTTTGCAGCACTACTTGATCTTGAGTTTCTCATTTGCAATCTTGTGTACTTCAGCAAGAGTATATGTTTCACTGAAACATCCTTTTTTCTACAATAGTTTATGGTATTTTAACACTTCACTGTAAATCACAGTATGCTTGCTAGTTTTTGCTAGTTTAGTGTCATCTTCAGATTTGAATGCTTGATAGTAAAATGTGCTGTGCAACTGTAGGAATATACTGTCTGAAGTTCTTGGCTCAGTGGAGAGATGCTTGACTGTAGAACAAGTCTAATGTCAAAGGAGAATGTCACTTTGTGTGCCCCACAGCTTTGTAGTGGGCCTCTGAGTGTTTATCTTGAGTTCGTTTAATTTGGGCCATGTTATGTTGCTCACACTGATGTACTGCACTAGTCAGAAGAAAAATTTTATCTTCCAGATGATTTTGCCTGCTGTTTGCTGCTTTTCAGTATTAGCTATGATGTGTTGTCATACCTTTTAAATATAAGCCTTTATGTACATCAGAATGTTAATGAAATGGATTCTCATTTTGTAGATGTGCATAACTGTGTTGGTATGCATAATTGCAGAATGATCATTATAATTGCAAGTAAAGTAGAAAAATATGAGAAAAGAACCCCTCCAATTTGGCACACAGCCCATTATCCATATACTACTGTTGGTTACCCTCATAAAAAGTCTGGAAAAAACAAGAGTTGAAATGCTATCCAGAGTACACTTTTTTTTTTTCTTTTTAAGTCAAAGAGTAGTCATTGCTTCATAGCTTCCCCCCTTGCCCCTGCTATTTATTTATTTACTTTGGGTTTGGGTGTCATGTTCCACCCTGCCCTCAATGTTTTATTTCTGCTTTGAAAGCTAGAGTTTGGAAGTTAACCTCATCACTGTAAAAAATGTAACCAATACAGTACATTTCAGGCAGTAGAAGCTGTGTTTCCTTATTATTTCACAGTCTTGATTCCCTGGAGGACATCCTGATGGAAACTAGACTGAGACAGCTATTTCATAATAAAGTGATTGACTACGATATGCTATAGAAATGGAAGGCATTTTTGATTATTCAGTTTGAAGTCAATTACTTGAATCTAGAGTAACAAGACTGAAGAATTATCTGTAAAAAGGAAAATTTGAACCTGTTTGCTACTTTTGGCATATGGTGAGGGTGTTAGCTATAGTTAACTTCAAATCATCAAGTTTTGCTTCATGAAGACACGGGATGAGATCCAAAGCTTTTTATTTAAATTCACATTAGCCACCCATTTTACTGATTTTTGTAATTCTAATGCAGACAGAGACTTATTTCAACATGTTATAGCTGTCATATTGGCTTTTGTTGTAAAAGATCACAATGGCATTTGAGTCTGTTTAATTAAATTCCTACTAGCTTATACTGTTTCTGTTTTTTCTTTTACAGTAGTTCTGTATGCATATAGAGAATTTTCACTTTGTGTTTATATAATCTTTATAAGTTTTACTCTATCCTAATTTTTAAGTTTCTTTGTCTCAGAAACATACATTGCATTATTCGATTTTATTTTTAATCTTCAATATTATGGTTATGGTTTTTGTGATCTTGTTAACTTGCTAAATCATATTCCTTCATCTGGCCATCTGGTGCATGGCACTACTGAAGGAGTTCTTGATAAACCTAAATTATTTCTTCCTTTAATTATTCTGTTAAGATTTGATATAGCAATGTACGGCTCATCTAACAACCAAAAAATACCTTCCAAGTATGTGTTAGTTATATCTTGCATCTAAATGGTGAACTTCATGGGGATTAACAAAACCTTATGCAATTTTCCTTTTACTATTCTGGTCTGAAAAGAGTTCATTTTATTTTTAAGTATAATCTAATGGAACTGAAGTGTTAACTGTGCTACAGTAATTCAGAACCACCAAGCTAAACACTAAGCATGAATTTATACCTCTGAACCATGGATTAAAATAAACCACAGATTTCTCTGCAACATAATCGGCTGATACTGATATAACCTAGAATATCCTTTCAGTTTCCATAGGAACAGATGATAGAATGTTTTGAATCTTGGAATAGCTAAAATGAATGTCTGGCTTCAATATAGTTCACTTTTATTTTGCAGCTTGCAACCTCTGCATGTAAGGGCTAAAAATGTGCATAAAAAAAGGAAGGTGGAATATTGGCATAACACACTAAAATGTGTTTAGTAGCAGTAGTAACAACAACAATAATAAAAATAAAAATGCTTTAAGGTGTTTCTGTGCATAATTTTTTAGGTGTTAGCTCTGTGTTTTGTTATTCAGGTGCAAAAAAATATTTTCAAATCCTTAGGAAAAGGCAAACCATTAATTATTCCAGTATGTTAATGCCTCTTTAAAAGTTTTGCAACAACAGAAAAAAAATCAGTCATGTTGGTCATCTCTAAATTTAATCTCCAGCCATTGTTTCATCTCACTGTGTTACACCATATAGGTATATTTTCTCATTGGAAGCATTTGTACAGCACAAGAAAACTTCATGTAGCCAGAAAGAAAATATCAGCAAAACTTTGGTGGAATATATAGTGTGTTATATAGGTGACTACGACAACAGGTGATAATCCAAGAACAGGCAAGGAAACATGCTAGCTGTAGTAGTACTTGTTTTATTAGATGTTTGATGGCTCTTTCTTAACAGGTCATGTTGCTAAATCAGAGAAGATAAGCTTTGAGTGTAAAAACATCAACAAGGTTTAAAAAATATCTCTTTGAGATTAATGGGTATGTAACTCCAGTGCTGATGCAGCGGGAAAATATGGAGGCCTTGGTAACAAACCATTAGGAATCTAAGTGCCTGTAACCTGAGGCATCGTGAATGCACGTCGAAATGATAGCATGTGATTGACTGCTCAGTACTTAGGCTCTTTCCATATGTTGTAACTCTGGTATTTAAGATACTTGATCTTTAAAACATTTTGTATGTGGGAATCAGGATGGTACTGAAAGCAAAAAGGAAAAAAAGTGAAAAGAAGCAAAATGAGGAAGAAGTAGCAATCATCTTGTGATAGTTTCTCTTTTCAGTGCAACAGGTTTTTGGTCTGTGAATGGAGTTACACTGTGCTAATGTAGTTGAAATAGTAACTTTTAAAAATATCTCTATTCCAAGATTATTTTCAGCTACCATTAGAAGACTAATGAGAGCTGTAGTTATTGCCACGTGTGGGCAAGTTTAATAGCAACATTTTGAAAATAGAAGGGTTTTCAAATAAAAGTGATGTCTAGGGCTTTCCTGCTCAGTGTTAAGAGTATAATTTACTGTTGTGAATGTGCAGAGAACCCCATGTCACATGTTACTTTCTGAATACGGATCCTCTTTTATTAATGTTCTGGTTTCTACTTTTGCAGCTTCTTTTAGAAAATTCCTCTCAAACCGATAGTAGATGGTTTAGGCAGCTATTAGCAAATCTCTTTCCACAGGTGGGTAAATATAGAGAAGTTGTAAATGACAAGGAGTAAGCAGGAAGGTTCTTAAAAAAGTATTTGATTTTGCAAGTTTCTGTGCTTTAACGATTAGGCAAAACTCACCCCTTTTAAACAGGTGGTGTTTCATGAAAATGCTTTTTTATTCCCCTGTGAAAATAACATTTTTTTCTTAAATAGATCGTGAAGCTTCTATTTTCTCACCCAGTAATATCTTACCTTTTGAAGTATATTGCAGTTAAAGTAGAATAAGCATTGTAAAATGAATGTAACTTTTAGTTCTTTAAATTATGTCCAGCAGAAAGTTTCTGGGTGTGGGAGTGAGGGCAGAGGACTAGCTAACCAGGCATCTAAGGGGGACCCTCACCTTCTGTCAGCTGCCCTTCCTGATCAGCAACTCTTGCTAGGAGTTCACCTTCCCAGCTCTGGGACAGGTAGGTGGCCGTGTAGCCAGGCAGAGCCCGCACCTGCATTTGACTCTCTTCCTTCTGATAAACTTCTGTAGTATTCAGGGTCGGGTTTGGTGCTTATAAAGTTGAAAGATTATTATGCACCAGATATCGAAGTTACAAGGTGTCTTTTTGTAAAACAAACAAAATGCACAGGTTTTTCAATTCATGAGGTGGCAGTATCGGGAGACATTTTGTCACAGTGTATTAGGGACTATAGGTTCAGGTTATGGTTTCAACAAAACCTTCAAATTTAACTAGGTCCAGGTTAAAGAACATTTTTTTCCCCCTGTCCTTTGGATTATTTTTTTGCTTCAAATCATATTAAGGCAGAGAACTGAGAAATGAAGCCATCGTTGTTTCCCAGATTTGGATTGCCTGACTGCCTCCACTGAGGTGATGGCAATGACAGCAGCTTCTGTCACCGTACCTGGGCATGTACGTGTTCAGGATTAGGGCATACCACTGTCCTATCTTCCTCTGTCTTTCAGCTGGATACCATTATACTTCCATTTCCCTAGGCCTCAATGCCTTCAAAAGCATCCAAATTAGGAAGTCCCCTCACCACCTCAGCCATCTTGCTGTCATAGCTCTACTGATTTTCAAACTATTACCCCAGCTGAACCTGCCACCTCAGACACCTGTGTTTGTGTCTGGAATGCTCCCGCAGATCACCCCGTGGCCCAGGGGAGCACAGCTAAGGGGGAACTGCTGCCTCCTGTGCTGTTGGTGTCCCTCACACCCTGCTGGAGGAGGTGTTGGTTTGGGGGTTTGCGTGGCTTGGCCAAGAGAGTGATGTTTCTTGTTGATCATCTGTTAGTGCTCTTGATTATTAATTGCGTGTCTGCTGGACACATGTTCCGCAGAGTAGTTGTCATCAAACTGCAAAGCAGGCAGTCCCAGCGAGATGCTGTCAGTAGCAAATGAAGCGAAGCATGAAACAGTCTTCTCTTTTCCTTTCCCTCGGTGGCAGGTAGTATGCCGTGGTGTAAGGAATTCATAATTAGTTGATATGAGACATTGGCTAAAAAGCACTGACTTTAAGCAAATATTGAAAATAGCAGAATGCAGGAGACTGCATTGTGGTGAAATACCTGCTTGGGTAGACACATGCATATTTAATCAGTCTTCAATAATTCATGTAAAATTAATGGGATGCGTACGGTAATATAAGTGTTTAGTAATGGTTTTGGCTGAAATTCTAATACATAATTGGGAACTGTTGTCTTTTTTTTTTAGATCTTAAAATTATTTGGGAAGAGGTAGAATTAACTTAAGTAAACAATCATATTACTGCAACTGTGCCTGCTATTCATATGTAACTGAAAATAGTTTAGTCCTTAAAGTTCCTTAACTTTATTAGCTGAAAACTGTCTGATTTTCCACAACTGTTTTTGTGCCATGACCTCTTTCAGTACCCCTCCCAGAGAATCCGTCACTGTCATTTTTTCCTTTACTGTTTTTCTACTGACAAGACGCTGCCTTATGTTTGCTCATCTGCATTAAAAAAACCCCCACCACCAGACAACTGTGACGAATAGCATAAAATGCAGCTTTATGTTACAAAAACAACAAAAAAAGCGAGATTTTGGTTTTGCTGCCATGCAGGGGTTTTAATATATCTATATCCATCTCACGGTGATATTAATAAATACTTTGTTAAGCTGCTACAGTTAAATTTGTATCTTACGTTTCTAACTTGACCCAGTTTTATAATATGATAAAATTCCTCAAGTTTTCATTAAATGGACTTCCAAGAATTTGGTAGCAACTCTACAAGCTCTTCAACAAAGTGTGGTATTTCTTTATGTACAATAAGGTGAAGATTGAGCAATGACTTGAACAGTTGGTAATCTAAATTCTGAGGCAGGTCCATCATTTCTGTTGGACAAACATGTTGGAACTGCAGAAGAAAGGAGGTCATAGTAATTTTTGAAGACATCTCATGCCAGAGATCCAAATCTGCAGATTTTTGCAGGTCTGCCCAATTCATTTTCAGAGATACGGTTTTGCCCCATATGTGGTGTGTTTTCCAGAGTGAAAGGCTTTATAATTCAGCAAGGTGCAGGGAATTAATTCCTTGGTGAATACTGCTGGGAAAAAAGGCCTACTCAGGAAGTACCTGAGCATATGTTTTAGAAGCCCGTGTTTTAGGTAGCATCTTCACAGCATAATAGAGATAATGTAGTAGCAAAGATGGCTATGATAGTGTTTTGTTTAATCTAGCCAGAATTAGTTCATGCCAAAGTGTGTTCCTTGTACTCTGCTTGCTGAAGTGTGTACTGCTTCTGCTGCCTCTTGGTCTTAAGTAAGCACGGAAACACGTGCCCATGCCGCAACCTAGATGCGCAGCATGTTGCTATTTTCATTCAGCTCCCTTTGATCATGAAGCATACATGTAACAGTGGTTATTGGGTGCTGATATGTATTTGCTCTCCAGAGCTCAGATGGTGCTTTTTTGTGTGCAACTCCTTCCTTCCTGGGGTGGAAGAAGGGAAGCTGGAAGATGAACTGCGCTCAGTCTTTCCCCCTCCCTCCTCCAGCACTGTATATGAGCAAAGCTAAAATGTATATGTATTCAGGGAGGAATGTGTGCCAAAGTAGGCGTTACCAGCAAGGAGGATGGGAGGGTGCCATATGTTCTCCTGCACCACAGGTTTTACTCTTTCCCTGGAGACTTGTTGTGAAATCCTATTGATTTCTTGTCCAAAAAAATGTGGTTGTCTTGCAGTACTTGGTCAGTATTGTAGAAGATTTGGCTGTTAATGCTTAGTGTTACTGTCCTTGCAGTTAATGGGATGCCAGCACCAACTTACTTGAGGAAAGCCTAAATCACCTTGTTCTTTGTTATTAATGTTAGATGAAGAATTTTCCTGAATTCAGATCTAGATCAGTCCTTATTTATTATTACTCTTGGTTTTTTGGGTACTGCATATTGAAAACCACGTTCCTGAAGCACATATGTATCACTTAATAGAAACTTTGGGTATGACGTTAATGTTATTCAGTTGCTTTTTGCTGCGGATTTTTTTTCTGCCTAAGGAGATGTTAATGTGTGAGGTCCTTTTCATTCTGTCTTTCTTTTTACTTGATTCTTGTTTTATCCCCCTTTAAAATGCTAACTAGGAATCTGAGTTTCAAAGTCCTCTGCAAATAAATACAACCTTTCTACATACTGAAGACTTTTTCACTTGCTGTGTTGCTACAGGCCATTATTTCATACATTTAGAAAATTCACTCCCCTTCATTTAGCATCAGCACTTCTATCACACCTTAGAATTATATTTAACCTACCTCATGACCAAGGATGTCTTTCTTCTTAGCAGCGAGTAGCGTTCTTCATGGAGACCTCTTGACGGTGCTCTCATATATGGCACAGTGGGAAAGCATCACCATGTCAAGTTTATGTTGCTTCAGTGCAGGTTATGAAGAAATCATAAAATTAATGTATTCACAGGCTTCCACAGTGAGTTAAGAAACCTTGTGCTCATGTAGTCTGACCTGTGTAGTGCTGGACACAGACTTAAATTCATTAGATGGTGAACTGTAAGGTGTGAAGAAGAATAACTTTTTCAGCTGCAAATTAAATTCTAAAGCAGGGGATTTGATAACTTGGTAACTTTTATTGGACTGATCAGTCTTGGGTTTTGAAAGAAATTGTATAGCCATGTAAATAAAGTAGTCTTTCTTTTGAGGTAGTTGACACAGCAAAGCTGCAAAAATAAAGTGGATCATTGAAATAATACTCTGGCCTGTGAACATCTGAAAATTGATCTCATGCATATTTTAAAATGAAAATTTGTTTATAAACATATCTATATTTACATTTTATGTTCTCTATTCAGAAATCTTACAATTTTATAGGACAACTTTGGGATTTTCTTGTCAGAGAAGGTAAGTTTTAGCATAGCTTTTTTCCCTATTTCTGGAAAGCGATAAGAACTTTTAAAAAATATTAGGTTGTTAACTTCAACTAAAAATCAGATCTTAGATTAGTTCTTTAGTCTATAGCTGAAGTCTTTTTCCCTGCACTCGAAGTGCCTTACACATTGTGCCTTGATTGTTCTATATGGAGGAGAGAACTTAATCGTACATTTTGATAAAAAAATGTACCTACATATAATTTTTCTTGGACACTAAACTCCTCCTGTAAAGACTTTCCACTGTGTCTATATACACATTTTATGAACAAGTGATTAATTCTTTTTGGTTGTTTGTTTCCTTGAAGATTGTACTAGCAAATACAACGTGCCCAAGGTAAAAGTACTAAACATTCTAAAACACTGTCATGTTTTTCACACATAATACTATTATGCATTCCAATTTCTATAAGGAATGTTTGCATCTTTGTTTTGCATAACACAATGTGGCCTTATTTATATTTCATGGTAGTTAAGTTCACAGTTAGTGTCATTCAAACAAGGGAAGATACTAGGGGGATAACAGTTGAATTTTAATAATGGATGAGGAATTGAATTGTAATTGCAGTAGTTCTCCTAAAGCCATTTTAGATAAGGTTCTCTGTCAACAATCCCTTTGAATCTTTCATACAAACAGAAATTTTTTACCTTGGCTCTGAGTATTCAGAGGAGGTCTGACAAAGCTAACTTCTGTTTTGGTTCAGAGTTCAGAATCCATTTTCCTTCCATCTTGTAGGCCTCTGTCTTAAAGATGGTGTAATTTTGCCCAGAGCATGAGTCAGTGAAGAACTTGACCACTAAGTAGTGGCCATTCATTCGACTGCTGTGCAGATTCTGAGCAAGATGAAACAACTAATATTACATGTCATAATTTTTTAGTGTTCATTTCTATTCTAGGTTTGTGGGGATTTTTGGGGGGGTGAGGGGCACTAAATGAAAGTTAAAGTTCTAGTTATTTTCCTCGTATCATGCATTACACCAAGCTGTTCACTGGCGTCAACTAGCACTCTCTTTTGTAGCCAAAAACTGCTGTGCAGGTTCATAGAAGTGGAGACTTTGACACAGAATTCATGAAAACCTGGCACAGTATGTGACTGTATGTACGTGTTAAGAATGTTACTTTAACTGAGAATTTATTGAGTTTTGTCACCGAGGATCATTATTGTTCTTGTTTTGAAGTCACAGGGAGTTTTCACACAAACTGTAGTGTAAGCATGTTTACAATTTTGCATAGCATCCAGTTATGCAGCAGCATCACATGTGAAACTTAGACTGGGGCACTAAGCATATTGTAGCAGCCAGTAATGTTGAGAGATATTCCTTTTTTGGCCCTGTGAGTTGAGATAAAATTACAGACTAGTGATACAGGCACTGTATTAATATTTTAACGAAAGACATAGATACTTTTTTTTTTTTTTAAATACATGCCTCTAAACCGGGGAGGCCTTATGTTGATTGTGAGTGGAATTCCATATACCTTAATACGACATTTCAGTTTGTACAGACTACAGTGTCTTTGCTTTATGAATTCTAAGCCTCTCCACATGTAGAGGTTGTGTGCCATGATGGTTTATTGTCATCTGCAAATTTTATTGATCCTGTCATCTCTTCTGCCATTTTCAGGTCTGTAAGTCAGAATGTTGAATAGTAGCAGAGTTAGAACAGACCATGGGAGACACAGGTGTTTGAGTGTCATACCCTTTCAGTTTTGAAATGAATCATGTAAAAAACCTGGGGTTATCCCACCTTATTCTTTATGTCCATCTTATGGCAGTTCAATCTAGACCATGTTTTCTTGACTTACCTAAGAGAAAGTCACTTAAAATAGTGCCAGCCTTGCTTCAAATCAAAAACATATTCCATCTCCCATTCAAAGGTATGTTCTTCTGTCACAGAAATAAATTACTGTGGTTTGGCCTGAGTTGTTTCTGACAAAGCCATCTTGGCTATTATTTAGCACCATATTAAAATTTCCTTGTGCGTATCAAAAGGTAATTTAACTGTGCAGTCAAATGTAAATAAGTTACTACTTTGTAGCAATAAGACTATATAATGCTGCAATCCTGTATGATGGTCCAGTTTTGAAGAACAGAAATGTAATGTACGAGGTGCTAATTTCAGAATACTGCCAATGTTAATGACTTTGTTATATGAAAACTTTAAATCCTTAATGACTTGTTTGGATTTCAACTGGAGTTTCTGGGAATTTGCTCAAGTAGGTTGGTAATTAAGGTACTTTCTGGACATAATTAGTGGAGCATGCTATAATTAATAAACTTGCAATCATTAAATGTAAAATATGTTCTTGAAGGACTACAACTTGGATAATGAAAACATTTACAACCTGTATCATTCATGGAGAATAATAGTACTCCTTAATATATTTTGCTATGATTCAGTGAGCTCTCTTCTTCTTCAGCCCCCGCTGCTGACAGTTATTCTAAGATCAGAATTAATGCTTATGTATTACAGCTCCTGTAAATCAGATGGATTAAAGAAAATAAATTTTTGGCAATGCTGAAGCTGAGGTAAATTTTCTAAGGTGGGTTACACATCAGCTGTAAATGTATAGTAGACTTCTGTAATAAAGTGTTTATGAAAAGCATGGATCCCCTTGCTAGCTAGTAAGCATATTATTCTTCTTGTTCTGTTTTTACTTCTGTATGTAGCTGGGCACATCCAGTTAAGAAGTGGGAACAGACATTTTTGTAGGCTACTATAGCTGGTTCTTTGATAGCCAGATGGAATAGTAAGACGGAACATCATCTACTTTGGAACTGTTTAAAAATCCACGTAATTGAAAGCAGTTTCTGACCAGCTCTTAAATTGGATGTGGAAGTGTGTGCTTTCTAAAAGAGTTTCACGTTACCTTGTGGGATGTAGCCATGACTCATTACAGCTTTTCTGTTTTGGTTTTCTGGAAGTCACCACTTTGAAGGCTGGGTAATGGATTGGGTGGGCAGTTGCTATGTGATTCTCATCATCTTACTGGGTGATTTGCACCCTGAATTCTTGAAGTCACATTTACTTGTTTTTCTGCTTTTTCTGTCTAATCACACAGGTCAAAATTTGTGAATGGAGCCTTGTCTATAGTCCCTACAAAAAGGGACGTGGGCAACTGGTAGAGTTTTCCTTGGGGGTTGTTTCTTTTTTTTCAGAGGAGTTTGAATCTTTGACTTTGAAATCTTTGCACCAAAATAGTCCATTTCTTGAGCTCATGACAGCAAAATTTCTCTCTACTTATAGCTGTGACTCTTCTAAACTATTTTAGAAAACTGATTTCCTGCTAATTGAGACTTTGTATTTTTAGAGAGTATCTATCCCTACATAATTTGTGCATTTTACAGGGAGAAATGTGCTATAAGTAATGAAGGTTAAAGTTTTCTACCAGTGATTATCTAAAGGTACGATAAGCAGCAACACATTCTGAAGGTTGTAATAAGCACAAAGCTAACACAAAACCAAAAAATACTGGTTCTACTAGTTGAGGGAACAATTTTAAAAAAATAAAGATGTTGCTGAGAAGCTGCTCTTTTCTCTCTTCTCTCTCCTCTCTTCTCTTCTCAACTTACTGAAGATGATGTTGGGGAAAATACATCTAGTTCTCAAAAAAAACCAAAATAAAGGCATGTAGAAGATATAAATGTAATTATATAAATTGGGAATATGGCCAAATTCAGAATACTCAAAACTGTACTCATCTGTCTCAGTAGTAGGATTTAGAAGAATTTCAGAAAAGAGCACAAGAAAGTTTAGGAATATTAAAAAAAACTGTCACAAGAATAAAGCTTGAAAATATTAAGGTTATGTAATATAAGGTTTATAAGGCAAGTAAGTTAGGATAGTAAAACATATGTAAGCATGTAAGACAGTAACTGATACAGGGAAAAGAAAGTGGAGTCCTTTAGATTTTCCGGTTTTCTAGCCAGGTCATACAATAGTTTTCCAACAGAAGGTTTCAGTAAGCAACTTCTGTGACTTGTTTCTTACAAAAGTCACAACAGTAAGAAAATTATTTGTTAAATATTAACACTAGCAGCAATGAAGATGCTAATAACGAACGTCTCTGAAATAGTGACATTTAAAAAGTAAATTCCAGGAATTTAATGTGTGACATTTATGGACACTAATTCCTTTTAAAATATGAAAAATCTCTGAAGAGGTCACTATTTCTCAGAAAAGGTACAGGAATCTGTCTCAAGAAAATTCTACCGAACTTTGCTTCTTTTAATTTTCATCATTAATTCGCATTCACATTAATGTAAAATCACTGGTGAGTTGTAGAAGCTTGACAATACTTTTGCGTCATGAAGAGCTTCAGTTAGTTATTTGTACAGGTAGCTTTAAAAAGAAAGTATGTTTGGTCATAATACTAATTTACTATTGCTCTGCTTTCTCAGTAATGCTAGAGAACTCAAAAAATGCAAAAAGAGAGTAGTAAAAATGGCATTACTCTCCTTTTTGTAATAAACTTTAAAAGAAAAATTGTTAACCACTGGTAACTTCTTTGCTCCTTAGAATATTAGACAACATATGCCTGCATTTAGGAACAAGGACATGCCAATATGTATTTTGTCTCTTGGATATAGCAAAGTACTGAAAAACCCAAATGGTGTTATTGTGGTAAGGTGTTGACATGGGAGTATTGTTTGCTCTGCAGTTTACTTTTTTTCCAGATCTTCAACAGCATTTCAGTGCTTACTACCTGTTTCACAGGCATTAATGACCTTTAAAAGAAGGCATGCTTGTATATGACAACTTGCTAGGTTGGAGGAAGATAATGGATTTTTATCAGGAGGTGAATTGCTTTTGCTTTACTACTTATACAATTTATTAAGTTAGATAACAATATTTTAACAATGGCATTATTTTAAAATAAAACTCTTTGTCATGCTTTGATATGCCCATAACGCCAGGGCTTGGCTGGCATACGTGGTATCAAGTGGTCAATGAAAGATGACTTTTGGTTGTAGCTTAAGTGCGCAGAGATTAGCTTGAGTAATGCAGTGATTTTTTTACATTTTTCAAGGTTTTTAGGAATTTAATAGCAGTTACCCAGTACTTAGTGCAGTAGGTTCTCTTTCATAAATAATTGTCATAATGGGCCCAGATAAACAGAGAAATCTTGAGTTCTCAAACAGATGTCTTCTGAGCAAATCTGTTCTCATGAAAAATAAGCATTAAAAGGCACTTCAGCTTATGCATATATATACATATATAAAATTCATCCTCAGTTGCTGACTGCTGCAAATTAACCTCAGCTGTGTGCTCGTATATGACATAAGTCATGTCACAGTGTTCATCCAGATGACATTGTCACAGGAAATAGCTATTACTAGCCCAGATGTTTCCCTTTTAGGAATCTGTTGGAACCTGATCCTGCCTATTTGAGTTTATATTGATACAAGTCCCTGAGAAGGTCATCTCCTTTTATTACAAAACGTTTTTCCTCTCTTTTTTTGCTTGAAAATGCAAGTGAACAACACCTGAACATAATTATGCCTTCTGTCTTGCAGATGACCCAAACAAATATTTATCCCCTAAGAAAGTTATATAAAGTTCCTGATTTAGAGTTTTTGTAAAAGGATATAATGTTAGGTGTCAGAACAATTCCATGAAGTTCAGAGGTGTTGTGAGGAATTCTGAACAAATTTGTGTAGGGACAACCTACAGTTCAATTAGCTTGGACACAACCGTTTGGAGCTGTAAAGTCAGAAATTTCTGCGAGAGTTAAGAATCTGTATGCTAAACATACAGTTTGATGATTGATTTTGTTATGTACCAGACATTGAATGAAGTGTAGGAAAATAAGTATTTCTTTTGTCTGTAGTCATAAAAGAGAATGGATCTGAATGAACAAATGCAAATTATAGGGGTTTTTTTGCTTGAGGTCCAGCTGATTTTGTACCCTCTTGAGCTCTTTGGAATGCAGTGTTAAGACTTAAAATGTGTAGTAGAAATAATGCTGAGCATTGAAAATGCTGTTTTCCATTTTCCTTTATGAAATACATACTAAGTTGTAGACCATAAATCCATGTTTAAGTTATCTCCTTGAAGAGTCATCTTAAAGTCTACTGATGAAATTCAGCATTTAACTGATGCTTGAGCCAAAACAAGATCCTTCAGTACAAGAATTGTTCAATCATTATCATCACTGCAGCATGAAGGATGAGGGCTTGTATATTTTGTATAGTTCACCATACTAGATCAGGCTTAGAGTTACTCTTTCAATTCTCATTGCTGATTCGGAATGGGTGCATAGGACTGTGTGACACTTAGGCCTGAAGAAGTTGATGTGTTTTAGGATTTATTCTTACAGTATCAAAGCATCCTTTCATCCTTCAGAAGGTTAAAGACTATTGTCCTTGAGATTTTTGTATGTAGACATGCACAAGCATTTTCCTTGATGCAGTGATTCAACAAGCAAAGTTCAAAGGATCAGTAAGAAACCATAACTTTTGCAATGCTGCCTTATGTGCTCTGGCAGCAAACAAAGAGAGTGAACAAAGATTCATCACCTCCCTAGAGAAAGGGGACAAGTCAGTAAGGCAAGTGGAGAATTTATTTTTGGCTGACATCAGACCATAGGAGTTCTTGCCATAGTTTGTCTTAAGTTTGCTAAAAAGTAAGAAATTGTTGTCTGTTATTTTAGAATGGTACAGTTTTGGAATACAGTGCAGATTGTGCACTTCATGTCTTCATTTAAAACCTTCCCCCCCCCCCCGTTTTTCTGTGATACTCCTTTTTAAATCTCAGGGGTGAACACAAAGGCCAACTACTTAGGATATTTTGCTAACAGGTTCCTCTCCAGGGAAGAGGCTCATGAACGAGGATTTAATTCAGTGAAGAAAATAAGCCTGAATTACTATAATCAGTGAATATTTGTTCAGATCAATGATAAGCGAGCAGATACTCTGGAACTTTATTTTAGTGTCAATGTCTGGAAGGATACCAAGGATCAGATGGGTTAAAAATGAGCAAAATATCTAAAGCCTTCTGAAGTGACAAGTGTCCATTAGGAACAAACAAACCATTTTATTGCAAGCAACAGAATCACCACTTCTGTGGCTGTCCTGAGTATGTGAAGCGTATCATACTTTTTTTTTTTTCTCCAGGCTTAGTCAATAGATAGGAGGCCTGTAGGAGAGATACCCATTTGTAAATCAAAATCCGGATCTAGAATATACCAAGAGGGTCAGCAGCGTACCTGGTACAGCTAGGAAGCTGTGGCTGATTACAGATGATAGCATGATTACATTGTGTTACTGACTTCTGTAAGCTAGAGTTTAGAGGGGTGTAGTGTTCGTGTAACTAAGGTTTTATCTGCTTGTTAATCTACTTACAACTTGAAAACTTCAACTGTCTGTAGTTGTTTCTTTGGCTTAAAGTTACCTATGTATTTCTGCATAGAAAGATGTTACAAGACAGCTTGCTATGGGGTGGCATAAAGCTGACGTGTTTCTATGGTTTATTTATTTTTGGTGTTTTGTGTGGCTTGTAGAGCAGTGCTTCCTGTCTTGACCCTCTCACAGCCTGTTGACTGAATGCACTCCATGCTTTAGACTGCATTTTGGTCTTAAATACATGTTGATAGCTGCTTTTCAGTAAACCTCTTGTGTTTTATAAATATTCAGTAATTGTTTCAGTTGGTCTGATACTAGACCAACTGATGCTGGAGTCAGAGCATTGCCTAAGCAAATGTTTATTATTTCTTGTAATTGTTAGAGGTTTGTGAATAACCTACATGTTTTCACCCACAAAAACACTGAGAGCTAACTGTGCGAAAGCACTGTTTGGTAGCAAACCTTTCAATGGGCTGTGGTTAACCATGCTGTTAAATGGGCTGTTTTAAGTTGGTTCAGCCACTGATGATCTTTATGTAAAGTTTCCCCTCTAGAATTCTGATGAAAAATAGTAGTGTGAGACAAGTTGAAAATACTCTGACTGCTATATGCTTGTTATTTAGCTAGATGAAATTTTAAAGAAATACTCTTAGATCATCTTTGAGGTTGTTTCTTCCTGACCAAAATTGTTTGATTTGCACTTAACTTCCAATAATCAGTATTAATAGAACAATTCAAATGGATCAGGTTATCATATGACAGTCAAATAGGTCCATGTCAGGAGAGACCATTAAATCACTTTATCTGACCTCTGCAACTTGACTTTATTTCAGCTAGAGCATTTTATCCTCAAGAGAGATGCTACCATCAGGACCACAATCCAGATATCTGTATGTCAGGGAACTGGCAGGGTGAAATATGCCCTGGCAAGCATTCTGAAGGAAGAGCAGGGTGAAGTCCTACACATGAACAGTATTGATCTTTGAGAAGTATTCCTGTCAAGGGAATAGTCCGCCACCCATTACAGCATTTGCTACGTCTTGAAGAGGAAGAGATACCTGATCCTTTTCCCTTGGCATCTATCTGATGTTTGGTAAGAATCTGTGAAGCCAGCTGTGCACTGGAGGAAATATTGTTTCTGATCTGCTATAGGCAGAGGATCCTAACCTTGAGACCTGATATAGTTACTGCTCTACCACAGACCTACACATGGTATGAGGATGTAGAAAGCAAAGCAGAGCCACTTATTTTCTCAAAAGCTGCAAGAGAAGATTTGTGGAATACATAGTTTCACAAAATATACACACATGAAGGCTAAAACGATCCACTAAAAGCATCGCTCTTTTTCCCATTTTGTTCCTTCCCACCTGTTACTCACTACTGCTGTAGACTTTCTCAGCAAACGTGGTTTTTTACATGACCTTCAGAAGTATTTCATAGTGCACTCTTTTCAGAATCTATTACCTTTTGAGGAAATGTTCCTTGGTAAGCAAGGAAAGACTGGAAAGTTTAAAAAGTAATTTGTATTTTCACTTACCTTTAATTTTCTCTGGAATAATTAAAAGCTGTTTTGCCTGGTTAGTTGACTATTAGTAAAAATAAACTAGAGGAAAGAAAAGGCAAGGCAGGTGTCAAAAACAGCTGAAGGTATAGTTGAATATAATCTGGTTATAATGAATGGTTATGGTAGGCTTTTCAGTGAAGAAGAGGTCAATTTTGATTTCCAAGGATTAAAGCACATAGCTTTTACTTGATTTTGTGGTAAGGCGTTATTACATTATTTGTCTAAATCCAGCCTCGTAACAAGCAGCAGCATGTCATCAGAATTAGTACATAAATTAAATTTATTTTCTCTTTGTTTTGCCTTTTTGGTATCAAGCCAAAGGGAGTTGAACAGTCTTTTTTACCTTGTTTCATTCCATGGCTCATCTTTTTCAGTTTGGCTTTTGGGATGCTGCTGTTTGCCTCCTTCTTCCCAGCTGTTCACTAGAAGATTCAGGACTGAAGCCAGTTCATTTGCTTTCCTACTTTATTACCAAAAATGGCAAAATTTTGCAAATGTTGTCATTTTGCCACTTCAATAATAGATAATAAAGTTGCACGTGGGAATTTTTGCATATCTTCAATTTTTTGAGTGTGGGTGGAATACTATTTCAGGCTCTTACTCTGAAATGCTACAACATGAAAGACTGTATTATGTTGGTGGATTTTTTTTTTTTTTTTGCATGATAACCAATATTTTTAGCATATTTCTGATTCATCTGAATCGGAGATAAGCTATCTGAGGCACAGAAACAAATGGTCATGTATAAGCCCTGGGTTTCCTTTCTCTAAACACCTTCAGAAGACAGAGTGTTTTGAGGCGCTTGCTGTGTAGAGAATAGGGGGCAACCTCCCCCCCAGACTTCTGGGAAATGTGTGGTTTTTCTTTCTGCATTTTACTAGAGGAAGTTTCTTGACATCAGCTGTAATTGAGTTTGATGGGACCTATTTTGTATCTGTGGAGGACAAATTCTGTTGAATTTAAAGACTTAAATACTATGTTGTGCAAGGTGTTTTGTTTTAATTGTATCTTTATATCCTGTACAGGTTTATTGGAAAATGTTTGGGCAAAATTTTTTTCAAAGACAAGTGGAGAGTAAAAATCTGTTCAGATTCCTATGCTGTATCCAGGGCCAGGTGTGGATATTGTGAGGAATTACTAAAGTAAATTATCTGGAAGTAATAAACTTTGGCACACCATATTGCTGATGTGAAGGGATCTGTAGCCTTAACACCAAATTAACGTTGAATAATGTAGCATGTTTGTGCCTTCCTGCTCCAGCTTCGAGATGTAATCGTATGACTTCCACCGTTGCTCCTTCAGCTTAAGGTTGTCTCCACCCTTATTAATGAAAACATATGTGGCTGTAAAACACTTCAGTTTAATGGCTATTATGTAGAGTGTGTGTTAAGTAGAGCAGGGAAGAATTTGTGCTCTGGGAAATAGAGAATGGCGTTTGAGAAAAGGGCACTCCATTGATGAGTGCTGTAATGATCCAAGCTTGAATAATTTATTTTCCCAAGTAAAAGTATATGTTTTGATAATGCTGGTCCTTCAGAAACATATGTAAATCTGTATGTTTAAACCAGCAGTTGGTATTTACTAAAGCTTTTAAATTAGAGCATGAGGTTGAAATACCGTGCATATGTTTGTGGTCTGCTGGGACTGTGTGTGTCTAAGGATTGCTCTGCACACGTTGTTAGGAATAATCAAAGAGAAACTCCGTTGGCCTTTTGAGGGGTAATGTTCTTCTAAGATACTGGAAATAATTTGAAGGGATCCAGTCAGGAATTTCTCTCAAAATATTTGTGCTGTACTCACCACACCCACTCACTTGCTTAATATAAGATTCTTTTGAAAAGCTTGCATGCAGATACAGAGATAACAGTGTCATGTAAAGAAATGGTAGGCTATAGCTCACATCTCAGGAACTGAAATATATGGAGAGATAATTTTTGTGTAAGGTGGTTAACACATAACCTAATAGGCTTTCAATTTCTATATTAGAGATTGTTTCTTGAGAATATGAGTAATACTGGGAATCAGTGAATATGTATGCCGTAGTTCTGTATGTTGGGTGGAGCTGCAGAACTTTAGCAGTAAGGCATGATGTGATTATACATAAAAATGCTTGTGCGCTGCAGAACTTTACACTTGCAGTAACACAGTATTGTACTGTATCAATAAGCTGAAGGGGACAGTAGGCAATTTCCTTCAGCTGTCACTTCCCGAAGTCTCTCTCCCTTCTATCTGCTGTACCTTGTCTTCAGTGGTGATAGTGTCTTTACGTTGAAACTGGAATTACGTGGTTTTGATCATGATTTGTTTAGCATGTGACAGCATAATCAAAAATGTCTATGACATACTAGTGATCCACTTGAGTACAGATGAAGGACAGTATTACATACTGAAGACCTGTTTCTGGGAATTTCTGTAGACTTCTGTTAAAAAAAAAAAAAAAAAAAGTGGATTTCAGTCATCAGACATTTTGGCAACAGTCCATGATTTAAATGACGTTTTGATTTCTATTCAGGATGTCTGACTGACCAGAAAACTGACTACTTTTTTACATTTAGCTTGGTAGTTAGAGGTACTGGATTATATATGTATCATGTAAAAGATAAAGTATTAATTTCATTTTCTCAAAAAGTGACTATCTAACATCAAATGAAGTGTTATTAACTCATCCAGTGTCTAAAAAAGACCTTGTGTATAGTGGTATTTATCTTTTAATATTTTTACTTTTTGTCAGTCCATGTGACTTTATTTACTGGTATATAACTAGAAGAATACAATTTTTAGGTGACATACTCAGCTGTCATGTATTGTTTAGTTCTTGTGAGAGCTGTTACAAATGTATGCATGTGTTTTAATGATCAGTTCATTCAGGGATAGTACTAAGTTGCAACATTTAATCAGATTAGTTCTTTGTAATCATGATAAATCAATTAACTTCTCTTTTGATCTTGTACGTTACCCAAGCCTCAAGCAGAACGAAAGCAACTACCAAGACTGAGAAAATTCTGTATATCTCCTAAAAATTCCCTGTGCGAAGTTTCACGTTTACTGCACCTTGTTTCCAGGTGTGCATAGCAATAATGCTGTTGCTATTCTGTGGTATTCTGTATTTTCTGTTTTGAACTGAGGGATTGGTGTTTTCAGTAAAAGTTTACCTGAGTTTGATTCTTCCCTCTACATTAGATACCTCTGTAATCTGCATTACTGGAATTCCTTGCTGTCATCCCTACAGCACCTTTGTGACAGAGGTAAAGTACCAACATCTGTTTGCAAGTAAAGAACATTGCCCCGGAGAGAGAGATGTTAGGTACCAGCTTTATAACGCCCCTAGCTCTCGCCGCACACCATTAAGGGTTGTGGCGGTAGGGGAGTGTGGTGTGGGGCTACAGGAGTGGAGTTTGTGATGCCGTTTTACATAGCTAGGTTCTGCACTCAGTGAATGAAGCACGTAAGAATGAGGTTTGCAGCAGAGAATGTCAGTATGTAAAAACTGAACTTCAGCATGCACGTTTGCAGCTCTTCTAGGGGTGGTTTTGCTGGCGTTCACCAGCAGCTGCCTTTCCCCAGCACAAGTATCTGAGGCTTCCTCCTGAGCATGGGTGACTGCTTGTTTAGCTACACAAGGGATGAAAAAACTGAAGGTTCTGGTGAAGAAGTGTTAAAGCACTTGGGGAAGGTGGAACAAAGGCCGGGGCACCCTAAGCCTGAAGGGCTTTGCCCTGTGTCTCATTTGGGAGGGAGTGACCTGCCCTGGAGCACCAGGCAGGGCTGGGTGCTCGCACACTGCCTTGGCGCCGTGCCGCTAGATGATCTTTTACAAGCTTACAGTTTGCTCGCACACACAAGGCATCTAGTTCATGCTTAGAAGTTGGATCTGCATAATAAAGATGGTATAGACCCAAGGGGTGCAATATTCATGGGCCAAAGGGAAGAGTATCTGTAGTGCAGTGTGGGCAGTGCATTTGGGAGGTCTGGAGTTTGGCTTATTTTGTGTATTTAGGCCTCAGTGACTTGCTGAAAATTGCGTCATAAACTGCTGAGTCTGAACTCTAGTTCATTAATGGATTTTTTTTTTTTCCTCCTTATAACTTCAAAGCAGACTTAAGCCATTGAACAAACTGCTGTTTCACAGACTGTTCATCAGCGGCACTGCTATTACTTCTTTACCCAAGAATTCACATAGTTGAAACTGATTTTAAAAATAAGCTTGCCCATACTCTGGTGTCTTAAACCTGCAGCGGGGAAGGGGCAGCAAGCAGCGTCCTTCACTGTTGCTTGCTTTCTGCTGCTGCTTTGGCTGTAATGTTGAGGCAATTTAGTTAGGCTTTGTTCTCCCTCTTTCTTTTTCTTTTCTCTCCCCTTTTTTTGCTACTCAAAGTTATTTTTTAAAATAGAAATAGAGAAGGCAGAAGCAGTGATTGCTGTAGGGAAGTACTATGGAAACCTGTCACGACAACAGTTTCAAATGAAAGCGAATCTTCAGCTGTTTAAAAAGTCATAGTATTTGTCAGATTTTACTGTCCCCTCTAGAGGCAGAGTTGGAGAGGAAGGAAGTGTATAGAGAGGCGTGGAGGAGAAAATACATATTCTTGCCTTTCACTGGGGGAAAATGCATTTCTGGGCTCAGCCTTGCAATTTTATATCCTGCAATGGACTTACTATCTGGGGCCTAAAATTGCCCCGTTATTTAACATGTTATAATGTTGTTGCTAGCAATATTGTCCTTTATGGTTGCTTAGGCACATTTGCTATAAAGTCTAGTTTATGTTTCCAACTGTTGGTTTTTTTCTTTTAAAGAAAACATGGGCAGACACTTCCCTTCTTGAAAGGAAATATTCATAAAACAAAAAAAAATGTTACATACAGAAATAACTAAATAAGTATACTTTCAGCATACATTTCAGTTATGGATGATTGTCCGTGTTTTCCAGACATAAAATACAAAGCATGATGTGAATGTATTGGATCCCAAGTCACTTGATATTTATTTGTTCTCTGTGCCCTTGCTAAAGAAAACACCATCCAATGCATTTTGTTGTTATTAGTAAAGCATGCAGAAGATGAAAAATGATGTGAATATGGTACTACTAGTAATGTTATGATTAATAGATTTGCTTCTGTCTCCTGTTACATGCATGGTACCTTTTTAAAATTTGCTAGCTGTTTCAGCACTATGCTGATGCGTAATAGTGTAGATACATCTCTATATATATGAACGTGAATGTTTTTGAATTAAAAGAAATGTTTGGAATGCCAGTGATTAATCACTAAAATACAGTGTCTAATGGCACTACCTGGGGATATTCCAAAAATGTGCAGTGAATTCAAATACCAAACTATTTCATGTCCCTGCGGTCACTGAAGTTCCTGGGCATATTTTGTAATGTTTGTTGCTCATGTTCATTGCCACTAGAAGTACTGGAAAGCAGTATCTAGTAAATACAGAATATGTAAAGGATATTTAAAAAAAAAAAAAACAACACAAAAAACCAGCATTTCTTAAAGGATTATTAGGAAAAAAAGACTAAATTAAAGTCTTGTTGGTGGAGAAGTCCTAAACTAGTAGATTAATCTTTCATACTGTGTAAGTGTAGGAAATTAGAAGCATTCCTTTAAAATTTACAGAGGTTTTATTTTCACATTTTGACTTAAAATTTTTTACTGCTGACTTATAAAGCCTTGAAATGAACAGACATGGTGAGAGTCTTTTCTGTCCTGTGAGATCCTGAGTTTTCAGATTTCGATGAGTCTGTGTGCATTTATTAAAATATGTATGCTGAATTAGAAACAGATTATGGGATTGTGAAGGCTTTGTCTGCTTTCTGATGTGATACAGAAAGCTTTGTATCACTTTGCCATTGTTCATTTGCCCTATATAGAGGTAATTTAGGAAGCTTAATGCAACTGATGTCCAACTGTGACACAGTATTTTTATAAAAGTAAAATTCTTCACTGCTCCTAGCCTGTGTAAATGGTTAATCAAAGTGGATTGACAGATTATGTGTCTGGGTTTTCTCTTTAATTTTTTTTTCCTGTAGGTGTTTGTGACTCATAAATGCAGAATTAGACTGAAAATCTGTGACTGGATAATGGAGTATTTGCAAGTACTTTACTGCACTTTTCAGTGCAGCACAACAAATAGCCTGCACTTTCCGGTGTTTATTTGTAAGGATTTATTATTCTGTGGCCCTGCTAATCCCATCATTTCTGTTCCTGTTTTTATGATAGTGCAAGAAAGTGGTTTATAAATAGTTTCTATAAATGGATATTCCTGAAAATACATCTGATCTGAACAATATTTTTATATAACTGTCTTTTATGGTAAAGTAATAAGTGAAAATTGAGAAGTCATTAATGTTTTATATCCCTTCACTCTGCTATGAATCATCACTTAGCTATTTGCCAAAATCTTTGTGTTCTGTTTAGTGACAATTTTATATGAGAATCAGCTGGATAATTTCTAAATTCATTGCTGGTCCTTTTCTTTGAAGATTCATCTTGATTAATTTGGCTAGTTGCCAACAAAATGTTAAAAATTAATCTTCCCTTGTACATGATATTTTAAATACATATTAACTTGGAGTTCAATAATGCTTTTCAAAGAATACAGATAGCTTTATTGGTCCAGAAATTGTAGCAATTAAATAGATTCTAAGGAATTAGCAGCTATGCATTGTGTGTGTTACGGGGCGGGGGGGGGGGGGGGGGGGGGGTCGGGGAAGTCAGAACACCTTAGAAAGCTATCAGAAACCACCTTGTGTGTTAGATCTTCCAATTGAGACTAGTTATTTTGAAATACGAAACATTTAGTTTTGTTTCTTACCAATTAGTAAATGTCATTTGTGATCATTAAAAAAATATTCCTCATAGAGTATCCGTCATGAAAACACAGGAATGTTTAATAACATTGAGTTCAGCTTTCTTTGCAGACAGAAAAGATGTTACATTAGAGGCTGTTGCGTGGTCTGCTTCTGTGTTCTGGTTGTCCATCTGTTTAGGTGGTTTCTCTGGACTGAAAACATGTCAACCATTATGTCTTGGACAGCTCTGACCACATTGAGCAAAACTCAAACTACACTAAGACTAGGTAATACCTGTAAGGGCTAGAAGGCATCTGATTCTAATGCTTTTAAGATAATTAATGCAACTATGAGAATTGATTCATCCATTTATATTCAGAGAGTCATGGGCCACCGCTATTGAACAACTCAACTGTGAAAGGCTTTGTAAATAAAATACGCTGTAGAGGAGACAGTGGAGGAGACTGAGGACAGTTATGTGTCGATGTGGAAACTGTAAACTAGTTTAGGAGTTGAAGGTAGCTGCAAAGAGAAAGACATGGATGGAAGGAGCTGTTATGAGAACAAGACCACAGAAGGGCTGGAGGATGGAGTA
Source organism: Falco punctatus (assembly GCF_963210335.1). Classification (NCBI taxonomy): domain Eukaryota; kingdom Metazoa; phylum Chordata; class Aves; order Falconiformes; family Falconidae; genus Falco; species Falco punctatus. Next base: position 91,800,804 of record NC_137585.1, read on the forward strand.
GGAGATCAGAGAATCCCAGAATGGTCAGGGTTGGAAGGGACCTCTGGACATCATGTAGCCCAACCCCCTGCTAAAGCAGGTTCACCCGGAGCAGGTTGCACAGGATCACATCCCATAAACTTTCTTCTCCTGATTGAGTTTTGCTAGAAGCTCCTTGCGCATCCATGCAAGCCTCCCGCCCCCTTTGCTCGATTTCTTACTCATGGGGATGCACCTCTTGAGCTTGGAGAAGGCGATGCTTGAATATTAGCCCACTCTCTCTTGGATCCCCCTACATAAGTCCCTAACCCATGGGATTCCTCCAAATAGGTCCTTGAGGAGGCCAGAGTTAGCTCTCCTGCAGTCCAGGGCTGCAATCCTACATGTTGCCCTGCTTCCTCCACGCAGGATCCTGAACTCCACCGTCTCGTGGCCACGCAGCCGAGGCTGCCCCCAGCCTTCACACCCCCGCCCACCCTCCTTCGTTTGTGAGTCCAAGGGCCAGCAGCAGACCTCGCCTCGTTGGCTCCTCCATCACCTGCGTCAAAAAGTTGTCATCGGCGCTGTGCAGGAACCTCCTGGGCTGCGTGAGCCTGGCTGTGTTGTCTTCCCAGGAGGGGTCAGGGTGGTTGAAGTCCCCCGTGAGAACCAGGGCCTGTGACCGTGGGCCTTGCGACTGGTTGACTTCCTCTTCCAGATCAGGTGGCCTGTAGCGAGCACCCACAGCAGTGCCCCCGTGTTGGCCTGCCCCTGAATCTTTACCCGTAAGCTCTTGGCTCGCTCTGCACCCACCTGCCCCTCGGGAGAGCTCGATTCACTCCTGTTAATCCTGCACATAAGGAGCACCTCCACCACCTCTCATTGATGGCCTGTCTTTCCTAAAATGTATGTAGCCATCCATGACAGCATTCCAGTCACATGAGCTATCCCATCATGTTTCCGTAACTGCAGTGAGATCATGGCCCTGTGACCGCACGGGGATCTCTCATTCTTCCCGTTTATTCCCTGTGCTGTGTGCGTTCGTGTACAGGCATTTTGGAGAGGTACCTGAGCACGCAGGTTTCCCAGGAGGGGTGCAAGAGGATCCACCATAGCCACGCACACCCTTGAGGTGGCTGACCTTGTACTCATCTTGGGAGGCAGCTAAGGAACATATATTGTTGCTCTGGTTGGCCTATCTTATTCCCCAAAGATGGATAAGGTGGAGCTGTTAAATAAAGAAGTGATTTTTGCTTTGCTACAGATCAAGAAAGGCAGGCTAAGATTAGATCTTTTTGAAAATAGTTGAGGTGAGATTGGAATGAGAACCATAGAGGTTTTTCTTTATCAGGCATTGCAGTGCTTTAATTACATGGCTCTAGTCTTTATAGAATGAGCTTAATCAAAACTGAAATAAGGTAGTCTTCTTCCAAAGTCCTTGTGCATTTGCGTGTTTTATACCAAATTGATTAAAATGATTTCTGAATTGGTTTAAATAGTCAAAAGTAAACAGTGTGTATGAAATTCTACTAGGATTCCAGGGATGCAACAGAGCAGAGACTGACCCGGCTTTGGCTGGGTCTCTGTATAATCCATCCGAGTCTTTTTAATTGGTACTTTCATGTATCTGTCTCCCTTCAAAATTAAGGCTACACTGAGGTTCTTTCTCTCCAGATAAGATAGTATGTTATTGTTAAATGCCTCTCCCAGACTGTAATTCTATTTGTGGTTTGTACTGTTGACTGTTGATTGTTAACAGGTTCTGAAATAATGCAATTAGGTGATCCAAGAAAAACATATAAAGCATTAATAAGCCAGATCTGCATAGAGCAGAGTGAAAAATATGATTGACTAGCCATGTTACTCATCTAAATAAGATAATATAATTTATTTTGCCTTTTTCTCAGGTTAAAAATCTGTTCTTCGTCTTAATCTTCTTTGAGAAATGGGTGTTCCATTGTGTTCTTGATCAGCTACTCAGTGCCATGTGAAGTTCTGCATTATCGTACATTTGGAGGTGTTCTTATGTTAACAAAGGATTTAAAGCTTTGGATTTCTTGAAGTGGAGTACTGAACTGAACGTTCTGTTGCATTAGAAAGGAGAAAACTTGCGTCAAAATGCTGCAGTTCCTAGGTGATGAATAATTTCCTCTGCATGCAACAAGTTATGCACTTATCTGCTGATTCTTTTCTTTTATCTCCTTTCTTTCCTTTTGCAGACAGCACCCCCAACAGTTCCTATTTGTGTGAAGGTTTCAAAATGCATTACTGGGAGATAACTGAAGTGAGGGTTTGGGACTGAATTTTTTCAGTAGCAGAACTGGATCCCATATGCGTGTGCTAGCTGCAGGCAACGCTAGGCATAGTATTTCTTTATCTTTAGATGACTTAATTTTTTTTTCATAGTTTTACTATTATATAGGTTTGCTGATTTATTTTTAAAGAGGCTGCCCATGTATTTTTAAAAAGACTAGAAATATAAAATGTGTTTCTTTAAATGTGGCATCTGTAACAGAAATAGGTCAGTCTTGTCATGCTGCTCCCAGTGGACAAATTTACAAGAGGGCTTGGAAGACTGATATTACTGTCGGCAGGCAGGTAACACTGCCAGCACTGGAGAAGTGTGACTAGGTGTGCGTACAGATGCTTGTTGTCTTTCTCGCAGGCCTCAGTTGAAACTGCGTGAAAATGACTGCACATGGGTACGTTTTCCTGGAACAGTGAGTGGAACTAGGAAGGGAAGATGGAGCAGGAGAAGGATGTCTTGTGGCTCATTTGAACTAGCCAGTCTCTGCACTGCCAGGCCCTGAGCTGCCTGGTCTGCTAGACCCTCCTTTTAACAGGGAGGTGGATTAGGTGATCTCCAGTGGTCCCTGCCAACCTCAGCTATTCTGTGATTCTTCATCAAATTTTCTGCAGACCTGGTTTCCTGTAGCTGTGTGATAGAAGGAATTTGAACTTAGTATTAAGAATATAAAAGAAGTTTTGAACTGTGATCCAGCAGTGAATCTGACATTGATGGAAGACTGTAGTTCAATATGAAAATAATAACAGGAAAGTATTTAAAATAAAGTAACTTTTTAAATTTCGTTCCTTTTAACTATTTGAGGGCACTTCAGGGCTGTTGACAATATGGGCACAGGTTCCAGAAATGAGATACTGTCACTTGCAGAGGTAATTATTATCTTGTTGCAAAGACTAGCGAGAGAACAAGAAAATCCAGATGGCTTTTGGTAGCTACTTAAATCATTCAGAGCATACCATTTAAAGGATATTTTGTCTAAAATTGGATTATTTTTTTTTTTTGTAAACAGAGAAAAAATGTTGCAACCCTCCAGTAGCTAATTCCTAATGTTAAGACTGAGTTAAAAGTAGAATCTGACATTCCTGTTTTGTAATGGCTTTGTTCAACCAGTTAACAGAGTGAGCACATACATAACGATACTGTGAGGTGGGAGAAAACATCTGGTTGCAAGCTGCTGTCCAAAGATCAGAATTAGTAATGAGATTTTGTGTCCTGCCTCTACTGCACTTCAGTAACGGGATTTGAGTCAGCAGGTGCAAGTTTAGGTTGCCTGTGGACAAGAGAGGTGCTACAGCCTTGCCCTCTGACCTGCATCAGAAAGTGATAGCTGTGCTTTTAACAGAGAAGCCACAACTTCAGATTAACTGGCAAACTGGTTCATTATTGATGAGATCTTTAGAGGTTAAGTTGTGTAAGAGGTGAAAGAAGCATTTTAAGAAGCTTGATTTGGCTCAGATGCCCCCATTTCCTTGTTGCCTTTTAGATATCATCGTTTTGTATGATTTCTACTCTGAATTTGTACTCTTTCTACACTCAAATACAGTATTGTAGGATAAAATTTATAATTGTCATGGTCTAGTTGATCTAGCTGATCTGTCCTCGGAGGTGCCAGATACTTTCTTTGAAATTGCTGTCACGTTGATAGCCTAAGGCTTGGTAGACTTTGGAATATTGCATGATGTTTCATGAGATAATTCTTTACAACAGTTCCTGATGCCTTTCTGTTCCATTAGCTCTTAGCCATCTGTTGCTTTGATTACACTATTATAGAGAATAAGTATTTTGGCAAGCAGTTCAGCTGTGTTGAAAAATCTTGTTTCTTTGCTTTCTAGTATTTTATTGCTGCTGGTTTGTTTTTTTGGTTTGGTTTGGTTTTTTTCCTCTCTCAACCTTTGTAGTGCAATGTTTCTTGTTATTTACTTCTTGTTATTCTAAGAAACAAAATTTTGACCTAGTTTGAGGACATCATGAGGTTTATGGCTGTGCTTTCTGGCTGTCTTCCTTTCCTGTGAAAGTCCTTCTACCAAAAGAAGTTGTGTATTCCAAACATGGGCTGACAGAAGGTAGGTATTACAGCCTAACCATATTTAAATATTTAGCTTTGGGATTCTTGCCTCTTAAGGCTTAAAATGTGCTTTTCTAAAGTCTAGCCTAAGTGTTATGTCAGTATTACCTCCTATAGAAAATTATAACATCTTAACCTCTCGCTCTTCCCAACACTGCAAAGGTCAAAACAGGAAGAACTGGAAAATCATTAGAAAGAAGTCTGTATTCTCTGGCTTTACATTGTCAATTTGACCTTTTCATGTATTGCTCAGATTTTAAAGACGAACCGAGTAAAAGACAGATGGGGTGATAATGAACATAAGAGACGTGTTTCCCTAAGTAGGCTCATTTTTAGGAGTTGTGATATACCAATTAATTTTTTTAAGGCATGGACTTTTGGAAATGAAATAAAATACTGGGTTTAGACTGCAGCCGAATTTCATTGGCATTTAATGTCTAGTTTTAGGGTTTTGTTAATTTTTCCTGCAATTAAAATAGCTTGAGTGATACTGCAGAGCAAGAGCCCCAATTCTTAGTAAATTATTAATTCTGGTCAGTAGGTCGTTTTACCTTGGCTGTGGCTGAGTTACCTGCACTGCTTACTTGCTTGAGCTCTTTAAATTGAATTGCAACTCTTCCTGTAGTTAACTTCTCACTGTTTTTCACTTTCGGTGTCTGTAAGAGATGACTAAGAACTGCTTGTAATTGATAGCTGCAAGTGCTTACAAACCCTTCCTCGGTCACTTGGTCTTCAAGTAGTAGTGCTTGTCATTAGGGGTAGTAACATTATTTGTGGGGAAGTTATTTGAAGGAGGCCATGTATTGTAATGGTAGCAAGAGGGGAGAAGGAGTAAATGAAGATCTGACTGGGGATTTTCAGCCTCACAAAGGGGTCTTTTTTTGGATTATTTAACTGAACTTGTAAAGGTGTACTGTGTTAGAAATTGCAACTGCTATCTTCTACAATCAAAATAAGTTGTGTGAAGTAAACGTGGAACAGTAACTGAAATAGTTCCCCATCTAGTAAATCAACTATCAAATGAAATTGATTAATACTAAGTGCCCGTTAAAGATACTCAGGAATATCATTCTGGAAACTGTTTTTGCATTTAATCTGGAAGGACTGCAGTAACCTTTTGTAATCCCGGTCAGAGAATATGTGTTACTTTACAAATGTGGTTATTTCAGTGTGTGTCCTGTTCTAGGGTTATTGTATTTTAATACTGGCTATTTCTTGATGGCTAGGGAAAGTTGTGATTTTGTTCAAAATATTGTTCATGGCATTTCTTGCTTGCCCCATTGTTAGAACGATCTGTTGAAGTGATACCTGGACTAATTAGTAATTATGGATCTTCCTTCAGCTAAGCAACATATCTAATTCTTTTTGTACTGTGTTATGTGTTTAGTGCTTGTGTATGGGATGTGGTAAACGTTTTACCACGTAACAGGTAAGGATATGTCAGCACACTGAAATCACAGCTGTTGCGTAATATGAATATGTTCTTTTATATATATATAGTGAAAGCTTTCTGTTGTCTTCCTGCCACAGCCTTTCCTGAACAGGGTCATCTGTTCTCTGCGGAATAATAAAGATTTTCAGTCAGAGTTGCTGTTCTGATTTTAGTAAGCAAAACATAAATCTTCTTGTATACATTAGTAGCTAGGGAACATCATTTCTAAGGGGCGGACTAGTCCAAGTTTGACTTCTCCATATGTGGTGCTTCCAAACTGTCACGTGAAAGAAAATTTCCTCAGAGAGCTCTTCTGATTATGTGGTGCAGGCACTTGTGAAATTTAACTGCATGACAGTTAGCAATTAATTAGACTTGTAACACTACTTCTTTATGAAGGTAGTTGTAATTGTCACAGGTAGTATTGACCATAAATATTTTGGGCCATTAGCACACCTTCATTTGAGAAGGAAGTCTATAGTCCACACAGGTGAGAACCCTGCAGCATGTCATATGGACAGATTGGCACTGGACAAAGAAATAATGGTATTGAGTTCCCTAAGACAGCACTGGTTGAAGAAGAAAGGTCCACATGGTGAATCCCATACCCAGAGAAGGTGGAGTGTGAGTTTGGAAGCTGTGTTTGTAGCACTTGAACCAATGAGTTTTGCCTGTCTTCCAGGTTTCTTATTTTTGGTTCAGCCTTATGCTAGGAATCTTCCTGTCCCCAAATTAGCTCCGTGTCATCACCACACTCACCTGTGAGGAGCAGGCTTTCTCGTCCAAGCTGTGTTTCTAATGGTGAAAAGTGATATTGCTCTTTATTTAGACATGCTGTCAGGAAATTGTTCTGGTAACACTAGTGCCAATCATAAAATAAAAACCTACAATACTGGACATTATAAAATAGTTGCAGTGTTGGCAGCTGACAGAAAAAAAATGACTTGGTTCCATCCTAGGAGATATTTTCAAATTGGAAATGTGATATGTACTTATTTAAGTCTCTAATGACATTTCTGTCTAGTCTTCACCCAGTTATCTTTGTGGGAAAGGAAGTGACCAAACGGGGTTCTGCTCTGCAGAGTGACTGTAAATGTCGTGCTGGACTGGACAGCATCTTCTGGGTTATTGAGTCTAGTCGCCTACTCTTGAAAACAACCGCATGATATAATTGTGAAAAAAACATTCATGCTTAATGACTGCATGTCACTTATTTTTCTTCTTGTCTGTGATGGACTACAGAACCAAATGGGATAGGATAAAATAAATTGAAAATTATGTTAGTAAAATGAACAGTTCTCAGTGATAGAGAAAATGAGCAAATGTGTTTGGTATGAACATGTCTTCATCATTGCTGCTGAATGTATCTTTATGTTTTGCTAAAACATAAATTGAAACATACATGCCTTTTTTCAAGTGGTGGCTAATACTACCCTTCTGACCAAACTATTTTAGTATGTTGTCTGATGGATGCTGAGAAAATGCTGTGCTTTTAAATATTTGTGAGAGTTTCTTTCATGGTAGAACTTGCGTTTGAGCAAGTTGATTTTTTTTTTTGTTTTTTTTTTTGTCTTCATACATTGAACTGATGATTCACTGAGTATTCATAAACTCTTAAATTTGTGGAATTTAGTCTCCATATATTTGTAACATACTATGCTGTGACATGCCAGATGGAGGAGTGCTTTGAATGGAGAAGGGTATTATTAGTGGACTTAACTCCATCTCTTCTTAGCTCCCTGCTTCATTATAATTTTTGCAATCTGAGGATCACTGTAGTTTATCTTTGAGTAGGTAGTGTTGTAGGCCTACAGTTTGTGGGGTCATGATTTTATTTCACTTGTGTATGGCATGCACATTAAATTATATTGTACTGCCAACATATTACTAAATGTTCTACTATTTTTCTTTGCCTCTACTCTCTTGATTGCCATAACTTAAAGTTTATGGCATATCTATAAATATTTTTAGGATGCTAATTTATTGTGTAAGAGGATATTTTCTTTTAAGATGCTACCTTGTGAGAAGCAGAAATGTGTCTTGCTGTTGTTCTAACTGCCCATACGTTTTTACATAGTAAAACCAGCCTGTTTTGGTTTGGTAAAAGCTACTACTTCTGAGCCTTCATTTACAAAATAAGATACTTAAAAACAAACAGGATCTAACGGACAGGGATTCTAAGGAGAATGCTTACAAATTGCTAAGTGTAAGTGCCTGCAGTGGCAGACAACTTGATTATAAAATACTGCTAATAAACTCATAAATTCCATCTCGAAAAGTTTTATTATTTTCCCAGTTGTTCCTGTTGGATAGCTGTTCTGAATCTTATTCTCTGATGTGATTCCATTTTCCATTGTAAGTCACTTCTGTAGTCGGGTGGTTTTTTTACTTTGCGTGCTTTCCATTTAATAAAATTTGAGGCCATCTTTTAAATCTCAGAAATGTGTTTAGCTCTAAGCTTTCTCAAATAGAAGGAAAGTGTTAGGGGCAAATTCTTATAAATAAAATCTCTTGGTAGTGACAAATTCTGTAATACTGATTCTTAAATTTTTGTCCAGTGTGTATTGATGATTAACAGTCTAATTTTGAGATGTGTATGCAAGCCTGAAAGTGCAATCATTTGTTTTCTTCCTGCTTTCCAACATTTTCTTTCATATAATAGTTTTTGTCCCAAGAGATGCTCCATTTTTTTTTAACATATTGTCTAAACCTTGGAACTAGCTGTGCATAAAAAATGCAGTTCTCTTAGGATTAGTAATAAATCGACAATGGACTTAATATAGCTTGTCTGAGGCATATAAAACACAAACTGTTTTTTGAGGATAGAAAAATACTGTATATGAAACAAAAAAAAGTTATTTTATTGTACATTGTCAGAGTTTAAATATATCTGTAATTCGTGTTATACAAGATAAATACATGAGCTAGAAGCTCTGTCAGTGGCCACGTCCACAATTTAAAGCAAATAAGAAATAGGCCACCTGCATAATCTTTGTTCTATTCTGATATTGACTTTGGTACTAGATTTAAAAGACAGATTTGAGTGAATAGCAGGTTTCCATAATTATGTGTTTTGGTTATTCCCTAACTATTCCTAACTTCAGAATGAATTGTTTGACAACTTTTGGCTAAAACCAGTTCTTCAGAAACATAGCTCAGGCTTTGTTGGAGCACATTTTTGTGGGTTTTGGGGTTTTTTTGACCAGTAGCTGCAGAGTAAGTTTACTGAACTATGATGTGGGAACTCTGAAATTCATCTTTTGTCTGAAATTATTTGTGCCTATACAGCCTGTTTGTCAGGAAAGTATCTGACCATTGGTTATTCAAGGCTGGATAGTGCCCTGCTTACCTCTTGATACTGTTCTGGTTTTTTTTGTAGCTGATGTAAGCACATTAAAGTCTGACTGAAACCAGGTTGACTGCTTACTATAGTAGTAAGGTATTGATTTTATATTACTGGACTCTCTGCCTGGTTTTATACTGGTGTGTTTTCTGTAAGAATTAGAACACTTTTAACAAGAAAAACTGATAAATTAGGTCAGTCTTCTCTATCTTCGCCTTCCTTCCTTTCAGCTTCATTCTCTTTCTTCCAGTTTCTTTTCATTCTATTCCCCATCCTCTCCCCATTTATATTTTCTCTCTCTTGTTCATTCTATCCCCAGATTCCCTCCTTGCATTATACCACTCTTAATTCTCTGACATCTCATTAATCTTCCAGTCTTTATGGCTTACTTTCCCACCTCCACAAGCACACCTACAGGATGCTTAGAAATTTTACAGCATACCCAGTTGTCAAAAAACTAAACCTACAAGTCCCAGACCCCTAATACTATGCTGGGAATGCTCATTAACTCCCACACTGTTTAGAAAAAGAAACTGGTACAGTTAGTACAAGGTCTGCAAACCGTAATACATGCCTAATATTCCTTCGCTTTCCACTGAATGTGGAAACTCTTCATTCGAGTTGGGGAAGGAGATGAGAGATGCCTTTTTTGCTTCAACTATGGTTCTGGTCTTTGAAGAAATCCTGGAAAGAGTGACGGGAATGTGTAGTTACGGTGCTGTGACCTCTGCAACGTTAGGTTTGAGGAAAATGCACTGTTCATCAGTGGGTCGGAAAACCTGTGGCAGCAGGTGGAGGTACCAGCAAACGAACCCTCAGCACAGCAGCCACACAGCTTTACTCTGCCGTGTCAGTGCAGTTCCCCACACTGGGAAGGCAGGTGATCCTACCCTCTTTCTTTGGCTCGGGAGTGTCTGGCTGAGGAAAACTGTGAGCTGGGGAAGATGAAGCAGAGTGGCATTGGTCTTGTAGCAGACCATTTCAGTGTTAGCGGCTACTACAGCTGCAGCCACCAGCAGGAAGAGTGCAATGGGATAAGGTCTTGCTGCCAGAGGAGAGTTGGAATGGGGTTTCTAGTGGGGTGTGCTTGTGGTCTCAGATGCTTCTGTCCAGTCTGGGTGCCAGGATTTCTTTTTGCCAGGCCATGTTCTTTACTGCTGGCAGAAGTCACTAAGGAAAATGACAAAAGACTGCATCTCTAATGTGTGTATGATCAACTGAGCACCCCCTCCACTAATTGCCCGTGATTGCTAAATAAAAAGCAGTATTCAGTGTATGGATGACAGTGCTTAGTTTCCAAAGGCAATAATTTGAGGCTTTTCTCTTGTTAAATAGCACCCGTGCCAGTGTTTAGTGTTGCTCAGTGGAATCATTGTCAGATTTAATCTTAATCAAAGGTCTCTTAAACAATGGATCTGAACAGGTTTTGGATAGTTTTCACACTCCTGTATTTTGGAAAAGCTCTAAACAATACGAGATTTTCTTTGTGTGCGTGTGTGTGCAGGCTTTGGAAATTATCACTGTATTGTATTGTCTTGCACTCTTAATTCTGCTGTGAGGAAGAAGTAGTTGTTCAGCATTAGAAATGTAGACTTACAGGCTTAAATTCTGCAGTAGCCGGTAGTAGTGGCTTGACCTGCTTGCCTCTGCTTGTCCTTGGTGTTTTTTGGTTGTTTGGTGTTTTTTTTTAAGTCTGTATCACATTTAATTAACTGTTTGGCACTTAAATTACAGTACTGTAACAGATACTGCATGTTAAAACAGTATTACTGGCTACACCATAGCTGAATATAGCTGTACTGTAACTAACCTTGGAATTACTGGATCAGTCACTGGTAACCCACCCCAGGTAGATATTGCCAGCAGTGTTTCCAGTCCCTTTTTTTCTGTTTTTCTTATTCAGAGGATAGCACCAAAGGAAGCTAAGCAAAGCATTGCTAAGCAATCAAAGGAAATCAATCCTCTCCTTTACCCTCTGTTCTCTGTTATACAGTAAGGATGCCATTTATTTAATTTTAAATGAATTCAGTTAGCATACTGACCTTAAAGATAAACTTGCCCAGTAAAACAGTGCCTCATCATGGATAAAAAAACCGCTATAGTACAGTCAAAGATAATAGTTATTTTTTAAAATCTTTTATTTAGAATCCTACTCAGGTGGGAACCGCTCTTCAGGTTTTCCATAACCTTGGGACTTTGAAGGATACCATTGCTAGTGTGGTGGATGGATACTGCATAGTCCTGGAGGAGAACATAAAAACTGCTTTGGATATCAAAGTACTGACCCAACCATCTCAAGCTGTTGCAAGAGGTATGATACTTGTTTTAGAGAGAATGATAACTGATTTTTTTACAGAAGTACAGTATGTAGTCAAATGGAAGAAACTTTCACATCCAAGCATGTTACAGGAAGATTTCCCTGCTTGCTTTAAGCAGTAGGGGATGAGAGTAGGCATGTCTCAGAAATTGTCTAATACAAAGTCAAAATTGGGTCTGTCTCTTGTTACTGGGCTCAGAGGTTTTCCTTTAGTCCACATCCCCCCTCTTTTACTGACTTGCCTAGAAAATTGGCCTCATTAGTTTACAACTTTGGAGCATTTTCTTAGCAGTTTGTCATGGAAAGATGAATCCAAATTCTGCTTTCTTTCTGGTGGTGAGAGGATCGCAGGTAGAAACTCTTTGCAGGTAATGGAAGAAGTCTGAAACTACATGGTGATGCTTTTGTCAGATGGAAATATTTCAAAGCAGTATATTTGATATGTAGGAATGTTCCCACATGTTAGCTCAGATACCAAAGAATACTGAGGAATTGGGCATGCAGGCAAATTGGAACTTTGGCAAGATGAACACTTAAAAATTTTTTTTAAAAAGTTTTGCAACAAGTTAAGGATCCAAAACCATAATCACTAGCATAATAAAGAAAGAGAGCCCCTCTGAAGGAAAGCGTGATGGTTTAGAAGCTGCACACACTTCAGCTAGAATATCACTTTTTTTTTTTTTAGCAGTTAGCCTATGAATTTAAGTCCTGAGCTGGTAATACCTGATTTTTTCACAGCCACTGTCTTTGCCCCATTCAGGTGGCCCTGGTAGAGCTGCTATGCCAACACCTGGGAACACAGCAGCTTTTCGAGCCGCCCTCTGGACAAACATGGAGAAACTCATGGATCAGATCTGTGCTGCTTGCGGACAGGTATTCAGCAGCTAATTCCTGTCTGTCTAGGAATACAGTTTTGCATATAAGATGTTAGATGTCATTTTTCCTCTCAATAATTTCTTTCTTACAGGTGCAGCATTTGCAGAAAGTATTGATGAAGAAAAGAGATCCTGTGTCACATGTCTGCTTCATAGAGGAAATAGTTAAGGTAAAATTTAAATTTAGCTGAATATGTTTTAATAGCTCTGTTAAGGAAAATGTTATGAGAGAATGCTTTTATTTACGATTTTACAGTTCCATAAAAATTTGTAATTAAATTAATGGGAAAGTGTTGAAAGTCAAACTTAACATTGAAAGCTGTATTTATGGTCTGTGAGTTACATCTGTAGGGTGTAAACATGTTCTTTTTATAATAATTTATTTTGTTTTCCTTAAAGGCAGCTGATAAGGCACCACTGTCAGTTTTTATTACTGATCATTAATGTCATGCTATAAAATACCATGTGATTTGAGTAATTAATTAAGTCTGTTAGTTTGCATAGGAGAGTGTGTCTTCATCTAACACTGTCAGCCATCTGTTTCTCTGCTTCTTGGCAATTTCTTCTTTGAAAAATAATCATGGCTGTTCTTTTGAATACCTATTCTTTTCCATTCCGTTGCATTGTTTTTAATTCATATTCGGAATAATTTGATTAACGGTCTCCTTCACTGTTAGAAACAGAATTACTGAAGCCGTCTCATCTGCCTTAGTAGATGAGAAGAAACAAAGACAAAAGGTGTGTCTATGCAGCCATCTCCTTTTCCAAGTATATTTAATTTACATGAACTTAATTTTTGAAATATGTTGGGGGAGCTCTTCCTATGCAAAGGTGGTTGTCACAACAGTGAAAGCAAATAATGAAGGTTTCAGACAGCATTGAAGTTTACCTGTCTGGTAAGCCCATCTCCAAAAGATGTTGCACAGAACATCAGTTTTCTATGAGGCACTTCAAGCTTCTCCTTCTGTGTAAAAAAAAAAATACCACAAAACAAACCAAAACCGACACAAAACATCTCAAAAGGTTTATTAACTTTTAGCATATTTTCTTCATTTAAAAGTTCGATTTGGCAAAAAATATCAGTCGCTGCCTGGGTGCAGCCCTTCAGTAGATCAGCGTGTTCAAGGAGAAACATTGAAACCTAGAGACAGAAGGAGGAACTCTGGAAGGCTCAAGAAGAGTTGGGGTGGAAGGGGAGTGTAGATAAATGAGCTTTTGGTGTTCATGAGTAGCCCCCACCCAGACCCTCTGCTTCTCACTTACACTCTTCCCTTTTGTAGAACAGCACTTGAAAAGGGGATAGGAGTTTTTCCAGTTGTTGACGATGATACTGGAGGGAAACAAAAAGAAATCTTTTATCATCCTGTAGAATAAATGAACAGGGAACATGAAACTCAATAGGAGCTAGATGCAGGGTATGGAAAAAGTAATTAGAAATGAAAGGCTTTGGTGGTGTTATGTGCTAAGCATGTTCCATGATCTCTTTGATTCCCCTTCTTTCCCTTTGACTTCGTACTGCAGGATTGCATCTTCAGTGACAAATCGTATTTCCCAAGTAAAATCCATCTGTTTCTCCACAATTCTCTCTCTTCCAGTTAGTTTGCTCTTCAACAGGTGTTTTGGTGTAGTATAACACTAAGCTGGACAGTTGTCATTCTCAGTGAGGCAGCTAAGGAGTAGTGGTGCATCCTCGTGTGATGCTACCAGAACACTCTCAGCATGACACGCTACTGCTGACAGTACTGATGCTTTGCTTTCTTCTTACCTGAGAAGGCTCAGTATAGCACAATGTTTTTCTTGGCTCTTCTCACCATTAAACAATTTATTCTAATGTCCCTTGAAAAATGTATGGCAGCAGCCTGCAGATGGGTGAAGTCACACCAAACGGTAGAGCTGTTATTTAGACAGGGTGAGACAAGTACTACATGCTGCTGAAATTCGAGTGTATGTACAGATGACTATATGGGAGTATGGATTTTTGTGTACATTGAAAATAGATATAAGTATGAAGTTGGTATTTTGCCATTTACTAATGAAGATTTCATCTCTTATTAATCCAACCTGAAACAACATGCTTTCCTCAGCAAGTGTTCTGGAGAGGGAGAAAAGTTCAATTTTCTTTATTGTATTCAGTTTCATTAATAAACTGAGCAAATGAACAAAACAAACTAAAGGTACTGACATTACACCCATTCGGGTAGGGCAGCATGCCCACGCCAGAAGATAAGGGAACGAATCATCCACTCTACAGTCTGTGCACTAATTACTGTTACTGATGTCAACATTGTTATTGTAGTCATCTTCTGCAGCAGCTGTAGTACCACTTTGCCTGTCCATCTGCTTCCTTGTTTTGATTACTGCAGTGCAATATCATCCTAGGAGGCATAAGAGAGGAGGAGACCCAGCCTTTTTAAAGCACAAGTCCTTTAATAGCAAGGAAGCTACTTGCCTTTATTTTTATTTTTTTTTTTTTTAATAATTCTCTTTTTTCCCATTGGCCATTTTTTGTGTCTTCCTCTTCACAGTTCGCACAGCCTGCATTTTTTCTAATTTTGTATTATGATCTCGGAACGTGTGCTTTCTGGCCTTCTAATGACCTGTTACCACAATAATATTTAATAGTGTTGTATCCAAAAATGTAGTTTCAAACCCACTAATTAGGTAAAGGATTCACAAAAACTCTCCCTTAAAAAAAAAAAAAAAAAAAAAAAAAAAATCTGACAGATGGAGAAACTGAGGCACAGAACTTGTTAAGTTTATAAATACGGGAGTTCAACAGGAGGGCAATGACAACACCCGCATCTTTTCTGCACCATGGTTTCTTTTACAGAATTAACTTACAAATTTTTTCCACCAGTAGATGTGGCCAAGAGTTAAGTGACATACCCTTACATGAGACTTGCATGAGTATCATGGAAGAATCTGGAGATTAAATTTGCTGTGCACTTTTTTCCATTCCTTCCCTTTGCAGATCTAGATTTTGGTATTTTTTCCTTTGCACAATATAAAATGAATGCAATTTTGAAAAGAAATCATACACTCATAGTACTTTGTAAAAACTGTTACCGTACTAGTAATGAACTATAGATTCATTATTAATCTGTAAATATTAAAATTACAGATTTAATTTCCAAAAAAGATCTATGAGATATTTAAAGGAAAAATAAATTTCTTTTAAGACTGAATGGACATTTTTGTGGTTTTATCTAAGAAAAAGGCCTTTAATTACTAGATTTTAATGGGGGAGCAAGGCTAAAAGAATTCAGAATTCATTAAGTTTTGATTTCTAGTTTTGGGGAAAATGAATAGAGATTTAATTTTCTACATTTTTCAAAAGGTAGGGTTATTGTTTTCATAATGCTGAGGGTAAAAATTAAAATTACAAGTAAGATTTAAATAATGTAAAATTGATATTTTTGTTCACCGAATGACTGGTTATTTATATCACTTTTCAATTGCTTAATTTACCTTCAGAGAGCTAATAGGTTACTCCGGTTTATTCTGCTTTATTGCTCCTTTCTTTCAATGTGTAGTGACTAATCCTGCCTCAGCTGTTGTAATACCTAAACTGCAATTGACTTCAGCGTAAGTCGCAGCAGAACATATCTTTCTGTGACAGCCACCTTCCTAATCAGAGATAAGAATCTCTCTAAGCCCCTTGTAAAAGAGTTGAAAATGATCTCTGATCCTCATCTATTTTGGGTCCTTCACTCCTACATAGGCATCAACAAGCAGTTCTGCCAAGTGAGAAGCAGCCTTAGAAGCAGCACGTAATTTTATAGGGGTATTTTGGGATGGTCAGTTGAAAGTGTGAGCTGGGGTCTCTCTGCTGGGCAGAAGGGTACTCACTGTGAGAGGGCAGATCTACCCTTTGATCTGCTGATGTCCCACTTGTTAGCAGCTAAGGCACACTGCACACCTTGTCATTTATGTAAGCCTCTGGGTAAAAAAGTGAGCTGAGAGTTGTAGGGAGTGTTATTATGTACTTTGTGGAGGGCTCTTGTCATTGCCTCTCCTGATGAACGTTTGGTGAGTAAGCAGGCTGTTTTCCCGAGTTGTCAACACTGGCAATATGAGGTGTTAATGATATAGAAGGAAATGTCCTCATCATTACATAAGATTAAAAAAATAAATGGAAAATATAAATGTTTATTGCCCAAAGTGTACTTACATTTCACCTTGTTTCTCGTCCCTGTCCAAACTTGTTAAAAGATGTTACTGCTTTGAAATTATTTACATCTAACGTCACGTATTCACATTCAGCTGACCCAATTAAAAAATAATCCCAGTGGAAAAAGTTGAAAAATTAGCCAGTTACTGCCTTTAGTGAGTTCAGAAAATAATCTGGTTTTCACCTGTTACTACGAGTATGTGATTTACTTTCCAGATTTTTTTTTGTAGAAGCAGAAATTGATTACTTGCACATCATTTCTGTTTATTTACATTCTGTGGTTTCTGTTTATTATTTAAGCAATGACAAGATACTCTGTGGTGATCTAAACACAGGTGAATGAGCAGGTTTTTGATACCCAGAATACCAAAGATGCTCTTTATTTCAAACCTACAAATTGTCCCACTGAATTCAGTTGCAAGATTTTTGAGACCTCTCTTAAAAAAAACCCAAAAAGGTCTTACCAGTTAAAAGTCCTGGTTCTGTCTTTGGATCGATCAGTGTGCCCAGACAGCCATGCTGAAAGTAATTGGGTTCTAATTCAAATGGGATGGTAAGAGGATGTGCAATGGTTTTCTAATGACACTCTGTTTTCTCTAGAACTTTAATTCTGTTTCTGTGACAGAAACGTTCAGCCCTAAGTAAAAGGGGTGATGTGGAGGTTGTGTGAGTTAGTAGGTCATAATGACCTTTGTTCTTTTCCACTTCTTCTTTGGTGGACTTTGTGCAAATTGGAGTTCTGCGGTGATTGAAATTAAGTCAGTTGGTGTTCGGTCAGCTTGCTATTCAAAAAGAAATGCATTTACCAGAAGTGCCACCTTTTATCATCTTCCTTGTCAGTCCTACCTGAACAACTACAGGCTGAGCGGACGCGGTAACGAACCACCCTTCCATCCTTGGATGGTGTATGTAGTAGTCAAGGTGAAAGCATAGTTTGAGTTGCTGCTGTACATACTAAATCAGTTCTCTGGATAGAAGAAAGCTGTCAGGTCCCTTGGGTAGTTACTGGCTTTTGGAAACACTAAGTTCATTTACTTCCAGTTGATGCATATCTTGCAGGAATATGGAAGGATTAATTAATGTTTTAAATAGTTCTGAAGATATAGGACACTGTTCAAGACCTAAGTACTTTTGTGCCTTACAAATTAGGTTTTCTGAGGAATCACTGAAGAATTCCAATATTCTAATAGGGCAAATGCACAGTCTTAACTGTATTTGTTAGTTAAGAAGGTAATATTTTTTTAAAAAAAGGTTTTGTTTCTTTTGTCAGCTGCATAAAGAGACCTTTTTAAAATGTTACACTATTGCTGGAAGTCTAGAAACTATTACACCTTGGATATAAACTGATCAACTTGGTACAATGAAGTTCTGTGCCCTACAGTAAAACAAAAAAATCAAGGTGATTTTTAAAATCATGGTGTCGTTTATTGACATCTGTTCACCTGCACTGTATAATGTGGACAGCATTAGAAATCTAAATGCACTGTGATTCTAAGAAATCTAGTCTCGACTACTTTGAGAGGATAGAAAAGGTTTATTGAAGAGACACTCGGAATTGTCTGTTTCCTTACTGATTAATTGTACTACTGAGGATGATGGCTTTTTGTTCACAGTCTAACATTTGGCAATTATGTTGCTATAGAAATAGTGCAAATAATTTCCTTATTTCTGTCCCATAAGATCTTGCAGTACAAAATTGTTAAATAATTTGCATTGTTGCTTTATTGGTGGAAAAAATATTTAGGCTGTCCTTTAAATGTCTTCTGTTTTTAGAGCAACATTCACAAGCTCTGTATTTCTTTATGGCGGAGCCTTTGATTACAGATAGAAAACACTGTATGTATTAGTATGCAAAGCCTGATTTCAGGAGCCTGCAGCAACTAGCTTCATGGTAATATTCACTATATTGTTTTACATTTCAAAGAGGCTTCACAATAAAGATGTTTTTCACATTCTACTCAAAGTAGCAAAATTTCTGCAGGGAAAAATAAGTTGGAAGTGATTGTCATGAAGTGGGAGCCAGTTTAGAATCAATGGGTCAAATTTAATGTTAGAATAGCTATTTTAGACACACACAAATATGATAATTCACAGATGGGAAATTATACTCATTAAGTTCTAAATTTACAGTGTGGCGGAAATAGAGACATTTGTAAAAATAAATATATATCTTTTCAACATCTTGCATTCTTGCCTAATATTGAATAAGGGGGGTACTTTCATTCTCATTCCTTGAATTTAAAGTTGATGTCAAATACTAAAGAGTTATAGTAAGAACAGAGCTCAAGAGGTTTCATTTCACTAATAGCAAAGTTAATTAGTAGTTTGGTATGTTTTGTAAAAATTAGGTAAGCTATTCTGGTTTTATGTTTGAGGAGACTTTGAAGCAGTTTTCCAGGCTGTAGCATTAATATTATTGTAGAGTAACAGTGAATACAGATCTTCAAATATCTTTGCTCTTACAGTTTTGGTACTCAGCCCACTATCGTTCAGTGGTTTATTAACTTACTAGTAGCTATTAGTGAAAATGGGTTATACTTTTTGAACTGTGAAATCAAGTCACTTTCATGTGAGTAAGTGGGAAGGGGTTTAGCACATGGATTCTGTCAGCATGTAGTTTTTTCCAACAAAGATAGTCTTGTGATCTTGCAAACAGGCAATGTTAATCTAAATTTCAGATCTATACAGCTGAGTAATAATGTCGCTTCACACTATTAAGTTGTCTGCATAGACGCTATAATACAATGCACTAAAGAGATACAGACTACTGGAAAAAAAAATTATTATGCAAGTGGAAGTGTTTTTCCCCCCCTCTCTTCATTCCACACCGACAAAAGAATAGTGGTCTGGATCCTTTCCTTACCACCGGTCATTGCATAGAAGGTGGCTGGGTCTGCAGTCTCTCTCAGTTGCACCGTGTGCTGTAACAGCCGTCTTTCTTTAGGGGGTGAAACTCTGGTTTTGATGAACATAGGGTTGCTCATGAGTGGCCCAGCTGAATGGTGAGGCCTTAGAGGGTGGTGATCAGTGGCTCAGGGTCTAGCTGGGGGCCAGAAACTAGTGGTGTCCCCCAGGGGACAGTATGGGCTCCAGTCTTGTTTAACACCTTTATTAATGATCTGGATGATGGGGCAGCAGTGTACCTTCAGCAAGTTTCCTGATGATACAAAACTGGGAGGAGTGGCTGATGCTCCAGAGGATTGTGCTGCCATCCATGGGGACCTCAACAGGCTGGAGAAATGGACTAGCAGAAACCTCATGAAGTTCAACAAGAAGTGCAAAGTTCTGCAGCTGGGGAGGAACAACCCCAGGCACCAGCACATGCTGGGGGCAGCCCAGCTGGAAAGCAGCTTGGTAGGAACAGACCTGGGGGACCTGGGGGTCATCAAGTTGAAAATAAGCCAGCAATGTGCCCTTGAGGTGGAGAAGGTGAATAGTATCCTGTGCTGCATCAGGCAAAGTATTGCAAGCAGATTGAGGAGGTGACCCTTCCCTTTATTCACCACCAGTGAGGCCACACAACTGTGTCCAGTTGTGGGTTCCCCAGCACAGGAGAGATGTGGACACACTGGCGAGAGTCCAACGAAGGGCCACAAAGATGAAGGGACTGGAGCATCTCTCCTATGAGGAAGGGCTGAGAGAGCTGGGACTGTGCAGCCTGCAGAAGAAAAGGCTCAGGGGTTCTCAGCAATGTGTGTAAATACCTGAAGGGAGGAGGATGGAGCCTCTTCTCAGTGGTTCCCAGTGACAGGACCAGAGGCAGTGGGCACAAACTGAAACACAGGAGGTTCCTTCTGAACATCAGGAAACAGTTTCACTCTGAGGGTGACTAAGCATTAGCACAGGTTGCTCAGGGAGGTTGTGGAGTCTCCATCCTTGGAGGTATACAAACGCCACCTACACACAGTCCTGGGCAACCTCGTCTAGGTGGTCCTGTGTGTTGGGTCTGGCTGAGCCCCGCAGCAGCCCCCGCAGCGCTGTCCTTGCATTGGTAGCGAGACAGGCGGTGCCAACACACCAGGGTTTGGCTGCTGCTGAGCAGGGCTCGCCCAGCACCAAGGCTGCCTCTCCAGCATCCCACCCCTACCAGCAGGCTGGGGGTGGGCAAGATCTCGGGAGGGGTCAGAGCTGGGACAGCTGACCCAGTGGCCAGAGGGATATTCCATACCGTATGACGTCTGCTCAGATATGAAAGCTAAGAGAAAGGAGGAGGAAGGGGGCACATTTGTTATTTATGATGTTTGTGTTCCGGAGCAACCGGTACGCGTACTGAAGCCCGGCTTCCCGGGAAGTGGCCGAACATCTCCTGCGGGTGGGAAGTAGAGAATAACAGCTTTTGTTTTCTTTTGCTTCCATGTGTGTGACTTTTGCTGTTGCTTTCGTTAAACTGCCTTTGTCTTGACCCACAAGGTTGGGGTTTTTTCCATCTTATTTTGTCCCTTCTTCCTCTTCTGCTGAGAAGGTGAGTGATGGAGTGGTTTGGTGGGCACCTGGTGTCCAGCCAGGGTCAACTCACCACACCCTGCTTGAGCAGGGGGCTGGACCACATAACCTCCAGAGGTCCCTTCCAACCTCAATTGTTGTGTGATTCTGATGACTCGCAGCTTAAAATCTCTGCCTGAAAGACTAGTCCAGTGCTTTGAATTTGGCATCTACTAAATGTAATGTTTTCTTGTCCTAGACTAGCGTTAAAAGTATAAAACTTTTACCATTGGAATATTACATTTCCACACTTATTATGGTTGTATTATTGGGGGAAGACTCAATTTTATTAGTTTACAACAGAAAGATTTTTTTTTTAAGAGAACCTTATCTTAAAATACAATTTGCTAGTCTGTGTTCACTTAGAATGCATAAGCCTATGTTCAGCTTTGCTTCGTTGAGCTGGGACAGAGAGCAGGATGAATTAGCACTGTCCACATGTCTTCTGGCACTGTCATTATGCAGTATTATCACACATTCTTAATTGTTTTATCTAAAACCCCCTCTGTTGTGGGGAGGTTGCATAGTATTACTGTCTGTGCAGAGTATTGACAATAATAACTTTATAGTGATAGTTGAAACTAAATAGTTACACAAGGTGAACACATTTTTTGCTGATTTGTGATTACGGCCCTGATTCAGCAAAGCACTTAAGCACATTCTTAATTTCACGTAAATAAGGTGTATACCTTGGATATCAAACAGACTGCCTGCATCTGTTATTCTAATAAGGGTGAACTCTGTTGAATTATGACTTACATTAATGATCTTTTTCTGGTTCATGTACACAATAAGGTGAGCCTTCCTGTTGAGAAATTTCATTGCCACTTGTGGTCTAGCCTGCTGCACGTATTTTGCCTGATTTATGTGTGTAATTTCCATGAGCAAGTAATTCCTATGTGAATAGTATGTGTGGCTGAGTTATGGACTTTTAAACAGTATGAAAAAGGGTAAAATTATAGTTGATGGTCCAGACTGGAATCTGATTGTTGTGTTTCTTTATTTTACTCTACACAGATGCAAGTGGGTTGCATAGGAATAACATTTTCAAAAGTAGCTGAGTGCTTATAGTCCATATGTCTTTCAAAAGCATAGTTCTATTCCCCTGGTTCTGGCCAGCTCTCCAGCAGGTCAGGAACGGCAGGGGCTTGCCCTAGTTATGTTACTGGGCAGTTGTTCAGTTCGTTTCTGAAAGCAAAGAATTAACAAGAGGAAGACAGATCTAAGCTGTCTTGTACTGCCTAAGGAGTTGCATAGGGGCTGCTAAATCGCTTGAGTGCCTGCTGAGCTGTATCAGTCCTGGGGAATAAAGTGGTCACTGGGCACAGGAACAGCAGCGCCAGGATTTTTAATTCCCAGTTTGGGTTGGTAGATTATTAGTTTATGTAAGTGTAGTTTAGGTATTAGAGCATGTTCAAAGCAGATTTTTATGAAAAAATAGCCAGTTCTGTGGCTGATCTTAACCTCCCAACATTTTGTAGTGGTGCAAAGTATGAGTTATGTGCAGATTTTTCTCAGCTGTGAGATCAAAATAAAGCTGTGAACAGATAGTACCGTCAATTAAAAAATGCTGAGTTAAATGGATCTGCTTTTTTGGGGGAAATCATGTTTTCCCATTGTAGTCCTACCGTTGCTTGCAATTAATGTTCATAGATTTAATTCAGTTGTATTCCATAACAGAGAAAATATTTATATGTCAAACTGAATCTTGCCTGTCCTGAGTTTTAGATACCATCAATTACAGTTAAGGTTCTTTTGTTGGAGAAAGAACATATTGCAGGAAAGGAGAAAACAGCATTCTATTACATGCTAAAGTATAATGATTTCCTTCTGAAAGACCTTAAATTATATATAGATGTTTTATGTAGGATTTCTATATATGCAGTATACACCTGAAACAGTTTTTTGCCCCAGATAACAGTACCAGACCTCTTAATTTCCAAAGGTTTATGTGTTCTCTGCATTATTAAACACATACGCTGATGGGGGGAATGTGACAGAATGGTGACCTTTTTCCAGTGTTGCTGGTTATGGAATAGGAAGCTGTTGGAAAATGATTGCCACAGAGCTGAAAAGATAATCGGATGCAGTTCATTACTCATCTTGTCAGCTGCTCCTGCTACAAGGGATTGTATCACAAGATGTTAATCTGCTTGTGACTAGATTTCAAAGCAAGCATTTTTATTTTGGAGGGGGTGTAAGTAATTTAACATCTTTCAGTTTTATTTCGTTTTCAGAAGCAAAAGAAATGGAAAATTCCCAATTTAAAGTCTCAGAATATTAATTGATAAAAATATTAGTACATCCTTGTGGGGTTTGTTACAAAAATATGATGATATGCTGCAAAAAGCTATTTAATTGCAGAAGTTGTTCTTTTTAAGCTAATGATGAGATAGTGTGTTCCTTGAATAAGTTTGCTAGCACACTTCAGTGTGATCTGCAAGACAGCAAGTACAGACACAAGAAAGATTTGCAGCAAGAAGAATCCCTTCTACACATTGAATCACTACTGTGGATATACCCAATGCTCCCATACATTGTCTGCCAGTTAGGGTATTTGGTATAACTGTAGAGCAGGACCAAATTCCTTCCTTACACTGTACAGATGGGAAGATGACAAGAGTGCAGTTTTAGCTAGATGACATTTTCTGAAAGCAAAAGGCCCAAAAGATTAGTTACTTTCTGATACTGTGGCATGTTGCTCACAGTGCTATATGAAGCATAGGGGAAGGCTTATAAACTTTCCATTAAAATAAGAAGAGCCAGTAGATTGGCTGTGTACATTTCAGGCAAGTAGTGCTGCCCTTTCCTCTTCCACCTTCATCCTGCCTATCTTCTTAAGCCCTTGAAGAAGTTGTCCAGTACATGGAGAGGACATTCCTTTGATTTCCTGCTGAGCTGGAGAAAACCAGTCCTTTTGCTACCCTTTTGTGTGTCATTTTCTGCTATTGATTATTGTCAAATGGAATTGCACATTATATTTTGAACAGTGAAAGTATAATTTCCATTGTGATCTACAGGCACAGATGTAATCTCTGTTAGAATATAATATTTAAAAAATAAGCGGTTAGATACTTAAAAGGACTTAAAAAATAATTTATTGAGTTGATATGTAAGCAAAAAGAAATTACAGGTTTAGACTAAATAAATAGTTTCTGGATGCTCATGGTTGCATATGGCACTTTTTACTCCAGCAGGAGTATCTAATGCTGTATTCCCATTCTGGTAGCTACAGCCCAACCACTTAAATACCCCCTGGTGTATGCGTAGGCGACAATATTCTCTAGTTCCTGCCACAAACTCTTACATGATCTTTTGTGTGCTATTAATCGACAGCTATATTTCACCTCCAGAGTGACTGCAGACTGCATCTCAACAGTGGACAAAGTGAAATACCGTATCTCACGTTATAGAAGCAACCAGTAATGACTCTGTAGATGGCGGTTTTAGTAGGTCCAAAACTGGGGCATTAATAGTTTTTTCACCTAAACATTTTTGACTGAGTAGTCAATTGCTATGAAATGTTATTTGAATTTTCTGTACAGCTTTTCCCCTCTGTTTCTGCTCATACATAATACAGTTGGTTAGCTGAAACATGAGAGCTGCCTTCACTACAAAATTCTGATACAGTTAATGAACACTATTTTCCTGGGTCAGAAGACACAGGCTAATGGGCAGAGGTTTAATTGGTACAGCTGTGCTACTATGCAGATATTTTCATGAGTATGTATGTGTAAATGTCTGACTTTATATTATATATGTGTATATATATAGGTACATTTAGAAGTTACATATTTTCACAAAAAAATTAAATGTCACATGGATGGTACTGTTATTTGTCACCATGTTGAATCAGACAATTAAGATAGAAATGTCAATGTGGAGGGACTACATGCAAATTTGTTTTCAAGACCCTTTAATTGTTGTATTTTTATGCTGAGACTGTGACAGAGGTATAGATGCTGATTACAGTAACGAAAGAAATGTTGTTTGAAAGTGCTCTGTAAGTATTTTTCTACCTCCATTAGATTATTTAGAAATTGAATTGAGTTACCGTGCTGAATAGGCAAACATTGTTCCAGGTTGGGATAGAGAATATGAAAGCTAATTAATTTATGGTTGATGTGAAAGGCCATTTGTTTTATGGCAATTTTCATGTTTTATATGTGAAACTGTGAAGTGAAGAACTGAGTAATTTCATGTTTATGCTATAGTAATACATTTACAAAAAAACCCAAAGATATTTTATGCGGTGCACCTTTTGAATCATTGTCTGATATTGTAATTTTTCTTTGCCCATTTATGAAAATAAAGTACAATTTTACAGAACATATAAACATAGCTATAAAATAAGGCATGTCAGTTTCTAAATCCATCAGATCCTCAAGCAGTCAAAAATGACATTCTGTCATCCCAGTTTATTTTAGTATTCTGTGTTAATTCTCATACATTTTACAAGTATTAGTCCAACAGCATAAAAGATATTCTCTCTAGATTCTTAACATGACCCATAATTTTTATCTTTCTTTGAATATCTTTAGAGATCAAGAGTAGGGTTGGATAAATTCCTCATCAAATCTCAGAATTTATGAAAGCATTCTATCTGATAGTCCTTATTTATTTATTTATTGTCTCAGTGTACCTTTGACTGATCTTCGGGGTTTATATCAGTCCTTTAAGGTGATAGTTTTGGAACTGAAACTTGAGCTTGAACTTGCAGTCTTCCAGTGACCAGATCTTCAAGTGGCATCCAGTGGTACCCTCTTAATGGATTAATGGATGACATTCTAAACACCTTCATGACTTTGCATGTTGTTGCCAGTGCAAGTGAATAGAGTTCATTCTTTCTTCCTTCGTCATCTGAAGTAATAATTCAATTTGGTGTAGCTGGACTTTTATATTTGATAGCTAATCTCCTTTTTGTGGTGCTGGAGAGTGCCAAAGTTGAACTGACGCTTTAACAGGGCTTGTGTTATAAACAAGTACTAGGGTTGTTTGGTTGGGGTTTTTTTCATTTTTCTCATAGTGAAGTCACTGGCAGTGCCAGAAGGAAAGCTGAGAAAATGCATCCCTCTTTGACAACAATTTCAGTGTTGAGCCCTTTGCTTAAACCCATCTTTATCTGCTGTGAATGTTGTGCTTTGATAAAAAACCTTGGATGTTTCAGAGTGATTCAGGATAGAAACAGCCAAGTGCCAGCATAAAATCCTTAGAATTGCTGTCATTTGTCATCACTGCTGGCTGTTTCACTTTTTCATTCTGAGCACTTTTTGCTGATTATCATTACTATAGTGATTTGATCAAACTGGCTGATTTATACAGTAGGGTCAATACATTACCTGTATACCATGCAATGAAGAAAACTGTTCTGTCCAGAGTGAGCTTCCCCTTCCCATGAGAACACTGGATAGCCTTCCAAGTATCTAACTAGTGGGCATGACAGGATACCCATTGTCATCTTTGGTAATTTTTTATACCTCGAGCACAGAGACAAGAAGAAAGCAAAAGACAGAAAACAAAATCGTGCTTTAATGCTTGAGTGTAAGTGCGAGATCATGGGGGGAGTAAGGGAACAGCCTGCCGTTTCTTGTGTGTCCTCTTTGTAAGAATACGCTGCCTGTTTCCTCTTCTGACAGCAAGCCTTGTTGACACAAGGTGGTGAAGAGTCAACTGTGAGGTTCGCTGCGTTTTCATGTGTTTTATGTTTTTAGAAACAGGCAACTGTTCTGTGTGAAGCAGCACAGCATGCGCTGGTTTTGGTCCCTGGCTGGTGTTTGCAAGCATGTTGTAATGGCAGCAACAATAATTGCTGTGATGTAGCCAGCATGAGAAGCCCCACAGAATGTGAAGGTCACTGCAATGCAAAGAGATTTTCTAACACATCTCCTGAGGTGTGCTGCTTCAATCTACGCTCATGCCCCTGGAGAGCTGTGAGCATTTCTCTCAGACTTGAAGGAAAATATTCCATTTGAGAGAAGACCAAAGCTTTTGGTTTTGTTTTCTCCAATATTTTTTCTAGCTTTAAACTTGAGGAAAACTTGGACTTTGTTTACTTAGTTTTTATTCTCAGTGATAGTGGAACAGCTTTGACTGGAAGCATTTGCATTGGTTAAGATTATTTGCAAAGAGTGTGTTTTGAAACTTGTCTTCCTTTTGTCCCTTGCTATCAGGATGGCCAGTCTGATATTTTGTACAAATTTTGGACTGCAGTGACTCACACACTTTCCTCTCAGTTCCAGTCAGCAACAGACTGTAAGTATTCAGTATAAACAATTTGTGATGTATTCTGCAGTTATTTTGAATCTCTCATGTCAGTAAGCCCTTTGCTTATTATCTCCTCTACTAGAACTATAGCAGTGGTTCACTCAGTGAAGAGGCTGTGATTTTAGAACTTTTTTTGGTTTTGTAACCAAACAGGGTGATCCTCCTAAACTATGATTGAATTTTCAGAGAGAAATATTTTCTGCTTAATTAAGTAGTCATTATCTAATAACAACAATGTATTTTTGCAATTGAATGTAGAGGTAAAGATGTTTGGAATGATAAATTATACTTTCCAAACTGAAACGGCTTTGCCAAATTCAAAAATAGTATTTTGATTTTAAAGAGCAGTTCTTAGAATCCTTTCTTGTTAAACACTGATTAGTTATAGAAACCTGATTTTAGCCATTTTTTGATACCTTTATTAAATAGAAGTTGAGTTTCTGCAAAATTGTCTCTTGACTAAATACAGATAAATGGGTGGTGTTCTGACAATGCACAATATCCTGTATATATGTAATACATAAACACAGATACAATCAAGGAATATTAAATATAAATAATGCATAAACGTAAGACAGTACTATTACCAGTACATGCTAATCCAGCATGCAATTGGATTGTAGGTGAGTTCGGTGCTTTCATAAATGTATTTTTCATGTTTGTATACAGTGTATAAAGTACATACCAATGAAGTGCATAAGATTTCCATTTATCTTTGTGATCTCATTGGCCCTTCAAATTTTGGCCGTTCCAGGCTTTATAGCAGCAATATAATTTTGAGGAACTAGCTGGTTGGTTCATGTTCAGTGGTTGCTAAGTAACTAGATGATCCCAAAAGAAAATGTATTCATCTTGTGTTAAAACATATTAATTTTGCTGTTTGCCTTACACGCCACTTTAACAGCAGTATGTAGATAGCCGCAGTCCTGTATGTTCAAGCTGAACACGTGCTACCTGTTTTCAGCACTCAAGTGTTAAGACTGTAAAACTGTGCCGTCGGTTAATGGGATTAACCAACATATCAGAAGTAAGGGAACTCTTAGATTTCGTCAGCAGTACTTTGTCTGACAGTTATTAAAAATATTTCATTACTTACGATTTTTAATCATTTTTTATATATAAATGTTTAGAGGGAGCATTTGGATTTTTGAACTGTGAATGACGTTTTTACTTTGCTACAGCTGAGTTTTGGGGAAACAGTGCTTACAGTGAGTAGACTTTTCATTTAAGTGGCACATCTACATGACAATGTTCATTTTTAACATATAAATTCAAAGTGATTGAATCCACTCACAGACCTCTGGATCATATAAATCAGAGGAAGACCAGACAATATCAGAAAATAGTGTAAAAACAGGAATTCCTGGCAGTTTACAGAGTTTGATAATAGATCATGATCTGCTTTTGTGAGGTTGGGACAGTTTTTATAAACATAGCTTCATAACCTGAAATAACTTTGCATTTGTTAATAAATGTGAATCCTCCTGTATTCAAAATCAGAAGATATTTCAGTTGAAAGCATAGGCTGGGTGAAATGGGACAGATGTCTGGAACCTGAAAAACCTACGAATGAAAAGAACAGTGTTAATCCCCTAATGTAATGGGAAATCCATAAAGTATGAGTGATATTAGATCAAGATTAACATCAGTTGCTAGAACAGTTGTACCTTTTTTTCATTTCCTGTTACTTGTGGCAAGCCTTTCAAGGCTTAAAATACGGCTGATTTTTCTTTATTTGACAAGTTTAGGAATTGCATTTTTTGTACCTTGTTTTAAAAAGTATGTGTAGAAGTATATGCTCCCCTCATCAGATTTCTGAAGAGTTTGGCTCATAGAAGTTATCTTTGTGTCTTTCAGATGGGTATCTTCAAAGTTGCACATCCCCACGCTTTTACCCCATCAAGCTATTGTTTGAAAATTTCTAGATTTAGGGAGTTCTAATCATGCTTTGGCCTTAAATGAATGATAGTAGGAATAATTAAGTTTGATACCAGATGTTTCACTACCATGAGTAGTATCTTTATTGTGCAAAATAAGTTTTTCATGTCCAGTCTTTCAGCTGTGGATTTTGTGTTGGTGCTTTGTCCACTGTATTTAGTGTGATAGTTCATGCAACTTTGAAGTTAATTAGAAATATGACTTTATTAATATTAAAGATAGGGTAACATTGTATACAAGTTGTTGATGTAAATGCAAGAATACAGATTGTTTATATGAATCAAAAAATTGTTTTGAACTTAGCATAAAAATAAAGCATATTGCTTACTGCTTTATTTTGCAGCCTCTATGTTTTTAAAACAAGCTTTTGAAGGAGAATACCCTAAATTACTGAGGCTTTATAATGACTTGTGGAAGCGCCTGCAACAATACAGTCAAAATATTCAGAGGAATTTTAACACAAGTGGAACTGCTGATCTCTTTGCTGAACTGCAACAAATGGAAGAAGATACACAGGACATATTCATGCAGAAAACCCAAGATTATGAGTATGTATTATGAACTCTAAGGCAATAAAATGCAAAGCTTTACACCCTGCAAGAGAACAGTATTTTTAAGAACTTAGTCAGAGCGGAAAAATTTTGAAGGCTTTTTTTTTTCCTCCAGCAGTTACTGCTTTAATACTATTTTTGAGCTGTAGGATTTTCATTAGGTTATATAATTAACAGTCTTGGATTGTCATGTCTTTCACACAAGTCCCTGACTTTGGAACTAGTTTTATCTTTTTGTCTCTTTGGGTGAGAAAAAGAAAAGCAGAATGATGAAAATTCAGTTTTGTGTGTGTTGCAATTACAGCAGTAGCTTTCTCTTAATGATACAGCAATCATTGGAGTGTGACAAATGCTCAGTTTGTTATGATTCACAGTTTTTATATTTATACATCATAGAATAAACATGATCTGAGTGGTAGATATCAGAAAGATCAAATGGAAACACGGTCATCAAGTCTATTAGGACTTCTAGACTTCTGTAAGATAAAGTGAGTATTTTATGTGAGATTTGTATTGGCTTAAATATGTTCCTGAGCAGTCAGTGGGAGACTTATCATTTACTTCAATGAAAGCAAAGTAAAAAGTTCACCAGACTTCTGACAATTAGGTAAAATGTTTGAAAGTGCTCATTTTCACAAATAGAAACACTAAAGACTGAAGCTTGTTAAGGGTAAATTTTAGAAGTCTTTCTATTTGAATCTTCCTGTATGCATATGTATACCAGGAAATATATTTTCTGAAAAATATAACCCCGAGTACAAGCTATCTGCTCATTAACTATGTGGAAAAGGTCTTTCACTGCAATTTTGGATACCTTGCTGATATTTTGCAGATGTTTTTAGTACTGTTTGTCTCAAGAACGCCTTGAATTAAGGATTCCACATAGGTCTTACAGAAAGTGCTAAGTACTGTATTGAACTGTACAGAATGGCTCCCTTGACTAGTTGCGTGGTTCAAATGAAAAGCAAGGTGTTAAAATTATTCAGGTGCATATGTTGAAAGAGCAGAGAGAAAAACCAGTTTCAATACTGCAAAGTTTGTATGGTCTGGGAAGATTCAATGTTAACATGTAATTTAAAATGTAGTAATTTTGTCTTATGTCCACAGTCCAGAAAAAGCCTTGAAAGATTCACTGCAACAATATGAAGCTGCTTATTTGTCAAAATCCTTATCTCGACTGTTTGACCCTATCAATCTTGTCTTCCCTCCTGGAGGTCGGAATCCACCCTCTTCTGACGAGCTTGACAGCATCATTAAAACTATAGCCAGGTATGCACATACAATACCTTGCAAAATGTAATCTTCAGCATGTCTTTTCTCATAAGTTAAAATTTTAGAAATGACACTTCCTTATCAGTAGAAGTTTGATTACTCTTTAGTTATAAAACTGGTTAGTGTAAAAATTAAGTCAGGGTTAAGAGGAGAGGAGAAGAGAATATTTCAGTTGGAGGGGACCTACAGCGGTCATCTCGTCCAGCTGCCTGACCACTTCAGGGCTGACCAAAACCTAAAGCATGTTATTACGGACATTGTCCAAATGCCTCTTCAACACTGACAGGCTTGGGGCATCAACCACCTCTCCAGGAAGCCTGTCCCAGGGTCTGACCACCCTCTCAGTAAAGAAAAGCTTCCTAACGTCAAGTCTGAACCTCCCCGGCGCAGCTTTGGACCATTCCCACGTGTCCTCTCACTGGATCCCAGGGAGAAGCGCTCAGCACCTCCCTCTCCACCTCCCCGTCCTCGGGGAGCTGTAGGGAGCAATGAGGTTGCCCCGCAGCCTCCTTTTCTCCAAACTAGACAAACCCAAAGTCCCTAGCCGCTCCCCACGGGACATGCCTTCCAGCCCTTTCACCAGCTTTGTTGCCCTCCTCTGGGCACATTCCAGTAACTCGACGTCCTTCTGAAATTGCGGGGCCCAGAACCGCACACAGTAGTCAAGGGGAGGCTGCACCCATGCTAAACACAGTGGGCTAATCACCTCTTTATTTATAATTTATTATAAATCTTGCTATTTGTTATTTATTCTCTGTATTTTGTTTTTCTGGAATAACTGAAATTTTAATTTAAGTTTTACTGTCCAGGCTTATAAACTATCAGGAAGAGAAACTTCACACATATTGTAAAGGCCTCATATATTAATTATTCTGACTGTGTCAAAGGCAAAATGATAGTTGGCTGCAAGTGATAATGCCTGATGTAAATATTCTGTTGGAGTGAAACAGCAGGACGTTAGATAAAGATGACTGCTCCAGGTAGAATTTGTAAAATGAGATGCTTAAATTACCAGTGGTATGTTTTCCCTCATGAAGTTTTGGTAAGGACTACTTTGTTTAATATAGTCTGAAAATGATGGACAGTATTCACAGCATGTGAGGGTGTGTGTGTGTGTGATACTAAATACCGACACTGCGCTTGTGACTGGGAGTTGCAGATGCTCAGAACATGCCTATTGGTGTGGTTGTTGATGTTATTTTGCTCTTTGCAGAGGAGAAGGGAAAATGGCATGAAAATCAGAAATTTCAGCAGAGTTTTCCAGAGTGACCTTTAGTTAATGGTGTCTGGGGCCTTGCAGAGTTCTTGGAGCAGGTTATTGCTATGTCAGGGTGCCCGGTGGCTCTTCGGTTCTTGGGAGGGGTTCATCTCATCACTAGCAACACAGCGGTCCTAGTGCTTGTCTGTTTTCAGTAAGAACATTCATGAATGCAGCCCCAGCTGATGGAGATCTGGGGGGTTCCACAAACAAGAAATAGTGAAAATTATTTGGAATTCTTTTCCTTCTTCCATTTGTTCCCCGTCATTCCTTTGGGGCCTCTGTTACTACAAAGGATTGCTTAAAACACAGCTTATTAGTTGTGTCAAGCTAAGGCGTCCCCTGGGTATTTCTGCACAGCTCATGTAATTCCAGAGTTGAATGACTGTGTGTTCACCTGTAATGTTTGAAGGCTGCTGCCAAAGCTTGAATGTAGTTAATTGCAGTCAATATTTTTGAATGGCTTACTAATAGTGATTTCATACTGAAGTGTCATTCCTAAACTTTGCTCATTTTTAATAGAATAGGAACACTGCACATAAAATTCCCAAATGACTTGTTAAATTGTAAACTGAATTACGGTGCTTAGAAAAATTTGGTTGTATGTGTTACTCTCTCTAGACATGCCATCTAACTAGGTATTCGTAGTTAATTCTTTATCAATTAAATACAGCACTGTTTAGTTATTAATTAAGATTTGTAATCTTTGCTTCCAGTGAGCTAAATGTGGCTGCTGTTGATCAAGACCTGAGTTTAGCTGTGGCAAAAAATGTGGCAAAGACCGTTCAGCTCTATGGTGTAAAGTCTGAGCAGCTTGTAAGTAATTTTAAATTTCTAAAAATTTATGGGTTTCTGTGTACAATGTTTTGGGTTTTGTAGTTTTACAACATAACAGTAAAGCAAGCTAGGTAGACAAAAAACTTCAAATTGGCTTGTGTTTGGAAAGGTTTTCAGTGAAATCCTGCCTTCATATAAACACAGTTTATCGATAGCCGTAAAATTTGTCTGTACAACTCCAAATTGAATTTGCCATATTAATTTTTTTTAAAAAACCCATGAAAATGGTGGTTGTTAAGTAAAATTAAGACAATTGGTTTCAGTTTAATATTTACCAAAATTTGATATACCATCGGTGACATGATACATCACCTTTATGGTATTAAAATCTGGTCTATTCAAATAATTTTTTTCACTGTTTGCAACAAATTTTGGGCATTTTTTCTGTGTATTTATTATTTGCCGTGTATTTAACTGACCCTAGTTTTGTTTGCATTTGTCACTGCTTCCAGACTTTTGCCATGCACTGTTACCTAGTGTTAAACTGAATAGAGGAAGGAACCCCAAAGCCTTATCCTTCGGGTAAGGATCCCAAAAAAGGAAATAGTTAGTACAGTCATATGAAAAAAAATAATAATTTTTAAGGTCAACAACTTTCTCAAGAAGTCTGCTGCTGAATTTTTGATTCTTTTCTTATGAAGATATTTTAATTAATTTTGCAATATACAGACCCACAAGAAATTGCTAACTACTTGTATTTGTAAACAAGATTTTCACTTGGAACAATAATTCTGAGAGCAAACTCAGACTCCATTGAGATTAATTTACTGTATGGTTCATTTAAAGAGATACTTGCTAACAGTTTTTTGTAACAATTGGCTACAAAACATTGTAGCAGTTAAGTAAGAATAGAGTCTGTTTACCTTTCATACACTTGCTATCTCTGCATAGCTTTAAAAACATTGAAATTCAATAACACGTACCTTGTTTGCCATGTCTGTTGGATTAATTGCATTGGAAGTTTGCAAACCAGTGCATAGAAAAGGAACATAGGTGAAGCACTCAATAAGATCATAAAGATTGTTTAAATTTTTAAAATAAAAATATATGTTTACATGATTTTGCTATGTATTTAGAGCATAGTGCTTAAGTTGGGTCTTCCTTTTAAAGATACCAAATCATGGCTTCATAATTTCAGAGTGAAATTTGCTCATGAGTGAAATCAGGAGTTTTAGTAGGTCACAAGAGTCATCATGAGTACAAAATACTACACTTGTGTCTCTTGTCTGTCATGGAGTGCATTGTCAAATAGTGGCATTCAACTGGAAAAAAAAAAGACTTATTAGCTGTAACTGTGAAAGGACCAGGGTCTGTTGTGCTCAGCATCTCTGTTAGGGTTTGAATGGGGCCAGTGGCTTCTTCTAAAGCATACATCATGTTGTGGTAAGCCAGCTGGCAAATTCTTAAGAAACCCTGAAAAAAAGAATATGTAGAAATAAGCTGACAGGTATATGATTTGTGGGTATGTATTAGCTGACCTGAAACTAAAAGAATGTGGGCGTAAAGAGGGAGCCTGAGCCCCTGAACCTCTCGAATTTGACAACTGAAAGTAAAACCTGAAACTTTGAAAAACTAAGTGACAGAATTAGTCAAACTGGCAGAATGAACATGAATGTCCTTCAAGAATATACCCACAAGTTGTAAACAATATAAACAGGTACACTTTTAAACTTTTTTTTCCCTTCCCTTTCCTTACTGATAGACATGTTACAAAACGATAAACTGGAAGGGCTCAGCACTGTTGGCAGTGGCGTAGGTGTGTATCGCCATCTTTAGAGTGCTAAAATACCATGCCTAGCCTCCAGCTGCCTCTCCAGAAGGGCATGGCTCTCCCACTTGCCCTGTGCCATGCTTGCCAGCCCCGTGGATATAATCTAGAACGTCTTAACTGTTCTTTTGTACCTATTTTGGGGCAGGCAGATTGAGCCTGAAATGTGTACCACGTGTAGAACAAGAGCTATGTCAGACAGCACTGTTTCATTATGTTTTAGTGGTGTAGCCAAGAATGCAATCTTAATTCAATCTTGCAATCCAGCCTCCAACGATAGCTTTCTAAAGCTGAGGAGGGTGACCATGTAACATTTCCGCTCAGATGTTTCATTTCTGATAGCTATATAGAGCAGTGCTAAAGATGGAAATTTAATTTCCTGGAGGAATACACAATTCAGTTCTCTTCCAATTTAAAAGTAAACAAAAGAATCTCAGAATTGTCAGTGAAGAAAGGTTGAGGGGGGCTTTTAAGGGTCGTTAGAAATTGTTATTTTTAATGTTGTAATATTGCAGGTAGATGTGAATGGTGAAAAACTGAAATGGGCACGCCTAAAAATGTTAAGACGTTTTGATGTCAGGGTTTTTATTTATTCAATTTCACCAAAAAAAGCAATTGCAGTTCACTAAGATTTCATCACTGTTTCTCCAGTTAGCTTTAGATAGGACAAATAACAAGAAATATGTTATTCAAGACTCGAAGATATTAGCTTTAAGTTAAAGCAGCATCTAGTAGTCTGTACATACAGTACTAAAGCAAAAATAAATAAGAAAAAATAGCCTCTTCCTGTGAACCCAAAATGTATGTTTGTGTTTCTTGTTACCTTGCATATTGCTGGCTTTTGGTTTTCAGCTTTCCCCCCACCAAGAACTAGCCACTGCTGTGCCTGAGACCTATTCATATTTCAACCAGTTCAGATGATTTCAGAGAAGATATAAATATCCCTCCGTGAGCAGTAGGTAGATCCATTCTGCTGTTGGATGAATCTTTAGCTAACCCCTTGCCTGATGCTTGGTGTGGTTGGTGTATGCCATGAAGCATTCAGAATTACTGTCCTAATTTCACTCAGTGTAATTGCAGATGTTCTTACTATACAGAGTTTGAAGGGATAATTATACATTGCACTACATTAAAAAATAAAAATTTCTGTTAATTTAGGAGTATTACCTTTCAACCTCACCACCCATCCTGTCTTCTGTTAGGTGATGCTGAGGAGGGATGCTTGGCATATTTTCTCTCTGCTGTTATTATTTTGACTCTTATTCAGATTTTCCCTAAATCAGGCAGCCCAAACATCTTCGTAATGATTACAGAAATGGCAAGTTTTCCATTCTTCTCATTCCAGATTAGAACAGAGATTAACAAATCTGATCACTGTGTTTTGGATAAGAGCAAAATTTCCCTAATCTGCATTTGCACATATGACTGCTTACTGAGTAGGATTTTGTTCGCTAGCCGCTTTTTTATACAAGTGAGGTAGCCCAGATAAAAAAGAACACTAACTTTTCTCCTTGATTTAAGAATTTTCCAGAGGGGTCATCCATTCCCATTTCCAAATACCTTAAATAACCCGTCTTGATAGACACATGTAACATGTTGTGCTCGTGTTTAACTGGCCACGTAAGGAAAATTATCTTTCATCAAATGCTGACAAT
Source organism: Falco punctatus (assembly GCF_963210335.1). Taxonomy (NCBI): domain Eukaryota; kingdom Metazoa; phylum Chordata; class Aves; order Falconiformes; family Falconidae; genus Falco; species Falco punctatus. Next base: position 91,837,295 of record NC_137585.1, read on the forward strand.
AAGTGCGGTGGAGGGAGGAGATTAATGAGAAACCACTAAAGTTGCATTTCCTGAAAACAAAGAAAAAGTTGAGTAATCTTGGGTTTTTTTGAGAATCCATGCTACTACACAAAAGATAGGTGCTCACAAATCTGCCTCCTAGAGAAATTTTTTCCCATTTGTATAACTGATAGCTGAGATGTAGAAGAGAGCTTGTATCTCACCAACATCTTCATTAGATGGCTTTGACACGGCAGCAGCAATTGCATGGCAGAAACCACTAGGGCAGTGGTCTCTAAATTTTTATGATCATGCAACCCTATCAGTATAAACTTTCTGAGCATGCACCCCCATTATATGTGTATTTATTTATTTATAAATTACATACACATACTATTGAAGTTTTGATATTTTCTTCCTGCACTCCCATGGATTGCCTTGCATAGCCCACGTGGTGCATGCACCCCTCTTTGAAGACCACTGCTCTAAGGTAATACTCTGCAGTAATCTTCCATAATAAGAAGTGAATAAGGTTTGGGTGTCCAGTTTTGGAAAAGATGCCTGGTTGATTGCAGAGGTGTTTAATGTTTGATTCTGTTCATTTATTACTTTAAATCAGATTTCTGATTTATTTATATAAAAATGAAAATGATAGTCACCTGTTGATTGGAAGTGAGACTAAACTGCATTTCCCCAGTTGATTACCTGTAATTTTGTCATTTACTGAGCTGAATTTAAAATGCCCTTGAAATGTTGTGATTTCTCTCATAATTAGAAATCTCTTTCTTGAAACTTTGGTATTACTGTGTTTTGGTTTGCCTGTTGATAGAGCTATTCGTCTTACTGATACTTAGAACTGGACGTCTTGTGGAGACAAGTAATGAAACGTAGGGTTAAAAGCTCTGAAAGTTTACAAGATGCGTACTTTTGACAGCAAGCAGAAAAATAAATTGCAAGATCCTTTGTCCTTGTAGAGACTGAAGATGGAAGGGCCGCATTTGGTCATCTAGTCTGTTCCCTTCCCAGCACAGGACTATTTTGAACAGTATTTATTGTTGGGGGTTTTGTTGCATTCTTTCCACTTTTAGAGTGATGATTTCAGTTACCTGAATGTAAGTACTGTATGTTCTTTTACTTTCGTGCTATTTCTGTTCAGCTTGGCATGTGGGTGGATTGAAATACACTAACACACCCACCAAGTGCACATAGATGAAATGTGTTGTGCTGGGAACATGAAAATGCAGTTGTTTAGAAAAGATGTGATTCTCCTACTTTTTGAACCTGGAGACCTCTACTAGTTTCCTCCTTACAGTTACAGTCATCCTGTCAGACTGTCGTTATTAATTGCAGTCAGAGTCCCACATCAGTCCTTCCTGTCTTGTCTTGTGGAGGCTGTTTGTTGCCGCCTCCTCCCAGCATAAGGCATCACTGTCAGAGACAAACTGGCCTGGTATCTTTTGGCCACTAAACAAGCAAAGAGTAGTTTGCAGAGGCAGAATTGTAAAAATCAGGTTGCCCACTTGCTTTTCAGAGCAGGTCAGGGTGATTATGCTGGCAATGTCTGGTGGATCAAACTATATTAAAAAACATTTTTATATGTGGATGTATAACGGTATGATTATGTGATCTAGGCAAACACAAACTCACTCTGCTTCCAGATGGCAGAGCACATTTAGCTCCACTGCAAGCCAGGGTGACCATCTCAGCCGTGGCACCTTGCTGAGCACAGGGCTCTCATTCAGGGTGGAGCACAAGCAGAGCCATCTCATGTCTTCTTGAAATACAGACAAAGCAAGAATCTGCGTGGCCATATCACTTGAGGCAGCTTTATCGTGAGGTTAGCGTAGATAAGGCTAAAATCAGTGGGAGCTGTGCCTGCCTGTGACTGGAAAGGTTCCTAAATATGGAATATTGTATTTTATGGCGTAAAATGTTTCAGAAAAGTTTGTCTAAAAAAAGGGATCTTTCCAACAGACAAGAGGCTGCAGAGAGATGATATAATGGAGATCTTTCCCAGTGTCAGACTTGTGAGCAATCATAAAGAGGAAGCACTCAGAAGATGGAGAAGCAGAAGTGGGTGTAATGAGGAGGAAGGAAACAGAATTTTAATCTTTTCTTTTTCCCTTAACTAAATGTGGTTGGACTTGTGATCTGCATCTTATAGTAGTGGATGAATGAGGTGGAGGCCAAAACACAGGCTGTGGGCAGTGCTCTGCGAGAGCTACTACTCTGTCCTTTGCCCACAGCTCATGGTAGAGGCTTGGCTTCTCATTAGGGTTTTACCCTAGGCAATGGTTGTAGGATTTCCTGATGATCAGGTTTGTGTAGTGTAAGCCACTTGGAAATTTTTATGCGCTGTACAGAGAGCACAGTCCTTCCTGGTGTTTTGAAGAATTCTTCCCCGACCTTCTTAAGAAAACTTAAGGTAACACTTGGTGTATTTTATGTATTTCAAAGTTAAAATGCTAAGGACCCAGTAATAGAAGTGAATTTTGAAGTTAAAGATTAAAGAGAAGACATAAGTGCCTCAAAAACTGGGGTCCCCACACCAAGGTTCAAATAATTGTCATATATCCTCCAACGGCAGGACATTGATTCACAAATTAAAGACCTCTGGTACTGGACACACCAAAAGGCAAAATGAGAGAGAACTCACTGTTTTGATCCCAAAAGCAATGGACCACTGTACACTTGGGACATGAAGAAATTTGTATGGATTTTCTTTGGTGAATGAGGTTTTTACATTTTGGGTTGTTTTGAGGGAAAAGGCAGCATCAGCTGATATCTGTGATAGAGAGTAGGCAGCCTCTTTCTCACTATTCTGGATCTCGGTAGTATATTGAGATTTATTTACATTTAGTAAAGTAAATGTCTGAGTTGTGTAATGTTATATACATGGTTTACAATATGCAGCAGTCACAGAGTACCAGAGTAGGACTATTAAGCAGTAACGTGCAGGTACTCAGCCAAATACAAAAAGATTCTTCAGAAGTAACTGGGAAGTTTTGAGTTAGCCTGATACTGTTTTTTAATGCGATGGAGAAATGGGATTTCAGTTGTGAAACAACTCTGAGTATTTGATTGGATTCATGTTTAAATGTAAGGTGACTGACAGAAAATTTCTGTCATTAGAACTAATATACGTTATTTCTAAACTTTATTCTGAGTGGTTACTGAGGTCTGCTTTTCAATTAACTGGCACTGAGTAGTGTAACTGTGTTATTGTAAAGGATTATTATCTGTCACAACGGTCGGTAACATGTACTTGATGACAGATGTTTGTAGAGCATTATTGTTTAAGAAAGTAAATGCCAAAAAAGCATAAGAAGTGGAAAACCAGTAACTTGTTGTTTCCACCCCTCCGTCAGAGTCAAATGCTGATACATCCCAGTCACTTACTGCTTGTCCCCAGAATGGCCTGGATTTGCTTTTGAAACAGAGTATGGGTGTGGAAAGAGAAACATATAACTGGCCTCAGAAAAGTAAATATAAGTATGTAAATGAGCTTGGTCTCGTCAGTTTGAAGGCCAATTTTTATCATTGAGGCTCGTTCTGATTAGCGTTGGCCTCACTTCAAGGATCAGCAAAGCGTGTCTGGTTTTGCTGCAGAGAGGCTGTGTGTGAAGCCGCTCCACGCTGCTCCCCTGATGTTTATGTTAATGTTAATGCCTGCCTTGCTCCGCTGAGAGTACAAGGTCAATAAATGTTTGTGACTGACACTCAGGACTTAATTTACCATCCTAGCTGTCTCAGTCTCCAGTAACATCCATGCTAGCCGGTGAAAGGTGCCTGGTGACGTTCCTGGGCTCTACGGCCGTTGGGCACGGGACAGCCGGCCTCGCAGCTGGGAAGGGCTCCCCTTCCCCAAAGCACGGGGCTCCCTGCCAGCACCCTCTGAGGGTGGGCTCTGCAGTACTGCCTCTCCCGGGCCGTGGCTGGAGATTATATGGGAAACTACTTGCTGGCCAAAACTTGCTGGTGACTGTGCTAACAGTTCAGGGGTACAGATGGTCACGTGCCAGATCCAGGAACCTGTTTAATCCTGGCACGGTTGAATTTACTGCTATGGGTGTAGCCAATGTGTGAATGAGACTGAATGAGAGCGGTATGCAAAATCTGTTCAAGAGGAAGCTTAAAATGCTGACAGATTGGGGTAATTTTTTTCTTGCAACTGGAATTCATACTTTCTTACTTCTGATGTAAGTAAATCTCTAAGGCAAAAGTTAGGAGATGCTGATTTCTTCTATAGTAACATTGCTTTTGGTTTTAAGATTTTCTTAGATTGCCAGAGCTTCGAAAGATACGTTTTCCTAAACATGTTTTTCTATCTGTAATGCTTGTCAGCCATACTTGACTCATTTTCAAATAACATTTGGTGTTTCTACCAGAGTTTTAGTACTTGAAAAGAGCACAGTTATCTGTGGTGTTGTGGCCAGTTGGCAACTCCAAATACTGCTGGATGCGTGCAAGGAAACTCCTGGATATTAACTCTTTTCAAGAGTTCAGCACTTTCTTCAGATAGCCAAATAATTGTTTGAGCCAACTCAGATGACACCTTTCTGGATGCCAGTGCAACCAACCCTGTCTGTAATTTAATATTCTATTTTTAGTGAATGTAATGGATGGAGATAGAGGCTGAGGAGCATCATCTGTCTGTCATGTTCAGATATATTTAGAGCACTCATCTTTGTAATGCCCATCAGCACCAAATGCATTATGTAAGATTAGCATAAAAATATATACAATGGAAAGTCAGCTCTGCTGCAGTTGTTCTTAAATTATTTTTGGTATTGCCCACAAAACTTGTATGGCTCAGTACATTATCCTGCCAGTGTGCTCTCTCTCTACTGTATAGGAGTCATTTCTGAAGATCAATTTCTCTTCTCAGACTTTTCAATCACAGGTCTCCTTCCTGAGGCTTCAAATAAAATTGTCAGTCAGTGATACACATGATGAAGATTTTAATAAGTGCCCATTTTCCACTAGGATTGAAACTGAGACAAACAATTTATCTCTCATTATCTTTCAAGCCACTTTATATTTGAACTTGTGATTTCAAGGTGCAAGATTCCAAATTCTGCTTACTTGCATCCTTGGCTACTGTTGTGTTCTTTTATGCTGCTCAGGTGGCTTCATCTTTTGCAGTTACCCATAATAATTTTCAATTTTCCACTTTCATTAGATATTCAGATTAATCTCTGCCTATCAAATATGTCTGGTCCACTAGCTAGCCATTTAGAATGGCTTGGAATAGATTATTTGGGAGATTTTTTTTGAGTTTAAGGAGTCAGACTGTGAGAAAACAAACCATATTCTTCTCACACCATGCTAGAAAATTTATTTTTGTCTCTCAAATTTCCTGCAAAAAAAGCTGATCCTTTCCTTTGCATATGTTTAAAAACTAGTTTGTAATTACTGAGGTTTAAAATAGATCTCAACTTTCTGCACATCCATTCAGTCATCATAACTATTTGTGATATTGTGGCAGATGAGTCTTGATATTTTTTTTTTCATGATTTCTTTCTTTGTGGGTTCATGGTGCACCTGGTATATGATGATCCGTAGAAAATAGTCTGCTGTTTGGTTTTGGTGATGTAGCTTTGAAAGTGTAATTCTGTGATGCCATGGCTTCACAAATCTTCAGGATCTCTCTTCCTGAGATTACAATGAAACATGCTGTGATCTTGGTTTTTATTTTTAATGTTTAAAAAAAATCTCTAATTTATGAATGCTTCTTCTTGGTTTGTAAACCTTGTTGCAATAAAGAGAATGAGGAAGGAAAATGCTAGAATGCCAGGTGGGATAGAAAAACAACAATTAATTCAGCTTAAACGCTGAGCTGAGAAAGGCAGCATCTTTACAAAGATTTTTTGTAATGTGATTTGTAGAAGAGAAAGTGTCTGTCATGCTTGATTAGGGGAATGAAGATCTAAATAAGCTGTTTTCAGTGGGTTATTTAGATGATAAGCAATATGAATGGCATGGTTTTTGTCCAGAATCTAAAAGGCTAAGTGTATTTAACTGATCCAGAGACTATATTGGAAGTTCTTGGCTCGGTCAGTGAAGTTGTTAAGAAAAGCAGAAATGCAAGGAAAAGTATCTGTAATGTTGCAAGAATGAAAGATGTTGATCTAGGAGGGCTATAATTATGGTTTCTTCTTAGGGAGATTAAAAAAATTAAGACCTCATTTATGGAGGAAAGCATTTCTTGTGATGGCTTCAGTCATATGTATTCCTGAGGAGAAATGAACGTTACACCAACTGAAACCTTTGTTTGCTTCTTTAATTTATGCAAGTTCCCCAAATGAAATATGCTATACTAGCAAGAAAACAGATGTTTACTGACATAACTATGTGGTTTGGGCTATCTGTGTTGGCTTTTTGTCCACCCGTCGTCTTCTCTGACATAGCTAGATTTAACTAGCTGAATAATTCAGCAAAGTAGGGGAGAACAAGGTGGAGAAGGAGGGAGAAAAGATTTCCTGGAATCAGATTCTTCCAGTGAAGGCAAAATACTGTTCATGCACTGGAGTTTTGGCACCAGATTTAAACTCCAGCAAATTTATGAGGCCTGTGATGCTTTTGAATTGAAAAGCATGATGAATTCTCATTGTAATGACATAAAGTGAATTTCTGTTCACCTTTTTTATTATGTGATCTTAAAAGAATTAATCAGTGTCTCATATTAGGTGGTGTTATATTGAATTGTGAGCTTTCATTTGCAGGTGAATCACTATTCAGGACATATTCCAACAATGAGATTTGTCTGACAGTTCCAGGGAAATGTATCTAGTCCTCCTGTCTAAATGTCGAGTATTGTGAACTTTAGATGGAAGAATGAAATGTAATAAGCTCACAAATCGTCAAGAACAGTAGTGAAATGACACTTCGGGAAAGGTTTTCTGTAAATAATGGGTCAGTTACAATGGTGTAAGTAATGTGAAAGATTTTATTTTCCCCGCTCTTTTTGAGATACGTGAATTAATTGTATTATACCGCTACCTTGAAGACATGGTGTTACTGTCATTGAAAAACTTGTATCTATGCTATTTAAATGAGAGAACCCAAAAAGATGGATTCAATGTTTGGCACATTAAAGGAATTCATAATATGTGGGAGGCTATTATATACTAAAATAATTTCAGAATAATTACTATTTCACTGTACAGTAATAAAAGCTAAAGATGGCAGTAGGTCTAATTTAAAAATAATCAGAAGTCAGCTCAGGTTTTGTAATTTTTTTATGGAAATATCAGAAGAGTTTTGTTAAAACAGTCATTAGGAAGCTACTTATGTTGGTCAGAGAATACTTAGAAATGTCTAGCTGCTAAGTCACTTAAAGCATTTAAACTTGTAAAAATTGAATTAAAAATCTAGAGGAGAAAGTTGCATTAAAAAATAACTTCATGAAAAATTTTCTTCATTCTCATGTTGCCTTTTGCTGGTTAGATCGTGACTCACATAACAAATGTGTGATTTTTTATTTTTTTTTAAGAGATACTGGCTAAACTCCAGAAGAAATCATCCAAGCATAAATGGCTGGTTTTGAGAGTAATCTGTACTTCATTTTATCTTCCTGGGAAAGTAGTTAAAAGACTTCTGTAGATAGAGCATGTAATTTTGCTAACAGGTAGAAAAAGAGAAGTTTGCACAATCCTTACAGTATTTTGTTATAGAAAGCTCCAAGTTATTTCATACAAAATTTAATTCTGTGATTCAGAAATAGATTTGGTTAAATATATGTTGATGTGGTATGGAATGTTGCAGTTTTGGAACTACTCTTAACGAGGCTTGGACAATACAAAGCTCATACATACATTTTTGACATTAAAAATATGATTAATCATTCAGTCATTAATTTGGCAAGCATGAAAAATTCAGTAAACTGTTACAGTCAGAGGTACTGGGATCAACACACATGGTCCTTGAAATCCTCCTCAGACTTGGGCTAGTTGGATAAACCTGAGTCTGAAAAAAATGCCAAGTACAAGGCACATAATTTTGGGAAGCTGAGAAATTATTCTAAGTGCTTCAGGTTTAAGATTCTCTTGAGCTTCCTTAAAGGTTTTGGGTCCTGTCTGATAGCAGAGTTGTTTTAAAGCATCTCATTATTTAAGGACCGTGAACCACTACTCACTTTCGATTATTTGTACAGTGCTTTTCTTCTCAGATAATTCAAAGACTTAAGAGATAAATCCTGTCTTTTCTGTTATGGAAAGACCATTTGCTGGTTTTCTTCCATTTCTTCTGCTTTTGAAAATATTAAAGAAGTAAAAAAACCCCACAAAACAAAACAGAAATACCCCTGAGGGAATGGTTTGATGATTGCTGCTGTTCTAGCATGAGTACTTTGCTCATGGTGTTTGGTGGTCTTTTCTTGGTCAAGGACTTAATGTCTTCAAATATTTTCTTTCCAAAATAACAGTTGTGTTTTCTATAAGATTTTGAATGCATTCACCGTAGAGCTCCTTTTCTGTATTCCTAGAATATAAAATTTTCATTTTTCTGAGGAAGGTTAAAAAAAAAAGATATTCTGGAAACTAAAAGAATGTCCTGAGGGTGCAATATGATTTCTTTTGTGTACATTTTAAGTTATTGCCTGAACTCACAGCTTACTCTTTTCTTCATGTCTTGAAATAGTTCTCCTTTGAAAAATCAGAACTCATTCCAAGAAGATAAATTCTTATTCTATGATTTATTCTTAAATTTCAGTTGATTTTTTTTTTTCAAAGCAGAACGTTCATTTTAATTTATCCTCATCAGTCAAGGACCTTATTTGCCCCGACACATTCATTCAAATGCTACACTTCAAACCTCTAAATTATGTCTCTTCGTTCTGCAAATTGTTCTCTAAGTAGCTAATATATTAGGTGGCATAGCTAGTGGACTTCAGACCGTTATGTCTTTCTATTAGACGGTGTCATATTGTTACAGAAAGTAGCAAACTGTTTCTAGTGAACTTTTGTGGTTTTTAGATGGAAAAAGATTGTAAAAGGCTTCTGCTGCTGTATGGAAAACATTAAACCTAATAGTAAATCATCCTGATTATTTGTAGCTTATGGGAGAAATCCCAGGGTCAAGCCCTATTGACTCAGAAACTCTGGAAATGGAGCCTGTGCTTTATAACAAGTTGTTATGATCAGGCAGGAGGCCAAATGCCAGATGGATTGATTGCCTTCTGCCAGAGGTATGGCCACATCAGCTGCCTCTATTAGGAATGTATTTATTCTTGAAAATGTCAGCTTGACAATTGGAGTTCAACTTGTGCTATCAAAACACATTAGTCTCGTGATCCTAGACTTAGATCAAAAGCTTTGTTGAGAGGCACTACTTTTGTCTTATTTTGATTGAAGATCTTCTCTGTACTCCTTCTAAATTATGATGCTGTTTCCTGCTCTTTAGAGAGTGGGTTTGCTGAGGCAGTTTTAGAGTAGAGAAATCAAATAAATGGAGCTTTTCAAAACTGTCAATAAGGATGCACGCAAGATATTAGTTACTTACTGTGAAACTGAGCTTTGTCACATAGTGTTTAGTCTGTGAAGCGAAAGGTAGCGAACAGGCTCACAAAAGTGTCTCTTCTGAGCTGACACCTGTTGAAAGAAAGGAAGTTAGTCACTTTGAAACACTAAACGAATTATAGGAAAAAATTGCATTGATAGTCTGAGCTTTTCTACAAGAAAAAGACAAACTCAATTAGCATTTTTTTGTAACCCAAGGGAGAATGGATGATTTGATCCACATCCTGATCTAAATTCTACATTCATTGCTTCATGGTGAAAACAAGGATTTAAACCCAAAGCAATCTGATCATAGCACATGTCTCAACATGTGAGATCAAATCCACACTGTCAAATTATACGTCTGTTCTTAGGTATTAAACATAGAAAAGTGTAAAATCCAGAACACTTGATCTAGTTATTTCCAAGACACATTTCCAAAGCAGGTCTATGCAAAGGGGTGCAAATACATTTTTAGTGTAAGATTTCATCTGACGTGACTTAGGCAGCTATCTGTATGTATCTGCGGTACTGCTTTAGATTCCCTTCACAGTTAGTGGGGGAGATAGGTGCGTGCAGGCTGCATTTACTCTCTCCCTAAAGCAGGGTCTCTAAAATAGGCTAGATGAACTACTCAGTAGTTAAGTGCTTATTCACAGAATGGTCAGGGTGGGAAGGGACCTCTGGAGATCATCTAGTCCAACCCCTGCTAAAGCAACTTCACCCAGAGCGGGTTGCACAGAATTGTGTGCAGGTGGGTTTTGAGTGTGTCCAGGCAAGGAGACTCCACAGCCTCTAGGCAGCCTGTGCCAGTGTTTGGTCACCCTCAGGGTAAAGAAGTTTTTCCTCACATTCAGGTGGAACTCCTTGTGCTGCAGTTTGTGCCCGTTGCCCCTTGTCCTGTCACAGGGCACTGCTGAAAAGAGCCTGGCCCCGTCCTCTTGACGCTCAACCTTGAGGTATTTGCACGCATTGGTAAGATCCCCTCTCAGTCTTCCCTCAGCCCCAGCTCTCTCAGCCTTCCCTCAGAAGGGAGATGCTCCAGTCCCCTCATCCTCTTTGCAGCCCCGCGCTGGCCCCTCCCCAGTAGTTCCCTGTCTCTCTGGAACTGGGGAGCCCAGCACTGGACACAGCACTCCAGGTGCAGCCTCACCAGGCAGAGCATAGAGGCAGGAGAACCTCCCTCGACCTGCTGGCCACGCTCCTCCCGATGCCCCCCAGGGTCCACTGGCCTCCTTGGCCACCAGGGCATGCTGCTGGCCCATGGACAACTTGCTGCCCACCAGGGCTCCCAGGTCCTTCTCCGCAGAGCTGCCTTCCAGCAGGTCAGCCCCAGCCTGTACTGGTGCATGGGGTTGTTCCTCCCCAGGTGCAGGACCTTGCACTTGCCTTTGTGGAACTTCATGGGTTCCGCTCTGCTCAACTCTCTGGCATCCACACACATAGAGCTGACCTCCAGGATGAGCTGTTCCATCACCTTTCCAGGGATGGAGGTGAGGCTGACCAGCCAGTGGTTTCCTGGGTCCTCTTTCTTGCCCATTTTGAAGACTGGAGTAACGCTGTCTTTCTTCCAGTCCTCAGGCGCCTCTCCTGTTCTCCATGGCCTTTCAAAGATGATGGAGAGAGGCTTAGCAGCAACATCTGCCAGCTCCCTCAGCATTTGGGGGTGCATCCCATCGGGGCCCGTGGATTTGTGGGTGTCAGGTTTGATTAAGTGATCTCTTAATGTGATCCTCTTCGACCAGGGGAAAGTCTTCCTTTCTCTAAACTTTGTCTCTTGCTCAGGTGTGGGAAACCTGAGGGCCAGCCTTGGGGTAAAGACTGAAGCAAAGAAGGCATTTGGTAACTCTGCCTTCTCTGTGTCCTTTGTCACCAGGGCACCCACCTCATTCAGCAGCAGGTCCACGTTTTCCCTCATCATCCTTTTCCTGCTGATGTACTTACAGAATCCCTTCTTGCTGTCTTTGAATTACCTCACCAGATTCAACTCCAAGTGGACCTTAGTCTTCCTCATTGCCTCCCTGCATGTTCTGACAATGTTTTTATATTCCTCCCAAGGGGCCCATCCCTTTTTCCACATCCCATAAACTTTCTTCTCCTGATTGAGTTTTGCTAGAAGCTCCTTGCGCATCCATGCAAGCCTCCCGCCCCCTTTGCTCGATTTCTTACTCATGGGGATGCACCTCTTGAGCTTGGAGAAGGCGATGCTTGAATATTAGCCCACTCTCTCTTGGATCCCCCTACGTAAGTCCCTAACCCATGGGATTCCTCCAAATAGGTCCTTGAGGAGGCCAGAGTTAGCTCTCCTGCAGTCCAGGGCTGCAATCCTACATGTTGCCCTGCTTCCTCCACGCAGGATCCTGAACTCCACCGTCTCGTGGCCACGCAGCCGAGGCTGCCCCCAGCCTTCACACCCCCGCCCACCCTCCTTCGTTTGTGAGTCCAAGGGCCAGCAGCAGACCTCGCCTCGTTGGCTCCTCCATCACCTGCGTCAAAAAGTTGTCATCGGCGCTGTGCAGGAACCTCCTGGGCTGCGTGAGCCTGGCTGTGTTGTCTTCCCAGGAGGGGTCAGGGTGGTTGAAGTCCCCCGTGAGAACCAGGGCCTGTGACCGTGGGCCTTGCGACTGGTTGACTTCCTCTTCCAGATCAGGTGGCCTGTAGCGAGCACCCACAGCAGTGCCCCCGTGTTGGCCTGCCCCTGAATCTTTACCCGTAAGCTCTTGGCTCGCTCTGCACCCACCTGCCCCTCGGGAGAGCTCGATTCACTCCTGTTGCTCCTGCATATCATTCTCTGCTTTGTGCTTTCCTGCATGTTGCCAGGCGAATCATTCCTGCAACTTTCTGCACTGGGCAATTGACGGACCCAATACGAGACACCTCCAGTCCCTGCAGGTGAAGCAGTGTAACCACAGTAGTGTACTGAGGTATATAAACTAAAATAAACTATTTTCCAGAAGAACTTCTGAATTTGTTGATAGCACAGTGGCAGTCATGGCTTACACTTTCCCCACTATGTCAGGCTGAAGCAAGTCAGGTGGCCTTCAGTCAGCTTGTTCCTCTTTGCGACACATTTTTTGTGTATCAGATTCTGCAAGTATCCTTTCTGGTTAAATAAACTACCCAAGCTACTACCCAGTTCTCAATGGGATTTAAAAAAACCAAACTTCTAGGTAGCTTCCTCCAGCTATTGCTGCAGATTGAACCTGCAAATTTCAGCCTCCTACCTTAGAGAATGTCCTAACACACGTATCAGAAAGGGAATGCCTACAGTGTTTCTCTCTCATTTTAGCTAACAGCTGCCCTTTGAGTTCTCTTGAAATACCGTGTGGGATGGAAGCCCATGTTCACATTCCTGAGACTGCAAGACACAGCCCTTGTCCTAGTGCCTGGATGCATGAGACACAAATCCTGGCTAGTATTTGCTGGTAGGAGATGTCTCTGCCTCGCTCCCCTCTTCCTCACTAGCATCTCATGTTACCAGTGTGCTGGTGGCCCGTGTTGGCAAAGGGCAACATGACATGTTACCCGCTGCAGAACTGCCATTTGCTGGGGAATAGGATGCCTGTGCTTTTGTTAGTGCCCATGAAATTGCTGTAAGTAGTAGACGGGCTTTGAGGTAAAAGCAGAAACAGTTTACCCAACAGAAGTGAAGAGCATAAGAAATCGATTGCTGTGCTTAAGAACAGATACAGAAAAGTGCAACAGTTGCAGTCTTTGTTGGTACTGCTCATTCAGGTCTGACTTCAGCATGGTTTCCTTTCTTCTTATCAGCTAGAAGACTGGAGCCCGACTTAACTCCCAGGGTGACTGATGGTTCCCTGGACGTGGGATTTGGTCGTTCAGCTATGCTTTGTCTTTTAGTTGTTTCTTTCCCAAAATAGATTCTGATTTGGGATGAAGTCACCCCTTCTGTCCTCCCTATTTCTGCTTAGCAGAAATTCACCCTCCTGACCTTCTGCATTTCTGGATAAATCTAACTGCTTGAAAAGACATCAGGATTTGTCTGTGGTGCCCTCATCAAAAAGAAGGCCCTTGGACTGTTTCTTTCAGCTGAGTGGATGTGGCTAGCTTCACACATATTTGACTTAACCTGTTTACACAGTGCAGTCCCCGGTGGGTAGATAACAGAGGAAGAGTTATGTTACTGCTGGGCTTAAATGCATAAACTGTGCCCAGCACAGAACTTCCAAAGTACTTGCTGTATAAATGAGAGTGATGAATGTGAATCATTGATAAAACCTGGTAGGATGGAAAATAAATTGTGGGATGGTTTGTGTCTGAAGTAAATGGTCCATGGTTTGTTGGTGACACAGTGATGGCTTTTTCCTACCTGGATGCATGATTTTACCATGGGTATTAGAGGTGTCAACAACTCAGTCTGAGGCATTGGAGTTTTAGAATAATGATGAACTACCTGAAATCCAGATACGTGCCAGTGACAAAGTATACATACATGAACCGTGTTGGACAGTCCATGCAGAACCTTCTTGCCTCAAGGCAAGGTCACAGAAGTCGTTGTGGTGACAGCAAGAGACAGGAACGACTGCCTGAGACTTCAGCTGTAGACGGTAGGGCAAACCTACCCAGGTGGGTGCCAGGTGTTCCCATGGCGCTCCTTCAGGAGAAGCAGTCCAGGGCGCCCTGGGCCGCCCAGTTCCTACTGGTAGCTACAAGAGTCAAGTTTTCCAAGCCTCTGTTTTAGACCAGTGATTTTATTTTAAGATACTGATTAATTTAAGGGAATTTGTTACGGGAAACATTTTTAGAAAGATTGGTTGCTTGTAGGCATTTTTAGACTTTGCCTGTGAAGCTGTGGTGCACTGTTGCTTACGGCGAGAGTTGCTTGTTGCTGCAGAAGAGTTACGTTTGTACTTGCTGGTGGTTGTACTTACCCGTTTAGCTTTTTCACCAGCAGAAGAGACACGATCTAATGATTTCATAATGTCTAAGAAAAAAAAATTGTGAAACCTTTACAATAGACTCTGAGAAACAGAAATTTAAGTGACTATGATATAAAATTTTACTGTTGTCTTTAGGGTCTTTTATGTTTGATAGTTGTAAATGTCCAAACTCCCAACTGAATATAGAGGACTTAAAAAAGGTGGGGGGGGAAAAGGGTTATTGAGGTCTGGGAGGGTGGTCAGCTGGGTGGACAGGGTGTTTCTCTGCACAGCTGTTTTGTTATTAATTTGTAAAGCTGTAAGTGTGAGAAGCAGAATTCTTTATACGAGTCAGGTGTGTCAAATAGAAATATCAGGAAGGAAACAGAGGTACGTAACCCATGTGGCTGTTCTCATCAGGAAGGCAGGAAGATGCTGAGATGATATATTTGTCAGCTAGTCATTCTGATGTCAAATAATTGAAGATAACATTGGAAAAGATTTTTTCCCTCCGCAAAGCCTCAGAAGCCTATTTATCCTGAAATAATCCCTAAATTTGAAGGGATTATTTGGGATTTGAAGAAAGGGAAATGAACTGATATTGTCAGCATAGTGCTGTGAATAAGTTTGAGTTCCTGTGTGCTTGCAAGAACTTGTCTAAAACTTCATTATTGGTCGTGCTGGCAAATACTAGATGACTTTGCTTGCGTGTTGTCTGTGTTTATGCAGAGTGGAAGCTATGGGAACTACAGGAGTAGACTTTCCCTAGGAAAGATTCGCTGCTTGCCATAACATGTTAATTTGTTTCTTCTGTTCTTAAACAATTGTTAGTGTATATTCAGTTTTAGTTTAGGAGCTTTCTGTAGGACCTACAACTGTGTTTAAAGACATGCTTCATGAAAGTCCCTTGATGACTTATTCAATGAGTTGAATATATTTTTACTGAGAGACTTGCGGAGCTAGGCATCTTCTGGAGTTTCCTGGAGGATAATTTTGTATCCTGAAATATAGATAACTAGTCAGATAATTATATCTCAGTATAGCCTTCTATTAATAGCTATTCTTGCTGTAATATTTAGACATACTTCTAGAATTCACATAGCCTTTTGTCAGTTCTTTGTATTTCTGCAGCTTTCGGTGCACAAGAAGATTTCTGTTTGTTTCCCAATTACAATTTATTTTATTTTAAATTATAAACATATGCTGTGGTATCCTTATGGGACTGTTCTATAGCTAATTGCTATTTATGTATCACCCTGGAACTTTGGTTTCTGTGGTGATGATAAAAAATGCATGCTTCGTGGAGTTTAAATATGAAGAAATGATTTTTTAATTTTTGCTGAAAGATTCATGGATAGAACTCTTTTTAATGACAGGACTAGCAGTTTTGGTCCTTGCAGTTCTGTTTTTCTGTTTATTTACAAGCCACTAATATGTCCAAAGCTATAAGTCATGTATTTGAAGAAACAGAGTCTTTAAGGAGAGGCTTGAATGGTTGTCAGGAGTAAGGACGGGGGCTATACAGAAAAACATACTTTTTTCAGTTCTGCTGGTGCTAGTTTGTACTGCATCCTCAGGTAGGTGACTTCACCTGACTCATAGATGACAACAGCTGAAGTTATGCTGGGACTAGGTATCTCCAAGAGATCTGGGTCTGAGCACTGTCCAAGACAGCAGTCTCTCATGGCATTATCTGGAGATGGAAATCATAGGAATCAAGATAAATTGTTAAATGGAAGAACATTGGTCCTGAAGACCTATGGCTTTCTGCTGCGGTCTAAGTTAACTATAAATTTGTGGTGATGCACCGTTTAAAGAGTTGCCGCTGTTTTAACCATTTCCGCAATCACTGCAGCTGTCTACTCAAGGAGATGCCAGCCAGGTGATCGGACCCCTCACAGAGGGACAGAGGAGGAACGTAGCTGTAGTTAACTCGCTGTACAAACTGCACCAATCGGTTCTGAAGGTAGGCTTCCTCTGGTATTTCTCTTCTTGCCATAATGTCAACTTTGTTGCTGTATTGTAACTATATTCTGCCATTAGCTGATGAGAACTCTGACAAATACAGCCCAGGTTTGGGTTAAGGGCTGCACCATGCTGTGCATTTGTACAACTCTGGGACTTGGCTGGCCCTGGTAAGCACTGCTATGTGACAAATTGTCAATATTAGAAGAGAAGTGAAAGATGTGTTTATGGAGAATAATCACATCTTTCAGCCTTGTTTTGTGAGCCTAAACAACTGAACAAACTCTTTTCTGTTTTTTCTTACCAAGTAAGCTCTGGCTTTGTACTGGCCAGCCTGATAGCCCTTGTCTGCATCTGTCCCAGCCCAAGCTTACCTTTCTCAGAAGACTGAAAAGGGGAAGGTAAAGGGTGAAATCAAGAAAAGCAGCACCTCACAGATACCTCCATGCATTTTGGCTGTGACCAAAGTCTGGCCTGGAAGAGTTGTCAGGACTAAGCACAGTTACGAGTAATTCCAGTTTACTGGCTTAGTGATGCCAATGGTTACACAGTCTCTGTAAATTAAAACAAACAGCTATAGTGGAAGTTGTAGTTAATTGTGTTTAAATCCTAGCCTCATTAGAAAAAAGATCCCGAGTATTCCTGACTGTGGGTATGTTTAAAGAATGTTAAAAAATGCTAAAAATCCTATAAAATTTGTTTGGAATTTGCAAACAGATGGTAGATCAACTTTTAAGTCTGCTTTCTCTGATGTATTTAGTAATGAACCTCATGTGCCTTAGTGTTGGAGGGAGATCTGGTATGATTCAGTCTTTGAGTTCAGTACTTATCTGGCTTAAAAATACTATTGTGCAGCATGTTCATAACCGTAAGGAAATCAGTAGAATATTCCTTCAGATTGTTCCTTGACTTTCAGTTCTAATGTCACTGTAGCTGTATATAAACAGCTATTTAACATGTAGTATTATAGCAGTCATAATACTGAGAAAGAACAGTTCTTTCAAATATATGCCATAGAGCTGCTTATATAGCTCTCCATAAATTCTATACTTAGCAGTTGGGGGGTACACCACTTATTTTTATTCTGATTCCGTTAAACCTTGAGCTAAATTTCAGCTGAACTCAACTGAATCATTTCTTTGCCGAGACAGAAGCAGAGTCCATAGGGAATTTGAGAGCAAAGGACTGAGACTGGTGCGTTGGAAAGTCTGTCTGTATAAAACACATTTGATAGTTATCTGTACCTATGTAAACCACCCATTACTAAGGATAACTTAGTATAGTTCTAAATGAAATGAAATACTATGGATTCTAATAATTTGTTGAATGTTGATGATTAAAAATTACCTTAACATTTTTAGGTCATTACCAATCAGAGCTCGTTTCCAGCAGCTGCTGAGCAAACAGTCACAACTGCCTTAAAGGTAATTGAACGTCCGTGTGCTGCGGGGGTGGGGCTGAGCTTTGCTTTGTTTGTTATGCTTAAAATGGGCACTTATTTTCCTAGGTATTATTTTGTGCCAGTATGTGTTAGTCAAAGGTATACAAATATTCTGAAAGTTACATTTTGTTGTCTCTGTAGCTATATATATATTGTGTGTGCCAAATCACTGCTTGAGTAGCATTTGTATTCAAGAATACTCTTGTAATGGTTGGAACCCAGATGTCATATGACTGTGAAAATAAATTTCTTTCTCTGCAGCATTTACACAGCAATAACTGGATCCTTCATCATCCCCTTGCCCCCTAGCCACACGCATAAAATTGTAATTTCTATGCTACGTGGTGCTTTTCCGTGGGGTGATGTGGATGGCCGTGCAGCGCTCTGGGTGACAGCTATCCACATCCCTCCTGCGGTGCAGACCTGGGAGGGGTTGTGTGCAGAGGAACGAAGGGCAGCTTGTGTGTCTGGGGAATGAATGGCTGAACAGTGTGTACGCACAACATGTACGTGTACAGACCGGGAGTGCCAGATAGTTGTGCGCCTTTTTGAAGGAAGGCTTTACACCAAAGTAGTAAACAGCCTTATTTCTGTACTTTACTGGTAAGATCAATTAAAGAGAGGTGTTATCTTAGGTTTTTGACCTTCTATTTAGCAGTTTCTAATGCAGAAAGCACTGTTGAAATGAACTGTTTGTCAAGGTATTTTTGAGGTGTCAAAATGCAAATGCTTCTTTGTTTCCTTACTTCTGTCTTTTTTTCTTATTCTATTTTAGGCAGTCCATGATCTGATGGGTAGTGCTGTTCAACCGTTACTGAACTCTGTAGGAGATTCAGTAGAAGCTATTATCATCACTATGCACCAGGAAGATTTTTCTGGGTAACTAGAAATATTTTTTAAATTTAACATTGCTTTAGTAAGACATCCTGCATATGCATAATAGATTATTATTGCCACAGTGTCCTTGGAGCAAGAGCATTTGGTTGAGGAAAAGGCAATGCTTTATGGTCAGTGAACACAGAAAGCAGGATCACACCTATCTATTGAAACAAATCGATCAGGTAGCATCTGTCTTCCTCACTTTTTTGGGGGGGTTTCTGGTTTTTGGGTGGGGTTTCTTTTTTTTGCATATCTGTTGAATAAAATTCATTTTAAATAGAAAAATAAAGCCAAGCAGAGGCCATTATTGTGCTTTAAAAATGCCTTTTCCTTTCAAAACTTATTTTTTGGGGGAGACAGTCTTCAGAACTGTCAGTATTCTTGTTTCTCAAAATAAAGTGTGTAACCTGTGATTCAAAATTACCCAGAAATCTTTCTAAAGTATTATCGAATATGAAATGGTTCAAAAATTTGTTTTTAT
Organism: Falco punctatus; assembly: GCF_963210335.1. NCBI lineage: Eukaryota > Metazoa > Chordata > Aves > Falconiformes > Falconidae > Falco > Falco punctatus. The sequence goes on from NC_137585.1 coordinate 91,856,417, forward strand.
TGAAAGCTCAGAGTTAGTGTATTATGCTATTTTTCCATAGCATTTTAGTTAAAATTTCCAGTATTCTTTATCTGCAAAGATCTTGAGTCCAATCTATAATTGAGACTTCCTTCCTGAGTGTTATTTTGGTGGTTCTCTCTGTTCTGACATTGCTTATATCATCATCAGATGTCCTGTTTTCTGCCTTGGAAATTCACTGAAAATAGTTTATTTTCAGAGGTGTTTGAAGTTTTCCTTTTTACTTTTCTTTTTAAACAATATTTTATGCTCTCCATCTTTCTTCTGCCACTACCAGCAAAAATACTTCTCTGGGTGGATAAACTGATTCCAGCCAAAGGCTAAGTTTTGTTAGATAGCCTTCCTGAGTCTGGAAAAGCTCTTTTGCCTGACTGATCCAAAGAAAGAGAAAGGTGATGGATTTCTGTGCCCTGTAGCTTCTCTTCTGCTTCTGTGATAATTAGATTGACGTTACAATTCTGGTTTTGGAGGAATCTAAGAAGCTAATTGTATACATAGAACAGGTTTGAGATAGGCTAAACTACTAACCCTGCGATATGTGCATGTACTTTCTGATCCATTACTAGAGTTTCAAATCAACAACTGGGACATTTAAATTTAGGGGCTGGATTTGAGGTTTTGGCTCCAAACTGGTGGAGGCTCTGCAGGTTGGGTAGGACTGGGGTGATTACCTTTATCTTGTTAGGATGGGAATGGCTGATAAGAGGTTCTTTTTGACTACAGTTTCAGAGAGTGCTACATGCTCTTTTATTTTGAGTAGAAATGAGTCTCTTCGCATGGAAATCCATGCCGTGACTTCGTGGGGTGGGGAAAAAAATTAAAAAGAATCCAGTGGGTTTTGGTTGTGTTTTAAAGATGAATTTAGCTGTCCCCATTTCTTTTTTCTTTTCTCTTTTTTTTCCAGATCATTATCCGGCTCAGGAAAACCAGATGTCCCTTGTTCTCTGTACATGAAAGAACTACAGGGTTTTATAGCAAGAGTCATGAGCGACTACTTCAGACATTTTGAGTGTTTTGACTTTGTCTTTGATAACACTGAAGCCATGGCTCAAAGAGCAATTGAACTTTTCATTCGCAATGCCAGTCTAATAAGGCCCCTTGGTGAAGGTGGGAAGATGCGGCTTGCAGCAGATTTTGCACAGGTACCCTTTATACTGATTTCTGCTTTTTACTGTTAACTTTTGTCCCTATCAAAGTATGAGCAGTTGGTTGTAGAGATTGGTGCGTTCCAGTTCTAAACATCCTCTCTGATGAGATACTGTATCCTGAGAAATGCATCTGCTAAGTAGTTGAAGATCCTTTGTCACCGTAAGGCACATTCAGGGGGGTCTGATAGCTTCCTGTCAAGTGACTGTTGCATTTAAATTCATTGACATTTTATCTCACTTGTCTGACCTCTTTGGAACATCCATCATTTGCCACCATTAATTCACTTCATTCTTTCTCTCTCTTCTAATGGAATGGCGTGTCGCTTTCTTAATCGCTTTATATATCACAGTGCCCACAGTAGTTAATTGCTAGCTCAGCTGCCCTGCACTGTAGGAGACAAGCTAAAGAAATACCAATATCTTGTGGAAGAACTGCCCTTTCGGTAACGGAAGAGCGGTTTTCTTGTGGGATTCTCTTCATGACCTGATTGACTAACTTGCCTCCCAGTTTTACCTAGCTCTTACGCTGGACTAAAACACAAAACAAATTGCATGATTAATACCCACTACCAGCCTGCATTATCTGTTGTATTCAAATTTAATTTGTCAATAGTAACACCGTATTATTAACTTGCCAAAGAATACAGGCATCCACTAGATCGGTCTGAGGGTCCCAATTATTGTTATCCTGGTGGAAATGGGAATTAGCTGTCTGCATACCAAGTGCTGCTTTTGGCTGGTAACTGAGGTGGGAGAAGAAGGCAGCAAGGGAGGAATCACTGCCATCTCTGCTCCTGCTTGTGGCTGCTTTGTATCATTTGCCTGTGAGTTACATACTCCTGAGTAAAGATTTTTTTATTCATTGCTCAAAAGTACCAAATCAGCCTTTAACCACAGACATTAAGGGGAAGCTTTCAGTTGCTTTCAGTGAGAAGGTTCCATTCCCTTCTCTGTTTTGAAGACAATGGCATGAAACTGGAGGGGAAAAAAGGACACTTGACTCCTCTTCTGGAAGAAATATGGATAATTTTTGTAATTTATGCTGCAGTACTAAAGTCAGTCATATAAATTTAGGAAATATCTCATCTGATCTAAGCACCTATTATAACGATACTAAAAATATCACTCCTTTATCTTTTTAAAACATTTTTCTCATTCTGACACTGGCTGCCTTTTAAGTGAAAAATGAAGGTATGTTTTCATTTAAATGTAGGGGGATTTGCATGTTCTTCCACATTGTGCTGAGTATAACTCCTGGATGGACAACTGTGTGAAGATGAATGTTCTGATTTCTCTTCTTTTGTACTGTGGAAGAAAAAAAGATAGGTTTTGAGTTTGTTCTTGTCTCCTGCCTTCAACTGTTGCTGTGGCTGGGTGCTGCCTTGTGTTTTTCTCATCTTCACATTACACCATATTTTTTTGGCTTGTTTAAAAATGGGCTTAAGACAGGAACTTTCTGGGTCCAGCCAGCCCCATACAGCCACCTCAGTGCTCGCTGTGCATCTTTGCACAGAGCTCCTTGGGGTGTCCCAGGCTGCACAGGGGCTGTAGTGTCCAGAGTGGCCCGGACACTGTATCTTCTTGCTTGTGATGACAGAAAACAGACTGAAGCATTTTGAACATGGAGGCTGCCTTGTATCTATTTTTTCTGAGGTGTCTCTGCCCCTCCCAAAAACCTGGTGGGTTTTGGGCACATGCCAGTGATGCCAGCTCCTGGTAGCCCCACTGGGGAGGTTGTAGTTGCTCCGACCTGACCAGGAGTCCTGGGCACATTTACTGAAATGCAGCTGTAATCCTGAACAGGACTCATTTCACTTCTGTGCTCCCATTCCTGTGGCACACAGCTTTGTCAAGGAAAAGACTTGATGCTTCCAGAGAGAAGGGGAGGTTGCTGCTGCTTTGGGCTGAGGAGAGCAGGGAGCAGGTATTTGGTTGGGCCACTGGCTTGATGGGCAGGATAAACTTTTCCAAATGGCCATGAATGCTATGTGCAGAGGTTTTTTCAGTCCCAGAAAGGCACTGCATTGTTGGACTAAAGCCAAACCCGAAGGAAAGGATCTGCCTGGAAAGACTGTGTGTGGAGGAGGAGGTTTGTTTATAAACTGTTTTTACTTGTGCTCTGTCTTGTAGAGTCATTTTGAATTTTCTGTGCTCGAAAAGGGTTACATGTTCCTGCTTAATTTGGTGTTTTGGTGTTATTTGCAAGCAAGATTTGGGTAGAAATCTGTCCAGAAGCTTTGGTTAATTTGAGGTTCTATTCTAAACACACATGCAGTAAGTCAAATAATCTTCCATGCATCAGATTTTGGGTACCTCACGTGTTTGTGCACATTACTTTCAGGGCACTCAGAGTTAGAGTTACAGCTGCCTCATACTCAGTGGAATAGCTTTGGCTGAGAGTCAGATCTGAAAATTTTTGCAGTGCTCAAAACAACAACTGTCTACACGGAAGGGGAAAAACTGAGGCTTCAAGTTCTCTGCGTTGAGAACCAGGTTCAGTGAGGTGCACAACAGCCAATTTTCTTGAGTAAGGCTCAGCTACTTATATAGTTAGGAATTACTGCTGTAATTCTGTTGAATTCTGTCTTATCTTCAGTGCCAGTATTGCATTTTTTTTTTTGTTGTGCATTACCGGTATTTCAGCAGTCAGACTAGGTGTGTGCTAGTGTGACAGCTGTAAACAGAGGTATGATAGGCTTGCATTATGCCTGAATATCATTAATATGATTTCATGAAGATCAGTGCTTACAGGAATGCGGTAGCATCTCTAAGCCCTAGAAAATGCCTGCAGTGCTGCAAGGTTATTATCCCATACTGTGCTGTTCCTTGGGACTCTTGTTGTTTGAAATATTTCCAGTCTACAGGCTGGATTCACCTCTTTTCTCACTCTCAGTTTTTATGCAGGCAATTGCACAAGATTTCTTTTCAGTTCACTCCTATAAATTCCTGGATCAAATTGTTTTCATTTGGTTTTGTATTTTTAAGGTGAACATAATTCAGTATTCATGTATGTAATACCAAATTTCACTTTTTAATTCAGTACTAGTCAGTCGGAAAAAAATGTTATCCTGGAGGCAAACAAGCCCCGATGTTTTTTCAATTTTATGTTTCTGGAGAGGAGCAGTTCTTCTCCAAAGGACATTTTAAGTTGCTTGGTATTCAGAGTTGTTACAGCACTTACACTTAGGCACATTTTGGGATTGGTGACTTGTAGTTCAGGCGTTCCTAAAACCCGGTGGAAGTGCTGGACAATGCAGCGAACACTGCACAAAATATAAGCACAATCCATTGAGAAGTTTTCTCAGAAGAAATGAGGCATCTACAGTAATATTTGGCATGGAAATTAGTCGTCTGCTACATAAAGTTTGTAAGCTGATACAGGAAGATAGCAGTTTGTTAATAGCAAATACAAATCATAAGTGCATTGAAATAAACTAGTCTAGAAATTGCAAAGACTGGGTAATCTTTATGCTTTGTGGCATGAAGGCATGACGTGATTTCCCATCTTTTCGTAGCACAGGTGTATGTTTGGAGTGACGTGTAAGGCAGGAGCCACTGTCTGTGCCAAGGACCCCATCTTATGTCATGACTGTTTTCAGCCTTGTTGAATGGACTATTTTTATTGGTGCTGTTTGAATTAGTATTGTTCTACATACACCTTCACGTATTTCTTATCAAGGTGTGATTTGTAGTTGGGGTTTTTGGCATTCTTCAGGGTTTTTTTGTGTGCAAACACTTTTGCTGGGGCATTGTTAACACTACCACCAACTCTTCAAGTCTTTTATCAAGAAATTATTTTTAGAATTTATTTATTTTTACATGTATTTATATTTATAATTTATTATTGATTTTTCCTAGAAAGATGTTTTTACTGTGGAAGTTGACAATGCTAAATTCTAGTGCAGAAGAACTGTTTCTATGCTGGTTAGTCTATGGTCAGAATCTGGTTTCCTGATTCAATATGTCGCATTAAAAAAGGAAGAATATTAGGTGTTTGGATTTTTAAACATGTAAACGGATTTGCTCGTTTTACGAAACATGATGATACAAGTGTGAAAGTGCTTTTTATCATTTTTCCTAAAAAACATCCTTTCAGTCATTTCGGAATTGCTGGATGGGGGAGAAATGAAATTCTGTATCCCTTCAAAGCCAGCTTCTTGCATATAATAGTTCAGAGCTCTTCTGCTCCCTTGCTTGTTAAAGCATTCGCTCCTGGTGAATGGCTAGAAAAAAGCATTTTGAGTTAACATTTAAAAACTTGGAATTCATCTTGGCCAGGAGGAAATGTAATTGCTAAAAATTTAATGTTAAGATTTTCCAGCTGAATAAACAGCTGTTTAGTAATGAGAGATCTTGAAAATACCACAATAGGCACTAAACAATAACTTCACCATGGGGTTTTTCAAAGCACTCTTCAATATATATGCATTATCTGTATCTAGACTATGTATTAACTTCACCCTTGGGTTGCTGAACATAATCCAATTAGAGAAGCTAGCCATGTGATGTATTTTTTACAATATGGCTAGCCAGTGAATAGTTCAACAGATAATTGACCACCTAGCCATGGGCTATGGCAGGGTCATAGGAGAAGAAAAGATTATATAGCCTTCTTGGGCTTAGAGAGCCAGAATTATTGAGGAGAAGCATATGCTGGGAAGGAGTCTGCCACTGTGTTCTGCAAAGCATAGCAAAATAACATGAATAAATAATGGAAAAGCAATAGGTTTTGAAAAAAGTTAGAAGAAACAAGGCAGAGTCATTAGGCCTGGTGTTCTAGCTGCCCCTTCTTTTTCGGCAGGCACGTGCACTTACTACTGCTTCTCCTGGATCCTGTGCTAAGGATTATCTCACTGTAGTCAACCAGCCCTCTGTGGTTGCAAATTACTGCTCAGACACTTGATTTGTCACTGAATTTAACCTGGATGTCTGAATTTTCAAATTTGCAGTTCTGGGAGAGAAATTTGGAAAAGAAACAAAAAAATACTACTTACCCTCTCATATGTAAAGTCCACCCATAGGACATGGCTGTCTGAAAAGCCTTGTGCATATGATGCAAATACTGGCTTGCAGACAGCCAAAAACTTCACCCGACCTGTAAAAGCTCACCAAAACGCTTCGGAAACTATAGATATATATTACAGCAAAAGCTGCTACGGGATAAACATGCTGCATGAATCAACAGCTGGTGCAGCTTCAGGTGATGACAGGTAGCAGCAAAACCAAGAAGTGATGTATGCCCAGTCCTCTGCCCAATTACAGCAGCTGCTTTAGCCGAAACGATTCCTCCCCGGCACTTGCTCCAGGGCCAACGGTGCCTGCTGGCACGATGCTCAGTGGAAACACACAGAACCCTGCACAGAGGGCCTGCAGAAAGGAATGTAACAGCAGAAGGATGCCGTGGCATCTCACTGCATCATTGGGCTCAGACAAATAGCTAAAATTCAAGTGAAGAAAACAATCTGGGTTATTATGCAAAGTACAGTGTACAGTTTTTATTGGAGAGACTGCGTTATAACACATAGCAGACTAGTGTTGTAAATTTTAAAAAAAAAAGTTTCTGTGGTTTATGTACATTTTTACCACATTAGTTTTCACTCATTCCCACTCTTCATGAGTCAATTTGAGATGGTATAGTATGCTGCAAAGCTTAAAAACAATTTTTTTCTTTGGCAACTAGTACCTCACGAATCAACCATCTGCTGCCATTAAATCTATCTAGTTCTAGCAATACTAATAATTTCCTACAGTGAATAAAGGTTGAGGATGAAGTAATAGAATTTTCCAAAGTAAATTTTATTCTTTAGTACTTAAGACTAAAAATGTTCATTTATGGGAACTGCCAAGTATGTTCAAGAGAAATCATTTAGATTTGTTTTAATAAGGAATTGGTTAAGCTGTAGAAAGTTTCACTTATGTCTCATTGCATCATACTATGTTTCAGGAGTGGAACAATCATTTGAAACTTATTAAGCAAAATTATATTTTGCTGTGCTGGGGTTTCTTTCCCCTCATGAGTACAGTTTCATCCGTGCATCTCTGTTTCCTCGAGTCAGACCGGCAGTTTGTAGCCTGTATCAAATTCTGTAAAGCACCTAAAAGAATCCCCTTCTCCTTGGTTCTTCACAGCCCACGGCTCCCACCAGAGCTGGGACACCAGCTCCTGCAGGGTATCACTTACTTCCAGCTGCCCCTAGCCAATACTGATGCCTGAAAAGAAGCTCTGGAGAAATCAGTCTTTCTCCCATTTGTTTTTCAGGGTCTGTAGGGTTCTTGCTATCATGCTGCAGCAAAGCCTGCTTGATTAGCTCAGCTCTTTGGCTACTTGTTCCTGATCCGGTGCAACAGACCAGCCTCCTGGCTCCCGTACACGCTCAGACGTGCCCTGGGGGATCGGGGGGAGCAGCATGCTGAGCTTGCTGTAAGCTTCATCGCGGTTTGGGGTTGGAGCACCTCACTGCAGAAATCCCCAGGGAGAGCCTGCCTGTCCTGGGAGCGTACGCTCAGCCTCGCTCCCTGGTGCCAGCAGGTCCAGCCCGCAGCACTGCAGCCGACGGCTCCTCCTCAGGCGTGGGGACGATGGCTTCCCGTCCGCGTGCCTTCCGCGCTGTCTGGTGGGTAGCCTGCTTGCCCAGGAACGGCAAAGCTGGCTTGTACGTGCTCTTCAGCCCGAGAAACAGGCACCTCTCGTGCCTGCGTGTGGAGGAGGTGACCTAGCCCTCAGGCTGCGAGGGTTACAGAGAGATGGGGCAGGGATCCCACCCAGCTGTAGAGCAGCAGCCAATTCATAGCCTGGAGTAGAAGATTTGGGGGCCAGAAGGGCGGCAGGCAGGAGGGAGCCAGGCTGCAACCCGGGGCTGGAGCATTCGTCTGAAAGCAGAAGACAAAGATCCTTATTTCTGCTTCCTGGATTCTTGTTCACTTTTTGCTCCTGTGAATTTCTGCTTAATGTAAAATGCAGATTTCAAGTGGCCTGGAAGTGCTGGATGTGGGGCATGTATTCCAGGGTTCGTGGGCTCGGGGAGCAGCTTTGCACTGCGTAGGCTAGCTCCGTGGGGCTTGCCCCATCTCCTTCCAGAGGTGCCCTCCTCTCCTGGTCTGTAGAGGAAGCGTGAGTGCCTGGGTTTGGCCCTCTGGCTTTCCCAGCTTTGTCTGCGTGTCGTGTAGGAGGGTAGTCCCACAGCGTGACCCACCTGACCTATTCTAGATGGCTCCTGTGGGGAAAGATGCATCACACCCCAGGAGTGGCTGTTTACTGAGTAAGGAGAGAACCTGCAAATGCTGAGAAGTAGGTGAGATGACTCCCATCCTGCCGCCTGCTTTTTAAGATGGGTGCCTGAAGTATATGGCCTTCATTTGCATTAATTGCTAATTTAATTTCTTCTGGGTTTAGATGAGCTACGGCATCGCAGCTCACCACACCATCTTTCTTGTTTGTGCTGGAACCCCAGCATAGTCAGGTTCTCTCTCGGTGAAGCTGGTGGCCCGGCAGCCAGCTCTGTCTGAGAAAATTCTACAGCTGCAAAGAATAATAGTATTAAAGACTTGACTGTAAAGAGTGTCTTATCACAAACACTTTGGAACTCATTCAGCAACGTTACTTAAATGGGAATCGCATTGGATGGTGGTTTTGATCACGTTACTTATTTTAGCTGTAGTTCTTTGAAACTTAGCTTAATTGTGCTTTATGTGAAAATCAAAGTCTGAACAGTCTTTCAAGTTGGGGATTTAAAAAAGTGTATGTGGAGAACAAAACTTGCGTGTCTCTGTTGACTGACATCTCAGGAACGCGAAAAGTAAAGACTTAATCCAAATCTGGCTAAAATGACTTTACCCATGAGGTATTTTGAGTGGTGGTATTTGTGTTAGTGTGCATACTGACTGAAAGTTTGCCATGTAAGGTTCATGTTCAGTCTGGGATCTGGAGGCAAAATTATTCTTTCTCACTTCTGTGTCCTCACTGTTAATGAAGAGCCGGTGACAAAATTTAGTCTCACATGAATGATGCAAAAACCCAAGCAGAAGCTGGCTCTTGTTCGAAAAGGCAGGTGAACTCCAGTGCTTAAAAAACAGATAGTGTTAAAAACAAACAATTGTTAAAAGACAGCTGCTCTAAGTCAGAGACCAAACAGCATGAAAATAAGTGTGAAAATAATGCTCTTACTGATGCCTGTGATTCCATGTGACCCTGTGACAATAGGTCCCAGCTGCCTTCTATCCAATCTGTGTAGGTTTTGTGCCCCAGAATTTGGGGCCAAGTGTTCAAGAAGGAATCACTTGAACCTTGTCCTTCACTAAAGGAAAGGATGCCCAGCTGAAATGTGTATGTATTTTTACTGCTTTAGGAGTGGCTTATGGAGTCTGGCCTAGATTTTCTTTCTTCCCAGGCTGCAGTCAGATTTTTGGGATATTGACATAAGTGTTTCATCAGAAAACTCATCACCAACAAAATAAACCTACTGCGAGAAATAAAGCTTCAGTCACAGAAAGCTCACAAGACCCCATCTGTTCTTAACCAGAGACTGCCACTGTGGTTGGGATGCCATGGGATGCGACATGGGATGTTGCCAAGAACAGGGAAAAAGTCTTGGCTCGGGCAGTGCGGTATGACGGGAAAGGATAGCTTCTTGTCTCAAACTCAGCCGCCAGCGAGAAGTCGGTGACTTGGTCTGCAAGTCTGGATTATTGCTTAAAGGCAGGCTACTTCAATACCAAGTTTTATATTTTTGGAAAATGTATTTCACATTAAAATGTTTGGTTTTATAGATGGAGTTAGCAGTAGCACCGCTGTGTCGGCGAGTCTCTGACCTAGGAAAATGTTACAGGCAGCTGAGGTCGTTCAGGTGAGTTGCAGTCACAGGAACTTGCAGTTGGCAGTCTGACCCAACGGTACTGCAGAACTGTTTTTTACCTCGTGTTACTTCTGATTGAACTGAGAGCTTTTTTGGCAACACCCACCTGCAAATTAGAAATAGATTAAAGTTCTTTTAAATTTTATGCAGAGAATAACTATGATTTAAAAAAATCTTTGTCATGCAAATGTTGGCCAAATTGTACTTTTTTTGTGTTGCTTTCAGTGCAACTGCTGTGTGACAGTGAGTTCTATAGTTACCTTAAGTGTTTTCACTGAAATATAAAATGTAGAGTCCTGTGTTGTTTAATTACCTTAGGCAATTTTTATAATTTTTTACAAACTGAACCTGTGTTGAAAACATAAGATGCAGACTAATGGAAGAAAATGAGGTGATTCTATCCTAACGCAATATTGCCACCTTATAGCCGTTTTTCTAATGCATAAGATAAGATTTTTCTTTCTTTCACAAGTATATTGTTACCTTTTTCCAGACCACTGCTGTTCCAGACCAGTGAGCATATTGCCAGTAGCCCAGCTCTGGGAGAGGTTATTCCATTCAGCATTATTCTTCAGTTCTTATTTACAAGAGCACCACCAGAGTTAAAATCACCCTTCCAGGTAAGAAGATCAACCTGTCTTTCCTTTTGAAACATCCTAAGGAAGGAGGAATTAAAATTGTAGTTTGCCCTAGTTATTTTAGTTTAAAAATATTCAAGCCCATACTTTATGTGATTTGATGGCGTTTGTTTTTGTTGTGGTAAAGGTGTTACAGTCACTGAATTCATATTTTGATTAATTAACAGTAGGAAGAGAATAAGCTGATTTTAAAATAGACTCTCAATTCTTTAACATTCCGTCAGCTCATAGAAGAAATTGCAGGTCTTATCCCAGACTGCAAATAGCCTGGATCCTGCTTACGTAAGATGCAGGAAATCTAGATTCAAACCCCCGTCAGAACTGGGCAAACAGCTGATGCAGGAGGTCGTCTTGGAGCTTCCAAATAATGTTTTGGACTGTTTCTGTTAATTGACTCCACCTCCTTAACTCATTCTGCATCACTGTAGTATTAAGAGAGTCTCATGTGGCCTTCATTTATGTCATCTTTGATTCTGAAATTGGTGTGTGTTGTTTCTTTTTCACGTTTATGTGTAACTGGTGCTTGTTTGTGTTTCTCTGCATCAGAGAGCTGAGTGGTCCATTGCCCGCTACTCCCAGTGGCTTGATGATCATCCATCTGAAAAAGACAGGCTTGCTCTCATACGGTAAATGCTTTTTTCTTCTCTACATTCATGATAATGGAGCAGTAACTTAGTCCTGCACACCAGGACAAGTCTCGAAAGGTAAAAAAATGTGCTATATGAGGTGTATCATAAATACCATTACCCTTTCTCCGCTCATGGGATAAGTTGCGGAATGGCAGAATAGGTAAACTGAACGCTCCCCTTTACCCTCTGTGCCCAAACCCTCCAATGCCTTTGGAAGGAGCACATAATCCTCTTGCAAAAGAAAGAAATGATGCACAGTGATGACTTAAATTAATACTGTGTTTTAGCAAAACTGCCTCTCTCAACTGTCAGAAAGTCAAGGCTGTAGCCGTCCTGTCTTCTGTATCAGGAAAGAGAAGCTTTGGAAGCTTAAGCAATGAAAATGTAGGTAGGAATTTAAAAATGGAAGACCCTTGTTACAGTCCTGTGATGTTAATTCTTCAGGAAATCAGCCTAAGATCTTTAGGAAGTGATAATTATGTCTGATTTTTAACATATTCCTAGGGTAGATGACTACAGCTAAATGCTATTTTGCATCTTGAAATGTTAGGAAAAGTTACGAAGAGACTTGTTTCATAAAACAAGCAGATATTTGAAGTATGTTAGAGACAACAGATGTGTTGTATGAACACGAGAGAGCCAGCCTGAGGACGCTCAGGATTCAAGGCTCAGGTGATCGTTTGGCTCGTAATGCCCTAGTTTTCCAGACTTCTCAGTGTCCTGTCCTGAGCTCAGTGTCACCCACTCCACTGGCACGGGAAAGGTTGTCACGCTTAGCTGCGCGAGGCTTGATCTGGCCTGCGAGCCAACTCTGTCCTTGAACTTCTGCGCATGAATGTTGCCAGCTTTTTGTGAAATCATAGAAGCTGACTTTTAAGTTCCAGCCAGCAGTGATTGTGCTTGAGAAAACGCACCGTTATCTGTCCACACTTTTAAAGCAGCCAGAAGTGTCTGCAGTAGATATTTACAGTTCTTGACGCTGATAGCACCATACAGTCCGGTGTAGTGCTTGGGCCAATTAAGGAAATACCAGTTGATCACCAGTACATGTTAGTAGGATTTATTTCCAGAATACTAAACCACAAACTGTGTCTCTTCAGATGTGTATTAAAAGAGTATTTTTTGAAAATCATACATGTTGTTAGTCTAGTTTGGCTACAAAACTAGGTTTTCTTGATTCTCAAGGCATGACATCTTGAATTACAGGGGAATGGATAATTGGTGTAGGGCTAATACAGCTGTATATGTAACTTAGTTATGAGTATTTTGATTGTCATTTCTGTCCTGATAGTACTGGCAAAACTGACAGTGTTGAATTTCAGAGATGCAGGGAAAGCCAAGAATGCAAACTGTTTGAGAACTGATGGGATTTTATTCTCTTCAGTCCTTTTTCACAAATTTGAAAATGCCATCCTTAAACTACAGCACATTTTTGGTTTTTTTCTTGCAATTAAATTTCATCCAGACTGATTCAGTTAATGAGCTTGCTGCTGGTCATGTTCAGACACCGATAAATTGCTCTGACCACAGAGGTATTAAGGGACAAGCCTTGGGACAAGGCTTTTAGGCAGAGTGAGTGTCATCCTTTAGACCGTGGTGGTAGTGTAGCTGGAATACTTCAAGCTTTTCATTTCAATCCTTTCACTGAATCCTTTATTCATTTTGCATGAGATACCATTAGTAAAATATTTTAACTTTTTAATCTCAAGAATGTGCTGCTGCAAGGTTACCACTTGAGCATTTCACAGTGAGACTGTGGTCCTTTTGCTTTTGCACTGTGGAGTGCTTGGACTTGCTCAGACACGCGTGCTCCCAGGGCACGGAGAGGGCGGCTTTGAAGATCTGCCCTCCCCAAAGGCCTCTGTTGGCGCTCCAGCTGGCGCTCCAGCGGATCTTCCCTACTCCCGGTACCGGAGCAAGGCTTGACTGCCTCTCCATCCAGCCCCGGGCCCGCCGCTTGCAGGCATCACTCATGCAGCTGGGCATGAATGAACTACGCTGGATTTGCCAAGCAGACTCTTCCCTCGGGGTGGTTTGTTGTCAGCTCGTGTGGCACCGCATGTCTGGGAGCGAAGGGTGGGCTCTAGCTGAGCAGTGCTTGAACGCAGTGAGTGAGGGGGATGGTGCTCCTTTGCCGGCACTCGTAACCTCTATGGGCATTGCTGTACGCATTCACCTTTTTATCATCTTCTCTCATGCCTGTCAGTCATAGATAACCTAAATAGGCCAGTTATCCATACATGAGGCAGGCAAGCAATTGTCAGTCACTAGTATGACCGTGTTTCACTCATATTTTCTTTAATACTCAATCGGAAGATTTCTGAGCATCCTCTTCATGCGTCTTATATGAACCCAAGTTGAACTACAGGCGTCTTGCTCATTTGTCTTTTGTCAGTCACCCTCTTCCAGCTTTTTCCGCCTGTAATTGTTCAGCTGTGCTAATTGAACCTCAGGTATTTTGAGCCTTCAGATCTCTGCATTGGCCTCCATCAAGAAATTATCTTTACATTTGCTGCAACCTTGCATATGGTAATTTTCTGCAACTTCCCTTTGTAACGACTGTGCCATTACTCTAGGGACCTGCTGCTTAGATATTAATTTACTTGTGTTATCAGAATCCTTACAGCTTCATATTAAAGCTAATTGGAGTGCTGCTTCTTCTCTGCAGATCTTAAATGCTTCATGTACAATGTGGTGTTAATGTTATGAATTAGTAGCTTGTATTCAGCGTGAGGGGTGGGATTTACCTGGCCGGAGGTGCATTAGCTAGGCTCCCTTTATAGTCAGCAGAGAGAAACAGGCGCTGCTGGGGCTGATTCGTCTCATCCTGAAGTAGGTGCCTAAAATAGGTCAGTTGCATTGTGTCCTGAAAGCTCCATTTTCTCTGCTCAGTGAAGGGAGCGTGGGCTGGGACACAGGAGCTCTCTCCGGCAGACAGCTGCCCTGCAGGCATTTAAAGTTAGGTGAGATGACCCCGCTGCAGGCATCCTCCCTGAGCCGAGTGAGCGGGATGCTGTTGAAAGGAGCTCCTCTCTAACTGGCCAGGGCGCTTTTTGTCTTTTTCAATTAAGTTTGAAGGCTCAACCTCTCTTCCGTAAAAGAAGCCCTGTGAGACGTGGCAGGATCTGAGCCAGCCCGAAGGACGGTTCATCCTCTCAAGGGCCAGATTCTTACCTTTCCCATTAGAGTGGGTGTAAACTCTCCTTATTCAAGCTCACCCTTGCTGGAGCAGGGTTGAAAGCCAGGCGCAGTGAAGGGTTCATTTTCATAACGAGCTGATGTGCTGAGCCAGAGAGCGGCTCCGACCGCTAACCTGCCAGGGGGCAGGGACAAACGCCAGCTTGGGGACCACCGCAAAAGCCCCATCTGTGCATTAGGTTCAGTCTCGCTAGGCGCAGCGGCGTGACAGCTTTGCTGCAGGCAGCATTGCCGTGCTCGGTCCAGGCAAGAGGCAGCCCGGCGGCGCGGCTGGAGGGCTGCCCTGCGCTGGCCCGGCGCCTCCCAGCACTCCCAGCCAGCACCAGGCCGTTCATAAAAGCCCGCGGCGTCGGTGATGCTTGCCTGTCAGTGCACGGCTCCTGTGATGTCTTTATTATGCAATCTGCAACGAGCTGGAGATGTCTCTCGCTAACGGGTTGTCCTATGGGTGATGCCGTTGGAGGTTCTACCGTTGGGGTGCACCCTGACTTTTCTAGCAGTCAGTTCCATGGGTCTGGTGTCAGACAGGTCTGCTCTTACGCAGCGTCGTTGTCTCTTTTCCTCTTTGCCCTGAAGTTTGCAAGGCAAACAGACTTTTAACAAAGTACTCGAGAAAAGCCCGGCCCTGCTGGTGGATCAGGACCTGGGTGCACAGGGTGCTACCCTGCTGCTGAACAGAACGACAGGCCCTGCCTCTTCTGAAGTTTACAATTCTTGTAAATTCTTGTAAATCTGGTTCCGTTTGACCAAGGCAGAGCCCAGGAGGGTAGCTGCTAGTTTTCACAATTCTATATAAAATTAACTAATTAATTAGAGTAATTCTAAATGATATGCGTTAAGATCTCTTTAAGAACGACAACCCAAATCATAGACTCTTCTTTTTTTTTCTTTCAACTGTAGATATAAATCTTCATGGGTTGAAATAACATTTTAAAAAAGAACTATCTGGGTCTTATATAATCAGCTTGTCCTGATTTCCAAGAAAGCTCATGTTTTTTGCTCAAGCAAGTGAAGTAATTTAATAAGTGCTTTAAAATCCTTTTCCTTATGTGGGAGGGCATCTTAAACCTAGATATTTTTTTCCCCTTACTTCTTATGGCATTTTTAATGAAGCATTAATATATGCAGAACATCCCACCAACCCTCTTTCCATAGCTCTCTTTTACAAACAATATTTGTAATGTATACATAGCTTGTCTTTTAAAATAGAAACAGATTGCTGAACAGGTTTTATGTCCTTTATTAGACTGGAAGATGCTGAATTTAGGGCATTATTTAGTCTAATCCCTTCAAGAGTATGTTTTGTATATTACATAAACAGGGTTTCTTCCATCTTATTAAACATCGGTAATATAACTATAAATTACATCTTTTTATATGACAACAGCTGTGATCTCTTCTGTGCTGGAGACTTGATGATACTGCTTTCACCCATGATGCCATTTATTTTTCCATTACTACTTATGTACTAGTGTTTTTACAGTGTCCTCTACAGGAGCAAGCCTACTTTTTTTTAAGACGAGATTTTAATAGTGAACCGGTGCATCTGAACTGAATATCTGTACTGCCAGCATAGTTTACAAAGGCTTGTTTGAGCTAGGACTGGTAAAGTTCACAAAATGTTATCATAAAATCTGCATTTAAATTGTTAACAAAGCTACTAAGCTCATTTGTCTCCCAAAGTAAAGTACACTCACGTAGCATCTCAGCAGCTTCAGTGAAGCAGATTGTCACAAGCTGCCCGGCTCAGGCAGCCTGAGCTGGAAGTGGCTTCACGCAGCAGCAACCACCTTGCTCTGCCATAAGCAGCTTCCTGCACCGTCCGTGTTTCTGGATGTCACAGTCACGAAATCCCACCCTTAAGACTTAGTAATTGTCTTCAAAGAAACAAAATTCCTGTCCAAAATGTACTTCTGAAATCAATCACATCTATTTTTGTGACTGTTGATGCTTTTGGTTCCCCTCCCAGCCCGTGCCTCCCTTGCTCTCTGAAGCAACCTCCCCGTTATTCTCTGCACTTCAGCCATCCTTTCTCCCTGGTTCATGATTTCTGCCATTTCGTTACCTTCCATCACCAGGAACGCTGTTCCCAAACAGGCTTTCCGGCCTGTCGCCATCGTGTCATTACCACAGGCAGCAATGCAGAAGAGAGTTTGCTGAGCTGATCAGAGCTTGACCACGATGATGAGCCGTTCCATGGTCACCACGCAGGGTATGGAGCTCCTGGTGGCTGTGGCTGCCTCTTGGCTGCCAGCCTTTAGCAGCTGCAGCAGCTTTTCATCCTGTCAGTCAGCGTGAGGCCCCTGGGGCAGCTTTATTACAGCCGCCCAGGTGGGAAGCAGACTGCTGCTCCGCCTCGACGGCTACGTGCAGCGGGCAGCTCTCCGGGCCGGTTCTGCTCCAGAGGTGCCCGTGTCCTCTGTTTGATGGTAGATGTTTCTCTATGACTTGTTCATTCTCTTGGCACTGCGGTTCCTGTCGGTGTTTCCCCCAGGATTACAGTGAAATCCCCACCAACGGGAGATGTGACATTTGTAAAACAACCTTCACGAGCTAAAGGCTGACAAGTCAAGTGAGCCTAACATAAATGTTAAGGTTGATGAGAAGCTGGTGCTCACCCTGCCTTTGTCATTAGCCAAACTCTTACTGTCTGAGAAGAACCAAGCTTTTGTTTTAGCATTTCAGGTAAAATTAATGATTATTAATTGCATTTTAACGTTCAACTTTAGAGCATTTAAACAGTTGTTTTGGAGATGGAAGCATGGGACGTGGGAAAATAGTGAATGCGTTTAGAGTACTGAGAAAGATGTTATTTGCGTTGTTAAATATAAAGCTGTACAAGGTCTGTTTTAGAAAAATGCCTAAGAATTCACCTTACAGTATTGATGGAGTGGTAATTATTGGTTGTCTTTTGAGCAGAAAAGAGAGTTACATTGCTCCTGGGTTGGTCATATTGATGAATTTGGACTCTGTCTCTTTGAAACAACCCAAGCAAAGCCATGGTAAAAGAGCGAGCACAGGTGAAGAGAGCTGACCAAGATCAGCTTCTGTTGGCTGTAGGTCTCTGCTGGGAAGGAGGAGGGTCTGGGCAGTTCTAAGGCTGCCAAACAATTTGCCGAGTTCCTTTTAGCTGCTCTTTGAGTCGTAAGAGGACAGTGGCTGCCACTGATGGAGTTGGTTTTGCCAGCTAAATCAGATTCTTTTGAGGCAGGAGAGAAAGAAAAAAGATAAAAGCTGCTGGAAGGTGTGACAGCAGGGCTCTTTAATACTGCGTGGGGCACTTAGTGTGGCCTAAATCTCATTCCCTCTTGTCTGATCCGCTGGGAATAACTGTCTGGCTATGGATTATTGAGGGCCAATTGAGTGGTTTTGGATGCTGCTTTTAAGGTAAAGCTTCTCCCTTTCATCTGAAGGGATCTGGTTATCTCTGTCATCTTTTTCAAGGGCTTTATCTCCTTGCTTTGAAAAAGTCAGAAAGGGATGGCAGTGTTACCATCCGGACAATGATGCCAACCCACAACTTCATCAAGAGGTGTCAGAGCTTTCTAAGTTAAGCAGGTCAATATGTTTCTTTTTTCTATTTTCAGTTTTTGATGACTTCTAAAAACTAATTGGGCCCAACAAACTTTGGGGAGGGTATAGAGGACAAGACAGGGACACCGGTGAGTGGAAGGGAAGAGATTCAGCAAGATGAATGACAGTTACAATAAGAAAACTGTCCCAGGAGTTTCTCTTCTTTTAATAGAAGATTCTTTGTAGAAAAAATTCTTTGTAGAAGGTAATGAACGTCTTACATGTTCAACAGCTAGTGCTGACCAGAGCACTTGAGTGCTGACCTGAGTGGAAATGTGAGATACGGGACTTCTGAGGCATCTTCCCTCACCATGATGGGATCCTTGACCCTTCCCTGCCTGCATCTCCCACCTGCTGCTCGCTCTGCTTCTCCCCTGTTTGCCCCTCAGCCATGAGAGGTCAGTTTATCCAAAAAGCGCAGTTACTGCTGCCCCTCTCCCCCAGTCTCACTTCTTCTTTTTAAACCTTGGGATTTAAAACTCACCTGCAAATGTGCCTGATCTCTGCAGTCCGTCGTGTTGATGGCCGGCAGTGAGGCGAGTCGCACGAAGCACTTTGTGGCTGCAGCAAGCCATTTTCCAGTTGTTACTTCTTTCCCTGTAGGCCCCGTGCTGCCCTCCGGAGACCCTGGGAAGAACAGGCAGAAGGTTTTCGGGGAGCTGACCCGGTGCAAAGTCAGCTTCATTATGGCCAGATGAGAGAAATCTTCTTTCCCTGCCTCTCTGGCGGTAACAGGGGATAGCTTTTCTCTTGGTGTTTGTTGATGTGCAAAAAATGCAAAGCGGCTCTTCAGAGTGTGTTGGCACCTGGTGGGGGTCCCTGGGCAGTAACTCGCTATTCAGGTACAAAAACTGAAGAGCTCTCAAGGGCACCCGGGACTGTTTGTGCTCAGTCACTGTGTTCTTCTGAAGCCTCTCAACGCACCGATCGTCCGGCCCATCCTCCTTTTGCATCCCCCCAGTCTCAGGCAGCGCGCCCTGGGCTTCAGCAAAGAGGGAACGCCAAGTCCAGCTGCCCTGCCCAGGGGTGGCAGGAGCTGTGCCGGGGTGGGGTGGGGGGGGCAGCACCTCGTGCCTGCGCTGTGCCGTCCTCATCCTGTGCTCAGAAGAGCTGCCTTGGGTCGGTCCCTTGGTTGCCCAGGTGGTCGCTTCTCTCACACGGCCAAACTCCGTTAGCGACGCGTGTGCGCACGTGCTGTTTGTGGACCCCCAGCTCCTCCGCTTGCCCCCCGGCTGTGTGGCTTCGGGGGGGGGGTGAGGGGCGCTGGCAGAGCGGCTGCAGCCACTGTCACTGGCTTCTTGGAACCCAGAGCTGACTCCTCTCTCCAGCAAACCGAAGGCTCTTGGCCTCAGGACCAGCTCCCACTTGTTAATACACGAACTTTGAGGGCGAGTCCCAGCAACGCTCCAGTATGGGGGGGTCTAGTTTCCGTTTGGGAAGTTCAGAGCCCCTTGCTGGTTTACTTGCAGGCAGCAAAGTGTATTGCAGCCCCACTTCTTCCTGCCCGCGCTTCTGCTCTGCCAGGTTTGGTGGCTCAGCTGCAGCTTCCCCGTGTTGCAGCATCACAGGGGGACCTTGGCCTCCTCCCTCATCACCCCGGCTCCAGGAGGAGACTGCGCGTGTGAAACACGGGCTGAGCCCCGCTGTTGCGTTTTCCTTAAGCCTAATTAACCGCCTTACTGCTCATCAGGCACGCGGGGGGTCGCGGTGCTGCCTTAGGGCCCCTGAACTCGATGCTGGGCCACAGTATTTCACCGCGAACGCGTCTGTTGGAACCAGCCGTGAACGCAAACGCAGCCCCACCCCCCGGCAGCTCACGGGTAGTTACAGGCACTGCCCTGCAGCTGCTGTTACCGTCTCCCTCAGCCCTGTGCTCCCCCCGCACGGGTAACGTTCCTGCCACGCCACCGGAGCCCTCCCCGGCAGCGCAGCCGTGCCGGCGTGCCCTGTGCTGCCGGAAAGGCAGGCGGGAGCCGGGAGCCGAACGCCGGCCCGCAGCCCCGCACGGGGACCCGCAGGGAGCTCTGCTGCGCGGGGGGTGGCAGCAGGGCCCCGTCCTGGTACAGGCAGGAGGGGCCACAGTGCCAGCCTGTACTGGTGCTGCCACAGCCACCAGCCAGAAGAGGAACAGCCGTGTATGGGGAGCTTAGTCCCCGCTTGAAATGGGGTGCTGTTTGCGTGCACGTTTCCTTAAATGTCGGAGTTTTGCTGCAAATAGCACTAACGTAACATGATTATAAACAAGTTTTAGGAGGAAACCCCCAAGATCATTGTATCTATTAAATGAAGAACCAGGAGAGAGGAAATGGAGAGGAAAATCAGATCACAAGGTGTATTTAAAACTACGGCAAAACCAACCTGGGCTAGTTAATGAACTACTAAGCCAGAATCTGAACAGATCAGTGTTTACAAAGTCTTTGCTTTACAGATACGCTGGCACTCAGTACCATTTACTACACTGGCTGGATGAAAGGTGGCCCTCTGTTGTACAGCAACTTAAATTACGTTAAATTACACCATCACCATTTCCCACTTTAGCTTTGAAATGCCTGTATTTGTGCAGCTTACACAAGACTTACTTCTGTGTGCAACATCCTACAAGAAAAACACCGCAAAGATGCCGAAGCACACACGTACACTGTGAGTTAGCGCAGCGTTTCCCCAAGGACAGCGGTTCAAAAGACTTAGCCAGGAAATCACCTCAGGGCATCTCAGTTGTTCACCAGTGCCCCAGTTTTCATTCTGCAAGTTGTACTTAGCGTCTGCAGCAGCTGGAGTCTATTCTTTCCATTTCTAAAGGTTACCAGTACAGCAATGTGCCCGACTCTGTGCGTCAGAGCTGTCATTTCAAGCCATCTGCAACATGCTGCTGCTGCTTATTTAAATGTTAACTTTTCCGCTCCCCAAAACATGCAAGAAATGAAAATCATGAAACAATTACGTAGAGCTTTGTAAAGACTTTTCTGCCCACCTCCTTCCACAAAGACACGCAAGAGCATCCGAGGAAAATTCTGTAGTGGGGAACAAAGTCAGTTGATTTCAGGTGCAGATCCTGCACTTGCAGTGCTTGTACACTCTTTAATTGCTTTAGCTACTTTATTTTTTTTTTTCCTTAGCGGTGCACTGGAAGCTTACGTTCAGTCAGTAAGAACAAGAGAAGGAAAGGAGTTTGCAACAGTCTATCCCATAATGGTTCAGCTGCTGCAGAAAGCAATGTCAACCCTTCAGTGAACATACCTGGACAACTCTCTCAAACAGGGAATGGACAGCACCACACTCACGGGTCTTTGGTACCACATAAATACTTCGGGTTCATGCAAGTTACTCCCAAATACGTAAGCTTTACAATTAATGTGTTTACTTACTTCACTGGCGAAACCTCCATCTTCTTGCTTTACGTTCGCATTGTAGGAACTTATTCATACACAAATAAGGAAATTGTATAATTTTTATGTGCTCTAAGTCTGTATCTAATAAAATCGAATCACTTCAGCATTCCTTTTGAATTTAGAAAGGTATAAAATTAGAACGTACTCAAATATTACAGTATAATTGCTGAATATCTCAAATAAGGAAGTAGCTCTTTTCCTATAGTTTTAAACAGTTGGATACATTTTAGGCTTTTTGAGAAGACTATTCTAGCATTTCAAAAGTACTGTCAGTTCCCATCTAAAAATCACTGATTTTAACACAAGGAAAAATATTTATAAGTAATGTAAATGATTCTCTATTGCGCTTCTGTTTGCTTTGGAATAACTTATATTGATTTCAGCTCTTCTTTTGTTTAAACTGTAATAAAGAACATCGACTATCCAATCCTATCAGCATTTGAAATTCTTCAGCAACTTCCTAACTGCAAAGCATCAATACATACCTCAAATGGGTTGACACGAAGACTTCCGTGCGGAATGTGCTCCTCTCTGCAGGGCTGGCCTAATGATTAGTCACCTTCATTTTACAAAATACACACCACCAAGTTTTAATGAATTTATTTGAAATGATATACAAGAATATAGTGTGCAAAAATCTTAGGGGCAACATCATATAGACATGTGTCATAAACTGAAATTTACAGTTGTGATTCTTAAAAAAAAAAAACAACAAAAAAACACACAGCTGTTTAGTACATGAAAAGCTATGATTGTAAAAGTTCACAGCAGAAGCAATTGTAATCCTAACGCAGCTGCTCTAATTTTTAGACAGTTGGAGGAAAAAAAAAAGTAAAGTGCAAGTGTTGCACGTATAGTTAAGTGCAAAGTTTGCCCCCACCATAAAGATGTCTTATGGCAAAATAAAATGTTGTAGAGTATGTGGCAAAGACAGAACACAGAATTAAAACTATGATGGTGACGATATCAACAGCACCATTTTTCTTGAGATAATGCTATTTATTCATTTCATCCTGTCCTGGGCCGTAACAGCTCTCACTAGCGCCAGCTGGTGCAACAAAACTATCTCCCTTGTGGATACAAATGTGATACGTGGCAACCCAAGCAGCAGCTCCCGTGCGACATCACACAACACTCTCCACTTACCGCGTGTTCTGGGCAACTTGCTGGCATCTGGGCAGGCTGGGAAGCTACAGGCTGGTAATACATTTTGCCATTTCAGAAAAACCCAGGCCCCAGAATCGTAATTAATAATACGGTTGTGCAATACATATTAATCAGCAATAAGAATCAATGTATATAAACAGCTGTTACATATTTTAAAATTCCCCTTTTTGTACATTTTCTTTAAAAATAAACATTTATACACATCTCCTTCGCCTCTTTCTAAAGTACTTTAGCACCACAGGATATCCATTTTCAAGCCTATATTACCTGATGCATATATGAAGTTTGGAAGAAAAATAAGGCAATTTGGTTTAAATTGTTGATAGTTTCAGCTTACTTAATGTTCTATTGTAAAAAGCAAATCTGCACTCGTATTAGATCATTTCCAACTTGATGGTGCCGGTATTTTATGGTCATATAAAGTCACAACAAATAGTTAAGACCTTGATCTTGCATCTTCTTGCCATCAAGCAACAGCCATTTTGTAAATACAGAGTTAACAGGAAAATTCTGGCTTAATGCTGTTGTGAGCCCTGAGAAAAAGAGAAGAGAAAACCAGGTTAGTGGTTACGAAGCAAAGGGGAGGCAGACCTTACCTTAACTGTAGCAAACGTTTGTTCTGAAAGCCACAAGTACTTGTGATCATTGATCAGTTAGAAGAGAAGAAAAGGCTGAACGATTATTTTATCCCCTGATCGACAGATCATCAAGGCTTCTTTGTCACAGCCGGGAGTCCACAGTTATTGCTTGGTAAGGTAACCAAGCTGCTAACAACATTCATAGTTCACCGACAGAAAACAAGGTGTTTCCTGCTGCAACGCTGCATTAACAAGTTCTACAGATACTGTTATCTTGGCTTGAAGACCCCAGGGACAAGGAAAATACTACTACAAGGCAGGGTAAGAAAGGCGTCCTTCTTCCTAAGGCCAGCCCACCACTGTTCTCCAGTTACACACCACGGCCCCAGTGAGTTCCCAGAAGCAGGTGCACGTGTGAAATGGCACTGATCTCCCCATCCAGTGCCCAAGACTGCAGTAGCGTAAAAGCAGAAGAAAAGAAATAAATAGTAGTATTTTAACTAAACCCACAAGGAAATCTAACAGAAGTTGTCACTGTTGATTAAAACAGAATACAGCGAACAGAAAACCAGCCTGTTCCTAGCAGCTAGGATTTGGTGAAACCTTCTGCAACAAGGGACTGAGAACTCGGCACCCAGTATGTACGGCAAAGCAGCAGCTTAACTGGTGGTGCATTTCTTACGCAGTCTTAAGGCAACACTTGCAAATGCTGTTTAGGAAGCAGCCTCACTGACACACGAGAAGTAAGGGGGTGATTTGAGGATGCAATCTTAAACCTGTGAAGTCCACACCATGCTTGATGCTCCCGTCCAGGCATAAAACGGCTGATGAAAGGACCCGGCATTCCGTGCACCTCAGTGGATCTTTCCTTCCACCCTGCTTTTCTAGCTGAACATGGAGGATGGCAGAATCTCCTTTTTTCCACGTTCTCTTTATATGATAAAATTAGCTTGAAAGCCCTTATCTTACCTAATATATCCCCCACCTTGCTGCAGACTCATTAAATTGATGGCCTTCTACAAAGTGGAAAACAATCTATCTCCCCACAGAGGACGCGTTATCTGTTCTATTTATTTTACAATTAAAATAGAGTAATAAATAAAAGGGGTTAATGGAAAAAATACAATCTGCTCCCTCAACAACTTTGTATATGCTGATACAACTTATGAGTAAACAAGACAGAAAACGGTAAAGAAAAAGGAAACTGAATCGGAACAGAGAAGGATTCTGTGGGAGTTTTAAGTTGTTTTGACAGACATGGACGGATGTAATTTAGGTACAACCTTATAAACTCAGTTACTTCATACAAAAGGTCACGTGCCCTCCCTCTGCATTTCGTAAGCGCACTCACTTGCAGTCCAACAGAAATCATGCAACTCTCAGGAAACAGGCAGCCAGACCCTCCCCTCCCCCGTCTCTGGCCAGCTGTCCAAAAGCAAGTTACACAACACAGGGGAGTAAAATGAAGGTTTGGGCTACCCAAGAAAGCAGACAGCAGACTTTATCCTGCACAAAAACCACTCTAGTACCACATGAACACATTTAACTGCATTAAAAAAAACAAAGACTGCTTCCCAAACATACAGAATTTGTTCGTTTTCGTTTCCAACAGTCAGGATTTAAACGTTTCTGTTCTTCTGCCAAGGCCTTGGCTTCTAGCGTGTACATCCGTCTTTCTTCATTTTTCATTTTCTTCCACCTGTCACCAAGTATCACACTTATGGCTCTGCAAGATAAATGTTTACAATACGGTCAGGACACCATGTTAAGAAATAAAGGAATATTCTTTTTTTATCTCAGCACTTTAAAGACAAAAGTTAAACGTGGAAATAATACACACAGAAGAAATCAACTGTATCTTTAAAGATTTTTTTAAAAAACAATCATGTTTCTGATTATCTTCTCAATCCTCCTTTTAACAGTTGAACAGCTGAGGCTTCTGTGTGAGCTGAGCACGGGTCAACGCACAGTCTAACATTTCAAAGGATGTACACAGCAACTAGCGTAAACCAGAAAAATAGGGATGTTAAAAAACCCTAAACCACCACCAAATGGTAACTCACATTTGCTTTGCTCTGCTTTCGTACTAGAAGACCGCATGACAGATTTGCTGAAAATATGTTCTCTAATAATTAGGGCAATGATCTGAATATGACCTCAGCCAAACAAGTATTTCATTAACTGCAGATCCCCATGTCTATTTAACATAGGCATGTAGCTTCTTCCACCTTCAATCCATACTGGGCGGAACATACTGGTAAGTTCCCACTCCTAAGCAGAAGGAATCAGTTGCTCTAACACACCTATCACGATTTCCAGAAGCTGAACGGATTGCTTTCCTACTGCTTATAAACTTGATGTCTTTTGGGCAATACTTCCCCGTATTATCATGCCATATTGCTTAACTACACTCCCAAATGTTGGATCAAGATTCCATTGAAGCTTTAACTCCACACTTCAGCTGAATGAAAATCTCTAAACAGCTCTTTTATATTGATAAAATTAGTAAATTAGTGAGTAGGCGTGCTTTGGCTTCAGATTACAGCGATGAAGTTCTATGACCAGCTTTAAGGAAAAGGTGTGTACAACTACATACTTTGCTTTATCGTATTAAAAAGTTCCTTGCTGGTGGCAAAGCCATTCAGACTTTCTAACACATCCAAGAAGAGCAAAGTGTCATCAGCCGTTTCCACGGCATTACACATACAGCAATTCGGAAGGCTTTTCTGCACCATACTAAGAAAATGGATTCTAATCCTGCAAGACCATGTTGTACTGGTCAGGCTCCCGCGAGGTGCAGAGCACTTGGAGAGCACAGCAAGAGCTCCGCTGGCGCTGCCGGTAAGCCTGTGCTGTCACATGCTCTGGTGACTCCTTTGAGCAAACTCCTCAAGTTGCAACCACATCCCATCAACATCAAATCTATTTGGACAGCCTGTCTGTTTGGCAATGGAATTTCTAGTCTTCTAGCCAAACTGTAAGCCACTATCTTTGGTCTGTCATCAGAAGGAAATACATTCCAGTTTAATGAGCTGGTTTTTTCACGTTTTGGCAGTATCCAGAGGCAAATCAACAGCACCAGAAACCTGGGTATGGTCACCAGTTTGTGCTGGGTCGCTCATACCCCCAGGAAAGAACACGGTGACCTAGAGAGAGCAGGCTTGCTGCTAAAGCCATTGCATTTCCACATAAAAATGCACTATAAAATCTTTGTATTTCACACTCAAAAAATTTGTATGTATTTTATACCTCCAGAGAAAAAACCTTATGAGGCACTGAGAGCGAGTAGAGATCTGTATGTTTCAAAAAGCTTGAAAAATCTAACACAAGAGACAAAAGCTCCATTTCTCCAAGGAAACAGTAGTATGAGCGAACCACTGAGACTGAAAAGATGTATACAGCAAAATTTCCTGAAGTAACAGGGACCTAATTCTCGTGACCATAAACAAGTACAAAAACCTGACCCTGCTGCATCACTGCCTCAGGCACCCGTCACCTCATCAGAACTTCGCAGTGCTCTGCACACTGCCTCTGTCATCTTAAAACGCTGGTAAGATACCCCACCGCATTTTATCAACCGACTACGTGCAGCATGCAATCCCTCACATGCAGTTAATTCAAAAGAAATTACTGAACAGAATTGAGATCATCTCTGGTTTACTCAGTAATTATGTTCAGCATGAACAAATGTTAATAGCTGAGTGATTTTCTTCATCCTTAGATTGTACACTACTCAAATTATTCAAGTATTTCTGAAGCATAACCAAGACCAACCATGGTTACAGTGGGAATATCTAGAAAAGAAACAAATGCTACCCTAACACCAGCTTCTTAAGTACGGTCCTACAGTCCACAGTATTTTTAAGTATCACGTGAATGCTGACTTGTGCTTTCAGTGATTACAGCTCACTGTCTTGCTGACGTGACTTGAACTACTTTGTCTCTAAACAGACCGCTTAACTCGGGACATCTCAAGTTCTGTCCTTTCTTAAATGCTTAAGAAAAAAACCCAAAACCCATAGCAAACATAAGAACTCCGCTGAACAGAAATGAGTACTACATATAAGCATCTCATTATATAAGCATACAATGAGATGATCTGCTCATTCATCTGAAAATGACACACACATTTAAGTAACAACAGTTGCCTTTGAATAGCTAAAATAATCAATGTCCCAGCAACGCTTAAGCAACTATAGCTGAATGCCTGTAAAATCAACCTACACTAACTCTTATGATCAGTCTTCTGTGCTGTACCCTGTGGGTGCCAAGAAACTGCATCCACGGGCACTGCCCTCCAAACGGCCCAGGGAGCAGGGCAGGCTGGAACCTGGAGCTTTGTCATCACTTCCCTCCGAGGTAAACCTGCCCACCGAAATATTCAACTTCTGTTCACATCCATCCAGCTGCAGCTCCAGTTCACTTCATCTGTTTGAAATCAGCATTTTAAATTAAATATACAACCATCGTAAACTTTCCTAGCCAACATTTCTGTCTGATGGTTGCAATGAATTTGAAGGCAGCGCATCTGCTTCACTGAAATTACTATAAACACTGCAGAACATCACTGCTAGGACACACAAGACTGGTTGGGATTTAAAGATGGCTTATTTGTGTGGTAGGATTTTATTCCTCAACACCAGTTACAGCTTCCTTACTAGAATATTAGGAAATAGCCAAAACCCTCTCAAAGCCTGTCACCTTCAGTTTTTATGAGATTTAGCACTCAAATTGTTATGTGACAACGCAATTTTTATAGTAACAATTTTCATAATGTTATAAACATAAAAAAAACTGATTGTAAGATCAGTGCATGTTCATGTGTTTTAGTTTATATTTACATTTGCACAATTAGCACAAAACATTTAATATTAAACTGATTAAATGTTTATTTTATAATTTATAATCATATTTTGATAATATAAATTATTATATAATATACACATACATATATTATTATAGGTGATATTTTTATATTATATGAATATATTATCTATAAGTATAAATAATAAATATATAGAATAGAAATAAAGATATAATAAATATATAATTGTTTAATACAATTTAGTATTAAAAAGAAAACATATCTAAAGGAGACCTTTATAAAAACATGATTAGACATGAATGTGCATCTAGATAGAAACAAAAGAAGAAACCAACAAAGAACCCTCCCCTCAAACACACGGTCATATGACTCTTCCTGCAAGTTTCAGCAGATTACTTAATGCCTTCAGGACAAGCAAAATTTGGCAATGTGCTGTTTGGACTAAGATCTTTCAGGTATCCCAACAATCAGTACTCCATTACTCAATATGATATACAGTCTGAGAATAAATGTTTTTTAAAAATTATTTTTTAAAATTAATTTTCCCGTTACAACACAAGAGAGCCTGGTACTTTTTTCCCCATGAACATTTCTCATCAGTGTAAACAATGATTGTTGTGTATTTGTGACTCTGCTGGTGCACATACATAGATATGTCAGTTGTTTTACCTGAATGCTTTCTCAGAAGGTTAAGTTTGCCAAAAATGGCTTGTGGCAGATTTACTGAGTACTGTAAATACTTAAAGGTGTGCCCACAGATTAAGCTTTGTTCAGCATCTTTCAAAACTTGTTCTTAAAACAATATACATTTTGTTTCAAATGCAAAATCTAGTCCACTTAAATGCAAAGGTGGGACACGGTTCTTCTGCTAGCTCCCCAGTAATACAAAACTACATTTTATACCATTACCTGTTGTCTTTCCCTGGATACATCTGAGTATATTCCACTCTGTATTTTTTGGCAAAAAGCATGAAGGCATTCATTGGTCTTTTGCACTTGTTTGGAGAAGTGGCACTCACAGTACTTGCAGTCCCTGAGCTGTGGCTTTTGCCAGCTTTGCTGTACAAAGAACTGGAGGAAAGATGTGATGACGCAGTAGGCGCACAGTTTTTACTACTGCATTCTGATCTCTCAGCATCTTGATTGTTTGACCCTCCACAAGACAGAGAAGCGCGACGCTGGCGAGCCATGCTGCTTAGCACATAAACTGCAGAGGAATCCATTGGTGTAAAATCATAACTACAAGAAAAAGACATATCATAAACCAATCAATTTTCATGTAAAATATCTAAATAGCTATTCGCTCTTCAACTCTGCTACATTTCTAGTATTCTAGTCTCTTTTGTGTGACATAATGATTTCTACCTGATGCACATATCAATGTGGGGAAAAAAAACCCAAACCAGAACTCTGACAAATGCATTAATAGTTTTTTTCAATGGAATGGTAACTGCAATTTTGCAAGATCTGCTGTGTACTATCAACTCCCCAGCTGTGTATCAATTCATTATACAGTGTCTTCAAATTTCGTCCTCTTTTGAAATAACCTTCTTTCTTTCTGCTTCTGTCCTTACCATAAATGAAATCTGGTCAGTGAATGACAGGTACTAAAAGGGACAACTGATGTGGGAAGAATAAGCATGAAGTTCACTTGCAAATATGTATTGATTATAAATATGAAACCACTGCATTAAAGTAAGTTATATACACTATTGTACAAATAACTTCTCTAGGCAGTTAAATACTATTTTACAGACAAACCTTCCACCCAAGTGACAAGTTTGAAAACCCATGACACTGCTTCCCTCTAGTGACAAAAATGTGAGGTGCCGCTACATTTCAAGGTATTTTTAACACTTCGGTGAGTTGCTTTCATACAACTTAAGACCTCCAAATACTATAAACTGTTGTGATTTTTTTGTTCACCAACAACTACAATTAACCTCTGACCATTACAGAAGAAGTTTATTTCCACAGACTATTTGTTATCCTCTCCAAGTGTGTGCAGATCAGTTTGGGAACCACAAGCTACACTGTCCTCGGCATGCTTTAAGGGGAAAATACACCTGTAAAGGTTCTACTCGATCATAAAGGTAAACCATTATGTTACCACCACAAAATAAACATAAAATGTATGTAACTCTAAGGCTCCACTCATCCACTGCTCGATGTGGCTACAGTTGCATAATTTATAGCAAAAATAAGGGCTTTGAAGGTTGTTTTTTTTTTCCAAACATGAAGTAGAACTACTAGAAAGGAAATGCTGCAAGTGATAGTCTAGCCCCCATCTGCAAAGTCCCCATCCTTCTGTGGGATGGAACCTAAATGCAAGGGTGGAACCTTAAGGACTGCCTCCAAAATGCCTTAGAAAAGTAAAAAGCAACAAAGAAGGGGTAACACTGACAACCTTGCAGGCAAGTTCACAGGATAGTGAGAAAAGACCTCTGATCTACGAACAGTCTGGCACCCTTCACATTTCTAACCTCCCTCCCATAACCCAGAAACAGGACTTCGATTTTTAATTCTTCTGTCCTGCTAATCACAGCTCCTGCTGCAAACTCCTTTTCAGTGACTTGCTTCCTTCTGCCCAGCAAAATAGACAGGAAATGTGAAGTGTCCGAGCAGTATTCAGCTGGGCTGCATGACTTGAATTCACAAGCCCGGTTTCTTCAGTGAGACGCAAATACAGTGATTCTAACAGCTCTCTACATATGCAGCTCAGAATACGAGTTAGTAAGAAAAAAAAACAGGCACAGATGAGTGAGGACATGCAATTTGGGACCTCACACTCCATGCCAGACTGAAATAATAAAAGAGCTCCTAGGGCCTGAACTGCAAACAGCATTTTAAATTCATTTTTTCTATTGTAAAACAACCCAAAAGGAACTGGACTAAAACACATGCTAAAAAAGAGCTAACACTGTAGGAGAATATGGATCCTACCAAACCTGGAAATCTCAAAATAGTACGGAAAAGTCTTTGTGAGTAATACTACTTCCTTAGAAACTTAGAATAATTTATGCTGGACAGGACCCCTGAAGGTTATCTGGTTGAACCTCTTGCTCAAAGCAATGCAAACCTCAAAGTTAATCAAACTATGAAGGTAAATTTGATATATTAGAAAAGAATCACAAAAAGCAGAATATACAAAAACATTAAGAATTTCGAAAGTACTCTATTCTAAAGCCACAGCACATGCATTTATTGCTAAGAAACTACTCAGGTAATTCAGAGAGACAGCTGCATGTGAAGCGCAAGTTAATAGCTGGCAGACATACTATTCTGGGAGAACTACTAGGTTTTTCAAACATAACCCACTTTACCTGAAGAATTTATAACAGATAATATATGTATTTTTACCACTTAATCTGGCCTAAACTATCATAAAAGGGAACTGAAAAGTTCTTTCATTCCAAACTCTTTGCAGTTTAGCAGAGCACATTATTACACAGATTTCATAGTATTCAGTCTACATTTCTCCCTCTTATTTATCTCGTATTACCAGAAGTATCCTCTCTGCTCTACAGAATGCTTCTAATTCTTGTAGACTTAAGGTGCCTTCTCATTAAATACAAGAGCCACTGAGGCCACTTTATCCAAAAATTACCTTTTAAATGTATCAAAAACACCTGAATCATCAAAGTTAATGGCATCAGGGTGTCCAGGAGGTAGACACAGATCTCCAAGATGCATTTCACAGCATGGAATGCCATGCTGTACCACAGTCAAGCTTGGATAAAAAGATGACCAACCTGAAGTGGTAAAGAGTTAAATTAGACAAATGGCCAGACAATCTCTCTAGTTCTTAACTGGAGCAATCCCATGCCTCTAAATGATACCGTTTTACAAAAATGTTCTGATGTAGTTCCTTTCACCCAAAATAAAAATCAGAAACATTTACTCAGGGAATACTTACTGCAAATAGTTTATTATCTCATTCTACCAAAAAAAAGTAATTGAAAACTGGGAACTTCTATCATCAGAAATTTCATGTTTAGCGAGTGAGAAAAGCCTCCCTTATTTGCAGCTTTCCTTTCTCCCCCCAAATTTTCTGCTTTCCTATGCTCCATTTATATATTTCATCAAACCTTTCCTTAAGAGATAATGCAGTATTTCTGTAGATTTATAGCTTTACAGTTTTGTTTGTTCAAATTCTGGATTTCTTTACAAAGAGAGTAAATTGATTCTACGACACCACTTTTACCAATTTCTTGAGCAACATGGGACACCAATAAAATCTGCAAACACTTTCTAAGAATATTTTAATATACAACCAAGTGTAGTTGTAGCATTTCATACCTTTATTTTTAACATAAAAAGGATGATCAAGTCTGCACTCTACTGTAAGCAAGCCATCTTCCACTGTGCCGGGATCAAAAGTCAGCTTCAGCACTGACTCACCAAAGGAAATGCTTTCTTCATGAGAAATCAACTTCAAACCATCTGAACCATAGCCCTGTAAACGTACATACAGTTCAAAATTTCTCCCCCCAAGAAGAGCATGTACCTGTGTATACCATAGGTGTACCATCACCTTACATTAAAAAACACCAACATCCTAAAAGCTCTTGCTAGAAATTAATAAAGATGATGTAACAGTCAAAATACACCTAAATGAATTCAGTCCAATCGCTTTAAAGCAAGATACTCAAATAGCACAGCCATCAGCTCTAGTAAAGTTTAGTATAAACCTGTCTTCCTGAGACAGAAATTAAAGGCACAGGGATAACAAAACACTAAGTATTTGCTACAGGTATCAAAATAAATTTATTAAAACTAACAGCTACCTTGTAAGGACTCACTGGGAGATTTTCCTCTTTTCCACAACTTTCAGATCTTGCGAAATCTTCAACATCCTGCCACTCTTTATTGCGTCCTTTATGAAAGCATAAACGAGAGCCTAATAGATTTTTTCAAGGAAAAAAAAAAAATTACTGTTATGTAAAAAAGTCTGTGTTGCCCCCCCCAAAAAAAAGAACAAGACAATACAACTACTTATTTAATAATAATGTGTTGTTCTACCTTTTAGAAAACAATGCCAAACAGTTGAAGGCCAAGAATGGCACCATCCTAAATCATCATCATCTGAAAGTGATGACATGCAGAAGATGCCAGATTCTGATTCACTATTTGCCTGTTAAAAAAAAGCAAAACAATGTTAATATTTTACTGAAGATGATGGGCTGGTCTTACATGTCTTCAGATACATTCACTGATTTGCATGTGTCATCGTTTTGCCTTCAATACTAACAGAAATGTAACATGAAGACAAAGATTCAAAGAATGCAGTAAATGTGAATGGAGTGTTTTCATCTCCTACCTTGAAATGTGCCATCCTGAAATTTTCAAGTTTCATTCTCTGAGATTCATTTCACACCTATGGACTATCTCATGCTTAGGTACAAACATTTTACAAGCTACCATTCCTTGGTCATCCACAAACCACCCAGAGTGCACGTTACTGTATGGTCAAATTACTGAAAAGCTGTAGGGCCAAGGTGGTTCTACATAAATCATGGGGAAAAGCCCCATGTCTTTAACAGACAAGTTTCAGACACAAATTAATAGACAGGAAAGGAAGAAGCAGGACTGACAAGTTTTGTGCATCTAAAAGGAGATGGGTTTGTATTTCCTTTCAAGACAGCAAACAAGTTACTACAATTTTTTAAAGCTTGCTATAGAAGGAACTACAAGAGAAGCAGAGCTTTCTTAGAATGTGTTTTCTTCATAAAAATGTGTGTGATGTAGCACTGCAAGTTTATTGTGTTGGGCAGAAAGTAACAGAGTATCTAGCTTAAACAGAAATGGTATTAGAACTAAACAGGTGATTTTTTTAAAAAAAATGTTTCTCTTTTCAAAA
Organism: Falco punctatus; assembly: GCF_963210335.1. Lineage (NCBI taxonomy): Eukaryota > Metazoa > Chordata > Aves > Falconiformes > Falconidae > Falco > Falco punctatus. The sequence continues at coordinate 91,890,292 of NC_137585.1, forward strand.
AGCTTAATCCATTACTCATGCATCTGTATTTATTTTAGAGATGTTTCAGAACAACTCACCCTTTCATGTCTGACTGGTGTTTCATCCAAATCATTCTTGAAGTTGGGATCATTCTTTGAGGATCCTGGTGGAGGACGTGCATAGGAATGTAAACTTTTGCTTGTAGCTATTATGTGAACAGGAGATGATCTACAACAGAAAAATGTATTTTACAGTATCTCAGATTAAGACAACAGAAGACTTAGCTACCTTTACTCTAAAATGCTTTTATTTAACAAATATTTCTGTAGGCATGAGCCAAATGCCAAATAAACTTCATATGCACCAACAGTCAAATGGCATCATTAAAGGATGCAAGCTCAGGCAAAGGGAGTACTTAGCATAACTCCTGCATAGCTTCTATGTATCACCCAAATGACTACCTTCACATCAGCATCTCCTTGTTACAATGCTGAAGTTTTTACAAATACCTTGAGGTACACAGACATCTGCTCTGTCCTAACAATTAAATCCCCTGTGCATGAGTGTGAACGGTACTGCATTTAATTTTCTTACTATAAACCTGTAAGACCAAAGCCATGCAATAAAAGGTAAAGCCCAGAAATTTCTAAGATCCCACACTGCTTCTCACAGCCTTATGGAATTTACAGATCGCAAATCTGAAACAGTATCAATAAAAAATACATTGCATTATGCACTAGCAAGTATTAAGAATTTAACATAATAAATTCATCTTGATTTTTCATCTGCTGCTTCACATGAAGTAAATGGCTGTCATTTCTGAGCCTTCTGTGCAATGTCCTTATACCAGCCTACCTCATTCACCGCTAGCAATTAGCCATTTTTGCAACAGGCTCTGAAATGAGTCCTGTGCAATCTTCCACAGAAGAATAGTTACTATACAGAAAGATCAAAAATAGGGCTCCAGTTCAAAGGCAGGAGGTGTAAAAAGTGAAGAAAATGTTTCTGGAGACATAGTATTACAAATCTTAAGAGTTCAAAACTGAAATGAACGTCAGTACCTGTTATAAAAAGAGCACTGCATCAAAGGACTTTGAGGACTTGTGGCTATATTTGCTAATTCTGTCAACCAGTTCACCCCGTTCTCACAATAACCACTTTCTGAATTGCTGTTTGAGGTATGTTGGTTCCAGGAAGACCTTGAACATTCCTGATGTGAAACATCAGCTCCAACCTGAAAAAGTGCAGGTGGGGCAGAATCCGTCTGCACAGCCTGTAGTTCAGGAAGATCATCTACAAACAAACGCACCAATTACCATAATTGTACCCATCAACAAATTCTAGTTGACACCAGATCTTGCAAATGAAAATAAAAAAGGAATTACAATGAAGTAACTGATTTTATTTTCTCATATCACAATGACCAACATTTCACAAATCCTATTCATAATTTTGACAAAATAGCCACAGAAATAATCACATTTCTGGTCTATTATACACTCATACAAGCAATTTAGCAATTAAGAAAAACATTAAGTAACTAGATAAAAATGCAGTTCTGGTTTTAAAGTTTTTAACTAGACTAACTAGTTTACACAGAATTGTACTGAAGAATTACGCAAAAGTAGCAACATGCTTCACTGAAATACTAAATCAACAATTAATCTGTCCTAGCAGGTGCAACACTAAAAAATATGAACATCAGGGGCTGTACAAGGTAAAAGTTTTCCATGTTTCCACCAAGGAACTAGAATTATGTAAGTCAAAAGTCATGACAGCTGAGCATACGGTCTTGCAGAAGTGAATTCCTATCAACAATCTACATGTTACACAAGTTAAATAGAATAGCAAAGCCATATTTAACTGAAGTCTGTGTTACATTCTCTCATGTAACCAAGTATTGTTCTTAATCACGCCAGGATTTCAATTAAATGTGTAAATATTTCACTGATGCTATCAATACTTTCTAACATACATGTTATTTTTATCCAATACAGAAGAATGGAAGTTAAATCTTCCTCTAGCTCAGAATCTCTATTTGCAGGGGATCTAAAGCAGCATCATTTCCCTCTTTAGGAGGAGCTCTTGAGCTTTCTATTTCTCTCGTGCCAAAAAAAAAAAAAAAAAAGCTTCTCTGGAGATTAGGAGCAGAAATTTGTAAACAGAAATTTGTAGCTCTCAGTTCAAGAACACATTTAAGTCAACAGGCTAGTGTGTCAGAACTGGAAACGCGTTAAAGGGAGAAGTGACTTCAAAATAAGACCTTCAGATACCACAATTCACTGTCATATGCCCTGCCCTACTTAAGTCAAAAACCAGTAAACTTCATTCAGCTGCTTCCAGTAATTTCACTATAGGAAAACAACAACAAACTTCAGAATTTGGCTTCCTCTGAAAAAGTCATGTTATTTACCAAGTTCCATGTGTTCATCACAGGATGCATATCCAGGAGAAGAGGGCAGGTTTTCATTACACTTCAGCAACTCCAGTGACTCATTCATCCCTGAAGCTCTCTTGTCCACTACCAGAAGGAGTTTCTGAACTGCATTAGGCATTTGATTTGTCTTCACTTCCCACACCATGTTAGGATGCTCCAAAGTGTCTGACTTTAAAGAGACAGAGGTTAAAAATTCATACACACGTGAACTTTTTTAAATTGCACCTGACAAGTTACTTCATTACCAGAACCCTAGCTCCTCCATCATCTGTTGAGAATCACAGACAGCATAGTTTAGCTTGAAAGGGACCTCTAAGTACAACCCCTGCAGAAAGCAGAGTCAACTCTGAAGTCAGATGAGGCTGCCTGGGGCCCTCACCACTTGAGTTTCTAGTACCTCCAAGGATGGAGATTCCCTGACATTTCTCAGGAACCTGCTCCAGTGACCACTGTTGCTGTCAAGACTTTGTTCCTTACCCACATTTGACCTTCCCTTGCCGCAGCCTGTGTCTGCTGCCTCCACGAGTCTGGGGTGACCTCCTCAACCACCACTCAAGCCAAGGTAAAGAACATTCACTTGGTACGCCGAACCACCTCCCGTCACTGAAGGCAATCTGACAGGTCAGACAAGATTTGCCTTTGCTTAATCCATCCTGGCTATTCCCAGTCACCTCCTTGCCTTGTAACAGCTAGGACATGGCTGTCAGGAGGATCTGCCGCATAATCTTCTTGAAGGCTAAGGTTAGGCTGACCAGCCTGGCATTTCCCCAAATCCTCCTCCTTCAAGCCAGACATTTGCTTTTCTGCAGTTACTGGAGGCCCTCCTGCCACCAAATGCACTGCCTTTTGGAGAGCATCCTCACAGCGACACTGGCCAGCTCCCCCGACACATCCTTCTGGCCTCGCCGACCTGGGCTGCCCCTAACCTGCCTCTCTGCTGCTCCTCGCTCGGCCAGGCATGCTGCTACGCCCAGGAGCTCAAGGAACCTGGAAACAGGCCTTGCAAGTAAAGGACAAAGCAAAGATGCCGTCCCCAACTCCTTGCCATTAGGTCTCCTACGCCATTTAGCACCGGGCCCACATCTTTCCTAGTTGTCCTTTCCCACTGCCCTTCACAGCCCTTGCTATCTCAGCTCTAGGTACAGTCTCAAACACACCTGACTGCTAACATCCTTAACTGCGTTGTAAATGGAAAGAAAAAGAAGCCTCTACTAGTTTTCACTGCAATTTCATTTCCCTCAATCCCAGTACTGCAACATTCATACCAAAAGAAATATTTTAAATCATCTTTAGCAGTCAAGGAACTGCGTGATTATTCTCCACAACCACTGCCTCTAAAAGCTGGAAAACAAAGTTACGCAGTCTTTAGTAATGTGGTTATCTACTGTTTTTCTCAGATCACGACAAATTAAAGCTACTATAACATGAGTACCTTGTATTTAATGAATTATCCTTGAAAAAGTAAACAAGAGTGCACCACAAACGCACAGAAAACAAAGCTTATTAAGAAAGCAAATCTGAAAAATCTCCCACATGCATGTCCACTAAGTAAGCTATCATGCACCGCACTAGAGAAAGACAGCTAAAACCCGTCAGACCTTTTCATATGGAAAAGTAAGCCTATCATCCTAAGAGCTCCCTTAGTGCCATGCATAAAAAAACATCTGATAACAATTACAACAAAACAACAGCTTTATTTTAATAAACAGTTAAAAGGTGCTTTATGTATACAGCCAACATTTTTAATTCCATGTTCCCACTTATTCCATAAATTTGTTTCATTTATTTTACAGCTTGTCCTGTATATAACATAGTTCAGATGTAACCCTTTCAATTACATACTGGCCCTACCAGAAAGGCCTAACCTGAGCAGTGAATTTTTTTTACTGGAAAATTTCTAACCTTCTCCCTTCATAATCTTTCAAATACATGCAAAGCTTACATTAACTTTCATTCCAAACATAAAATGTTTGATCCTACTCAAATGGCACTACTGCAAAAGCCACAACAGTGTAATTCTGATTTTAAGGAGAGAGATGGTAAGAGAAATGAGAACATACAAAATAAACTATCAATGGCATGTGTATTTCACCCCTAAGAAGCATCATTAATGCAAATCATTCCTGTATCACCCATGAGGGACAGCAAAATTACGGAACACCACAAGGGCAGAAAGTTCAGTCATTTCTGAACAGAAAACCAGACCTCAGTAGTACAGGTCAGGACCCTGATATTATCTCCATGTAATCAACTCTAAAAAGCCACTCCTTGTTTTTCTGACTTGTCTAAGTCCTTCCATTCACGCCTTCTGCCTTGTTTTTCCTTCTGTTTTTTCTTCCTTCCTTTTCCGTTTTCCTGCCAAAATTAACTTATTTTGGGACTGCTACCTTCTCCTTCCTTGCTGCCAAGATTTGGAAGTACCTGTTCTGGTTACCCCAACACAATGCAAGTCTGAGATAAAGTACAGATACAACACACTAGTCTGACAAGAAAGTTGTTTGAGAAATAAATTATTCTTCCAAGTCACAAGAATTTCTCTAAACCAAAGCTACCCATGTACAAAAGCCAAAATATCCTCTAACAACTGAATTAAAATAAAAAACAAAGTAAGTGCCCAACTTGAATTATCAAATTGTTTTTATTCTGCTTGATTAAAGCCTCCTTTGGACATCACGTGCTTCTCTCAGCCTTTCAGTGTTTTGGAACATTAAGGGGAACGGTCACTAATTAGCTTGTAAAGATTTATATTCTTTTAGTTTAACTTCATGTTCAAAACTTGTTGCAACAGATGCCTTCTAGAAGTATGCTTCCCAGAACTATAATTACTGCCATTTTCCTCAGAAGCTACATGAATTTATTTAAGAATCTGTGCTTTAAAATATGTCAGTATTAACAAAGAGCTTATTAACTAAACCACGTCTACTTTTGAAGGACAAAAATAAATTCAGAACAGAAGTAAACAAAGACTGTGGCCGAGAAGGGGTTCAGCAGGAACCGAGCAGTATCCACCCAAACCGCACCGTGCAGGAACGCCTGGGTGGAAGTGGTTTTCCTTCTGCTATTTGCCTTCCTTCCCCCAACCTACCGCTGCCGTCTCAGGCATGGTCTATGCCTGTAGCGATTTACTGGATGGTGTTTAATACGGAGAACAGCTTCTCCAAGCAAAACACAACATACTGGCAAGACTGGATCTACACCAGGGACTTTTACTGGCACAGCTGCTTTGATCAGGGATCCTCGCTCCGCATCCCGGCCTCGCACAGCTGTGCCAAAACGCTGCAGAGGCACAGCCGCAGAGCAGCAGCACAGGAACATGATTCACGATGTTTTGGCAAAGGCGGCCTTCCAGCACGGCACAGGCCGAACCCTACCCTACCTTCCACCCAGCTCCTTCGGATTGTCGCCCCGCCCCGCGAGGGCCGCGGAGGGAGCGCTCCACCCCCACCCCCCCCATTCAAACGCCCATCGCAGAACAAACATGACTTTGATTACGTAACAGTTACAGCAGAACCAAAGGCGTGTGAGCACGGAGCAGTACGTGCCCCCCGCCGGAGGGCAGCCTCCCACCCCCCCCAGCCCCCTCCACTACCCGCCCACCCCACCCCCCGCTCCGGGACGGACCCGGCCCGCGGCCGCGCCCGGGCCCCCGCCTCCCCCCGCCCGCACCCGGGCCCGTCACGTGACCCCGCCTGGACGCTGCCCTTGTTTATACACTGCTGCCGGCATGGCGCATGCGCGTAAGGCCCCATTCATTCACAACTGCGTAACAGCTCGGCCTGGCCGGGGGGGAGGCGGCGGGGGCGCCCCCCCTTCGCCCCAGACCCTGCCGCTAACCCCCGGCCGGGACGCCGCTGGCACTAAGTCGTCCCCCCCCGCTCCTCCTCCCTTCACGAGCCGCTGCTCTCCGTGACGGCGCAGAGCGCCCTCGCTCTGACAGACCGAGGCAGGCGGGCGCTCCCCGGGGAAAAAAAAAAAAAAAAAAAAAAGAAAAAGAAAAAAATAAGGGGGGACGCTCGCTCTACTTCGCTTGGTTCCGCGGCCTGGTGCCGCAGCTGAAGGACCGCTGGGGCGGCCGGCGCCCCCGTGGCCCTTCAGCCCAACAGCGCGGGAGCCTGGCGGCCCCGCAGGGCCGGTGAGGAAAGGCGCCCAGTAAACAATGTCCGGGCTCCTGCCACAAGCCAGGAGCCAACGGCCTTCTCGGCTCGGCCCGCGCCTGCCTCCGCTCCCCTCCGACCCGGCGGACCCCGCCCATGCCCCGCCGGGGCCTCGCAGCCCCCCAGAAGCGGCAGCTCCAAACTTTGTAGTACTTACCAAACCCGTCGCCATTACCAAATTCCCCTCAGCTTCCCCCCCCCGCCACCTTCCCACAGCGAAGCCCCTCCCAATTCTGGCGGTGCTCGCTCGCCGAGTAGCCGAAACAACGTTGCGCAGGCCCCAGCCGCTCCCTATTGGCTGCTTGGCCCGTCTATCAGAACTCCGCGGAGGGCGGACATGTTTTGAATCTCCCGAGCAGCTGATTGCACCGCGCATCACATCAATCACCCCCAGACAGCGCTCCGATTGGCCAAGGCCCCCGCTGGCACGCGGAGGGGCGTTCTGGGAGCCGTAGTCTCCGCCGCCGCCACCGCGGGCTGACTCGGGCGCGATAAGACGACAGCCCCCAGGCTGCCCCGCGCGGCGCTCGGCCGATAGTAAACAAGAGTCACAGGGACACGTGTACCGCGGCCGCGGCCTGCAGCTCTCCGCCGGGCTCTGCGCAAGGCAGCCAGGGGCAGCGGGGCCGGGCAGGGCCCCCCGCCCCGCAGCAACCCTAGGCGCGGAGAGGCGCTGCGGCGGCAGAGCGCCCCCCGGCGGCGGCAGGTCCCCGCAGGCTCCCGCAGCGCGCCGGGCGGGGCGCGGGCCCCGAGATGGCGGCGGCCCGGAACCGGCGAGCGGGGCCGCGGGCTGGCGCCTCTGCCTGTAGCGAACCCGGGGGGGGGGGGGGGCGGTGCCTGCCGTGATTTCCCACCGTTAGTCAGCGCTCCGAAAGGCTGTTACGAAACGGGCCCGCTCGCACCTCGCCAAATAAAGGCTGCGGCCTGCGGAGGGCGGGGGAAGTCGCTAAAGGTCAGGCGGTGAGTCAGCAGCCGCGCTCCCGCCGCTCCGGGCCATTAAAAAGACGCTGGTTGCAGCTTAGGGCTGAAATAAAAAGGGGCGGGGGAAATTTTTTTAGATCCATGCAGGTTTATCAGTCCGTTAGCGTCTCCCAGGCATGCCCGTACATTTACAGCCAAAAGCACCGCCTGGTTCAGTTCCACGTTAGTCCTGTTTTATTGACCGAGGAAGGAGGCTGCAGGTAGCACCAGGTGTGCTCACACGGTAACTCCGGGAGGCTGCAGAGGCAGGGACTCCTGATGCCAAATCCTCCTCGTCAAACACATTATTACGCGTGATCTGATACAAAGAAAAAACATGCACAATTCGGAAATAACCAATAGGATTTTAGAAACTGATAAAAGAGTTTCCAAGATTTTGCAACTGTTGGGATTTTTCCAAGAAAAGCATTTCTTCCTTACCCTATTTTCAACATCATCCCAATCACGTGAACGTGTCCTAAATCCTGTATCAGAGCTGTTGTTGTAATTTGGTATCTACAACAGCTCCGATTGTGGGGCACACTATCATAGTTGTGCGAGAACATAAACAAATAAACAAGTTACCTATTACAACTTAAATAGAAATGGGTCTATATTTAGCGTTCTCAGCAACCTTTGTGTCCCATGAAATATACGCTGTTAGTGGCCACTAGAGGGAATGTTTGTTTTATTGTTTCCACCGGTCTATAAGGCTATTGCAGTTGAAAAGGGAAAATATCAAATCACACACCCAGAAACTGTACTTAGCATCGAAACAGCATTGGCACATCAGTTTAAGATTTACCTTTCCAAGGAGTAATAGCTTGCCTGTTAGTAAAGTCATCACCATTCTGTAAGCACTGTTCAACGAGTGTGTCTCAAAAAAGCATGTTTGTTTTTTGAGCATGTTTCAAAACCATGCAATATTTCTGCAGTGTGAACTGGAAATTATTACTTTTCATAAGTATATGTGCAAGTTTAGCTTAAAAAAAAAAAGAGTAGAAAAAGAAACAATGCCATGGAATTTAACTAAAAATCTTCTATGCTTAATCACATAACAAACCAATCCTTTACAGATCATTTTCCCAGATCAAAAACATAAGAGTTATTTGAGCAAATGCCTCCAGGAAAAAGCTGAAAATTAATGTTGAGATTCAGCCATTAAGTGACTAGAAAGCTTATTATAGTATCAGCTGTCTAACTCCACAACCCACAAGCTTAGATTTTTCCTATATTTAGAACTCAGGCTTTTCCTAAACAACTGATACATCTTTGTACAAGAAAGCTTTCATAGCATGCTCTCTCTAAAATACATTTTCTAATGAAGTGAAAACTGGTAAGCCAGGAATCATCTTTTTTTACACCACTCCACAATAAAATTAACTTTAAAGCTGTGTTCCTTCCTGCCCTTCACCTCTCTCTCTTGATCTCCTCCCTTACACACCTAAACACCCCTTAGGCTCTTTGGAGAGAGACCCAAGCTTCTTGAGTTTTCAGTAAATCTTACTGCAGACACTGCACTTCCAGATCAAGGCTTGGCAGAAGACCTGTGCATGCAGATGTCTTTATTCTGCAAATAGGCCACTCTGCTTGTGGTACAGCCACTTGCAAGGTAAAACTCACAGTTTTCTGAAAGCTCCATCTGCTGCAGTGTGGAAGGCGGAGAGCACAGAGGCCAGATCAAGCAGCTGCAGAAGACAAAATCCTGTCTCAAGACCCATTAGATTTTTCAGAAAACCACCATTAGCCTGAAGGTTCATACCTTGTTATGGAGCACATTTCCACCCACTATGTAATTTTTTACCCAAAACAAAAAGCATTCTTCCCCAACTAAATGTTAAATCTATTTGCCATGAAGGTCCCCAATTCTCTAGAAAACCTTACACGAGTGTTAGGTGTGAAACCCAGTCCTCTGAGATCCAGCGGTCCAGATTCCAGGTACAGGTCCAGACAAGTAAATACCACTGCTGAATTAGAGCCTTGATATCACAGTTACCATCTATGACATACCCAGAAAGCACAAAAATATGAATCCTACAGAGGACTGAGATTAAAAGCTTGAAAGGATGAGTGTCTGAATTGTTTTGAGATTCTAAAAAAACAGACATGTAACAGCTTTCTTATTTTCAAATCTACATTTTCTCCTTTGCATTTGGTAAATTAACATTTACTCAGTAAGGATGAAAAAGAAAATTAATAAAAGGCCAGGTACATGCAGTGCGTGGCAGCAGGACACATAAAACTGTATCAAAGCTTACTTACTAAACCTCTTGTTTGAAGTCAAATATGTAGCTTTAAAATTTCAGAATAAAGATTATGCCAATGTCATACACCTTGCTCTGTATGCCTACTCTCTAATTAAATCATTACCCACCTCCACCCCCACACACCCTGCCTCACCTTACTCCATGCCCAAAATGAATGGGTGCTCAGAGAATGAATCAATACTGTGTAACACGGACGTTGTTGGTAGCTTTGCTGATTCAGTTGCTTCTGCTGTTATAAGAGAGGTAGAAAATAAGGTGGGGGACTGGGAAGCGTTAGTTGTGCATTCTTGTCACATTACAGATGGCTACCAAGAAGCACAAAATAAGCAGGAAAGACTACGCAAATAGAAATTACAGATACAGATATATCTGCATCCTATTTACCTCTTAAAATTGGCAGCCACAAAGTTAAGAAACCTCAAAGTAGATTTTAAAAATGCACATTACAGTCAAAGTCATATTAGTAAAATATATATCTATTGGGTTTGTGCCCATCTCTACTTTTAATCTCTTCTGTTCAAAGCCAATGTCCTGTCTTGCCCTTATGACACAGCTGCTACTGCTCACGTCATTATTTTAATTCTGCTACAGAAGCTTTCACATCCACCCTCAGCAATTAACTAAATGCTCCCCAGACATCAGAGCAACCCACTCATCAGAGCTTCCACTTCTACACAATGCAGCAGCCTCTGTTCTGCAGCCACTCTGCCAGACCCTCTCACATCAGTTTTCTCCTTTCACAATGACTTCAGTATCTCCTAAGGCTATTTTTACTCATTCCATCCTCTCACAGCCTTCTGTGGCTAGCTGCAATGGTAGCTGGCTCTTCCCCCACTTCCTAATGACAACTCTAAGCATGCCCACCCCTACATTTCACCTCTTTAATCTCCTCACAGAGAATGCTGTTGGGAATGCAGAGCCAAGGAACAGAAGACTCGTTACTCCCAGGAAAGATTTTTTTTTCTTGAGTACTAGAAGGGAAACTTCACTTGACTCCTGCAGTGGGGAGAAGTTGGGAAGAAACAACAAATAACAGGCCAGAGATATATTTATTTTTTTTGTCTTCCAATACAGGACAGGAATTACTGAGAAATTTATTTCATATCATTATGGCAGATTCCAGCTTTAGCTAAACTTACCACCTACAAAGACAGAGCAAGACAAAAAATGACTATAGTATCAGGAAAAAAGACAGACCTGACGTATCAAGAATCAATCCAGAATAATGAATACATACAAACCACTCTATCCCAGCTCAAAGCTTGCAAAAAAACAAGTCAAGAAGAGACTACAGATAATCTGTAGGTTCCCACTATGCTGCTGGTAAATTAAAATGCCAGGGGAATGCTCCTGGGCACTGGAATACAACCATCTGTATTGCTTTTTGGTGGTCTTTTTCCCCCCCACCCCCCCCCAATAGCCCTGGCATAGCTTTTGCATGGGCCAATAGCAAATAGTTTTTGAATACAGTTTGGGAGCTACCATAGGCCAAGGACTGTTCTCAGCTGGCCATCTGCGTATGGCCACCCCATGCGGAAAGCTGGAAAAAAACCCTTCTAAGACAGCTTATAAATGAGCCCACACAAATACTGGAAAACAGCATGAATGCTGGTCATTCAGTGCCTCAGTGCTAACAAACGGTCTCAGGCACATAAAATTTCCTATGATGGACGCAACCATACAGATGCAGCCAAAAACTAAAGGTACAGTGAAGCTAAGGTCGCTTAAGATAGTCACACCACCTGACTGCACAAAGACAGAGCAACAAAGAGGAAAAGAAGATAGAGCTTGGTGATAAGTTGCATGGCTTTTTCCAAATAAGACATATATCAGAACTGCGTTTCCAGCATCTTCAGTGATGTGGGGGAGCAGGTCCCAGAGGCTTGCTCAGGTGCCAGGGAGTTAGTCCTCCTCAGAGAGACCTGCACAGACCGCTATCCTTTCCCAAAACTCCATAGCTGCTCAGCTGAAATAATTCAATACCTTCAAAGAAGAAAGGAGAAAGTATTCATACCATGCCATGGTGCAATTTTTAGGTGGTCCTAATATAAATTACCTCAATAAGAAAAGGCTGAGTCAGCAGATACTGTCATAATGGCCCAGTATAACCTAGTGTGAGGGTTCTTCCACACAGTTCTGACTGGGCGCAGTTTCTTTTGTGTAGCAGTTTGGCCTTTGCCTCTTCCCTGTTCCCCACACATACATGTATCTCTGCTAGCTCTAAGAAACAAGCACAACCCTACCCACAGTATTCACACAGCCATGGCAATGCCATTACTGCTCTCCAGCTCAGCTTGATTTGCCACAGAAGGGACAGGGGTGGGACAAAGGGGATGACGAAGAGAGTGTCACTGCCCAGTCAACCAAATCACTGCGTCCCAGCACGGACCCAGCCAGTCATTCCACTTGCCTTACATCCCCCTACTGCCACTGGCTCTTCACCCGCCTATCAGAACAAAGATAATTTAGAGGGAAAGAAATGGGAAGAAGGAAGAGACAACATTAAAATGTAATTTTGTTTGGGATTTTCATATCCTACCAAGATTATTCAGCTTCCCTTCGGTCCAACAAATGAGAGTGTCTAGCCTGTTAAGCGTCCTTCTGAGCCAACAAGTAGATTAAGAAATTGGAAACAGCCTTGGTATATATCTGAAGGAAATACAACTCGCAGAGTGATTTGAGAATGATGCTAAATTTTGTAAGACAGTCAACAGCACAGATCTGTACACACTCAGCATACAAGGCAATTCCTCCCAGAGATAAATGCAGTAATCCTTGTTTGAGAACTATACACAGGAAAGTGTCTTAGAAATGCCAAAAGAATACAAATCTATAACCGTCACATGTATGAATGGATAAAAAGAGCTTTGAATTAACATAAAAAGTTTAGCAAGAGCATGGTAAGAATGTCCATGCTGTGGCAAACTGATTTTCAGCAAATCACTTTGTTCAGCAAAAGGTGTCAGATGTAGTAAGCGTCTGAAAAAAGAAGCCTAGGAAACTGATGTTCCAGGTCTATGAAGGATGACCAGCAGATACTGATTTTACACATCTGGGAACTCTTGATATTGAAAAACAATACTGTTTCCCATGGAAATTGCAAAGTTACAAAAAACCACAAATTTATAAAAATCATGATGTAACTATCCCAGAGTCACCTTACAGAAAACTTACAGCAGCAAACATTTCAAACAAATAAAATCAAACCAAAACCAAACCCACCATTCCAGCAAGAACCAAAATCGTCTTTGCTGACTACAAAAGACAACACGAGGAAAGAAGATGGAGTGACAGTGGTTTAGGTTGTAGATGGTTTCACAATGCTCTTTCACAGCTATGCCCCAAGACTTCCACAGCTGGTCACTTCTGGACCTCAAACAGGAGATCCAGAAGGGAATGATTTCAGAAATGTTTATTCCATGTGAACTTGAATCAAATTTCATGAAGACAAACAAATGACATTTCAAAAGTGACCGCATCAGCACTAGAACCAAGGAAGCTTGCTTTCCTCCGGGGTTTGCATCTTGTGATCAACTGAGGGCTGTGGTTGGATTTTTTTCCCATGTTTAAGGCATTTGTAAACATTTTCTGTCATGTGGATTCTCTTTCGCTTAGTAACATGTGAACCCATGAATGCCTTTCCAGCACAGGATTTCTCTCAGGCTTTTTTCTCACCCAGTGGGGCATATTTTCAAAAACTCACTGGAGCATTTTTATTTATTTTTTCCTGTTTAGAACTTAGCCATCCATCAAATTCATTTAAATCATCTGCAGAATTATAAATTGCTGGCGAGGTTGAGGAGAGAGGAGAGAAACAAACTAACATGTATGTGCCAAGTAACTGCTAAAGTCCTGATTCTTTAGTGACCTGTCTACAAACAAGGACAATAAAAATCTTTAATAACAGAAGCATCAGGTAATATAAGTATGGACGCAGATAGTCTCGTAAGATAAACACAACATAGTATGGTTTAAAATTATTAGAACTATCTACCTTTTGGCAAGGTGGTTAAAAATCAGTGACTTAGTATGATTTCCTTCTTAGGATGAGCACTTGCCACATTTATGACACTGAGAGTAGCACATTTGAAGTGCACATATGAACAGATCCAGGAGAAATCCCAAGTGTGACTGACGAAGGATATAATGATTTGGACAAAACTTACAAACTGATAATTTATTACTGTTGCTTAACTCCCTGCCTGCCCCCACCCCCCAATTCACCAACAAAAAAAATTCTAGAAGTCATCCAGTCCCCAAAAGCAACACATTAAAACTGCTGCAACATGAAGCTGTACCTGGCACTCAAAAAATCCAATGTCTCTAATTATCTTAAATTTTTCACCCTGCAGCTTCTCCCCAGCTATAAATTATAAGCAAGTCATCAAATCCAAAGTAGCTACAACAATTACCACACCAATCTATTCTGAGCAGACAGAGCATCCACGTAACATCATTTATGGAAATCAACATGGAAGTGCTAAGAATTACGAATGTTTTAATAAATGAATATAAATAGGTTACTTGTAACTTTATGATAATGGAATTAAAACACAACAATATCAATAAACATTTTTATATATAAAAGTGTTGTTTATTGTAAGGAAACTTTAAATATAACCAACAATATTGAAAATATCATGACTGGCATTTATGGCCTTGATTGTAGTTTACTGCCATACAAGTAATTTCTAGCATTTTTCTTAATCACATCAAGCTAGTGCAAAATATAGGTAGCTTTTAGAGATTAAGCATACAGAATGACAAGAGTATAGATTTTGGTTACCTGATATTTCCTTCTAGTATAACAGGCTTCTCTTTTTTTTCCATAAATCAAAAGTACAAAGGCAAGTTATCATATGTGCAATTATTCGTACCAGGTTTCTAGGTAAAAAAAAATGACATTTATAAATTTTGCTCAGATTGTATTTTGTTAGGAATCTGACTTATAATTTATACCATACTTTATGATATAAATTATATATTTTTATCATATTATATAATCATAATTTCATATACAGGTATGATTATATAAATTGTCAGAACATCTCACTAACTATAGGATAATAATTACATCAACATACACAAATATATGGCAATAGAAAAGTCATTATCTAAGAAGGAAAGATGTTACAATTCAGGTGTTTGGAACAGGGCACAAGCAGCCTTCCTACAATTCTTGTATCATTTTGGCAGAACTACTGCTGATCGTCATTATGTGCACTAGCTTTCCATGTACATCCACAAACAGGTCAGTAAGCAGTATTAAAATTGGATTGGGCCTGAAATCCAGCCACAGACCCTTGTAAGCAATGAGCCCTGTGCTCCTAATTAAGATGATACTCTCTCTCCTCAGTCTCAGAAGGTATCCCATGCTATTATGGCTAAAAAGATGATAGTAATTTCTGATGACCTACAGGATTTTGAAAGCACGACATGTTAGCTTTAACAATGACATACTTTCCAGAGTTGTGCAAAGCTTTTGAAGTATTGATCTTTCAAATTAAAAGTATTTTTGCACTTCCTGATAAGGATTTTTCAAGGACAAGCTTAGTTCAGCATGGCTTTCAACATCAAATCACTTCAGTAACTGAATCTGGTCTTTGACAGCTAACATTAGACTGCAAGAAGAGAGATATACAGAGATCATGTCATTTGAAATAGGTATAAGATTTAACAGATAAAAAAGGTGAGATCTAAAAAAAAATTAACTAGAGAACAAGCATAGATAGAGACAAAATGCATAAATATAAAACAAGGGAGAAGGAAAACAATATAGGTTATGTATGATTAGGTAGAACATGACAATGACCTATACCTTTGCTTTTAAAGCATTAAGGTTAATTTGTCAGCTGTCCTAACTCTAGACTGTACAGAATATATGTAACCAATAAAAAATGCAGTTTATTGCAAAAATATACAAGTCCTCTGAATTGCATAAGATATTACAATGTCGTGCTGAAACATGACATATTAAACAAAGAGGACTTTAAAACAAATTACAGTATGTTAAAAATCAGATTTGGGTCATGAGTGTTACACAAAATGCATTGTCATGCTTTATCTTACGATTAGTCTGTGATTCACTACATCTGTGATAAATGCAACATAAAATCATGACAACTGTAATAGTCAGAAAGTAATATCTACTGTATATCTTCTGTATTAATACATATAAACACTTTGTGTGCACTAATACTTTCAACATATCACATTCAAACTAACAGTCTTTCCAGAAAAGTTGTAACCTTTTTGAAGAACAGAAGCTGGTTTAACAAGTTCATCGCATGTGGGTTTTTTTGAAATCTACTCTTTAAGGAAATGCTGTGGTAAAGGACTTGATTTTCAAAGGTGCTGTGCTAATACAGGTCATCTTAATGCCAGATGGAACCATCAAAGCTAAGCACTTTTAAAAATCAAGCCCACAATTTATTAAATTCCTATTTTGTTTACTAGTATTTCCACTGTAATAAGTCAAAAAAATACCCCCAAACCCACCCTTAAAATCACAGAAAATGCTTGGCATCTATAGGAAGAGAGACAATTTCTCAGTGGACTAACCACTACTGTGCTATATTCTCATAACAGATCTTGTTGCTCCAATGTTTAGTTCATGCACTGGGATCGGCAATGTCCATGTTTGTTCCAAACAGAGCAACTAGCTGCTCTTCATAGTTTGCAATGTTTCTTTTCAGAATTTCCATACAAGGTCCCAAAAGCCTTTCAAATGCCTGCACATCCATAACTAAGATAAAAGGGGAGAGAAAGAGAAAGAATATAACGTGCTTGTCAGTTGCAGACACTAATCTTGGTGTTCATGACATTCCAATGTAAAATTTTAAATGATAACAGGACAGATACTACTGAGGCATGTACTTGTTTGCACAGAAGAGAACCACCTAGCATAGCAAAACCAAGATCAACCAACACATTGCCGTCTTGAAACTTCATAAACAAACTTAGAATTTCCTGTGTTTCTTACTTTGAAAATATATTCATATTAAGATTTCTGTCACCCAAGACCTGCTGAAGAAGTCTGGAGAGGCCTGGATTCTCCCGCAAAATACCCTTGAGATTTCACAAAAAAAACCAAAAAAAACACCACACCCTTTGCTGATGTTGTTGGCTCTATTTGGGGTCTAACTTAGTGTATTTCCTTACTATTTCTTCTTGCTTACATCCACAGTGGAAACTGTAATACATATTTATTTCTCAGCAAATGTACAAAAGGCTGGAGGTTGTCATTCACATGCAATGTCAATGTATAGCCAACCGGAATATTTTCTTTACCTTATTACATAATGTTATCCTCTACAGTTCTAGCCTATAGGCCAGGAAGGAAACTTCATACTTCAGCCAGCTTCCAAACCGGTGGCCTAGTCTCCTGGGCTCCTGAGAAAAGGTCAAGACCTCTGCTGTTTGGGAAGTGCCAGAGATCTTTGTGACTCACCCATACTGGGTAATGACACCCTTACTCACCACTGCCTCTTACTCTTTCCTACCATCTTTGATCTTGTATTGCCCCATCATCTGTGTTTGGAGATGAGGATTTTAAAAATAATACCTTTTTAAGTAAGTGAGAAACTTTTCGGTTACTGGCTTGGCAATCAAGCTGTCAATCAAGAATGCCAAATCCATCTTTGCAGTTTACAGCTTTCCCATAATTATATACAAATATTTAGGAGCTAAACTTCAGACCATGAAAAGCAATGGATGCAAAGGGTTGTCCATGAGCCCAACTCTTACAGTGCTTGCTCTTCCTGTGCCTGAGACTACAGTGTGACAGAATGATTAAATCGATGGCTAGTGAAGACAAAGGCTTTGTTAAAGCTTAAGTTATGGTGATAAATAGGTCAGGATTTTTGCCACAGTTTTTTCTTGGATGAGGGTCAGCCTACTGAGAAAAGAAATTCTGCAGAGCATTAGACATTTATCTGATAGCTATAAATGGTTTGCAGCAATACTCTGTACTGTCCTAACCCAATTTTTACTTCCATGTGATCAGAGAAATGTTGGAGAATTTGTGTTTAATACCAGTTATCAATTGCAAACAATTTCTGCAGATGAATAATGTAAATAGGAATACACAGTAACAGATAATGTACTTAAACAGTCTTATCTGGGTAAATGTAATTAAATCCTATATTCTGGAGGAAGACAGAGTTCACAATAAAAACCACCAGAGATTATTTATCTTTTTCTATTAGATATAAAATAGTATCGAACAATACCTAAACATTTGACGGTGCCAAGAGCAAATGCAGAAGCGGCTCGTGGTTTGTTAGTTACAAGAGCAAGTTCTCCAAAATATTGTCCTCTCGAGCATCGAGCTATTTCAACTGCTCCATTCTCTTCTACATCTTGTTTACCCTGAAATACCACGTGAAAAAAAGAAAGGAAGAGAGAGATCAAGAGAGAGAGAGACGCTGAACACAGGACTGGATAAGCAAAATCAGTACCAATGGTAGCATAGTTGTGTAACGCTTAGAATACATCAAGATTTTTAAAAAATAACATTCTGTGGTTTATGGATGTTTACCTTCCTTGTCATTATAATCCTTACTTCTCCTGATTCCACAATGAAGAAAGAATCAGCCAAGTCACCCTGTAGAAGACGACGACAAATAAAATTAAAAAAAAGTAAGTAAAGGAAATGTGAAACTTCCTTTTTAGTTTCATGGTAAAATTAAAATATTTGAGCCAGTGCCTTGAAGCTCATCTTTTTGATACCTGTTGCAAAATAAATAACTTTTAATGTGAAAACCATATTCTAGGCACATAATCAAAACTTCTATACAGAACTGACAGCAAGGCCTTTTCATGAAAAGACATAGCTGACTGTGTCTTATACAAAAAGCAGAGAAAAACAGTAATATGGAAGATTTTAGGATCCTTACTCCTGTTTCTCCACCTTTGTATTCCTTTCAAATTATTCCCCTTACAGAGTTTCCAGTATAAAACGCATCCAAGGGCTATCTAATATCCAATAACTACTTTGGAGCAAGACAGTCTCCACTGCCTACCCTGAAGAGTTTACCTCTGCATTCTTCTTCAAAAGATTATATTTTAACAATTTTAACAATTTAACCAAGGTAAGTCTTCAGTGCTCCTTATTGGAACCAATCATTCTTTTATATACTTCGAATTTCTAAGTATAAGAAAAACATTGACTCCTTAATTCATACCAAGAAAGAGAGATGTTTTCCAAAGGACCATAAGTGAAAAATTAGTTCTGAAACAAAATAATCACCCCTCTTAGATGCAAGATTCATTGGTTTGGTTTCATCTGAGAAAGAAAAATAGTTTAAAAGTAAGTATTGTCTATAGACAACATTGTAATTGTTACCTATTGGAAAGGAAAAACTAAAACTAGAAATAAACCATACCTGAGCAATGATTTGTTCTCCATCTTTGTACACTTTGGTGCCAATCACATCAACCACTTTTAAACGTTCAGATACCTTCATTTAAAAAAAAGAAAATGTAAGAAATATTTGGTTACCTTACAATATTTTATATTCAGAAATCCCCTTCATATTTCCTTTCATGAATCTTTGCACAGAAGAGTCAATCATTATTCTCCTGTTTTGATAACCATTAAAAAAAGGAAGAACTACTGAACATTGTTCCAGAGGGTATATTATAGTCTTAACAGCTAGACATTTTGATAGAATTTCCATTTTTGTAAGAAGTCTATATATCCCAAGTCTTCAAAAATTATTTTCAGAAAAGCATGCATGTAAAATTGTAGCTGTTAAATGAAAATATTTTTATATTCCCTATATCATTGTTTATTTTTATGGGCTAATAACTAGTAAAATCAAGCTTAAGAAAATCAAAGTAAAGGTAAAAAAAACCACAGGTGGTTTTTAAATACAATATTAACAATAATTTTTTATCCTGAAAATTAAGAAATATAAAAAATATGGTCTTGTTCCAAAACAAAAGTATACAAACTTTTATTGTGGAGAAAATCTGAATTCCAAATGTAACCTTGCAAAAGCAGAATCTTAGTAGGTATCTCTGATACAGCCATCAAAATAAAGCAATACAAATCTTACTTCTAAAGATTTCAGGAACGGCAATGACTCAATGAAATTTTCATACATTCTTCTCTTTTTGGCATTATTTTTTACAATGATTCTTCGGAATGTTACCCTGTCCTGTAAACACAAAGAGAAAATGAGAGTTTGTTAACAGAAAATGCATGTGTCATAGAAAATACTTCAGAAGTGGCTGAATACGTTCAATTTACCCAATTTTAGTCACTCAGCGTAGCCACCAAACTAGCTGGGTAGTCTCCCCATGCAGTCAGTTGAGAGAGACTCCTCTAAAGGTCAATCAAAAGCTCCTAAAGTAAACTCCTTACCTGATTCACATTGTTGAAAAGCTCTGCTCTTAGAATACATATACAGTTTACTTACAGAGGGTATAGAATTTACCTTAGACAGGTTGGCTAAATGATGAACGCTGAGTGGGTAACTTAAGATATTTAAGAAATCCTCAATATTTAAATATTTAATTTACAAATTTTATTCATCATTCTGAGTCCCATACATATCACTATGTACTCAAAGAGGTTTTTATATTATACAAACAGAACCAAAATACATGGGTCTGGGTCTTAGGGCACAGTCCAATTTCTGCTGTTTTAGCAGAATAAGACTCATTGGTTCCCTAAACAGCCAGCTGGATGTTCTTTAGTATTTGGCAAACCAAGTAAAGCAGACAGATGGAAAAACTACACGTATACTGTTTCATTCTCTTAACTTCACATGACTGGGTCCTGGTGACAGAGGTAAAATGCTTTGCAAGCCTTCCCTGCCACAGATGGAATTTGCTGGCCGATACAACCCAATCCAATTTAAAGCCACTCTGGTAGTGTCCTAAACCCTGCCATGATCCCTACAGTCATGTGGATTAAGTTGGTGAAAAAACACACCTTTCGTTTCAACAGGGAAATGTTCTCTTGGGATCAGTCATTAGACTGATCTGTACAACTTGAAGAAGATGGCTATCCCAGTTTCACCCTTCTGGTAAATTCTATTACTGTTGTCAAAGATCCAGATAGTATAACACTGATAAATAACCTTGTATTTGAATCCTACTCTGGAACCAAAGGCATTTCCTATCAAGATGTGGGAAAATATTTTATATATGCGCCTAAGTAATTGTCAAGGGGTTTGCAGTTTGGGAAATTCTCATTAAAATAGAATAAAACAAAACAAAACAAAAAACAATCAGTGTTTTTTCAAGCCTTGGGTTTGCTTCTCAGATTCTGGAAAAAAGACAGTATTGCGTTTAGAGTTCTCACAATTTTCAAAATGAAACTTTCCAAAATTTTAATTGATTTTTTTTACTCTGATATAAAATATCAATGTGATTTATATAAAATAATTAAAACAAATAGTTTAATAAAACAAGTATTTCACTTACCAAACCCCAGATGGCACCAGGAGAGGTAGCTATAATTGTAGCTGCTCTGGGTGTATTGTACATTAAGGCTAACTCACCAAAACTTCCTCGGTTATCATAGGTTCCAACACACCTCCCAACACCATCACATTTTACATAAATATCATATGTACCTCTGTTAATAAAATATACAAATACAGTGAGAAAAATTCAGTCCTTTGCTAAGCAGCCTCTCACTATTTTTTTAATACCATGAATTCCAAAGACAAAGCATTTGAAATATATTCTCTTGTTTATATGATATTAAACACCTTGCAGAGACATCTTAATCACTTCCATAATAATAAAAATAGAGCCTTTTTAAAGGGAAGGATAGGATTATTAGTTTTTACATTAACTCAGTTTAAAGACAGACTGGATGTACACTGATCTATTGATCACCAGAACTTATTAAAAATTAAGATCCAACTTAGTATCTGTTTCTCAACTTCATTTTAAACACACTTAAAATGAATGTAACAAGTCTTTGCAAAAATTGCTATATGATCACTGAAATAATAACACAAGTTATTTAACATTTAAAATATCTTAAAGTAGTAATTTATAACGTAATAGAGGAGATGTAGGAAACAAAAGGTATGTATATGAAAAGTAACATAAGATTATGAAATAAAGATAAGTATTTATCTCATATATTGTGAAATTCTCCGCATCATTAAATTAATAACTTTTTTTTTTTTATTTGGGAGTGCAGTAAAATCTGGTATCTTGTAAAACATGACATAGCCATTGATGCTGAGACATCATTTTGTTCAGTGTTAAATACTTGTATGGTATGTGCTGATAAACCATGTGAATGTAATGCAAAAATCTGTACGATGATTTCATTGCTAAGGGACTTCAGAGGTGATTCACTGCTCCTAAAAACTGCAAGGCTGACAGAATACTGTGAAGTCCCTGCAGCATTTTGGATAAGAGATGACAAACTGTAACCTCACAAAGCTGAACAACTGACTCTTCAGCAGAGAATCCTGGCACACTTCTACAGTCTTCTGATTGAATATTTCAGTTGGAGGGGACCTACAGCGATCATCTCGTCCAGCTGCCTGACCACTTCAGGGCTGTCCAAAACCTAAAGCATGTTATTACGGACATTGTCCAAATGCCTCTTCAACACTGACAGGCTTGGGGCATCAACCACCTCTCCAGGAAGCCTGTCCCAAGGTCTGACCACCCTCTCAGTAAAGAAAAGCTTCCTAACGTCAAGTCTGAACCTCCCCGGCGCAGCTTTGGACCATTCCCACGTGTCCTCTCACTGGATCCCAGGGAGAAGCGCTCAGCACCTCCCTCTCCACCTCCCCGTCCTCGGGGAGCTGTAGGGAGCAATGAGGTCGCCCCGCAGCCTCCTTTTCTCCAAACTAGACAAACCCAAAGTCCCTAGCCGCTCCCCACGGGACATGCCTTCCAGCCCTTTCACCAGCTTTGTTGCCCTCCTCTGGGCACATTCCAGCAACTCGACGTCCTTCTGAAATTGCGGGGCCCAGAACCGCACACAGTAGTCAAGGGGAGGCTGCACCCATGCTAAACACAGTGGGCTAATCACCTCTTTTGACCGGCTGGTTATACCGATCTACACTGACCAAAACCTTCTGCATTTCTTTTAGAGTCCTAGCGTAATATTTCTTTCAGACACTTGCAGAAATCACCGTGTTAGCCTATAACTAAAGGTTCAAATAAGAACAGATGTTTTGGGATGGCCTGGCTGGAGCCTGGTGCCAACAGACTAGTGAAGGATGCCAAAGTAAATGCTCTTCCTAACCCCCCCAGTTCGACATTAATCGATAACTGGGGTTTTACTGAGTTACCTGCTTTCCCCAGTACAGATCACCAAATGAAGAATAATAACTCAGCAACTCAAAGTCTAACAGTATTAATCTAAACATGAAAGTCTACAGACAGTATTGAAATGCAGTCAGATTTCAAACACCGAGTTATAAAACTTTTTCCATTGTGTTTTGTATTAGATGTCTTCCCATTAAAACAAACAAACAACAAACCAAACAAAAAATAAAAAACAGCCTTTGGGATGTAGCAATACAAAAAGAGGACAGGAAAATATTTCCATACAAAAAATCTGCCTCCTTTCAAAAACCGCTCTCTGTAGCTCAGGCAGAGCCATACTGGTCCACATGCGTTCTGTTTCCTTTCCCCCATGCAAACATATGTAAGAGTTAAATACAAGTATGTAGAGAAATAGATTTTTTTAAGTCGACTTCTGCATACTTTGTGCTATAATAAGACACAGCGATTCACCTATCAATGACGTAGAAGTTGTCACCATCATCCCCTTGATCAATGACATGTTCCCCTCCTTCAACCAGCTTTTCAAACATCGCATCTAACACCTGAGACATCTGTTCCTATTTAAAAGGACACAAAGACAAGAAATTATCATCTGCTTAAAAATTTTACTCTTCAAATTAACTAACTGTCCAGCTTCCCAATATGCAGATAAAAAATGTTCATGGGCAGAAAATATTCATGCTACAGAAATGCATGGATCAATCAGAAAGACAGTTTTATTTAGTATTCAATGTTAGCTTTTTCCTCTTCCAGTGTTCAGAGCCCAGCTTACCTTCATGTCCCTGTCAGTGATAACACAGATTTTGTCAGCAATACAAACTGCTCATGAGCATTCAAAGATAGAATGTCACCCTTCAAAACTGCAAATTACGCAGTTAAAAGAAAAAAACCGTATCCCTTATTGCCAACAATACACTTACCTGTTTTTGTCTTTAGAACTATTTTACAGAATTTAAAGTTTCAAAATGATTGTAAAGTATTTTGAAAATCTAAGTTATACAATGTCTGCACAATGGTGGGATAGATGTAACCACGCAGGTCTGCAGTGCTTTGGCTGAGTAAGTAAATCCTGGACTCGCTGGAAAGTAGGAATTTACACACAGCTATAAAACTAATTTGTTAATTTGAATGGAATAGGAATGTTTAGAGAGAAATGTTAACAGACTAAAAAAATGTCATCATCTGAATTATGGCTGTCTAATAAGAAAAACAAATCACTAATTATATAATTTGACTTGTTTGGTGTAAATCTGCTAAAACTTAAACTATTCACATCTAAAAAACCAAACAGCTCACTGTGGATTAACAATATGAATCCTAAAAAGGTAACTTAATTTGAATTTTATTTTCAGTTTATAGAGCAACGTGCCTAGAATTCTCAGAACAAACACAAAATGATCCTCCACTTTTGGAAACTTATATTGGATTATATTGGAACAAGCAGGTTCTAGAGGAAACCATGGTAAGGAGAAGCCTGTAGATTTAGATCCCCGTGCATTTTACGCTGGTTCAGCCACTGAAAAGATGGATGGCATATGGATGGCATTTGTCTGTCCAAACAGGACCAGCCTAAGTCAGTCCTCTAGAGTCCTTCTGCAGCCCACGGACAGAGATAACTACACTTGCTAGCTCAGAATCATTCTCTAGAGGTTCCCCTTTTTTTCCTCTGATGACAGAGAGATCTACTGTACCTCACAGTTAGACACTTAATTTTAGACATATAAAAGTAGGTGAAATGAATTCCATCCTTATTCTGCTGAATTTCTTCACATAGTCAAAGGTTTTAAAAATATTAGCAATACCTTGTTATCCAAGCCTTTCTAAAAAACAGAAGCTAAATACAATTTTACTTCACAGAGTTCACTGCGTGTAGGCACAAAGAACAACAGAGTGGCAGCATCCATCCTCAGTACAGCTGCTCATGGTACAATACAGTAAGACATCATGCAGCCTACCTAGGCCAGCAAGGAATCACTTAACTATGTCTCTGTTTAGTACCTTTTTTAGGTATGTATTTACAAAAAGGAAGGATCATGTCACTACCAGTGAATGGGCTAGAGTTCATTTCAGAGAATGAGAAAAGCATCGGGGAATGCCATTGGAAGAGACTGAAAATTAGGTACAGGAGTTGCCTTTTAAAAACTTTCATGCTTAAATCAATAGGTAATATTGTTTCAGTCTTTTCGGTTCTCCCTATGTAAACTAAAAGGAACCCCTACAGAATCTGGTAAACTGACCTGATGTCTGTTAGTTGGCTAAAGCATTTGAAGCAGCAGGTTCCCTTCCCCTTGCTTTACATCTGAATTGGCAAGCGGCTCCCAAACCAACAGCCCTTGGCTGCCATTGGAAAACAAGGAAGAACATGCAGAACGCTCTGCATTTTATGGGAGGGTAGAGGGTACATGTTACCCTCTAAATGCAAGAAAAACGTTATCACGTGGGTCCTGATCCTTTGAAATCAAAATACTCCCAAGACATCTTGAGAAGAAACGTTAAACTTTAACAGATGGTTATTTGCTGTACTGAAGCTATAATACATATAGCTATATTCTTTGTTCAGCATGCTTCATCTCAGATTTCAGCTTAAAACATTTTCAATGTCATAATTATGAATCAAGCTCACCAAACCACAACTTTTCAGGTAGGTAAATTATGACTTTTTCAGACAACAGAGTAAAATCCACAAATATATGTGAATTCTAATAAAATACATTTTTAAAAATGTTTTAAACATTTGAGAGCTGTCTATTATCTGCTGAAGTACTGTACATGTATTTTAACTTTTTAAATTAAATTGCAACTAACTTAAAGACAACTGGTCCCTTTCCCAAAGCTTTCTATGTAAAATTAAGATAGAGCAGACTAAAATAACCAAACCAGGCACACGTTTTTTGCTTTCACCATGAGAATTACAAAACTTGCTTGCCTGGCTTGCTCTATGTGAATCCTCTTGATTCTCTGCCAGACTGAGGCTCAATTTACTGACACTCTCCATAGATACTTCGACAGGATAAAGATGGCTAATTTTAGAATTAAAAAGTAGATGTTATCATACACAGAATTAATTCTGGTATTTTATAAAACAGTGCCATCTGAAAGCTTTTCTGCCATAAAGCAGTTCCAGCTTTAAAAAAAAAGCACAGAAAATGAAAACAGGAGGAGGTTTTTTTGTATGTGTTCGTAAATCTACTACGTGTAATGCTGTGGCAATCTGGTAATCAATATTCTAAAGAATGACGCTTTAAAAGCATTGTTAAGTTTCTAACAGAAATAAAATCTAGAAAGAATTTGAAGTATTAAGCATGTGTGTTGTGCAGTCTTTGTGACTTCTGCTAATACTTCACTATCTTAATACAGTTTTTTCAAATATAATAAAGCATCTATTTTTCTTAAGGATAATGCACTCTACAAATACAAAGAACCAAAACTAAAGTTTAAATTTTTTGAAATTTGATTTTTTATATAATGTTTATTTACATACTCCAATTAATACATGCAATGGATATTTTTTTCCCCATTCTAAATTGTGAAGCATGTAAATGCTTCAAAGAACAAACATTTTTGAGAAAATTATGGGAATCTTGGGTTGTTGCCATGAAAGCACACTTTGATCACCATCCTTTGTGATAAAGGAAATACTTTTAACTCCCTTAAAAGTGAGGAGGCTGAGTGGGAAATCAGATTTTCTGAAAGACAATACAATACAAATTAGATTATCAAGATTTTCTTTTCTTAGAATGGTTTGTTGGAAGGGATTTTAAAGCTCATCTAGTTCCAACCCCCCCTGCCATGGGCAGGGACACCTGCCACCAGGCCAGGTTGCTCCCAGCCCCATCCAGCCTGGCCTGGAACACTGCCAGGGATGGGGCAGCCACAGCTGCTCTGGGCAACCTGGTCTAGTGTCTCACCACCCACACAATAAAGAATTTCTTCCTAATATCTAATTTAAATCTATCTTCTTTCATTTTAAAGCTAATCCCCCTTGCCCTATCACTACATGCCCTTGTAAAAAGCCCCTCTCCAGCTTTCCTGTAGGCCCCTTTAGGTACTGAAGGCTGCTATAACGTCTTCCCAGAGCCTTCTCTTCTCCAGGCTGAACACCCAACTCTCTCAGCCTTTCTCCATAGGAGAGGTGCTCCAGCCCTCTCATCATCCTCATGCTCCTCCCTCTGGACTCACTCCAACAGGTCCATGCCCTTCTTAGGTTGGGGGCCCCAGAGCTGAACACAGTACTCCAGCTGGGGTCTCATGAGAGTAGAGTAGAGAGGAGGAATCGCCTCCCTCGAGCTGCTGGCCATGCTTCTTTTAATGCAGCCCAGGATACAGTTGACTTTCTGGGCTGCAAGTGTGCATTGCCAGGCCGTGGTGAGCCAACCAACACCCCCAAGCCTTTCTCCTCAAGGCTGCTGTCAATCCGCTCCCTGCCCAGCCTGTACTTATGCTTGGGATTGTCCTGACCCACATGCAGGACCTCGCACTTGGCCTTGTTGAACTTCCCAAGGTTTGCACGGGCCCACCTCTCAAGCCTGTCAAGGTCCCTCTGGATGGCATCCCTGCCCTCCAGCGTGCTGACCACACCGCTCAGCTCGGTGTTGTCGGCAAACCTGCTGAGTGAGGGTGCACTCCATCACACTGTCCAGATCACCAACAAAGACATGCTTTTACAAAGATACTTTTCTTCCCTTCAAGTGTAGTTACTCAAAAAGTCTTTCTAACAATTCTACTATAATGACAGCATGATTTCACAAAATAATTTACTAGACAAGTGAATAAACATGTCATCATTACCGCTATCATTAGTGTCTCAATCACCCTTGCTTTCAAGTGTGGATTTAACTGCTGGGAAGCAGGAGTGGTGCAAAGGAGCATTAGCTCTCTTAACAGCATCAGCCAGCAAGATATATCCTCTAATATCACCTAAAGTGCAGATTATATGGTTTTCTTTCTGATCTTAGACTAAGATGGTACTTACCCTAGTTTTATACCTGCTTAAATGAACTGTGCTAGTAAAGTTCTTTTGCGTATTTAGACCAGTCAGAATCATAGACTACATCCATGAATTACAAATTCAACAGGACCAGAGGATGTACTGAAGCACTGACATGGTATAGTCTGGGCTGGTTTGCTCTTGGTGCAATTGGCAACACAGTTTTGGCTTGTGCCAGCTATCACTCCTCCTGACAAACCCTGGCCACAGCTCGGAGGAATGCTTGAGCCAGGGCTTCTTCCCAGCAAAACCACCATGTTAGTTGCTTTGTCAGGTGAGGTTAGGAGGAGAAAAAGGTGCAAGACGATTTAGCTGTACATATGTGTGTCATAATGCACTGCGTGGCCTCAGGGACAGGGAACATCCTCCGATCTAGTTTGTTGTTACTGATTACTGAAATGAATAAAAGTGACAAGAATGGAAAATGTCAAAATAATCTGCAGTCAGTCAAATTCTGCCTTTGGGCATACCCTTCTTAATTTCCTGGCAAACAAAATCTGTATTTCTAGTTAATCAAATGACGTTTTCCCTGTAATTAAAGGCTTCAAAATACTGAACTAAGGAAACATTTAATACAAAGGGCATGCAGCTATGACTGCTACCTAGTAAAAAACAGGTAGCAGGTATTCTTAGCTCTGCATAAATCAGCTCCACATCTCTCTGGGAAACCTGTTTGACCACTTTAACAGAATGTTTTGTATTTCAGTTTGTACGCATTGTGTCTTATCCTGTCATGGTACCACTTGCGAGCAAGTCTGGTCAACAGATTGGTGCCTCCATCTGCTGTAGAAAGGTGGTCTTGTCCCTTCAGTGAACCCTTGAAAGATGCTGCCAAGCTCCTGTTTATCCTCCCTGATGATACGCAGTCCTTCTCAGGTCCTTCTGCAGTTCCTTCAGCTGGCAGCTCAGCACTGACCACAGCACATCTCCCATAGGTGAAGCTACCTTTGTCCCCCAGCCTTCAGGAGAGACACCCGTCCTCCCAGCAGCCTGAGACCAAGATGGTCACATCCTACCTCTGGACCTGGGTTGAAACCTCTAAACGTGCCATGGCTGGCTGGTCCACTGGGGAGCACTCCCTGTGGCCCATTATCACTGCCATTGCACCAGCCCTAGGAGCCCCATGCTGTCTTGCACAATTTCCAGTTCCCCTTCAAACTCCCATCTGTACAAACTACCTCAACTGCAGAGTCTCTCCTACTTTGCTCTCTTTGCAATGCTCCTGCAAGCTCTCTCTCCTCAATGGCAGTTACACAGATACTCTTCATCAATGCGCTAAGTATTCTAAACATTACACACTCATCACAAAGTAGTTCTCTCCTCTTTCCCTTATCCCATGGTAGTCACATGAACCCCTAGCACAGAAGCAGAACTTTAAAGTTAAAGAATACCTCTGGTACTTACCATGGTGCCTATGAACAGCACAGCACCTAAGCAGAGGTTTTATGAATCACTCTGTTAATGCATTAGGAAATATTTTATGTGCCTGAAGTGCTACTCAGACACCAGCTACCTTCGTGAATCTAGGCCTGTGGTGATGCCCACATAGCAAGGTGTCTGCAAGCCGGATGTATTGTCATTTCGTATTGTGCATGTTCACTATCAGTTACGAACAAAAGACATGACATGAGATTCAGAAGAACAAAGCCCCAGACAGGAATGACAACTGGTTTGTTTATCAAGGATAGCCCCCAGAACAGTGTCCGATTCCAGCTTTCTTGCACGGTTAGCTAAAAAAATGCAAATAATCACTCACAACTCTCCTAACATATACTTTGTATCACAAAGTACTGCCCTCCAGATGCATGTTGCATCATTTGAAAATAGTTACATTAGCCTCTATTTCTTTCAAGTCAACAAAACAAACATGGCAATTACACTCAAGGCAATTCCTTGGGGGAAATAAAAAATAATCAGATAATGGACAATGAGTATAATTAAAACTGCATTTTACTTGGTATATATTTCACACAGATTAAAAATCCACTCACTTGCATGCTCTTGCAAGACAGCATTTGATTCATTCATGAATGCTGGTAGACGATGTCTTTTGTAAATGTCAATGGCTCTTTTAACTACCAGGCTACCAAGTGATTTGCTACCACTGTGCCAGGTATGTGTAACTGTAATAGCAATTTATAAAGCTGTTGTGAGCTATTTTGTAAAGAAAGAAGAACAAAGTTCTCCATACTAAACTCAACCACTCAAACACTGGGGCTTCTAAGAAGCATCAGTGTTCAAACTGCTCGCACACACTTTTGTTGTTTGACAAAGTGCAGTGACATCCTGAACCAATGAAGGCACTGTAGATAAAATGGAAAGTAGGACACTATCATCACTGGGAGTCATGACAATGACAAATTTAAAAAAATAACTTCGCAAAAATATCCCTCCCCATCATTGAAGAAAAGGTATTCAGGAGACAGAAGGCACAGCTGCACTTCTACAATTAAAATTATGTGGCTTCTGGCAGGAAACTGAGACAATCTTAATCTGGCATTTGAGAGGAGCTGGTAAACTCCACCTATTAGGCTGGATGCAGTAAGTACCTGAAGTATTGCATGATATTTTGGGATTCTATATGCCTGGGAATCCCCCAAAAGGATGAGTGTGCTGCTGGAGTGTTCCCTGGTAGACAGGAAATCTCAGTTAACTTCCCTTTTAGATGCAAGACACCCTGTGCAATCTAAGCAGGCATGAGGCTGCCCTGCAATTCTGTACAACAGCAGTAACAAGGCTTGCCTATCCCGTATGACTTGTAAAGCTTACAGCGCTCTGAGACACAACCATAAAACTATCATACAAACAAAGTGAATCCACAACTCTTCTATTGCTCCAACTGACTTCATAAACCACTTTATTCTTCACTCCTACAATCATTTCATTAAAATGAACAAGAATTAAAATGGTATCCTGCTGGCACCTTATTCTTACTTTGTGCAATATAAAATATCAACAAAGTAATAGGTAATGAAGTGGACAGAATACCAGAATAGGAAAGGAGGAGGGGGGGGAGAGGGAGAGGGAGAGGGAAATATCTAATCAACAAGGAAAAGTAAATTACAGAATTCATGTCTACAGCTCCCCTCGTTTGTTTTTTCAGAACAAAACCATGTACATATACTCCCCTGGAATTCTGATATAAATGTAAGCAGCACTACTGATCCAATTCAAAATGTTTAGCTCCCTTGTATGATATCCACTTGTAAACTAATCAAAAGGCATTCATTACTTCACTATCAAAGAATCCAATTTGTATTTTGATGTATAATCAATATTTTCAAGCAATAATATTTTTCTTGAGAATATACCTTAACCTTCCTCCACAGAATTATTTTAGTACTCTGCCTCTCAAATATCATGCATATGCCCATCAGTTAGGCTCAGTAACACTTCTCGTATTTTTTAACTAGACCTGTGAGCAAGTTCACTGATTCTTTTTAGTAGTTTACTAAAAAAGAGCAGAAATAATTCAGAGTTGCAAATAGCTTCCAAAACTTTTAAGCCAAAAGTGAAGGCACTTACATTGGGCAGCTCTTTTGCAGAACATCTTCAGTAACTGATTACAGAATCATAGAATCACTTACGTTGGAAATGACCTTTAAGATCATCGACTCCAACCATGAACTTAACACTGCCAAGGCCACCACTAAACCGTGTCCCACGTCTACATGTCTTTTAAATACCTCCAGGGATTGTGAATCAACACTTCCCTGGGCAGCCTGTTTCAATCCTTGACCACCCTTTCAGGGAAGAAATTTTTCCTAGTATCCAGCCTACACGTCCCCTGGTGCAACCTGAGGCTGTTTCTTCTCACCCTGTCAGTTGTTGCTTGGGAGAACAGACTGACTCCCATCTCACTACAACCTCCCTTTAAGTAGTTGTAGAGTGCAATAAGGTTTCCCCTGAGCCTCTTTTTCTCCAGTTCCCCCAGCCGCACCTCGTAAGACTTGTGCCGTAGCTGAGCTTTTCTGGACACGCTCCAGCACCTCAATGTCTTCCTTGCAGTGAGGGGCCCAAAACTGAACACAGAATTCGAGGTCCTGCCTCACCAGTGCCCGGTACGGGGTGAAGTACGCTTCCCTAGTCCTGCTGACCACACTATTTCTAACACAATAGGCAAGGTGGAGAGAATCCCTGTTTGCTAGATCTGTTATAAGTATTAATTTTGCCCTAGGAAAAAACATGGGGATTAAGTGCAAGCCTGTTTGATTGGTAGCCCATTAGTTTGCAAAGAGTTTTCTGCCATCTTAGAGGGCAGAGTATTAATATATTCAGGCATTCTGTAGTCCTAATTCTTCACCAAAATGTAAGAGTATCATGTGTATCTTCTGTTAGTAGCACTCTGCAAGGAATGCTTTGGCCTTACGTATAAGAGTCCACTATTCATAAACCACAGTTGCATTATGCTTTCCTTCATCTTCCTTTGAGTTAATCAATTACAACTAGTTGATCAATATTTGTGTTCTCTTATAATAGTCCCCCAGGTGCATGAGTGCCAACATGCCCAGAAATTGCTCTTGCATATTTGTGAAGAATATGTATAATTACTTTTGAGAAAAGGGTCAAGACCTATTTGAAATATTCTCTACAAGCATTAGCAGGGCAAAGCTGTCAAAAAAAAAATAATTGTCCTGAAAGAGGACAGATGATCTAATACTGCTTGTGAATTTTAGTGAGAGAAAGGATTCAAACTTCAAGTGCAAGGGTGCGGCACAGCTTTGATGGTGCCAGTCCTCTGAGCCACCCAGCTACTCTGATAATAGGTTCATCGGTTTTTTAACTGCTGGCCTATGGGCCATAACAGCCAAACCAAAAAGCCTGTTGTTAATCAGCCCCAGCAAAGTTTCCTCTTAAAAGACAAAACCAAAATGGTAATTTCTCTGAATTGCACTGTAAAAAGGAAGTGTAGAAGACTGTGTTGGCCACTAGATGAGGAGCTGCTGTTAGTCCTCCCAGTGATAACAGTTAAGCTGAACAGACACAAAACCCAGTAATAGTGACTTGGGGCTTATCCTCAGCTGTGGCCCAAGGCATCTGGTCATCATCTTGTTTTCGCCTTGCTGGCTTATACAAAGTGAAAGTGGAGGGGAAAGAGGGCATGCAGCTTCTGATTCCACTGCCAGTAACCTCCAGCACCTGGAGCATGAAGGAGAAGGGGTGTTAACATGCTTTGCGCGTGCATGCAGCCTGGCACACCATGGCAATCCTGGGAGAACAAAAGCAATATTAGGATTTCTGGCAATGGTGTGGCAGGCAATTGAGACAAACGATAAACAAAACTGTGGTCTAATAGGAAGAGGTTTTCCTGTGAAAAAGAACAGGAACCAGTGCTTTAGAAGAGGAATGAGTTACTCTAACATAAATTAGATTAATAGCATGGGGAGAGAAAAGCGAACGTCCAAATGTTCTCTTCTCTAATTCGCTCATCCACGTAGTTCTGCTTCTGAATTTTTTTTTTTCTTTCCTGACCTCCTCCTCTAAAAAGTACCCAAAGAGCTCTGCAAAAACCTCCTTCCCTCATCTTGTTGCAAGTGCATGTTTCAATGCATAGTCTCTTCAAGTAATTTTTTTCAATAGTTACATACTAAAACTGATATTGAGTGACAGCAACCAGATGGAACCTGACCAAGACCCCAGAAAGGTGAAAAGAATGGTAACATACCAATTCTTTAAAAATACTTTGTATTTAAGGGAGTTAACTCAGGAGTGCCTTGCTGAAGTGATATTAGTTGACCAATTACATCCTCATCAACCCACAGAGTTAAAGGAAGTTTCAAGAAAATTCAAGTAACTTCACAGACTTTAAGGCATACAAAGTAAAAGTGGAAGGAAAGAGGGCATGCAGCTAGCTTCTGGTTACACTGCAGCATCTGGAGCACGAAGGAGAACATATCCCTCACAAGGGAAAGGCTGAGAGAGCTGGGGCTGTTTAGCCTGGAGAAGACAGAGAAGGGATCTTAGCAGTGCATACAAGTAACTTACAGGTGCGTGTCAAGAGGATGGGGCTAGGTGCTTTCCAGTGGTACCCAGCAACAGGACAAGGGGCAACGGGCACAAACTGCAACACTGGGAGTTCCTTCTGAATATGAGGAAAAACCTCTTCACTTTGAGGGTGACCGAGCACTGGAACAGGCTGCCCAGAGAGGTTTGGAGTCTCTTTCTCTGGACATACTCAAAACCCACCTGCACATGATTCTGTGCAACCCGCTCTGGGTGAAGTTGCTTTAGCAGGGGTTGGACTAGATGATCTCCAGAGGTCCCTTCCAACTGTGACAATTCTGTCATTCTGTGAATTTATAAGAGTTGACCTTTAAAGCATAGTGCACTGCTCAGGGAACTGTACCAGAGCTGTGTTCCTTTATACTATGCTACATTTTCAATCAGAGCCAATACGTGAAATACTGATATTTATAAATACGTATCCATAAGTTTACATACCTGATATTCAAACACTGCTATCAGGTAAATGCAGACTCAAGACAGCATTGCGTGTGTTTAGAAAGTCCTAAGCTGTCTCAAAGTCTATCTTTTCGTCCTCTCTCTCATTTAGTCTCACATTCAAATGGTTCTGCTGTTTTTTACCTTTATGTGAAGACTCTTGTCTGTTCAGATGGACTCTTTAAGATGCTGAGCAGTATTGTAAGTCACCTTCCGACTACTGCAACATCTCTTTCTGCTTTAATAGTGATACCCTTATCTTAGCCTCCCATTCAAATTAAAACACAGGGGTCAGGGTTTTAAGAAAATGTGACTCCATTTAGCATCATGTACTGAATGCAATTCTGATCATGTTCTAAGACACTTTGTTATACTGTGTTTCAGAGTGGTGTCCTATCTAGGAGTGGTGTTTGACACCTTGCCTAAAAAGGCCATCAGGGAAAAGCCATTAAGTACTTCACATTGTCTCTTCCCCTCTAACCCACTGACCTCTGAAACAAATTTTTTCATACACAAAACTACAGCAGAAAGAGGCTGAAGTTCAATGCAAGAAAAAAAACAGGGGGAGTGGGAGACCCTGTCGATACACAGTTTGACTTTTGTTCCAGAGACTTTAGCTTTAGCAGCTGAAGATACTATGTCTCTATGAAATGAAAGAATTTTTTCGCTAATGCACCAGAGAGCAAACTGCAGCAGCTGACACCACGTGCACTTGTGCTGCAGGGTGGAGAAGCAGAGGTGAGGAAGAGAGCTGGGATGGGATCACTTAAATTACTGCAACTACAGCAGCAGAGCTCGAGTCACTGCCTAGCAGCAGAACAAGACGGAGGAGTGGGAGAAGTCCCCTGGGGTCTACAGATCTTGGCTTCACAGAAGAAGCAAGCCAGACTATCTTCAGAGCTCAGTAGCTTTCCAATGCCTTTTAAGAGTAAATTTATTATAATGAAAAACTCCTTTACAAAAATTACCTTGTTCAGCTTTCCAGAACTCTGTCTGTGAAGGATTTAAAGCAGAAGGAAGTGTTCTTAATCCACTGGACAACCTGAATAAAGGGGGGTAAACAAGACCTCAGAGATCCCAGAAGTGGTTTTCAAGGCTTTGGATTGCAGAGCTCCGTGAGGGGAGAGCTCAACTAAGAAGTCTGCTAAAGGCCTGGAACAAACGGTGGGAACTATTAGCAATTACAAGTAACTGATTCAGAAGCAAAAAGAAAAAGGAGTTCAAAACTTCAAGGCGATATGGTATCAAGACAGCAGCACAGTCCTGAGAAGACCTCCACAAACAGGGGAAGCAATCTCTCAGTATTCCTTGGAAGAGTTTTATCAAGCACCCACACTGGACCAGT
The DNA here is from genome assembly GCF_963210335.1 of Falco punctatus. Taxonomy (NCBI): domain Eukaryota; kingdom Metazoa; phylum Chordata; class Aves; order Falconiformes; family Falconidae; genus Falco; species Falco punctatus. Next base: position 91,926,122 of record NC_137585.1, read on the forward strand.
TTAATGCTTTATATCTACACAGCATGATGATATAGGTGACAGAAAGCCAACAGATCCCTGGTCCTGCAGACCAAGTAGCTGATGACTATTTAATAGACAGAAGATCTAGTTCTCACTGGAAGGGAAAGCAGATCTCATCCAGAGGACTGATGCTATAAGCAGATACTACCAAGAAACTGTGTAAAGCCAGAATCAGGAAAGCAGTAGGTCAAAATTAACATCACAGCAGACTCTAGGAGCACATGACAATCCACTGGGTCACAGGGCTCATAAGAGAGAAATGCTCAGACAGTAACCAAGGGGGGGTCTGACAAAATGCTATTGGCAGGCTGATGTAATGATGGTCCAGCCAAGTGGAAGCCAAGGCACAGCACCAAGAAGGAAAACATATAATAAAGGAATTCCACACCCAGAGCAGAGGCCCATAAACCACTTTGTATCCTTGAATTTAAGCAGAAGAAGAATTCACGACGGGGGGGAACAAATGTTTGGGTGAACTTAGCTTGAACAAGTATAGTGGAACTATATATAGTATAACTAACTACCCATTAAACACAAAGCATGAAGGAGTGAGTTAGAAAATCTTCTGTATCAGGATCCCAAGTGTCCCAAGAATACGCACATATACACGTCTACACTGAGACTTTTGATGCTCCCCTATAGCTCTGACTACAGGGTTCTGCAAAGCTGGGTGTCTACGGCTCACCAGGGCCTCTCTGGGAGCAGGTACCCAGGGTCAGGGCTCAGTCTTTGTGCAGACAAAAGCAGGAGCTGGAAATCTGCACCACAAATTCATATGCATGCTCTGTAACAGCACCTGACTTCCAAACAGAGCTGCAGGCTGGTCTTTCCATTAGCTCCCTCTTGAATCAAATTTAAACTTTTTGCTCTCATGCCTAAAACTCTACATAATTATTTCTTTCCCCCATGCTCCCTTCCCTGGCAGCACAGAATCAATTCTCTTGAGAAAGCACCTGGTTTGCCATGAATCAACCCAATGTCAGTATGCATGCTTTGATTGATACACTCGCCTTTTCCCTTAAACAGCCTTGTGCTTTTTTGCAGCATTATCACCTTTGTCTGATCCAGATCATTCATTCACTGGATTTAAGCTTTCTTAAAAGCCCATACGTGTTCTCACAGGCAATAAAAGGAAATTACCTCTGCAGAAGAAAATTACCTGTGGTGTAGGTATCTATATCAAGTGAAATAATAATATACACACCTCACTATTGCCTTTCTCTTTCCCTCTATTTCATAACTTGCTTGTTCAATAACATCTGTAGCTAAACTGTTGGTGGTCATGTTATGTTTTGATGGAGGACTCAGTGCACTTTTGGATGATAAAAAGTAACTAGTAGAAGCAACCAACATTCCAGTTAACTGATGAATTTATATACATCAACGTACAACAAGACTATTTAAAATAAGAAAATACAATACTTTACAATCATATTAATGCATACATTCATATTAATGTACTTCAAGACTATCATCCATGGTGGTGGACAAAAGGCTCTCTCTATATGCTTTATCAGTTATAAAAATGGCATTTCTGGAGTTTATGAAATGGTCAAGAAAGCACACATAAGAGCTTAAAAATGTCAAATCTGTACACTTATGTTCAAATGTTCAAGAGCATTAATTCTTAGCAGCACTGCTAAATGTTGTTCATTACGAAGAATTTCTTACCGGATCTAGGTTCTTAAAAAGAAGAATGTCCTTGCATGCCTCCTGCAGCCTGTTTCTTTGATCATCTGTTTTAGGATGAATAATCTGAGGGATATAATAGAAAAGCCTTTAAAGTGGTTATCATATAGTAGCACTACCTGAAGGACTGAGTTAATTCAGCTGTTTTATACAATATTTTGGCCATGCTTCATAACACTTCCACTTCAAAACCATTAGGATTTGAATAACACTCAATGATAACACTGTATCACCATAGCATTAGCAAGCAAAGCACTGCTGTATTTCAGCTAAGAACATCTTTACATTTGTAAAATCCAGTTCATTTCCGCAAGCCATTCCAGATACCTTTATCCCAACTATTGCTGCATAAACATTACTCTAACTATTCTCTAATCATATTTCAAGCATGCACGTTTTATAAAAACCACCACTGTTAAATTTAGCAATTTGCCATGACTGCTTCCCAAATAATATTTTGTGAAATAGTATCTGTGTTAAATTTGTATCAGAAGTTACACAGAGTAAACAGCAGACTTGACACTATCCAAGTGAGCAAGAGATTTACTAAATTACCAATGTCTGGTTAATGTGAGTATCGATCAATTTGTTCACTCAATTCATCTCTTTAAAAAGATATGCTAGGTTTCAAAGCTGTGATACTGTAGGATAACCTTTTTGAACAGTTTTACAAGCCAGAAATTAGTTCGAATATAAACATTTCAACTTGTCTTAAAAGTCATCTTTATGCTATTTCATATTAAAAGCTAAGTAAATGCCTTTAAAAGGGTGATGTAAGTAAAAGTTCACTAGTTATTGCATTGTACATCTGAAAATCTTGGTGATTTTATAATTTACCTATTTTCTGCCTTATGAGAAATATTAGATAATTGAGGAAACCACTGCAAGATTATGAGGACATCAGATAAGTACTTTTAGGAGCAGGTGCTCTCTGGGCAAATTGCACAAAAACGTTTCCTTAACATGTACCAAAGGTGTGGTGATTTAGAGTAATACGTCAGGTCCTACATGGGTGACTCTTACAGAGAATTTTTAAATATTCCTTTAACATGAAAACCCAAGACATTATTAAAGTTTATGATAATAAAGATTCTTTTGGCAAGGAATGGTAATGCTGGTTACATTTTTCTTCCTAAATTTAATGTCTGAGAACTGGGGTTGCGGGGTGAGGGTGCAGGTGGAAAGTATTATGTATTTGACTCAAAGCATTAAATACCCTAGATTCTGCGTCGTCCTCTTCCTCATCTGGATTGTAAGCTTCTGCACACACTGAAATTAAGAAAAAGGTATAATCTTAATTCAAAGAACAATACTGTTTCACAAGATTTACAAAACTGAAAATGCATTGTGTGGCACAGTAATAATATGCAGTAATGTAACACTGCATGGAGAACCACAGAAGATAGTGCTGGCTATAGCAGGTCATGTCCAAACTGCCAGTGAAACAAAGCTACACTTGCATCATTTTTGGACAAGTTTTCTGTGTTTTAAAGGACCTCTAACATACATTTCTCACCTAACCTGTTCTAAGTGATCTTACCTTACTATCAGCATTTTTTTTTTTTCTGATGTCTAAACTAATTCTTTCTTGTTAGAATTTAAGCTGTTCATACAGGATGCAGAGATCATCACATCATTCCCTTCATTTGTGAAAGTTCAAGGTGGTTTGATGGTTTTGGGTTTGTGGGGTTTTTGCATTCTGGAGAACTTTTCTCTGCTACCTATCTTTTACTTTTTAGGGTAAATAATTCTGCTTGTTTGATTTTTTTCCTTACAGTTCATGTTTTTCAGCTCTCCAACTATCCTCAATGCCATTCTCTGACCTCTCTCCAATTAGCCCTATCTTTATTGAAGTGTGATGCTCAAAGCCAGATCCCATATTTGAGCTGAGCAGAGTACTGAGTACAACAGATGAATTACTCCATACATTTTGCAGGCCTATATATCTTTTTTGTCCATCCATACCTTTTTCGCAACAGCTTGATTATCGTTGCTAATGTAATATTCATGATCTATGTATCGTTTTCAAAACCCACTGCTTAACCAGCTTCCTGTGTCCTGTACATAGTTACTCCACCCAAGTGTAGTACCATGTACTTAGACCTATTAACCATTACCTTATTCCCCAAGCCATTTCTCCAATGTGTCAAGATAACTTTCAATTCTAATCCTGTTCTCTGGCATCCTTCCAATCCATTCTCAACTTTGTGACAAATGCAAATTCAATAAGCATAGTCTCTAATACATAAATCCATATTATTACTGGAAAAAACAGAATACTGTCTAAAATAAACTTGTGAAATAACACATGGCAGTGAAACAGCAGTAGATGCTTGGGGGTTACCTTATGCAACCAGTTTTACAGCTATATCCCATGCAACTTACATTAAGACACTGCCTGATGTTCCCTAGCTTGTTTATAAGGGAGTCTTGTGAGACAGGATTCAGAAGTTTCTTAAAGCGAAAACGTTGGGCATCTGCTCTTTTTCTTTTATGCACAAATTTTAATGCCTCGTTATAGGGTATTAGATAGTTCCAACAAATTCACACTGATTGCTGTTTGTTGCTTTCCTCCGGGTACTTAAAAAATGTTTGAAATATTTGTCTGCAATTTCTCTAGGAATAAAAGTGATCTGTAAATATTTGATAGGCCTCTTCCATCTGTAGCTTCCCCCCCTTTAAAGGATCAGTTTATCTATTTTTTTTTGTTGTTTTTTCACACTCTCATTTTTCTTCTTCAGATTCTCCATGGTATTGCTAACAGGGCTGAGACTGATTTAGCCAATTCTTCCACTTCCCAAGTATAGTGTGTCTCAGACACAGCTAAGGTGCGAACACCTAACACATCAAGTACTCTCTGATTTGTCCTTTCTCTATTCCAGGCTGAGTTGTCCACATGCTCTTAATACCACTAGTAAAGACTGATGTGCTTCTGTTAAACAGTAGAGTAACACTCTCCTGAAAGATGCTTTTACCCAAAATATACTTCCAGAACAATTTCTGTTACTCCTCATGTTCTTTCTTGTACATAGTCCTTTCTTGTTCTCATTTTTTAGCCTTGGCTTCTTAGAGTATTTTTTTCCCCTCTACATCTTTTATTATTCCTTTGTACTTGTTCTGAATAATCCAAAGTAGTTTTCGTTTTCTACATGGTTCCTTCTTGTGTTTGATACAAGACACTTGTATTTTAGACAGATTTTTTTTTACTGTGCTTTCTGTCCTTCTCCTGCGCTGTCTCAATTTGCGTTTTTTTTCTCTTTACATTTTTACAAGGAACAACCAGTTCCTTTAACTTCTTTTCTCCAGACTCCCTTCCAAAGAAATTATGCCCACAGTCCTACCATATCCCCTTGAAACCCGTTGTCCTGATTCTTTTACTCAATCTCTTTCCCTTCCTGAAATCTGCAAGCTCTGTCACCCCAGGGTAATCCTCACTCAAGCGGCTTCTGCCTTTTCTCTCCCTGTTCTTGAACAGTTTCTCCCTTAAGGTTGGTATCAAATAGAATAGTTTCCCCTTTGATTGCTTTTCCCACCATCTCATAATTTGGTCCTAAGTGCACTGCAAACCATGTTGGGCAGCTGGTATTCTCCTTTATTGGTTTCCAACAGATGACTGATTAATTAAAATCTCCCATCATCACCATCCCCTGTACTCTGTACAAGTGTCTGAACCCAATACACAACAGCAACAGCCTCTTCCTCCTCCCCGTCCTCCCACTGAGTCTTTGCAATGCCAGTTCAGTCACACTGTTGCTCATGGGTTAAGATTCCTGGTCCCCTTGTTTGTTCCCCATATTTCCTGTATTATTATACAAACAACTTCTAAAGTAGTGACCAGGTAGACGCATTAACTTCCTCATCACCCCATCCAATTAAGACTATTTCACAGCAAAGCATATCATTGCACGTATTATGCAGAGTCCCAAAGGAATGTCAGCTTTACAAAACTTGGCATCTTCAAAACTTTAAAGAAATTTGATATAAATCCCTCTGGAACTGACTGAAAGATTCCTGTCAAGTTTACTAGGAAGTGGATTTAGTCCCAAATAATTACAGATGTCCACCAAAGGAACTCTGCAATCTATTGAACAACTGTAATATTCTACCTCTACATAAACAAACTGTTCCTACCAATTGTTTTATGGTACTACAGTTACTTTAATCTTGTCTGAAATAGACTTCAGGGGATTTTATTTAAATAGCAACAATAATAACAAGCCAAGTAAGCACCATAACCCATCACAATGTAAATCACTGCTTTTTTTCAACTGCTATCAGCCTCTGTGCCCTAGTGCACTTACCTGCACATGGAGTCAACAAATCTGTATTACAGTACAGTGTGCTACTGGGTGTGTGAACGGTCTGTCTCAACATGAAGCACAGTTACATCCTGTCCTTACCTCCGAAACATGAAAAAAAATCATACAAAACGCGAATTTAATTGCTTTGATACTGTAATCCCAGAATTGACAGCTCTCAGAGAGCCCGGCCGGACATTTAACAGTCTTCCAGACCAGATAAACTAAATTTAGCCTCATCCATGCCCATCCTGAATCATCTTACCATTCCCTTTCACCTAGCCTGAAGCAGGATCAGTCCAGAAAAAAACGTTCTTGAGGTCTTCCGTGTCATCTAGTGTCTTTGCTCTGATTTCACTCTTCTCTGCTAGAAGCTAATTTCAGTCAGTCTTGTTAACTATTGTCAGCAGATGCCTTTATCAAATACTTCTTATCACTGACTATGGGCAATATATTTAAGAAGTGCAGTTTGTTCTGGCTAGTGCCCATCTGCCCAAATTTTAAAATTATTTATTCTTATCATCTGTGATGAGAAACTTACTCTTCTGGTTAAATTCCATACATATTTTGCCTGGGCCTATCTTTTAGCCATAATCAAGGATGCATCTTTCATTTGGGCTGCAACTTACAGACGGCTCTGCGGAGAAGAACCTGGGAGCCCTGGTGGGCAGCAAGGTGCCCTGGTGGCCAAGGAGGCCAATGGGACCCTGGGGGGCATCAGGAGGAGCGTGGCCAGCAGGCTGAGGAAGGTTGTCCTCCCCCTCTGCTCTGGTCTGGTGAGGCTGCGCCTGGAGTGCTGTGTCCAGTGCTGGGCTCCCCAGTTCCAGAGAGACAGGGAACTACTGGAGAGGGGCCAGTGAAGAGGATTAGGGGACTGGAGCATGTCCCTCACGAGAAAAGGCTGACAGCTGTGACTGTTTAGCCTGGAGAAGAGAAGTCTGAGAAGGGCTTTTAGCAATGCATACAAATATCTCATGGGTGAGGGGCAGAAGGACGGGGCCAGGCTCTTTTCAGCAGTGCCCTGTGACAGGACAAGGGGCAACGGGCACAGACCACAACACTGGGAGTTCTATCTGAATATGAGGAAAAATGTCTCCACTTGGAGGGTGGTAGAGCACTGAAACAAGCTGCCTAGAGAGGCTGTGGAGTCTCCTTGCCTGGACATACTCAAAACCCACCTGCACACAATTCTGTGCAACCTGCTCTGGGTGAAGTTGCTTTAGCAGGGGTTGGACTAGATGATCTCCAGAGGTCCCTTCCAGCTCTGACCCTTCTGTGATTATACCAATGCTGTGGCTCTGCAGTTTTAAGCACGGAATTTCCTTTCCTTCCCTGCTTATTTCAGTAGCCTGTCTTACAGACTTTATTGTCTAGTAAGACATTACTTTCTAAGGGCACACCAGCAGACGTGGCATGGGAAAACATGATACATTTACTTCTGTTCTTGAAATAGGGTCTCTGATACTACTGTGGTCCACTGAATTTCATGACATGTACATTGAGGTTTGGCACATGAGAATCCCTATGATGTAAACCATCTAAAACTAAATGAGATGCCTCTTATATAGACATCCACATCTGCAAAAGCCATCTAGATTCCAATTACAGTCAGAGGAGAGAAACCAGCACATTTAAGAAATTATTCATTTGACCTGTATTACATGTCCACATTGAGATTAATTAAAAATGTAACTAAATGGCTGAGATAAATCCTATCCCTCTTCAGATGACTGTGCTGTAACAAGCTGCAAGGCTGATCCCCCACTTCTCCATTTCGCCCATATTTCTTGGGAAACAAAGAAATTAATCATCTGGTGAGGACAAGCATATGCAATAGCACACTTTCTTTATTCATTTCATATATGCCAGGGAGACAGCCTGTGGTCCTCATCTCTTTTGTCTAACACTAGACCAGCACCACAGACATTAACTGATCTGAACCATTCTGCTGCTGGCGGCTGCAATACTCACAGTGTTCAGCACTTTTTCTACCTCTCCAGCCCATTCCACACTCCCAATGGTACACAGTACATGGTGACTTCATCACGCTCAAAGGCCCTAGCACTTTTTGCTACATGTCACTGCTGAATGCAATACTCACATCATTGCTCAAAAAGCAGTCCTCGTAACATTCTTAGGGATCTATTTCCTCCCATGTGTAATTATGGCATTAAAAAGTAGTGACAAAACCACTGTATATATTTCTCCATTGGTTGCTAAGCTCAACTAAGTGAAACAATTTTTATTCAGGTTTTGCAACTAAGGATCACGTTCCTCATATCATTCCCCAAGATAGGCACAAACAAGCCCAAATATATGAACATAAAGTATTTGTAGGAAAAATCTGAATTGTCAAAAGGCACTGCATTATTAAAATACACATGCACTGAAAACTGCACACGAGACTAGATGGATTGCTTGGTCAGCAAGAAGAGGTAAGCTTTTATATTTTCTAACTCAACATGCCAAGTCAATTTTCTGGTTTTCAGTTAGTAAATATGGTTTATACCCAAAACCAAATATACAGTCACTTCAGATACAAATGAATCTAAAATGAAAACTAACATACAGTTATTAATTGTAAGATCACAAAAAATGTTACTCATGTTGTATCTATTCCCTTGATGTATCGGGAAACAAGTTATCAATAATGAAATGAATGAAAATTAATATATAATTATAAGAATGTATTATACTCAAAACATGGCATGAAGAACAATCAGTATGTATGTACCCTTTCCAAAGCACAGAACCTCCAAGTCATAAAGAATATTACGAAGAATTTTACAAGACAAAAAGAGATGTGGAAATATTTCTTCATCTGATTCCAGGCAAATCAAGACTACAATTTTGCCAGCATGACTATCAGGCTAGAGCATGAAAATAGACCATCTCTAGCCACTATAGCTATGCCAGCATGCCATAAATCCCTACAAACATCCCTAACTATGACAGGTATGCCCATCCCCTCATACAGCAAGAATGTCACTTCCCTGGTTTAGCTGTAGAAAAATTGCTAAGGTGACTTACTGACAGTGAGAATTTTTTTTTTTTTTTCATTTTGTTGGGACACACTTCTCCTCATCTACTAAACACAGATTAGAAACACGGTACACAGAGACTACTTGAATGGCAGGTAGTAGTTTCAAACTAGACCGCAAATACTACTGGACCTTCAAAGCTTCTGACACAGGAACCCCTTTTTTAACACCTCAGCAGTTTCTACCACTGCAGAAGGAACTAGCAAGAGCACCCTGCATCCCAAAATCCCAATTTCATAAGTAGTTTTCATTTAAACAAAAGCAACCTTGTACAATGTACCTTGTACAATGGTAGCAATGAGGAATAACTGCTCATGGTCTCTGATGCTTGCAACTATCAAGTCCCATCTTATTTCTAGACCTGTTTTTGACTAGACCACATAGAAAATGAGACTGAAGAGCTGCAAGTAAACAGTCACAAATATGGACTAAAGAATAACCCAGAGAAAGGAAATCACCTTTCTCCTCTATCTGAACACACAATGAGATGAGATAAAAGTTATCTGATTCTACGCATGATATAAGGCAATATCAACTGGCTCTGCTGCTGAGATCCACCATTTGTGCAAAACCCTGAAACTATTCCAAGGACTTCAGTTTACTTTGAATACAAGCAGATTTGGAACAAAGCATGATCACTGGGTCTATCATTTTCCATGACACTGTGGTAAAAAAGGCATCTGTGAAATGCCTACAACAGATAGGGTCACTGAACTGAGACTTTATCTAGGCATAATTAGGCAGATTAATACACAGAATGCCTAACACCTTGCAATTCTGTGTTATTACTATTTTAGATATAGAGCACTTATATTAAAAATGCTATTCAAACTGGAATAAAAGTATGTATGGTCAGAAAAAAGGTACAGGCTGGGGCTGACCTGCTGGAAGGCAGCTCTGCGGAGAAGGACCTGGGAGCCCTGGCGGGCAGCAAGTTGCCCATGGGCCAGCAGCATGCCCTGGTGGCCAAGGAGGCCAGTGGACCCTGGGGGGCATCGGGAGGAGCGTGGCCAGCAGGTCGAGGGAGGTTCTCCTGCCTCTATGCTCTGCCTGGTGAGGCTGCACCTGGAGTGCTGTGTCCAGTGCTGGGCTCCCCAGTTCCAGAGAGACAGGGAACTACTGGGGAGGGGCCAGCGCGGGGCTGCAAAGAGGATGAGGGGACTGGAGCATCTCCCTTCTGAGGGAAGGCTGAGAGAGCTGGGGCTGAGGGAAGACTGAGAGGGGATCTTACCAATGCGTGCAAATACCTCAAGGTTGAGCGTCAAGAGGACGGGGCCAGGCTCTTTTCAGCAGTGCCCTGTGACAGGACAAGGGGCAACGGGCACAAACTGCAGCACAAGGAGTTCCACCTGAATGTGAGGAAAAACTTCTTTACCCTGAGGGTGACCAAACACTGGCACAGGCTGCCTAGAGGCTGTGGAGTCTCCTTGCCTGGACACACTCAAAACCCACCTGCACACAATTCTGTGCAACCCGCTCTGGGTGAAGTTGCTTTAGCAGGGGTTGGACTAGATGATCTCCAGAGGTCCCTTCCCACCCTGACCATTCTGTGATTCTGTCTGGCAGTCACGGAGACATTCTTGAGATTTCCTCACATGCAACAAAACAAAAAGTGAAGAAATTCCCCTCTATTCTACCTGTTTTATGGAGTAATGACTTTTGAGTGGTCCACTATCTAACAGAAATCACCAAGTGCTCAGGACACCAGCCTAAAATTGCAAAACTGGATAAAATCCAGAAAGTGTTTTTTTCTCTTAATTATCATGAAAGTGGCCTTCAGTTCATTAGGTGGGGACTGACTGAATTAGTCTTGGGAGCACTGCCAAAACACACTGTTTCAAGATCAGCTGCTCACGAAGGACAGTTATCTACTCTTGCTTTGAGCGTACAGACTGAAATTCTCCAAAGACTGCCCGATAGTCATGAACACATACCAAATACCAGGTTTGTGCTCAGATATGCAGCTCAACGGCAAAACCTTTTGCCAGTTGGAAGACCTTGCTCAGCCTGCACTAAAAGACTGCAAGAAATCAGACTCGCACAACCAACTTTTCTACAGTATTCTCTTGTCCATCTGCTACCAATGCTATTTCTAATTAGTTAACCTTCATTTCCTCCAGCATTTCTAAATAACATGAATTGCCAAATATAACATGTAGCATCTTGAATCAGGCCCATGCCAACAGTGAGTCACAGAACCTCCCAAGGATTCTCCATTCAAAAGTCCACACGAGGTTTATTCATATTCCACCAATCCTCCCACCAAAACAGGGATTTCATCAAGATTGTATTGAACATTATGAAAGCCCATTTGAAGAAACACGATGGCCCACACAGGCATTTTTGGATAATTTTATTCCACGTGAGTTATTTACGTGTGGGCACCTTTGTGCAAGTTCCTTAATATTATTTTGTAAACAAAAGTGAAAACTGAGCTGTGTCAGAGCGCAATACCTTCCTGTACTCCAAAGAACTCTGCATCACAGCTAGCACACTCATTGCTGGGTCAAAGATGTGTACTCTTCCCTGAAAACACTAAATAAGTGTTTGAATCACTAAATAAGCTTCTCCACAGAAACAGTACATTCAGACTTCACCACAAGTAGCTGAAAATACCTCCCTATTTTTAAATAGGGAATCAGACAGGGGCTTTAACAGAATTTCCCTAAGGACTTACAGAGTACTTAGTCCTCTTTCTAGTCCTATTTCAGTTCTTTCCATAACTGTAATTTGTCAAGATGGAGCTATAAAAAAAACAACCAACTCAGCTTCTGGCTGGTGGTAGGAGACAGTTTTGTTTGGTTTCTCAGAAAGTGCTTGACTTCATCTGTCTGGTTAGTGAAAATCAGCACAAGCACACGTTACAGTGTCCAGAACGCTACAGGTAGTTGTTAAACAATAAAACTATTACAAAAGTAAGATGCGCTTCCACTAGAAGAGTTTGCCAGTATGTATGATGTGCTATACTACTGACTCTGAGCTTTCCCAATATGGTATATGGAGTAGCATAATATATAGCAACACACTGTACTTTGATGTTGACTCGTGTAACCTTCTGTTCCCATTCTCATACAAGTCCAAGCAGTTCACCATACTACAGTGTGTTATTTGGGACATATCTGAAATATGCATAAATGTCTGACGAAGTCTGAGCAAACACACAGCTCTCTGTATACATTTCAACTTTATATTTTCTAATAGTACAGAATAAAGAGGGAACTGCGCCCAGCACTTCCTCCCATATTTAGTACTTCATAGGCATCTACTACAGATATTTTTTTTCTTATTGAAAAGTGAGAATCAGGAAGATCTCAGAGTGCACATTATTTTCACACTAGAAAACCCATCCTTTACAGAGAAAGTGAGCAAGTATAAATTGCAGCTATTAAGAAAACATATTCTGAATAACGCAAGCTTAACCTTTTTGCCTATTTTGCATCTGGTTTACACAATCAGCTTTATTATTATTTTACATCAAAATATTTTTCAGGATTCTAAATGCATTTCAAATACCAAACAGCTCTGAAACGAAATTTGCAACAAATGTTTTAAAAATTGAAGCTACAACTGTTCATCTCCAGAGCCTACATCCTGAGATGCACGTATTTGCATTTTTTAATTAGTAACATAGTGGCACAGTTTAAGGAAACTATGTAAAATGCAGTAAACCACAACAGGAGCTTGTTTTTACCCAAAATGAATTATCTGTCCAGTCTGACAGTGTTTGTAATTTATACTGTACACCACATCAGGTTTCATATAATAGAGCCAAAAATGATAAAACAGTCACTGTCCATTTTTACTGAACTATGTAAACTTCAACAAGAAACTATTTAGATGAGTTCTAATACATTTGGAGACACGCTAAAATGGTCAATAGCATACATAGTCACTTCTTGGAAAACTACCGTTCACAGATTTTTCAAACTTGATGGCAAAACCATATATATTGACTACCTTAAAGAAGAAAAATAAGTAAGACGTTCAAATTAATTTATTACCCATTAATCTCTTTTAACCTCTCCTTTGGTTTGTCCACTCATGTTTTGACCTCAGTCTCAGAAAGTATCTGAAAAGGAGGCATTAGGTTTGGTTGTTAAATGAAATATGTGTATTTGGGGCTTAATTTTTAAAAATATTTTTAATGATGGGTTAAATACGAAAGATCTGTGCAGAAAGACACCACTGAATTTACAAACCGAGCAGAGCAAAACATGAAACTATTAATAAAACAGAACAATAACAAAAAATAATCCAAGAAAATGGGAGGAAAATACAAGTAGAGAGAATGCCAGAAAGATTTTTGTCATGACACTGAAGGTGAGAGGTAAGAACCACTCAGACATAAGAAAGGGTGTGTAGAAAAAACTGAGTATTATTGGGGGGGGGGGGAGCTAACATCGTAGAAGTAAGTAAGCGCACCGTGCTGGGGCGTCAGGCGTGTGCGGCGGGCCGGGGCGGCCGCCGTGCGCAGGTGCCCGCAGCCGCTGCCCGCCAGCCCGCGCCCGCCGGCTCCGAGGCGGCCCCGCCGCTGGGCCGGGCCGAGCCCTCAGCCGCGGCGGCGGCGCCCGCGGGGGGACAGATGGCGGCGGGGGGGAACCCCGGGCCGGGGCAGGGGGTGCCCGGAGGGGGCCGCAACGCGCCGGAGCGGCTCCCGGCAGCGGGGAGCCCCGGCCGGGGCCGGGCTGCGGGCAGGGCCGGTGCCCCCGGGGGCGGGGGGCCCGGGCTGGAGCAGCCTGTGCCGGAGGGGCTGCGCCCCGCGGGAGGGCCCCGCGCAGGAGCGGCCCGGGCAGAGCCGCAGCCCCCCGCGGGAAGGGCTCCCGCTGGAGAAGGGCCTGCAGGAGCGGCTCCCGCCGGAGGGCCCGGGCTGGAGCCGGGCGCCGTGTGAGGAGCCTCCCCCGGAGGGGGCCGCGGCGGCAGAGGCGGCGGCGGACGGACCGGCCGCAGCCCCGGCCCCGGCCCCCAGAGCGATCTCCGCGCTCGGACCCGCCGCGGGCCTGGCCTGGGGTTTGCTCCCGCTGCCCGGCTGGGGGGCAGGGACACCAGCCGAGCACCACAATAACACACATAAGGACGTATAAAAGGGGCAGAGGTGAAAGACAGTCTTCTCCAAGGTGATCTAACACACTGGAGGAGGGAGAGTGCCCATGCTGCGTAAAGGAGCGCTTGGAAAAGTAGAACGAAAAAAGCCTAACAAATGCAGCGTTCAAGAGGGGAAAATGAACAGCACAACTCAGGCCTGCCGGCAGGTCACCCGGTAAAACAGCCAAGCACCACTGATTTAACTGGACTGGGGCAAAGAGAGGGACCAGTGCTACAGATCTGCAGAGTTACAAAGGCTGAAGACACAAAAAGAAAGTGGTTATTTTATGGAAGCATGTATTTGTGGCTATTTTATATGCTGGTGTTTTGAAGACTAACACAAGATCTTGATAGCTAAAGGAAGGATGTAGTAAGGGAAAGAAAATTATTAGGAGTAACACACAAAGAAAACCACCACCGATGACAGGACATGGAAAGATATAAAAGGATTCAAGAAAACTGAAAAAATGTAGATTAAGGGCAGCCAGAAGGTGACCTCCAAGCCAAAGACTCATGCAAAGAGTAGGGAGGTTAGGGACAAAGCCAAAACTACCGGCTCTGACAAGCTTGTCTCAGTGTCCTGACAGCGGACTGAATGGATCTCACCAAGACAAGGTGAAAAACCTGCCAACAGCAGTACAATTGATCATCCAGCAAAACGAGGAAAGTACAGGTAACACTAAATCTAGAATACTCCTAGGAACCTTTGGAATGTCTAATTGAGACATAATTACAAGAGTTCCTCAGAGGCATGTGTCAAAACCAGTGTTCCCACATACATGGTAGACTTGGTCTGGGCAGCTAAAAGAGTGCAAAATTCAGTCTCAACAGGCTTCACAGAAAATTCTGCATCCATGTGGGATTCGGAATAGCAAGCTGAAGGTAGGCACCTAAAAAAGAGGTGGAGTCATTATCCTAAGAGAATGGTTGCTATAGCAAATTTACCTTTGCTTTTCACAGTTCCAGGACCAAAAGAAGGAAGCTTGAACCCACCTTTCCCCATTTTCCACAAGCGCCTTACATTCTACATTACAAAATTCTCTGTACTGAGATGCTCTTCATTCCTCCTGGGCCCACGCTGTCAGGCAAAACGAAATGGAATTTTAAGCATGCTGATTTTAGGTATGTTGCTTGGGTCAAATGGGTACGATATGCTCACATAATCCTCTATATAAGAAATATGATAAACCAGTTTTACTAAACAGGTTCCAGAGGAAACAGGAAGACAGGTAGACAAGAAACTTTATGGAAAATTTTTCTGCCAAGTTTTGCAAAGTTTGATTTTGAACATCTGGTTTCTCAACAATTCCAGAAAATCCATTTAAGACCTTTTGCTGACAGGATTCTCTTTAGATAGCCACAGGAAGTTTAGAAAACAAATCATAACTATGAAATAATATATGCTGTTTTACTTTTTCATAGTCAAAATATAAACTGTTGATATAAAATAATACTGGTACCACATACTAAAGTAAGAAAGCAACATAGCAATCGCTACACGCTCACCTACATCCTCCCTTATGGTGCAGACAACTACAACAAGCCAAAAGATGGACTATAAATACTCTCCTTCAAGAACTGGGACTGTAATCACCCCAAGAACACAGATTACCACACATTTCCAAACAGTAGAAGTTGTCCATAACTGCATGACTACTTAGCACTCAGAACAAGAAAGAAGGCACCAAGGTCTCACAGAACTAAACTTTTTCTCAAAGAAAAAAAAAACAAACAACCAAAAACAAAAAACAAAAACAAACCTCCACCCTTTCAGCTAAAAAGCTGTCACTACTTCACTACTTGGAACTAATATTTCTCAGAAAGTCCTTAGCCAAAGGTAAATGTAGTGTACTCTGATGACTGAAAAAAAAGGCATCCTTATTCCCAGCTTTCTAAACACCCTCCACCTCTCCCACACATACACATTTGGTACCATTATGAACTAAATGCTACTTTATTCAAGAGACTAAATGGGTGAACACACAAAATTAGGTGAATCTAGCTTTCTTCTGCATTCTGTAAAATCAGATTTATTTCTTCTGCTATCAAGGGATGTTGCAGGTGTCCACAGTGCTGTTTTGCGCCCTCCTGTTTTATACTGTTATAAGAAGATGCATAAAGGCTGGATGAGGTGTCATCAACACGTGTAGGATACTCCGAGTTGTATTACTCTTTTATGCTGGTCAACATCACTTAACTCTTTTCTCAGTACCTACTTAAAACCACATCACACTTGAAAGAGAAGCTGGATAAAGACAAACCCAGAAAAACTGACATAATGTATGCAGGAGAAGATCACTGATGAACACCTGGAAATGTGACCTCAAACAGCCTAAGACCATCAGAACAGTTGTTTTGGACTTCCCGGTCTACTCCATACCTAAATGGCTGTGATGACAGAAGTACACTTGTCCACCTGCAGCTGACAAAGAAAGACTGTGCTCTTTTCACTTAAGGAAGAAAGGACCAAAGTGATCCATGCATGAATGGACTGCAGTCTTCTGCAATGAATCTCTAATAGCTACATAACATTATCTCAGAAAAAGCTGACCACATCTCCACAAATACTTTGCTGCTGTATTCCAGTCCCTGTTCGAGTAGTCTCCATTTTCTGCAGAGTTCCTTGTTTGACACAAATCTCAACACATAGTCTCTTGTCTTAATACACAGTATCTCCACTGGGACCCAACCTGTGTCCCCCCTGCACAACCATGACCTTACATTGTTTCAGCAGAAAATTAAAACTGTCAGACAACACGAGAAAGCTCATGAGTATGAATGCAGCAACTTTCTCAGCAACTGAATACAGATCAGAAAACCTCAGAATAAAAGTGGACCTGTCATTTTGAAAACTAAACATAAAATTCATGCTTCTAACTCTGCTTCCTCTTGGTCAGCTATACACACAAAACAGATCCATACTTCCAGGGAAATAATATACACATGAAATTATTCTTACTGAGTGGAAGGGAGGAAAGATTTTTATTTCTACTTTTACTTCATGGGAGGAGAGATAATAAATATACCCACCCTGTAAACTACAATTCCTTTACATTTGGAGGGCAGTGGGAAATAGAGATCCTAACCTGAGCCAGATACCTTACATTTACTGAAACCAATATCCTAGGAAATCGAGTATCCCAGGTGACCACTTTTCAGAAAAGCTCCTAGAATTACAGAACAAGTTAAACAAAGAGTTAACATCTCGCTTTGCAGGGTGCTAGAATTCAGGGTTACAGTTCACTCTTTTTCTCCTGAGAAAGGAAGTACCTACAGATGCTCCTCAGCAACAACTCTGTTAAATACCAAAAGGAGAAGAAATGAGCCCTTAGGGTAAGACAGAGCAGCATCTAGCTTCTTCAGCCAAAACAGTCATTCGTAACAGAATGTTCTTATAGAGATAAAACTTAGAGGGAATAATCAAGGCCACAGAGAAGCTAAAAGAACCCCAAGGAATTTATTCCTTTATAAATATCCTGTGTTTAAGCAGCAGTGCTAAAGAACTTCCTGATTTAATTCATATACAGTTGCCTGGACACTTTTAGAAATTTCAGGTTTGATGACTAAATAATTATTCAGTGTTAAAGTTACCAAGATAGCAGCAGAGCTGGGAGATAACAAAAATATTCCTGTTGAATGAACCAGACCATTTGTTGACTGAGGTACCCATTGCTGATATATTAAACTATTCTAATTTTAAGGAAATAGGAAATAATAAAAAGCAATAAAAATTAAAAGCTACAAGTGTTAAAAATAAACAGTGCCAGGCTTGGAATACTGTGACAAACTGACTGGTAGGTACTGCATTTAGTGTAACCACTTATAAATCAACATGGGGTTGGTTTTTTACACTCTCAGCGGGCCTTGTAATGTACCAACACATAAAGCAAAGGTAAAGTTTCTTATAACTAGTTGAAGCTCTCAAAGGAGCATAGTACACACAAGCAGTGTATAGATCATTCAAGACTGGTGAACATTTTTTGTCTTAGACTACCTTTAGAAGAGGCACATGCACCCAAACATCCCTTGTCCTCACCCCCAGCCCTGCAAAAGCACAGGCTGGACACCCCATGCTTAGGGAGCTGCTCTGGCCACTCCTAGAGTGGCCCCAGGGATCTTGGTGGGCAGCTGCTGACCACGAGCCAGCAGTGCCCCTGCAGCAAGTAGGACCAACCACCTCCTGGGCTGTATGAACAGGAGAAGTGATTGTCCCCTTCTACGCCACACTGATTAGATCACATCTAGAGTAACTGGGTCCGCTCAGGGGGCCTCCAACACAGGAAAGATCTTGATAAACAGGAATGAGCTCAGTGGAGAGTAACCAGCACGGTCAAGCACTTGCCCAACAAGCAGAAGCCGAGGCAGCTGGTTTGTTCAGCCTGGAGGAGAGAGAGCTTTGGGGGGCCTGACAGCAGCCTAGCAGCAGCTACGGGGAGGTCGCTGAGGCTCTCTACACTGGTGCATGGTGGGAAGACAAAGCTACGAGTCTCAGACTGGATATAGAGAAAACTCCTCATCATGAGGCCAGTCAAGTGGTGGAGCTGGTTGCCCAGAGAGGTTGTGCAGTCCCTCTCAGTCCTTGGAGGTTTTCAAAACCCAACTTTCAGCAACCAGGTCTGATCTAAGCTGGCCTCCTTTGACCTGGAGGTTGGACTACAGACTTCCTGAGGCTCCTTCCAACCTGAATTATCCTAAGATCCAGAAGAATTCAGTCACTGACAAATGATCTTTTTTACTTTGAGTCCACAAGTATATTCATATTACCTGTAGTTCCAAGTTGTTCCACTAATGCAAGTAATTACCTGGCAAAGGGTATCTGAACGCTTATCAAAAAGAGCAATTACAGAACCACTTTATAAAATGCCACAAGCAAGCTCAAGGCTTTTCTGTCATCACCGAGTAAAGCACACATCGATGTCACTGTTCTTGAAGGACGGGGAAACTGGAGACATTGCCTTGCAGAGCTGAGCCTGGTCCTGTCGCAAGAAAGTGTTGCAGAACCATAACAGTGACCTGCTTGCTGTGTAGATTTATCACAAAAGAATACAATGAAGCCAGAACTGGAAGTAAAATCTCATGTGAAGTATCACACAAACTCAGCACATCACTTGTCACAGGAGACACTGACACTGAGCAGCTGACCAGAAGGAAAACCATTGATTCACAGTTAGTATAAACTGTAATTTATTGTTCCAAAGTCAACAACTGGTCAAATGAACTTTATACTCTGTGATGATACAAGATTTGGCTTTTAAATGCTTATTTTGAGAACCAGATGCATAAAGAGAGATCAATAATACAGAGAAACTGAGAAATCTAGTTAATAATGGGATATACAGAAGAATGATTATCAAAATATGGAAAAAAATATTTCCAAATGCTTAACATGAGCAGTATCTGCCTTCAGCATGCTGGTGAAGACTGCAGGAACTGCAGACAGCCAAATGCATACAAGACAAAAATGCTATCAATTGTAGCCCTGAGTACATTATTGGTGTTTATGCCCCAATACCCTAACAGATTAGAGGGACCGAAGTTTGTTACAAAGAAACTTCTGCTTTTGTGCAGTTCATTTCAAATTATTATTTTGCAGATACTGCCTTTAACTTAACCATCTGAGGCCTCACCCGAGGCTTTTGACCCTGATAAAAGCACAGAAAAGTCAAAAGAGAAAATGTTGAACATATCTAACAATGGTCAGGCAATTTTTGAAAGAAACCAGGACATTGCCCTGGTGACTGAAAAGAGAGAGGAGCCATCATATGACAGATTCTTAACAGATGTCAGCATGTTTCTGTACAGGCCAGAACTCTGCAACCATGACAACCTGGTGAAAACAGCCTCTTGCCATGAACTTTGAGGCCACCCCTACACACCTGGAGTACCTCAAAGAGATATTCTGGAAGCAATTTGGGCCTCAGCAAGGAGTCCTGTTAGAGAAAGCTGGATAAAGACAATGCAAGATCTCCACAAGCTGCCGTCTTTCAGAGCAGATGGAATCTGATAAATCACAAGTCAGAATGATGAAACGCTATTTATTTATTTTTACTTTTTTAAAACATTTTTTTTCCAGACTACCAGGCATTTAACATCACCAGGAATGAACAAACTGCATCAGTGCACAGAAAGTCCACATTCATCAAAACACAATCCTACCTCAGCAGTTCTATAGGTAGTAAAATGGCGAAAGAGAACATTTCTCCTAAGAAAGTCAATCTTTTTCCTGGGCAGTAATACCAGAAGCACAGAGAGCTGATGCAAAATATCCATGGGGTCTCCACATGTTTTAATTACAAGAAATCTTCAGCTAAGCTTCCACTCACCTGAATGTAACCTGACAACACTTTCCTCTTTAGCATGAGACGGAGAACACCCAGCCACTGCCACTGTCTCAAGGGAATGCAGGGAGGGAAAAAGGCTGAGCCCACAACCTGAAGTGAGATACATACGTCTATCTACTTCACAATTAAGCAGCTGAACTGAGGCATCCAATGCTAGTGCTGGTTGAATTACAAATCGAGAAGATTGGTATTTACATCAAGAATCCAGTAACTCATCAGATGCAGTGAATGACAATTGCTCTTAAAATACCCACAGCTCCTTTTCCTCCCATCTGGAATAAGATGCATTTCCAAATGACCACTACCACCCACCAAAGAAAGTGCCCAAGAGAACACTAATTTTCAT
This sequence comes from Falco punctatus, assembly GCF_963210335.1. Taxonomy (NCBI): domain Eukaryota; kingdom Metazoa; phylum Chordata; class Aves; order Falconiformes; family Falconidae; genus Falco; species Falco punctatus. Next base: position 91,946,940 of record NC_137585.1, read on the forward strand.
ATCCATCACATCCCAAGGACTGTATCACAGCACTGAGGGTCTACTGATTATTTCTGGTGTTGAGGGATTAATAATGAGGCTGAGAGAACATGGTACTGTAACAACCTAAATTTGCTTTCTTGAACTTTGTCGAACAAAGTGCTGTGTATTACTACTGAGAGCAAAGGTATCCCCAGTTGGTGCTGGGGATCCAACAGAGCTGTAAATCACACAGCTGCTGAACTAGGAAAAGCTGACATATGCTGAACATCTTGGTGTGTGTCAGTGTCAATACATAAGCTCCATCCATGTCACAAGACTCCGTGGTAACTCCACAGGCCCCACTGGTCTCATCTTTATCGTGACAAGTTTGGAGAAAGAGATGGGCACCTCCTTGAGGAGTAATCTTAGGAACAGCATCCCAGTCGGTTTGGTCCCAGAGCTGCACAGCATGGTGCTGGTCCCTGGCAGTGACCAAGAGGCTCACTGCAACCTCAGACACCTGAACCAGATGAGGCCGTTGTGGCTTTCTCAGCTCCACTCCTGTGCACCACAGGCACCTGATCCCTTCACTTTTTAAATTTAAAAGAACATCAAATAGAGCACTTATTCATCACTTTCTAAGCAATAAAAATACTTCACATATTGATCAAAGATGGCATTCAAACCTCCCAAGTTTCACAGCAATAGACATGAATTATAAAGGCATTACTGCTTTAAACAAAAAGAACAGGACACAGAATAATCCACCATGCAGAAAAAAATCTGCCTAAGTAGAAACTGGTTCACCTCTGCAGAGTGGCTGGAGGAGCAGACATGTCCCTGAGAACGTTACAGCTCATGCTGTAACCCATTCCTCCCTCTGAGGATAAGAGAGGGTCAGGCATCGAGTGCCTACAGGTACTGCCAAGGGAAAATAACGATGTGATCTGCAGTCAGGAGTATGTATACTGACACTGTCAATGTTCACTTTCTGTGAATGTTCATCATCTGCTGAAAGACAGAATTATTTATTGATAATAACAAAACTACCTAAAATAACCATGAATTCCTATTGTTACATCCAGTAGAAAAAGGCCTTTCATATTTTCTTTTATTCTTTTTCAAGAACAGTTCAGAATAAAGTGTTTGCTATTACGCTGTCACTACTGAAAATCTAATGACTCAGAAAAGGCACAGTTCAAGAGGGAAGATAAATTCAGTGAGCTGCTAATGAAAGGAGATGCTAAGATCATCCAGATCATACAAACCCATTCATAACTCATTACCATACTACACTAACCTTTGAAAATTATAAATAAAAAAAATCAGTCAAAACTTGGTGTAGTGAAAATTTATTAAATTGATTACTGCTTATGAAAGGGTCTTTGTCTTTAATTAGGGATTTTTTTAACTTGGACAGTGAGCTCAAGGACAACTTTAATGGGCAGGCGGTGTTTGTCTTGAGCCCCCTGAACAAGAAAGATATGAGCAAGATCATCCAGACAATAAATACTGTGTGCAGCTGTGTCATGACAGTAACACCACCACGCTCAGGCATCTGGCCAACAACCCTCGCATGTGTGAACCTTACAAATCGTGACACAGTGCACGCCTGCACTTCGCCTAAACCTAAAAGTTTACATATACTAGGTGTGTAAACTATTTTTGGTTTTCATTGAGTATAAAGGCGGACAAGCTCTGGGACTGGGACAGAAGCCTCACCTACTGGTGTATGCACTACATAGGAATTTCCCCAGTTACTGAGAAACTCCTGGTGCCAGCTGCAATAAGGCTTCCTTGCCCCAAGTGTGGGCCTGGATGATGTTAAAGTGGTAATTGGTGGTGTATCCTTTCCATAGTCTCTGTAACACTTTGCAGTAATGATCTGATGCTTTGCTCCTACTGCTCTTTTGTCATATTGTGCATAACTAGTACTGTTTCCTTTTATCATATCGCATACTGTTTTCCTTTGTTGTATTGTAATGTAATAAATCGCATTTATTCTTATATTTGATTTGGAGTTCATTTTTGCTTGGTATCCAGTCAATCAGCAAAACACTCTGTTTAAAAAAAAAAAAAAAAAAAAAAAAGAATAAATATTACCACTCGTTTCAGTGGGCCCAGCAGAAAGCCCTCAGAATACTTTTAGGCCCTCCTGAGGTTAAATATTATTAACACAATACACCTGTAAGGATGAGGCTAGCTAATAACTATAGGACTATATAAGAATTAGAGACACAACACAACAGCACTGTACAGACAGTATGTGTAGCCTCTGCGATCCACAGAATTGTGGCTATACCACATACAGAGCCTCCGCTGTCCCCCATAGTCCCCAGACATTCCGTTTATCTGCAAGAATATTATAGACAAAAAAGGCATAACAGGGTGCTTCAAGACCTGAGAGAAGACAGGAACACAGGGTTCAGGGTATCCACTCCCTCACCCAGGGACTACCCAAGAACTCTGGACCTTCAGTTCTCCATCATGAAAAAAAACCCCTTCTGAAGTTTAATGGCCATAAGGGAATGGTGCAAAATGCTTAACACAGTTTTTAGAAGGCAGGGCACTGCTGAATGGATTACAAAAACAGGCTCTTGTTCCAAACTGTTTTGTAATGTTTATCACTGTAATTATATAATGTGATAAGCATAGAAGAGATAGCATGAATAAAATTGGATTTCTCAAGGAAGCAAAGACCAAAAGCCTTGAAAGTAAAAGGAACCCTCAAAAGCCTAAAAAGAAAGTTTCCTAGTCACCAGTTTTGTTGCCCGCAAAAAGAAATTAAAATTCTAACATATTCCCCAACATCCATTATCAGAGGTAAAGAGAAATGGCAAAATATGTTTGTGGCTGTATCAACTAAAGGATCAATGACAACTAGAAAATGGAATTGTAAGTCTTCATTGGACACGATCCTCTGCAAATATAAGAAGACAATACGAAGAAGCAAATGGTCATGCCAGTCCTACTTCATTTTGTGTGGAACAAAATAAAACCATAGTTTACAAACCCCCCAAAGTTCTGATACTAAACATTTGGTTAATAGAGAAAGTAGTGTGCACGCATATCCCAGATGGCTGGGAACAATGACCTTCCATTAATCCAGCCAGCCCAGGGTTATATTATTCCATTCTGCTAAGCCACTTATGTATGCTCTACTCACTTGAATAAATGTGCAATTTTCACAAACTAGTTGTTAAAGTGTGTTGATTTTATCTTCAGAAGGAAGGACAGTGGTAGTTTTAACTTTGCAGTCCTAAAACCAATGCAAGGCAGCAAAATGGAAACATTTCATTAAAAAAACATTTTTCGTTAAAAATTGCAACATGGGGGGATGTAAATGCAGAGTTCCTGTTGCTACCACTCATATGATAAATGTGCTAAGAAACCCAGTAGTCAGATGTGATTGCAATCAGCCTATAAATAGACACAATTCTAAATGCTCATATAAATAATGTCTGAAAATGATCCATCAGTCATTGTGTTGTGATTAAGGCGCCCTGCATGAGGAGTATGAACTGAACAGAAATGCCCCTGAAATTTGCTTCCTCTCTTGCACAATACAACCACTTGCCACCTCAATCTCCATCCAACTGAGCACCTTCATTCTTATTGAAATAGGTGAGTGATACTCGGTGCTTTTTAAAAATAAGGCCTAGTCCTGAATACATAAGCTTAATAAATTTATGACAGAAAACGTAACTCTCAGTCAGTTTTAACTTTTGGTAAACAAGCTTCTTCTATTTAGTAATTCAACCTTAACACAGAGCTTTTAACCACAAATTTTAAAGCTATTTTTTTTGGTCACGTATCTGGTCATTAAACTAAAATCACATAGCACAGAAACTGATTTTGCTTCAGCCTTGAAAATGTCACAGATATTGAAAGAACTTTGGCTCAAAGTTCAGACAAGAATTACATTATGGTCAGAGATGAACCACAAAATACTACTTCCTAAAAATTATCTGCCAGAAATTTATGTGTATGTGAGAATTATGGGTGTCATTGCTACTTTTTAGTAACCAAAATTATGTAAGTCCAGTTACCTAAAGAGTTGTTTAATAGAATAAACACATTCTGAAACTCAATAAATTTCTATGATTCATGAAGACTAAGGCTGGTACACTCACTCTAGAAAAAATTGCAATTCAAACTAAGCATTTCAAATAAATGTCAGTGCACTACACAATTTCAAGTGGTTTTCCCCTCAACTTGATCACCAAAATACTATAAATAAATAAAATAATTGGTAAATCATTGCCACAGCAACTGACAGCAAAATCCAGTTAGCACCCTTGAAACCTTGTCTGCTCTTTCAGAATGAAAGAAACTTAAAATGTAACACAAACAATAGACAGTGATTAAAAATAAAAGAAAAAAGTAAGTACATGTCTACCTGCCATAGGAGATGAAGGAGTATTACTTTAAGGACAACAAAATTAGGACTCCACAAGAAGCACTGAGAAAGAAAACATGTCAGCGATTCTGCTTAGAAAGTAAGAATGCATAAATGAACAACAGTGTGTGACAAAACATATTACAGCTTTTAGGTGACTTTAGCAAACACTATTACTTAGTGTTTTCTATCTATCTATCGTTATTTTTTCCAAATGAGTCTATTCTTTAACAAAATCATGAACATACCCCATGTTCCACTTCAGGCACCTCTCTACACTAACAATTACACACTCTGTAAATATTCCACTAGATTTACCAAATTTAAAAAGATAGAAAACATAAAATATAAGGTAATGTGCCATGCCTGTACATGTGCACACATGGCCACAAAAACTGTACAATTTACTATTATACAGTTGGAAGAGAAGCATATATATGTCAAAAGCTGCATGTGCATGAGCACATGCGCCTGAGCGTGCCCACGCCTGTTAGTCCTTTCGCTGCTTCACACACTCTCCTCACTCCATGGGCACACTCTGTTTTGAGACTGCCATGGGCTGACCGTCAACTCAGACCAAGACCTCTCTGTTCCGTGTATGCTTTTACGCTAGAAGGGCAGGAGGCTACTATTCTGCAAATCACAATAAAAACCACAACCAACGCTTTTTCTCCCCCCCATTTTATTTTCTTGTTCCTTAAGAGCTTGTAGCTCACTCCAGGCACACCATTCCCAATCACTTAGAGAACAACGACACAGATTATTTCATTTCTAACTCTTATTTATTCAATACACCATTTCTGCTGCTGCTCTGTAATATCACAAGAGCCTGAGCTGTAATTCCCACTGATCTGGGGTACAGTCCCACGTACTCTTGTTTATTATCGCCACTGGGTCATGATCAACTAAATGTACTTGTGAATTCAATTAACTGCTTTTCAGGTAAATTTGTCAGGACAGCTTTTTGTTCTATGTCAGGTGACAGTAATATTCCATCTTTGTGGGGGCCAGATCATCTACAAGAATGAATTTATTCCTGTTATTTTCAACTTTAAATCTACACAGATTCTTGACCGTTTCACAGTCAAGTTGTGTTCAGGAGGCTTTTAGCAACTGGCATCCAGAATCAGGTGTGAGGACACCATGAGCTGTTTGACTGCATCATGAAGTGTAGTCTATTAGCATAGTGATACACATGGTTAACACCTCTGTCAGACTGCAGCAAAGCACTCTCTAACAGCAGGCAGTCTTTCTCTCCTTTATGCAGCACAGCTTTTCCATCATCATGCATTTTAATCTTCCTCCCCTTTGAGACCAGGTTCTCTGCAGAGATGGGAATGTGCACAGTGCAAGAAACCAGGATGTCTTGCACCAAACAAGCCCTGCTGGGCACTTGGTGGTAGGTGTACCACAAAGTCTTTGAAATCCACTCAGCTTCTTCTTTTTGACAGTATCGAGCCCAGGCTTCTTACTCTCCTCTTCCAGGCCCTTACTAACTCGAAGTATCAGCTATTGTCACACTGTGTTACTCCCCTCTGTCTCTGCTTTGCTACAGCTGCCTGATCAGTTTTTCAACAGCCCTTTTCGTGTTTTTCCACACCATCCTTCACACATGGATCAGCTCAAGAACACAATCAACAAAAATTGTACCGCTTCCCCTTCCTCGTTCTTGCAGCAGACAAGTTTCTTGGGTGGCATACAAAAGAAACTCACTGGGTTGGTTTAACATGGAGCTTATTAAGATGCAGTATGGGGCACTCCATACTCACCCTTCCTACATAGCCTGACTTGTATAATCGAGAAATTTGATTAGCAAAACCGATGGTCTTCACCAACATGCAACAACATAACAGTGTCATTGGGCACTACTGAACCATGATGACAATTCAGATTCTCCTCTGTAATTACACACCAAGGAACTGATCACAGAGGCACGCCCTAGGAAGATCTTTTGGATTAAGAGCTCATCTTTTTCAGTGTAATTTATGCCGCACAGTAGGCGTTAAGTACTTATTTTCTCCTTTCTTAGCTGTCTTGCACCTGAACCCTTCCTTCATACCAACCATGAGAAAAATGTGATTGACTCCTTGTGATGTGCCTAAAAACCGCACAGAACAGCAGGTAAGCCTTATATAAGGAGCCATTTTTGCCATGTTTCATATAAATACATACACACACTTTTGTCTGTTGATGGCTGATTCTTTGACTTAGCCTATTCGAGCCTAAACCCCAAACCGGTGATGGCTGACATTCCACAGGAATTTATTCCCAAATGGCTAGCATAAATTGGGCAGCAGTTCCTTTAAAATAAAAGAGTAAGATTAAATATCTATCTTCTAAATATTTTGAAAAAAATTTTTAAAAACTAAATCATTTTCTTCAGTAAAGAAAATGCCTGAAAAAATTGTGTCCTGCATGACTATTCCTTGCACAATACCAAAGTATATTACTATGATGAGACAGAAAAAAAAATTAATAAAAGAGTAGGTGCACTCTGCTCTAGACCTACATAGAACAGGTGTTCCCAAATCAATGCTAGCAGGAGAAAAAAGGAAGAAAGATGCCTCTCTCTGTTGCTCACTGCCAAGAATACGAGGGAGCAGAAAGTAACTCTTGTTTAGGATTCACCCCTTTCACTGTTTTAAGTCCCCCGCTCACAGAGCACACTTCTGCTGCAGTACTGCTCCACTCTAAAGCTGTATTTCCAAAACAACGACTGTGATTGCGGGAAAGATCAAGGCTGGCAAGTAGGTGTTGAATTTGTGGTTTAAAAACGCACTCATCGCTTACTAGACTGCATGCATGGCAACTGTAAAGGTATAAACTCGCAGTTTTGTCGCCGTGTGGGGCTGATGTTCGGCATGAAAGATGGTTTCAGAGGGTGACTGAAGCTTTGACATTAGGTTGGTGGGGGTCCTTCTTGCGTGATATTTTCATTACTTCCTTGTGTATGGAGAAAGGAAAGAGTGCTCCTATGCAGACTGACATTTAACAAGAAAAGCAAGCAAGTCTTTAACACTGCCATTTGAAATGTATTCCTCTGACAACTTCAGTTTTCTTTATTTTCTGGTCAAGTTCTAGTACCTATTATACATACACGCAATTTTCTTCATGAGTGGATTGTGGCACATAGCAATTTTTTATTCTGGCACACCCATAATAATTCTTCACAGTAATCGTGAAGAAACCAGAAAACTGTCTTTCTCACTTTCACACTAAATAGTGATCAGAACAAGAACAGGAATTATTTACATTCTTGTTACTGGTCTACACCACTAGCTTAAACACTAAACCTTTAAAGATGCATTGCATTAATACAACAACATTTTATTATTTTTAAATTTAATTTTCCCTTAAAGAAGAAAAGGGATTTAATCTGAGTGAGAGAAATACAAATAAGAAAAATATTTATAATATTTATTCAGAGGAATTTCTGAAACTACAAGTCAGGAGAGATTTTCAAATTCATGTTCAGTCCTCCTACAATCTCCTTACAAATTTTATACTAAAAAGCTACGTATACTCTCCTTTACACACATACACGAAACACCACTGCCATACAATGGCCGGATTCTTCACTTGCCATGTGATCAAACACCATGGGAGGGAGCAGGACTCTTCTTGACTTAGTCAATTTAAGATTGAAACACAGGGAGAGACCCCTGGTTCAAAATCTATTAAGGAGATTCCTTTATAGTAAGCTAATAATCAAGTGGGACAAGTGGGAGTAAAAATAGTGCATGCAGAAGGATGTCTTTAGTCTCTTACTGCAATATGCCTTGCCAATACTGCACTGTCATTTCAAGCTGCTAAAACACAACTAGGCACTGTATAAGAACTAGTTAATCTTGCTTTGTCTGCCCCAACTGTTTGTATGCAATGGTCACAAACCCACTTCCATTAGTTTCTGTATACAATAGTAAACAAAACACATCTAACTCACAAAGAGCAATGAGCTAGGATCCACAGGTGTTAAAACTAATATGATGGCAATACTGACTTGCCTAGCATGGTTCTAACACCATTTGAAAGCATACATACACACCTATTTAAAAATTAGATTTCCAATGAGTTTAGGAAGACTTTTCACATCTTTATGTAGCAAAGAAAGCAAGATCTGAAGTGAGAAAATAGGCATTGCCTAGTGTTACAGACAGGAAATACAGTTTCCAGTTACAACAAACTATTACTGGGATGTACCAGTGCTTGGCTTATAAACTTATATGAACATCCTACACAAACGTATGAGTGGCTCTGGGGGACTTGTGGGACCTACTGACAAGAAAACAAATACTGATTTCAGAGATGCTATCTTTATCCTGTATTTCCTCCCATGCTTCAAACTTGTTTATATCCTACAAACCAGACACTGGAGAAGCTGATCTAAGAGATACATGATAAAGACACACGAAGCAAAGAGACTGTGGAACAGGATTATGTGGCAACAGGGGGGTGGGTGCAGGAAATAGGGAGCATTTGATGGCAAGAAACCCTTTGGCTTGTGCTTTGACAAAGGACATTTTGTTTAAACAACCGAGAAGTACACTGCAGCTCAAGGCATCACGCTTCCTACAAAACATACAGAACTGACATTGAATGTTTAGGAAGCAAAACATCAGTCTGCTGCTCATTTTATACAACATGTATAAATGGCATCTGGTGTTTTAAGCACCACAGTACTTAGCAAAGATATTTAAATATATAATTTTCCCCTTTGACTAAGTATTTAAGAGAAGCAGTGCTTGCCAAATATTAAACCAAACTTGAGGTCAAAGGCCAAGTCACCTGTACTATAGTGTTCTACAAGAAAACTTGCTAAGCAAAATGTTCCTCAAGTACAGTTATTCCATTTTTAACAACTCACTATGTAAAACATGACTTGTCTTATTCATCTCTCATACTCTAGAACAAATTTTCTATAGCACAAAAACAAAATCACATGAAATCACATCTGGAATGGAATTGTTTTGGAAAACCGGTAAGCAGATAGTACAGCCTACAGATTCATGCTCTGTCACCTACAATGGAAGAAGCATACCTCCCTGATCTAAATACAGGTGTTGAAGAACAAAATAGCACAGCAACTGAAGTTGAGCTTATTATAAACACAGATACAGAAATATTTTAGAGAAGTCCAAATTATTAAATAACGACTATCAATACACATCTGCTCCAAAAATAATTTTAAAGTCCTTCCTACTTCTTTCAGTAATGTGCATACTCATCCAAAAAACAGCAATTATTTTATTTCTTTAGAAATCACGAGCTACAAGCATCCCGATAAAAGCATTAGAAAATTATTGGCTTCTCTCATCATGTTTAGTTTCTGGGGTGTTATTGGGATTGCTGAGATTATCAATGGTGAACACACACTCAAAGGCAGGTTAAAACAGGAAAAACAGTATGATCTACATGTTATCAGGCAGAGAAAGAATTTGCGGTGTGTCAAATGTTAACCAGAGACAAGAGAGGAATTATTAGAAAAATGTGGGCATAAAATGAAGATAAATTAAAACACAACAGAGATTAACCTGTATCTTATATCAATTAGTTCACAGCACTCACTGCATTCTGAAAGCATTCATTGAGAAATCTTCGTACATTTATTCAATAATCATTGACATGTGCAAATGACTGTTTGAGATAAATAACAGGCATATTTACTGTTACTAATATGAACATTTGGCCTCATTTCTGTATTTATTTTGATAGAAATAGTCTGTTTGATAGTTTGAATGTTTTGTCTGAAAAACCTGCTTTCTCTGGAATTTATTCACTACTACTTAGTTACACAGCAAGAAGATCTCTTTGCCTAGAATGCATTTGTTTGGTCACAAAAGAAATATTAGATACTACGTTAAAACATTCCAAGTATGAGAGTGCAAATACTGGTCTGTCTTAACCAAGAGGGAAAAAAAATTAGCTCCTTAGACAGACCCCTATCTAATTTCAAGCAGAACAGGGGACTACACTGACCTGAGTACCCAAGAAAGCTGGGGGAGCCAGGCTCCAGCCTGGTCCCTGGCACAGTCCCAAACAGGCAGTATGGATGAGGCCACACTGCTGGCTGTGAGAAGGGATTAGCATATAGACACAAGGTCTACTGTGGCACTTTCCTGCACCCATCTTATTTACTAGTTATGTACATAAAACGATTTTAAAGGAATTGCTCAGCCAGTGTAACAGCTCCATACCTTGCTAGAATATCTGAGCTCTTAATCAAATTGACTGGGCAATAGCCCATTAAGATGATTTTGATTCATATTTCAACACAAATCTCCAGTTTATGCTTCATATATGTGAAATAAGATCAGCCCAAATAGCTGACAAAACTACGGTGATTGATTTTACTGATACAAAAATATACACAGAATACTTTCCAAAGGTAATACTAAAACAGCAGGAAAAAAATATGATGTCCCATAAAGGGATGTATGCAGTAATTTGTGAACTCAAAACACAGTTATAAAGAGGCAGCTATCTAGCTTTACCAAACTGTGAAATTAAAAAAGTAACTACTCTGTACATTAGTCAATGTATAAAATGCAGCCTAGAAATATGCGCTTGCAAGAACATCTAAACAAACACAAGACTACAGATGAAACCTCAAGAAATCATCTAAATCATCCCTATGTACTGCTGCAGTATAAATTACACCCCTGTCTCTGCAGAAAAACATCTAACCTTCCCTTAAAACTTCTCAGATAACACAGGATTTCTGAGCAGTTTAGTCTATTGCTTCACTAAGGGTTTAGTTATAAAGTTCTCCCCAAAGTATAGCCTAAATATTAGTGTGTGTAAAAATTAGGCCAATCGCTATTTGTTTATTTCCTTCTTTCCCTGTCACCTCCTTGGGACTAATTCCGATAATCCTCTCTGTAGCAACCTATCACACAGCACAAGACATGTATATATTCCCACTGCCACCTCTCCCTCCCTCCTCTTGCTGCCTTTCCTCCCTTCCTCCACCACCTCAAACTTTGCCTTCTAGTATGCATCTACTACGTTTCTTCTTCCTTTATTAAGCTTAAAGTGTTATGACGAGACAGCTTAAGCACAGCCATATCTAAAATCTGGCATGACGTTAATTTGCAACGGTTAGCCTATTTCTCTTAACTCAGCTCCATAAATGGGCTCTGAAAAATTTGTATTCAGCCTCTGCTGATGATCTCTACGAGGAAACATTTTGATACAACCTGCTAGAATCTTTTTCAGATTTTGGAGGTTTATTACAGGGATAAATGAATGTTGAAAGTGAACCACTTAAAAAGTTCCAGAAGCAATGCACAGCTACCCTAAATTTTGTTTTCTTTTGAATACTACTGTCCAACTACACGCCGCAGGATGGAATAGTAATGGCATCGATGCAATGCAATCTAGAGAAGAAAAAGTTTCACAGGCAGCATCTTTCACAAAACAGCTAAAACTAAACCAGGAAGGAGGCAGACAAGCTTGTGAGTACACAAGCTCCTCTTGAGATCTGCATGAAAAACAACAAATCTCAAGGTAACAACAGGTCAGGAACAAGTACTCCAAGTTTAATGTCATGATGTTATTTTATTAGACATTCTGAACAAAAACAACAGTTAGCATTGGGAAGCAAATGTGCATGCTCTCTAAGCCTATGTTATTCCATAATTTTATTACAGTAACTTCTCTCAAATTCCCATAAAGAGGAGACTAGACAGAGCAAATTAAATTATTGTTTCTGTGACGGTCTCATTTGCAGCAGAACTTGTGTGCACAGCACATAAGCCACACAAGAGAAACTAAAGCAAGGAAGCTGGGTCACTTGGTTATGGATTGGGTAGGAAACAACATCTATCGTTAACTTTCCAGAGACCCCAAAATGTTGTGGGACAGGCCACTGAAATCAGTTTTTCATTCTCAAGAGTTAAACACGTGCTTTCAGCAGAAGCAGGACCCCAGACTGAAGCACAGCGCTCCCTCTGACCCAGTGGCTATAAGATGTCTACAGCTCAGTGCACCATGCCCATATTGTTACACAGCAGCCTAAGCTCAGTCCAGAGATATGTCCCACCAGCTCTTGTGGCACCTGGTCTCAGAGGTTACTCTCGGGAAAACGCCATGGCTCGTTTCTACCTGTAACACTGGCCATGGGATAACCTTGCAAGAGCAGACAGAATACGAGCTGCAAGTTTCACTATGGCACACAGAAAAAAATACAGCGCAGACATACCACAGGGCAAAGAGATATAATCACCTTATCTCTAAACTGCTGTGCGCATACAAGTACAGCTATACTCTGTAGCAGTTATGATGCTATGCGTTTCACAGAAAAAAAAACACACAGGTATTGCATGTAGGGCATTCCATTTCTGATGTAGACAAAATTAGTGATACACATTCTGACTTAAATATCAATGTTCCAGTTCCTATAAGCTTGGGATACTCCTCATTTGCTAATGGAAATGGGTGCTGGGCAATTCCTCAAGGTTCACAAAGGATTTAAGTGTGACAGTGATGGTAATTGTAAGAGAGACCATGACAAGGAAAGACAATATTCTCTGTAAGGACTGAAGAGTACAGACTATACAATGCATTTGTGCAAAATCATAGAATAAAGAAGGGAGTATGTTCTCAGTACTCAGAGAGCGAGACAGCTGCTATTCCAGAACATGGTGGAAGAGGCACAGCCGCGTAGGAAAGCTGCCTGAAACAGAAGCGGTGCCTGCCTTGCAAGAGGAGCAGGAAGTAAAGGAAGGGCATGTCCACTCACACAGTGCTGCATGGCACATGTCTGCACCCACGTACAGCTGCAGCCCTGCAGAAGCCAGCACAGTCTAACGGTCGCTTTGGCAGGCTGAACGTCAGTAAGGTGCTCTGCTTCTGTGACCTCCAGGAAGCCACGGCTTGCCACATTGATGTGCTGCTATAAGCTTAGGTGCTGCCTTTACTGTCATACACTGACATGTCATGCAACGTAGATGCACCCTGAAGTTCTGACAGCACTTTTTCTTCTGGTTTTCCTCACCACTACAATGGCAGCCTTCGAGCTCAACTTAATTTTAGTATTAGATACTACTGTACGTCAGCTATGTTCCTTATTTAAAAAACCTGAAGGATTGGAGGTTTTAAATTATGGATTGACTACATGCTTGTAATGGAGGAAAAAAAAGATTAATTCGACATCACTTGAATTCAGTTTGGGGGTTATTCATCACTCAGAACAACCACCACCAGCGACTCTGCTTGAAGAACTACACTGGAATTGCTGGTTCATCAATAAAGTTCATTATTATTCTTCCTTCTGTCACTATGACTTGGTATGCTTCTGCAAGAACACTACCTCCTACCTGAGCATTCCAAAGGGAAGTTTACAGTTACTTCATTCCTCACCACTATTTTTGGTACAGCTCCAGCTTCTGCCTTACTGTATAAAAATGAACAGCATTTCATTTCAGTTAGCTGCCTTTCTCCAACAATTTTTAACATGCCATAGGAAAGTAAGTGCCAATCTTTTTAAAAAAATCTCAATATAGTTCCAGCAGATTGAAATTACAAATGAAATATAGTTCCTGGTGGCATATTCTATTCTTGGCTAACAGTATTGATTTGCTTTTCCTAAATACTAGCTTATATTTAACAATTGAATTTAATATTACCTATGTTCTTCCATACTTATAATTTAAGAAAGCCATTAGGCATTCCTTCACTAACAGGACTCCCACGGTCTAAATTCAGTAAAATTCCTCAGTGTTTCTTAAGTAGGTTGTCACATTTCTTGTAGAAATCATTAAATTGAAAACTAGCGGTGATATATGTAAAAGCCACCGTGGGCGTGACTAATCCACAGTCCACACATCTGTTCAGAATAATGAAGCCTGAAACGTCTATTTTGCCACTTTCTTCCTAATGGCACCTTACAGAAAGGTGACGAATGGGATGAAGAATAAATTGCCCTGGCAAAATCACTCACAGATTTTTCCCTTTTATGAGGGATGCACAGAACCTCCCTCCTCCTCTCTGATAGTGTGCCAAAACACAGGCATCTATCACATACCATGCAGTGGTGTGAGCCCAGTCGTGTCGGACAGGGAGAGCTGAGACCACCCATCTCCACAGCCAAGCGATGAGGGGACAGGCCCTTCCTGCCAGACGTACTGTAGGAACAGCCCTGTAACATGACCTGTATGTGACACAGTGTGCATGCATGTGTCCAGCCTCTGATGTGGTGGCACTATGCTGCTCCCAGCTGTGTAGTCACAGGGCTTGGAGGTCTGACAGGCAACCCGCCACTGATGTCATCATTATACATCATCATAGAATCATTGATGTTGGAAAAGACTTTTAAAATCATCAAGTCCAACTGTTAGCTCAGGACTGCCAAGTCCACCACTAATCCGTGTCCCTAAGCACCGCATCTACACGTTTTTAAAATACCTACAGGAACAGCGATTCCACCGTCCCCCTGGGCAGCCTGTTCCAATGCTTGACCACCCCTTTCCATGAAGAAATTTTTTTACTACCCAATCTAATCCTCCCCTGGTGTAACTTGAGGTTGTTCTTAGAGAAACTGCCATACTTCCACAAAAAGGCAGAGGTGGGGGGAAGACAAGCCACTAAATGCAGGTCCATCTTAAGTAAGAAATTACCACAGTACGTAAGTGTATATAGAAAAATATTCTGAATTTGAATAACTGCTACACTGTAGAGGAATGAAGCTGGGTTAATTATCATTGATAATATCCAGCTGTGGGCTGGCTTCAGGGGCGGTGGGCTGGCCGATGTAGACAAGGTGCAGCTGTGGCTGGTTTGTTAAGTGGTTGGGCAGCCAAAGAAGAGAGGGCAGCTGAGGAAGAAGCAAGAGAAGAGAGAGTGCGAGCGTGCCCTGGGTGAGGAGAGACCAGAAGAAGGCAGCAGAGGGACTGGCGTGAAGAGTGTGCTGGTATGAGATGGTAAAAGACCTTGTTGCAGCTCGAGCGCTGCAACACTACACGAATTAAACACGTCCTTTTCACAGGGCATAAAAAATGGCTTCCTTCTTTCTCAGCCTCTCTTCTTCAGCTAATCAGTTACGTACCTAAAAGTGACAGTACTTAGCAGTGTGTGTAAATGCACTAATATCAGCAACTGCAAGTTAAGAAAAATAGTGTTTGTCACACAGAGATCTCCTCTAGCATCACCTGACATTCTACCTCTTTTTCACTGAGGTTGATGGCTGATGCAGTAGGTGTATCATGTGAGCATCGATTTACCTATAATGTGTTTCTCTATTGTTTGGAGAGGTTCTTACTGGCACCCACAGTGAAGAAGCCTGAAAGTTTTTGCCTTCTCTGCTTCCTTCAGTTCCTTCCACAACAGTGGCATCTTCTTGATTGCAACTTTATTCCAGATATACCTAAGACAGTTTCTTCCTGGACGTTCAGCGCTGATGTACTCTGCTTGTTGACTATGTTTACATTATTTTTGTTTAGAGCTTTGTGGAGCAGCTGGCAAACAAATAAAGCTACTTCTCTTTTCCCATTTGATTGAGAGAACAATGTTTAAAGCATCATTTTTTTTTCCCCACAGGACAGAAATGGCATTTTGAAGTTAGATATTGTTTGGGGGGAAAAAAAATGAGGAAGTTATCTCTGTTGTTAATAAGAGAAGCCCCAGAGATGCCTTTGAGCCTATTTACCAGCTCTTCTTAGTTTAAGAAGGCTAACTCACAGCAACCTCATTTAGGTTCTCTTAACTCTTTCAGAAGCTTAAGCAGACAGATAAGTCTATAAAGTTACTTCAGTTACGTATTTCTTAATTAAGATAAAATTATACATTTGTATATAATGCTAGTAAAATGGTTATAAATAGCCTCTGGAAACGGTATCTTATAAAGTATACATTTAAGCTCCTTCTGTAGCAAACCCATGCTAGTTTTTCTGCATTATTCTAAAATCCTGCCAGTATTTAATGAGATAATTTACTTGCTTATCTACCTATCAAGATGCTGAAAAGCAGGAACCATATTAGCTTTCCACCCCTAAGTATCTCATGAAAACTAATCTCATCCATAGCAAGAAATTATCTGTCTATATTCAGAAACTGCGCCTCTTTGCTGTCTCAGCTTGTTCAGGAATTTCCATTCATTCTTCACCTCAAACATACAGCTTTCTCTTCCACTTAATGCTGCTTCTACCTTCACACCTCCCGTTTCTTCTCATCCAAGTCTCTTGAATGCCTCAACAGTTTTTCTCCTTTCTCTTCATCACAGTCCCACCAGATTTTAAAAGACAAATTAAGGATTAACTACTTAAAGCAGTCTCATTGTTCATTTGAGCTCTACAAAGTATTTTTATCTCTTCTTCTTGCTAAACTCCTCTATTTAAGGCTATGAGATCCGTTATTCTTTGGGCATAGCCTAGAACAACAGAGGGCATTATTAACTAGCCTTTAAGTAGCTACATCATCAGCACTGGTATACGTATATTTTATGCATAAAGTCCACATTGCATATATACACACATATGCATGAACACACAGAAGAGATACTAAATTAGGTAGCTCAATAAATTTTAAGAATTGAAATTCAAGAACAATTAATTGATCCTAGCTTACTTATGCCTTTATCCTCTACATACCAATGACAGTACATTAATACATTCACAGCATGTTAACAGGAACAGCTGTTAAATAATAAATGCCTTATTATATTGTTTTCAGCAGGTGCTTCAGCAATTATACTCTAGCTGCTTAATTTCTAGCTCAGTTAGGAAAAACAACTCTATCTTGTGCCACCAAATAAAATGCCAGGCATTATCCAAAGAATAACAGAAACATCAAAATCAAGATATCCACTGTAGAGAATTACTGGGTTGTTTTTTTTTTGAAGAAATGTATGTCATCTCCTGGACGGCAAGAGCTGAAAAAGCAACTTTTAGCAGAATAGTCTAGGAGCCCTTGCTGCAGATATCTTTGGATGTTTGACCTCAACTAATGTCAGCAGTTTAGCTCTTTCCCCATCCCACCACTGGCTAGAGGCAGCCTAGCAGCTACCCCTCTTTCAGACGCAGTTATATGGGAGCCACAGCAGAAGTCAGCTGGAGACCCAATGAAAATCAGCACACCGAAACCTACTGTATTTCTATTTACTTTAAATCAACGGACCCTCAGGCAACCCAACTCCTATGTCTATGCAAGGGAAGAAGAGACAACCTGTGGGCAGAGGTGTGACAAAAGCAGAGATTCTAAAAATCACACTCTCAGTATCAGTCTGCAGTACGACTAGATCAGATGCAACATGAAACAATGTGCTACAACTAACTCTCCAAATGCTCATCATTATCTTGGAATAATTTCATTCAGAAGCAAATCTTCAAAACTACTCAAGAATCAACAATCTTGCACATTTCAAATCTTAAAATAGCTCTTCGCTAAATAGCCTAAAATTAAAAGAAACCCATATTCAAGGAAAAAAAACCCTTATGTTTCATTTGGTCAGCCTCTCATTTCCTAGATGTGAAAATCAACTTTGACTACAGAATGCTAGTAAGCTACCGAGCATAAAATACCTGACTTTTCCACCTGCAAGGAATCTTGTCTACCTTAGTGTATCCAAACTTTAAATGTTCAATCAAAAAAATAAAAAATTATCTACAAATATGATTAGGACTATAAACATCCCTGTAAAATGTTTGTATTATCAGCATAGTCTGTTACGTATTTTAAATTTTGTATTTTATCAGTCAAGTTTCTTAGATGTATTGTACCTCTCCAGCAGTCATTTAGTATTTAAAAAGGACTACCACCTTTCACAGGCTTTCTTGTTTGAAAAATAATTATTTTGACTATTAAAGCTGCCAGAAACTTAATAAAATAGTACATATAGTAGACTGCAGTATTACCTTGTTCCAGCTTGAAGTGCACTCACATGATTTACATCTGGACCATACCATACAACTTGACTCATTATTCTGAAAACTCTTTTTTATCTCTCCACAACAAAACTGAAGCACATGAAATACTAATTGCCCATAGACATTACTTCCGCAATAATTGTGCAAAAATTTCAGGCTTCTAACATGTTTTTAGTTTCCTTTTAGAGGAACATTAAAAAGAACAGATTTTTTTTTCCTGAGCAAGTATTAGCTTTTCAAACAATCAACCTCTCCTACAGAAATGCAAAAGCTTATCATATGTCTGTTATAAGGACTGCATTCATTAAAGTCAGCTATCAATCAGTCACAGCAAAACTTTCCTTAAAACACACAGCTTAATTTGCATAAAGCCCTGCTCACTGCTGCCGAGAGCTAGGCAACAAATCATTCCTTTCATTTCATGCTACAGTACCTCATGAAGTATTAGCATTACTTAAAACATGAGAATATTTAGAATTCATTACATTTTCTTACTTTGTGCTACATATGCTATGCACCAATCCTGCAATTGCAAACCTCCATTTTTCTATACAGTTCCTTAGTAATCCACTAATATTTTTATACTGACAAGGAACTATATAAATGAGGTTGTAACTAGCAAAATTAGATATCTGGATAGACTTACTGCATTACAGAATACAAACTTTGTAACATTTACTCAAAATGATCTACAGCTGAAAACAAAACACATTTTATACTCAGATTTGAAATTTAGCATACTGAGGACTAGAACAGCTCACATCTCCTGCTCTGTTGACTCATGAGTCAGTCATGAGTGTCATTACATTAAGTGGTGGCTTTTACACCCAACTTTCAGGCAAATAAGCTTAGGTTCTTGGGCCTCATGCTTCAGGAGAAAAAGCCCTCAAAAATTAAGCCTGAAGGCTATGATACAACAGAACAATAAAGAGAGGCCAAGAATACTAATTTTTAATAATGCGTAACTTGGAGGGATCTGTTACATATCTAATGGAATAAGGAAAATAGTTCTCTGAGCCAACACAAACCAAGATAACTTGAAGAATGCACAAATCGGCAGCAAATTACACCACCACCACAGCAATGCTGCTTCTAGGGCCCGATCTGCCAGCTCTGCACAGCGGAACAACGCACCAGGTACACCAACCAGCTCAGCTCTGAAAAATGCAGGGAGATTTCTAGCACAGTTGTACATTTTCTTATGCATAGATGACCGCCAAATTGTAGTTTCAGGCTGTTCATGAAGTAAACAAGACAACCCTGCATCAGATTACATTCAGTTCTTGCCTTCAAAGTTCTGTTCTGTTAGGACTAAAATTATTTTCTTTAAAGGAAATAAGAAAAGCTTAGCTTTTTCACAAACTCCACAGCAACAACAAGGCTTCATGCAAGTTCTGTGACCTGAAACCTCGGCTACATTTTTCAGTAAACCAGGTAACAAATTTGAAGTTAACCTCAGTCATCTTTCAAGAAACCTGACGTCAGATTGTTTTGCAAGGACAATCACCACGAGTGTTATGTTTCAACTATTATGTAGAACAATGAAATGTGCAACTTTATTCAGCTTACCTGAAGCCCGTCTGGTGAACCGGTTTATCGCTGGAGCTGAAAGAAAACATGATATTTCAATTAGATTCTTTTTGTAATAGTTCAACACACTTTAAATACAAAAATGTTGTACTTCATTCAGAAGCGCAAAAATCTGTTAACCATTGGGTTTGTATCTTTATAGAAACCCATGTTAACTTCATACACACTTAAACTTTTAAGCAGCTTTGCAAGAGATATGGTAGATAGTAACCAGTAAGTTTTCAAGACAATTTTCAGCTTCTGAAGAGTTACTGTTACTTATTGCTGTTCGTGACTGGCTGTGAAACATTTAGACCTGTACGTCCATTATTTATTGAGAGCACAGAAATTGGCATCTTGTGAACAATGATGCAGACACAGATTAAAAAAAGATGTAAAAAAAGTTAATTTTACTTTTACAAAATATACCCATTAGAAACCTGGCACAAAGATACTCCTACAGAGAAAAAGACTAATTTGCAATCCCATCTGAAAGATCAACTTTTGCTTTGACTAACCTTTAAAACACCTTGGGTAAGTCAATAAACAATGCTAACCCCCACCCAAACCCCAGTTTTACAGTGCAAATGATAGTTTTATAATGCCACCTTGGCACATCTCCAACTGTGTGCTGCAAACATTTGGAGTCAGACTCCTGTCTTGTTTCCAACTGGGAGAGACTGCAAAAATACATCTTGAAGCACACAGTTCTGCCTCTCTTTCCAGGTTTACCAGCTTCTTCAAGAGCTACTAGAGATAAAATACATTTTCTAAAAAGTTTCATATTTTGCTTTCAATATACAACCTTCAGTCGGCCCCTAATTAGTATAAAACACTGATCTTCAACTCTACTTTCATGTGATACATTGCTGGAATAAACAGTAAGAAGAAAATCTGAATGACCTAATTTCAAACATGGGCAGCAGCTACATTAAAAATGTATGCCCTTACAGTGCTTATTAATATTCAACCTTAAAAACTGCTCTTAATGTTTACATGGAATTGAGAAATGAAAGGTATCAAACTTTTTTATTTGATCCCACTTAATTTTATGTAGGAGTTAGGCATAATTTTTTGAGCCTAAACCAAGAGAAAAAAAATTGCTGAGAGAACAGGAGAGAGAGTGACAGCTCGAGACACAAACTGACTTTTTGTTCCTTTGGGTACAAAAAAACCACACCAAAGCTACAATTTCTGAACCACAGTCACAGATGGTTTGTGTAAGCACATACAGTAGTTACAGGTCCAAGTGGCAAGAAATACATGAGGAAGCCCAAGTACGGTGGTTCAGAGTGCTAGTCAGAAGCAAGGCAACCTAGCGAATAAACCATCACGACCCCCAAACACATATATAGATAAACAAAAGTGTAACATAACCATCAAAGTTATTTTTGAAAATGAATTCCAATTCCCCTCAACAATATATATTTTTTTTAATAAAAAGACAAGAAATTTAGATAGACACCATATTTGGCGAAGGTCATCCAAATGTGTTGCTGGGAGATTTAGAGGCAGCACCCGCTGTTCTTTGTTAAAACAGTAGTTCATCTTGCTCCGTATTTCTCTTGTGGCAAATCACAATATACTTTTTTCGCCCAGAAAGGTAGAAGCATTAGCTTACAGGAAGGTCTCAGACAATCATCACCCCTACAGAAATTTAGCTGGTATTTTCACTACAAAGTAGATGCATGGTCAACCAGGTCGCTACAATGGCTGGCAATACAAGCATAGTAAGGTGAGCAAAAGAAAGTCTAAGAAGCATTTTGCTGGAGCCATAAAAGAAAATATATTATCTTTCATACACATTGGGAGGTGAAATCTTGGCTCAGAAACAAATGGACAAATTGATGGCAGAAATATTCAATGAGGGCTATTAAACACTCCTCCTGGAGCCACACAGCACCAGGAGCAGCTGAGATATTTCTAGGGAAGAAGCACCACTTGCTCTGCCTGTGCTTATCATCTTCCCTGGATATCTTTTTTTAGCCACCGTCCTTCCGAGTTCTGGCCTAGGCTGACACTTAGTTTTGGACTGGGATGACTGTCACAATTCACAAGGCTCAAGTGAAAAGGCCACCCAGAGAGCACCACGCCGAGAAACAGTTTTGGCATCCAGGTCTAACTACGAGAGCGGCTTTGAAATCCCGCTCACAGGCCACAGCGATATTGCACTTACATCTGTGGGTTGAAGCCCCAAGCTACACACACACGACAAGCAGCGCTGCACCCAGCTTCTGCAGCCTCTCCCCACCGCTCCCGCTCACCACTCTCCTCCCAGCCATGCCCACAAACAGCTTCTCAGGGCTTTCAGTGCCTGCCCGCAGGCATGGAACAAAGCAGCTGGCTGTTGGGCTCTACAGGCTGCCGGAGGATTGCTCCATACTGTGAGAAACCCAGGCAGCCCCACCGGAGGGACACCCCATCCCTGACAACAAGCCTCTTGCAACACTGCTGACACTCACCACTTCTCAGCTCCGCAATATTCCAGCGAGGGTAAACTCAGGAGGGAAATGGGCTTGGGGCAATACCTACACGGCTACTAAGTTAACTCTACACCAAAAATATACTTAATTTTAAAGGTTATAGTGACGTTGTGCTGAGTGTTAGTTGCTTAGAATGACTCACTAAAATAACTTGCTAGAAAAAACCTGCTTACAGAACTTACAACTACACCACCACCCACCACGGACTTGTGCAAAATATAAAAGGAACAAAAAACAAATTGCAAAACCTCACCATTGCAAAACCCAGGGATTTTTTTCCCAATATAGGGTAAACTGACATGCAGATAAATTGAGAACGTGTCCAGTGACATCTAATCTTTTTTTACAGTGAGAAAAAGAGCACTGCACGACAACCAAGTAACGTACTGCTGTGCACAGATCTTGTTAAGTGCATGGTGTCACACTCAATATTAAACATGACTTCATGTTCTAGTTTGTCTCAACGAAATTATATCATAAACTTCCATAGGGGAAAATGTAGTGGGGGCTGGGGGGGAATGACAGGGGTCTGTATCCTGACAAAGTTTTGATTAAATTATCATTTGAAACTGTGCAAGCTATTGATACGATACATGACATATTACAATTGTTCTGTTGTTAGTGCTACATAAGAAAATTCCACCATCTAAGACATTACCTGCTGGTGACTGAAGTTCACATTTGCAAATCCCTGTTCAGATGACTGTATAAAAGTACAGGGTTTGAGATATTTTGGCCATATAGATCAAGTAAATAAACAGAAATAATTGGTAAATTACTAAAAGAGGCTGAAGTGTTTTAATATATCCATTCACCAAGAATACAAGCTGTAAAAACAGTGAACTACATGAAACACACACTAAACATTTTTCCATCATTCAACAACTGTCTAACCATTGCTCCTCTCCCCACTGTACTTCATCTCTCACACCGTTCTTCATGAGCATTAAGCAGCCCAGTCATCACAATAGCCCAGTGAAACAGACCACAAAAGCAGCATAATTTTGGAAGCAGAGGAAACGGGAGTCCATGGGGTTGTTTGCAGAGCACCAAGACTAATAAGGTAACGCTAAGAAAGGATTCCTAGCTGGGCATCCTCTACAGGGTTAACTTTTTCTGGTAGCTTGAGCTGTCCCTTTCTGCAGGCTCCCAGTTTAAGCGCTCAAAGTCAGCTTTGGTTCAGAAACTGTCAGAGGTTCTTGTGCCATTAACGTCACCTGGAATAAGAAGCTAAACACATCACAGACATTAGACATCACTAGACATGCAGCCTTCCTAAGTAGTCTGGGACTGTCACCCTGGGATTTAACAAGAGGTTCTGCTTATCAGAGGCAGCATGCTAAGGACATGCTCAAGCACCCTCTGACAACCAGACCTGTAAACTAGTGCCTTCTGCAGGTCTGCAAACCAGGGCAGATACACAACCCTGTGGCATGCTGCAGAGTGCGTGGGACCCCTACATGTGCCCAAGCCAGAGTGAGCCTACATGGCTCCCTGCAGCTGCTCCAGTGGATGGAGGCCATCAGGAGACCGCTCAGGACACATTTATGGCAATGAAAAGCAATGCTCTTTTAGAGCAACACACAAAAAGCCAAAACACTTGCTCCGAGTGATGAGGGCTGGCAGATTAGTAATTAATCTTCCATATTAAAAATGAGAACACTTTCCACAAGGCCCACTTTCAATTAGCCACTGAAATTTCTCCATAGAGTGAAGGGCTAAACCCCTTAAAAAAAATAATATTAAATTCAGCCATAACATGCCTTAAAACCCTCAGATTTGCAGCCCACAGCCCATAAAAACCCAGCTTTACTCACACAGCAGGGATACCACTAATATATCTTAAAGGGCAGACACAAACAGAAATATCTGCACTGTGGTGCGTAATCCTTGCGTGAAAGAGACAAGTGCCCCCAGTGAGGTTACGAAACAAGTGTTATAGCCAAATCATACCTTTTTCTTTTATCCTATTGAGGGCAAAGCAGGGTTAAAACTCCCAGGGACCTCGCGGAGATCAGTGGGTTAAACATAGCCCAAATTTCAACAAGAGTCTGAGAACCTGCTCTCAACGCACCTCATGATTTTACACTGTGATTTCAGAAGAGTTATTCCAAATTTATGCAGATTTTTTTCATCACATATCTCAAAATCCCAGGCCAAGTTTCAAGTGATGAGCATCATGGGCGCTACAGGCTCCACCTTTTCAGTTCCAAGCTCAGCTGTTTCTCAGAGTTCCAGCACCTTTCAGAAATACTTTGAATTATGGCTATTGTAATCAAATTCCTATATTATGGAAATTAACATCTACTTGCCTTGTTTTATAAACAGATAAATAATGAGAATGAACTAATCAGAACAAAAGAAAAATCAAACCTAAATCAATGTCTCTCTCAAATACATGCTTTAGTCAGACTCACATATTTATGTCCCAAATGGATGAAATACAGTTAACTCCCCATTACCCAGGACAATGACAGACGGAGATACCATGGATGATAACAGTAATAATAGCAGCAATAATTCGAAGCCCCTCTAATTTCCCTGCATCACAGGAAATTTTTATTTAGGTCAAGATTATTACAGGTAGAACAATTATTTCAGAGGCTTAGACAGACATAAGATAATAAAATTATGTTAATGTACCTTCACACTAGTAAGATCTCACAAAATCTCAATGAAGGTAGGACAAGCACCACCACTCTGTGTGCTCCCACCCACGGGAGTCACGCACAGCCAGTCTCAGCAGGGGCATGCCTACCTGTCCCAGTGCTGCTGTAGGTTCTGCATGGCCGATGCTGAGCCCAGGCTAACAAAACAGTCTTCCCCAGACTAAATCCAGCCAGACACCTCTGCACGCCTAGTTCTGCAGGCACATCATGGGGGCAGCCAGGCCCAGGGGCAGCCATGGGGCTGCACTGGAGCTGGCTCCAACAGCCGTTCAGCTGTGCTTGTGCTGCACTACCAGCACAGGTAGCAGTGGCACAGGTAATCCACAACCGCAACGGCACAGACTATCCAAAACAGATAATCTACCAGTGAAGAATTAACGGCAGATTGCATTTACAGTCAGTATCATACCCGAGGTCAAGGTACATGGTCTTTCCTTTCTCAGGATCTCTAAATATTAAACAGTACTAGAATACAGATCTAGGAAGATTATAAAATCAAGCTGTTAAATTACATAATAGAACTGTACAATACAAACCTCTATATTCCTTAAGAAATTTGTTACAGTTGGAATAACTTCAGAAACGGTTCGCTTTACTCTGAAAAAGCTATCCTTCCTTCTAGTTACCAGGCTCTGGTTGGTACATTCACTGACAGTTTGAAGAAATTACTGTGACAAAGGAGGGAGTTGTCAGGTCTGTGGAGACTTATTCTTGTTTCTCTGTGAAAGGCCATGAGAACTGAGGAATGAGGAGAAGGGATAAGCCCAGGGAATACACAACCATTATTCGCAAGACAAACAGCCCTTGCAACCCAGTCGAGACAGGACAGCTTTCTAAATAAGCGTGTTTCAATTTCTGGAAATATAACAGCAACAGTAATATTTTAATGATGAAATACATAAAATATATTTTATTATATCCATCACCAAATAACTCAGTCTCAAAAGACTACTTTTTATTAAAAACAAAATCCAGGAACAGCACAGAGGCTGGGCCTTTACACAGGAGAAAGGGTAAATCAGGACCACACAGGTGCATGCTGTAACACTTGGCCAAAGAACCTGAAAGGTTAGATAGCAACACCGCTGCTGAATTTCCCAATAAAAAAGCCTTAACATTCCAGGAGAATCTGAAGTCCACCCCAGAGGAAAATCCTCAGTTCCTCAAAGGGTAGGATCTGTACACAGAGGGACGTGGCTCCCAAAGACGGGTGTGTTGCTGGAAGGCGTTGCAAGGAAGTGCTCCTCGGAAGAGTGCTTCCTAAGGAGCCACGGCTGCTATGTACCCAAGGAGGCACAATGCATACATATACACGCATTCATATACACAGGAAGAATGCAGGCAGTGAGACATGAAGTAAATGCATGCTTTCAAGGACTCCCATAGACACAGACTGAGAAGCCCAAGATGAGGAAGAAACAATGCTACAGTGGTAGTATATACATGCTACTGGAGTAGTAAGTGAGAGAGAGTAATTTGGCTGTTGCAAGAAAAGCAGATGTTGGTGACAGAAAATAGCTACATCAGATGGGATGCCCTAAGATTCTTTTTTAATTAAAAATTACATCTATAGATTTTAAAACTATCTGTACCACAACATATAAATATATACATAATTATTCCTATCTCTGAAGACGTCAACATATCTGTAAAAGAAACCACAATATCCTGTTATAACCATTTTTATAATATGCAATAAAATAAACTAAATATACAAGAGATTGTAGCCCTAAAATGAAGTTAGTCAAAACCAAATTCTAAGATATTTATTGGCTCTATAGATAACTTCTTTTCATTTTTCAGTCTGGAAAACAAGTTCTATTTCACTGAAGAACACTTTCTCAAGAAAGCTGGGAAAGCCTTATAGTCACGATTGTAAATTAGACTGGATAATTGCCTTGTACTCCTTGCGATTTAGCCCTACAGCTCATATGTCTGGAATTATGTGCTAGTATACTAGGATCGCCCCTTTCCAAACCCAAGGGCTTTCCACTTCCAAGGGCTGCATGACTACATAGTAACATACATACATACATAGTAACAAGACACAAATAATTTTCTCAAAACCCAAAAAGCTTCACTGGATAATCTGCATCAAAAAAGCTCCGTAGATTTTTTTGGCAAATGAGCTCATCGATTATTAAGATGTCACCACACAAGAACATGAATTAAATATGTGGATAGATACCTTGGGTTTTGCTTTGCTGAAGATGAAAATACCATGCATCCATTTAAATGCATCACTATGGTGTCAGGAAAACAAAAAAAGCAGTGTTATAAATGGAGTCCCATTTAACAAACAGAGAACCTAATATATTACTTCAGGATTTTTACATTATTCCCAGGTTATAATTAGTGTTGATGTTAATTACATTTGTTTTTAAAATGCTACTATGGAGCTGCGCACTTTCATGGTCATGTTTTGGCATATACATACAGCCAGTCATCATGCCACAAGTTGGCTGGTTATTTAACCCATCATAACACAAACCTCAAAAAAGCAGCAAAGAAATCTTTCCCACTTTATTGGTTAAGAGATTTCAGCTCTTATGAATAATTGATGCTGTACGTAATTATTAACACTGAAAATAAAAAGATGAAATGCCTGACTGATGTATTAGACCAAAGGCCCAAGGAAGGGAAATGGGCTGTCGTAGCCCATTAATGGGAATGAAATGCTGCTCTTGGAGAATGTATGTACTTTTCCACCCAAGCAGCTTGTTTGAGATTTGGGCTGCCTTTCCCCCCCCCCCCCCCCCCCTTTAAAATCTATAATTTCTTTCAGTTTAATGTCTCATGCTAGAACATAAAAGTGAAGACATTCCTGTACTGAGTTTTTCTATCTTAAATGTGCATTCTGTTACACAGTGCTGCATGCTACACAGCATTTTTCCCCTTAGAAATTCATACTTGTTACTGCTTGCAACCAGTACACTTAGTCATTATCTCATTAAAAGTAATCAGTCATCTAGATAAGGGGGGGGGGGATCATTCACAGCAATATTTCTAATCCCCAGTTATACCACAGGCTGTGACAAATTAATTTGTGCTAGAATTTATCTAGGAACAAGCTGAAGATGATACATGTGTGGAAGCCCTGGCTTGGAGTACTTGCTGCCCTCAAAGCCAGGTTACTTGGTACATATGGTGAAAACTAACAGCATGTATATGAGAGGATTTCTACCCACCAAAGACAATATACTTTGAAAGCAAAAAGGGAATATGAAACTGCACCTAAAAATACCAATGGAATAAATGTCAGCCTTCCTGAGACATGCCTGGGCCATGAAGACCCAAGCCTTCCCACAGAGCCAAAACCCAAGACATGAAGCACGGCACTGCCTTAGCTTGGTCACCACCCGTAGATCCCATTTTTCTTTCACTCTCTGTTCTGTACAATTTACCAAACTGCCTAGTTCTGCCTAGAAGAGTGGGCTGGGTTTTTTTAATTATTTTTTTTCACATTATCACTGTACCCCAACATCACTTGTGGTAACATCCCTCTTTGCTAAGAAATTTACTACCATCTTCAAGGAATATTCTGCTATAGCCCATAGCACAGTTTACAATTGCTACTAAACCCCACCCGATACAAAATGTCAGTAATACTTTTATCTTCTTACCACCTGTAAATGGCTTCTTTCCACTTGAAATCTCATAAGCTATTTTAAGAATATTATGGTTATTTGCTTTCTAACACTGCAGCGTAGGTGTTTAGATCCAATTTCATGTTCTTTTCTGCTTTCTAATTTTGCTGCCTGAAGCATATTTACTAAAGTATGCATGTTGCCTATCAGAACCGGAGAAAAACTGGTGATTCTGCCAAAGCTCTACCAGCAATGCCCAAGTCAGTTGAGTGGTGCTGCTCATCTGTAAAACTATCACATTGACATTTGATATGGCATGAGGCTTCAGGATCGCCATCTCCTAAGATGAAGAATAAACTGCACCTGTCCTTGAATCAGTATTTCTGTCAAATTGCAAACTAGATCAGCCAAGATTTTACAAGAGTGACCTGTTGTCCTGAAATCCCGATAGCCAACAGCTTCCTTTACTCATTATACAAACAACGCTTTAGGCTGTCCCTTTTTACAAAATTTTAGCTTATGTCTTTTGTCTCTTGACAGTACCTGCAAGATACATTTATTACAAAGGAATAGTGTTGCAATCTTGCTGATGGTAGTGGGTTGGAGAACATGTCATGGCTGTCAGTATTCCTCTCTGAGGGAGTACACCTTTGTGTAGAGTTTATAATTATCTGCTCTCTTTTATATGGTTTAACAACTGTGAACATAACTGCTTTCTCCCATACGCACTCACACTACCCATGTTTAAACCAAAACTTCAAACCTTTTAAGACTCAGGCTTTCCTACTATTATTCATGTTTTTGACAGTTTGCCATTAGGTTATTACAACAAATCTTACATGGGCAAAGACCACTCAAACTTTCTGAAGTTAAGATTTTATATGAAGTTTCTGCCTGCTTCCTAGGACTACCTTGGCAAAAACATGTGGTACAAAGTACCTTGATGAAAAAGTACATCAATATGTATGATCTGCAATCTACATTGCCTGCTTATTTCAATTCCTGGTGAAATTTAAGATTTTGGACTTGAGGTGTGTTTAAAAGTTTGCATATTTTAAGAACCTTGTGTACTTATAGGGAGTTTCTCTTGCATTCATGATAATACACCCTCAGCCAGTCAGTACTAGTCAGGCTGCAAGCTTGGGAACACTAGCAACATAAAAGCCTGGGCTACCAAAACCTGCAATGTTAAGATTTCAGAGGTTGAGCCAAAGGTTAGAAGAGGAGAGAGGAGAGTGGGAAGGGAAAAGAAAAACAGATTTTACTGTTCACCTCCCATAATGTACAATGCTAAACTACTGCAAACTGTCAGGAATTATGTTGAAGCTGTCAGCCAAAGCACCCTTCATGATTTAGACTTTCCAGTTCTCAGGGCCACGTGAACGAAGCACAGCTAGTGCTGGTAGCTGCGCTTGCTTCAGCACTGGCTTTGGGTACCCTTACAGTATCTGTTCTCATTTACTCTTGCAAACATGCAGACAGCATGCAAACGTGACTCCAGGGAGAAGGCAGGATACAGATCCATCTTTAATAATACCAGCCTGTACCTCCCTTTCAGACAGTAAAAACCACTATCCACATCCAAAAGACTACTGGTGATGCACTAACTTGTAGAGAGCCCAGGTGTGATTCAGGCTGATCTTCATGATGCCTTTCTGAGTCAAGGAAAAGGGTAGAGAAGGCCACCAAAGAATCCCTGGTGACCACAATACCTAAGTGACTCCACTAATCTTCACAGGCTTAATCCTGAGTTAGCCACACACTGGCCTGCCAACATGGCACCAGCAGTGCAGGCGCTACTGAAGACATCGTGAAATCTGCCAGACCAACTGCAGGACGGTGGATAATGGCAAAAATCCATCAAAAATGAACTACCATGACTTGCAATAGAACAAATCATTGTTCTCCCTATTGATAAAGAATCACACAAAGGAGCACCACATACACATATCATCCTGTCAACGGTGCCAAAAAAAGCTGCAGAAACTTATGTAAGCAAAGTCCATTATCTAATGTGTTTCTGTAACCTGGAAGGGTATCAACTGAAAGTCTTACAAATAGCACCTCCCAAATTGCACAGCTGGCTGTCTACTCCCCTGAATTGAGCAGGTAAATAATGGTGGCTATTAGGGATGACCACTTTCCAAGTGATCAGGCAGCACCCTCCCTTGTACCCATTGCCACGTGACAGCTAGCTACTGAACAAAGAGCAAACAAAACACGGACCACAACTCCATGATCACCACCATCCTGATCCTGTAACTGTCCCCTGAATAGCCAACTTTCAGTTTTGGAACATGATAGTCCCATCAGCCACCCCTTTTCTCACAAATGTAGGCATGCAGAACATGTTGCACCTCCCAGCATAATATGCAGCACGGCACAGTTTCTGTCTTGCACTCAGTCTTGATACAGCTGTGCCAGCATTTGTATGACCATGACCAAACACAGAACCATGCTGTTTCACATTACTGTCCCAGTGCCAAGACACAAACAACAGCAAACAACATAGTGTATATATGTTATAATGCTTTTGTTGAGGTTCTTTTTCCAGGCCCGCACTCATCTCAAACTGGCTTTTCTCTTCCGTGGTAACAACTCAGAACTTCCCCAGAACAACCCAGGATTATAACCCAGCCTACGCAGAATACACGTAAGATAATTAATATAGAGCTCAGTTGCCTAACTTGGTGTGGAGAAGTTTGTGTCCCAAAGGTAAAATTTGGGCATAATGATACCAAATGCTGTCACTTGAGCCCTTTTATAAATCTAGTCTTATTCTCAAACTGCTCCTTGCCGAGTCAGTACCTGTGCTTCAATTATGGAGCCTTTGCAACCAAATAACTCTCTCAAGAGAATGGAGAGGTCAAAGAGATCTCAGTGTGAACAGACCTTATGGACAGGTTAATAGGATATGTCTTTTCTGTCCTGAACCAATGGACTTGTGCAAGAGAGGTGAGGGGTGGCAAAGAAAGCTGCAGATACCAGTTCACTTCAGTACCTTCTGTAGTGTTACCGTGAAACAGAGATTACTGGTAGCACCGGCACAATGGCCCCCAAGAAAAGGAGTAGTCAAAGCACATACAAAGACCTATCTTCTGTCATTTTTTTTCTTCTAACACTGCAGTAGCATTAAAAGCATTCTATGAGATGACGTAAAACTAAATCCCATTATGCCTTATGGCTCCGTTACTTATGGGTCACATTCAGAAATGTCTAGTAATGGAAAGTAGTGGATTTTTCAGTGCTACTCCATTTTGCTCAATAGTTTGGCCAGCACTTAAAAAGTCACATCTGTTTTAAGTAAACTTTGGTATCACAGTCACTTTCACTCCCATTTCTTCCTGCTCCTGGCTAGCAAAGCTTGAGAACATAGTCCTGACTTCCTTCAATAACTATCTGTGAGATTCCTACCAGGGGCCAACTTTCCACGGCTTTTGATAACAAAACTCTCCAACGGGCTGATTAGTCATCAGGCAATGAAATAACTCTTGGCATAAAATAACGGTCTTCCAGTAGAGGGCTTTAAAAAAAAGAACACAAACAAAATCCACCGTGCTCCCCATTTGGATTCCCTAACAAAATTACATTTGATAATGACACCGTTACCTGAAATAGAGCTAAAACAAATCATAAAAAATGTATGTGGTCATGACTCAAAGATCCCTTCCCTCCACGTTGATCCAAGATGCCTGACACATACTTTTGCATGTTGTCTATTTACAGTTACCTACCTGGGCAGATAACCTGAGATTTGGATACTGAACAGGGAACTATACACAAAAAAGGCAGACCAAGAGATGCAGCTGGAGATCTGGAGTCTTGCTCAAGCTCTGCATTGGGGACATGGCAATAACTCTTAACTCTGTGTCTGGTGAAGTGGTACTTGGCCTGTCTAGTGTCCAACTCCAGCCACCACTGCCTTGCAACAAATTCTACTTCTTTTAGAGCAGGTAAACAGGAAAGGTCAAGATTACATCAAAAAGGGAGAAATAAAAACTAAGGGATGAGTCTGTTTGACTAGTTACATACAAACTAGCAACCCACATCTCAAAAAAAAAAAAAAAAAAAAAAAAAAAGCCCTATTCCTCAGGCCATGACATATTCCAAGGGCAAGCACTAAAGGCTCTTCTCTTGAAGTCAATATGCAAGCAAGCATGCTAAAAAGCAAGTAGGGCACCTGACTCCAAGCTGACTCCAAGTATCCACAAAGACAGGCTAGAGTTTATTTCCCAACACGCATGCTTTTACATTATACCCTCAGCAGAAAAAAAAATAAAATCCACTTCTGTAAATTACTTAACAAATTAACATTTCTTCCTTGCTTTCTCAAAAAATTTTTTTAAAAAAGGATGCAGACTGCTTCAGAAAGTTTCTGAAATTAAAGGATACTCAACTTCATAAACTTAGGACAAACACTACTTTTAACTTCAATTCCCAGCACGGACATTAGGTTACTAGAAGTCAAGATGAGGAGTATTCCTGATGATTTTTTTTTAAAAATTATTTTGTACAATAAAAAATAATTTAATTCTACTTTTTGACCTAGTAGCAGATAGAAAAAAAATTACAAACAAGGATAACTTTTTGTTTTTAAAAACAGCAACACAAGGCAAGAATTCATACACTGGGTCTGTACGTGACCTTCATGTTAAGCATGACCAGAAGAACACATGGCTCAATGTAGGATTCTGTAATGGTTATACGGCAGGAGTCCGTATTAATAACCACAAACTGCCTTTTATATAAACAATTTGGTAAACGACGGTATGAGTTAGGAATATTAAGCAATGCAATCTCTTCAGCGTGCAGACAAGGGAGTTCTGCACTCCCTTGACGAGAGGTTGTGCTTGTGACAGTCTGCTCTGCTTGAGAAGGACTGGCTGTTTGGCATGCAGCTACCCAAGGCCATCTCCAGCACGTTCCACTCCCCACAACAGCCAACCCCCTTTGGGGCAGCTGCTGGCCAGGCAAACAGCTTTGCCTTTCCCAGCTCCCTTCTCCTCACTCGGGCTCCTACAGAGTTTCCAACCCCAGAGTCCCATGGCTCTGCCCCCAAGCTCCCCTAGATGAGTTCATGCTCATTTGTGAATATACTTTTCATTAGAGCACAGTACTGAAGTTATCAACAGCCTTATAGCACTCTCCTACGATAAAATCTGGAAGGCGGCAAGCTGGTCCAGATATAATCTATGTAGGACAATGGCAAAATGCACTGAAGCTTTCTGAGTTTTGGTACTCCTTTTTATCAGTGACCTTTGTAGCCCAGGTTTCCTCTGTTTACAAGAGCTTTGCTGATTATTCAGATATTCCTGCACATTTCAGTGAAAGATAAATTCATTATTCTCTATATTTGGTCAGAAAAAAAAAACACATCAGACAAAAATTTCTTAAATTCTAGCATCAGCTAGGCCCTGGACTCTAGATGCTAGGGTTTTTTTGAAGTATTACAGGCAAACAATGCTACACGAGCCCCTCAAAATGCTTCACACACATATTGCTACAAAAGTCCCTGAAAGATGGGGATGGCAAATATTCCATTTTACTAAGTTACAGCATGTGCTCCGACATAAAGTGCAAACAACTCAAAGGCACACAGCAAGCCTGTAACACACATGGAGATTCAACCCAATTTGTCTTAACTCTCAGAACCCTATTTTTAATTGCTGGATCATTCTTCTTCCATAAAGGATGATTATCAAGGGATGAGATTAGAAAAGACCAAACCTTAGACTTCAGTGCAAATTTCTTTGTCTTGTGGATTCCACCCAGACCCATGGAGTATTTAAATAATTTTTTTTGCATAATTTTTAATCTCTTATGACTGGTAGGATATGGAAAAAGTTGCCCTCAGTTAGTATACATATATACAGCACCATACGTACTCATTTTGAAGTGTTTATCAACCTGGCAGACAATGAGAGCTTCATCAGGCCAGCATATAAAAATAGATGTGTATATATTTTCTAAAGCATATAGGTTCATAGGCCCTGTAAGTGTTCCTGTATCATGACCTTAAAATTTCTAGAGGTATTATAGATGAATGCTATCCAGTTTTACAGGCATGCCAATAATTCTAATTAACATGCCTCTTTCATTTGTTTCACAGCTCCACAGACAAACTCTCCTTTTCGCTATTAAAACAAGAAGTTTCTTAGAAATCAAACCACTTACATAAAATACGTAGGATTTGACCAATAGAAAACAGTAGTCAAATAACAGTGATACTTACTATCTTAGAAATCAAGACTACTGATGACCAAAAATAATTTTTTAAAACTGAGAACTATGACTGAAGTTTAATCACGAGAAAAACAGAAAAAAAGCAAGTTTCATATTCAGTAGCGAGTTTCACCTCATAGCCTAACTGGAATTTCCGTGACTTTCCAGTTACAAAATTTCAACCTTCTTTCCACTCCTTAAAGTGCAATTGGTTATATGCATTTGATTCCTCACTCTATAAACACAGAACCCAGTGTCAAACAAACTACACTAAGAGAAGTTATCTTTAGAAAACATTGCAACTCCTGAAACTCTACTACACAATTTGTGCAAGAAAAAGTATGAGGCTAGTTTTATAAAGCAAAACTTTACTACCTAGATGTACTCCATAAAAAAAAAAACAACTCTAGCATCGAGATAGAAGCTAAATTCATCCCTTCACCTCTATAAACTGTTTTGTCCTGGAATGCAGAAAACGCAAGTTAAACAATGTCAGTTCCAAGCCAGAAGTAAATATAAAGTAGAGTTTCCGGAATGAATGCGTAAATCTTCTTGGCTCTGCCTTTACATTTTTAAACCAGCCCATGTGTTTATGTACTGAACTTTGTCCATTTTCTAAATGAAAACAAAACAAAAACAACCAAGAAATACTTCTCAGCAATAACCAGGTTCTTATTACTTTCCAGGTGTTGGTTACTGCCTTAAGTGTAAAAGCAGTTATGTTTCTATTCTTGACACTTGGGAAGAAAGGGTGTGCTTCCACAGAACCCAACCTGTCAATTTTTAATTAGTTTCAATACAAACTATGCAAACACCAGAAACAAGCAAGAGTAATTTCATTTTGCAAGCTAATTTCTAACAACAACAAAAAAGCAATAAGGACTATTGCATACTCTGTTGCTATTATTTGCTGTCAGTAATAACTACCTCATTTCAAGAAAACTGCTTCCTGCTTGATTTCTTTTGTCTTGGTTCACAGAAAAAAATTATACCACTACATTACCCATCTGCTTGTTCTTACTAGCTTCTGAACTTGCCGAACAATTCCAATTAAATTTAACAATGAAGAAAGCCTCAAAGAAAAAAAGTTCCTACTAATTTGAGAAACTTATCTGATACCAAACTAGTACCTAACTGAAAGAATTCACATAATTCAGTGTTCACCTGCCTCATCTGGCCTGCCAGCCAGCTGGTCAGTGCTAGACAGCTCTGAACGTCATCAGTGCTAGATAGCTCTGAAGGTGCTGCCTCTATTCTCAGCGCTGTAACGTACCTTTTGTAATGTACTTCCTGAATAAAACTAGATGTTGCAAGTGTACAATACACACAATGCCATACACCAACTGTCTCTTTCAGGCCATAAAACATGTTTTGGTTTGGTTTTACCCCAACCGAACCGGATGTATACCAACCCAGTGCTGGAATAACTTCACACTACGATTTTTACACTGTGACTTAAAGAAACAATAAAGGCATATGCCAGTTTGTACGTTCAGCGTCTCTTCACAAGCAACTGTGTAACAACTTCAGCAAATAAAATATGAAAACTTAAAAAAAAAATAATCCACCGAAGAGGAACTTGCAATAAACACTGAAGGTGAGAGATCAGATTGCAATGTACTGACTTCTACCACAGCCACAAACGGTAACTCCTTCCTCAGAAGTAAACCACATCTTAGAAAGTACGGAAAACTCCAGGCACGTAAGAAGAACAAATAGTATTTTGCTCAATGGTTGAATTTCCTTGTCCCAATGGGACAAGGCTCTGCTGTGCCCAGCCTGCCAGGGGGGCCATGGACCCCAAAACAAGACCCTGGCTCTGCCACCCCAGAACAGGACCCTGGCTCTGCCACCCCCGGGCCAGAAGAAGTAACAAAGGGCATACTTTATTAGGGAGAAGTACTAACAGGCTCCTTAACCTGTAGGATTTACGGCCATTTCTTTCTGAAGCAAATTTGCATGCTTTGTTTTGATTCTGTCAATGATTCAGATGCTATAGTGGCAGAATTCATCCAGAGTTAGACAGGAAAACATTTTTCTACCAAAAAAAAAAAAATGTTCCATTAAGCACCTAATGATGTACAGGCTGATACCAAGGTCACCACAATGGTCTGGATCCAAGAGAACTTGTCTCTCTTTCTGAACAGTCTATACATGCACCTTTAAACTCACTCCCAGATTGCCTTCCATTATCTGGTGTTACAGCTATAAAGACAGCGAGTGTCATGCTGGAATTGTAAATATCAACCTGCCTCCTTTCGATTGACAAGTGTGATCACACACGTTTCTGTGATATATCTTCCATCACTGCCAAGCAGAACTGCAAATACGCCTATATCTCAAAACAAGGAAAATGGATGTTAGCCACTGATTAAGCTTCTGTTTAAATAGCAGGTCAAGCAACCTTCTTAATTCTACATATTGCAAAAAGCAAAAGGAGGAAAACAAAACACTCTATATACTCTTAACAGCAACAAAAGGTGGAAAAACAAATGCTGTCACTGTCTTTTACTGTCTCTTACTTTTTTTTTATTTAAATTCAGTGCATGAGAAAGATCCTTCAGAAAAAAAAAAAAAAAAAAAAGGGAAAAAAAAAAAGCTGAGACTGAAGAAGTAGGTTGCAACTCATTGCTTTATTTCTGAGCTCCATATAACCTCCCCAAGAAAACCCTCTCTTTGGTGGTAATGGATCAATGACATCCAATCTTGGCAGCAGCATGAACACCGGGTCTTTCCAGTAGTATTTAGAGAAGTTCATGTTAAGAACCTTCAATCTAGAGGCTGTGCCACACTCCCAAAACTCCCCAAACACAAAGTCAAAGGAGAAACACTTACATGTTTGCACAGCAAGCATGCCTTTCCTCTCACAAGCTTAAACTGTTCCTTGACTGAGACATCCCAAGATCCCAAGACTTCCCAATCTCTTTATACATCCCACAGCCTGCATCAGTGCTGAATGCAGTGATTTGAAAGATGGACTTTAAGAAGGCATGGCATTGTTTCTCTTCTTTTTTCAATTTTTTGAGGCCATAACCTGAAACAATTACAGAGAGGCCATGTTCATATGACAATATATTCCAGATAGACGGCAAATTAAGAGTGCACTTCAAACAGCGACTCCATTTTATTAATGTTTCTAAGAAAGCAAAACCAGAAGAACAAATTACTTCTTTTTGCAAGGTGGATAATGGAAATGAATCTGCATCTACTCCCACCTCAACTGCCAGCAGCAGCTACATTCCAGTAGAAGGACAAAATTGACAGATTAGCATGGAGGATATGCAGATACATTTTTATCAAGAATTGAAGTTAGCAGTATCTAAGACCAAATAACCGTCTACCTTCTTTCAGACCAATTTTTTTATACATGCATTAGCTATTAAGTAATATTTCCTGTAGACTGAGGCAACAGGAAGGAAGGCAGGCTGTTAACTTCATATTTAAATTACCTCAGAACTGCTTAAATAATGTAGTGGTAGGGCTAGATCAGAGTTTCTCATGTTTTGAGTACCTATTAAAAACCAATAGAGACAGATAAATTACCAGCTAAAAGATGGCTTTTAGAGCAAGATGCCTGAACATTACTCAAAGGTATTGAACGAAATGGCTGGAAAGAGAAAACACTGTGCATTAAAAACAGGGAAAAA
This sequence comes from Falco punctatus, assembly GCF_963210335.1. NCBI lineage: Eukaryota > Metazoa > Chordata > Aves > Falconiformes > Falconidae > Falco > Falco punctatus. The sequence continues at coordinate 91,985,336 of NC_137585.1, forward strand.
AACAGAACTGAAGAGAAAATGATGACCGGGTCTAGTACTAAAGAGACTTATGAAGAAGCAGATCTATAGAAAGTACTGGATCCTAACTCCTCAATTTCAACAGAAATTAGGCATAAATGAAAAAAACAAACAAAACCCCCAAAAACTTGGCCCTTTAATGTTTAATAGTGTCTACTATTAAGAACTACAGTTTTGAAAACTCATTCATTATGAAAAAATGTTTTTTATTAGAATGGCAGAAAAACATTGTGTTCAAAGCCTTAAGAAAATTTTAACATACATCTATAGTACACATCTTACTTGTTTCCAACGGTGCGATGAGTATCACAAACAGTTTCAGAAAAGAACAAGAAATTTCAGAACAATCCCAGCTCTCCACTAGACAAAGTTTTTGTCATTAAAGTTCTTAACCATTGTTAATCCAAAAAGAGTGTTTAAATATGCTTACTACCTTGTACACATCCATTTACAAAACCTTAAAATTCCATGATCAACACCTATTTCAAGGACTTGTGACATTAGTCTGCACTTTTTACCAAAGGCAATTATTGGCTGAATGATGGAGTTCCTTAAGCACCAATGAAAAGCAGTGTTAGAGCTGCAGAGACAGAATCGAACAGGGAACAAGTTCAGTGATGAAAGTAATGGGAATCAAATTAAAAGGACCAGCTAAGTCCAATACATACCCATTCATGGGGTCATCCAACAAAATGACACAACAATGCTTTCATGGACAGACTGAGCTCAAGTTAATCCATGCCCTGCAACAGTTACAAATGCCTTAAAATTCATGGCAAGGGATTTTATTTTTTACACTAGTATAACAAGCCTATCATTAAAATCAAAATGAGAAAACACACCTAACCTTTCAGCCTGTGCTCTCAGGCTAGCAAGTCTGAAGGTTGACACTTGGTTCCAACTTGTAATCATCCCAACACTGAGGATTCTGTACATCTTTTATTTATAGTCTACACTGAGGCTTTGCAAGGAATGTTTTCTTTCCAGTGTTGGGCAAGGATTTCTCTTCTTCCTGTCAAGTACATTTTACAATAGATACATCTGCTAGAAAGTTATACTATGATGAGACTATCACTATTTATATAAACACATTTTAAATCTGCATCACAGGGATTCAGAAGAGGTTGAGGCTGTTATAAAGTTCTATTATACAAGCAGGATGGTATCTGGAACAACTCCGAGCAGGAAAGATCATGTTACTTCTCCTTTCAAAATATATTTTATACAGCAATTTTCTAGTCCCTCCATTAAGGAAGTCTTCATAATATTTTCTAATTGACCCTTTTAGCCCAGCTTTACAAAAACCACTTTAGTCAAATAACTGGAACAGTATGTGTAAGAAAGCTATTCTCATTGTCAGTTTTTACCTGCTCAAGCTCTGAGCTACAAATTCTTGCTCTGATGACTTTTTCTTAATATCATTAAGCAGAGCAATTTAAGAGGCAAACATACAAGTGAAAAAGTCCCTCTGTTGTTACAGTATGTTTTTTACCACACTGCCTTCCATTATCCAGAGTGTTACAGAAAAATGAGGCAAGGCTGACTCAACTAAAATTTGGAAATTTTTTATTGTTTCATTCCTTACGATTTCCTCATTTTATCTATGGTCCATAAATTACTTTTCTGAGCAGCAATGCTAAAAGGATGCCTTTTATAGAAAGTGTGGCAAACTTCACTCTGTGACTACAACCTGCATTTTACTGCCATGCACTTCAGGCACCCCTGCCTGTCTACATCCCCCTTCATTTCAGATCTCACACTTTTTTCTATGGCATGGTATAATTTAAAATGCTGAATGAGGCACCAGACTTTTGATTAGCATCATCTTTTTGATGTAGCCCCAAAACCGTACGTCTTCTAGGTTACTTGCCATATTGATTTAAATCTTGATTCATGTATTGCACTGCCTAGAGACTGCAAACAGAAATTCTGTGCGAGTAGTTCTGCTACCAAATGCACAAAATCTTAAAATAGAGCTCTTCAAATTTTTAAATGAAAAGCAGAATTGACAAACATGAAGAATTTCTTCACAGAAAAAAGTAATAAAGCCAGTCAATTAGAAAAGTAAAACAAGAAAAGAAAACAAAGGACACTCAAAGTCAAACTTCACCCTCTTAACAACATCTTGTTAGATACTATAACTGAAAGCTGATCTACAGAACAAAAATGTATTCTAAAAATAATAAATAAATAAATAAATGAAGTTTGTAATTACTTGTCATGAGCAAAATTCACAGTAAGAACATCCTGTTCAGTTCCATAAAGTGAAGAGGTTATCACTCCTACCCAGCAATGGAAAGGGTTAGCCTGAAAGGGTAAGGGCTTTTAGTATAAAACCTCTACATAAAGCTATCAAGCATTATCGGTGTCATCATCCAAGAAAAAAAAGAGTATTTATTTCCTTTAGAATTCTCATAAGGCTGCTTTCAAACAATACCATCCTTGATAGATGTTTATGGAATAATACCTGCTTGTATAGGTGCACATTTCTTTTAATAGATTCACCTAGCACGTAGTAACTCATGCATGCATGGACTTTGTCTTTTATGCACCTACACCCATGTAACAACCTACAATATAAAAAAAGACCATGTGATAAATGTATCATCTGCAGTAAGATCAACCCCTTTTAATTCATGTACGTCAAGACCTATTCCAGCAGCAGAGAATACTGAGCCATTTTAAATGGCTCTCTTTCTCAAAGCCTTCTCCCTCCCATCATTCACTTTTAAAAAAATCACTCATCTTTTTAAAGCACAGAACTTTTCTAAAATTACACTCACTTGAAGCTCAAAAGAAGAGCTGCAACCTGGAGCGGGAATAGTTTTTCTATAGCATGACTTCCAGGCATTCCCATTAAAATAATAGTTGGTGAGATAACCGCTCTGATTTTTATTAAGCACTAAGGGACATTTCATGAAGTGTTTGTTAGATACTACACAATATTTCATTTTTCCATCAGCACCAAGACCCTCTTAGCTCTCTACGAAGACTGCAATTGTACCTGCGGTTGTACCCACATGCCTATTGACTTTCTTGATGATGATCACTACCGTTTCTTTTTTAAACAGAAAACGGTTGCGAAGAATCTGGATTCTACATTAAAATTTAAGTTGAAACTTTCATTAGAATACACACTCAACAGAATATAGGTGTTATGAGTCTCCAGACATAGCAATATGACAGATGACCCACGTCAAAAATACTTAAAAGATCTCTCAGCATCAGATGACCAAGTTCATTTTCATACAATGCACTGACCACTAATTTTAGTTTGTTTGCATTTGTGTTCCTGTGAAACACATTTATAAGCGAAACAATTTCAACAGAAAATTTCAGGACATAAATTTGGGATGTATATCCAAGGAGACCAGGCTGTATCTGGGTAGAGAAAATAAGAGCAGAGAATTTAATGCGCTCTGTTCTTTTGTCTTCCTCCCCTTCAGTTCTGTTCCTCCTCCTTCCTCTTGCTTTTTACCTTTGTATTTTCCTTACCACACACAAACTCCTTTTCTGCCTCTATGTCCTGCCTTCCACCTTGCCTTCTTACTTCTTTCATCACTGTCCTGACAAATGAAATTTCCCAATCCAGAGATCATCTTTGATACTGGAAAACCAAAAGCGGGGCAGCAGCCCATACCTTGATTAATCTGTACCTTGTGACCTAAATGTGCAATTTCCAAACCATATGTTCCAGATTTATAGGAGCAGCTAAGGCCAGTAAGTCTGCAGAGATTTGACTATTTAAGGTAGATTTCCCTCAGACTGAGGTTTCTCATTCGACAGAATTAGAGAACAGAACGCAATACTTCTGCATAACAGATTGGGGATAAACTCTGAGATATAGATGTATTTAACCAAGCTTAACTTGCTGACAGATGCATGAAGCACCTCTGTCTGTGCAGGTTACAAATGCTAGGCCATTATGTTGGGTTTTATAACTTCAGTAGGAGTAAATTCTAAAAGCAGGCACCTTCTCGACATTCATGGATTCATCTTTACTCTCTTCACTTTAAAAAGGCAGTTGTTTTTTTCATTCATGTAGATGTATAAACAGGAGTAAACAAAGGGAACAAAACACATTCAGCTTCTCTGGGAAACTGAACTGAAGTCAGCAAGTAACACAAAACTCCTAGAGCATTGCTGAGGAAGCCAATTCTTTAAAACAGACATGATACGTGCAAGAAACGGAGCAGTGGTATGCAAATGTTAGTACTGACACTGTTTATACCTTATCATTCATAATGCAATCATTGCAAACTCATGCCAACAAAATTTTATTTCTTCCTATACTTACTGAATTAATGCTGCTCTCCTTCTGAGCTGAGCAGCCAGCAAAAATCAGTTTCAAGTTGTTACTTTAGAGAAAAAGAAGCTGGAGATACATTCTGTTCTTTCAAATTTTCTCCTGCTTCTCTTAAATACACACACAAACTTTAACAAAATAATAGCAGGCAGACACCTTCACTTATGAGCGCTTTTGTTTTGAGCAGGGGTACATACATACTTTTGAGTGGAGGCTGCTATCATTTCAACTAAATTCTTAACACAAACGCACTTTTTTTAAAAAAAAGAAAGTGGTTACAGAAGAAGTATGCTTTTCATCTACAATCACATATATACACATGTCTGAGAGGGAATCACAGTCCTTACCACAAGGACTATTAATGCTACCCATTACAAGTTCACAATTCTAGTTGTTTAATTGCTTACGATTTTCACAAACTAAGTTTTTGGACTGCAGTTTTCCCAACCTGAATACACCACCTGGGTCAAACTAAGGGATCTACAAAAAGACACTACCTGCCAACCTGCCCAGGTTTGCTCCCGAAAATAACTGTTAACACAAAGAAAATATTTTAGTTTGCTCCTGTCAAAAATACCAGAAGCCATTACTTCAAAAAGCTCTATTATTCTGAAGATTTATAACAAGGATTGAAAACTCCGAGTTTTTGTGACTGTGACTACTACGTAAGAGTGGCCAGTAGCCATCCCCTGCCTACCAAGACCCACTGAACCAGAAAGGCACCCACCCACGCAGCTAATTCCCTCCCAGAAAACTGTCTTCTTCCCAAACATTCACCTTGAATGGTCTCTTACACACACCGTGCTCTGAACCACAGCAGACAGACGGAGTCTGGAAAAGCGCACGGAGACTCAGCCCAAAGCCTTGCGAAGGAGTGCACCACAATGCCACGCTCACACGCTCTCAAGGGACTCACCTGTAACTGGAAACTTGACTAAACTGCATCTGCAGTAAGGCTGCTCCAGCGTGCGCCTGACTGGGTTTGTCCTTACAACCATACAAACAATGCTTTATTTCTTCTTGTACTTCAGGTAAGTGACTGTAGAAATTATTAAATCGTCATTCCTAAAGTTGGTTAAACACGTATCAGACAGTAATGCTTTCAGCCACCGCCCATCGTAACCCAGATTTTAATTTGAATATACACATTCTTAAGAATTTCACATTTTGCTGTATGGTCCCTGATTTAATGATATCCTACTACAGCCTATACACATTTTTGTATCGCCCCCTTGCTCTTACTGACTCCTTCCACTGCTCTAATCTACCCGTTGTCATCGCACAACAGACTTGCAGGAAGGTTACAAACTGTTCAGTGCTTTCTGGGTTTGTTTAATTTCAGGAAGAAAACCATAAGTAAGGTTAGTAGAACTGATGAAATATCATTTATTATCACAAAGCCGGCATGGATGTGGTTCTATGCTAAGTCTTCTCTGATGCTCTGGTTTCTACAATTTACCTATTATTTCAAAATTTGTGTATATGCGTAAAGCAATTCAGACTCAATAAAGGAACTAAAATAAAGACATGCCTTTAACATTGATACTGTAAGCTAGAATACGTATGTTTTACCTAAGGAGTGATCTTGTATTATTTGAACATAATCAGTAGGTGAAGCTGAGATACATACTTGCATTTTGTAGCTCAAGTTTTTAAGGAAGGTACTCAAAGCAACCAACACACCAACAGAAGGACACAGGGGAGGAAAGGGACAGCTGTAGTATTTTCCTGTTAAAATACATCACTATCTGACAAAAAACACCAAAACAAACCAAAGTAAAACAAAAGAAAAACAAAGTAAACCAAGGCTATGTGACGCCAGACGGTACATGCAGCACTGCAATTTTTGAGTTTAAAGAACAGCAATGTTACCTCTAACAACATCTCTCCTAATACATATTAAGGCTAGATGAAATATGAACTTTTAGCTACGGCAAATATTTAAAAACAGCTGTTACAAATTACATGGGTTGTTACCCATCTAAATAAGTTGCGCATCAACATGTAAGCAGTAAAATATAGTCATTTGTAAAAGAACAAATAACTTGGCATTTTCAAATTTTTCCAGACACAGTAAATTTTAAGATGCACTTCAAACCTGCAAAAAGTTAGAAGAATTTGCTCAAGGGGCTCTTTTATTATATGTCCTATTCAATTTAGTAATTGCTGTTAGTATTAGTAGGAATTAGTTGTCATCACTGATTAATGCTAATACACCCGTGTAGGACAACATATATTAAAACAACCAATGAAACAACAACTAGGAGACCTAAAAATCACTCCCAAATTAAGCTGTGTGTTCAGAAGGGGATGATCTAAATTCTCTGAAAAGAAGGTCACCTTAACTCCAGGTGCCGATTCAGAACTACAACACCAATATGACAAAGTTCTCCTTCCAGACAACATAACTGCTTTTATCTTTCATTTCGGCAACTGATGCAACAGACACAGGAGAGGGCCTGAAGTGATTTTAATTCATGGTTCACATATGAGTCAATCCCGAGTATAGGTTTTCTTCTTTTAAACACAGCTTATGCCTCAGCTTGTCATTTCTGAAACAGGATAATGCTGATGTACCTTCCAAAATGCATTTCAAGGACAAAACTAATACTGACAAAGAGTTCAACTGCAGTTCTTGTAGGTATTTAGAAACACGTACTGGGGGGTGGAAGGTTGGAGACAATAGCATTTACAAGGAGCACTCAACAATGTTCTGTTTAAAATAATTAAGGAACACTATCAGCTTGACATTTCAAGTGCACTGTTTTAGCAAAGAAAAGATACCACCACCAGGTCTCAGCTCCTTCCCAGAGATTTTTATTTTACATCTGCTTATAAGCTTTGTTTTCCTCTCCTGTATGAAAACAGTATACAAACAGGAAAAACTGACTATTCAGAAGTAGTCTGATTATTCATAAAGACAAAAGAAAAAAAAAGAAAAGAAAAAAATTTTCCCTCCAACTTAAGTTCTTAAGAAAAAACCCTCCAATTTAAACTTAAAAACTGCTACTTATAGAAACAGAAAGCAAAAGCACAAAAGAAATATGCTTTAAAATTGGTATTTAAATCCATTAACGATTTGAATGCGAGTCTATGCTTTCAGTTATTAACAAAAGGCTGAGTGGATGCATTGTTACGTTACCTAAAAGAATACCTATTCAGGGCAGACATAAAATTTGAATTTAAAATACACACTCCTGCACAATCCACGCATACACAAGCACACCATTAGTAATCATTTACTAAAACTTGCTATTCACCTTCCACACTGTTTCACAAATATTTCCATTTTTGTTACTTTTAATTATTAATTATTCCAACTGACGGAGATTGCAAGCCATAATACAATTAAACTTTAAAAATGCAATACTTTAAAGGGGTTTTGTCAAATGGGTACATCGGTTAGTTAAACTAAGTCATTTTAGCATGTCCCTTAATGAGAATACTGACAATAATGGCTTCCCTTCTTCATGATGACGACAAAGAGAGTACAAAGAGAACCTTGACTACAGGTATTCTTTAGAAAAGCTTAGAAAGCTTCATAAAACACCCTGTAAAGTTTTACGTATGTAATACATACATGCTAATAAATCAAGCTACATTTCTGCACTTCCCTCCACACAACGTTCCAGTTCTCCATTCACCAATGAGTCTGGTTTGTGTTATAGTAATTCATGTTTTAACACCATGTCTAGTGTTAGTGAATTAAGATAATAATTTTGTTCTTCCACATTATCCCCACTTCTGTTTTCAAAGACAACAAATTTCCAGATTTTTACTAATCTCACATAATCAGCATTAAAGTTCAAAATTACCACATAAATCTGCAGAACCTCACTGACAGATTCGAGTTCTCATTTAAATACACATAGTATAGCTGCAAAGAACAGATGAAGAGAACGGCAACAGTTTTAGGGTCTTAGGACAGTCTTAGACATAAAGCCTTTAGAAAACTTACCCAGCTCTTAAACATCTGTATTCTTTTCCTGACGAAATGCACATCAGACATTATTTTACAAACTGCACTGCTACTCATCTAGCAAACAGCTGGCTTCTGTACTCCACTAAGTAAATCTACCTCCAGCATGACCTGGAGGGATGAATGCTTCAATGATCTGATGAGCTAGACTTGGATTTCAAGCTGTTCTCAAAAAAATAAGCTAACGGTAAAGATGCTTGGGCGCTTTCTGTTCTCCATCTAACCCCACCGACTGACCCTCAGCATCAAGCCGTACTGGCCGACCCTTCAGCTAGGCTGCTCATCACACAAAGACCAAGCACTACACACCCTTCAGAGACAGCTACGACTTGCCCCATAAACGAGCCCGTCTGGGGCTGACACAGCCCCTACATAAGCCCGCCAGCCACACGAAGGTGAGGTGTCATTAGCTGCCAGCAGAGAGGTGCTGCCCTGCAACACGCGGGTACCGCACGCGTTCTCTGCCGGCCTCGCCGCCACGCGTGCTCCGCAGGCCCTTCCAGCACGCAGAAAATCTCACCCTGGCTTTCAGGAAGAAATTACGTTTTCAATTGTGCTCTACTTTTTGAAACACGGATTAGTACATCTACGTGAAATGCTTAATCAAGGGCGTAAATACAGTAACATGCCCACGGCAGGTGTTTTCTAAAGCAGACGCAGCACCGGACTAATCACAAAACGTGGATTTGCTCTCTTGTGCCCTTACCAGAGGGAAGCGCGTAGGTTTTCTGTCAGGGGTATTACGGGCCCGTACGCGCTAAGCCGCACAGCTGCGGGCTCCGCCGGTACCGGCCGCGCAAAGGGGCTGCCCGGGAGGGCCAAGTTCGCGGCGGGAGACGGCACCTCCCGTGGGCTCCGCCGCGGGGCAGCTCCCTCGGGCCAACGGCGCAGCCCGCCCCGTCCCACCCACCAGCCGCCCGGGCCGACGTGCCCCGCCGCGGCCCCCGCTGCCCGCCGCCCACCGGCCCCGCAGCCACCCCCGCACCGCCCGCGACCACCGCGGCCTGTGCGCGGCCCCCGGCTGCCCCGGGGCCGCCCCTCACGGCGCGGGGGGCCGCTGCAGCGAGATCCCCCTCCCGCCCCGCCCGGTCCCGGTCCCGTCCCCTCCCCAGCTGCCCACCTGAGCCCGGAAAGCTGAGGGAGCCGCCCCCGCCCTGCCCGCCCTTCCCGGCCGGCTCGCTGCTTCCCCCCCGGGCCGGGCGCGGCGGGGGGCCCGTACCCGGGAACTGCTGCTCCTCGTCCTCGCCGCTCTCGGAGTCGGTCTGCATGGGCTCCTCGGCGAAGTTGACCCCGCGGGCGTCGGGGGGGGGCCGGCGCGGCGGCTGGCTGCCCCTGTCATGGCCGGGCGCGGGGGTGCCCGCCTTGCGGCCGCTCGCCTCCTTCTCCGCCTTGGCCGCCGCCGCCTCCTCCTTGAGGCGCCCGAAGTACTGGAGGGCGAACTCCAGCAGGTCCCCGGGCTGGCTCCGCAGCACCTCCACCGTGAAGCCCTGCAGCAGCTCCGTCAGCCCCGCCGGGATGGAGATGCTCATGCCGGGGCCGGCCGGGGGGGCGCAGCCTGGCTGGGAAGGGGGAGGGAGAGGGGAAGGGGAAAGGAGGAGGAAGGGGGAAGAGGCCGGGGCCGGGGGTCCGCAGCCCGGGGACGAGTCGCGCCCGGCGGATCGCCCGTGGGCAACGGCGAAAGGGGCGGGCGGCGGCGGCGCAGGTGGGAGCGGGCGGGGGGCGGATCCGCGGGGGGCAGCGGCTCAGCCTCGGCGGCGGCGCCTCCTCCCCCCGCGCCGGGGGAACCTCGCACACATGTGACCCGGGAAACCATGACAACCTCCCGCCGGGGACTGCGGCCCGCAGCGCGCCCCCGCCCGCGCCGCCGGAGGCAGCCAGCCAGGCGGGCAGGGAGAGCGGCCTGCCGCACGGCCCGCCCGCCGCGGACCCGCTGGGGCGGAGAGCCTCCCGCGGGCGGGCGGCCGGCCGGGCCCCGCTGCTGTGAGCCCCCCCGAGGCCTGCCGCGGGGCTCCCCCCGCCGCCGTGCGCTCTCCTCACGCCCCCTCGCCTGCCGGGCCGCCGCCGGCGGGCACCGCGGCCTCCCGCGTCTCCCCGTGTCCCCCGGGCTCCGGGCGCCTTTCCCCTGCGCCGGGTCCCAGCGGGGGCTCCCAACGGGCGGGCGCGTCCCCGCTCGCTGGGGGCCGCCTGTCACCGCCCGCCGCCACTGCGCTGCCTCACGGCCGCTGCCCCCTCACAGGGATGCGCTGTCTGTTCGGGGTCAGCGGTATTATTTAGGATGAGAGTGGTGATGCGATGCTAAAAAAACCATCCTGTTCGTCAGCTGCGTGTCTAAGGTCCGTGAAAAATTTAGCCAGAGAAGGAAACACTTGTTAAACAAAGCAAACAAACAAACTGCAAACAATAACTAACTAACTAAATAAAACAAACAAAACAAAAAAACCCCACCTCCACTCCTATTTAAACACTGCCGAGTGCCTGTGCACGGCATAGGCGCTCCTCCAAGCCATGCTGCAGAGAGCACTCAACGAGGGGCAAGTGAGTGCCACTTGCCATCATCTGGAAGCGTAAATGTCTTTAAGTGGTGATTACGGGTGCTGTGTTTTTCATAAGGTTTTATAAATGCTTATTGAAATCGAGATCCTTGGAATGTGTGAAAACTGCATCATCCCCTGATTTGTAATCACCTCTGGGCTTCTCACCAACGTTTTGGGGTTCCAGAAATATCTGTTAGAATCTCATTTTTATGCACCAAACAAATTAACTGCTACAACGTCTAAGGGTGGGACTACTTGGCTGTTTGATAACTGATTTCGCTAAACGTTCAGCACTACTCAAACTGCCTTGAAATATATACTTGATAAGGGCGCAGGGTAAGATAAATGGTCAAAATCTGAGTTTGTAATAACAAGATGCTGAAAGACCTGCCTTCAAGAAAGCAATGTGACAGCAAAATACAGCAATCGTTATGGTGCTTTTCACGCACATCTGGATCTCAAAGCCATTTTTAATCGAATTAGTTTCCAAGTGGAGCCTAGTGTCCCCTTTTGTGCATTTTCAAATGGAGCTTTCATCCACAAGTGGCAACTTCAAAGTGTTATGGGCCAGGCAAATTAGTGAAGCAAGTGACCCATGCATGCACGGGCGATAACTGCTGCCCTGTAGCTGGCAAGAGACGCCTCTGCCAATGCAGTTGTGGGATGCCTCTGAGCAACATCTTGCGGCTTCCCTTCTCTCTACAGGTAAAGCCTACAACTAGCCATTATGAAGTTCCTATTTGAAGTGAAATTCACTGCTGTTTAGCACTGTCCAGCCTGAGGAACACCTTCACGGTCAAGCACAGTCCTCTGGGGACAGACGTGAACACTCTCCGGGCTGCAGGAGCTCGCTCCAGCAGCAGGCTCTAAGAGTCGCTGCAGCGTCCTGGGGGGGCTAACCGCCTAACCCAGCACACCCGTGCTCCATGCCATACCCCAGCGCCACCGTGCCCTGACCACAGCTGCCTTTGCAAAGTGCTGCGGGTGTAGCAAGTAGCTACATACATTACAAGGGCCAAGAATCAAGTGCAGCAGGAGACCTGATGTCTGTACGTTACAGCCCTTAGTCATTCTAGAGGCTGGTTTAGCTCAAAATGCCAGATTGGCTCCTTTACAAGTTTAGAGGCTTAAAACCCCTCTCACACCACTGAGAGGGCTGATCTGTTCGTCACCAGGTTGAGAGACACCTAAGCTCTGAGGAAACGTCTGGGGAGGGAAGTGCTGGTAATTGGTGCCTTCCAGGCACTAGGTGTTCTGTGAGCATACAGTAACCCATTTACTGGAGTCTTCCAGGGCTAAAAGGATTGCCATCCCTGAGGTTTTCCCTTAGCCAGACAAGGCACTATTGTTCTAGGAAGTTACCAGCAGCATAGTGTCTTTTGCCATCTAATTAAGGACTTCCCTAGCTTGCCAGAGCCCCCATCCTCCCAGACATGAAAGGAGATTGCTTCTCTTGAGGATATCCTCAAAAAACAGTCTTTGATGTTTGTATGCAAAACTGGGATAATTTGAATAAGAGATTCCTAAGTGGTGGTATTCTAAAGAATGATTCTTTGTTAAAACTTTCAAAACAGTTGTGTGCAGTGAGACTTATATTGACTTTTGGTGAATCTCAAAGGATGGCTGTGAACTTTGTAGTTCAAGTTGGCGTCATCTGGTTTCCTTAGATACTTTCTGTTCCAAGGAGCTTGTATTGACATTTAAATTGTTTTTAAATCCTCTTAAGGCGAACAGCTGTCCCAAAATGTGTTCTGTCTAGCAGAGTGAACAGTTAGGTGATGAGAGAATCAGCTCACACCTCTCTGAAGAGTTTTATTAGTTGCTACTAATTTTTGTGTCATCCCAGTTCAGCTGTGAAAAACATCTCGAAATGAAAGAGAATGTAAAAACCTTCAAAAATTCTTCTGTGCTGAAAAGGAATCGGGCAGAACGTTCCCCTCACAATTACCAAGAACATGACGTAACAGCATGTGTTGTCTCCTCTCCTCCTAGCCAACAGATGCACTCTTCATAACATGCTGCTTACCAGCTTTGCATGCCAATCTGTCCCTTCACCTGGTCTGAGGTGTGACAAACTAGGAGACTTCAGCTAGCAGCTGAGAAATAGCAAGCACTCTGTCTCCCAGGTGACAATTCCGGACAGTATACTTCAGACCGTGGTTGGGACGGCTCTGTCGGAGATCAGATAATGAGGTCTTTTCTGATCGCGTAGGTGCCAATGAACAGGGTGCGGAAGGAAGGAACGACAGGCTTTCAAGCCTTGTCTTTACCAGAGTAAATGCAAATTTAGTAAGTTTTGTAAAATTCAACTAACAAAGTCCACCCAGCAGCCAACTACAAGCCTTTTTTCTGCCAACTTTCAACTTTCTGCCTGATGGGAACATCCTTCTCCAGTCCTTCCAAAGACATTTTCTCAAACAGCCATCTCCTGAGTAACCCTGGCGAAGCTCTGCAGCGCGATACGTGCCGTACGGAGGGAGCACGAGTGTGCACTTCATCTTGTGAGTGTAAGTCTGGGTAAAGCAAACTTTTCTCTTGAGTGGGAAGTAACTTTAGCAAGCACACTAGTGGTGTACAGGCTTTTTAACTCCTCTCTTGGTTACCTCCTTGGAGGCAAGAGGGACTATTATTATCGTCTGCTTGGACCAGCTGCGCAGCTAGCCCAGAATGAAGAGACCCTGATCTCTTGTCTATAGCAGTCTCTTTCCTAAGGCGGCAACCTGGGCCCAGCGGTGGCTCTCAATGGAGAGTTTGTGTAGTACTGGCGAAAACACAGGACAAAACCTGGCTCTATACCTACTGCAGTGTAGTAGGAAAAGATGACATGCGGGTGTGGGAGATGTTACTCTCTGTATTTCCTGTGTTTTAAAGATTTTTGGTTTGTGTTATCTTAAACTTTTTGTCCTGGCTGTTGAAATTTTAAATTCAGACACACTTTGCATACTGCATGATTAAAAGCTGCTGCTGACAAGCAACCTGCAAATCCCTCCATGTTTTATATTTACTTCAAAATCTCTTTAGCTATATGGCAGTGTTCTTCCTTGCTGGATCTTGATCAAACAATAGCTGGTTTGTAAGTTCTGAACAACCACGGTTCATAGGAATAATCACGTACCCATTTCTGATCTTTAAAAATACCTTTAAAATGTCACATCTATTGACTTTCTTTTTTTCTTCTCAGCTCATGCAGGCTTACTAGGAAAATCTTGCTCACATAATTTTCTTACTAACAGTTTTTAATGGCAATCATTTGACCATAGATCTTTTTCAGCAATAACAGAACTTGCAGCTGTGCAGATCCACAATTTCCTGCTTTTCTATTCTTCTCATTAGAATACATCACTATTATTATTTTACCAGATTCATTACCAAACCCAAATCTGTTTATCAGAAAAAAACGTTTGGTTCTATCAACAACGTAAGAAACTAGTGCCTGTAATTCACGGATTAAATTTGAACACATTCCTCATGACTCTTCTTTTATTGAGTCTCCTGTTCTTCAGCTCATACCCTTTGCCCTGCCTGTAGTTATTGTTCTGTGGATTCAAAACACTTAGCTCTTATCCTGCCTAATGTAAGTCTAGAATAGCAAGAACCAAGTAGCCATTTACACACTCAAGTAAAATCTTCATTTATGCCAATGAGGGTTTTCCCTGAGCAAGCAGAAAGGCCACATTCAAAACTTGGGGTGGAAGGAACCCACCGCAGGAAACACAATAGCGGTGAAGTACTGCAAATGAAATAGACCCTGCCATTTCCAGGACCAATTCATAATCAGTTTAACCTGACGTAAGGTTTGAGGAGTTTCCTCCCACCAAAACGGCACCCTGCTAACCACTGAACAAGTGTTTCTTTCCTCTCCACTGTATCACCTTTTTAGCACTTGTAGGGCTATGCAATCAGTCAAATTAAAGGCCTGATAGAGCTGAGAAGAATCATCATTCTGACAAGGAGAAGAGAGCAGAAACCATGGCTCAGGGGTAGTGTCAGACTATCGTTTCACCAGCAACTGAAATTTAGGTTGGCTTACACTGGTCGCAAAACCAAGTCTTCAAACAACCTCATGTACTGAGATAATGGTAGAGATATGTCAGATATCTGGTCCGAAGAATCTCAGAGCATCACACTTTTTGACCTCAAGTCCCTTGCTATTCCACTAGCCCTAGTCCTTCTTAACTCAAAGCTGGACTTTCCAGAAAGTAAGAGCTTCATGACTTACTGCAAACTCTGCATACAACTGTTATGATTCAGTGAAAGAAGAGCTGTTGATTTCCATTGAAATCTATCTTTTGTGGGTCTTGATATTCAGAAAATACTGGGTACCCTCTCTTAGAAAATCAGTCCTCTTTATGTGCCTCAATCTGGGCACTCACAATGACCTGTAATTTCAGAAAAAGTTGACTATAATTTTTAAAGTCAATATAGTGCTGAATTTGCCATTAAAAGTAAACCTTGCCGTTTCAAAAGTAATGACATAAAATGACAGTGTAGATGTAGTAGACTTTGGCTATTTTGAGGATCTTATTTCATACAATGTCCTACTCCGTTTATAAAAATGGCATTGTACACTGCCAACACAACCTGTTAAATGGCTAACAGAGACATGTCTCCAAGTAGCTGACAACAGAAAATTATCATCAGATGGAGAAGTTCCCCAGGAATTGACAGTAGGCTGCTTCTGTTCAACACCTCCTGCAATCATTTGGGAGCAACTGTATATGTCGCTGGCATAATTTCCAGATGACACAAAACCCAGTCAGAATAGTAATACCAGTGAGCTCAGGAAAGCACGGAGTGATCTGGATAACCTGTCCTTTAAATATAATTTTTCTTTACACAGCTACATAGTAAGTCATTGACTTCAGAAGAAAGAGTGCAAGATGTTTCTGCAGAATGGGAGGACTTTATCTTGGAAAGCAGTGCTTCTAAAAGAGTTTAGGGATCAAAATGGAGAAACAGGCTTGACTCATATTCCCAGTATAATTCTGTAGAGAAAGGGGCTAACGAGATTTTTGGTTGTTTCAAGAGGGAGACCGAAAATAGGAATGGGGGATCTTCCCTTTGTAAAGCACTCTTGAGATCCAGTAAAAATGTATGGCCTACAATTTTCATGCGCATATGTTCAAAAGAATATGGAAAAATAGGAGATGTGCAGAAAAAAGACACGGGAATTATTCATAAGCTGAAGGAAATGCCTTGAGGTGAAAAGACTGGGAGAATTCACAGCTTTTATCTAAGCAGTTGTTGTTATGCTCAGCAGAAGAGGCTTATGCTGAGTGATCTAAGTGATGAAGGGTATCAGTCTAGATAGTCTAGTGGATCCTTCTAGCCCCTTTAAGGCAAAGAATAATACTGGTCTTGCTTATTGAAAACGGCTCAACCTCTCTTGGGAAGGCAAGCTCTTTCATGTCTCTAGAGGAACGCATAAATACCTCTAAAAATGAAGTAGTTCTTAGTTCTTATGAAATATGAGGTAACAATGAGGAAATCATAGTACAAATATGCTTTTTAAAACCTACAGTCACCACTGTGGATGCTTGGGTATTATTTAAATGCAAAAGAGCTATAGTGAGTGAATAGGTTTGCTTTTCATTTTCCTTGAGGGAGCTGGGGAATCTGATGATTTTTGCAAAATTAACTGTCTCCCTGCAAACCCTCTTCTCCTCTTAGTAGTCTTGAGCTTAGATCTGAAATCTTCAGATCATCTGCTGTGTGGCAAAAACAAGGAGCAAAGGAGTAGAAATAGCTGTTGGATGGAGTAGAGCCCTACAATTCTGTGCCTTGCATTGCTCATTAACTGCCGATGTTCCTCCAAACAGATCTGTTATGAGAATTATCTTAGGTTTCTCGGGAGCTAATTTCCAAATGGAGGGTCTCAATGCTGTGGAGTCTGTGGTTCTAAGTGATGTCTTCTCCCAGAGAAGAGGCAAATTTTTCAGTGGATATTAACTGTTGAGGTTTTGGGTTGGGTTGTTTTTTGGTTTGGTTTTTTTTTTGTTTTGGTTTGGTTTTTTCCTGATAGATTTAATTGTTATTATTTTCTTGAATAAATCAGTGTTATTCTTGGCAGGAGGAATAAAGCATCTGCATAAGTATTGGATAAAGTGGACATATAAGCACCAGCTGAAATATTTTCCTGGGTTTGAACCTTAATGCAGTGGTAACGCTCCTGCAGACTTTCATCCTGGTGAAAACTGACAATAGCATTAGTAAGTAAAACACCATTCTGACTCTAATGAAGGATGTGTTTCCTTCTCAAACTGGGTGTTTCTGCACACCTACACACAGCTTGGGCTGGGTAGGTAGAGACACTGGGCTGTATGACAGACACTTTTTTGTGTTGAAGGCATCAGACAAGAGGGATTCAGGTATTGCCTGTTCTGTGAGGGAAGGCGTGTGCCTGGAGTTGAAAGAGCTACATTTGAGAGAACCTTAATTCAAACCAGCAGACCTTAAAGGACAAATATGGATGCTTCAGAGCTGTGCACTGGAGTGCCAAGTCTCCAGTTTGTCTCAGGATGGTTTGTTTATAAGAACTTTTAAATGTGCATTTGATTAAAAAGTAATCTAAATGTGATGACCTTTACAGATTCTGGAACAGAAAGACTGTCTATCTCTCTCTCTCATATGAGTATATGTGTGCGTATGTATACATAAACACACACACATACATATATGTCTGTATGTGACATTACTGTTTCTATTTTGGCAGAACCTTAAGACCCCATCATATGAATCACTCTATGAATGCAGTATAAATAACTTAACTTAGTTGACTTGCAGTGAGTGAAGACTGGCTTTTTAATGTAGACTTACGGATCATCAAAGAAAGTATGTGATTATTTTTCATACTTTTATAAGAAACAGAACTATTTACATTTTTCAAGTAAAATTCATAATTGCACCACCCTTTCGATATTCCAACTTTAGCCGCAGGAGCGGAATATAAACAGTGCCAGACATGCATTCCCATGGGGGTTTTATCGTTGTTTTCAGCACAATCTATTTTTATTCAATTCTATGGGAAATGCACACATACTGTGCAGTTGCCAGAACGCGATTTCCCAATGCCCCCTATTTATTTCCAAGTGCATTTTTTTTCAGATTCAAGTACTTTTGCAACAGCAATTTTTTATGCTTTATCGTATAAGTAATCCTTGCTCATACTGAACCCGTTTGCTGAGGACAGCGGTTCCATGAGTGCAGTTGAAAGGGTGGCCATGTAAAGTTAGCGAAAGTCTCCCACCATGGTGGTAACAGTCTGTTCTTCTTCCCCTTGCAGGGTTTGCCATTATTCATGCTCACTCCACCTAAAGGCTGCATGCATGTAGCTGTGTCTGGAGCCAACGGGGCAGAATCTTTGCTTTGTTCAGATTCTGCTGAGTGTAACAGGGCCCAGCAGTTGTTGGGGAGATGCTGATGTTCTGCTGAAATCCCTCGCTCTGGCCCTACATTGCAGGACAATCTGGAGGGTTCCCAAATTCATAGCATGTTAATCTGTAGGAACCACCCGTGATCTGGGGCTAGCCAGAACACGTCAAGCTTTACACCGATTTACAACATACCAGTTGCATAAAGAGCTATGGAGAGGTTCAAGCTGATGATGCATCTCTTGTACAAGAGAGCAGATCTGGCTGTGGAACCTGCCCCAGAAGGACAATTTATCTAAATAAGGACATGGTCCTTAGTCAACATACCCACCCAAATCTGCACAATGCTTTCCAGGTGAAATTTCCGTAATTCCCTACCCTAAGATCACTTTCGCTTGATGAACTTTTTTCTCTCATTTACTTTAAGGGTTTATTTGTGTTAAAATCAATCTGACAATGTCCCTACATCCATGCAAACAGTCCTGTTATATCATTACCATAAAACCTAGTCAAGGTCTCTTGTGCTCAGACACAGCTGCAGTTCAAGCACAGTCCTCTACAAAAGTGCCCGAGACGTGCCCAGTCTTCACATAAACGGGGCAGCACTGGAGAAGACCTCTCCCAAACGCCGTGGCTGTGTGCTGTTTAAAAGACATTTTAATACCTGTCCCAACCCCAACTCACCTGCAGTACGTGCACCACGGAGCGTGCGCCATGGCATCCTGTATAAATGCCTTACCCTTATCCCACAGCATGATCCAGCAAAGCCTTCAGGCAAATAGGGAAAGGAAGAGGTGTGGTCTTGAGGCCAGATATTTAGGTCAGTAGTCCTTCCTGCTTCTTCTGTCTGTCTTGACTTGTACCTGCTAGCCTAGGTGTGAGCTTGTCCCTAGAGGTTTGGCCTGAATGCTTGCAGAAGTGGCTAGACCCTTCCCCTCATAACGCATATAGCAAGAAGGCAGGGCCAGGGTACACCCCTCGCCTTGTGGATTTCTCCACCATCCTTCTGCTGCCTAGATGATGTCACAGCTTCCTTGTCCCATAGGGACTTGGACCAGAAGCATGTGGGTTTGGTATCAGCTAGCAAGGCACATGGACTACCGAGATGTGGGAAGGCAAGAAGGTAGGTTGTCCTTGGGTCTGAGTCAATGACCACATGTCAAAACTGTGGTCCATTGCTGGGGCAGTGAGTCAGGAAGCAAAACTGCAAGGTTGCAAGTAATACACACTTCTTCCTTAGCAAGTCTTCTCAACTGATACCATTGTCTAGAACAGGGGTCCTCAAACTTTTTAACCAGGGGGCCGGCGCGCGGATGAAGTGGCAGGCAGCCATCTGCGGCTGCTTGGTCCCCCCCCCCCCCCCCAACCCCTGGCGAGGGGGGGGTGGGGGGGTTCTATAAATACGGGGGGCTGGATTGAGGACCCTGGGGGGCCGTATCCGGCCCATGGGCCGTAGTTTGAGGACCCCTGGTCTAGAGCTTTTAACTCACACAGGCACCAGGCAAAAAGTCCTCTCAAGGTCCAAAGCCACGTAACTCATGAAGGAAAGAGGAGACATATTCTGAAATCTGGCACCTACAGGGAGCCAGATCTCCATGAAGTGGCATGGAAGTGGAGCCTCCCAAACTGGCAACATCAAGAGGAGCCTCCCAGGCCAGGTCCTTCCACAGAATTCACTGCGCCAAATGCATCTTTCCCTGAAAAGCCACGGCTACCAAGGAAAGGTACACTGCTGTTCTTCCAGTCAGCCTTCTAAATAACTGTTTTCAAAAATGGTCTACCAAGCCAATTGACCAAGAGAAATCCACATTAGGCATGCACTGCAAAATGCTCCCTTCCTTCCAAAAGAAAAACAAAAGGAAAAGAAACAAAAGGGAAAAGTCAGTATAACCAAGAGCTGCAAGGGCTGTAGGCTCGTCCCTGGTAACATCTCTGGCCTGTCAGAGGTTTGGGCTCTGAGCACCTCAAAGGATGGTGCTTATTAAGAGACCTGGCTCTGAGAATAAGACAAGTCTTTTTTCACACAGTTTTTATAGATCGTTGTGAGCAATCGGCTAAAGGATTCTAGGACCTCTGAGCTCAAATAGGTCTGTGCAGACAGCACAGCTTCCGGAGTCCATATGGATCTGTATGCTTCTAAAATCATATCCCCTCCATCTCCTGAGTGCGTGTTTGAAAGATCCAAATCTCTCCTTGCAGACTCACTCTGAAGTGTCTTAGGACAGGACACTTCTGGGGTGGAAACACCAGCAGAGACTTCAAAACATAGCCTGTCTGCCTCTTCTGTAAGGAAGAAAGGGGAGTGACATTTCCCAGAACAGTCACTTTGAAAGGTAAGAACCACTCATGGAGCATCTCTGTCTTTGGTGGTCTGCAATAATTAGATGCTTGTTTTGAGGTTCTTTTTCTGAAGGTGATGCAGAAGGAATGCAACAGGAATGCAGGCACAGAAGCGTGGGGATCTTCAGGTGAGAAAATTCCCCTTGACCAACCACAGCCCTGGCAGGACCAGCCATTTTCCAAAGTCCTCACCTTTTCATCTTTCTCAAAAATGTCAAGGTGCAGCTGGAAAGACTGCAGTACAGGTGCTTCGCAGATTCCCTGAACAGGAATAGAAGAGGAAGATGCAGGCGGTGGGTGTCCTGTTTTACTAACGTTAGGCAGCCAGATTGAAAGGGCATGCTCCTTTCTGCCATGGAAATGGTACAACACTCCCAAATGATGGAGGGCAGCATGGAGCCAGTATTGACTGTATCATAGTAAAACTGGTCTGCGTTCACAGAAAACGGCAGCCTTTATTAATCATGGCTACATTTTACAAGCGGTGTAAACCTTTCACGTCCTGTCAGTGTTTCAGTGCACCATGTGCGGAACCAATACAGAGCTCAGTGAAGTTGCCTGAAAGCTGCTGACCACGACAGAAGATGTTTGGGTCAGGTTCCTGGGTTCACTATTATTTTCTCGTGTGAAATGGTAACTTATTTAGAGGTGAAAAAGATATAAGAACAATGTCTCATAGTCTTTAAAGTACAGAGAAAAATCAATCACAGGGCAAGTGAGGCTGGCAGGGACCTCTGGAGATTGTCTAGATTGTGTATGTCAGGTCCTGCCTGTTGCCTCTTGCCCTGTCATTGGGCTCCACAAACAGTCTGACACCATCTCCAGGCTGAGAAGTCGCAGCTCACTCAGCCTCTCCTCGTATGCCAGAAGCTACAAGCCCTTCATCTATGGCAGTGGCCCTTGGCTGGACTCATTGTGGTTTCTCCATGTCTCTCTTGTACTGGAGCACCCCACTAAAAACACTGGAGAGCCTTCATCCCATCCAGGTCCCACTGAATAGCAGCACAGTTATCTGGTGTATCCACCACTTCTCCCAGTTTCGTGTCTTCTGCAAACTCGCTGAGGGTGCACTCTGTCCCACCACCCAGGTTGTTCACGCAGGTGCACCCTAGTACAGGGTGACCTCTGGGGATGGCGCTAGTGACTGGCTTCCGCATTTTCATCATAGGTAAGTACAGATTAACATCTACCCAAGTTGTTTTAAGGAGCAGATAAGGATTTTGTCCCTTGAAGGTTTAATTTCTACTTGTAAATATATGGAAATGTAAGAAGAGTTTTAAATGGTTATGGAAGAGTGTATGTTATTGGAAACAGACTAATAAGTGCTAGAATTTATTTTGAAATAACTACTACTAAAATATCTACTATTTTAAAGTATCTACTACTCAGTAAAGCATTAAAGATCAATTAAATTTAAACATGGGCAGCATTTAAGATTTTAACTTTTAAAACACATAGATATCTTAAAATTACTCCGTTGTGTAAACAAATCCTTGCTTAACAGTATGATGTCTTGAAAAAAATCAGCATGATTTAATTAATGGCTTTTATTTTCTTTTTGTGTCTCATTGACTGTCATTCCTCAGTTTAGATATCAACATTTTATGCCTGGAAGCTGGAGAATAAAAATAGCTACACTCTATAAAGGGGCAGTGCTGCTGAGTGAAAGGTCCTGATCTTGCAAGTTCTTGCTCAAATGGAAACTCAAGGGAACTACTTGGGTGAGGAGGAGTTACCCATCCAGCAGAAATTACAAAATGAGGCTGAGCTCCTCTACTAAAACGGTAATAACTCAAACATGGAAAAGATTATTCACACTGATGAAACAGGACAAGCAGGAGTGTAGAAATCTGTGATTTTTAAAGAAGTGATCACAGCTGAAACCCACTGGAAATCTGTTTTGAAAACAGATGAGAATCTCCTGCTAAGGGTTAGACTGCAGTGAAGTCTTAACAACTGGGTTTTTTTTAAAGTTTTTATATTTAATATAGATGAGCAACAGTGATTGCAGGCCAGTTTGGAAGCCAAATATGTATTCATGACAATATTAACAATGCCTTGGGCTAGACAGAAAGCTTGAAAACTATGTATTAACATAAATAAGACTTAGGGCATTTTTGGAATTACTTCATTCTGTGTCCTTAAAAAGAGTTTCCTTGGCACAGTAAGATGACCTTATCCTTGGACAAAAAGTATTATATGGCAGAAATATCTCTATTTCCTGACACAGTAGGAGAGAAAAGCCACTTTTATTCCAAGCAATCCAGCTTGTACATAAGGAACCTGAAGAGAATGAACACATCATGACACCACAATACTGATTGTCTGACTCTTGAGATGAGGGTGAGTGCCTAATAGCTGTTTTCCAGACAAAGAGCACTCAGCTGAAACCCATGGTACGTGTCACGGAGGTTTTAAAGGGGAACATTACTCATAGCTTGACAGTGATTAAAGAATATTGAAATAGGCTGCAGAACTCTGTCTCTTCTTTCACTATTCCAAGTGAAAGGGGTTGGGGGAGGTAGGAGGGGGGCGGTGAATCCCCAAACCCACAAATCTTCTCTTCTCTAGCCCTCTTCTACCTGGAGCACCATCCTCTCTGGTTCTGAGCACCTCTACACTGATCTTCACCTTGTTAGCTGGAAGAGGCAGTACCCCATTCCTGGGATTCAAAGACAGTCTAGTTGCTGTGACCAGACCTTGCTTGAGGACTTTGCCACACCTGGCCAGTTTCAAAGCCATTTGTAGCAAAAGGCATTTACCACAGAGGAAGGTCCGGAATTCTGAATCCTTCGAAACATCACAGCTAATGGAATTGCAGGTAGTAGATCTCAGCCTACTAAAGGGCATCTAAACTTTTGAATTGCTGGTCCCGTTGCTATTTACTCCTTTTGTGGCATTTCTGATTTCCCCTCTGAAAGGTGATGATCCCATGAATAATTAACTAACTTTTTAACTTGCTTCTTATCTGTTGTTTATGGCAGGTGCTCCCTAGCTGTAGGTTGGAAACAAAACCAAATTCTCCAGTGCAAAGCTCTTTGCTTAGCCCACTGTGGTGGTTCCCTCATGAAGAAGTTAATGGGCGATACAAAAATCCTTACTATCGTTCCAGTGCATTCAATTCTCCTTCTCCTCAGCCTTTTCAACTGGAAAAAATGGTTCTTTGAACATGTCTAGTGTAGCTGCTTACGTGGGAAACTCTATAGACTCTTCTCCTTATGTATGCATAGACCTACTTCTAGCCAGCGCTGCTTTCCTTCTTTACTTCTGGATATCGGTGAACATATTTGTTGTATTTGGAATAACCAAGCAATCCCCTTCTCTAGACTCAGTGGTTTCCTCTGTTGTTCTAGGTCATGATGTTGTAAGTAGATGTGTGCCTACGGACCTTGGTTGTTTCACGGTTGGCTGAAAGTCTTAGTACTTTATTTCTCAGAAGTATTTTTGTAAATAATCCTTTTCCAGTGTAAGACTGCAACTGATTAGCTTTCTTGGGGGAAAGATCAGGGGTCCTGAAAAAATGGAAGCGTCATGTTTTTGTGTTAGTTTAAAGTCTGTTGTTTGACCTTGTTGATGACTAAGCTACTGAAAATTGGACCAGTCTGTCTATGAGGATATAATCTACCAAAAGATGTTTACAAAGAAGTTGGGGTTTTCCCCCAGGATTAGCTCATTTTCTGAGCAAAGTAAATGCATATACTAAGTTAAATAGGTTTTCCACAGTTTATTTGCATGCCTGTTCTTTAAAGGATAAGCCAATTCCCTCTCAAATGCAGCTCATTTCTCTGTGACCCACTCTGACAGCTGTGACAATCTGTTTGTCACAGAGCTTAGTACATACCAATACATATATTAAAAGTAGCTGGAGGTGGAGCAGTCTCATTTGAGGGTTTAGGACCTTAAAACATGGTGTGAAGATTCACTAGATTATGCCCTGGTTTTTTAAATGATGACACTGCTTCTTAACTTCGCACTTCAATGAGTTGTCTCTCACCTGGAAAAAGCCACGCTGCCCTGAAACGTCCCGATTATCCCCCATGTTACAGGCATGATAACACGGCAGCCAGCTCCTGCTGTGCTCTGTTGGGTGCATCGGGCATTGCCATCGAGCTCCTTGAGTTCTGGGTCTGGTGCTTAGAACGAAGGGAACAGTCTAAGTGGTTTTGATCATCCCTGCTGGGGAAGCACACAGCCCACCTTTCCCTATGTGTACCGTTCTGAGGGGTCTCCTGGGTGTCCTGTTCAGAGCCCTTGACGCATTTCAGTTGTAACGACTAGGTACTCCGTTTCTGCGGTTCATACTCTAGAGTTAGCTCTGTTTCTTGTTTCCAAAAGTCTTTGGTAGCCAAGAATACTTCATCATCCTGCAAGCTAGCCAGATTTCCTAAATTCTCCTGAAGGACTGATTGTCCCAGAAGATTCATTGTCTCATTGGTCTTATTTTGTCTTGATTTCTAGTAGGTGCTGAGCAGCTGGTGGGAATTACCTGTTTGTGTTTCTCCAGATGTTGGGGGATTTTTCAGCCTTCTATAATGGTATTTTTTCCTG
Source organism: Falco punctatus (assembly GCF_963210335.1). Lineage (NCBI taxonomy): Eukaryota > Metazoa > Chordata > Aves > Falconiformes > Falconidae > Falco > Falco punctatus. The sequence goes on from NC_137585.1 coordinate 92,010,431, forward strand.
TTGACTTTTGTGTTTTCATGCCATACTTTTAAGCCTTATAAATCATACCCGTTGTGGATTTGTGAAATTTCTGACATCTACAAATGTTTCCTCCCCCTGTTTGGACAGAAATGTTGCTATATGGATTTTTGTGCCCTTGCCTGCACTCATGGAGCTTCTCCATTTAACAGTGCTGTTCTCCCTGGTGCCCACAAGTTGTCTACTAGTAGATGCTACTAGTAGACACCAGTAGTTGTGCTAGTAGTTGTCTGCTAGTGGTGTTTAAGTTGTTTTTCAAGGGTTGTGGTATCCTTTAAGTTTTTTTGGGGGGGTCTTGCTGTGGACTACGTGGTATCTGCGTTATTTAAACAAATCCTGGCAGATTGTTACCATCTGTACTGCAGTTTCCATGTCTTGTTCGCAAAATGGTGCTTTTAATTGCTTTCCTGTGATTCAGTTTCAGGTCATATCGTCTTGATCTTTTGATATTTCTTGCGCTTTGCCTCTGATGCGGTTGTAAATTAGGATATTGCAATTATGATAAAGACTTTTCCATGTATCTTATTTATTGGCCTGTCCCTCGTGAAGATGGTATACTAAAGGGTACTCAGTGAAGCATTGCTTTACGAGGAGTACTGAAGGTAGCTAACTTGCTTCTGAGCAGGTCCAGTTGCTGATGCCACTAGCTAGATCAATCACAGTTTTGGTTAGGATGCACACATAACACCAGCTGGGTATTTTCTGCTTTTTTTGAGTCTTGGTCATCCTGGAGAAGAGCTGTATTTCTGCTACTACTGCACTAACTGCATTAAGATTACTCAACTTTTCCAGTCAAATGTGTATTCACTATAAAGTTCCTTTTCCACCTTGAGCCCACTGATGATAGTAGTCAGGAGGGTGAAAACAGAACATCAAACTTGGGAAAGCTTGGTCTTCCAGTGCTTTGCACCTTGAAGCACATACACACAGCTTTTCCTGATTTCTTTTGCTGTTAGATGCCTTTTCTAAAGAGATTCACAGTCAGGAGCATTTTTAACAAGTTTCTCGCGGTGCAGTTGTTGACAGCATCCCTAGTTACCTGTATTTCGGACAATTGATTCTTTTGCTAACATTCGGCTTTGCATTTCCTGGCTATAAGGAGCGGACAGTCTGTTCTGGTTTTAGATTGTGAGATCCAAGCAACAGCAACAAGAGAATAGAACTGAGGAACTGGGGCAAAGATCCTGAGTAGCAGCAGGGAATTCACTGATGAAAAAAAAAGGAAGCAAGTTTAGATTTTATAAACTGTATTTATTCTCATTGAATAGTTCTGATAACACCAGTACTTAAGGACTGTGAGGTCAGGTTTGGCATTAACTTAAAACCACTCTGCACAGGTTGGTTTTCTCCCAGCATTTATGTGGGTGGCTGATGTCATAAAAATATTCCTCCACATACAGATCTCTGCAGCTCACGTGAATCTTTATTGGGAAACATGAGGTAGAAGAAGAATGCTTTATTTTTCTTGGATGTTCATTGTTCTTTCTCCAGATGCACTTTGTAGGCTTGATATAGAAAAGGAATATGGGGCCCTGTGGGAAAGCAGTCCAACAGAGAATTAAGAGAGAGCAGGGAGTGAGTGGTGGTCACCTTCTTGGAGGACTGACGGAGGGTTAGAGGAGACACCATCGGAGCAGCCACGGAGTGGTGTGTATTTATGTGCACACCCACAGCTGGCTTTTCAGAATAAGATGACTGTGCGTACACAGAGACAGAAAAGAAGGGAGTGAAAGTAGTCAGCACTCTAAGAATACACTTGATGAGTTAGGTTGTTTTTAATCTCCGATTTGGGGTGAGGGTCTTGTGTGTCAGCCCCCTTGAAGATAGTTGGTCCCTTTCTTCTAGTGCTAACAACATTGTGAAAACGGTCCTCTTGGTCCGTTTTTTAAATCCTAACACTATACACTGTTGCTTGTGTTTAGATGGCTTGTTGGAACACAGAACTCCAGGAGACAGTGGAAACTTAACAAACTTTTATACAAGGATAAATAAGGGATTTTAAGCACACACTAATCTCTGAAGAGCTCATGTTAGCATTTACAGAAGAAAGAAGGGGCAGAATAATAGAAGGAGAATAGTGGGAATAAATGAGACTTGAGGAAAAAGTCTTCCAAGAGATGCATTCCTTGAACCCTTGAGAGGGATGCTTAACTAACATTGAGTTAACAAACTGCAGTTGTGCACAGCAGTTGCATGAATCCCATGAAAGGGTCCTTTCAGTAACGTACCTTATCTGCTGAGGTCTCAACCCGGCTGGTGGTGCTGGCTGCTCACACAGAGCCCTCAAGGGGGGGCGACCCTCAGGTGGAGGGTCAGGGGTCTGCCTTCCCTTTTTCAGAAAACCTGAGTGATGAGGCCAGAATCTGTCATCAGATGGCTTTTGTCTGGCCTTCGGTGCACCCAGCACATCCTGGTGCATAAACCCTGACTTCTAACACCCTTTTTTTCCCAGGCTGCTGCTACTGGGTCCCTGTTGCCCTGGGAGAGATGCAGCTGCACCCAATGGCCCCCTAGTCCCCAGAAGCTGGTGTCAGTCTCCACGGGACCTTCAAGTGTCTGGTTTTCATAGAAGCCACTCTTCACCTTCATTTCAGTGTGCTGTTGCAATGACACCCTGAAAAGGGCCCATATTTAGCGAATTGGCTTCTCTCTAGAACGCAGGGTCTGTGGTGGCATGAAAAATAATTGCCTGCCTTTGCATGAGGCACCACCTTGAACTGAAAGGTCCCTGCCTACAGTGTTTTGGTTTCGGGCTGCTTTGAAGTTACTGAGATCTCTGGATATTTTTACCTCCAGGCAGGCAGAATTACTGTTTTATAAGATTTGGAAAATACATTATATTCTGTGGGAAACAAGCAGGTTTGTAAAACAGAGATGCTGTCATGAACTTCATCAAAATGAAGGATAACTTTGGATGGAGGGAAAGCATTTCCTGAGGAGACCTGCTTATCTCACTGAGATTCTTTTGTGCGGAGACATTTGACAGCTGAGCAGAAGAGCTGCCATCCTGCATCAGAGCCAGAGTCTGTCCGGGCCAGTATCCTGTCCCTGATGAGGGCCAGCTCCAGATGCTTCAAAGAAAAATGTGTTTCCATCATGATGGGAAATAACTTCTCCATGTGATGTATTTAATGCCAATCCCAGACACTTGCTGGTTGATTTGGGCAAGAAGCACAAGACTAACGGTTTCTTTGATTTTTGTTGGGTTTTAGTTTTTTTTTTAATCTCAACTAATTTAACAGTAAATATTCTGAGCAAAATTCAGCTCTGGCCATATCTTGATTTGTTAATGAAGTCTTTATCATGGAACTGCATTGTGGCAGCAGATTTCTTGGGTTATTAAACAGCCATAGCCCTCATAACCTTTTGCAGGAAAATTAGTTAGTCTCAATAAAGGAAGACATATTCAAAGGCAAAGGAGGATCTGATACAAAATCTGAGCTATAGTTTTAAAACTCTTTTGTATGATGGGCCATTAACATTTCTATTTTCTTCCTCCTTTCAGGGATCTACCCTGGTTATTTTTCATAACATTAGATTTGAACTTTGTGTATCTACTCTACGTTTATCTTTTCAAGAAATGCTGCTATCTATATACGATTATTTTCCATTTGTTTTTTAATAAATGGGTCGGTGGTAAAGTCTGACCATAGACACTACAGCTTTGAGGGTGTGACCAACACTTGCAAACCGTGACTCCTACTGCTGAATACCAGAGAGATTGCACCAAAGCATGGGTTGTGCTCGTACTTACTAGATATAGCACTTCTGCCATACGTAGGTCTTTCTTGGTAGCTAAAATTAACTGGCATGTGTTTCTGGCACTGTGTTGCTGCTGTTTCCAAAGTGACAGCTTCTTCTTTTGCATCCCCAAGAGAACACCTGAGAAGCGCTACATCTTTTTCTAAACACTGCCTACTTGCCATCTCCAGTATGCAAAGGGCTCTTGCCATGTCAAGTGCTGCCATGCACCCGCTGAAACAACCACTCCCAGGGGCAGGAAGGGAAGTTTTTCCTGTCAAGTGCCCACTTGCTCATCACCAACAGGCAGGACACCAGCCTCTCTCTCACCAGGTATGAGACCCCCCACTGATGCTCAAAAAGCCAGGAAAAGCCATGTCCTTCTGACCCCCTCCCTGTATTTTACTAGAAGCGCTTGCCAACGCCTCTCTTCTCTAACAGCATAATAACGTACAAACCTCACACGGGTATAACCATGTAATTGTATCTTTGGTTAGTCATTATTATTAACGGTGTAACTGCAGACGAACTGCTTTCTCTTCTGCAGCATGAATCTTATTTTCTGTAAATGGGCCACACACTTTAAAAACACATGAGCACTTTTTCTTGGCCAATCCTCCTTCCAAAATGCGGAGTGGGGTGAGCACAGCAGGAACCTCTTTCTGCAGACTTTTGTCCAGAATAGGTGATTTCTGGAATGCTGTTGCCAACATATATTGTATAAATTGCAATTAGAAAATTCATGAAAGCACATCACTGTTTTTAAAATACTTCAGTGTTACTGGAAGACTCAAAGGGCCCACCAGGCCCTGCAGACAGTTTAGTATCCCACATTTTTCTTTTAGTTATTTCTTATTTTCAAAATCACTTTACACAAACTGCATTAGAAAGTCATCAGCAGAGAGTCTGTAATCTGCATAATCCTTAGGACTACTCAGGGGGATCTGCAGAACACTGGTGGTAGACAGTAAAAAAGTTTATAATGAAAAATACCCTAAAAGAGTTATAATTTCCATTGATTATTTTTTTTCTCGTCAGTTGTTCATATCTGTATTTCTGTATAATTGGTCACATTTTAGAGGAAATTACACTAAATGTGTTAAATAAGACTAAATATCCTGCTAATGATAGATTAAATACCTCTAACAAGTGCAACCAGTGTATTTAATCTCAATATAATCACACTGTACACCTGAGGTCCATTTCAACTTCTCATCCTGTCCTGGAATATAATTAGGCAGGAACCTTAGGGACACACTCATCACTAACCGACATCTCTGTGCTGGAGCCAAAGTACAGGTCAAGTCATAGCTGAGTTCGAGGCACTGACTCTAAGAATAGATACAAATTTCCACTGTTAGTAACAGAGTAGTAACACAAAATTAGACTACCAAGAAAATATAATACGTCTTAAAGAAAAAGTAGCCCTCAAAAATACTTTTCAAAAAAAATCTTGAGGCTAACAGGAAACAAGGATGATAATAGAGACCTGCTCAGAAATTTTAGTAATTTTCTTTCTCTGCAGGCTGTGTTAGAGCCTGTGCAAAATGTGGTCAGTGACTAATTTACATTTCCTGTTTTATGGCCCTTGTCACACAGCTATTCTGAAGAGTTGGTGTGTTTATGCACTGGAAGACATCAGGCCCAACCTCAGGAAACCGTGGTTCAGACTCTTGCTCCGGCAGTGGTGGCTGTGCTAAAGCTCCAGCTTTCGAGGCCGTGGGTACAGAGCTGCCACCGCAGAATGCTGCGCTGGGACAGGCAGACATGTACTCATGCCCACCCGCTCACCACCCAAAAAGCAATTCCACTTGCCTTGAAGCTGGGCTGCCTGAAACCACATCTCTGCGTTGTTCTCCTTTGTGTCAGGGCTTGCCAGAAAACAGTCAGTTGCGGGTGGAGGTTTCCAGAAGCATATGAAAGCCAAAGGAAAATCAGCCACATGAATGCACAGTTATTTATAAATAAAGTGCTGGTAAGCTGCCTAATAGCTTGTTCTGTAGGTAAAAAGGAGATCTGGCAGCTACTTTTGATCTCCTGGAAGTCAGGCTGGCGAACACCCAACGCCTGATGCAGAAGGGGTGTTCAAAGGAAGGCACAAGGCAGCTTAGCTCTGCCCAGGCAGCCCAAGGGTGGGCTTCACGGGCAAGGAAAGCAATGCAGAAGTCTGCTAAGTAGCTCAGCACAGAGGATTTCAGATGTCTGTAACAAACATTGTATACAATTCGGTACAGAACATTGTAAACTGCTGATAAAAATCATCGGTTTAGTGCAGGACTAAACTGCTTTCCCCTGGGTGCTGATCTCTCACAGATCTTTTCTGCAAATGGAGGCTGCTTCAAAAATGCCATTTCCCTTGAAGTTGTGACTAGCATTTATTTCCCCATGCTGCAGTTAAATTTAGCAGTAGATTTACTTTTTAAAACTAGGAACTTACTAAAATCTTCAGATTTTTCTTTATAGAATAAACTAGGAATCAATAAAGTTGTCTTAGAATGTGGTAATATTCTATTCACGTTTTACAATTCTAATAACTGCAATTCTAATATGACAGCCTATTGAAATTCAGATATCTGACATCATATGGAGTTATTAATGTGGAGCTAAACCAATTCCTCTGTGTGAGACTTTGAATATGATTTCTTACTGAGGTTACATAGTCTTTATGTAACTGAACATAAAATATTTATGTGTATTTGGGGCTAAGCTGCTTATTCATTAATGATAATCAAATGAATATAACATGTAAATTTATTTCAGATCTAGAAAATACAAATCTAAAAAATATCATTTTACAGACAATATTCACCATTTAGTTTATATTTTAGTATGGTCTTAAGCCTATCTTGCACAGAATTATAATGTAACAGAACAACAAAATAGTCTATATTTTAACTTTTAAAATTTCCTTAACTAGAGTCTTACCATATACATCATCCAAAAAAAATTGTGCACACTAACCAATTAAACATCTACATTTCAAGAATAGATTGACTATATCTCATAACTGAGACACCAATTACAGTACATTTATCAAAAATCCTTCAAGAATACACTCAGTAGTAACAGTGGTAGCAGTAGTTAAAATCTTAAGTTCTGTGAAATGATCAAAGCAAATGATAACAGAATTTAAAAATTCAGTTAATCATTTATATGTAATGTAAAACCCATGTAACACTACAATGAAAGAAGAAATTACATGGGCACAAGTGCAAAAAAGCAATAGTGTAAGCCATCTTCTCTCTTTGGTAAAGATCAATTAGCAGGAAGTATACCATAGTAATTCAAGTCAAAGACTAATTCATGCTATATATTTTTTTTGTTTTCCTACCATAGGCAGACTTGATGATTTGCAAGCATCCTACAGTAGAGAAATTACAATTCTACTTAACACTGCCCATTTTTTCCTCTTTTAAGTTTAAATATTGAAATTAAAGATAAGGATTTTTTTCTTTCATAAATAGTTTTTCAGTAGTATAGTCTCTTTAGGAATTTAAAAATAAATAGCAAAATATACACAATTTCAAAGATTACATTTAATTTCTTCTAGGTATATCCTGAAAATATATTACCAAAGAATAAATAACTTTGGGTTTCTCAAATATCTGGTAAAATGTCAATTACTCTTACATAAGGAGTTTTCTCTGAGGACTAAGGAAGTACCATTGCTTTTTACAAAGCTTTTACTATACAGGTGGAATTTTAATAACTTTACAGTAAGAATATAATCTGCGATATAATATGGACATTCCCCATTCAAAAGTACAATAAAAAACCTTTCAAAATGAAACCTTCAGAATTTCAGGTTCAAACCTGAGGAACTTCCAGGTAACTACGAAGTTCTCCTGGCAGGACAGGCAAGCTCAGTTGGCTATGTCAGGAGACTACAATAATAGTAAGGTAATTTCCTCTAGTGGTAGAGCCAAAGCTGTTTTCTACTGACAACATACTAAAAACCAAAAAGGACAAAGTGTTAAGGAAGGGACAAAAGAGAAGGATGTGGGTGAACAACACCTGAGTGTAAGTCATCCCGAGAAAGAAGTGAATTGCCTACAGGGATTTCAATACAACCATAGATTTTAAATAGATTCTTCTTCTTTTGAAGGACTTGACCCTCATGAACAATTGAGGTAACATCAGGGAATTCGCTATTTGAATTTGCCGGTTATCGTCTTAATCAAGCTCCTCCTTCATATTTATCTGAAATTATTACTAAAGAAAACAAGAAAAATGCAGGCAACATCAGCAAAGTAACTAGTTAAAAGAATCCAGCAACTTGAACTGTCATTAGACATTAAAAAAAAAATAAAATCTTAACTGCAGGAAGATCTTCTGGAGGGGCAGAGCAAAAGTCCTTGCCTTTTTAGAAGATCCATTTAAGCTGCCAGCAAAGTAAATGCAATTTTGACTGCTCATTTATTCAAAATTCTTAAATAACATGTAGATTAACTAACCTCCTATTCACGCCCACAGTTAATTTACATAAAATATTAAGCAGAATGCTTTTCTACTCCTTGTTTAATTCCAAGCACAAGATGTAAAAACCAGTTAAATTGCACAGTCCAGCCCTTATCTCTGCAAACCTCTATCTGATCAAGAAAATGCTTTTTGGCATCTTCTTCGCTTTTCCCTACTGTCAGTGCATCCCGGATATATTCAATATCCTCTTTGCTGGTTAATTGGGGCATACCAGTCATTAGCATCATGGAAAACAGGATGATCAGCAGGTTTGTGTGATGTCGAAGAGCTAAATAAGCCTTCACACATACATCCTACAAGAGAGAAGATTTTTTGTTAGTTGATGAGTGAACTGAGAGGGATGGTGTAGGAATTTCACAGGACTCTCATTAACCAACACTACGGAATCGCTCGAGTACATCAGAGAGAGGAGACCCAACAGAAACGTTCACCTGAGCAGAAACATGAAGCAAACTTCTGCATCTGTCATTTGATATTCATTCATCACCACACCTTGGGGCAACAGGTACTGTTTTGACGTAGAAACTAAAGGCTCTTTTTAATAATATTAACTGCTAAAGCATAAAACCTTAGCTTCACAAAAACTTCAAATTAATTTACCTGTCATATAATCTCTTTCTGTGGCTGTTAAAATAGACAGCAATAATTCACTATCTTTCTTTCCAATTTGTATGTTCCCATTTAAAGACCATAGCTGGCAAGTGATACCGAATAAAGCAGCACCTCCAGGGGACCGTTCTTTATTTCATATATACGTCTATTAACTTTGCAGAGGTGACGGGTTTTTTAATGGAGAAGATTTTTCAGGCTTGGCGTTCTGATAAATTTTTCCATCTGACAGCTCTAGTTTTCAAGCACACTGCCTTGCTGTAGGACTTCTATGTTTATGTACTGTCATACTGGATTCCATAGATATTTTTTTTATAGCTTTTTCACTTCCACATATAAGTAATTTGTGCTTAACAACATAACCTTTAGAAGAATGAAAATTCTGCAGCTTGGAAAAACATGCAATGCTTTTTAAAAGAATACTTAATGCTAAGTGACTAATACATAAACTGACATTATTATGTCTTATATTAAATTTATTACTCATTTACTTTTAGAAATAACATCTTAAGGAATACAATGCAAAGAAATCAATCATATATAGAAAATTGAGCCTGTAATGCAGTAATGTAAAAAGGTTAAAAATATTTCTAAGAAAGTTGTTGCTATTAAAATCAAAGCTTAAGCAATGCTAATTTTTAACCAAGTAAATATCCAATTTAATAATTCCAGAAATGTACATGAATTGATTAAATAATTCTTAAGAAATCCAAATATTGTCATGTAAAGTTCCACCAAATCTCATCAGCCCTCTAGAACACAGTTTATTTTTGACAAGGTCTATGGTATCTTTCTTCCTTAGAAACACTAAGTACCCGAATAGTCTTAACATCTATCACTGTTCCTATCAGCAACACCAGGACAACCAACCAGACAGGTTAGGAAGATACTAAGGAAGGAAGATGATATGTTGAAGATCTGTCTGTAGGGTTGTTTTTTTCCTGTTGCCTGGGCCCTTAAATCTTTCACTGTTTCCAAATAAACCCTGTCCTGAAATAAGGTCATACTTATGATCTCTAATGTTAGTTTAGCTCTAGTGAAGCAGAAGATAAATTGCAATGGTCAAAGCACAATTTGCAACAAAAAACATCATCATCTTATCACAGGGATTAGTTTCTTTCCATGACACCAAGGGGAAAAGTAAAAAAAAACAAATTCTACTTATGTATTATCAACTTCAAACAGGGAAATCTTGTCACAAGAGTTAGTGTGTGTTTTGTTCCCCTTGAAAGGGATGAAAGCTCTTTATAGTTATATCAAAGGTTTTATATTTCTCTATGGATGATGCATCTCACTACTGCAGTGTCTGAGACAGTAAAACAATTATGCAGTCAAGAACCTGGCATCACTGCATCTCAAAGGCAGTCTTTCCAGGAATTCAGAAGATTTAAAAAATCTGTATCTGCCTGTTACAGTTATTTATTCAGACAGGAACTGAATGGAATTTTGAATTAACATCTTCCAAGAAAACTAATTTTTACACTTCTGAGAGAGGCAGAGAGAACTAAAAATAACACATAGTTATGTGTCACGGATATGTAGATGTTTACCATGGGGTTAAGGAGGAAGCTGCTAACTAATCATAAGCCATAGGCAAAATGAGAAGAAACGAAAATCCCATTGTCCAACAGAAAATAAAAACCCAATTATTTTGAGAGCTTGAAACTGTTCAAAGTATTAGTATCCTAAAGGTCAGACATTTTTATAATACAAAGTGTCCGAGTTCTGTTTATAAGCCATCCCTTCCCTGTACAGTGTACTACAAGTAAGTATTTTTCAATCACGAATTGGACACCCTTCTGCTTTCTGTCACCTTTATTTGACAAACACATGAGGATTTGTAAACAAATGGTATAGAAGAATTTGATTAGTACTGAAAATACAGCTGTCTATTATCAAGTCAGCAGAGAATGAAAATGAATGAATTAAATTAAATGTAATGAATACAAATGCATTCAAAATCTAATGCAAAAACTAGCAAAGACAATTTTAGGCAAACTAATAATAGGTAGGTGGAGAAAGCTCAAAAGACCACAAAGATCTCAGATGAGGTTCTCTCAAGGGTTTCTACAAGTAAGAAGTGAAAAAATCACATGCACATAGGAGTAAGAGTTGCATGGGTTTCAGCCAAAGGCTGGAAAGGAAATGCCACCACATATGATACTCACAGCAAGAGAAATCTGGACAGTACTAAGGCAGCTGAAAAATTCATAGATGGAACAGAAAAACACTCGTCTTCTCAGATTAAGTCATGCTTAAATACATTTTTTGCAATTAGGACAACAGACCATCAAATACTGCTTCCTACTAAGCATTTCTGTGATGTCATTAATAACCTCTGGCCTCTAATTTTCATTAAACCATCACAGTGAAGACAAACAAAAAGGGAAGCAAAATTTAGATTAAGCTTATAGGAATGAGCATTATTGCTAGTTCCAGAAAAGTTGCCAGGCCACTGGCAGCTTTAGAAGTTCACTAATAACAAACTATGCTCTGTTGCAGTGAACTTTGGTCAAAATTATTTGTCTAATTAGCCTCCTCTGACAGCTGCAACAAGAGCTATAGCTAACACATCTGTATGGACTGTATCCAACAGATGACAGAGAAATACTTTTTTTTTTTTTAAGTAGATATTTTAAAATATTAAAACCACTGAAGCCTGTAAAAAACAAAGGACTCCTCTAAAGTACAACCTATTTTAATGTAGTTGAAGTACAAATTAATGAGAGATGCTCTTAAAAATTAATGAAGGATAAATGCTGAGACTTTTCCATTAATACACGAATGAGTCAGCAGGCACACTGCATGAATCCCTCAATATTCGGAAACATGATGAAATCAGCCAGTTGAAAAGTGAAGCTATATTTCATTTATTTTTGTACTCTGACTATATAATTAAAACATACTTTTTTTACCAAAAAATATGCGATGCAGATCTTGCTCTGTATTACTATTTTACTTGTATGGAAGTATTTTAACTTTTTATTGGTGTTTAAGACAGAAAAGCCTTTCAATGTACTACTGGAATAGAAGTTTATAAACAGTATCTAATGCAGTAGAATTGTACATGAACTTACACATTTTGGTTGGTATTATTGTTGCCGGTGCTTAAATCATCCACTTAAAATGACCAGGTCACATATCACGGTCACAGTTCACAAAGGTAAAGCACATCAATCACCTTTCATCTGGTTAATGACACCAGCAGAAATGACACTGGCACTATCACGGCATTCCTAAACCATCCACATTAGTGGGATGGTAGCAGTATTTAGAAACGTGTACCAGACTAACAAAATGCGTATCCAGTCAAATCCAGGAGTGTATGATGAAGGCATGGCTTACGGAAGAGAGGTTAAGACCAAAATCACCTCCTATGGATTTTGGTATTTCGGCTGCTGAAGTAAAGGTCAGATATTCTATAAAAAGCTGGACGATCCATCACCTCACTGCGGACACTAACAGGTTGCTAGCCTTCCAATTCTCCATTAGCGCAGTTTCACATTTTCAGTTATTTTCTGCTTCCAGAACAGAGGTCTTCTATGAAATGACATACCCTAGAGTGGTGTTTCAGCCCCACACTTGCACACAGCTTACAGCTGCAGCAACAGTATCTTTCCTGTAGGTAGCACAGCTCACAGGCTTCTCTGAGAGCATGGGCTCAGCATTCCCCTCCCACAGCAAAACCACCCTGCTTTTAAATCTTTTGAGCTACAAGCCTCCTTCAAAACACCTGCACTGTGATAAAACCAGTCCTTGCGCAAAACAGACTCAAAAAACGCAACTGGTTCTTTAGTTATTTTCAGATGTCTGGGCTCAAGGATGACAACTGCTTTGCTGTTTGCTGTCCAGTCATGTATGTCTTCAAAGTGATGTATTCACTATCCTTAATTAGGTACTCAGGTTAGAAAAACAGACTCCTTACAAGGACAGAGAGACTGGTTCATCCACAAGAAATCCAGAACACCTAAGTCAGGCTTTTGCTTTGACTCACCCTCTGGAGGAAACTTTTTCTTTTGATATTATAGGGAACCTGCTTTCTAAATCAGGCATTTATTTAAAGAATTTAAAGACCCTAACGATAAGCACAGGAGTAACACCGCAGACATCCATTTACTCCTGCTCAGCCATGCTCTAGCCATTTCATTAAACATACTAAAGAACATTTTGCTTTGCTCCCTCCTTGGCCAGGTCCTACACAAGCTTGAAAAATAGCAACTGTTTTCGAGGGGTTCAGTTTCAAAGAGAAGCCGCAATGGAACAGATCTTTAACACCATTCTCTTCTTCCAGAGCATTAAGTCCATCCACTTCACAAAACCAGAACCTGACACTGCTTAGGGTCACTGCAGATTTCTATTCAGATGCACTAGTCTCAGCCCCAGAACAGGAAGGCAGAATCAGGAGGGAGTAACACGATAGAGCCAGCTGAGGAATGCCTCGCACCTGCTCGTACTACACAAAAGGCTCTGCTCAGTGCTTTGAGTCTCCTCCAACTGCACAAATACTGAAGCCCTCTACAAAGTATTTTTAATCAAGACAAGAAAGGACAGCCTATCTGGTCGGCTACTAACTGAATCTTTTCATTGTGGCTTTGTTGATGTTTGAATTCTAGTTCCCATAATCCTACTGATAATTTTTGCTCTTAGCTTGGCCTCAAATATCTTGGAATTGTATTATTATTCAGTAAATTTTATTAACATAATACCCAGGAGCCTAGACCTTTGGATACTAAGGCACTAATGTTCATTTCAGAGGGTAAAAAAACACTGCTTAATTGATTTGCAGCTAGATATTCACTCTTTACCTGAAATTTATGGAAATGGAGACTTGTCTTCTTTCCAGAAGTCCCCATGACAAACAGAAAATCTGGAGTCAGCACAAAAGGAACTCTTTCTTTATTAATTCCAAGGAAGCTTTTATAATTCCCAAGAATATGACCGAAATCAATATGGAAAAGATTACCTTTGTAAAGAGAAGAAGTCACAGTTAGGCTCAAATACAATAATCTGCCAGGAACACTTACTTGTATCGACAATAATTCTAAAAACTCTTTGTTGGAGTATACACGATTACTCTTTAGTTCAGCAGAAAAGACTGTTCTCTCTCTCTCTCTCTCTCTTTTTGTTTAAATATATAATTCTGTCCTTTTGGCGAAGTTACTTTTTTATGTCTCTTTGGCAGTTGTTAAAAACCTGGCAGAACTGCTGTATTTTCTAACCATACACTTAACAGCTTTTCAAAAATCAACCAAGGAAAGCTTGTGCCACAGATCCTTAACAATCACCTCTCACTACACCACTACATGGAAAAGGCTGTGGATTATGTTTCAAATACCCATGGGATTCTGGTGCTATCCAGCTCCTTGGCTTCAGTCACTAGAACATGCTTCTTCCTCACAGACCTGCATTACTGATTTCTAAACCACTCTGTACCGTGCATTGTCACCCTTTGGATAACCTTGAGGTTGTGTCAGCTCCCAGGAAAATGATGAAAAACTCCCCTTTTAAGGGCCACTACACCTACAGGACTGGAGTGTGCCGCTGCTCTTCAAATTACTTTATTACTTTCACTGGCAGAAAAGATGTAAGGATAAAAGAGTATGATTACTTAAAAACATAGATTTGTAATAGTGGTACATGTATAAAAAAAAAGGTAAGACATCAAATGATGTAAGGCGAGACTTAACACTCATCCAAGTGTTACATCCTTCAAAATCCTTCAGTGGATATCCTTCAGTGGATAATCCTTCAGTGGAATATCCTTCAGTGTTCCAGCATTTCAGCCAGTTTTTGAGTCCTACCCACCTACCGAATCTGACACGCTCTGCAGACCTCTCAGACGGAAATCCTTCTGGCTTCTGTTGCTCAAGACAGCTCCCATTAAAGATTCTAAGGCAAATCTGCTCCTGGCCACAACAGAATAACCTTTCTTTCTCTGTCTCTTTTTCTACTGAACTGTCCCTTATTTTCTGCCAATGGCCACTAACATCGCATTATGTTATATATAATGCTGCAATTACAGCATTTTCATGTCTTCGTGTCCTCAAGGAGTTCTGGGGAACTTTTTTACTGTACTCTTCAATTAGCTCATTTCTGCCTTCAGGGTACATCTTCTCTCTAACCTTCAACTGGTAAAACTTTAACTATAATATGATTAATATTAAATATACAGCCTTCTAACTAAGCTCAAAAGTATCTTCTGTCTCTTAGCATTATGTAAAGACGGCTTATGAAGTAAGGGGATCATGAAACTGGAAGTGAATTTCTTAGACTAAATAAAACTCCTCCATGTGTATTGCTCATTCTGGGGTCCTTTCCAGGGCTTCCAGAGGTCAGTAAAATTAAGGATGAACCAACGTGCGGCAACAGAAATAATTACCAAAGTTTGTAAAATTGCAGTTCTTCTGGGAGGATTGCAACCATCCCACAGACTTCAGTAGCAAAACAAATACATTCCATGTACGCTTACCTTCTAGGATTTTTTACAAAGGTACATAAATCAATAATGTTCCTCAGAGTGAAAATAGTCCAGTAACATCTGAATTCTGACACAGACACAGTTCCACTGAACGCTGTCAGAACCACATCCACACTTCAGACAGGTGAACAGCTGTCTGCTTTTTAAAGTTTTTTAGCTTTTAGATCTTAGATCTAGACACTAAAAAAAAAATATCAGTGTTACTCCTCATGAGTTAGTCTGTAACAAAGTTGTCCTTTGAAAAGAATGCCGTTATGAATGGTAAATAACTAGAGCCAACATGAAGGCCAAAAGGGGTGACTGTACATCTCTATGTCACAGGAGGAGCTGAACTTGTAAGCAATGCTGACAGAACTGGATTGTGTCTCTTCATGCACTGTTAAATACATTATTTATTAAAATGAAAGACAAATCTAGCGAAGTCCCACTTCTATGAAATTCTCAAAAAAATAACTCACCTGTTTCTGTAATCATAATGTTGTCATTGTGCCTGTCTCCTATTCCAAGTACAAAGGTTGCCACGCAGTATCCAGCACAAGAATAAACAAATCTTTCCACAGCTGCCTGAAACTAAAAACAAATCTTAGAGATGCTTAATACTTCGATGCTAGAAACTAAATTCAGTCATTCTCAAAGTCATGTACCCTTCTGTCAACACGTACCTATCAACAGTTAGACAACCTGTCCTTTAAAATACACTGTTGCACAGCTGGGATTACCGTGTGAGAATGCTCCTATCCCTTAGCACAAATAAAATAAGCATATAGTTGTTTACACTTTATGAGAAAAAAAGCTGTCAGAAAGCTCTAGTAGGTCAGTGGACCTACATAAGCAAAGGAACTGTGAGCACCCAAACCTGTATTTAAGTCTTCTAAAACCACACTGCCTTTCAGTGTTCTTAGCTATTCTTTCAATTTGCCCCTCATGTATCAATTCTAAATACTATGGACAAAGGAGTCACTTCTAAAGCATCTTGCTTCTCAGCAGCTCTCCTGCCAGCTGGATGCTAAAGGCTCTTTCACAGACACCTGTGGCTGAGTACAGGGAAAATGAAGGGATTTTTCAAACTCATGTAACACAAAGAAAACCATGTGAGCTCCATGCTCCTAAATTAGTAGGGTGCATTTGAAAATCCTACTTAAAAATTCAAAGAACTCACCTTCTCTTCAATCATGCATCTTTCCTTGAGCCACTGGTTTAGTATTTCATCCTTAAATGCACCAGTGTTGCCAACTGTACTCTGTTGAATTTTGGCAATTGTTGTCGCATCTTTCACAATTTCAATCATTCCTAGAGAAAATAAGAAGGAAGTTATAAGTTATTACATTTATATCAAACATATTATAAATATGCAAAATTAAATTTTAAACTCTGGTTTTAAAATCAACTGCAGAAATTCATAGGTTATGAGCAGAAATTTATTTTACAATCAACAGTGGTTCTTGCTCATTCCCAGCTGAAACCAGCCAGAGCTCGTAACTAGCCTGGCATCCTAAACTCTTCCAGGACACTTTAAAATCTTTTAAAATGGAAAGAGTCAGATGATGAGTGGGGACCCTCTGCATAAGATTTTTCTCAAGGAGAGGAACTATCTCTTGTTTTGATCCCCTGCAGAAGCCCGTGTACCATTCACATTCTCACCAGCTTCTCTCCAACTTCACAGATTTGAGCAGCTGAAGAGACACTGCAGCACTGCAGCAGCATAGGGATGCAAGTGTGGCTAGAGCTGTGGCAGAGGAACAGAGCTGGGCCTCCTGCGATAAATCCAATTTAAGCTTATGTGTGCATATGCACAGAAAGTTCAGAAACTCTATGACACAGTGAGGTACAGCAGCGGGATTGCTCATGGAAAGCTCTGGCTGTTGGGGCCCAGAGGTCAGTCCCTAAACTGAACAGATCCTTGCAAAAGCAAATCAGCAGATCACAGGAACATGATGCAGAAACAAGTACTGTTCATACTAACATGGCATGCAATGAAGGCTACAGAGAAAAGCAGAAAGAGAGGCTGCAACACAACTCTGCCCTGCAACGCAACTGTGCACTATAGCCAAGACCAGCAAACGCAGTCTGCCCTCATACTGGGCATACCTGTATGGCAGAAGGTCAGATTTTAGTTGAACTTATTTGGTAACTGGAAATACTTTATTTTCTTCCTCTGGTTCAAGTTCAGTAGTGTCTTCTAGGTAAAAGTCTGGCTTCAGCTCCAGCTCAAAGATAAGCAAGCAAACATTTCTTCCCAAAGTGTTTCAAAGCAGTTTCTCATTTGGTTTCAGTTTGACTCTCTCTGAAATGGATGAATTTCTATCTATTCACAGTCCTACTCTTTTGAAATTACTGAATTATGTGCAAATTTTTCAGTAACAGAGTAATGACACAGTAACCTCTTCCTGCCCCTGTCTTCCACACATGGCTGAATTCATAGCTGAATACCCCTGGAGGTATTTCTTCTGCCTTGACAGTGGCCTGGATTTGTTTGTAATAAAATACTGTGGAAACACGACCTCCAAAACCCATCACCAACACCAACAAATTAAAAAGCTCTGCATTTTGGTCTGTGCTTGTCAAGCTCTTGTTTTCCTCCTGGGAGTGAGCTCCAGATCACATTCCAGCTGTGGAAAAGGCTTCCCCGCTTGTGCTCACAAATCTCCCTCTACCGGCCAACAGCTCCTGGATTTCAGGGGAGCAGAGCTGCGGCAAGAGGCATCTTGTGCTTCCCCTTGCATTTAAAACTTCTCCCAGGATAACTATGCAGATTAGCAGTGTGAAAAGTCCCCAGCTTTTAAAGCAGCTGTTAAAGAAAACCCTTTACTGATCATTCTCCACTGCACTGCCAAGAGTGGTGTAAAACCTACAGAGAATGTTGTGCAGCTTATTCTGCCCAAGTAAACACTTCAAAGGTATCATGGTAAAAAAAATTATCCGCTGGAATAGTACAGCTCCACTGGCAAATCCTTCTAACTACAGACATGCCTCTCAGTAGGTCTGGTTAGCCCTAGAGGAGGCTTCAGTAACTGGAGAGAGGATCTCAGCTGGGCTGTATTTAACTGGGAGGAAGTAGAGCAGTAAACACACCATGCTACGTGTTTCTGAGGATCTGTGGTACTAAAGCAGGTGACTCTTAAACTAAGTGCCAGATTGAACTTCTCAAAATTTGGCAGTGACGCAGCATAATAAGTAGTGATAATTGCCTTGCAGAGCCACGAACAACACATGGCCATGTCAAACGGAGAGAGAATAGGGCACGATCTTTTACCAGTCATACACAGAAGCGCAAGTTGCTCCTACAGAGGTCAATTTGGTGGCGCGGTACAGAGGACGGATGGTTTCTAAAACTGCAAACTACACTGAATGCAGATGTCTTCAGCAGACTAAGCTCTACACAGGAAGGGATGCCAGCCCCAGGTGTAAAACACCAGGCTATTTCCCTGGGCTCAGCGTAGAATGGGGTACCGTCCTTGTGTCAACCCACAGAAACTACCCCAGATTCCATGGAAATGTTAAGAGGGAGGGAAGAAACAGCTTGGGAGAAAACCACATATGAATACTGTGAAAGAACATTTGCATGCCACTACTCTTTGGTTTTGTTCCAAACAAGCATAAGCTCTACATCAAAGTGTCCCACATTGGGTATTACTAATTTAGGCTGCAGGTATTCTCAGCAAACTGGAGTCTTTATGTAATTAACCATGCTCCTACTGTGGTGCTGAAGAGATGCCCAATTCTTACATCTCCCCCATGTGTATAGGAAAATAAACAATTAATTCCTTGACATAAAAGAATGGGGAGTCAATTAAAAATTCATGAAAGAATAATGCAGTCTGTAACTTCAACATATGAATGCTAGGACTGCAGAATTGCTCCACCTTCCTCCACTGTTTTGATACATTATATTGTCTTAAGATGATTTTAAACAAAATCAAGTCCTAAAAATCTCTCTAAAAATCAGGTTACCTAAAGGAGAGGGGGAAAACCAACCCTCCTTATATCTAGTTAGTATTTTTATATATAATTTTCCATTTCCTTTACTATTAGAATTCTATCAATACAATTTATATAATTTTAAAACACTTACATTAGGAGAAAGGAAATTCTTTTGTGTCACACTACCAAGTATTATATCAACGAGTTTGGGTTTTCTACATTGCTGAGATATCTTGAAGTCAAAAAAAGGATGATAAAAATTCTATGTGGGCAATGGATTTCAGAGAGGAATTACATTACAGATGTGTATTACAAAGAGTTCTTAATTTTACTGGGACTCAGTTCATTATTGTTCAATCCATAAAACAAAATATATTGCTGAAAAAGAAAAGAACTAAAAAGCTGGGCATCATGGGAGACACACAGCATATCATTATTTTACTAATCCATGCAATTACTCTCACACTGCCAGCTACACAGATGACAGGAATTAACAAACTTGCTAATTTTTACACATGTTCAAGCTGTAAGTAAATGGCAGAGCTGTATTTGCTAATCCGTCTCACTGACATGCTGCTTATACCAGCCAAAGCATTTTTTTTCGGCACAATAGCTGCGTTTGCGCATGGCCAATTTTTCTATACTGAGGAGGCTTTTCTCGAGCCCATCGCTCCAGAACTGCTCAGCAGAATTGACTCTATGGCCAGTTTTGTATTATCTGGATACCAGGAAACTCTGCAACGTGGACGTGCTGGGGTACATAATACATAAAAATCCAACCACCAAGAGTCAGTTTGGAGCCATCAGGACGGATAAATTATGCAACAGTTTGGCATTTTTGGATGTCATTGGAGTCTTGCAGAGCCGATCAGATTGCTCTGCTGTGGTGGGTCGGCCCTGGCTGGCTGCCAGGTGCCCACCAGGCTGCTCTGACACTGCCCCATGGCACAGGGGCCAGTGGGTCGGGATAGGAACGGGGAGAGATCGCTCACCGGTGGGCAGAACAGGTTCTGCTCGGGGAAATTAATTTATACCCCCAAATCGGAGGAGGATAATGAGAGGTAAAAGCAAATCTTAAAAGTACGTCCTCCTCACCCCTCCCTTCTTCCCGGGCTTAACTTTACTCCCGAGTTCTCCACCTCCTTCCCCCGAGGGGCCGGGGCTGCGGCCGGTCCGTCCGCCGCCGCCTCTGCCGCCGCGGCCCCCTCCGGGGGAGGCTCCTCACACGGCGCCCGGCTCCAGCCCGGGCCCTCCGGCGGGAGCCGCTCCTGCAGGCCCTTCTCCAGCGGGAGCCCTTCCCGCGGGGGGCTGCGGCTCTGCCCGGGCCGCTCCTGCGCGGGGCCCTCCCGCGGGGCGCAGCCCCTCCGGCACAGGCTGCTCCAGCCCGGGCCCCCCGCCCCCGGGGGCACCGGCCCTGCCCGCAGCCCGGCCCCGGCCGGGGCTCCCCGCTGCCGGGAGCCGCTCCGGCGCGTTGCGGCCCCCTCCGGGCACCCCCTGCCCCGGCCCGGGGTTCCCCCCCGCCGCCATCTGTCCCCCCGCGGGCGCCGCCGCCGCGGCTGAGGGCTCGGCCCGGCCCAG
The DNA here is from genome assembly GCF_963210335.1 of Falco punctatus. Taxonomy (NCBI): domain Eukaryota; kingdom Metazoa; phylum Chordata; class Aves; order Falconiformes; family Falconidae; genus Falco; species Falco punctatus. The sequence continues at coordinate 92,031,255 of NC_137585.1, forward strand.
CGGCGGGGCCGCCTCGGAGCCGGCGGGCGCGGGCTGGCGGGCAGCGGCTGCGGGCACCTGCGCACGGCGGCCGCCCCGGCCCGCCGCACACGCCTGACGCCCCAGCACGGTACATCTACACAGCATCACACAGCTCTCCAGAAGCTTTGTAAGCAACTACTCGATTTCTCCCACCACAAATTCCGGAAAATTTCACCTGCACTGCAGGAGCTAATGCCCACTAAGAAATACTGCCTGCGCATCCTCTTGAGTAATGCTTCTGTGTAGTATAGGATATGAAGGTCAGGAAAAAAAAAAATGTTTTGGTATTTTAACTCTTTTCTCTGTTTTATTCTTATCAATACATTAAAACACATCTTGAGCAGGTCACCTTCAGCGCTTTTTCATAACAAAAGAGCAACTTGGAGCAGGACCCGAACAGTTGGACTTGCACAGGAATCGCATTGAGCTAACCTAGCGCAGCAGTTAAGGATCATCGGAAGGGCAGAAACCATCGCTAAGAGACAACTGAAGGCTGCTCACAGAAAGTATACTGAACTGCTACTTATCACAGGACTGCAGTGCAGACCAGAAAAGTTTTCCTATATGCAACTTCTAGAAATTCAAAATACTGTAGTTATAATCGCAGTGTGATCACGTACCTATTTTGTTCCCTGTAGAAATACAACCATACGGTAACAAACAGAGGTCCAAGGATTCTGCTTCCCAAATGGATTCCATAATTCGAAGAATCTAGTAAAAACAAACATAGAAGCTAAGATATTTCAAATTATTCAGACATTACTTACTTGTCTGTCTTGCAGATTAAGAAATAAATACAGAAAGTATGCAGCTGTTCAAGATTATCAGTTACAGAACAAGGGTTTGTATTTTCTCATCTGTCCTGTGCCCAGGCAATCTATACTTTTAATAAAGTATTAATAAATATATTGTATGGTTTCTACATGGGCTGAGATTGAGTACATTAACAGGTATGTCCAGCTTTTTCCCCTAAGTATCCCCCAAAGTTCTAACAAACTTTGTCAAAGTTTGTCAGACTAACCACTGATACCTGCTGATTTCTTTTTCACTTGTTAACTTCATTCATTGTATAAATAAATGATAAAAATGCTTCATCAGAAAAACAGGCCATATTGCACTAAGGAAGATTCTTTAGAACACCAAATTGTGAAGTATGCATGGCACATGGCAGGGGAAAACAGGGTAACAGTATGTACTGGGTCTGGCTGGGTTGACGTTCAAATATTGTTCAGAGCAGCTCGCACGGTGCTGTGGTTTAGGCTGTTGACCAAAGCAACGCTGGTAATGTGCTGATGTTCCAGCTATTGCTGAACAGTGTTTGCAGAGCATCTAGGCTGCCTCTCTTTCTCACTGCTCCACTGTGAATAGACCAGGGGTGCACAAGAGGTTGGTTGAAGACACAACCCGGTAGGTGACCCAAACCAACCAAAGAAATATTCCATGTTGAAAAATGTCATACTCAACAATAAACCAGAGAGGAAGGGGGTTAGGTAGGTTAACCATCTTTTGCGCAAGAACTGGCTGGGCATTGGTCTACCCATGGGATGTGGTGAGTGACCACCTTTGCATCACTTGTTTTGCTTGCTTTCTCTCTTCTTCCACTTCTCCTTTTCTTACAAAATTTTTACCTCAACTCACAAGTTTTCTTGCTTTTACTCTTCCTTTCCTCTTTCCCCATCCCAGCAGGGTTAACCCAAAGCACAACAACATAAAAACTGTAGTACAAGAAAGAAGATCCAGTTTTGATGTTAGCCTTGCTATACACAGTTTAAAAAACAAAAGACATCCTCATATTTCATATGGACAGTAAAGACAACATATACACACTTCTGAAAAGTAAAAGGATTTTAAAATATTCATGTTACTTATTTTATACATTTTAGCTACCATACCTGTAAAATAAGCATGTCCTGACGTAGGTCGTCTCCGTGTTTGAAGATTATGCCTATGGTTTCATTTGATAGAGCCGTTGGATCTGCACATTTAAACTCAAGCCAGAGGGGCTTCTTCTTAGATGCCATTACCTTACATTTCTCTATCTGTGAAAGACACATTTATTGCTTGCTAGCCATTGTACTCCAACATCAACACAACTGAGCTTTTCACACACCAGCTACAGAGTAGTTTACTGACTTCCAATCAGTTATACCACAAAAAACACACTGAAAGCACATGCAAGCAACGGTATTCAATTGCCACATGAAGCCACACTAAACCTGCACAACTTTTAACATTGCTCATGATAAAGGAAACACCTTGACTCTCTGAAACTGGATTTAACTTGGAAATCTGCTTCAGACAGAATAAAAAAAACCCCACACTTTTAAACCAGGAATAAGAGATTCTGAAAAAAAATGGTAAATATGTACCCTCACAACAGCACTCTGGCAGGTGCTTTGCAAAACTGAAACATTGTTCAATGCTATTTACCACATCATCCACCCTTGTGACTTCCAGCAATTTCAGTTATTCCAGACTGCTTGATTCAACTCCCTTAGGAAATCGTTCAAATTCATGGGGAAAATGGCATTTGTGAAACTAATTTAACATACTCATTCATAAAATAAGAAAAGTAATTCCCTGTTTAGTTTTATTACATTTCTCATCTTGAGAAATTCAGCATTAAAACTACTGAAATTGCATTATTTCAAATGTTTTCTCAACTTATTATGTCTAATACAACTGCAGTATGTAATACTTTCTATTCTGGAATTCATGGCCCATTGTTGAACATTACTGTGTACAACAAAGCCATCTAAAATAATAAAAGCAATTGCACATTAGTGTTTGAGAGCCAACAGAATCAATGAAATCAAAGAAAAGTATTTTGCAATATTCATGTTTCATAGATTGGAGTTCTGAGCTTGAAGTTTAAAACAAAAGAGTTTTTACTATCCTTATTTTTAAAAAGGAAAGAAGTTGTTAAATCTTTGAACTTAATAGAAACACTGATTTTGCTTCTAATATTTGGTTTAGACTAGTCAAATTTCAGGGTTTGAAGATTATGGACAAGTAGCACTTGCTAGAATAAAGATGAAACAAAAGCTTAACGATGCAGTTTGTTATATCAAATGTTTTTGTCTATATAGTTTGGAAAAAAAAGAAAAAGGCTCTAACCCATCTGTTTTTGGACATAACTACTTTCCATAGCAAATCTACTGCTTCCTTCATCTAGGAAGGTGTTGGTAGGGCTGAATACTTCCTAAGTGAAGGAAAACTAGAAAATCCTGCAAGATCTTTTATTTTGTTTTGAAATCTACTTCCTATCAAGCAGTTGATGATTTTTGTACACAATAAAGAGAGAGAAACACAGTCAAGAAAATGGTATTTAAGAAGCCGCAAATTCTATATTTCTGAGTAAACAATGTTTGAATTGACTTCTGTACTGACATCACCTCTGTCATGAGTAGCTGGGAGGGGTTTAACTCTCTCAGCTTGAAGATAGACTAGCTTATAGCCTGTCAAGGCACAGGTTTAAGTAACAGAAAAATGGCCAGATCTAGACAACTAATACCCAACTGACTACCCTACTATTCAGCAACCTGTTCCTTAGGTGAGATGGTTTGTCGTCCTTTGCTAAGGTAAAAAATCAAGGGATTCTTTTCTTTTAGGCTCCTTGCTGCACATCAAGTGAACCCAAGGTGTGCTTCTTTACCCAAACATCACATTGCATAGCAGATGCATGAGCCAATTCCTTTCACAACACATCTGCTGATTTATTAATCTTATTTTTAACTCTGAGTCAAAACTATCCACTGCAATCTCACCACAAAACTTGACGCAGCAACACAGAAAATGCCAAGTGTTTCTTAATGTATTTCTAACAAAATCTTAATGTATTTTCTAATCAAGCAACAAAAGCAACATAAGCAACATAGAGATATTGAAAAATCAGAAACAGATAAGGTAGACGTTTTTGCTACTAAGATGTCTGGACCTAAACATTAATGACAGATATAAATCAGGGCAAGACAAAGAAAGTAACTGGAAGAACAGAAACTGAGTATCCCAAAGCCCCTGAAGTCAGATAAAAGAGTGATACAGGTATTAAATGTAAAAAAAGTGTCAGTTACCTGGTTAAATCCTGGATTAAATGAATGGAAAAATCATAACTGCTGTTTAATGTTTAGGAATTTATGGGTAATTGCATTTTTTTTAGCGCCTGGTGGCATGTCATTACATTCAGAAAAGTACTAATAGCTTTAGGAATAAAAACTTTCTGAGACCATGAAATGTCATTATAGTCTCAGTAAAATAAGACCTTTAGACATATTAGCAAAGGTTTTTTATCCAGTGACACATACTTGCAAGTAGGAGATTTTTTTCCAAAAGGGGTTGTAGAAACGCAGAATATACTTACCACTAGGGCTCCTGCTCTTAAACCAGGATCATATGGAACTCTAAAACTTTCTGGAAGTTTGCTGCTCTGTAGTTTTTCAAGCTTTTGCCTCAGCTGTGCAATAACTGCAATTACAAGTAAGACAACACAATGAAATCAAAAGTTGGAAGGCAAAAAAAGCTCATAGAATCATATAGGTTGGAAAAGACCTTTACGATCACCAAGTCCAACCATTACAGGTAACCAAACTTGTTAACCATGATGATTTGGCTAAAAACCTCCTCTGTTAAGCTACTTTTTAAATTGTTCTCCTCAAGGATCTTCTGATTTGAGGAATGGAGGAAAACTCTTTTAACTTACACTATTAATGGCCAGGGCTGTTTCAGATACCTAAAAGAAAAGTCTTCAAGCACCTCACAAAGTCATGTGCCCTCTACAAAGTGTTGGAAACACTGCACAGCACTTGGTGTTCTTCTGAAGACTCAGGAGATTACATTACAATGTCACCTTTTGTTTAAACAACAAAACGAAACACAGTATAACACACTAAAAAATATTTTGCCCTTTTTCCTTTCCAGCCAAGGAGATGATGATCTATCTATCAAAGGCTCAGAAGGAGGCATTTAAAAGCGCCTTGCATTTTCCAGTATTATTTTGACACATCTTATTGCTCTTGCAGATAGACTCCTGGCTTTTGAATTCTTGGATTCAATTATATTTCATTTATAAGGCCTCCAACTATGGAGATACTGAATTTCCTGTCCTCCTAAAACTAGTTTCACAGTGCAGCCTTGTTAATCTCACATTCCAGTATGAAGAAAAAATGTTGTATGTTTATAAAAACAAGAATTTTAATGTTCATATATGAACTGAATCTTTTCACTCAGAACCTCAAGCTTCTAAATCTTCAGCTTAGAGCAGTATGCATCAAACTACATATGATGAACTTTGTTCATCAACAAAGACTTGCACACTGGTCTAAAAGAAACTGCAGCTACACAGCGTAGGCTGCATATACATGTTCAAGTAATTTTGGAGATAAAAATTAAAGAGCAAAAAATTTGTAATAGGAAATGGACCTAGATATCTTAATATACAAAATTCTAAAATCATACAGTCATAGAATGGTTGGGGTTGGAAGTGACCTTTAAAACTCATCTAGCCCAATCCCCCTGCAATAAGCAGGGACACCTTCAGCTAGGTCAGGTTGCTCAGAGCCCCGTCCAACCTGACCTTGAGTGTTCCCAGGGATGGGGTATCTACCATCCCTCTGGACAACCTGTTCCAGTGTTTTACCACCCTGACTGTAAAAAATTTCTTCCTTGTATTTAGTCTAAATCTACCCTCCTTTAGTTTAGAACCATTACCTATTGTCCTAATACTGCAGGTCCTACTACAAAGTCTGCCCATCTCCCCGGAGCCTTCTCTTCTCCAGGCTGAACAACCCCAACTCTCTCAGCCTTTTCTCGCAGGAGAGATGTTCCATCCCTCTGATCATTTTTGTGGCCTTCTCTGGATTTGCTGCAACAGGTCCATGTCTTTCCTTTGCCCAGGACTCCAGAGCTGGATGCAGCTCTGCAGGGGGGCTCTCACCAGAGTGGAGTAGAGGGGGAGAGTCACCTCCCTCACCCTGCTGGCCACGCTTCTTTTGATGCAGCCCAGGATATGTTTGGCTTTCTGGGCTGTGAGCACATATTGCTGTCTTATGTCCAGAAAATGAAGACATTTCAAAAGCTGCTATCAATTTTAAAAAGTCAAGCCAAAGGGATTACCTGAGAACTCAAACCACAAATGTTACATCTATTCTAAAGGCTTTTAGAAAAGAACTACCCAGCAGTGCCAGGTGACTAATGTGGTATCATTTCTGGCAAAACATAAATAAATCTGACAGCAATATATAGGAGCTAGTGAGTGGACTTTATAATCAGCCATCTTAAAAAACCCCAAAAACTAACCCACCCACCCCCAAACAAACGAAACCCAAAAAAACCCTAGGTTGTAGTAACTTGGGTTACAAAACAGCTTTCTAAAATGTTACTATTGAATTCCTAGACAAATCCAGCTTTATTTCAGTAAGTCTCCTCATTGTAATATAATGTAATTTGAAAATTGTATGCCAACCAATTGAAGCTAGTAAAGATTAGGAATTAGCTGATTTTAAAACACAAGTGAAGGCGCTTGCTAAAACAATTTTCAAGTTGATCTGGCTTAAGAACAAAGTGCTATGCATTTCAAGAGAAGAAACAGTTGCATAGACACATTCTTGGGAGACAAATCATCTAACAGAGTGGTGATGAAAGCAGATAAACCTATGTAACATTAAGATCTTAAGGATTTATTTAATACTACTCTCTGTGTTCAAACATAAGCAAAGAGATTACGTGGAAAGCGAAAGAAAGTTTGACAGCATTATTGCTACTGGACTAGTATGGACCTAACAGGAAAGAATGTATTCTTTTAAAAAATCCACAAATACTGGAGGAAGAGAAATATATACAAGAATTAGATGAGGCTGCATAGCAGAATGAAGTGAAACAGTCCAAAACATTCAGACTGAAAACATAAACAATGACGAACATTAGAAATGATAGGGAGGAAAAAATGTAATAAAGAAGAAATTTTAGGATATACATTTTTAAAAATGTCAGAAGTACAGAGTGCCTGTAGGAAAAATCATATCCTCAATAATCTGAGAATAAATTAAATTAGATATAGCATTAGTAGGACACTCCACAGTTTCAGGAAGCCTTATTCAGTGAAAATGACACAAATATAAGTCATCTTTCAATGTTCTGCTGTACGTTACATGCAAAGATTCTTTAACTTCAAAACCTGGTGGGTGTTAATGTGATTGCTTTTCCTTGAAACTTTTCTTCTTTGCCCACATACCTCTCAAAGATAATGTATTATGGAAACCACTGCTGTTACGGACATGTCCATCTGCAAGGCTGTAAAGTTTCTTTCCAAAATACAGGATTCTGACCAAATACACTTAGATAATATAGCATTTTAAGATAAATTTTAGAAAGTTGTTTAGAAAGAATATTTTATATGGGTGTTCAGTAAGACCCCTAACTCATACTATGTGGTAATGTTAACTGGTATTACATTATATATTGAAGAATAAATGCGTACTTCCTCCAATATTTTTTTAAACACCACCACAGCCACTTCTGCATAACCAGAGTGGAAAGGCTTTCCAAACCAAGGATTTCCTGGGCTGGGACATACCAGGCTGAACATGCAGGAAGAGCTGGTCTCTCTGCAGCTTTTAAAATTTGAATATTGTCATATGTCTTCTCGTATTTACCCCCAACATCAAGCAACTAACAGGAATGATGACAAACAAGCTTTTAAGGAAGTGTGGGGGGAAAAAATAAAGGCAGGCAAAACCCAGAGGTAAACAGACATTGCATAACCTTACTGTGGCTTCCAAAAACTAGAAAAAACAATACCACATCTGTGTCTCGCAGGACTCCTATTCAGCATATCGCAAAGCCCCAACGATATGCTGATCCACCAGCTACTGTTGCGGCATAGCAGAGGCTGTACTGGACTCCTCCCCAGTCCTCTTGCCAAAAGTCTTTTAGTGACTGCTTAGGTAAGGCCGTGTTTCTTGGCAAGTGTCACTTTTCCTCTTTATTTTCCATTAATATTTGTGTCCCGGGTTGTTTCTTTCTTCAGTGCTGGCAGTCAGCTAAGGGTTATGTACAAGAACTTAGCTGTTTCCAGCTTTATGGCGTGAGGTTCAAGAAGATAAGCCAACGCATGGGGAAGTACTGGGTGTCTATAACATTGATATACTTCTCCTTTTGGGGTGGAATGAGCAAACAGTGTATTATTGGTCAATCACTAATAACTTATTACATTGGCATTTTAAAAGAAGTAATAATGATGCCCTTTGACAGTAATTTATCCATTAATTTTCTAAATAAACAGTGCAATTTGCTGCCTAGATTTTTACACCTAAAGAGAAAAAGCAGTATTATTACAAACAAAGAAATGCCTGTTAGCAAATACCTTGAGAAGTGACATCATACTTCTCTGCAGAAACTGATTTTATCTCCATTGTGACTTTATGCAGCAATTCAATTACTTGGACCTGCTTCATGAAATCGTGTAGCATTGCTTTTCCACAGCCCCTAAGATAGGCTTCTAGGATGACTGCAAACCTCTGCTGGTAATGCATGGACTGGGCAATCTCACTTCTTAAGAACCAAAACAAGAAGTGACCAATTCTTTTGTTCTAGAGGTAAAGAAAAATACTACAATCAGCACACATTTCTTGACAAAGGGTTTTAATAATGCCATAACTTCAGCGCAAGTTGGCTGCATTTTGAAGTACTTACTCTCAAACCACGTTTTAGCAGAAATCTGGCTAATGCGCTGTCATGATATGGCTCAAATTTCACAGCCTGAGTAATACAAGCATAGAAGACATGTTACTAACACATTTATGATCCCATTGCACTTACACTTTACCACTGACATCTAGAGAACACTGCAGCAGGAGTAGAAAATGTGTAACAAAGCAGGTCTTTTGAGGAAACAAAGTCGAAAAAAACAAAGCAAAGCTCCTTTGTGTCTGATTCAAGAAGCACTTTTTCTTTGCAACAGGTTATTTTCAGGTATATTATCAATGACAAATAAAGCAGTGCAGAGAGTTGCTAACCAGCGAGACTGATCCGAGCATATGAAGGCATGTGAACAAAGCAGCATCATTCTCAGGGCACAGCAAAAACCAACAAGATCAGAAAACAGTCTGTGGTCTGACTGACACTGTGAAGGCTTAAAAAGACTACTGGCAAATGAAATGATGTATTTGTAATCACTCTTCTAATACAAATTTTCAATAATAAAGCACTGGGTTTATTATTTATCCACCGGGACTGGGGTGCTAGTGTTCACTGCTGGCTTCCCCAGCAAGCGTGGGATACTGGAGCAGTATTTTGGAGCACCTAATCTGGCCTTTAGCCCCTCACTGAACGACAAAACAGAATAAAGGCTCCGATACACATCCTATATTAATGGAGTACAATTAAGAAGAAAACTTCACCGGAGCTTTTTAAATGACTTGTGAGCACAGATATATTTTTTCTCTTCCAACAGCTGCTCCCCTCCACCCAAGCTCACAGATATTTCCAAGCTAGCACCAAAAAAGGGTGGAAACAAAAAGCCAACAACTTTTTTTAAGTGCCAGGATTGGATTTTTTTTGCTGTTATTCTCTCCCCCACCCCAATAACCAAGCGAATTGGTCTGCCAAAGAATTATCATACTTCTAGGTACTGGGCTGTACCAGGGAACTTGTCCACTTCAAGTGTTTTTTCCAGCAGCTTCTTCCCTGTTGCTTGAGGAACTTAAATTTATAAAATATTTCTATTAAGATTAATGGCAGGAAAAAAGTATGCATGTATATCTCATGGCAAGAAAAGAGAAATAAGCATACAGTCTCTGGAACAGTCACAAAATCCCTGTTGTGGACTGAGGGGGCTGGTGAATGGCTTCAGGTTCTGGAAACAGAGCACCAGGAAGAGGCACTAGAAAGATCAAGGGAAAACAAAGGGATGTGCAGAGAGCTGGGTGCATGTGGTATGCTCAGCTTTCAGAAGCAACAAAGTATGCAAACTTCTAGCGATAGTTCTTCAACAGAATATAATGGCTCTTTCAAGATCACTTTGGTCTGCGGCTTGCAAAGAAGCAACCGAGCCATCAGCAGAGGTCTACTAAATCCATCAAACGAATGATAGGGTTTTATAAACTCTTACAAGTACTGCAGCACACAGTTGTAGTTTTTATTATTAAAATATCAACACTATTTCTGAAATAGTAAATTGTCCTATGGGTTTATTCAACAGAAAAAAAAAAAAAAGAAAAAAAAAAAAGGAAAAAAAACCCACAACCCAAGCTTTTACAGCCAAATTTCTAGAATGAACCAACTTACAAAAATGTTACAAAGACTTGTTCTTTCCAGCTGCTGGCGAACGGACAGACAAGAAAGCCAAGCACCAAACTTGCCCTTCTACAGTTCCTTAATTCTGCAAGAACTGTCTTGACCATCTCTGCAATACTGCTTTATCTCCCCAAGCAACACCATCTTATTTAGGAAAGATAATGAGAACTCATAAACGTAAACTGATTTTAAAATATATAGACCCTTTTACTTTGTGTATGGCATTATGAGATACAAGGCGTTTTTAATAAAAGTTATTTTTCACTGCAATAAGGCACTCAAAAGCAATAATTATTACATAAATTCAAACAGATCTGCTTACAGTTCCAAGAAAGCCTAGTAAAAAACTAATTCTGGTATATACTTTGCTGAATGTTCTTGGTGTATATCCCTGAAAAACAATTTAAGAATGAAATACAGCCAAGCAACCGGCCATTGCTTCAGAACAAAACCTCATTAGATTAAGGTAGCAAATGTATTTTAACATAGTATTAGCAAAAATTATTATGCGCATCCTTATTACGCTTAAGTTTTAGATATAATTATTTTAAAAGTCAATCACATTTTTCTTTTTTTCTTCTTTTTATTGCCCCACAAAGTCAAATATCAGCATTTGAAGAGCAATAATAAAAGCTACCCATTAAAACCCATTCGCTGGCACTCCATCAGGTCCCTGCACATACCTTTTCTTGTCAATTCAGCAGAAGAGCTTTACTCACTGCCATATACAACCAGTACAGTCGTTGGTGTTTGGTTTAAAATGGATTGTGCTGTACTTTAACTATCCTATCCATGTTTTATCAACTGCACAGAGAACAACAGATCTTTATAGAAAACTCAATAGGTTTATTTATGGCATGGCTGCTTCCATTTGGGATAAATGTGGGGGGAAATAAAATGTTTGTTTGATTTCTAACTCGAATGGGAGGTAAAACAGGAATATCCTTTGCAGAGTGAAATAAGCCATAAAGCTTTCATGAAGGCATGCACGTGAAAAGTGATGACTGTTTGCAGAAGAGGCATCTCAGATGTGTCCATTAGAGCACAGGAATGGCTGACATCCATTCTCCCAAAAATCTGGATTTTCAAATACACTGTGGTACCAATATATTTCCTGCAGGATGCTGATGGCCCATGCTCTGTTGTTAGCCAAGGAAGGAAAGCAAGGAAGGAGCAGAGAGGTAAAAGCTGGGATCTAGTATTTGTTTTCCTTTTGGGGGATGGCAATCTTTTTATTTCTTACTACATGTCTTACTAAAAATGAAGTTAAACTACTATGATTTTATGCTACAGTAAGTTAAATTACTGTTAGAGAGATTTATTTTTAAAACTCTCCAGATCTGTACTTCCTGAAAACAAATAATTTAAAAAACAAATGGTAGAAACCCTAGTATTTCCCCCATTCTCTCAGGCACTTTGATATCAACGAATCACCATCCCAAACTCCTAATTTGGATATAAAAGCGAATAAAATTGCTGAGCCACATGTAGACAGCAAAAGCTCACAAGCCAAGCATATATATATAGCAGTAGCTACGTGGGAGGCCCAATGAGGTAACCGTAGCAACTCCCTTGGTTAATGCAGAAGTGCATAAATTCTGCCTGGGGAGCCTAATCTTCAGACAAGCAAAGACAAGACTAAGAAGGCTTTGTTTAAAGCACTACTGATGTGCAGCAAAATCTGAAATACTAACTTCATTTTCCTGGGAACCCGGGCTCTCTCTGAACCCACAGAAATTAAAAACCCAATCCTGCAGTTTCCCTGACTGCAGCAGTGCAGCAGTTCCTTTTTTTTTTTTTTTTTTTTTTTTTTAATTTTGAATGCCAATTTTGTCCTCTGATTCTCTGAAAAAGTGTTTCCTGCTCTGCAGGGCAACAGCCTTTCCTCAGGAACCAGTGCCCTGCCAGGTGCTGGGAAGCCTGCAGCGCTGCCTTGCTTCAGGGGATGCATTTACCAGGAAGAACTGCAGGGTTACACCTTTCATCAGCCATCAGACACACTTCACCGCTGACAGGCTGCCCAGCTCTGGCGCTGTGTTGCAAAAAAGCAAACAAACCAATTTTCTTGTATAACTGATATAAACGCTTCAAATCGATACAGTGGTGATTCACTGTCATTAAAACCACAATTTTTCACCCAACTTCCCAGAATGAATTAATCTTACTATGGGGTCCTAGCAACAATTGATTTACTTTTAAATTTTTTTAGAAGTTTCTAGTTAAATTTGGTGCCCTTATAAGTAAAAGACTGAAGTCACTGCAACATGCTGTGTAACTACACAGTTATTCTTGACCTAAAACCCAACCCCAGGTTGATCTTCAGGCTTTGCCCATGTCAACATCTGCTTTTACTTTCTTTCTGTCTAAAGTCTTTCTAAATATTGCTACAGCTGGTCAACAATTCTTCAATGCTGTGTGATTCAGACCTGATAAGAACAGAATTAGAGACAGCACAGTTAGGCTTTGCTCCCATCGTAACTGTGCTAGTGTTGACAATTTCCAGAAAAATGTACTACTGTAAATGCAAGATATGAACTGTAAGACACAAGGCTACAGTAACATAAAAATAACAACACAGGCAAAAGGCAAAATGTAGAAAGTGTGTTTTGGGTTAATTTGGTTACTACCACTGCTTTGACTAAATGCCGGAGACTTCAAAACCAGGGATTACTAACTAGTCTTACCAACAGGGGAATGATGATGGGGTCATGCAAACATTCCCAGAAGGCAGAGTTCAAGCGTGCAAATAAACCTTACCTGCACAAGCTGTAAAAGGTAATGAAGAACATCATCATCTTCTAAACTTTCTAGTTTCTGAACTGCCATTGCTCGGACGTTTTCATCTGAAAAGTTACAGTCTAGAAGTTGCATTGTGAGTCCAACATCTAAAGTGCTTTGATCCCAAACCTCCTTCTTAGCTAGCAACTGGTATGTTTTGGCCACTATTTCTTGTTGTCCCCATTTCACAGAGCTAAGCAGCTTAGGATATGCCTTGGGGTGCTTTATGCTTTCATATCTAAAGTGCCACAACAGTTCTTTGTCCTCAGGAGAAAGTGGATTAAGTGGGTCAGTTGCTATGATCTCTTCAAGTTGCTTGCGAAGCTGGTTGGGCATTTCAGCTCGTGTCCTGTCCCCCTGGGGGTCTGATGTTATCCTGTGCTTGGGCAAGGCAATTGGGTGACAATATTTGTCCAGCACAATAGAGATAGCCATTGAGTTTTCTTTATCTGGGTTAGTTGCTGATGTGAGTTTGTCTGCATTGATACTTCCTTGTTCTTCTCCCTTGCCTGAAATTTTCCACATGTGGAGCACATACTCCCCACTGCGTAGCAAGAAACGGTGATCTATCAACAAAAGATTTACATAATAGAGAAGCTGAGTTTTGCATTTGGAATCAGAGTTGGGGGACTCATGTGACTGAAGGTTGGTCTTTGTGGACAGTCCCTGTGCTTTGCCGCAGTATATCTGAAGATTCAGGAGTGCTCCTTTAGGCAAATCTTTGATTTTGATATCAAACTCCAACCAAATATTCCACAGAACCTCCTCAGTAAAAGGCTTTGATGAAGTCCTCCTCTGTGAAAGGAGCTGCTGCCCATGTTGAATGTTAGCCTCCACAAACACAGTAAGATCAGTATTTCTCGGTAAAACTGGAATATCAATGCCAATTATTTTCACCCTAAATTTCCTATTACAATCCCACAAAGAGATAGTGAAGACTCTCTCATGATCTTTTCCATCTATAGTCAACTGTTCGTGATAACCTGTAACTCCTGTACAGTCATCCACCAAGGGCCACTCCTCCTTCTGAACCTCATCCTCACTCGGGTCAGGGGGGTTGTCTAAGACGAGGTGGATTTCTTCCCCATTCTTAAGGCACTGTCTTATCCAGTGAAAATCTTTGATTGGTGTCTCTCCAGTAATGTACTCATCTCTGCCACAAATCCTGAGAACAAAATCCAGTTCGCTATGATCTTCAGGAATGTCCATCAAAGACTTTTTCTTTGCCATTTTTGTGAAAAAGCTGTGGAGAATCGTATCTGGAGTGTCATCTATCGACACTTTAATTTTTTGGCTAGTTGTTCCTCTATGTATGTTTATGAAAATGTTATTATTAGTGATCTTTTTAAATAAATATTCTGGGAGTGGCTTAGATGTAGTCCATGGGTGCATTGCATACAATTTAGGATCTCTACAGGCTACCTCTATCATTCGTGGAGTGACTAATCTGCGACGGGTAAATTCTAGTTCATCATCATGCACATTGCTTACATCAGTGACGTCATAACCAATTAAATTGTTAAGTTGCCGCTGAAATTCCTGAACTTCTTCTGATGGTTTCTGTTTCTGGACAACATAGATCTTGCCTACCTTTTTCTGTAACACTTTCCAGTACAGTATGCAGTCCAAGGTCTGTAATACTTGATGTTTATCATAAATTTCATACCACTGCCCTTTCTTCTGGTACTGCAGAATAAATTGATCTGGGGTGAACGCATGGTAGAAGTCTGTGGTTTGACTCATCTCTATTGCACGCATCCAAATCTGTGCTTTCATTTGCTCGACTGTACAGTTGCCAGCTATTTCAAGTAACATCATTTCTGGTACTTTAGTATGTTTGTTGCTTGTAGGTAAAATGAATTCAATGGATATCAGTTCCATTGATGACAAACTACTCGATGTACAATGAGGTTTCATTCTTCTTCTCCTTCGTTTGTTTTCCTCTCTCATAACAACAGGCTGTTCATAATCCCCCAACTCCATGCCAGAAGAAATCTAGCAAAACATACAAATACTTGATTAGTTTCTCATTTTTCTTTACTCTTCTTTTTTAAATCTTCTTAATTAAAATCACAGGCCAGTCAGAATCCTGCTATATATATGCTTTTTATATTTCCCCTGATTTTCTGGTCACAAATACTTGACTTACATAAACCACCTCAGACGTAATACATTCAATTCAATACCAAATATTAAAAAAAAAAAAAAAAAAGAACCCCAAAAAACCCCCAACAACAAAACACCAATCCTCCAGTGATTTAATAATTAAAACAGAGCTCTTAAACAGCCTTCCCAGATTTCACCGAGGATAAGCAGTCTGACTCTGTATTTCCTCCACAATGATCTGTTCTTGCTTCTATTGCTCAAGCACTGACTATTCTGCTGCCTCCTCTGTTTTGATGCTGCTGATATTAACATAAGTGTATTTTCATAGAAATCAAAAGCCATGCTACTGTCTACGAGCAGGAAGTGGCCCTACCAAGCTCCAGGAAAGCAAAACATCAAGCAATTTGTTTGCAGGCTGGACAGAGGTGAGCCTACTCCCACTTTCCTCTGCCTCTCTTTTTAGCGATGAGGAATAAGGACTTACACCAAAAAAAGCCCTTAGGATTCAAAAGTCAGGGACTACTTCTGAAGACAGGTATTTAACACACCTCTAAATTCAAGCCTAGTATGCATAATGTGCTTATTTAAAATAAATCAACTCACCAGACTGATAACATCCATCCATTTTTAAAGTAAATACTTCAAGTATAAACAAATAGTTTGTTACAGAAGAAAAAAACCTCCCAAGCTGATGCTGATTTATTACTCTATAAACCAAATCACACCTAGAACACCTGTAAAACAACATCGAACAAGAATGGCCTACCTTATCAGCTTTCAGTAAACAAAAAATACTGTTACAGTTAATCCTCACTGAACAATGTTAAAGTGGAAATTATTCACTGAAAGCTTGGAAGAGGAAGGCAGCACTGACCGAGCATGGTTGCACAAGCTAAGTTACAGAAACACACTGAACTTTTCCAGACAACGCTTTTTATACACAAAATCTTTCTCTTAACTGCTGGAAAAACTAAATCAAATATACCAATGCCTTAGCAGATAACAAAATAATAAGATGAAAATGTAAAAGGTTAAACTGAAACAACATAGCATGCTAACTAAAATTCTTTTTTCAAGTTCCGGAAAGCAACAACTATGGACGCACCACCTCTATAACTGACAAAGAACAAAGAAATATTACCTGCTTATAAAATAAAGGCTGAATTGCTGAAGAAGATTCATCTGTTTTATAGCTGAATTTCCTATATTTTTAAAGGAAGATCATTCACAAAAAAAGAAATTCTTTGTTTAAGTTGTTCTGCTTTTCTTGCTCGCCTTCATATCCAGATGCAAAGGAAGTGCTGCACTTACCAGGAAGGAAGTTTTAACCAAGTTGATTATACATATGATTGCTCATTTAAAAAAAAGTCAGAATGCTTTTCCTGTTACAACATTAAAAATACACTAACAGTACACCGATTTAATTTTAACACATATGCACAGAAGGCATGCTTAAAGCCTTTTAAAAACACCTAAGAATAACCCAGGCAATAAACCTAATGAATCCAAATAAAACATTTTAAAAACAGTATATTTTGGAGAGCCTAACTACTTTATAAAAGAGTTAAATAAAAATAGTAGATAAAAGACAAGTAAATCCGCAATGTTTCCTTATTTTTGTTTTCATGTTGATAGCCCTTTGAGGTCTCCCAACTTAAACCCCTGCGAGTTTTTAAAGCCAGTCTCTGTACAGGCATCACATGGAGATGGTATCTGCCAAGGATCTTGCAGGGTAAACTCAGCAATAGAACTGCCAGGTCATCTTCCTCCTAATATTTTCAACTCACTCATTTATGATTAAAAACACACAGTGAAATCCACTAAATATGATATTTTAAAATTTGGGAAGAATTTAAACTATGGCCTTTAAACCCTAATCCTTGTGGTTAACTACAACCTGAAGAGCTGTTCCTTTACTAAAAAAAATCCCCACAGGAAAAAATTGGAAAACATGTACAAATCAGAAAGAAAAGACAGAAAATCCTCTAATTGTATCCCTTTTCCTTATGACTTTTCCAATGAAACACTGACCATTTTGAAGAGCAGTAACATATCCTACAGCAGTACATAGCCTACAAAAATTAAGATTTTTGAGAAAAAAAAATCTGAAACAACTGAGAAGTCTTTTAGCAACAGTGAAATGGTGATGTATTTGTTTTGTTGTTTTTTTTTTTTTTTAACATATGCATGCTTCCTATCTTGTAAGACACCTTTCTTACTAAAAAGGAGGGGGGAAAAAAAAAGGGCTCTCTGTATTGGCAAAAAAAAAAAAAATCTGAGTCTCTTACCTGCCTCCAATATGCTGCTTACAACCTCTGAAATTTTCAGATTTTGCCAAAGTTAAAAAAACCCCAGAGAATACCCTCCACCACAGATGTAGCTTTTCTTTATCAGAGCATCATCTTGCTTCTCAGCTAAGACTGACTTCTTTTTAGGAGGTTCTTTTTTTCAGGAAGTGAGTTTGGGGAAAACATACTCAGTCTTAGCTCCCTCTATCTTTTAGAGCCAGGATTTGGAACTTCTCAAGGAACTGGTGAAGTTGCCCCAAACATTTTGTCACTGCCACGAAATCTACCCATCTTGCCCAAGACATCTCCAACACTCATCCTCTGCATATGTGCAGCCTGTCAGCATTCATCAGCCAGTCTCTGGGGCATCTCAGCACCAGACACCACTTTCCCCTCTGGACCTCCTCTCATCTGAAAAAAGCACTCAGTTGCTGGAAAACTTGAGCACCTGCAACCTTCATGGCAGTGCCCAGGGTGACGGAGAAGATGGAAGCAGACAGTTTCACATAAAAAGGAAAAGGAGCTGGAGGGGTAGGAAAAGGAGTTATGCTGAAGGGGAAAATTTATTTTGCAAAACCTGTGTTTTCAAATTTCTTGACTTTGGAGAGCTTACCTTTGCAAGGCTTTGTCAGAATCTGTCTTTTGAAGTATAATCTCTAAAACATGTTGCTTATTTTTCAATTAAACATAAGTAACTAGCAGTAAGGGGGGGCGGGGGGGGGGGGGGGGGGGGTCACACCAACAGGCTACATAGATTTTTTTGCAAATATCCCTCAATCTAGAAGTTGTGCTGACCCTATTAAGTAAACCTGGACCAATTTCATTGGGTTTTGCCAGAGCTAAGAAAGCATACTGATTTAAAATACCCTCATCTTGCCACCATGTGCTATACACGTAAAGATCAATTTTTCAAACACATATACTCAAATATTCCATCTCCTGCTAAGCTATTCTAGCACTACACCATTGACCAAGACTATCAAGACAATCAAAGGCAGCAACGCTACCTCATACAGCAGAAAACTACTCTGTACATTGCTCAAGAAATGTAATTGTTTGACACACTTATCCACTTAAAAAGACAGGTAGAGCAATATTGTGAAAGGTTCAGATATTCCCCCTCAAATTGCAGCAGATACAATGCAAATGTATGACACTTGTGTAACTGCCCATACAAGACTGTCTCTTCTCCCACATTCATTTGGGCTGTGACCTGTCATGTCTAGGCCAATCCAGTCCAGTCCAGTCTCCATCTCCAGTTGAGCTCTGACCCCTTTTCAGCACCTTTAAAAGCCAATTCTTGGAGGGATGACTGTCTCTAATCAGTCTCTGCAATGACAGACATAGAAGTGTCCTCATTCAGAGGGTGACACCAAATTGTATCTGTTTTCTACTAGTCCATGTGTAGTCATGACAAGACCGTATTTTCTCATGGATATGCATCAGAAAACTTTGATGTTTATAATGGAAAATCATTTAAAAGAACTTCCTGAAACCTTTGTCATGCCTAAACATTGCTTAAAGAGTATTGACACTTCTATATGCCTACTGCAACAACACCACCACAAAATTTTAAAAAATCACTCTTTTAAATTTATAATTCTGATAGGCCTCATCAACCCCGAATTTCCCTGTATTAGAACTGTGGTACCACTGGTCCACGAATCCTGACGGGATGCAATAGAGCAGGAGGAGGTGGGCCTGTAAAGGGTAGCTAAGACAAGCAAACAGACTTGCCTTTGTCTTCAGTCGTATTCCTATCACATCACTCAGGTCAGCAAACTGATCATAACAAGAACAACCACAAAATTTGGTTAATTTTCAGCCGGATCAGTTCCTTGATCTGACTCATCACTGGCAGAAGTGGTTTGGCAGGGGAGGGAAGAGAAGGGAAGGGAATGGAGCCAGCGCAGTTTACGGTAACCGAGACTGAAACATAATTCACAGCAGGATTAGGAGATAAATTCATGAGTAAACTTGTTAAATGATTTGAAAACACTGGCTGTAAGATGCTTTAAAGAGACAATGTGTTACTATCATTAATTACTTTGCATATTCTGCTACAAAAAATTCCAGATTATCTGTCAAGCTTCACTGCTTTGTTGGGACTGTGTTAAGAGTTTTACCAGTTACTTATTCTTCATTGGTTATTTTAATGCTTATTCTATACTAGTTCCTGCTTCTGCCTTAATCCACTATGCGAAAACCTTATTTTACAATTATTCTTTTCACTTTAGTGTGAACTTTTTCCCAGACAATATAACCTGCAAGAAAGCAGGCACTTTATTGGAGTAAGACTCACCTCATGCACACATTATGCAAACATAATAATGTGTTAACATTCACAAAGTTTAAAGATAAATTAGAAAAAGAACCAGAACGAAAATGACCGTACATGACCTGAAGTTTTCCAAGCAGCATACTGTATCTACTTGCCAGCACTGTCTTGTAGCAGAGGACTGCTGTTTGCTGGGTAGGAGTACAATGTATCTTCCCTACATCTGCGATGATCCAGTGCTGAACTACATAGGCAAGATACCCTAAGCATGAACACAACTGCCAAACCCACTTTGCTTGATCCTTTTGTGGACTTCTCCAGCAACTAGTTGCTCTCATGGGAATTAAATCAGAGCAGGTTCCCATTAGCTAGTAAACTTCATAGATAATACAGTCACATTCTTCATCAAAAAGTACACAAATCAGCAGATAAAGCACAACATCTCAGTCAGGAGGTTGTCGAGTCAATCAGACGCCTGTTACAGCTGCAATACTTTCAGCTCCCCCCCCTTCACTACAGACCTTTGCCTATTTTGGTTTCTGCAAGAGATGCCTATTGGGGGGCACTCCTGGAACAAACAGTGACTTCTAGCTGATTCCGAAAACTTGGGTAAGGATTTTGGCAAAGCTCTGGTTAGCCAGAGTGACACAAGTGACTGGGCCATCTGCCTTCAGCCCAACACTTTGCAGAGCTCAAGGCGGGTAGATGGCAGCTGTGACCGACACCAGCTCCCAAATGCCCTCGGCTGTTATTTCAGGTGATTTGTGGTGGGGGAAGGTTTTACAGTCTACACGTACTGGAGAGTCACAAGAGGTTATTATTTGTTGGATAAGGAAACACAGTTGTTGTTTAAAACCCGCGCTGTAGCAGAGATGACTCATGGATTAAGACCCGTGGGAACTGTTACGGCTGTCTAGCATGCTCCTTCGCTTTGCACCGTGTTATCCGGCACTGCAGCAGTTCCCTCGGCAGGTTCCGCACCACACCTGTAACTCCTGCTCGGGCCCGGCTGTGCGCGGGGAGCCGGGCCGCTTGGAGCCAAGGCCGGGCAGCCCAGGGCGCGGCGGTGGGGGCTGCAGCGGCCGCTGCGGGCTGACCGCGGGCAGTCACACCCGCCCGGCTGGCAGGGGGCTCTGGCCCAAGCGCTTCGCTTGCGCCCAGCCCGGCAGCCGCGGCGCGGCGGGGAGCAGCGGGCCGGGGCCGCCTGCCTCCCCCGGCCCCGCCGGCCGGGCCCCGAGGCCGCACCCGCCCCGCCCGCCGCCCCGAGATGGCGGCCGGGCCGCGCCGCCCCGCAGCGCCCGCGGGAGCAGCGGCGGCTCCGCATGAGGGCGAGCCGCGCCCAGCCCGGCGGGGCAGCCGGGAGCCGCGGGGAGCCGGCCGGGCGGGGCTGCCCACCGCCACCGCGGGGAGCCGGGCCGCGCCGCCCCGGCCCTGCGCCCCCGCCGCCACCTGCGAGCCCGGGCCTCGGGCAGCGCTGGCCGGGGGCAGGGTCCGCAGGCCGCCCCCGCCGGCGCCCGGGACGCAGCTACTCACCGCAGCGGCGCGGCCGCGGCCCCGGCTCCGGACAGGTGTTTTCCTCAGCAGGAAGCGGAGCGGGCCGGGGGCCGGAGGGGAGGCTCCATGGCCGGCGGTAGGCAGCTCCGGAGCCGCCGCCAATCACACGCCGGGCAAAGAGGGAACCGGCTGTGGGGCCTCCCCGCCCCGCTCAGGCGCCGCCGCCCTGCCCCGCCGCGGGCCCGGGGCGCCCGGCCCCGGCCCCCGCCGCTGCGACCGGCCCGAGCCGCGGCCCGCCGAGCCGGCTGCCGGGGCCGGGCCCCTTCCCGCGGGCGAGGCGGGGGCTCGGGGGAAGGGACCGGCGCTGGCCCGGGACGCTCTGCGGCTCCGCGGAGCGCGGTGCCCGGCCTTGCCGCCTGGAGGCAGCGGGCAGCCCGGCCGTGGTGCGGGGTCCGCTGGCCCGGTACGGCCACATCGGCCTTGGTGCGGGTGTCCCCGCCGGTAGGGTGAACCGCCGCTGCCTGAGCGGGGTTTAATCGCCAGCACAAGGCACGCAGGACGCGTCCGGCGGTCAGCACAGGCAGCAAAGCCTCGCTCGAGGCGGCTTCAAAGAGGGGTTCGTCGCCCCGAGGGCCGGCCCGCGCCTCGGCCGGCTGCTGCGGAGCGGCCACCGGTGGGGCCAGTGCCAGCCCGAGCGGCCCGGCCCGCGGCTGGCGGCGGCTCCTCCGGCGAGGGCTGGGCTGGTTTGTCTAAGTTGCCCTCAACTCCCCCAGGGGTGGCATTCTGCTCTGGAGCACAGTGGCCTCCTCCGGAGAGATACTCACACTGTCTGATTAAATGCCTGCTACAGGTTGAGCCTCTTACTTGTCTCCCCCCCACCCCCCGGCTACTTTTTATTTGAGGGTGCTGTATTCTTGTTTTCCTACCATTTTCCCAGCCCCAGACTGGGCAATCCTGGCTCTGTCCTTTTAGGTCATGTTCTTTAAACCTCTTGCAATTCCTGCCTCCGGGTCCTTGCCAAATGGGCCACGTTGCTTTTGGAAGGCAGGGCACAAGACTGGACGCAGTAGTACTCCAGCTAAGGCCTTGCCAGGGCTGCCTACGGCAGGATTAATTCACCAGCCTTGCAGTGCCAGGGCTCCAAGTGCAGCCCAGGCATAACCGTTTACATCCAATTCAAACACACAGCTCCCCCCACCACCACTCTTTCCCCACCCTGGCTGCTGGCTGTTTGGCTCTGAACAAAGCCGAGTGTTTGTATCTCTGCAGCTCCTTTTTGGAATGAACAGCAAAACTCCTTCTATGACTGTGCTGAGACCTGTTTTGACCCGGGTCTTGCAATGAGATTCACAGGCTGACCCTGTACAGCACGCAGCCTGCACACTCGCCCTGAAAGCCAGGCGAGGTTACATCTTCAGGGAGAGCTTTACAGGACTCATAGGCTGACCACAGGTTGCCACAAAGACTGTATAAATGAATGTGATTTTTCTAGGTACACATTATTAACTTCCATAGAAATAAGACATCAGGAGGAAATAACTGGCGTGTTACACATAAAGATGCTATTATAAAGAGCTGGATAATTGTCATTATAGCAGTAGGGTTCTTTTGACTTAAAAAATCATTTGTGTGACATTAAGAATCATAATATCAGCCTGAAGCAGAAAGTAATTTAGAAACTGTTGTATAAACACAGAATTTCAAAATGAATATACGTTACAAGGAACTGTGGCTATAGGAAATCATAACTCTACTGGCCTCTAGTTCCCCTTTTTACAAATACTAAAGCAAAGTAAAAACCTTTAACAACCTTCACGTGATGTGTGTGCAGCATGGGGGAAACATAGTGAAGACTCGCTCACTTCGTGCTTGGTTTTGCATGGTATAATGGGTAATATCGGTCAAAGAAGTTCAGCTTCACACAGCATGTGTATTACTTGAAAAGAGATTAAAAAACCTCATCAAAATAGGAAGCCTTTTTTTTGTTGTTATTGGCTGGATCCCCAGATGGATGACTCCAGGAATGTAGCCAGTGTAGCCAGTCTGGCAACTAATCCAGTTAAAATCCATGGACTTTATTTGGGGATGCACAAATATACGGAGATTTGAGCAGCTGAATAAAAAAGATTGTCAATTTTCAAAAGACAGTTATAGAGGTAATAATTTATAGCTCGAGCAAATGACACGTTTGATGTTGACTTCAGCCGAAACTGTATAAAATATTATTTCAATAGCGATAAATCAACATAATGTTATTGGAAATGAAAGAATAAAGTATTGTATGTATTATATTTGAGAAAAGGAGGCAAACTGAAAATCTTTGTCTCTTCAGGATTTAGTAAGTTAATAGAATAATAATTTTTTGGAGTTTATCTTCAGGTCCTCTATATATAGCACAATATCCTTTATTGCCTTTTGTGGCAAATCAAGTAATACAAGCTTCCCTATTGCCAAGGATGCTCTCCTTATAGGTTGCATATTCTTTGGAAATATACACTTTAACGTTGTTTTATTCCTGTTGATTTCCAAATATGACTTAAAACCTTTCCCATAAATTACCTGTTGGTCTTTTTTTTTTTTTTTCCCCCAGTCAATAACAGCCTTTACACTAAATTGAAATGCACATCTTACCATATAAAAAGTGGAACCTCAAAATAGTCAGGAATACCATAGCTTAATGAAGTAAGGTGAAGAACACAATTTGATATTTAAATGAAGCTGATTTAATCAAAATTAGTCATGCAAAGAAGCAATCATTTAGCTAATATAATCTTGTGAGGTGCAGTCAAAATGCAATTATTTCCTTTCTCTTTCAGCTGTAATAAAAATACGACAAGGAATTGCTGTCATGATCTTAAATGGGAGTTTGGGAGGTTGAAAAAATGTAAGATGGTATCTTTTGTGTCCTCTGCACAGTCGAACATCAGGTTTTATGTTGTTTCATGAAGAACTGCAATAAAGAGTAACAGCCACATTAAATGCTCAGCAACAACTTTATATACTGACATATGTTAGAACTGGATGTAAATGTTCTGTTGTCTTTGACAGACTGGCTTCATTACAATTTAGGAAATAGTATCTAATAGTTTGGGTTGTTTTTTTATTTTCTATACTGCTAGCAGAAAAAAAAAAAATTAAATGCAGAAGCTTTGTAGGTCTTTACTAACAAAGCCAGAACCTGCTTGCCTTATCCCAGCAATAGCTACATTCAGTTTTGTAATTGCTAGTTTATGTAAAGAAAATTGAAAAAAAACCATTGTGGGATACATTGTGCTTCCTGATGGAATAGTAGGTAGTTTTCTCCTTTCTTGTGGAATTTATAAGCTGGAATTTTCTCGTTGGGTTGTAAGCACTTTATGATGCATTCAATGCAGGATTTAAAATAAATTGACAGAATCCTTTTATTTTACGGCTGTGCTCTGAAAACTGATTGTGTAAATATGCGATCACTTGTGCTAACATCATTGCAGTTGCTTTCTCCATATGCACTATCATATGATAACTTCGGTATCAAAAAAAAGTTTTTCTTCTTACTCTAACTTTCCAACAAGCAGAGGAGGAATGAGCCGGACTTTGGTTTGGCTTTTGCATCACATTCCAGGTATGATAGCTGCTCATGTAGTGGGTATAACTGATAGCTAAGTGTTGCCTGCAGATCTGTCCTCCATTCACAGCTTTTATTTCATGGGAAAGGCAGCCCATCTCTTTTTATGCCGGTTCTGAGTCATTGCTTGGGGAAGCAGCAGCAGGCCCTGGGGGAGTAGAGGGGTCCAGAAGAAGAGCAAATTAAGAGTGGGCTTTTGCTGCCCATCCTCTGAAAGGATGCCAGCAGGCAGTTAAATCCCCTGTAAGATGTGTCCTATATGAGGTTGTGTTCCCAGGGAATGTTTTAACATCTGCTGGGCACGAAAGCAGCCTTGTGACCTGATCCAGAACGATCCCTGTGAACCTCTGCAGGCAGAGCAGAGTCAGGGAAGCTCAAACAAGATAAAGAGGAGTCTTGCCTATCTCTAGTGCCTTCTCCAATAAATACCTGCTCTGTCCTTCTCTCCTACTAGGTTGGTGCTCCTGGTGATCAAGATTCTGCACAAAATCCCTCACTTCAAACATCTAAAGCTTTCAAAACAGGAAACGGCAGGTGTTCAGAACCCTTCTGAGATACATCTGCTGAAGGCTTTGTCTGCTATTTTACTGATTTAGGCTCTTACACCACAGACTAGGTATTTAAAGCACAGGGGTGGGAGCGCAAGCTGTTTCCTCCATACCACATATGTACACACATCAGCTGAGATGCAAAACTCACATAATACCTCTTACTGGCTTTAATACCTATTTTTGTCTGTTCATATGTGTACGAGTTTGTCAGAGAGAGATGGACTCCTCATGGTACCAGAGTGCGTAAAGACCACTGGTTATTCATAAGGGGGGTGGGGGAAACTCCTGAGTTTTTGTGGCTGCTGTCAGAGGTCTCAGTATTAGGTGGTGATGCAATATTGCATCATCTTGTGGCATTGGGACTTGATGGAGAAAACGAAAGAGGTCAGAAGTAGAAGTATGAAAAAAAGGAGTTCACACTTCCAACAAGGCCTCTAGTCTAATAACATTATATTAAGTACTCCTAAATATAAGATACAGGTAGGCAATCTCTGAAAGTTTCTGACACCAAAAATAATGAGTCTAATTTGCTGCCCAGGGACTACATTATGAGGTTTCTCTAGACAAGCTCTCTGAACTGTGTTGCTGTGTTATTTTCCTGTCCTGATATTTATTTCTCTTAATCTTCAAAAATTTGCTCAGCTGTATGCTTATTTGTTAGTGTATCCTCCTGTCTGTGAGGAGGCAAATACATTCGCATTGCCGTAGGAGTTACATAAGGGTAGCCTTTCATCAGAGGATTTCTGTATTTTTGTTGTTGTAAATGAGTAATGCGAAATGCTTTCCCTTTAAACTACCTCATTGCCTCTCTCTGTATATCGAAGTAACATATCCTTTATGCAAAAGTGTTACCAGAGTTCCAGGCACCCGGTGGGCTAATTGATCTGCTGTCATAATACTTGGGCGTACTAAGAAAACATTCAAGTAGGAACATATTTGTTCCTCAGAGTTTAGTTGAATTCAAAATCAGCTACAAAGAAAGCTCTTTCCCAGCCTGATCCCTTCTGGAAACATACCCTTAAAACTTCTCCAACAGCTGTAACGGCTGGCCTTAGCAGAGTGCCCAGAAGATCACCACATCTAGGGTTCTTTTGACTGAATAAGATTTCTTTCCAAAGTGCCGAATCCCTCGTACGGAGAGCCTCTGGGCAGGTCTCTCTTTCACGAGGAGGCTGGAGATCCTGTCTGGGTGCTGGTGAGCCTGTTGGGGTGCCAGGATCACATCTGTGACAGCACTTCATGCACCTGAGACAGTACCTCCTCATAGTGGTAGCTTTGCTAAACAAACACCTATCTTCACATTGGAATATAGAGCTTCTGCCATTACAGACAGATCAAAGCCTTGCCAGCCAGCCAGCACAACCACAATGAGGAAAAAGCCAGATTCCGACCCGGAACTTTGCATCCTAGAAAGGAAAAGCTAAGGAAAGCTGGGAACCAGGAGGATGGGAAGTGTCAACCCTTACACACAAAATGAGGGCAGCATTATGGTGAGGATATTAGTGCTTCAGCACGTGGCAGTCTGGTCTGTGTAGATGGCCCTCCATCGTCTGTGTCTGCTAGGGATGGTAAAAGACAAATGTGGGAGCACTGCCCAGATAAAAAAAGCTGGTATTGCCAGATATCCCATCTATTTTAGGACTTGAAGTTACCATCACAAATATTACATTACCTTATTACCTTACTTATAAAATGCACATCCCCATACTTTCCTGCCTGTAGCGGAAAGCCAGGGCTCTCCAGAAAACTTTTGTGAAGCCTCTTCAGTCATCTCGTTTTACAGCACAAAGCCTGCGCTGTTCATCAGGGGAGGACATGGTAACTGAGCCCAGTTTGGATGGGACTATCCTGGTCCCTCATGGAAGGCAGTAACTGCTGCAAAGTGCTGGTCAGAGTCTGCTCTTCGCACACTCCCTGTGCCCAAGAAAGTAAGCTGTGCCTTATTCTCCCTTGATCTGCAGTTCTGCACCCCAAAGCCCAAAGGGGACGTAGCAACGTCTGTCTGTGCACCGTGACTCGGCCGTAGTCACGCCACCTCAGGTATCAGCTAGGCAGGTGTGATAGAAACTTTTAATGGCTCTTATTTCTGCAGGTAGAATGTGGCAGATGGCCAGATCGTGCTTTCCAGAGTGTGCAGGACAAAGTGATCCCAAGTATGTTGGTCACTGATGCACCTCCAGGCTTTGTTTAGGCCAGCTTGCCTGTGTGCGGCTATGTGGCTGAAAACAGGCCAGGGATGGAGTTGGAACTCTTTGTGGCTGTTTGTCTGGTTATCTATCAGCTACTGAACAGGCACAGCCCACGATATTAATCTCTTGAACAACATTCAGAGGCTCTTTGATGCATTTCAGAAGCTGCAGGAAGTCTTCCTAAATTCACATAATGAGGCAGACATACAGGAGCCTTGTGTTTCATCCCAGCAGGGAGCAATTGTTCTTCTCTGGGAAGCTGATGTTCTTTCCCAGTATTTTTCCCATGTGTCTCCAATAACAAAATGCTTTGGCTGAGATGGTGTGATTTTCCCCCTTGAAGAGGGTGACCTAGTACTGGATAGACCAGATGCTGTGGTCTTTCCAAAGTACAATAGTACCCCAAAAGCATCTGGTAGATTGACAAGAATAAGGATATAGAGATGAGGGACACGTGAGAGAATACTTGGAGGGTATTCCCTCTCTGGTCTCAGATGATCTAAAATACTCCAGATTGTCCTTTGACTCTTCCTGGATTCCATTCTAAGAGAAGAAAGTAGATGCGGGGAAGGTGAATCCCTGCTATGTCCAGAGGAGGAGGGCAAGAGGACACCATGGAGGAATGATTGATGTTTGGGATATGTAACAAACCCAAATGAATGAGTGACTTTGGAGGCAGCATTTTGAAAATCCATCAAGAAGACGTGATCCCCCTGATGGATCACAGAAGGCTACATAGCAGAGCTTGTTTTAGGCACAGAAATTGCTGGGAGTGGGATAGCAGGCGCTGCAGGGCTTGCCCCTGAGGAGTGTGATAGGAAGCCAGTCCTTAGAAACGAGGATGGTGAGCACTGCAGCAGTGCGTGGAGCTGGCCCTGCAGAAGGGTGACCTGCCAGCACAAGGCTGCATCGTCCCTTGGGCATCAGCACCTCTGCAGAGGATGGCACTTCTCTTCAAAAAGTGAACCCCAGAAGAGTGTAATGACTCCTGTATCTTGACAGGCTGAGCACTGGAGGTGCCAACCCCACTTTAGTTCATCCTTTTCCTTATTTTTGCTTCTGTTTCAAGTAACTGGCATCACAACAGTTATAGATGAAAGGGACCTTTGAAAACGTGTTTCTGGGAGTTTAGGAGTTGAGGTTTTGCATCCTGGAGGGTACTGATGAGGGGAAGCAGCCCAGAAGACCATGGCTTGACTGTGACATGCTCAATACCTGCGTTGACCTGAGTCAAGGGGTTCAAAACTTGAATTGCCTGTGTTAATAGCTCAGGAAAAAACAATAGTGGCTGAGTGAACTCTCTCTGTTGCACTTAGATAAACAGCAAGATACTCCAGGCAGTGTCCATCCGCTAAGAGCGAAGGCATGTCAAAGGCTGATTGCTCTGAAATCCCAGACTTAGCTCACATGATGCTCCAGTACCAGTGAGGTGACTACCAAGAACTAACCCCACTGAAACTTATGGCAGTCAAAGTGTATGGAGGCCAAGGGACTATACCCAAGCCAAATGAACTCCTTAATTAACAAAACCACAATTTAGGTTATGCATGGTCAGTGCACAGGAAAAAAGAAATATTATTTTAGGGTTCCATATAGTTAAGGGATGAGAAGTACAAAGTACAAAAAGGATCTGATTGTGTACACACGAGGTGCATGTGCAGTGGTGGCAGTGTCTGTGTTGGAGTCATCTCAGAGGGACTTGGCATTACCCCATTATCCAGTCTGAATTCTGTGAAAGGAGCACAAAAAGCAAGGAATCTTTCTGCTAGTGATTAGGGAAAACAGCTGTTTGAATCCGAGTTAGTCTGTTAATCCCATTTAAACAAATTATGTATGTTGAAACATTGGATTTCTGAGATAAGCAAATCTGTCACAGCCAGAGAGAAGGGGGGGTGTCTCATGTCTGATGCGCTTGGGGAGACACACGTGCCATTTCTGGCACTTCAGCTTGCCAGGAACCTGAACACGAGTGTGGATTCAGCCCCTGGAGGAGGATTTACACCAGCCCGTGGA
Organism: Falco punctatus; assembly: GCF_963210335.1. Taxonomy (NCBI): domain Eukaryota; kingdom Metazoa; phylum Chordata; class Aves; order Falconiformes; family Falconidae; genus Falco; species Falco punctatus. The sequence continues at coordinate 92,060,867 of NC_137585.1, forward strand.
GGTGTGTGTCTGTCGGCTGCACCGGCTGGCATGAGCCTAGGCCTTTCAGGTGCACCGCCGACCACAGATGCTCTCCGTGACCTCACCCTGTAGGCGCCTTGGTACCTCACCCCCTGCCCTCTCACCCACCGGCACGCCCCTCACTCCCAGCGTTCGGCCGAGGCGCCTCAGTGGCCAGCTGCACCCTGTGTCCCCTGCAGCACGGCCCCGGCCCCTTCCCGGGTGCCAGCGCCCCGCCATGCGGAGCAGCCACGCCGGCCTGGCGCAAGGCGGCACGGCGAGGGGGCTCCTCCGCACTTTTGCCCTCCAGAGCCGCCCGTCGCCGCAGCCCGCCCGCGCCGGCATCGCGTCACGCCGGCGGGACACAGGCGACCCTGGCGCTGCGGTGACACCTGCTGGGCCGGCGGGAGCATCACCGGGGCGCCGGGGGCCGCCGGGCGCGGTACTGCGGGGACAGCTGCGCCCGCCCCCTTCGCCTGTCCGTCCCTCGGAAGCGAAACTGGAAGACAAAGAGTTTCGACGAGGAGACCTTGAAGCCGGCGGATCGGCGTCTTCTTCACAGATGTGGGATGTGCAGAATAATGTTACTCGCCAAAGCTACCCATGGGGCTCTTCTGTTTTCATTCATTAGTATCTGAAGTAATTCAAGATCCTCATGGTACAGAAATGCAAAGTATCTGCGTGTTTATGAAAGGGAGCTGACAACGTGATTTTGTGTTTTGTCCAAAGTGAGCTTTAGCATTCCGCCAGGTCACCACTGTATCATGTAAGCACCTAAATCCAGTCCTGGACATGGCTCAGCAGAGAGAAGCAGGACAGGGAAGAGCGACTTCCCCTCACTGAGGATGGGCTCCATGGGAGAGCCTGGCACGGGTGCTGGGGCCGCCTGTTTGCTGCTCGCCGCATCCAGAGCCAAGGCTTCGGCAAAGCTGGGCAGCCAGCCAGGGTGAAGGAGCCCAGCTACAGACCTGTGGTCTGTCACAGCACTATCAAAACTATCAAGCTGCAACAAGGCTTCTACCATCCCATACCAGATTAACTTCAATAAATAGTTCCCACACCTTGCCCCAGTATGGCCACCAGTCCCCCACAAGGTTCCAACAGTTCATCTACTGTCTGTACTGTTACCATCAGCCTCTTCAGGCCAGCCCCTTTGCTTCTTGCCTCTGCTGCATCCTGCTCCTTATCTCTCCTATATCCAGGGCACACACTCTCTCCCAGCCTTCTACTTCTCCCACATCTCTCCCCATCCCATACTCCTTAGAGCTATTTAAATACTCAGCAGGAACCAGCCACAGCTGCACATTACCCACATCAGCCAACCTGCCGCCCCTGAAGCCAGCCCACAGCTGGATATTATCAATGATAATTAACCCAGCTTCATTCCTCTACAATGGTCTCTAGCAGCTTTCCCACTTGCCCCTGCCAGTGGTTACAGCTGGGAGGGCCGGCAAAACTCACTCATCCAGGGGCACCGTGGAGGCCAGCGTGACTGCTGAGGGCTGCTGACATAGAGGTCTCCCTCATGTACAAGGTTGGTCTGAGACTGGCACTGAGGAACATGTTGCTTGACAGGGTGGCTGCTGATGCTGGGGCTGCTTCAGGCCTTCTGGCTGCTGTAATTTCCCAGCAACCTGAATCTTTCCAACTCTATTTTAATTTGAACTTTTTTCATCTTCCTGACTCCATTTTCTGCAAAATGTTTCCCTGCTTTATACGTGTACCCAGGCGCATGAGCACTGCCTGTACTTTTGTTGGACCTTTCCATCAACCCTGCGCTCTCCCTTCTCTTAGCTGTACATTGGCTAGGTTTGAGGAACATACATACTTTATTTGTCCTGATATCTGGACCAGATAACTACCCCAAGCATGAAGGGCTGCCTGAGTGGTGTCAGAAATACTGAATCTGCCGTGTGTGATGCTGGACATCAAATCAAAGGTGTTAAAACCCTCCCCAGCACCCAGCCCAACCTTTTTCCTCAAACCCTCTGCTTTTGTGCGGCCAGCTTCTCAGGTAAAAGTCTTTGAAAACCCTTAAATGAAAGCTACTGTTACTCCAGTTATTGGACATAATGGGACATCTATGACAGAATATTATCTGCCAGAACATCACCATGGAGGATGGTAAGACTCTGCACCCTCACAGCACCAGTGGATCTGGTGGGGAGCTGATGAGCTGGCTTCTATTCAAGCTCATAAGACAATAATTACACCTAACACAGGTATGCAGAGTACAGGACAAAGTTATTATTAAATTCAGATGTAAAGAACCTAGTCAAGGTATTAGCAGAAGGGATACAGCAGCTATTATCAAGTTCAGTAAAAGAAGCCAAATGAAACATATTTATGAAACACAAATACTTTTCCAGTAACATGAGAAGGGGATCAAGTTATACTGTATTAAAAAAAAAAGAGAAAGAAAAGCATACAAGTAGAACTGCATGCTGACTTATGGGAAATGGTATTTAGAAAGAAGTCACAGTTTCTGGAGAACAGTATGAAGTTGAATGGTATGTGGTCAGTGATATTAATTAGTTTCAACACTAGGCTTTTCTGCAGCAAATTGAATGTTACAAGAAAGTTGAAAGATGGGAATTTAAGGAGTTACACCTCCATCAATAAGTTTCAAATGCATTTAGAACAATACCAAACCCCCACAATGTAGAAGAATTATAGAGGAATGAAGGCAGGTTAATTAGCATTGATAATATACAGCTGTGGGCTGGCTTGGGGGCTGGCTTGGCTGATGTGGATAATGTGCAGCTGTGGCTGGTTCCTGCTAAGTAGTTAAATAGCTCTGAGGGGTATAGGAGAGGGGTATGGTATGAAGAGAGACCTAGGAGAAAAAGAGGGAGGAGAGAGAGAGAGAGAGAACGCGTGTGCGAGCACGCACCCTGAATGAAGGAGAGGCTCGTGGAGAAGAAGGGGGCCCAGATGAGGAGAGGCTGGCTGGAAGAGGAGTCCAGAAAAGAAAGAATCGGGATGCAGTAGAGGCAAAAGGCAGGGTGGACTGGCCTGAAGAGGATGAAGAAGCAGTACAGACAGTAGATGAACTGTTGGAACCTTGTGGGGGACTGGTGGCCATGCCGGGGCAAGGTGTGGGAACTACTTATTGAAGTTAATCTGGTATGGGATGGTAAAAAAGCCTTGTTGCAGCCAGCTAGTTTTGCTGGTGCTATGACGTCCCAAAAGCCTCCTTGGATTAAAAGTTTTCCAGAAAATCTGTATGGGTAAGTAGAAGCATGAACTGACTCTTTGGAGCTGGTGGTGTCATAGCCTTCCCTGCTTCTCTGTCCTCAGTCACTGGCCATGGGAGAGGGACTATATTGTTTAAGTTGCAGGTGGTCTTGGCCCTTCGTTGGTTAGGAAGTAACCCCAAATACCAGTGAGAGCGCAGCAACTTATTTCCAACAGGAAGAGCTGTAACTCACTGGGAGACTCTGTGCAAGGGACTGTTGGGAAACGTGTCTCTTGGGCATTCACTTGTTGGTCTTAAGCTGAAGAAAAGCTGATGTAAAGTTTGTTTTCTCCCAGAGAAAAGAGAGAGAAAAAAGCAGTTGTTTCCATCTTGAAAGAGGAAATATCTGCTGTATGGTTGGAGGGGGTGTAGCTTGCCGATGTGTTCAGCCTAGGGCTTTCCATATGGGAATACTCCTGCCTTCAGTCTGTTCCTGCCAGGCACAGGAACAGCGCAGGCAGATAAGGTGCCCTACGTGGGGGAACAGGTCTTACCATGCTCAATGACTCGGTAGTGACAGGAGAGCATACGGCTGGCAACAGGCATGGTTCTTCCTACCACACTGGTGAAGCCAATGTCATCTGTATTACTGCTGCATGCCGTCACCTCCAAAATACTTATCAGGAGAAGGAAGACATATATGCACAGAAGTGGGCTTAAGGCATCGGTGATATAGAACAGGCAGCTAGGAGGTAAATGACTCATAGCAGCTGGGCAGGGATGGTGACACAAACAGGGAATGTCTTGTGCTCACCAGGCTTGTAGTGATGAAGGGTAAGAATTCGGATGAGGGCATATTGGACTGCAGTGGAGGGATATAGCACTATGCAATGAAGAGGTCATACTCCCATTCCTTTGCAGTCACTTGTCTTATTACTATTTATCTAATGTTTGTTTTATGATACTTTAAGATAGGTAGCTATTTTATGGTTTAGATTCAATGCCTTGCATTTTTTGTAAGTGCTCATACAGCCGTGTGTCACAACCAAATCCATTCATCAAGAAATTCAGTGTTAATAAAATAATCTTGATATTACTCGAATCTTTGCAGACAGACAGTTAGCCAGATGCAAACAGCTAGCTACAAATGTGTTAATGCTGAACTCAAAACTAGATTGCAGCTGTTTGGCATTAGTGAAGCATGGTATCTTAAGGGTGGCCTTGGTTTCAGAGCAACACTTGGTATAGGGTAGTTTACCATGCACAGGTGGATGTCCCAGGACACATCTGCCTGTCCTGGCCTACAGGAAGCCCTATTCCAGGATCTTCCAGTGTTTCCCACAGGTAACCAGAGCAAATATCTGTACAGCACCTACCCCTGGCTGGCCCTCATTCTGTCAAAAAATCTTTAGGGAGGTGACGGGCACCTCTTCAGGGTGGTATTTCTCTTGTTCTCCCTTTGCTTTGTGCTGATCCTGATGTCCATTTATCTTGGCTGAAGTGTGATTGCTGTCTCGTTACTGGCCTTCAATATTTTTCCTGCTTGTAACGGATCCAGAATTCCCTTGCATCACCTTAGTACAGCTAAAGCTTAGAAAATGTATGAGTATGCTGTACATCAGTGACTGGAAAAAATCCAAAAATGCCATCTTGGGGCATGCACACTATCTACCTTAGCCTATTTTAAACACAAATTCAGAGCATCTGAAACTAGAAGGCTGCTTTTTTCTTTAATTGAAGAGTTATGCATTTTCCATGGGCATTTCAGGATCTAACTTAGATGCCTAAAGTATGTGATTACATCCTTTGCTTGCTTCGTTAGGACAAGTCTGATATTTTTATCAGGTTTCTATTTCCTCTTGTTAAACTACCTTGTTCAGCAGGTTCCACCTTGTATTAACATATTCCCAGTTAAACCTGGTTATGGTGAGAATCTTTTATTCCCCACTCCCTTCCCCCCAGCTTCTAATTATAGCCTTTGAGGCCTGCTTATGGGCTACAGTGATCATGGCAGATGTCTTTTACCAATATTTATTCCTTTTTAAATTAATAAGTGTGAAGTGTGTAAACAAAAATCAGAAGTTTCCTTACAGGTTTTAGTTTTCATATGCTAGAGGGGGACCCAGGGCCCCTGTCTCTGTCATTCTTCCCACCCTCAAATTAGGTACACCCTGTTGCAATATCCTTCAGGACTATAATTTTGTCTAGCCCTGTAATGTTAATTATTACTTTCATCATCAGTACAGCAACTGCCACTTCTGTACCTGGAGGAGGATCAGCATCTCCAGGCTATCCTCTGGGCTTAATCCTGGAGACACAACCAGACTTCTCACTAGCAGATCTAGACCAAGGCCTGATCCTGCAGTATGGTGTCTTTTAATAGTGCTTGGTACGTAATATTCAGCCATGAATTTGTGTAATTGTTCTTTGAATCATGTAAGCTTTTGAAACTCATGTCATCTTGCAATTAGTTCCACAGCTTAATTATGCACCGTGTAGAAAAGTGTCTCTTTTGTTTGCCACCTGAGAATTTGGTTTTATGCCTTCTAGGTCTCGTATTAGGAGAGACAGCACATAACCGTTCCCCATTTGTCTTTCTCAGGCGCTTGGGATTTTCTCTCTCTGGCATAAACCTGTTTTTCACAGGCTAAAAGTCCAAGCACTCATTCCTTGCACAGAAACAGTCTCATTGCTTCTTTACCATGTTAACTTTCATCCCCACAGTTTTTCTAGGTCTACTATACCAAAGGTATTGATAAGACCTGTACATTGTATTCGGGGGGGTGCACTATGGATTTACAGTCACATACTGGTATTTTTTTTCTATTTTGGCCTCCTGTCCTTTATTAAAAATACTTTTTCACTTAAATAACATCACCTGGACTCATTTGCCCCTTGGAGAGAGGAGGATGCTTGATCTGCAGCTTGCTAAGTCTCATGCTACCTGAAGATGTAAGAAATGTTGTGACAATAGATGCTAGAGAAGAGGTACCCTCAACACATGGCCCAGTGCCACACCAAAGCCCATGAATTCAGACACAAGCACAGAAAGCATTTGTCGCTGGCTGGCTGGCTGGCTATGATTAATTTATTTCAGGAACTTTGCTTGCACGCTATACAAATGCATACTTAGCAAAGGGATGATAGTAGTGTGTACTGCTGCCTACCTGAAGCTACTGCCATGGCGCTTTCCAAGCGATTGGTGTTGTGGTGTAAGGAAGGCCGCAGCCGTCTAGAGGCATCGCATCTTTTGCACAATGTTTGTGAAGTGAGGGAGAATGTTTTTGCCAACAGCAACTACAAATGTTCCTTCCAAAACCAAATGATTGAACCACACATTTCTGGCTAACCCACTGCAACGCATCCACTTTCACTCTTGATCTCAATCTCTTTATAATGCTTTTAGTTCTGTGCTGTGTGGTGGGTACATTTACGCCATGTGTTTGTGGTACTAGTAGTGCAGTCTACTTCTTCATAAAATTAGGCTCTTCCGAGCTGTTGCCCTTAGCCTTTCTGCAGCTCTCCTTAAAATACTTTATATTCTCCTTGCCATTCTTTCCAGAGTAACCTAAACCTCAGCTGCTGGTTGCCAGACTGTGTTCATTGCACAGAAGACCCACAATTGTTTCCGGGCAGGTGATGTTATGAATGCTAAAAATTCACATGTGTTAGGGGAAGGAAGCCTAAGCATAGTCAAGGAGGAGAACTCTGTGGTCTCTCAGTTGCTCCAGAGCAGCAACGTTCCACCTAATGTGGGTGCTAGCCCAGCTGCTGGCCACCACTTGTCACCACCTGTGACATTAGAGCATCTTCTCTCCCTCGGCATCCAGCACAGAGGGGAACAGAAGCATGCAAGTAGACTAAAGCTTTCTTCTTGCACCCTCGCAACCCTTGCCCAGGGAAAGAAAAGAGGGGCGCCACCACAGCACTACACAATTCCCACCTTACTGCTGAATGTGCAGCACTTCTGCTGCTGGCTGAACCTCCACTGATACTACCATGTAACCAGGTCAAGTGGCAGGAGCCAAGAGGTGTGCTCTGACACAATGCAAGTCACCCTTTGCCTGTAGACAGGTGGAAAGGAATGGTGTGGTTTGGTGACAGGTGAAAGAAAAACGAAAGAAGGGACAAAGAAGAAAATGAAAACAGATTGAGAGCAGAAGGAACCATATGCAAAAGAAACATTACATAGAAAGACAATGAAAGGTGAATGGCTTTTGTTTGCACTAAAAAGGGAGGCAATAATTGGAGGAAAGGAGAAGCAGTAGCTGAGGAGGGTAGTGATATGCATAACAAAGTAAGGCTGACCCCGATAGCCCCACCTGGGGACTCAGAAGAAAGTTTGGGAATGGTGGGAGCTATTTTTTCAGGTGACGATTTACGGGTTTTGCTGTACTAAGGTCTTGGGTACCGCAGTAGTCACAGAGTCCTTGGCTTTTCCCAGGCATAACGCAAGATGAAACTCCAGAAGATGGTGGTGGCAATTCTCACACTGTTGATGCTGGTGGTGGGGCCACTGAGGGCTGCGGCCGTAGTGGTGCTTGTTCTTCTCCTCCTTGTTTCTACCTTTCCTTACCTGGGTGTTAGGGGAGGAGGAAATGCAGAGAAAGACAGCTAGGAGCAGAGCTTCTTGTTAAGTGAGGCTGCCTGACCTACAGGGCAAAACAAAGAGGGTGAAGTCAGTTTTTTACAGGTGGACGCTGTTGCAGATGGTCCTTCAGTCTACCTGAACAGACCGCTGTCGGAGCCCTCCGTGCCTCCCCCAGCTCTGGGGAGTTTGGCCGGCTGAGTCAAGCTCCACCTCTTCACTGATAAGAGGTGTTGTGAAAGAAATGGAGAGTGGGCCTGCCCATCCTTCCCTTGGGAGCTGCTTTTAAGTTGATGCTCTTGCCTGGTGCTGCTTGCGCTACCTTGCAGCTGTGTCTGCAGCTCCTCTCAGTCCTTCTCATTCTGACCCGGACCTTGACACCCTGGCTTCACTTGACTCCCTGGCTTGGCCTCAGACCTGCTTCATTATGACAGCCCTCCTGGCTGGTAGGTGGCCTGAAGCTGGCTCTGATTGCTGCCTCCAGACCTGCTCCTGATCCGGACTCGCTGACTCAACTTCCTGACACCCTATTGGCAAGGCAGTGCTCCTGCCTGTGTCACTGTCACCCTCAGCTCCTGGCCTCCATGCCTTCCCTGGTGGAGCAGCCTGCCCATGCTGCCCCCAGCACCATTCCTGTCGTCTTACAGAGCTCTGCATTTCAAATGGAGAAACTGTTAGACATGAAGTGTATTTGCATGCCAACTGCGCTTGGCAGGGAAAAGGGATTTTTGTCCTGAAGAAATTTTCCAAATTTCAAAAATATTTTATCTTGCTGTAAACATCAGAATGTTCAGAATAGTTATTTTGGTGATAAATCCAAAGTAGGTGTCTTGGCTCAGGGCTTACAGCACTATTGGGAGACCACAGCTTATGTTTTTCTACCAGTGCATGGTTAGTCAGCTCTACAAAATGCAGTAGTGCCAATGAATTATACTAAAGGAATCCTACACTATATTAGCCATAGTTTGAGGCAATTGGGTTGAAGAGTGACAATGGGAAAGTTAGGGTCAAACATGGATGTGCCAGATGACCAGTAGTACTAGGAGCTGTATATCCAACAGTTTTCCCAGTGAAAGCTCTTTTACATACTTTTTCTAGGTTCATTAATCTGTGATAACAGCACATGTTATATTGCTAAGAGCAATGCCTTTTATACCAGCCATAACCAGATGGTGCATCTCTAGATCAGAACCTGGAGATGCTGTTCAAAGTGGAAGTAGATAGGGATTTGAACAAATATGAAGTGGTGAGTGTCTTCTAGGAAAGCTAAGTACTGGAAGATAGTCCATGAGGACAGGAGAAGGCTGCTTAGAGGCTGAACTTATTTAGCAATGACGAATTTGATTTTGCTACAGATCACTCTGCTTCTGCTCTGGGTGTCACGTAACTGATGGTGGTCAGTTTAAAGGACAGACTGGCTGAAGGAAATTATCAGTTTTGACTGAAAATATATCTATGCCTGTGACAGAACTAATTTCACTTTAATCAGGACTCCCAGAGAACTCCCATCTAAACTAATCATAACACGTTCCTAAACCCCGTGCAGATAAATGGATGAAATGCCCATATGCACCCTGACAGCTAGCCTACATCAGACACTATAGCGATTTAAAATGTGCCTGATTTAATTTGCCATCAGGTGAGCAATTTCCTTGCAATGTACTTGTCTTTCTCTGCTTGTTTTCTAATCCCTTTCTAATCCTTCCTCTTTTCTATAATTGGCCAACTCTCCATGTGTTTTAACCTCTCCTGGCAAAAGAGCCGTCTGCTAGGAGATGCCTGCCACCAGGGAAAGCCATTCTATAGTTTCTGCCTTGGGTGATACAGACTGTAGATTTTCCTCCTCCCTCCAGATGTCATGCAAATACAGATCATATCTGGCAACCATTCTCAGCAATGGTTCAGCTCTTCATTAGCGGTAACTTTTACATCAGTCCTGGAGTCTCAGCTTTTCAGTTTTCTCTGCTTCTTTCCTGATGTACTTTAGCTTTGCTATTGTACGTGGCACGTACGTATCAAGATCTGCATATCATATTTGCTTTGTAACTAATTTTTTTCATTCTATAACCATTCTGGGCCAAAACAGAACACACAGCAAGCAAAGAAAACCTGTATTGTAACATATGAGTAACCGGGAGGAAGTGGTGCTTTTGGAAACACTGGCTCATTTTGGCAGGAAGCAAATGAGCAGGAATTTCAGTGATTCAGCTTTCAGTCAGGGAGGGATGATCAGGAAGAATGTGGAACAGGAAGAAGCTAGAAAAGGAATGGAGAGTATGAGGAATATGAAAGGAAAAATAGTTCTGGTGCATGTAATATGTAGTATTGAGGATAAATGTGGTATTTCTCTGTTACGATACGTCCAATCCATTGCTACAGTCCAGAGATTAAAGACACCAGTTTCTGTTTCAGGCAGGACTTGAGGTTCTCCTTTGGTATCTTCATTTACAAGTCTAAGTAATGACCGCTTTTTCCAAAGTGAGGGGACCTCTGCAGTTCTCATTACCTGCAAGAGAATAATGAATGGTTCAGGCCATGAACTGCCAATGATAACCCTGAGCAGCTCCCTCCAGACAATGCATTGGGACTTTAACTGTAGGTTCCTAGTGTCAAAACCTTATAACTCCAAATGCCAATGTAAGAGAATGCTAATGGTAGTGAAAATTCTGGCTTAATTAGATGGCTTTAATTAAACCAGTGGTAACCTTTATGTGGGTACTCTTAAATATGAGTAACAATGGCCCACCGAGCTCAAATTGAACAGGAGCCAGTATAAAATAAACTGAAATGCACCACACGCAAACTGGAGGGAGTGACCACACTAGGCCTTAGCATGAGTTTAATTAAATTAGTAAAAGATTAAACCACTGCCATTTCTTATTTAGAGGAGCTTTCCAAAGGTCGCTGAGGGGAATGGGGATCAAATGTGGGTGATTTGTTATCTCTGATGACTTTTTCACTTTATAATGAGTTTGAGGCACTTGTATATTTTGGAAAGTGTTTAATGCAATTGCTGGTTGATAGCGTTCATAAAATGTCTCTGCCTTCATGAGAATAAACACATTAATTCACTGCAGTTCTGAAAGATAAAATACCAGTAAGTGAGCTACTCACCCACCTGGAGCCACTGCAGGTTCACAGAGGATGAACTTGCCTTGAATATTACTGTCTTTTGAGGAGAGGCTTTATAATAATGCAGATCATGTACAGGGTCAAAACCTCATCTAGTATCAGTCACTGTGTACTGAAATGAAGAGCATCTACAGCTATGGAGAATCTTGTCTTTCATTTTTAAAGCATACAATCTAAAAGCCCAGTTCTCAAAGTATTATCAACCTATGTTCATTCTTTCTAACAGTGTTCTCGAAAATGGTCAAAATAATTAATGTGTTCAGATAAACCTGTTTAGATATTTATTATGTGCTGACATGAATTCACAATAATTTAAAATGGATTGTAAGGAATGCTATCAACCAAGTGTTACCAAACTGTAAATTATTAGAATATTCGGGGACATTGATATAAATCACAATTCAGGCATTTTGAACTAGAACTGCATTGAATAACATTTGAAATACATTTAAGGAATAGAAAATGCTACAACTGAAAGCAATATGGGCAGACTTCTAGCAGGTTTTAAGCCGGGGCAGGATCTCAGTTTAGTAAAGAACTTCAGCTCACCTTAGGTGAGCCGGCACCTCCACAGCTCCCAAAGCCGGGTCCCTTGTGCCGGCTCCCAGAGGCCACCTAACCCCCCACCCCCACCCCTGCAGCGGGGGCGGGGGTGTCTTAGCAAAAGGAAGCAGAGATCAGGCTTTCTTCAGGCTTTTGAAGGCCACGCCTAACTCGGAGAACAAAAAGAGAGATTCAAAAGGAGGTGTTAATGCTAGCAGCCAACATCTACATAATAATTGAGTGCTTCCAGCATTCACTGAAACGGAGAGATCAGGACCGTTTTTCACCTAAGGCGTCTGAAGCTCAACACTCCTCTGTCCTGTGAAAGTGCCAGAAAGGACCTGAAAAAGGACAGGCTTCTGTCACTTTCCATTAAAGCAAAAACACAGCGGGCACTAAGGTTTGCAAGATTCGTGTGGACAAAGAGAATAAGTAAGAGCGAAGCCTGACTGAGACGTGGTCCAGTGACATGGTAAAGCTGCTCTAAGTATCCGTTTAATAAAACCACATCCATATGATATACAAAGCTGAGCTAGTATCAGCTCCCCTGCTCTAATTTTTTCAAAGCATTTTGAAAGGTAACTTTCTCTCCACGGACTTTATGCTGGACCATGTATCGTGCCCTCCCTAGGCCAGCATAAAACATAAATCCAATATAAACATTGCATTGTATCCTGTGGCAAGTTCAACAAAAAAATCAGTTGCATACTGCCGCTGTTCTGGAGTGAATTTGTACCGTCAGCTCATCTGTTAATGCACAAATCTGGTAGGAAGGAAAATGGAAGTACAGGCTGGAGTGTATCATGAAAAGAATTATTGAACTGACATAGTCTGCAGCAGTTGGTATCAAGAAATAAGTTTTAATTAATGTTTATTAAATAATTGCTAGTAGGCTTTAAAAATTTTTTGGTTTGAAACAAGTGAATAAAATTCACATTTGTTCTAATAGTCTTGGTACTTAATAAATAGAGTGCCTCAGGAAACTGTGATCAATATTACAAGATGACATGGTCCGTTCAGTGTGAGCGCCATGTTCTGGAGCAACATATTTCCTATGTTGGAATTATATTCAGAAAGCAGCACTAGACTGATGTATTTTACACCTTTGATAACACAGAGTTTTGACTGAAAACATACCAGTTGGTCCTGTGTTGGAAAGTAGTGCAGATCATCTTTCTGTTTTACAAATGAGTATTACCATTTGAAGGACGTACAGTAGGATACACATTTTAGACAGAAAGTGTCTGAGGGAATAGGAGAAAGAGAATGTTCCAGCATAAATTATACCAGCAGAAAACAGAATTAAAAATGAAGATAAAAAAGGAAAATAAAGAAAGGGTTTGCCTTTCCTCAATCAGTGAAATCATTGAATCACAGAATTGTGGAGGTTGGCAGGGACCTCCGCAGATCATCTAATCCAACCCCACTGTTCAAAGCAGGGTCAGATACAGCAGGCTGCTTAGGACTGTGTCCGGAAGGATTCTGAACACCTCCAAGGATTGAGACTCCACAACTAATGGCAACCTGGTCGAATATACAATCACCATTATAATAAAAACATTTTTTTCTGATGTTGCTGTACAGTGTGGTGATATCTCATGGCTCCTTGACCTGGTGACACAGATTCTCAACAATGGCAGGTCTTCTGCAGGCTAATAGACCCTGCCCCTGCCCCCACGAGGGGTCCCAGGCACTCCCTGCAGCTTGAGACCTGCAAAGCTGCATCCTCCTTCTGAACCTCCATCTGGAAGTTGTCCTAGAATAAAATAGGTGGGAACAGAAAAGAAAGTGGAGTAGCTATTCTGAAATAATCTCATTTGTGGAAGCATTTATTCTACAGTAAGAATGTTTGGTGTTTTTTTTTTCTCCTGGTCTAGCATATTAAGTTTCCAAAACCCGCATGCTCTATCTACACTACTTCCCCCCCATGTGTTTTTCCACCTTACTGGCTTAATTGGCAAAGACAGTACAGTGTGGCTACCACAATGTCGCTCACTTTGTACTGGCTTTCCAAAGATGGTATAGTGGTTAAAGTACTGCTACCTTGTCTATGGTAAAGTTAACATCAGTTGAACTACTCCAGAGGTAAAAAAGACAGAAGATTTGGGAGTATAATATAGTCAAAGCCAACATGGGTGGTTAAACAGATGGCTGAGGTGAAATAAGATGAAATAAAACCAGGATTAGCAATAAAAGTTTTCACTTTGGATATATAAACCAAGGACGACTTCACAATTTTAGACTAAGGGACCATTATCGACCCTTAAGACTGTAGTGACTATCAGTATGTTTATTAATAACAGGGCAATGATGACGTAAGTGATGTACAGTTTGCATGGTTATGTGCATTGCATACAGATTACTTCCCAGAATGTGGAAAGAAATGTTAAACAGCTTCTGCTAAAATATCTTCTAGGACTGCTTGCTGTATCACAATGCATGCTCCTTTGTTTAGTTTTATTTTTACTATTGCTTCAGGGTTTTTTTGAATGTATCAAGAGTCTTCTGCTAAAATATGTTAGAGATTTTTTTCCTCTTCCAAACATCGTCAACATATGTTATTAAATAAAAGGCTTATTTTTATTTTTTTTAATAATCCTTTCTTCCTCTCTGCACAAAGTCAGTCACCATTTTGAAGGAGGGTGTATTGAGGCTACGAAGAATGTGAAAAAAGAGCATGCAACAACGAGAGCCAGTGGAATATGCTTTACCTCAGGCTCAGTCCTTGCTGAGCTTCTGCCCGACTGTGGCTCCTAGCTGCGGCTGGACTCCGTAACCTCTGTGTTTCTTTCTTTGTGTATGCTTCGTTGCCTTTTAGCTCTAGAGTACGTTCTTCCAGTTGCTGCAAGCTTTTGCAACAGTAAAGCTCTGGGAAGGAAACACTACACTTTGTTGTTGGGGTTGCCCTCTTCTGCCTCCTAGCAGGTCTGTAGAGCCAGTCATGACGGCCAGCTTCAGGGTCTACCTAGTCCAGTGTCCCAGGCCAGTAGAGGAGGGTTAGGGAAAGAGTGTGAGAACAGTGCATACATTGAGGGTTAACTTCCTCCATGTATTCTTCCTTCCTTTCCTAGCCCTTGGCTCACAGGCTTTCTGAGCCTAAGGTGCTACACTTACTTTTCATGTACAACAGCCCGTGATGGATTTTTGTTTCTTCCATTCATGTCTAATAATTTTGAATGATGTGCTCTGTAATGCGTGAGACCCCTTCTTAATGAGCTCACCCTTATGTTCAGTACTGGGGTACATTTTTTCCATTTTGGGACCCACAACTTTGCTGGAAAACAAGCTCCACAGAGTAATTATGACTCATCTGAAAAAAAACCCTATGTCTTTCTGGTCTTTTAAAAAATTCTGCTTTATAGCTTCATGTGCTTCCCTGTCATTCTTGCATTATGAAAACCAAGACGTAATCACTTATCTGCCTTTTTTGTGCCATCACAGTTTTACAAACCTTTATCATATTCTCAGCCATCTGTTTTTTCAAGCTGAAGAGCCTTAGCCTATTTAATCTCTTCTCATAGAGAGCTGTTCCAAATTTCTGCTCATCTAGTTGCCTTTCTTTGTATCATTGCTATATCCTTTTGGAGATGGTAAGACTAGAAATGCACAGTATTCAAGATTTGTGGAGGCACAATGGACTTATATTCAGCAAATGCTGTCTTCTGTTTTGCTTTATATCCCTTCTATAGTGATACAGTGATTCCTAACATCTTATTTCCCATTTTGACTGCAACTGTGATTCCTACACACAGCGATTCCATATGTTTGGGTTTTTTTTTTTTTCTTCTAATAACTGATTGAGAGACTATTCTTGTAAATTATTTGCTTTTGTCTCCCTTTGAAAGTATTTTCAGGAATTTTGCCAGTGCTTGTCTGGGCACTTCCCAGACCCACGAACTTGATGACTGTTGGGTAATGTGAAGTTTAGTTGCTAATGAATGTGGAGTCATGCTTGTACTCTCATGCAAACTTTCCTGAAAGTACACTAAAGACATTTAGGAAGCAAATTAACTGAAGCCGGCTGCCAGCTCATGCAACTTCTCAACAGCAGAGGTAAAGATACTAGAAGAAAGTAGTTATCTTCAGAGGTGTTGAACGTTAAGAGTGTCCTTGCTAATCTGGGTAGAAGGGCATGAGTATGCTGGAGAAAAAGCCCCAGCAGCAGAAGTGGTGTGACTTAGTATCCAGGATTTTAGGGTTCATCAGCAGGACTCAAAGTCGATGTAATCATATGTACAGATATAATATTAATAGTTAAAATAATTAGCAGTTACAAGTGGGTTTTTGGTACTAGGCAGGAATGATTTAAAAAAATAAAGTGCCCCTGCATTAATTTGTCAGTTGATACTTTGCCCCCACCCCCCTTCTCAAGAATTCTATAAAGAAAATAAATTCTAACAAATAATTGGGAACAAAGATTACAATTTTTTTTCCTCTTCTCTGTTCCAATGTATACATTCACTATATTTTTAGAATAATGATTGTTAGAAATTAACATCTACAGAATATTGAGTCATTGAGTCTATGTATCTTATTCAAGCCATTTTAATCCACTTCTTCATCTTAGCTATCTCATAAAGAAAGCCAATATTTACTTACATAACTCAGGAGTACCCTGAGTGATAATTAATGCTTATAAGAAGTAGTATGATTAAAATGAAGAGCTATGCACTTCCAAAGGATTATTAGTTTTATTTTCCTCATTATTACCATACTGAGCTATTGTAAATTACTAAAAGATAGCCAATTACTGTGGATTTTCTTGAGATTAGTTTGTAAGGTATTAAAAGGAGAGCGTTACACTGCAGCAAACTCATAATGAAGTTGTAAAAGTGAAATTACATCCCATGCCTTAAAATGGTATTGGACATCCTGGAAGCAAAAAAGTAAAAATAATTAATAAATGCTGATTAACACAAAAATGCGGTTATCTGTCTTTTCACTTGTAGCTACAGTGACTCGTTTACCGCTTGCTGAAAATTCCCCATCTCTGCCTCAATTATTTTCGAGTCATATGCCAGAAATGTCTGTAATTTCTGGAAAAAGGTTATGGCCAATGATTATAAGCAACTGGGTTTCTGCCGTTTAATGAGGGCCCCATTTGTCAGCTGAGCTGCTGAATCTGATTGTGTGGGAGCTCTTGCCGCCAAGTACGTAAGCACAGGTCAGCTCCTCTGGTCCAGCAGGTGATGAGCCTCTTGCTAAGCTCTGGTGACCCCCATGGCTGTGACCAGGCACGCATATGCCAGAGCGTGACTAACTGCAGCATGGCTGGATCAAGAGATGGCCGGCCCTGACGCTTCTGGCTCCAGGCTCTTATCCTCTGCATTGTAGGATACCTCCCTCAGGTAAATCTACCTGACTGCACGGCTGTGCCCTAAAGTACGCTGTGAAATTAATCCGATTAAAACCAGCACAAACACCATCATTTTGGGAAAGTTTTTTTTTAAAAAATGGGTCATTTATTAAGCTGGCTTAGAATATGGCTGCACCTCAAGACTGTCCCCCTGAAGATTTAAAATAGCTTTGTTACTATCCACTTTACATGGTTATTTGGATTAATATTCTTGAGTTTCCCATGAATACAAAAGCCGAATTACACTGTGAAGAAAATTCATTTATTTCCACTGGCAGTAAGGAATAATTTCTTATGCATGAATTCTGCCTCTGATTTGACTGGCTTTCTAGACACTCCAATTTAGGTTCTTGATGAGTTGAGAATAAAAGATTTCCCTATTCTAAAATGAAAGATTAATTACAGAACAAAGACTGTCTATGAAGAAAAATGTTATTCCTCGTCCTTTACTGATGCTGAGAGAAAGTAATTAGTTAGGAGTCTAATCAAACCTTGAGTAGGATTTATAGGGAAGGTTAAACCACCTCTGCCCTCGTTGACACCTTGCTGTTCTGGGTGCTGGAAAAAGCTCTGGTTTAACTGAAACAATCCAGGAACCTAACAAGATCCTCTCCCTGTGACAGCAATCTCTGAAGTATCGGAAAGCATGTTCTAGAGGCACACGGGATTCCACAACAGCTGAAAAAATCATGCTATAAAGCTGCAAGCATAGCAGTGCCATGCAGGAAGAAATGGTGCTGTGAACTCAGCGTGCTGGTGACTCTCACAAAGCCTCAACCAATGCAAAGGCTTGAGTTTTTTCGACTTCATTTAGGATATGCTTTGTTGGGATACGAAGCCAAGCCCAACAATGCTGTGAGTATTTCAGTGTTGACAGGCTGGAGAAATGGGCTGTCGGGGACATCATGGAGTTCAACAAGAAGTGCGAAGTCCTGTACCTAGAGAGGAACTACCCTCCACACTGATATATGCTGGAGGCCACCCAGATGGAAAATGACTTGGCAGAAAAGAATCTGGGGGTCTTGGTGGACACCAGGTTGAACATGAGCCAGCAACGTGCCCTTGTCTCAAAGACGACTAATAATATCCTGGGTTGCATTAGGCAGTCTTGCCAGCAGCTCGAGGGAGGTGATCCTTTCAGGTTATTCAGTGCTGCTGAGGCCACACATGGAGTGCTGGGTCCCTCAGTACAAGAGACACGTGGACGCACTGGAGAGAGTCCAATGAATGGCCACAAAGATGACAAAGGGACTGGAGTACTTCTGCAAGGAAAGGCTGAGAAAGCTGGGACTGTTGAGCCTGGAGAAGGCTCAAGAGGACCTCTTCGATCTATACAAATACCTGATGGGAAGACGGAGCCAGGTTCTTCTCAGTGGTGCTCAGTGACAGGACAAGAGGCAATGGGCACAAACTGAAACACAGGATGTTCCTTCTGAACCTCAGGAAACAGCTTTTCCCCGTGAGAGTGACTGAGCATTGGCACAGGTTGTCGGGGGAAGTTGTGCAATCTCAGAATCCTAGACTATCTTGAGTTGGAAGGGACACATCAAGTCCAACTTCCTTCTCCTTGCAGGACTACCTAAGACTAAAGCATATGACAAAGAGCATCAGTGAGGTGTCCCTTGAGCTCTGACAGGTTCTGTGCTGTGACTGCTTCCCCGGGGAGCCTGTTCTGGTGGCTGACCACCCTCTCTGTGAACTTTTCCCTAATGTCCCATCTGAACTTCCCCCGATGCAGCTTCATTCTATTTCGTGTCCTATTGCCGGTCACCAGAGGGGAGTCTCCACCCCTGGAGATACTCAAAAGCCAGGCATGGTCTTGGGCAACCTGGTCTAGGTGGCCCAGCTTGAGCAGGGAGCTTGGACAAGAGACCTCCAGAGGCTCCTTCCAACCTCAACCCTCCCGTGATATGACGGAAATTCCCTCTGCGAGAGGGCGGGTGTGTGTCACATCCCACGGCGGGCCTGACGGTACCGTGTCTGTTAACCCATTCCTGCTGCCCCCCCGGGGCAGCCTGCCCCCGGCCAAAGCCCTACTCAAGCCCACGCCACGCAAGAAGCCACCCTCGCCCGCCGCCCCATGTGGCCCCATCCCGGCGGCGCGGCGCAGCGCCGGTCCCCGAGGGAAGGGCCACCCCGCGGGCCGCCTTCCGGGTGGCGCAGGCGGGCCCCGCCGCCCCCAGCCAGCGGGCCCCGGGCCGCCCCCGCCCCGGCGGGCCTCCCGCCGACCCCCCAATGGCCGCCTCCGCCGCCCGGGAGGCGGGGTTGGGGCCGCCCGACGCCGTTCAAACGGGCCAACCGCCAGGCGCGGAGGGAGGGCGCGCCGGCGCGCTGTCCCCGCCTGGGAGTTTAAAGCGCCATTTTGTGCCGTGCGGCGAGATATCGATCGCCGCTCCCCTCCCGGCGCGGAGGCGGCGGGGTGTGGTGGGGCGGGAGCGTCCGGCGGCCGCCGCTGAGGTGCGGGCGGCGCCCCGGCAGCGTTCTGTGCAGCTCTCCCTTCTCGGCGTCTCTGCCGTCCCTCTGCCTCCATGACCCGCAGCTGGAAGCAGGCGGCGCTGGAGGGAAAACCCGGGAACATGAACCAAGAGGCGGGGAGCGCCGCGGAGGCGGCCGCGGGAGCCCGGGCGGCGGTGACAGCGGCGGGGGCAGCCGGCGGCGGAGCGGAGCCCGCCGCTTGGGCGCTGGAAGGGGAGGCGGAGAAAGTTGTGTACTCGCGCTCGCAGGTCTCCTTCGCCGGCACCAAGGCGCTGGGCGACGCCCTCAAGCTCTTCATGCCCAAGTCCACGGAGTTCATGAGCTCCGACTCGGAGCTGTGGAACTTCCTCTGCAGCCTCAAGCACGAGTTCTCCCCGGTCATCCTTCGCAGCAAGGACGTCTACGGATACGCCTCCTGCCGCGCCGTCGTCCCCGACCCGCCGCCGCCCTCGGCGGAGCGGCCCCGCCGCCGCGTCGGCAAGCGGCGCGTCCTGGTCGCCGCCGCCAGGCGCCGGGCAGCGGCAGCGGGCGGCAGCGCCAAGCGGCGGCGGCGGCGGCGCCGCAGGAGGGAACGGGGGAGGCAGCAGCCAGCGGCACCGGCGGCCGGCGGGGGCGAGGCGGAGGCGGCAGCGGCGCCGGCCGAGGAGGCGGACAGTGAGCGGGATAGCCCGGCGGTAGCCGCCTGGGAGCCCTTCGGCGGGAAGTCGCTGGAGGAGATCTGGAAGGCGGCCACCCCCCGCCTCACTACCTTCCCCACCATCCGGGTGCGGGGCAGCGTTTGGAGCCAGCGGAGCCTGGTGGCGGCGCGGCGGCGGGCGCAGCGGGTCCTCGGCGTGGACCTGTCTCCCGTGGTGCGGGTGCGCCGCTTCCCCGTGGCGCCGTCCTGAGGCTGCGGGAGGGGGGGCAGGCCGGCGCCTCACCTTCGCCGCGGTACGGACAAAGGGACCAATATCAGTCACCTGTTTACATTGCTGTTGTCTGGATCTTGTTCTGCTGCTGCACTTTATGGCTCGCTCGGGCGGGGGCCGGGCCCCCCAGCCGCACGGGGGCGGCCCACCTGGCCCCGGGCCGGGCCGCAGCGCCCCTCGGCCCATCCCGGCCCACCGGCGCGCGGGGAGGCGCCAGCGACCGTCTGGCAGGTATCGTGCGTGGGGACCAAGTTCCACTTCCACTTTTTTCCTCCCCCATTGGGCTACCTCACTGGTCCAGAAGTCCACCCAAGAAGTTATTTTCCAAAGGAACTTACTTTCATGCTTGTATAATAAAGCACCATCTGATTCTTCCTGCCCCCCCCCCGCCCCCCTTTCCGATGGATCGTGTATGCTTTGTGGTGTTGCACTAGTATGTGCTCAGGGTATTTTGAATCCCAAGCATTCCCAAGTTTCAGTTTACTCTGATCAAGGATGCGTAAAGAATGGAGGTTCAGGACTTGTGGCTGTTATTGATGGTGCAAAAACTTGGTTTTTTTTCTTAATTTCATGGGCTTAGTGATATATAAAGATGTATCGCACAGTATAATTGTTACACTTTTGTATCTGAAGTAATTTTAAAAGTTTTCTAGGAACTAAGTATTTGTTTCTATTGAGCACCTAAAAATAGAATCATCCTGGTATCTTATAACCCTGTTTACTTGAGGGAAGCTCATTTGGTCAACCTAAGTGAACTTAATAAAAGTCAAAGAGCAAGTGGCGTTTCAGTTCAATGAAACTGCACAGGGATGGGTTCCTCCATGAAGTCTGCTATCTAGGCGCTTAATGCAAACAAGCTTAGAGTTTGTGAAGAATGTAAGTGCTCATTGAAACAAGTATAGGTGTCTGAAGGTGAACTATGATACAATGTTGGCCCTGTCAGCCAGAAGGTAGTAGCTCGCATGACGCAAGTACCACACTTAAGTGCCTCTCTCTGCAAAAAGAGCAAGACTTGATACTTGATTGCTTTGTAACAAAATAGTGCTGGTTATCCCGCAGTTCTGAGATGATTCATGATGGATAATCATATTCAACGTAATTACTTGCACATAATTATTTTTATAAACCTCTCCTGGGTTTCACAGTAGTCTGATGTAAAATTCATGCTGTAGCTTGATTATTTTGACTGAAAAAAATACTGTGATGTCATTCCATGTGATAGGTGGTCTCCCTTTAAAATGATTTAAGGGCTTTCTTTAGATCTTACACCTTGCAGTTGGTATGTGAGGAGCAAAATGTGTGTGTTGCAGAGAATTTTGTTTATTTATTCTTTTTAATGCTTGGAAGAAGAATAAGAAATGCTTGGGAATATATGGTTTATGTCCCTGTTATCTCAACAAATGAGACCAACTTACCAGTTTCCATGGTGGAATGAATAGCTTCAAATCTTGCTTATAGAATTGTTTGGTGACTATTTAAAAATTCTTTTCTGATGGCTGTTGAATCCTTGTACCCTGTTGTTGGCAGGCAATAAGACAGCTTGATGTGTAGAGGCTGCTTGTAAAAACCAGCTAGTGCTAACCTAAAGCAGCCAGCTGCTTCCAAAATCTGTTTATATTTAGTAGTTCTTAGCAAAGTTCTTCTTCCAGACTAACACTTAATCTAGTCTATATCTATCAGGCTTTTGAACTTGTTTACATGACACTAGACTGCCTGGTGATCCCTGCGGTAGTGTCAAGTCACATTTCAGAAGTGAATTTGGAAATGAAAGTTCAAAGGTGCATGTTGCTGTGCTGTTTATCTGGCTATAATACCTGCTTGAATGTAAAGGCAAAATTCTGTTTATATAAAACCCAGTAAGACAAGCTGCAGTGTGACCAAATGCCAAGGCTCCAAGTATTTCAGTTTTGACATTCCACTTCAGAAATGCAAATTAAGAGTATCATCCTTCGTTCTTGAGGTGTGTAGTTGATTTCAGTGCTGCTTCTGTTAGACTGAGTTACCTTTTTAGTATTCTTTTGAAAGATCCGTGTAGAAAGAATGTGTAGTAAGCAGTTGTCTTGTGCATATTCTCCACTTAACTTGTAAACAGGCGCAGGACAGGATAGATTGAATGTCAAGGGCAGAGTTAAGACTGCCGGAGGTATGATATGGGAAACACTGCGTTAGATTTGTGCTGTCTTGTTTGGAGGCTTATCTTGAAATGTTCTGTGTGGGTACAACTTTAACTCTGTTGTGTGGGCTGTATGCACAAGGCTTGCTTATTTGTCTCTTGGTTGTGCTTTGACTTCCTGGTTTTGAAGTGGCAGCTTTATTGGGGGCTATAGTATGCTTTGCTCTGATACCCTGTTAGCAAGTTGGATTGAAGTTTCATTGCAGTCTAAACTCTTCTGGCAGCTGCATTTCCAGAGTCTTAACTGAGCTATTTCAGTCTGTGAAGTCAGTTAAGAGGGGGACATCTTTAGTCAGGTTTTCTGGCGAATTAACATGCCGAAATAGCTTAGCAAACGATCCGAGTACAGGACTGGGTGTGATAGCTAACAGCTTACAGGGAGAGCGACAGTTAATTTCATGACTATGTTCATGGCAGTTTGTGGCAATCCAGGACAGGGTTGTCTGTATTCCAGCTTCCCCCCCTTTTCCCTCTCAAAGCTGCAACTCCTACCTGCCTCTGTCTTTGTGCTCATCTGAGGAAGCTAAGCAATCAGAAGACTATTCAATTCTATGTTTGGGCGGGTTGATTCCTGCTGACTTTTGCTCCACCTTCTAGCTGTAGACAGAGCTGAGGAAGGTAGGAAAGGAGCGCACAGACCTGCAGCAATATTGTTAGGTGTTTTTAAGTATGGAAGCTTTAGGTTTTATTTTACGTAACGGGCTAATAATACTGCTGTATTTTACCTGTATGTATGCTGTTGGAGAAAGCGTAATGGATTAGGTGGACTTGTGGTATGACTCCGTGCTAAGCATTGTGAGAGGTGTGATCTGCCTGATTTAACTCCATGGTTTTGCATTCTGTCACATGGGGCTGCTTCTGAGACTGATGAAACGCAGGCCCAGAATAAGTCCGGTGTACAATGCCCAATCTAGTTCAGTCAGCACAGATGGTTTCATATTAAACAGGAATCTTGTGGTAGCCTCTGTTGCCAGATTTCTTAGTAGCTGGTTCCCTCCCTTATAAGCTCCCTTCATACAGTGACTTGTGTATTGGAAGTTGTGCTATTTCCTTTATCAAATCCGAATTTTCATCCAGTTGCTCAAAAATTATTGAACTTCAAAATGCCACGGTACCAAAAAGAGTTGTGTGATGGCCCCAGAGGTCGGAGAGAGAGTTGAGGTGACCATTGTGTCTTAACGTGTTGCCTAGTGTAGGCTTTATGTTCAAGAGGCAGTGCTTTCCTCTTAGTCATTGTACAAATTTTTTGTTAGGACTGAAGCTCATAAAAGGAGAAAGCAGTGCCTTGCAAAAATTTCCGTGTACTCTAATGTTGCTTAGAAGTTTTCACATCAAAAGGATCAAAGTGTACAACTGGTCCTTGAAACCATCTGTTGCTAGCCTGTAAACAACAAACTCTGTATATGCCCAAACCTTATGCAGAGCATTGTTGTATGTTATTTGCCAAAGACAAGACTTGTGGTATTTGGGTTTTGCTCTGAATGGGTAGGGGATGTTGTGTGTATCTGTATTTCCTTGCCTCTCAGAAGCAAAGGGCGGAGTGAGTCCAGTTTGTAGATTGCAGCTTTGATGCCAAATAATTTTTCACTCACTGCTGCTTCAGTAAGGCAGAGTCCTGGGCTCTTCATGCTGTTTGAAACAATTGTCTTACACTAATTTATGATGGATCTGTGCTGTAGTTTAAGTCCAAGGTTTCCATGCACCTGAAACCAGTAGTACTGGAAGCATCTTCTTCCTTTTGGCCCAGTGGACTGAAATGAAAAACTTCTCTGATTTGTGCGTATGAGTCAAAACCACTGATTTTGGGTTGAACAGAATGTTTTGTTTGACTTGAAATGCTCCAGCTTTGCTTGTGTCTACAAATACAGGAAATGTGGAAGCAAAGGACTACATTCACAAGACCAAATTGCCTCACAGAAATGAGGCAATTTATGTCAAGATAGTTGATCAATGTCCTGGACTTCTAGAGACCCAGATTCCAGTGCCCCCTCTGTCTCACTTGGTGGAGGAACTTTGAAGCTCTCTGTCCTGAGTAGTAGGTTACAACAGCTTGTACCGTTTCACCCTGTATAATAAATATTCACTAAGCTAGAGAAAACTTGTGGATATCATGGGGTTTAGGGAACACCTTGGTTCTTAATCTGTTATTTATTTTATGTAAGCGTAACTGCCTTAACTAAAGAAAGACTGAGGCAGACCCATTGCAGAGTATTCTGTGGTAGGGGGACTGCTCAGGCACTGACCCCAAATGTGTGCTGCTCCTGATGGTTTATTCCCAAACTATCATGATGCATCCAATGTGTATTGTAGTAGGACCATGTAGGAGAATTTTGGAGTACTTCTTTTCCCTAATCAAGGCAAAGCCATTTTTCCATACTGTAAAAATAATGCATATTTCCTCCACGTTAGTGCCTAAATGTAGAATTACCAAAAAATTCTTTTAGTTCTTCTGTTGTTGCTGCCATTTTCTTTTGTAAAAAGACCTGAAAATATTTTCGAGGGTTGATATCAAGAATAGTCTCATTTAATCTATTTACTGTGAAGCTCCTGAGGAAGCTAAGTAGGGTTTGACGTTATAGGAGATGGAAGAAACGAGCCTTCCTTCATGCAGTTCCTTTTTTACTCACAGGTGTGCAAGATACCCAGCCAAATGGAAAAGCGTGTGGTTCCCTGTACTCTCCACTGGCCTTTAAGGAAGCATCCATTCCAGTTCTCTTTTTCAACCTCCTTATTTCAGATTAGAAAAGATGAGGCTTGATAGTGTCCAAGTTAAAACCCTGCCAGCGGGAAAGGCCTGTCCCTTGAACTGCTCTGATCATTCTGGGTTTTTCTCCCCATTGCTGCTTCAGGAATGCAGACAGTCTGTACCCGCCCTCTTTTCCTAGGCTGGTTTTGAGGAGAGAGGCAGAGTGAATGGTCTAGAGTAGATGGGAGGTGAAATTCTTGCTCTGAAACAGTTTTTCTTCTCTCTTTTTTTTTTTCTTTTGTGTGTAGCTGGTTGCTGCTTTCCACCTCCTCAGTCTTCACTCTCTTTACCTTCACCCATCTTTAATTGCCTGTTACTTTGTGTGACTGAGCAGCCTGTTTTACCTGCTTACGTTGCCCATGACAAATCAACTTCTTGGAGAGTGACATGTGAAGATGCAGAGGACGTGTTCACAAGTACATGTACTTTTAATAAGTGTTATCCTAACCTCACATTTGGGCAGCAGTGGACTTTACGCAAAATACCAGGTGCTGTTTCCAAATGGATGGTATTTCTTGGATGAGAGGTAAGAAACCAGACTGAAAGAACCTGGTGTGATGATTCCTTGTGATTGAGTCTGCATGATCCAAGAAACCTGTTCAAAGACTTTGAAAAGGACGGAAAGTTTCTTTCCATCTCCCCATGAATCCATGCATGTACATTCTAGAATGAAGATGCTATGTTACTATAGGTTTTTTTAATTTCTTTTCCAGTTGAGCAGTTGAAATAACAACCATCCACTTTGTACGTCTCGGGATTGTTAAAGTAATTTATAACTGAACTTGTCCCATGGCTCTGTAAGATAACTGGTGAATAATGAGCATGTACTTATGAATTACCTGCGTGGTGTCAGGTTGTGTAGGAAGCTGACACAATGCATTTCACCCTCTCTAAAGAGATGTCTGCTCAACCACTGGGAGTTGGTGGCACAGATGGGGATTAGGGATGCAAGCTTTTTTGAAACAGGTCAGGGTTATGGCATGGTCTTGAGCTGTGCTTATCCTTCGCTCTACCCAAGCTTCAATGTCAGGTTCAAAATAGCAATGAATTCCTAATGATGATGAGTATAATTATGTATAGCAAAGACTAAATGTTATAGATGATGCATACAAGAATTTATGAAAGCTTGTTACTAGTATTTGTGTGTATATGTATACACACACATGTACTCGTATCCCAAAGCAGCTCTGTCTTTAATAAGATGCGTTTGTTCTAGACTTTGTCCAATGCCATTGTATCCCATGAATATTCTAGAAATGCCCCACATTTCCATGCTTTCCAGGCTCAGCAAAACTGTCCCAAGGCCACAACAGTCCTTCCTGGAATTTACCTCATGTACTATCTAACCGTTATCCCATCCAGAAACTACTTCCCAGTAAGATTTCTGTGGGCTTCTGCCTTATGTCAAATGCACGAATACAAAAGCAGAATCTTTTGGCACCTTCAGCCTTGGGAGTCTGTGATGGGGATTTAGCTCCTCCAGAAGAACGGGTATCTGATTTTTCTTTTACTCTTCTGGTGGCAGTTTGACAGAGGAAGCCACCAGAGACAGAACATTTTAAAACTGATCTTTTTTCTTAGCTGGAAGTCTGAAGTGCTGTTCCTGCTGCTGTTGAGTGGCCTTCAGCAGAAGGGGTCAAACAGCTCAGGCACAAAATGCCTTCCACTTAAGTACGTTTTTCAGGAAGAAACACAGAGCACCTATTCCTGTGAAGGCACAGAAATAGTGCTGTGCTGATCCTGAATGGGCTTTGATGTGACTGTAAATGTCAGGTACAATTTTTTTCCCATAAAAATTCTCAGTACTTTGTACCTGAGCTTGTACTAGACAGATTTTCTTTTCATCCTTAGACCTTTTAAGGACCTCAAAATTTAAATCTTTTAAGTGCTGCCCATACTATTTTTCTTCCCAAAGATGCATCCATTGCTCTGGGAGTTGTGTGTGTAGAACATAAAATTCCGGTTGGAAGGGACTCGCAGAGGTTAACCTGGGCAAGCACAGATGAAAGATGTCTTGAAAAGTGGTCCTTTAAAGACGCCCTAAGTACTCTTCTTAAAAAGACACAGGAAAAAATAGGGAGAGAATTAATTAAGAAACAATGGGAGGAAAATATCCTGGGTTGAAATCCATAATGAAAGAAAATAAGAGGAGGCAGTCTTTGATACTGTAAAATCTGAACATTGTGACGACAGTGTCATTTGGAGCTTTTTGTCCGTAGCTCGGATGGTTAGATTAATGCTGCTGAACAGAAACGTGCCAATACTTATTTCTGGACAAATGGGAAGAGGTAGAGGAGAAAATGGAGGAAATTTTTGTTGTCAATTTTTATTTTCTTGGAATTGTTCCATCTGCTTTTCTGCCCTTGTTTTGCATTCCAGCCTTTCACTACAGCTCCATGTAATTTGACAGAATTCCTGAGTGCAATGAGCTGTTCTACAGAGACTATACCCTAGCTGCTCTTAAAATACGTTAGGTATTTGAATACTGATTAGATTCATCAAATGTGCTCGTTTATTAGCAATAAATGATGATCCTTTGTGTAACAACTGTGCGTAAATTACTTCTGTCTGCACATAAATTTCACCTTGTTGCCCAGTATCTAATGAAAACTGTTTCATCCATCTTTCCACCAGACCAGGTGTCTTTAATAATCACTTGATGTTTGTATTTTTCTGAATTGGCTTAACATTTTTGTTGTCTATTTCCTCATGTCCACCTTCCTCTTCCATATTTCTGTAGTATGTAAGAATCCCCTTCCTATTAAAAAAAAAAAAAAAGGTCATAATGGCAGTGATCACTTCCTACTTGGAACAATTTGAATGAAACAAAACCTCAAGGATTTTGGAGGGCTGCCTGAAATGATTCTGAAAAATAGAAGGTTGACAGACTTAATGAAAAATGTCCTATTTAGAAGAAAAAGAAAGCACAAAGCAGCCAGTTGCTTTTGCATGATTCATTTTGTTGACACTTTAATCAAAACATCTTTTATTTTTGCAGAAAGTCTTTCATTAAATGTTTGGAAACTTCATTTTCTGCCAGAAGTAGAAAAGATAACTGAGATGGAAGCTGTTTAGACTTTTTTTTTTTCATTATTTAAGTAACTTCACTGTTTATAAATGCAGAACAACGTATCAATGAGTACTGGGAACTCAATTTATTTTCAGTCATTTTCTCCATGGTTTTCTTGCCAGTAGTGCCTAGGCCAGGGTTTTGTAGGTACCTGCTTAAAGGGGTTGTTGAACAGATGAGCCGGGCACTGGCAGAGCAGGAGGGTCCTTGTGTTGGGCGCAGCCCTCGCATGCATGGTAGGGTGTTAGGATCGCTACGTTCTCCCTGCTGATGCTTGGTGTCCCCCCGCTCACAAGGGACCCCTTCCCTGAAGGAAGGCAGTATGAAAGGCTGTTGCCCCCCTACACCGCACAGGATTTTCTCTTGGGCACAGAGTGTCAGAATTGCAGCTCTCTTTTGCCTCATTGGAATGCCACGTAATATCAGGAGTGCTAGACAAGGACATAATATTTCATGTCAGCAGTGTTGCTAATTAACGTGTAAATCATTTTGCTGAGTTTTTCCTGTCACAAGATTGGCTTAAAAAAATCAAAAGACTTAATTATATATATATATGCCTTGCAACTTTTGCGAGTCACTAAATTGCATGCCTTTCAAGATTTTCTTTGCCTCCAAGAAGGACAGAATCTCATTTTAATTTTGAATGGTAAATAAGTTTTCTCGGTCTAGGAATGAGGACAGTAAGAAAAACATCAAATACCATGATCCTGGCAATAAAATCCCAGAGTTGGCAGTCGTGGGTCAGAGAAGACAAGGCTTGGGAGGGAGCCAGAGCCTGCGTGTGAACAGGAGCAGCAGGCTGGAGACAGCTGTCTGGAATCCGTCTGGGCAGCAGGCACCCCAGAAGATGAGGGAATCATGCAGGGAAGCAGCTTTTTGCTGCTATGGGAGCCATAACATCAGAGCTTGTTTCCACTTAAGGGGGTTTCCTGTTAGAACTGCAGCTGGCAAACCCTGCCCATGAAGGTGAAAGTTAGACAGCTTCCCAGAGGGGAGTTACGTGGCCAGAAAGGAGTTGCTGCATGTATGAAAGCATCTGTAGGAGAGGTTTTGTTGGCATGGTTATGAGGCTTGAGAAGGGGTGTTTGGTGGTTTGTTTTGTTTTGTTTTTTTTTGTTTGTTTGTTTTTTTTTTTTTAAATTGATGGAGCACAAGGCTATTGGAAGGGGAGAGGACACAGGTACCAATGTAGGGAGCCACAGTTTACATATCTCTAGGCATACTTTTGAACAACTGCAGTGAGGTCAAACCAGGATTTCCCATGTGTGAGGACCTGTGAGGAGGTGCAGATGATCTTTGATAGCAAAGCAGTCTTTTGCTGCTCCCATGAAAGCTGGGAGTGTTTATGGAAAGTCATTGTAAAGCCTGTAGGTTTGCAAAGCCTGGAGCACATCCCATTCCTGGCTCTAGGCTTCTTGTGCACTGAAGTCCCATCAAACATGCTAACCATGATTTTTAGGGCTAGCTGGAACATGGATTTGAGGACATACATATTAAAGAGGTTCAACCATATTATCTGTCCATTTTCTTTTCATTTTAGTAGCTGCGGTTTAGGCACAAATCATCTGGGCTGTGCTTGGGAAGACCCAAGTTTCAGGACATCTTCTGGTGGACCACTTCAGTCTGTCTGGACTAGGCGAAAGAAAGCTTGGATGCATGTGATAGCATAATGCAAGTATTCAAGCTTTCACCACTCCAGGCAGATCTGGTGTTTAGCATTCAGAAGACAAGCATGGATGGTAGGTGGTGCTGGAATTCAGCACAAACTCAGACCCAGGAGTGATGAACAGCATAGGCATAGCCAGAGAAAGGGCTGGCTGACCGTGGAGATCAGAATAACTTTTGAGGGTGTGATAGGTTTGATGGTATGTTACACCCTCTTAGTGGCTGGTGCCTGCTGCATGTGCTGGTGCAAATTACAGAGTCAGGTCCAAAGGCAAAGACTGCTGCTTGAGTAGTGACCTACTTAGGTGGAAAGCAGCATGTGGATGTGGTTACTAATACCACAGCTGGGTGTGAGTATTTTAAGTGAAGAGCTGCTATTCCTCCATGCATCTGATGATCTGCCCACACTTCAACTAATAATTTTTACCATCTTCCCTGGTACCTGTCAGAAGGATCCATATCATCTAGCTCAGGTGCAGCTATGTAAATGGATAGCAGGTCCTCCAGCAGGTCCTGAAAAGCATCAGGCTCCCTTCCTTAGCTTTGCAGAGAATGTGGGCATTTGCTTTCAGATGTTCTTAGGCATGAATTAAATGCCTAAGGCTGTGTCTGCATAAATGTTTTGGTTCAAAGCTATAGTTCTGTTTTGAAGTGAACTCCCTGATTACCACCACTTACCACGTGTTATTTGGTATGCAAAACTGTTTTGGTGTCTGTGAGTTGGCTTCCTTTAAGAGGAGACTGAATCAGAAACTCAGTCCCAAGTGTAACACCAAATGTGCTCCAACCACTGATGAAGATACCAGGATCTGAACCAATGAGCAGGCTGCACAACCGCAAAGTCCTCCAGCATGTATTGAACATGCACAAGCTACTTGAAATCTCTCAAAACCACTAAACGCTTCTGCAACATCCTGAATGTGTCTTCTGCTGTACAAAGGACCTGCTGCATTTTCAGATTTCCTTGCAACGGCCAGGCCTCAGTTCCTTCTGTCTCTTCTGTTCCTTCTTAGTCTCCTACCTCATCTTCTTTCTTGGAAACCTTGACCTTCTTAGCCTGACTTCTGTTGCTTTCCCCAGCCATTGCTGTTCTTCTCTATTATTTTCCTTTTCCTACTGTTGTCTTCTGCAATGGTAACATCTGCGCCATCAGCATCCCATAAATACAGCGGGTGTGCAACCAGAGGCCCTGAGAAACTGATGTGACCCATTATCTGTGCTTTGAGAGGGCTGGAAGTCTACCCAGCAGCAATAGAACTCAGTGGCTGCACCAGGAGGCGGCTAACTGCTGAATGGTGCCTTATTTAGTTGGGAGGATGATGACCTAGATTTTGAAGATCCAGACAAATGCCTGGGGTTGGCATGGCCAACAGGTCTCCAATGCAGACAGCTCGAATCAATCTTTGGGTGGGAGCAGACAGCCCAGCCTGTTCAGCACAGGAGAAGAATTTGGAGGGACATGCTTCTGACATGGCTCTGGGGCCACTGGACTTGACTGCAGAGCTGTGCAAGGACATGTCTTTGGTCCTCTTCCCAACCCCGACTGGAGTCAGGGGGACAGCACCAATGGACCAGCTTCCAGCCTCAGGTGTGTGCTAGGTGACCAGCTCCAGTGCTGTCCATCTGTGTCTAACCCCTGGAGTCACCCCTTCCCGGTTTCTGCGGGGTGACCCTATCACTCAGAAAATAACTATGTCCTCCAGGTCTGTGTATCAGGGCATGTCTCTGGATGTGTGAACACCCAGGGATCTTCGTACAAGTTTAGCTCGAGCAAAGTCAATCCCACGACTTCAGCTAAAAGGAATCTCAGGCTGTACAAGGGTGTGTTAACAGACCCCGTGTAGCTATGGGACCCGGCAGACCACAGAACTGCAAACCCAAGACGAAGTAGTTCAAGGGAAGCTGCTGAGAGACAGGGGTAAAGGCAAGAAACCTGGCTGTGCTGCCTGCCTTGCCTTGTTCATAAGGACTGAAATATTTCCTGAGCGCATGGCTGCTTTTTTGCACAGATACCTGGGAAGAGCTTTTGGAATGGGCTTGGATTTGGGATTCAAATGCGGGATGAGGGAGGGCCTGGCTCAGGTGCTCAGGGCAGCCGTATGGGTGGGAATGGGCAGGAACCAGCTCGTGGGCTCGCCCCCAGGCTGGAGAAGTGGAGGGACACTTGGCTGCTCCCTCCAGCAAAAGGCAGGCTGGCACCTTCCGCACTGCCACGAAGGAGGTTCCTGAGCGTTCCTGTCCTTGCCCTGTTGGCTTTGCTGGAGTGATCACAGTGCCGTTCCTTCACCTGCCCACCCTTTGCTATTTCAGCTGCCTCTTCCCTCTTTCAGCTTCCCCTTTCTAGTGAGGTGGAACCCAAAACGGGGGAGGAGCTGTTAGATGCAGATTGTCTCACAAAGAGCCTGGAGACAGGAGCTTTCCCTTCGCCTTTCCATATCCCACAGAACTGATGCCAGCACTGTGGCTGCGTCCCAGACAGAATATACGTCCCTTGTTACTAGTGGCAACCATTTTCTGCTAGTCTAATTTTTGTCTTTTCAAAGAGTGGGAGGGGATAAAGTAGCATTTCTTGTTTGCTTGGGAAGCTCCAGTGTCCTTTACTTTCCTGCACAGATTGGTTCCCCCCCCGCCCCTGCTTTTGCAGACCACAGTAATGGCCACTCGTTTATCAGCTTGGCTGCCCCTGGTGCAGAGGGGTTTCCAGACACCTGCTGCAACCCTGTCTTTCCCCACACCGGTCGGTACCTGCGTGTGCAGCGTGAGCCCCAGCTCTCCTGCCTTCTGTTAACCGGTCACTCAGCCATCCTCATTTTCTCTCTGCAGAATTATTTTGTCTAGCTTCTAGATAAAAATAATTCAGTTTTCTGGGGACAGGTCCTAGAGAGATGTTCTCAAGAGAAAAACACTGAGCAGCAGAACAAATAACCAAAAGGGTACAATTTTGTGATAAAATAATACCTTTGAATATACCTAGAAGGTCTGAGAATAAAATGGTCAGACATAAAGGCAACAATTTTGGGGTTTTCAATTGTTTTTTTTTTGTTTGTTTGTTTGGTTTTTTTTGTTTTTGTTTTTTTGTTTTTTGTTGTTGTTCTGCCTCTCATAGAATAGGCAAATTCTCACGGTGCTTGCATCCATAAAGCACTGGGTGTAGTGCACCTTGTGGAAAGGTTTTGACCAGTTTATTGGTCACAGACCAGAAAGACCAAACGCCACCATCTGACGTGATGTGAAATCAGCTGGAAGGCCGCATTATGAAGAGATTATATTGCTGGTGTGTGGCTTCCCAGGGACTTTTTAGTTCTTGCCTCCCATGGTCTGCTGCTACAAGAAAACCAGAGCCCTGTTGCTTAGGCATAGTTTCTATTAATTCAGATGATTTATAGATAGCTGTTGGAATATGTTGAGTTTCTTGCGCTGCTTGAAAACCTCATAACTAAAGCAGGGCTTAAAAAATTAGGGTGACATAATTCCCATTGCAGCCTATAAAGTCAGTTACTGGGAGCTATGGATATGTTTTGTTGTCAGACTTTTACACTCACACATGAACATTTTGATCTCTCTAAGTTAGCTTTTGCGCATCTCGGTGTTGTGCAGGAGGCGTGAAGCCTTGCTGCAGAAATCCCGAGATGTCCCGGTGAGCCGTTGAGGTGCTCGGAGGCTTGCCCGGCTCATTCTCCGCTGCCATGTGCCTCTGCTGCCGGCCCCTCACCAGGGGGGTGCTGGTTGCAGCACGCTCTGAGGGGTTTTCCCTCTGAGCTCAGCCAAACCTGCTCCCACCCCAGTCCTGGCAAGATGACATGAGGCACCCCACAGCGTGGATGCATGGCTTTATAGGACAGATTTCTTCCTAACATGGAGTAGGCTTCAATGTATTTCATCTTCACCGACTTCACTACCAGCATCAGCTGAGGCTGTGGCATCTAATTTCAAGATTAGAAGAAAAATTATTGCGTAAATGCAACTCAAAGTGCCAAACCCACACCCCCTTAGAAACCAGGGACATTTTTAGTGGCTTGATATCTCTTACCTGGGATCCTTTCTTCTTTCCTAGTTGGAGGCTCCAGTTCAAGCATTGCTCTGCTTGCCACGTCTCCCTCAGAATCTGGTTCAAGGTTGAACTAATGGGTTGGCACTCAGTGCCCCTGTCCCCTCCCCAAGTCTTTCCATGGTGGTGGCCGCTCCACCATCTCACTTTTGAAACTGCCAGTTCCAGTCCCCTTTGGTTTTACTTTAAATCTGATCCCTTGCTTATTACCCAAACCCAACATATTTATACTGGGGTCACCAAGTATTCTCAGGGAAACAGCTTTTCCTCCTATCCCACAGATTTTTTCCGGGCTTGTATTTTGTCTGGGATTTTAGAAACACAGTTGGAATATGTATTTTCTTCTTGTCTGCCCCTCTCAGAACATGGTCACGGGAATCACCCGCTGCTCCCCAGCTGGACAGTGGTGAGAGGGTTCAGAATACAACACAGACAGCATGTCCCACATCCTATTCCTTTTCTTTTAAAGTCCCGTCCCTCAATGCATACCATTTTTGACCTTTTCCATTTCATGCTGTGCAATTGCAGTTTGGATGAGTCCTATCTCCATAGGTTTGGAAAGAGAAAAACAAATGTAGCCTGTGGGGCCCTTTCTTGTCCTCTTTCTTGGTTTGGCTCTTGTGTGCATATGTCTCTTGAGTTCTTCAGTTGGCAGACTCCTTCCAGCCAAGGCGGCACTGGTATTTGTTCAGGAGGTTTTCTGGGTGTTACCACACTCCTAAAGACTGTTCTTCAAAAGATGTATCACTGAATGATTCATTGCTCTTGCATCCTCCTTGGTTGTCGTTCTGTAGTTACTCAGCTTTCTACATGCTTGCTTTGTGCTTTTCAAATGTCTTTTCCACACTTAGGATGAATTTAGGGGCTCTCAGTGTGATGCATTGCCTTCTGTCTGCAGAGAAATGTCAGCGTGACAGGTGGCACTGGCTCAGAGAGAGGCATGAGATGTTCACCTGATCCGACTGCTCATTTTATCTCTCTCTGAGCTAAACACGGGGAAGCCACTGTAGTCACCCACAAGCTCTGGGGTTTGGGGGCATTGCAAGGAGGTGGAGAGGAAGGGTTCATTGCTATGGCAGTGCTTTCCCATAATTTATTACTAAAAAACTTGACTACACTTCTCAGCCAGTTTAAACAAAGTAAGAGATGTGATGGATTTATGCACTGGTGACATCAAAGAGCATAATTGTTCTTTTCTGTCTCGATTCCCAGTCCTTGTCCGTCCCCATGGTGTGACCCTTGATGCCTGCTGATGCACATCATCTCCTTCTGTCCAAGGCCAAATTCCTCAGTGCTGGAGATAACGTGTCCTTGGTCACTGGCCCTTGCCTGTGCTGGCCCTTCCCTTACTGGGAAGTCATTACTAGATATGACAGAGCCAAATCTGCCCTTCAAGAATATGGTTTTGCACGCATTAAGTTGGAACAAAGAAAAAAATAATTCACAGGAAGAGAACCACAACAGTACAGTATCTGCCAGCGCTCAGGGTGGTGAAAGGCAGGCTCCGGTGATGATAATCCTATGAGACAATATTGTATTTGGCACTCAGACACTTGTGTGATCTGTGTTTTGGGATTCCTTTATCAAGATGAGGAAAAAGTTTCCAATCTAAAAGTAAAAAACCTACAGAAACTGGGAGTAAAAACTCACCTTGTTTAATTTATGGCATGTCCGTGTTTACATCCTCCATAAATCTTGGAGAAGAAGGAGCCATTCCTCGCTCTCCCGCTCACCTTTAATCCACAGTGTTCCTTCTCTGCAGACTTGAAGTTCTAGAGAAATAGCATTTATATTCAGAATTATGTGTCTGTTTGTTTGTGGGAGAATTCTGCTGTTTTCTTAACTTCAAAGAAAATGAGTCACTGTGCAGTGGGAGGCTTGGACACGAGGTTGAACAAGAATGAATTTCTTGGTTTTGTGAACTACAGAGTACAAACCCCAACACCTTTTAGTAAGCATTTGTTCACAAAGCTTTTCATAGTCTTTTGCTGTAGTTGAAACACTAATAGTTCACATTGCCAACAAGAATTTCAGGCACTTGTCAAGATTTTATTTTGTAAGTGTACAATCATCTCAAATATAACCATGTATCTCCTTCCATTTACTGTTTTGCTATTTTAATTATAAAGCATTCAAAACTAAATCAAAGCCTACTCTATAATTTTTTTAAAATTAAAAAGTTAGAAATTTTTCATAAATTCAAAGCCTAAAAAACTTCAATATATATTTTACATATCAGCACACAAATAAAATACATTGTAGAACCTTTGTTATGTGTGAAATATTTTGACTCACATAGGTGGTGATGAATAGTGATAGATATATATGTATGTGTGCATGTATATGTATGTGTGCATGTATATGTATAAAAACAGATTTGGTATGTGGTGACTGTAGCACCTCCTTAATCAAATATGATTCAATTACAAGTCATGGTGCATTTACTCTCTGGAAGTGGCATACTGCTTTAATAAATTAATTCTACAAATGTGTAAAAAATTCAGATTTCAGATTTTGTACACATTTGACAAGATGTTACGCATGGTCATTTCTGCTCTTTCTTCTCTATTAGAAAGTAAGTAGTAACTTACTCTCTTATTTTTCTATATAACCAGAGAAACATTCTTACATACAGAAAATCAGATTGTGAAATTCCCAAAGTTTGCAAGGAGTCCAAAAGGCAGACATAGCACTTGTAAACATGCTGAACTGACTTTAAAAGCCAATAAATTTCAATTTGTGTGTGTCCATTGAAATCCATGTATAACCTTGCTATGGCAACAGCATCACTGGGGAGAATTAACATAGAGATAGACTTGGTATTACTTTATGTCTTGTTTCAGACTGCTCAAATAACAATAGCAACAGAATGGAAGTGCCCTTTGTGCCAAGAACAATAAAGTGGATGCACAGAGTCTGAGAATTCTTGGCAACAAATACCTCACACAAATTAGGCTGTAATATGAAGTATTTTTAGATTTGGATTCCTGTCATTGGATGTGCAAGGATAAGGCTCATTGGAGCACGTCCCTAGTGATCTTTTCCCCTTTCTGGAAAAGAGCGCAATTCTTGGAAGTAGGGCCTACATTTCATTCCAGGAGAAATTCTTAGTCATTTTAGTAAAAAACTTTGGGTTTTTTTTTTTTATTTCAGCACAGAAACTCAAAATGCAAATTGTGATATTCTGACAAACTCCAAAATGTGGTGAGCAACCGGTGAGAGAGAAGACTTTCTTTGAAGTCTCATGAGTTATCCAGTTATCCAAGGAAATCACGGTGTTCAGCATTTTTGATGAACCTTCAACAACAGGTCTGTGTGGGTGGTCATATGTTGCTACCATCTTGTGCCTCAAAATATTTTTTCACATTGTAGCACCAAGAGTTCTATTATTACGTGACACTAAATTTTCATTAAAAGAGGAGGGGGAGAAAGTCCATGTATAACCCTTACAACTGTGGAGCATGTGAATTCCAACCTCTTAAAAAAGAAGACAATTCTAATGCTTATCTGTTTTCAGGTCTTATGGTTAGATCAAGCACAAGATTTTCAGGATCTGAGTGGGGTTTTTTTGCATGGCATATTGTGCTTTACTTCCTTAAAAATAATTGTCTGCTTCTAGAAACAAGAGCTAGACTTAAGCATGCTTTTGCAAGGATTTCATTGTCTTAATTTCCTAATTGTTATGTTAACCACAACACAGCCATGGTTCCTGGGTAAGAAGGAGGATGATTTTGGTTCTGCTCTGCACAGAATTCTGTTCTTTTGCTACTGACATTAGTGATGAAAACCCCTCTGAATTCAGTGGAAGCAGGGTTGAACTAGTGACTCCTAACAAAGGCAGTATTGTTCAGCGTTGCAGGGGTCTGGGATGCTGGTGATGCCTTTTGTCTTTGTGCTCACTTCCTCTGGCCCATTAGGGCTGTGGCTTTTGGTTTTTCAGCTCCAGGGTGTATCTTTGCTATTGGGCATCAGTGATGTTTTGTGGGCTCTGGTGTCTACTGCACTATAAGGCAGATGTTCCAGGGATCCTTTCAAATGCAACATCTATTGCAGGGGAGTGGGGTCTCTTCTCCTAATTTAAATGCATGAAATCCAAGATTGGGTTTGCATTTCACTTTAGATTAGATTTGCATGATTTGTTGATTATTTTTGCCTGTTGGTTTTTTTTTCCCCCTAATGTCATCAATGAAAGATAACTTAAACCCCAAGAGGCTGCTTTAAGTACCTGAGTTGCTCTTGTCTTTCTTGATGCATCAATCAGCAGTGCTTTCCTTCATGCAGGATGCCAGCAGGCTTCATTTTCTATGCTGAAACAGTAGTAAAATACCATAAAGAGAGGCTGGGAAATTGGGAATTATGGGAGGTATCAAGACCTCAGTCTTATAAAAGGTCCCTGGAGGAGCACTGATCGGTTGTTCCAGAGACTGCATAAAAGCACTAACACCCTGGTTAAGTAGGTGCAAGCAAGTCACAGAGAGTATTCAGGCAACTGCAGCGAAGAGAGTGGACAGTCAGTGTTAAGACGATGGTGGCTCTTTTTTGTAAGCACATGCCTAAGCTTTCAAAATGCTTATTTTAAAATTTTGATGTGCAATGATACTGATTTTGCAGGCTAAACTATTGAAATTAATTACCTTCTATTTTCGTTCCTTATAATTACTGTAAAGGTTACAGAGATATATTTGTTCCAAACCAGATTTTATTCTCATGCTCAAGTACGTGTTTAGATTAATTCTACCTGAAGTGGATGAACTATTTTGGTTTTATGAAGCAATCTGGTCAAATTTCCCAACTGGGCATTTTATGAAGAGGAATCTGAAACATCAAATGTGCTAGTCATCCCTTGATGAAGAGACCTTTCCCCTGCAGGGAAATCTGCATTTATTGTTGTTCATACCACATTTCAAAAGCACTTCAGCTATGAATTGCAAAGATATAGTTGAAATACTTTTTTAATTACTACTAGCATTTCTTTCAGTCTTTCAAAGATGGCAGCTAGTTTGTTGAAGTGTCGTTGTATCTGGTATCTGCTACTAGTGGAAGATAAAAAAGTCTCTCTGCTTTGGTATTTCCAGGTTAGAAATTAATTTCTATATTTCATTCCCAATTTCTTCTGTCCTCTCTTTGCAAGACTGCATGGCAGCTAAGGAGGTCTTGTCCCCAGCTTCCCCCAGCTTCCCCCAGAGCCTGTGGGGAGCCATGGCTGTGGGCTGTGCTGGCTTACTCTCCCTGGATAGGTCTGGGTGTTGTGGCTGCACGAGACCAGCCCTTCTTTTCCACCCCAACCCATGGTCCGCAGGGATGCAGGGCGAGGCTGGAGCATCTCCACAGCTTGGGAAGGAACCCTCCCTGAAGCGGTGCAGCTACTACTGCCCGTGCCCTGCCTCTTCTGAGCACATCTGGCTCCAGTACCCAAGGTCAACACCCACCACTCTCTCCTTTTAAGCTGCCTGTGTTACAGAGCCTGTGTGTTGTATCCTGCCTTGGGAGAGTTGGAGGAAGCGGTGTGAAACCTGTGTTTATAAAAGGATGTGAGATATAAACTAACACTCCCTTTCTGATATCTGAAGATTTATCTCTCGGTAAAATTCCTCAAGGGAGTGCTGCAAAAATTCAACCTCAGTGTTAATTAAGAACCCATAAACCACATTTATCGGAATTTACATATGGAAGAGAAGGTGGTATGATAAAAGCGATTTAACTATATAGCCCTCTCTGCAAGTATAAACACAGTTTCCGCTGTGTTTGTTCTAGACTGTCTACAAATGCATTGTAATACAGAAAAGGGATGCTTGGACCCCCGAACACAGCTCTGTGCCAGGGCTGAGCACTTTGGCAAGCACACAGTGGCTGTTGCACACAGAGCAGTTTGCACACAAGGGCAGGAGCTACACCCATGACGTGGAAGGCAAATCCAGGGCAGTATTTTGAGTGGGAAGAGCTGTGGTCAAAGATGGGAGATGAGCAGTTGGGTAGGAGGATGTAAAATTATTCTGAATGAGAAGGAAGCGCTGCCTGAGCAGCAAGGATGAGCAAACAGGATAATTACCAGGAATTTACAGAACTGTTAGTGCAGTCGTGGGATGGCCTTTGTTTGAGCAGAGAGAGGGTGGTGCAGGAGCCAGAAATAAGCTTCAGGTTAAGAGCTGTAATGATGGAAATTTTACTGGAGTTTTAATAGTCGTGGAGAAGGTGGGAAGGAGAAAAAAAATATGAAGTCAGTTTTGAGATATTAGGAGACCTTGCAGGAGAAGAGAGCAAGGAAAATACATGAGTCTGTCTGCTCACTCAGAGTTGTTAGTGCAGATATGATAGTTATAACTGAGGAAAAGGATTCAAATAAGCAGGTATAAAAGGAATAGTGGGATAACACCTCCATCAAAGATAACCCTGAAGGAGAAGTCAAAAGAAAAAACAGGAAGAAAATCTCAATGAGCAAAGGATACACCTGGCTGTTGAAGGCGAGGGAGAAGCAGGGAAAAATGAAAAAGCAGCGCTTGTTCTTAAGAAAGAGGTGGAGATGCTGCTTCAGTGCCCCAGAGAGGGGGAAGGTGGTAAGAGGAAGAAAAGAAAATCAAAATACTGGAAACAAAAGCCTTGAGGTTTTGAGGATCCTGGATATGAGGGGGAGGAGGGAGAGCAAGCAGCAAGCAGAACAGGAGGTGGAGCTGGGCAGGCAGCTAAGGCCTCCTAGGCTCCCAGGGAGGAGGAAAGAAACCCAGGAAAAAACTGGTTAGTGAGAGGCTGAGAGGAAGGGCAGGGGGGGAGTGGGGACAAGAGCTACAGGATTAGGTCTGGAACCATGGATTGCACTGGGATCGTAGCAGGAGGGAGGGTTGGTAGTAACATCCTCACACAAAGCCTTCTCTCTTTGTGTCTGAATGTGCCCATTTCTGTTTATTTGATTAAACTAAGCAGTTGATCTCATTATCGAGGTGATGAGCGGGTGCTGATGCATAGCCCTCAGGAGCGCATAGAGCCTATAGGAATAATTGGGTCAGTGGCCAAATTTTTTAAAAATCTCTAAAAGAAAAAGCAATGTGGTCCCAAAGGAAACTGTTTTCCCATTTCCTTTTTTTTATCTTTCTTTTTTTCTTACTTGGTGAAAGACCAGAGGCAGAAACAAAATTCTATGCATCTGATGAGAAGAGATTTATATATATCTTATATATATATATATATATATCTTATATATATATAAAAAAATATCTGATTTCAGGTCTTCATAATTAACACTGGAGGAACAAAGCAACAGATTTTTCCTCCAGCTGCTGCTGCAGGAGACAAAGCCTTGCTATCCCCCATGGGAGAGCGCAGACCACACGCTGAGGAGCCGCATTTCCCTCCTGCCAAGAGGAATTTGACCCCGCAGCTCT
Organism: Falco punctatus; assembly: GCF_963210335.1. Classification (NCBI taxonomy): domain Eukaryota; kingdom Metazoa; phylum Chordata; class Aves; order Falconiformes; family Falconidae; genus Falco; species Falco punctatus. Next base: position 92,102,125 of record NC_137585.1, read on the forward strand.
CTGGTGACTCCCTAAGTGCTGGGCTGGTGAGGTTTCTGCCCACCACACTCTGTGCAAGGCACAAAGTCCCACCAGCGAGAACTGGTGTGTGTCTCTCCAGAGAGAGACAGGCAGGTTCACACCCACTGGCTGCCTCGTTCAGGTCATCATTCTTAATCAAATTCCTCTATCATGCACAACCGGACCCTGCAGGGTGGTGTTTGGGGGTAGCTCTCCCTCCCTGCTGGCCCACAGAAGAGCTGCTGGGACAGAAAGCAAGTGAGAAGAAAGAGGATGACTTTGGCCTGAGCATGGTGTAATGTTTGAAGACCAGGAAAACAGGTTACATTTGTTTTAGATGGGATGATCTTTTTTAAGGCAGCATGGTTATTTGGGATGGTCTAACACAAGCAGCCTCCCTGAAAGAGGCACGGGACTCCGTCACAGCTGTCGTGCTGTGTCTGGTGGGTGCTGGGAGGCAGCTGGAGTGGTGCAGTTAGCAACATACGGAGGAGATGAAACCACCTAGGTGCACACCTGGTTGGTGGGGCTTGGTGTCTTCCTTTAGGAAACACCACAGGTCCATTTGCTGAGCTCATGGTACTTTGGGGCAGCAAATATATATTCTGGTGTCTAAATGTGGTGCTCGGAAAAGAAGAAATTAAAGGAGATCCTGGGTATTGCCCTGTGCCCTGCCTCCCTCGCCGCTTTGAAGCTGCAGTCTGCCCGCAGGGAAGCAGGAGTCACTCCTCTGCACAGCTCTCTGCTGCCAGAGGCAAAGAGCTGCTGGGTCCCAATTCTCAAAGCAAGAGCACACCAGCAGCCCCACTTGCCAAAGAACCCCTCTGGGCAGTACCAGGGACCTCACACCGTCCCTGCAAGCCTCAGCCGTGTTCCCCAGTGCAGCTGTTGCTCTTCAAGCATGGTGTATTCCATGGGTTGCTTTGGACAGGTTTATGTAGACCTGCCAAGCGTCTCACCATGTGTGTGGCCCTGGCCCTTGCTGTTCCTCTCCAGCCCTGGCGAGGTGCATGTGCTTGGTGCCAAAGCTTCCCCATCACTCACCGACTCCACCACAGGCTTCCCCTTATCCCAGCTTCAAACTCCACGCCCAGGGCTGAGGCTCTTGGTCAGTTGTTCCATTTGGTCATATGAAGGTTTGAGCTCCCTGGCTCTCCACTCCATCCCCGTTCAGTGGAGCTCAGTGCCACCTCTCCTACTGTGTGCTGCCCTGGGCTGACGCCGAGCCTGCCCACAGCGGCACTCAGCTGGTGCTGGCTAAGAGCTCCGTGTGTCTCATTGCTGAATTGAGGTCTGTTTAATACTTCTCTGCACTCAATGTGTAAATATTATGAGAAATCTGTAAAAAAGTCTGCTGAAAGCCACTTTACGCAGATGTTACCACAAATAGATTATTGTCCATTTATGGCCGAGAGAAAGACTTTGTAATTTACAGCGCATTTTATATCTCTCTGATTTCTGTGGCACTGGGAGTAGCCAGCAAAAATCTATTAATAACAAAGAGGATGAGTTAGAATCTCTGTAACAGGAGAAAGAAGGATGGTGGAAGGGTGATTTATGATCACTCAAACAAAAGAATTTTATCTGTTTGCTCAAAGGTAGATTGTCTTCTTAAGAAAAAAATACTGCTATGTAAACAGGTGATAATTTATAATGAGGCAATTTAAACAGGTGATATGAATTACTTCTTCATGAAAGTACAAATACCATTTACTGCTGTCTTGGCAACAGTCTCATTAATGGTCCCATTTAATTAGCCCTGGCATATACTGCTTTAGGCCTTCCTTTACCCACTCCACATGCTGCATGACCTCCTCCCAACAGCTTTATCTGGGGAGGTGGTTTTTGTACAACTGAAACTCCAAAATGCTGCCAACATTTAAAAGAATTGCAGCAGAAGAAAGCCCAGAGATTTTCTGATAACCTTAAAAGCAATGGGGAATGTAGCCTCACTCCAGGCATCAAACACAACGTGGTGCTAGATCCAAGGGAAGCTCTTGGCTCAACCTTTGCTCATAAATTTGTGTGGTAAATCCAGGCTGTTAACGCTATGTAAACTGTATGTTAACAAATATGAACGCAGAGCCATAAACTTGGGCCGCCTTGTCCCTGGGAGCATTGCAGCACTCACAGAGGAGCATAAGAGTTGGAATCAGTTGTGGATTTGGAGGGCTGAGGACACAGGGGACCAGCTGGGATGTACCTGACACAGCAGAAGGCCCTGGGCTCTGGTGAGTCTCAACCCCTCTGAGGGTTATGAAAGCGGCAATGGTTTGGGTTTGTTCTTTATACTTAGTAAACTCCTATTTTATGAACACTCCTGGCTCGGGAATGTGTATCCAACTAAAAATAACTTGAAATGAATGTAAGCCAAAGTCAGCCCACCTGGCGGCGGCAAACACAGTTATCTCTTGTTCCTTCCTTCCTTCCTTCCTTCCTTCCTGCCTGCCTGCCTGCCTGCCTGTCTCCCCCAGCTCAATTTAACCAGAGCACAGGTGTCTTCCTGCGCACCGGCGCTGGAAAGATGAAGCAACCACTCTTCTCTTAAACCAGTGGGGGTTTGATCACTCGTGTTCATTTACTTGTGAATCAGAGCAGGGCGAAGGTAATGCTTTGCAGATGCTTCCCTTCCAACCCTCAGCAGTCCCCAGAGGGAGCCGGTGAAGTGGGGCACAGGGGATCTGCTCCCCCCCCCCCCCCCCAACCACAAAGAAACAGATCCTCACAGTGACTGTAAACAGATCTGACAGAGGGAGGAGGCAGTACTACATTGGCCAAAGACAAATATAACCATGAGTAATGTCAGCAAAGGTAGTAGGAAGTCCCATCCTGGGGTCTCTACCTTTCCTTTACTCCCTTCAGCTTCTCTTGGACTCTCAACGGTTACTAGTTGAGACCTTCTTTCCATCATAGTTGAAAGGAGATAAGGAGATGTGGACACTTGGATGGTTTTATTGAGCTAGACCTTTTTATGTAAAACAGATCTGATTCATGTTCCTTTGAAAGAACAACTTAAAAGACAGCAATTTCTTTTGGCACAACCGTGTTGATCCAAATCTAACCTGAATGCAAGGCAGGGCAGAGCTGCTCAGCCAAGTCCTGTCCTTGGAAGCAGTTACCAGCTGTGGACATTTTTCTAGACGTGGGATTGTGTGGAAGGGAGCACTGAGCTCTTTCTCAGCTTTCCCAGCAACTCCTGTGCGGACATGAACACATCACCTAAACCTCTGCATTTCCATATATGAAACAAGAGTAAAGATCACTTTTGAGTAAGGATTCACTTTTCCAACTAGCTTTTGGATCTACAGCAGAGAGGTGGACACCATATAGAGGACTTTGGAACATATAATCAGGACCAACAGGTAGCCTGCAGGCCATCCACTGCCTTCACATTTGAGGTGTTCACTTTAGAAATCCTCCAAGGACATGCTACTGCCCTTGCGTGTGAGCTGGTGCCTGGACCTGTGAGCAGTATGGGGGGTCCAAAACAGGGGCCACCCCACACTGCTCTGGAGGCCAGCTCACCCTGAAAACACTTTCTGTTTGCATGGAAAATGGAGCTGCACAGTGTTAGCCCCATGTTTCAACACAGGTTTTATTTTTATCTTTGCATGCGGAATGGTAATTTGAAATGTCAGGTTTAACCCTGAATGAAGGACAAAAAATATGTTGGCAAGAAATCAAAACCTACAGCTGTTCTCATGTCTTTTGCTTCCTTTCCGTAAACTCTGAGAAGAGGCAGCAGCGGTGTGTCAGCAGCAGTCCCACCCAGCCACTGGTGCAGGGAGGAGGATGGGACCGTGTCTGCTGTGGTGTCTCCTCTCCATGTCCCCACCAACTCAACTGCTGCTGACCTTCCTGAAATCTCATTTCTCAGCCTGCCTTTTTGTACGGTAGTGCTACATCTACACGGGGGGCAGAGATGGCCTCTTCTGCTTATCCAGCCCAGTCCAGCGATGGGCGTCTCACTGATGGGCATGGGTTTGCCCCTCAGGGACTGCCACCACCTTTCCTGAGCAAATGCATTTTCCCCCAGCCACTGAAAGAAGCAGGACCTCCTTCTCAGGCCTCCTTTTTCACCAGAAGGGATGTGGGAGAAGGAGCCCAGGAGAACTGAGCTGTCACACCTCTGGAAGATGTTTGGGAGCCACTTCGTGCCATGCATGTCTGTGTGCACCCCTCTTGGCTTGGCTTGTGCTCGGCAGGCAGGCTGCTTGCACTGGCAGTTGGAAGCATCTTGGTTCAGGAGGGGTTTGCATGGCCCTTTGGGGTGAGGGCCCTGGTCCCGACCTGCCCAGCACAACAGTGTATCTGTCTGTATCAGCTGCAGCCCTCTCAGCTGGGAAACGGCTTGGTTACCTACCGCCTCCCCACAGAGCCCTAACATCACTCATTAGATCTCAGAAATTGGGCCATGGTGAAGAACCCCTCAGAGCTAGTCAGAAATGTTATGGGGCAGCAGGAGAAGGGTGCCAGATGAGTCAAGGCGGCAGAGGAGAGGGGTGTTCTTCAGGGGAGCTGCAGAGAGAATAAAAGGTTGGGCAAGCCAAAGGGAAAGGAATCCTCTCTGCTGGTTTTGGCTAGGATAGAGTTAATTTTCTTCACAGTGGCTAGTATGAGGCTGTGTTTTGGATTTGTGCTGGAGACAGTGTGATAACGCAGGGATGTTTTCGGTGCCGCTGAGCAGCGCTTGCACAGAGCCAAGGGCTTTTCTGCCCCTCACCCCACCCCACCAGCGGGTGGGCTGGGGGGGCACGAGGAGCTGGGAGGGGACACGGCCGGGACAGCTGGTCCCAGCTGACCAAGGGGATAGCCCAGACCGTATGATATCATGCTCAGAACATAAAGCTGGGGGAAGAAGAAGGAAGGGGAGGACATTCAGAGTGATGGCGTTTGTCTTCCCAAGTAACCGTTACACGTGATGGAGCCCTGTGTGCCTGGCAGGCTGAGCCTGCCTGCTGATGGGTAGTGGTGAATGAATCCCTCGTTTTGTTTTGCTTGCGTGTGTGGCTTTTGCTTTTGCTGTTAAACGATCTTTATTTCAACCCACACGTTTTCTCACCTTTACCTTTCTGGTTCTTGTCCCCCAGGCCCCACGGCGGGGGCAGTGAGCGAGCAGCTGCACGGGGCTTAGCTGGCCCAGGTTAAACCACAACAGCTATTGATAGAACAAATCAGAAAGGCAGAAAGAGGGAAACTCTGAAACTGCAAGATGCCATTACTTACCATTCTTCAGCTGATCTGTAAACATATTAATGCCCAGCACATTTTTTTTTCCAAACAGACATCCAGCCCTCTTGTGAATCCAGAAGAACGATGTCTGTGCTCTCATTACTCCCTCTGTTCATACTACCATAAAACATGCAATTGATTTCTTGCAGCATGAGGTGCTCTTTTACAGTTCATGGCTCCCTGCTACATGGAGAGACTCTTGCTTTAGTCTTTTTCCTGTTGCTTTTCTCCTGAGTATGATTAGATTTGTCAAACACAGCGGTCACCACCACCACCACTCTTACTGTGTCTTTTGAAAGCTTATATTGCTCTCAACTTGCTTTGATTTGAGTCTTGATAGCTCATGAATTCCTCATGACTATACAAAAGAAATTATTAGCATTTTAGTTAGGGGTTCATTAACAAATTTTGTCAACTCTGGAGGAGGCTAGTCACTGTGCAAGGTTCAAATCCTACATCCACACCACATCTTTCCCCATCTTTCCGTTATTATTACTTTAATGAACTGCTCTTCATCTTGTTAATGCACATAATTTTCTTACTGAGCACAGGTTGGAACAAAGGGTTCAATAATATTTAATGGGATTTTTTTGCTTTTGTCTTCACTGAGACTTTCAGCTGGGATCTGAACACTACCACAGTTAACACAGATGAGTACAGTAAATGCTGAAGCCTGCATAGGTGAAGAATAAGTTGCAGAATACATAGAAAGGGAGGTGTTTTCAATCTTCTGGGCTTGCAATTTATGCTGGAGTTGTTAGGAGCCAGCAGAAGCAACTGCAGACCCAGTAGTAACTGTCTTTGGACACTCAAGGAGGATGGTAATGTTTAGGACTGGAAAATACATTGAAATATACTCAGAAAGCGGGGAAAGAAGCTTTCAGGGCATTATAGACCAGTTTGCCAAGCCTCAGTTCTCAGAAAAGCACTGGGAAAAATAAGAACATAGACAAAAAAATTGAAAAAGATGAGCAATAGCCAGCACATATCTGTCCAGAATATGTAATGTCAGATGCATTGAATCCATTTCTGAAAAACAGCAAGCAACTTTGTTGATAAGAAAAGAGCAGTTGACTTCACATTTCTTGGAGCGGTTGTCTACAGATCCATTCAAACTGAACAGGCACCACATCTCATGGCCATAGTCTTTTCTAGCCTAATCATCATCAAACAAGTGCCTGCCCTGCCTTTGCCCTGTCAGGCAATGACCATGCATAATGTATAGTTTGGTTATTGCCCATGCGTCCTCAGATCACCTTGCACATCTAGATGGAACCCTTTTTATGACTGAAGCTTTCTTTGATCTAGCCTTAGATATTCAGCTTGGATGTTAGCTAGACTTACCCCTTTCATTCATTCTCTCCCTTTGGCACATTTCTCCCTGAAAAGGGAGAGGCATTTTTATTTAATCTTTGATATTCAGACGGTCGGAGCTGCCGAGCCTCCGGTCTGCCCAGAGACCTGGTGCATATGGACACAGTCTGTTTTTTGAAGTTCCATTTGAAGTCCAGATTCAGTGACCACACCCAAAGCAGGAGGATGTATGGGAACGTATGGAAATCCTCTGGGATGCATGGTTTAGACATATAACCCATTTGCTACAGGTAAAATTCCAACAGTATCAAGAGTTTAACCCTGGGATTCAAAACCAGTATGCAACAGAAAACTCTGGAGAAGAAAGTCTGCAGAAATTTCTCATTAAAATTTTCTGTGTCTTAACAGAGCCCTGGGCTTTGCAATGCCAGCCCAGTCCATATCAGCACCGAAGATGACATCTATACTAGTGTAATAAACAGGGTCTGGGTATAGGCTGGAGCATTTGCCTGCAACTATCCCAGCTGCGCAACTGCTGGCATACTGCCTGGCATGGCTTTGACCTGTGTCAGTTGGCAGTCCCCAGACGATTCCTCAGGCTCAGTCTGAAGCTGCTCCCTACAGGCAGTACAGACAGGAGTGAAGGAGTTTAGCCCGGTGGATGCAAACCGTGCCACGCCATCTACCATCTGTCCTTAAGGCAAAAGAACAAGTCCTGTCCCAGTTTTATTTACCAGTATTAGCGAAGAGGCTGCCTTTTAGGATGACACAAGGACTTGCCCATTGGCCACATGGTAACTGGATAAGAGGTCTTTGAGTTTAACTCTGGCACAATACAACCCTGCTCCACATTTCCTGGCCCCCAATGGCCACTAGTGAAGCTCAGCATTGGTATTCCAGCTCTCAGAGATGCTCACAGAACCAAAAACATTGGCTCGACAAATGAAGCTAAAGCTTAAGGACAAATAAACCCTACAACATTAAATGATGGGGAATGCAGGCAAAATGGATCCTCATGGGGAGCATATTCCCCATGCCCCTTGTCAATGTCAACTAAAACAGCTGCTTGAGTTCAGCAGCGTGGTATCCCTCCGCAGGGTCATTGTGGAGCTCTCCAACTCCTCAGATCCTTTGGAGAACAGGCAGAAAGCTAAAGACAATCTAGTCCCTGGGCTTCACAGGGGCAATCTGAATGTGATTCTGGTCAGGACTTGTCTTTCCTGAGGCTCTGTCCCTGACAGGGACATACTCTACAGCTCACCTGGGAGTACACTGTAAGTACACGGCTGCCTCTCTCTTGCTGGTGTGTGTTATTTAACTCTGCAAATAATACTGCACTATGCCAACTTCTCAGGAAAACACCCCATATAACAGGGTCTACTCTTCTGTATTGGCAAACTGATTGGCATGCCATGCCAGTCTTCCTCACATTTCTCTTTATCATGATTTATTCTTCCTTCTCTGCTGGGATGGGGACACTTACTCGTAAGACCTGAAGGCCCAGAGCCTTTGGTGACCCTAGGAAAGGGCTAGCCTACAAATTCCAGTTTTTTAGCCCCCAGAACAGTGAGGAAGGTCTCTTGATGTTGCCATATCCAAGTGTTGACAAGCCTTACAATGCTCTGTATGAAGCAGCTGAGGATGCTCAGTTTCCTCTATTGTGCAGAGAAGACATTTATTTTGGGTTTGTGCATGACACATGTACATGTTTTTCCTCCCAGTGCTGTAACAACCAGACACTGAATACATTGCCAACTACCGCAGCCTGTTCTGCCCAGAGTTTCAGCAACAGCTATATGCAGTTTTCCAAAATACTCAAAGCTCATCTGTTTCCTTGGACTTCTACAGAAAAAAAGCAAAAATCTGGGCCTTCTAATAAATACTTTTTGATACTTTTTGCAGGACACATGTGAATTACCTCCAACTCTCTTTAACCTCCAGTACTCTGAAAGGTGAAGGTAGCTGTGATTGTGGTCAGCACAATCTTGTGGATGCAGTTTGATCCCAGAATGTAAAGATGCTATTGGCAAGGGACCATCTTCTCTGGGAAGATAACCTATAACCTATATTTCATAGCAGGAAGACCTATTTTTTGATTCACCTGGATCAGGAGACAACTTTTGCCTGGAAGTTTGAATAGGTCTGGCTCATCTTGGTAGGAACTGATTCTGCTTATCTGAGGTGAACAGCCTGTACTGAAGGAATCAAGCTTCCCATTAGTTATGGCAACTTGGAGCCCCTTTCAGGCCTTCACAGAGCCTTGTGTCCTTTCAGAGCATTGAAAAATGATTTTTCCTTGGGAAAAGGTGTGCTGAGATCCTTGTTCACTTGAAGCAACCTGAAACAAACCACCACGCACTTGTGAATACCTGGGGCACTGTGTGTGCTCACTGAGAGTTGACAGAGTGAGTGATATTCTTCAGCGCATGTCGATCCATGTACTAATTAACTTTCTTTTCTCCTTTTCCTCATAGCAGTCTAGTAAGCGTCTCCACAAACTTGGACTGAAAGAGCTTGTGGGCTTATGAATCCATGCTATTCTTGATCTTGGCTTGGCCTACTCCAATAGATACTGCTAATACTGATAAAGTCTCCAGTCTCAAGTGCTTACAAGGCACATCCATCCAGAGACCGGATATGCATATGTATGACGTTCTTAGAGAAATACCAATGAGTCAGAGAAATGACCTACCAGTGACTTCAGCAAGGCTTTGGTATTGCTCCATGAAACTCTCTCATGAGCGTGTTAAGAAAATATGGACTAAATAAGTCATAAATCTGCTGGAAAACTGTGCTCAAAGGGTAGTTATCAGGGGTCCATGATCAGACTTGAAGGCCTTATTGAACAGATTCCCTATGGACCAGTCCCAGGCCGAGCAGAAGCCAATGTATCCATTAATGGTCCTGGCATGGGAATAAACAACGCTCTCAGTGGTGTTGTGGATGATCAAAGCTGAGAGAGGAGAGAAATGCAAACACTTCAAAAGGCAGGATTAGAATTGAAAAGTTCCTGACCAGCTACAGCAAGAACCTAACATGGGTAGTAATAGGGAACTACATAAATGCAGACTGGGTAACTGCCTAAGCAGCAGCTCTTCAGAGATGGAGCAGATGATTAAAGTGAGCATGAGTCATAGGCTTGGTGCTGCTGTGAAAGGAGGCAGATGCCACGCTCAGATATAGGAAGAAGAGTGGAAGGTAAGATGCAGTCAGTATTTCTTTCTTCACTTTATTCATCTTTTCAAGACTTCTGAAATTTCATGCGTTTTCAATTACTACATTTCACAACTCCAACTGGACAGTGCCCTGAGGAAGGCATGGAGGAGTGTTTTGGCTTGGAGGCCAAAAAGAACCTGGCCTGGGAAGAAGAGAAAGAATTTGGTTTGGTTCTTCTAGAGAAGATAGGGCTGAAGGGAAGGGCAGGGCGAAGTATGCTAATGCTTTTTGGCTTATGGTAAAAGATTGCTACGTATAGTAGGGGGCCAAACTGTGTGTGTACCAAGTGTAGAGCAGAAAGTCATGCAGAAAAACATTAGGACAAACTCAAGGATAAGTAAGCTCTGGAACAGATGGCCTAGACGACCAGCAGTATTTTAGAAACAGATTGTAAAATACCAGTAAAGGCTGATCTAGGTATAATAAGATTTAGACACAGGGCAAGATAGCCTCTCTACTTGCTGTCACTCCCATCATATATATGATTCTGTGATCCTGTGATTATTTTTTAATTCAGTATCATACCAACGTCATTACATGTTCTGTCTGACTTATTAACCTATTTACCTTTTCTCTAGCATTTCTTCTGCTGGTATTGTCCCTCTCTTCCTCTCCTGCTCTCTGATGGCTTTATCTCAGTGTCTTTGTTGTCTGTTTTTTCTTTTCCCTGAAAGGCAACCTCTTTGATATCATTAGTTTTTCTCACACCACCACCTCATAAACAGTAATTTTCTTCACTTACACATTCAAAGTAGGTGTTTTCACCCTCAGATGTTTAAGCACACAAAGGTGAATCATTGGGTTTTTTTCCCTTCTTCTTGCATTCACATGGGTTGTGCCCTCCCAGTGACATGCAGCTTGCTTTCACACCCACAGGCCAAAATCTCTGCATTAAGGATTTAAACAAAAGTGTGGTCTACAAGCTGAGAGTCTTGCAGATGCCTGTTTTCATCTTGTGTTATACATTTAAACAAGAACCTTAAGTGGCAAGCCTACTTGGCTCTGTAAGCATTTCTGGTGGATGATTCATCCTGACTAACACCCCAAACTATTTTCAACATGTAGCTGGACAGGCTTGCTATCTGTCAGGCAACATGCAAGTTGCAATCAGGGTACTTAAAACTTTCTAAACCAAATAAATGACTTTCTGTCTGCTCTACTAAACTTTTAAAAACTGTGTTATGTGTGTATAAAGTGTATGTATGCTAACCTATGATCATTGTAACAAACTTTTTAATTTATGTCTTTACTCATGAAGATAGAGTGATGTAAAAAAAATACAAAAGTTTATAAATACTTGTGAAGAGCTACAACCAAAAAAAAAAAATCCCACTGTGTACAGCTTGGTTGCAATGTACCTAATCTCTTTCAGTGTAAGGTGGAGCACTTAATGCAGGCTTCTCATCAGACTCAATTGATTTACTTTTTTATTTCCTTTTTTTACTTTGCTTTTGAGCATAATATTTTTGAATTTTGACTGAATCCACACAGGTCTGGCAAGAAATATTTGAGGCTCAATACGCATTCTATTCTTGCACCTTTATCTCTCCTTAGTGTGTCTCCATAAGCCCTACTGCAGCCTTCCCCCTTTGCCAGCCCAGGACCCCAGGCCGTGACCAGCCCCAGTAGTACCACCTGGGCTCAGACTGTAGAATAAATTCCTCAGTCTTGAGAAAGAGTTCTGAGAGGGTCTGTAAAAAGAGAAGGTAGAGGTGGGATTGGTGAGTCAGGATTGTTAGTAACTCAAGGGTTCAAGAGGAGAAATACCAACTTGGAAATGTATGTAATACTAATGAAAAAAAAAGAGTCTGCTAGAGGCTGGTTAGGAAGCTTTGGGTCAAGTCATCAGTCACCAGTATCGATGGAGCTAGGGGACAATGGCAACTCAACAAGACTGAGAACTTGTCCCCAGAAGCTGCAAAGGCCAACCTTCCCCTCCTGCGTAGCCAGCAAAGACTTTCTGGGTGTTGTAATGGAGTACTGAGCACATGGATGCTTAGTCTAACAGCTTCTCAAATCCTCAATATTTTTTTGTGTGATAGTCAATTAAAAATTTCTTTTCATTTTCAAGTTGTATATATCCTGCCTACACAGTCTCTGCACCAACTTAAAGGTGACCAGACAAATTGAGCCAAAACATGGGAGGTAACATTATCCTCCTTCCATCTGCTGCTGTTCCCCCTTCACTCTCCACCTTGGAATTGCTACCTCTTTTCCTAGACAGCAGCAGCAGGTGAAACTCGGAGCTATTTGACTCCTTTCACTAACCCCTTTTGTAGTCCCATGGCAGTAACACTACAGAAATATCAGTTGGGAAGTATTTTTCCAGCCTGTCTACTGTGGGTTTCTGTTAGGAAACAGCTGGTCCCAGACATTAAAACCCGTTTCAGCCAATGCATGGAAATGTCATCCTTAATTAGGTAGCTGTTTTCTTGAAGCTGAAACCAAACCTTCTTCTGTATAGTAGTGTAAATATAAAATTTAATTCCTATGTTCCAATTGTGATTGTTTTTATATAGACTTTGTATAGATTTCAGATCAATAATGCTTGTGCAGTCAAAGTGGCATTGAAACCAGACCTTGATTTTGCTGTTAATAGCTCTAGAACGAACGAGAACAATTTAGTGAGGTTCACTGCTTCAGTAGCTAAACTTAAACTGATGCATTTAATAGATCTCTGAAGGTGTGAAGATGCTTTCCTTTAACACAGCACTTTTATTATAAGGTTACTTGCAGTTTCTGGGTAACTTTGTCTCATCAAAGGAAGATACGGACCTGTTGCAGAGGTGCATCTGATACCTTGCAAAACTCAAAACTTCCTGCCTCGATGTTACAAAGTGTAGAAAGAATCACCAACAAAGAACATAAATCTCACTTGGAGTGATTGGTTGTGGACCAGGACAACCATTTCTGAAGAGTGGAATTACAATTCTTCCTTAAATAGTGCCAGAAAATTGATTTGTGGTCATTACATCAGAGAAGTGGTGCTCTTTACCTACATTTTCTACCATTTCACATAAGATAATAATAATTTATCATTGCTTCATTTGTTCTCTGCTGCTTACAGTTCTCTACTGGAATTCAAATCTGCTTTTATGTGGCTTCAAGTGGCCCGTATTTCTTAAGAAGCATGGTGATCTGTGGCAGAACTTCTGGTGGAAAAGCCATTTTGCTGCCAGTATACCAACTATACTGGAGCTATTCAAATCCTTAGTACCCTTTTTAAGGTTTTCTAGTTTCATGAGCCATTTTCCTGGCATCCGAGAATGGCTAAGTTCTGGTTTCACAAGGGGAAAGTACTGGATTTTTTCCCCATTCTCTAATTCACTCTATCACAAAGGCGCTTTTGCGTATGTAGTTTTGTTCCTCAGTGGGAACATGGTCTAAGCAGATGTTCCTGTACAATGATGATGCAAAGAAGCAGCATTTATATGGCTGGCTTTCATTAGTTTGAGCTATCAGATGCAGAAATCTTAATTTTGGCTTGCAATTTCAGGTAATTGCTGTATAAAATTGTCGATTCTTTATAAACAATTGTTTTTCCAAAACAACGGAAGTCAAAAGTCAATGTTCTTACTCTGGCTTCTGTAGTAGCCTGACAATATAGGTCTGTGGATTTATCTGGGCTTTTCTTGGCCTGAGCTGATGTTAGCTCATTTCACTTGTGGCAACAACTATCTAAGAGTCAGGTTATGAATGTCTAAGGTTGTTGCAGTTTAGTTTACATTCATGACAGGTAGTGATTCTTTACGGAATGAACTGTATATGTCTAGAAAAAAATGCAGTGCAGAAGAGATGATGATCAGCTCGAGATGGTGATCAGCTCAAGATGATACCAGATATTCGAGATGGTGTACACCAATCAGACTTGTCCATCAATGACCACTGCAGGAGTGCACACATACCCTCATAAGAAGCATCACACTCCTCCTGGTGAAGACTTTGGGATGTTGACAGCTTATGCTAAGTGCCACACCTCTTTTCTGTTGAGGAAGACAAGAACTGTCAAGATTAGGACCTGGAGGGATACTGGAAATTTGAAGATAATACCATAAGAAAGGGGTAAATGCTGGGATGGTTTTGTGCTAGAAGTTAAACAAGTTACGAGACTCTTTGTATTAACTAAGAATTTTGATTATCTGACTGTTAAAGAATGAGTTGAACTAGTAACAAATTCATAGCTTCTTATATAAGGTATTTTGCCCGGAACAACATTTTGAGAGTAGAAGTATTCTCATTGAGCAAAGCAGCAGATAGCAAACCTAATATGCCTGCTTACACACATGGGAATGAGAGAAAAGAGGAATGATCAAGAAAGTTTAACAAATTAAGTCAGAACTAATTCTTTCTGGTGAAGAGGGAGGAAAACAATTGCATTTTAACATGGAGATAGACAGAGATAGCTGTTTTCAATAAATGTTTATAATATTACAATTACAGAGAATATATAAAGGAATTCAAAGTTAAAACAAGGCAAATAATAAAAACTCGATCATGATTATTTTTGAGGAAACTGGAAAATAAATTAAGTGTTTCTAAGTGCAAACAGAGAAAGAAGCTCAATGGTGGACACAGGCATGATAAATGAAAGTTAGGACATAATAACTATTAGAGGCCTGGTTTCTTCCAAAGGAAGAGGCTGCATTATAGAGTTACAGGATGTTCCAGAAGAAAATGTTCAGCAGAGAAAAGCAGAAGAGGAAAGGGAGTGTATCTTTGAACTGTAGGAAAGTTAAAAGCACTCTTGAATGAAAAATAAAATCAATTTGGCAAAATTAATATGGAGCAACTGTCTAAGCACCAAAAAAATAAAGTGGTAACTTAAAGACTTCTCATTGCCAAATAAGTACAGAGTAGAGGACAGAAAAATATTTCAGCTGCTCTAAATTAGTACAACAGTATTGCTTTGAGTGGAGCTACAGTGATTTGCATCATCTAAAGATAAAATGAAAGAACAGTCTAGATTAAAAGAGAAGATGAAAGGTAACAGCAGTATTCCTAAGCAGGAAACCATGGAGGAACTTAAATGAGGACTATCATAAATGATCCCTCTTAGAGCTGAGTTTTATTAACTTTATCTGATCTCGGATCCACTTAGGCTTTGGAGCTCTTAAAGCTAGATTCAAACTAAAAGCTCTTTGATTTGTTTTTCCCATAAGAAAACTTGTAAAAAGAGGAGTGGGAAAGAAATAGAGGAGAAAAATTCCAGTAAAAAGGGGCATGACATCTGGAGAAGAAAGAACAGGGCATTAAGAACTTTGCATAATACCTCAGAAAACCTATTCACTATTTTGAGCCAGGGTGACATTCCAGCCCTGATCTTGCTGTGACTTTGATCTGCTTTGTGGTCATTATTAACCAGATGGGGTATAATTCTCCATGAAACATAGCTGTGTGAAAAGGAGTATTACAAAATTTGTAAATCACCTCCTATACATAGAAACAAAAATATACATCCCATGTTCCACTCTCTTCTTTTAATGGTGTTTGCAGGTTCAGGCTAGGATGTAACACTGTGTTTCTTAACAGTTTTATTACAGAATATGCTGTTAATTCCTATGTAATACATACTTAGTTCAAATGAACATCATTGTGATGGAAAAGGTCAAAATAAAGCAAAGAAAGCATTCAAAAATAATAGGAGACTTTACAGGGGGGGCAGTGTGTAAGTACTGAATATCATACAGACTCAGAGCTCAAATTCCCCATGTGTGTTGGAATTTACATTTGGAGATATAATGAATTTCAGATGCTGGTTAAAGTTGTACCTTTGTCCTACTCTTTGGCTCAATCCCTGCTGACAAGATAGGTTTCACTGACCTCTGGTGTCTGTACACATTTTTTCTCTGGTATGTAACCAATTTTGCTTCCAAATAAAGATTGCCCTGCAATGTTTCAGCTGTTTTTTTTTCTTTCCTTTCCTCAACAGGCATAATCAAATGTAATAGAAATGCTATATTCTTATCGTAAATCCTCTGAATTCAGCAGGCTGTACTCAATAACCTTGAATTCCTATTTGATGCTTATAGTCTTAGTTGTCCTGAGTATAATAATTAAATCACCTAACATGAGACAATGTGGTGAAAAAGAGGATTTGTACCAATTGCTTTCATACCCTCACATTTTACTAGGAGAAACAGTTGTTTCCATGACAGAACAGTTTTACAAACTACAGGGCGACATTTTGTCATCTTTATTGCTTTTATTGCTTTATTGCTTCTAAACATTACCTTAGTCTAGAAAGTCCTTTACAGAATTCATTGAGATATTTGTAAAATTAGATATAAATCAAGGCTTACACAGGCCAGAATCTGGATCAGGATAAGTGAATAGGGACAGAAAGATCTATGGGATCAAGCTGAAATGCAGCTTGGTTAATTTCTTGAGATTACAGATACATGCTTTAGAAAATATAACCTTCCTTTTGACCTCTGTGATTTAAAGTCCATTTTCCATAATCAATCTGGGCATAAGGGTGCCATCAGCACAATGTGTCAAGATGCTTTATGATTCAATTAATAAAAATGAGGCACACTAAGATGATGTCCATGATGTTTCCTACAAGTACGATACAACTCTTAGCTCATACTTTTAGCAGATTAAAAAATCTGATTTTCAACTTGCACAATCATTTCAATGCTCTGTAATGAACATTACAACTAGATTTGTAAATGTAAAGCTGAAACAGGACCTTGACTCAAGTAGGCCAGGACTTGTGTAGTACAGCCCTGTCCACCATCTATGGTTCTTGCTGGGACCTCTTAATGATTTTTATTTTTTTTTCACAATTGGAAATAAGTTTTTGCTTGCTTCCTCCATCAAAATTGCTGTCCATCAGACTACTTGATGTACAGTTGGGTTTTTAGACATTTGATGTCTGTAATTTCTATAGGCAATACTATTAAACTGCAAAAAGAAGTGGTACTAATATGAATCAGAAAATGTCTGGAAACACCATTAAGCATGAATTGTTTTTCAAACCCCAAATTTGTGGAGAAGAAAAATATGGAGCGGGTTTGATGCTTTCCTGCTTTCTTAACAGGGCCTTTGCATAT
Source organism: Falco punctatus (assembly GCF_963210335.1). Lineage (NCBI taxonomy): Eukaryota > Metazoa > Chordata > Aves > Falconiformes > Falconidae > Falco > Falco punctatus. The sequence goes on from NC_137585.1 coordinate 92,118,942, forward strand.
GGTGGAGGGCCCTGTCTTGGAAGACAATAAACAAAACAGTAAAAAATACAAGGTGGTGTATTTATGCCGCATGGAGGCATTACTTAAGGTATCTCATGGCCATCACATAACTGATGTCAAGTTCCTGACAACATTGCTCTTCGTCACAGTCCAGCATAGGTGTGGGGAAGGAGCTGTTGTTAGATACTCAAAACCAGCTATCTCTGTTGTCAGTGGAGAAAGACAGGTGCCTGAAGAGGACAAACCAGAGCAGCAAAGCTGTTAGGTTATGAACAGCTGGTTCCAGCAGTCATCTTTGCAGAGGTCCATTTCTCCACGCTGACCGTTGAGGGAGCCCCATCTCTTAACCTGGGTCTCTGTTAGATGCCTGAAGAACGATGTTGTAAATAACCCCCTGAAACAACTGTCCTTTTATTAATGAATCATGTATAGTTATGAGGTAGGCCTTTTCCTCCTATTTTCCTTTTTTAAAAAAACTATATATACCTGTCAATTAAAATCTGTAGCTATTTCCAGGCCACAAAATACCTTCCAAACTAATTTCCAGTACCTTCTCCAAAAGTTTTGTCTGGCAAGCAATAGACATTTCCAACCTTTTAATATGTACAAGGCATAGTAAATTGGCCATATAGAAAGAGGAATTCTCCAAAGGCCTTGCAGTGAGTGGAAAGACCTGCACTAATATCTTCTCTTCACAGGCCTTGAAACATAAAGGAAGTACATACACTATTCACAGGAATTTAATCTCACTCCAGTTTATTAAGGCTCCCAGTAGCTGGCCCAACTTTGACATGTGCTTAGACTGAAAATCATAATTTTGTGTGTTGTTCTCCATTCCCCCACCCCCTTTCCTGTATGCTTATGAACAATTCCTATTTAACAACACCTAGTGGAACATTTTATGTGCACGGGAACAAAATGCTACACTGAAATAGGTGTGAGACAGGAGCGTCATAATGAGAAACCACACGCATGTGGAATGCCCACTAACTCATCCCTGCTGTGGTGGAAAATATCTGTTGAAATGTCAGAGGCTTTTAACGCTACTAAGCAGAGAGAAACAAACCATCTAAAACACCATGTCGGCTCTCCGCTAGGCTCAGGCAGCTGTAATTGTAGTTTTCCCTTTGATATGGTTCCCCTTTTACAAGCTTGTGCATGTGATGGAGTCAGCATCATGGGCATGTGATGAAAACCTCTTCAGGACACTCACAGCTTCTTTCCCAACCTGTACGTGTTTCCAGTTATTCAGTTCTTAGCAGCTGACAGTTTGCCACACACCAGAGCAAGAGAGGGGAAAATGAGAAACCTCTTCCCTCTAGCCCCTCGTCCCCCCGCAAAAAAGATTTTGTTTCTGCTGTTTCATATTTAGGGTATCATTTAATCAGTTCATTTTTGGTCAAATAAGCAGAACTCATTTGTTTTGCGGATTGGTCTTACATACAAAAAAAATTTAAAAAGATCACATTATGAATCTCAAGAGGCATTATCTGGGAAAGGCAAGTATGTTCCATTTGGAAAGAGAATCTCCTCTGCTCTTAGTCATTATTTGGTGAAAGGAATGCTCTTACCAACTGCAGATGAGACCCCTCTATTGATTTCTTTTATTCAAGAGAACATGAGACACTGGGTTCTGCAAGGAAAACTGGAACTGTGGTTTTGTGTGTGGTTCAGTCTAGCTAGGACAGAGGACAGACAGGGCTGCTGCTGCCGCCTCTGTGGCCAGTTCCTGATGATTTTCACATAAATGCTCTGCACACAGACTAACATTTGTTGGAGTCACCTTATGGGCATATGTTTTTGCAGTTCCCTTTGCTGATCCTTGTTAGAATCTGGAAACAAGATTCTCTTATTGTAACTGATCTATTTTTTCTTTGTTGTAGTATGCATGAGAATATTAAACAAGTATTTAATAGCAAAGGAAATATCAAGTATGTTAGGTTAGATTGTAGATTGTCTTGGAGGTCTGTGTAAGTATCTTTATTTTGTGAAAAAAATGAACAAACCATAAAACCAGAACAAAGAAATCCAGGCTTCATCAAGAGAAGTTGTGATGAAGAACTTCTAAGATTTTGAACTCCATCCCATTTCTAGGAGCTTGTGGTTACTGCCACTTTTCAGTAGTTTGTGGTGGGACATATTAATCTCATCGAAGTCTAGCCTTTTACTAGAGAAGATTCATGAAGAAAGATTGGAACAGGGATCCAGATCCTAAATCACGGGTCTTAGGATATCACATATTGCTGAATAAAGCTTCATTTGGTAGTTGACAAAAAGGAAGTAAGAATGTGAGGGTGACAGCAATAATTCACTCAATATTATTATTTTTTAAATGTGGCATTATATACAATACTGCAGATTATTCCAAAAACAGTTACTAATTTGGAAGTAAATAGATGTCAATTTTCAGACATTTTTCCATGTTTCTGTTAAAAAAATGAAAAAGAAACCCAGTAATGTGCTATTCCAGTTCATTAAAAGATGTTCCTTCCAGTTTTGAATTTGGAGGAAGGTATAAGGATATCTTTATAAAATAAAATGTAACTTTAATGCCTCTATTCTAGGCAGCAGAGAAATGTGCATTTTCAGAAGAAATTCCGCATTAATCTTCCTAGACTGGTAAAAAATGGACAAAATTTAATTCAAATACATGCAACATTTAAACACTAAAAAGATTAGGAAAAACCAAGCGTTGTTTCCACAGCAGTTAGTTGAAATGGTTGTGTTCCCTTCTGCAACCAAGACATGGCACAGGTACGTAACGTTGTAATACATCGGTGTAATGTACAGTTAAGGATGCTGAGTTAAAATAGGGCACAATTAAATATTCTTGTTACATCTTATGAACAGGGAACACACTGTATTTTGTGTTTGTGTGTGTTTCCATCAGAACCTGCTTTTAAAAAAGAGGGGAAAATTGTTATTTTTTCATGCAATTTTTGGTAAAATCTCACATAGTTTCCTGAGATTCATACACACTGTACTCACTTTCTCATGGAAGAGAACCACGTGAGAAGCCAACTTTTTGAAATAACACCTGGTATCTTTGCAATTTAGCCTTATTTAAACTTTCCATTCCTAATGTTTCCCACAAATTTCTTTTTCCAGATGCAATGGAATGGGAGCAGCTCCACTGTTGAAGGCTTAAGATCTTGCCTGTGTACAAGGCTAAAGTATTCCTTAACATCCTAGTCTTTCTTCTGCCTGGTCTTGCTCATGTTGGGATTCAGCAAGCTTACAGTCTATCCATACTTTTCAGAGCAAGCTACTTGAACTAAAGAGCTCAAATGTGTTGGACACACTCAGATGTGTGGGAGACATAAACTGCAGCTTTTCATAGCGATGCTACCAAAAACTTTCACTAGCAAGATATATGGTGCTGTCGGCCAAAATTGGACCTGACACTGAAGACTTTCATGCTTACTGAATTTAACAGATTGTAGTGCACCCATAGTATAAGTTTTAGAAATTTATCTATCATAACCAATTTTTGGAAGAAGAGACCAGTGCTGGTGCATTAGCTGTCCTCCTTGTTCCACTGTAAGTTTTGTATATCAATGATATACTCAAGGATAAACATGAACATGGGGAAAAAGGTGGTTCAAAGCTGAAACAGGACGTCTCATCAGACCTCTAGCAGGTAGACTGCTGACAAGAAAGTTTGCTGGTCTTGTCTGGCAGCTTCAGGAATTGATGGAGATCCTTATCCTCTCAAGATAGGTCCCAAACATGAACCCTCTCCTCCACAGAGGAGGTAGAAATCAGACTGGTGTAAATGCTTTATCCAAAGAAACCAAGTGGAGGAAGTTAATTTAAAGTGGCGTTTCTAGAATAAGACCATCTGAAAACAGGTTTCTTTTTTACAAGACAGTTTTTTGAGTATTTCCCATGAAAGAACAATTTGGGAATCTCAGAGAAATTGGGAATGAATTAGTGAAATATCAAAATTTTTGTTTGTTCATTAAAATTATGCAAAGAAAGGTGCCTCCTTACTTGTTTAGCTAAACACTAAAATATATCTGAAATAGAGTATTTTGGAGGAAAAGGTAGAAAACTTAGCAGTTGTCCACATCTATTGTAATTCTTCCCATGGTTTCACTTTACATTCCAGTGAAAAGCCAAAAAAAAACCAATCAGTGGAAGTCAGAGGTCCTGGTGCAAAAGCAAGATGAGAGATTCTACTTAACAAAAGTCTATCCTAGATTTAGATTATAAACAGAATTTAAGTATAAACCTTCAGAGAGCTCACAACAGTACTTTATTATAGAGTAATCAATAGCAAGGGTTACAAGGGCAACACCCAACTTTGAAAGAACAGACCAATGACTCCTAACTGTAGGCAGAAAGATACAAATCAGGGCAAGTTATTACTCTTTCACTCTTGGATAAGCTAAAATCTAACTAATCCCTCAAACTGCAAGACTTGACAATAAATATTTCAATCCTTGAGGTCTTTCCAGCCAGTCATAGAAGACACTTCTTCATTAATAACTAAGAATCATATTTGCTTTAGTCTCACATATGCCCTTAAAAAGCAAAGGCAAAATGAAGAGTCTAAAAGAACAGAATTAAATTTATTAAGGATGCAATTCTGTATGACGAGTCCAAAGTAATAACTTAGGCAAATATAATCCTAATATGACAGGGGAATGATTACTTAAGTAGCTGTTCTTCAGCAAATTTGGTAGTTAGAGTAGGTCCCAGTCTGAACATGATAGGTTATTTTGTAGTATAACTTGCAAAAGGCATGAAATAAACTTCTGCTTTGTTAACATTAATAAGGTCTTCAGCTATATCTAGTTTCTAGTAGGTCTTGTAGTGTACACCAGTGTAGATCAACTGGAGACAATGTAGAGAAAACCAAGGGGAAAAAAACCCGAAACATCTAGAAAGCTTGACATACGAAAGGTGAAAGATGAAGGAGAGGAAGAGGCATTTAATAACAATTTTTAAATACATAAAATGTGAGAAAAAGAAACAGAACAGTATGCCAAGGTCCATGGTGGATGACATAAACTGCAGCAGGGAAAATCAGTTTAAGTACAGGATAGTTTCTTACCATAAGGAATATAAATACACTTAGGAGAGCTTGAGAAACCGGGGAATGTCTGCATCTGTGGGGCTCCTGAAGAGTAATTTTATTAGGACTGACAAAGGTATAAATGTTTCTGGTTGTAATTGAGGCACGGATTGGAAGACACCATACACCCCATTTTCTATGTTCTATAAGGCTACTTATTTATTTTTTATTTATTCTGGCTGGTGTTCAACTCCTGCCTATGATCCTCCCATGTCAGTTTCCAAAAGAAGTAAGCACTGACAATCTGAAAGAGCACATAGAACTACCCAGATAGTCTCATCTCACTGAATGCTCAGCAGACTTTAGGAGACTATTTTGAATGTTTTGGCCATATGTACAACGGGGAAGGTGAAACAAACAAAAAAAGGAAAACTGCCAGGAAAAAAGAATAATTAGTTACAGACTGATGGAGAACTGTATTAAATACATTACTAGCTGGGAATGTTCAAAAGAAATTGCAAAGAATACTGTAATAAATATAAGAAATGAGATTTAAGCCCAAATCAAACATTTGGTTGAAATATCTTTAACTTTTGTAGGTTTTGCACATTCATATTCTTTGGATAAAGTGAAAAAGCAGCAATCTCTCAGGTCAAGGTCTCTCTTAAGTTTGTTACATTGTGTTAAGACTGATCTTTTGGCTGTTTATGATGACAAACACTAGTGTCTTAACTGGTGATGAGCAAGAAGATCACTGGGCATACCAAAAATGCGCATCACGCTGACCTTGGCTAAATCGGCACTCCTGAGCTTCCAGGGACATGACTTGCCTCACAGAGAAAAAGGAATGCTGGCAGCACTGTATTTTGTTTGAGCCAGCATACTGTTTCTCTCAAATGTACTTAAAAATGCATATATCCTTTGTGGAAAAAGTTAGGCATCCAACACCGTTGTTAGTATTCAGTGATAGAAAAGTGAAGCAGCAAAGTAAAAGCTGACGTTCAGTCTGGGCGAGGTACTGTTGCTTTATTTTTCAGTCTTTTTATAGCATCATTTTGTAGAAAGAAAACTTCTTTACCTTTGTTGTTGTTTCTTAGCCAAATACTATTTTGTAAATTACTTTCCCTCAGTAGGCTCAAGATGACTGCAAATGTTCTGAAGAGGAAAAGCTTAAGGGCAGATTTTGTAAGAGAGTAACTGTGACTACTTCCATCCTTTGCGAAAGTAGGACAATCAAACATGAAGAGTGCCAAGTAAAAAAAAGAAAAGAGTTAAAGAAAAAAGTTTCCAGTAGGAACAAAAATGTTTCCAGAAAGGAAAAAACTGGAGCAGGGAAGAGGTTCGTCTTGGTCATCATGGCTAAACTAAGGTGAGCTTTACATTTCTGTGACACAGATGAAATAAGTCATATTTCAGATCTCATTTGGACACTGAGTATCAAAAACCTCAAATCCACTTCAGCTGTTTGGAAGTACCTTCCAGCTGTTCTGACTCTGTCCAGATGTGTAATTTCATACTTGATGTATTCCCCTGAAGTGAGACCAGTTAAAGCAACTTTCAAACACTGTCAGGCTCGTCAAATGCAGAGCATAGATAGTTTACAGTATCAGTGTTGCTTAAAGATAATGTAGGCATGGTATCCATAGGAATCTTGATATAATTGGAATTGTCTTTCTATGAAACAAATTATTAATCTTTTACCAGAGAATTCAAAAGGAAAAAAAGTGTATGTTATTACAAAACTCTGAGATTCCTGTTACAGAACTCGCAAGCTGTTAATATCTCTAAGACAGATGCACTGTTGCAAACATAATAATTCTGTCAGAACAAGATGCATTCCTTGGATTCTTAAACCTGGAAATCCTTCCTGTAGGAAAGTATCTTTGTGCCAGAGAACAAGACAAGCTGAAAAACAATGCTGACTTTTATTGAAGCAGATTATCTTCATAAGTGCCAGGAACAGAACATTTGATAGCTTCAAGAATTTATGGAGGCAGAAATGCAAACCACCTTTGCATTTACCTTTGCATGTACCTTCAGAAACAAATTCTTGATTGTACCAGTTTATTGTAGTTATCTTCTTTAATATGTGAACAATGAATATTACAGTCATAAAACCACTTCAGCAACATTCTTGCTTTAACAACTATTCATAAATCTTAGGGCATATTTAAATCCAATTTCTACATCATAAATAATACATACATTATTGAAAAGTAATCCTTTTATACAGCGATGCTGTATTTGGCTGCTTACAGGTGTTGAGAGCACAGACTTCCTAGGACAGACTAAGAGACACTTGCAGATGACACAGACGTGAAGGAACAGGAGTGTGGGATGGTCTTTACTCTGGCAGTCCTGTTCCTACAGTGGGGAAGGACGTCTCTGCCAACTGCCAGTGAATGGCATGCCATAGGGATGAAAATCCCATTTCATGTCAAAATTGATCACAGTTTGGGTAGGTCTGAAGAATAAAACACGCTGCATAATTTCAAAGTAACATCTGACAACATCACCAACTTCCACCTCTCTCTGCACAGAGAGTGAAGAGCTTATGGGCTATGCTGAAAAAGTCCATGAGAACAAAACGTCTGGTTTCTTAAGGTTTCTATGCAGTTCAAGTTGTGATGAACCATACAGGGAAAAGAAAGACTTTGGGTATTGGTATGTAAATGTTGATAGCCACATTTCAATGCTCCTCTTAACATTTCAACTTTCAGACCAAGAATAAGGGAACAAATAACTTCCAAGAGATTGCAACATATCTAAGAACAACCTGGAAGTACTACAGCTGAATTTGTCTTAAAAATCTCTCTAAACTTAAAACTGTTCACAGGAGGAAAAAATAAAGTGGTTGATTGCATTTCACTTGCAGGAAAAAATGTAGCAGGAACACACACACAGAATATTTGGTATTCACCCACCATTTTTATTACAGGATTTTGATGTTGCTTCCAAAGGTAGTGGTAGACACATCTGAATCCTCAGAGGTGGAGCTCGAAAAAGACAAGATATTATTCAGAAAAGATGAAGCTTTTGTCATTTGGGATAAAACCTTATGCTCCTTAAACTAAGAAATCATGTTACATTTTTAAATAATGTAAAAGGTCTTTGTTAGACCTTAAGATGTTTTGGAGTGAATATATTTTTTCAGTACTTAATCTGTTCTGCCATGTATTTTGCCATTACTACATTTTTCAGGAGTCAAAATTTTGCATTTCCTTATGTTCATGCTGAGTAAGAAACTATCTGAAATGCAGGATTCCCACTGATGTCAGTGGGAATGGGACTTATCACTGCATGCATTCATGCTGTGAGTCATGCTAGCATAACTGTCAGATGATCACATTTCCTTTAAGCTTAGCTTTTTAATTTACTATAATTATTAGGATAAAAGGATCGTAGGCTCATTCAGGCAGGAAAGGATCTTGGGAGGTCTCTAGTCCAGTCACCTTGAAGTAGCTTCAGCTTTGAGGTCAGACCAGATTTCTCAGGGTTTTAACCAACTGAGTCTTGAAAACTTCTGACGATGTAAACTGTGCAACCACTCTGGGCAACCCCTCTGGGTAAAAGACGACAGGTGGAGGAAAGGTGTTGGTTTTTTTGTTTTGTTTCTCACTGCCCAAATGTATTTGAATTGTCAGTAAATAAAATTATTTTTCCTCAATTCAAGTCTGTTTTGCCTGTGACAGTAGCTGGTAAGCAATCATCCTGTCTTTATTTTCACCAAACAAGCTTTCCCATCCTACTTATTGCTTTTTGTTGAGGAGGGGGACTGACCGAGAGGTGGGTGTCTGGCTGCAGGCCAAAGCTAACCCACTATGCCAATACAGACCCCTCTGATACTTCATTCGTTCCCAGCCTTCACATTGAGTTGACCTATTCACCACCACCCCCTGAGTCTGATCATCCAGCCAGGTTTTTATCCATCTTAATATGTAAATAACATCCTAATGTGCTAATTATTTCAATACTATTCTTAAACTTTTAAAATACTACTTATTTATATTTTATGGCCTTTATTTTACTTGATAGTGGACTTCATATATTTTACATAATATTCAGTAGTCCACAAACATCAACTGCTGCCTGAAACAGCGTAGAGATTCATAAACGTATGCCAGAGACATATCGAGCCAGAGACATATCAAGCCAGGAAAAAATGCTCAACTCTTATCCAGAAGAAACTAATCTCTTTTATGGATGAAATCAGGTAAGGATACACTTTGGCCCTTACAGTAGCCCATCAACACTTTACATGGGCACATCCAAACTATTATTTTGTGAAATTTTAACATTAATCAGTGTTAAATGCAGTGCTTAAGCCAGCGGTTTTGTGACAAACACATTTTAGAGTTTTCCAAAGTCCAATCCACTTCAGATTTAAGAAGGCTAAAATTTGATGTTGACCTCTTCTGCAAGTAAATGGTGAGCTGAGGAAATTATCTGAATTGCCAGAAGTTACGGGCATGGGTAGCAGTGTTTCACGACATGTGTGTTTCACAAGATGTGTGTGTTAACTCTGGGAGATTACAGGTAGGAAGGCAGCCAAGAGGATTTATTGATACAATAGATACTTATATCTAATTTATATCTTGCAAAGAATTGAATGACTCAAACCTAGCTCTGTAAGTAGCTTATTTATAAAACCACATGGCACAAATAAGGTGGCAATTTCTTTCTTTTCCATACTTACTGTTTGTTGGTTACACTCAGATACTGTGCACAGTGGTGAATCTTCACTGCAGAAATTTTCTCTTGCCTGGCTAAAAGTGGTGGCGTACTCCCTGCCCTTGCCATCCTGGCCTTTATTTCAGTAACCCTGCACAGGTGATAACCACCACTGGAAGTTGTAATGGCTGCATCCGATTGTCATGGCTGTATATGACTCAAAGTTGATTCAGGTGAGACAGATAAAGATGCAATAGCCAAGGGCTAATTTGAACAGTGCACCCAGCTAACAGGGCTGGTCAGGGTCCGACTCGAGACAAGTTTGACAGAAACTGACCTCAGTAGTCAGTGGGCGAATAGGACTGCAAGTCAATTATCTTACTCCATAAATAGTGGATGACCCAGGGCCCATTGAGCTCTATTCCTGCATGCCAGGATGTCCCTTTCAGTAGGGACATCTTCTGAGGTTATTCCTTAAGGCTGAGAGATTCCTTGCTGCAACAGATTCTTGGTAAGTGATTTAGCATGCTAAACTTTGAAACATTAGCTAAGTGGTATAAAGGATTGATTGTGCACATATAATCCTTTAGATATAAATCATTGACCAAGCCTGAGACTAAGTCTGGATCCATCTGCACATGAAATCCCCTCTGAGAAGGAGTTTAGAAAGCAAAGGGATTGTTTCTGAACCTCATGATTCAATGGGAGGGTCTCACTGACAGTTTTGTCTGACCCTGTCCTCTCTGCAGTAAATAAAGTGTACCTTGCTATTGGATCTTCTTAAACCACTGTCACATTCACTGTGAAACTTTGTTAAATTGCTGTTTTATACCAATAAATTATTGCTGCTTCTCTCTTATGTATGCGTAAAGATGAAGTGCGCATCTTCAGTCTGTTTGCAACACTGAAGAGCTGCCAAGTTCAGCATATTACAGTATCCTTCACCCTCCCATCTCCTATAAGTCCTCTCAATCAGCTGTAGACTTTCATTACGAAGCAAAGACCAATTTATTTAATTTCTCTCATGCTTCACTTGATTTAAATTCATTTTTCTAATACCTTTACATTCCAGTAACTTTTATTCCTTGCCTGGAATTTAGAAAGAATTTAGATCCCAGCGAACAGGAAAATGCAGTCAGTTTGCAGTTTGCAGAACAGCAAAATGGAATGAGTATGTTTAATACATAAATATGATATAAATGCTGGAGCATTTTTGTTTGTAACATTTTGGTTGCATTGAGGTAGTAATTATAAAAATCTAATTTTCTAAGAAATGGTAAACTATGCTCTGTCACATCCAATTAGTTACACAAGCAGCTTTCAAATGTAGCGCACTGATCACTGCAAAAAGCTGTATTTGCATCTCAGCTGCAAGGGGCTCAGACCAGAGTAGAATATTCTGTAGGTTTTGAGGGCATTCAGACAGTCTTTCGGACAGCTGCTTTGTATTCATAAGCCAATGTCAATGGCCCCAGAAGAGCTGAAACCAATCTCTTATGTCTGAGAAAAAAGGAGAAAAAAAAACCCCCAAAAAACCCAACAGTGGGCTAGAACAGTGGTTAGGGTATAACAGTCTGTCAGTTTTATTCCTGCCAGCTGAATGTCAAATGCCTGAAGGATTTAGAGAACAGCAGCCTTAGTTTTGCACCTCACTTTCCTATCTGTGTAATTAGGATGTTAATTATATTTCTGTTAATCTCAGGAGGGTGTGGGCTATTGAAGGCTGCAGCCTCAAAAGGAAATAGGTATGTCAGCATTGCCGTGTTTGAGGTCTGGAAAACAGTTCAAATGCAGAAATTGATATCTAGGCTCAGGAAAAGTTAGCCTATTCCTTGTTTGGGCTATGGCTCCTGGTCTTCTGTGCATGCCCCATCTGCACGCCTACGTGATGCTTGAGCTGAGACCTGTGCGCACACCATTTCCTGGCTGAGCAGGCTGGAAGGGAAGTGTGATGCATTTCAGCATCTTCTGGTTTTGAATAGCCAAGAGGTCAAGACTGCAGTACCAGTGTAGACTTAGACACCTCTGAGTAGGATTCATGTGGGTAGGTACGTAAATGTATAAGTATCCTATGGTGTTCTTTTCCCTCTAAACGTTTAGCAACACTGTTAACTGTGCAGGTGAGAAGCATTTCTTTTGCAACATGTTTTATATACAGACTTGGGAAGATGAAGTGGAATTTAAAGCAAGAGAAGTGTACACACAAACCATAGGGAAGACCAGCATTGTCATTGCTGCGTTTCACGAATCATTCACTTTCAGCGTTAATGATGGTAGTAGTGAAGAGGAACACATTCTTCATTCTGGAGAAAACACCGCTGTCTTTTTCTTGATCTGCCTTCTCTCTTGATTTTTCTGCAGTTGTGTATCTGTTCTCTAGGTGCTTATATCAAACAAATAAAAGTACAGAGGAGTTAACTGACCTGTGCACCCGAGACTGAGTCCCCCTTCACCCACCATGCCATCCAAGCCAAAGTTTGCTTCCCACTGGCTCCCCTTGTCTCAGCATCAACAGACAGGAGCTTTTATTATCACCTGTGGCTGACTGGGAGCATCTGACCCATTCTGGTAGAAACTGTCTGTACCAGAAAATCATATCACATTAATAGATTTCCAGCCCTCATTAGAATCACAGGTGCTAGAGTTAAAAATTACAAAGCTACCAAACATACGTGGCGAACATATTTCACAACTAATGTAAAAATGCCAAAGAAACTGTGAAGAATGTTAAAGCTCCAGGGAGCAGTTCCAAAAAATACAAACTTGCCTGTTCCTCTCAGCAAGGGCCCTTGATCATAATTCAGATACTGCTGTTGTGGACTTCATCATTCCTCAACAAGCAAAAGAGGCAGCCAAAAACTACGTTATTTTCTGTGAGTCAAGTCTTGCGTTGTTGGCCCAGCTAAGTCAGTGTCATTTATTGCAGTTCCTCATGTTGTTGAAGAGGTGGGTAAGACCTAGGAAGTTTTCATACCCACCTGAAGGACTCCAGATGAACTCACACAAAAGTGTCATGGGCACAAAGATTATTTTGTAGAAAACACCTTGTTTTGGTGTTTGGGTAGATGAAGTAACCAAGTAGTCCCCATTTTTTCTTTTTTACATCTTTATGTCAAGCACCTAAAATATAGTGACCTTCCTGATGAAAGTCTGTAATTAAAATTAGGATGCATCTATGTGATATTCCCTTATAATGAGGAAGATGCATGTTCTGAAATCTTTGCAAATCTTGTTTCTGTTTTTAATGCTGTGTGTTAAAACACCACAGATTTTTCTACTAAGTCCGCCCAGCAAACTTATTATTTAAAATTATATTGAATTAAATTAATCATAGCATATTCTCAGCTGATGAAATTTCACCAGGACATTTTTAGCTATAACACAGATTTATTATTCATAAATAAGAATAAGATAATAATAAGAAATGCGATGATAATAACACTCCAATTTATAGGTCTAACAGTATTTCTTGAATGGTTATATCAAGTTTTTCTTAACTTTTCTCTAGTTCTGTGATTTTTCATAAACACTCATTCTTTAGACAATAGGTATTTTCTGTTTTAGGTCTCCATACTCAGGAGTTTGTTGCAGAGTTTGAGATTTTCCTCAAGAGCAATGATCTCCTAAACCCAAGAATTTTTAATTACAAGCATTATGCATTTTTCCAGATTTGAGGTTTCGTTTCTGTAAAACAGGAAAAAATAAATAATTTAGGATGAAAACAAAATACCTGGGAAAACCAGGTAAAAATAAAACCGTTATACAAATGCTTCTGTTTGTTTAGAATAGATGAAGAAAAAAAATTCTCCCACAGAACCAAGCAGGTGCAACAATGACACTGTCAACTCAAATGTAACCCATGAGTGATAACACAGGTATATGCAGGACATGTAAGCATGAAGGCAATGTTATGATGTGTTTTCATCAGCAGCTTCTAGTATAAATGGTCTAAAAATGCATCTCAGACCTGAAGTGCATTGCCTAAATTCAGGTTTCCTCTGCAGATTTCTGATTCTGTAGTCAAAGGAGAGAGAGAGAGAGAGAGAGAGAGAGAGAGAGAGGGAGGGAGGGGGACACCTTGGGAGGCTATCCCTCTGAGGAAAAGATAAATGTCTCTTTGGCAGTACCTGTCTATTAGTTCTTTACTAGATTTTGTTTAGTGATATCATTTTGAATAGAAAAAATGTGGACTCAAGAATATTTGTCCTGCAGTGCTAGGAAAACTACGTAACTATTTTATTTTATTTTTTCTTCAGGTACTTTAAAACTGCCAGGCTTGACGAGACATTCAAATAGCAATAAATTTTGCCTTCTTCAAGATAATTTTTGACGTACTAGCTGTAGTTTTTATCTGCTGTCTGTGAGTTCTGTCAGCTCCTTCTTGGAGCAACAATCTAGGCTTGGGCAAATAAAGTTGCATTTGCAGCAGTGATTTTGAGGACAGACTGTCCCTCGGACTGTTGTTACTGAACCACTTGTCTGCTTTCCAATTGTCATAGCAGCGACAGTCTGGAAAAGTCTCCAGAGAGTTTTTGAACCCAAGATCACAATTTACATTCCTGGCCGAACTATATGCCACCATAAAACACAGAGAAAGCCATCCAAAGGCATAAGTAGTCTAGAAAAGCTCTAAACTTCCTTGGCGTTAACGTCCGGGCTGTGACCAGTGTTAGAGAAGTGCAAAGCTGGCTGAAATGAACCTTTTCCCCATGCTTTCCTTTGTCTCAAATTCCTCCTAAATATCTACTTAGGAAGCACTTCTTGTGATGGCAATTTAATTTTCTTTGCAGCTAATCCAATGTGGACATACCATTCCTGGATTTTCTTTACAATTGTCAGTTCAGGAAATTCCAGAGCTGCAAGGCAAGGTCTGCAAAATAAAGATGCCTTTTGGCTTACCTTTTTGCTCCCTATTAATTTATCTTCATGAACAAGTGCAATTGCCAATAAAAAGATTCACAATCTGTCTTTTGATTTATATGAAGTTCTGACAGAATTTCTCTTGGAAAGATGCCTGCCATTTGACGTCAGAGCTCTTGACACATTTGCTTTTCATCTAGTGGTTGGGTCAAGAAAGCTGCCATCTGCTGATGCCTGTTTCCCCCATCATGTTTCTTGAATGTTTGATTCCAATGATGCAAGCTTTGAGGGTTCCTTTCTCAGGGTTCCATTTGAGGGTTCCTTTGAGGGTTCCATTTCCATTTCCATACAGGGAGCTAGATGCCTACATCTTGCCCTTAGAACTGTAATCATACCCGAGACCATGTCAGTCCTTCCCTTGATTCTCAGGTTAAGTGTGCCTCAGGTGGTCCAGTTTCCCTGTGTGAAAAGGACCGAACAGAACGCCATGCACTATACAGACATTGTAAACATAGCAGTTAGATGTATTTTCATTATAGATGTAAAAGGCCAAAATTAAAGTAGGTTACATGGTCAACGCACGGAGATGCGATATGCTGGGATATACCTTGACATACTTTCCGAAGGCACAGAGGGATTCTTAGCTGAAATCTGTCACAGCTACAAAACTAAATGAAGCCCATCTGATTCAATGCTACCGTCATGTTTGTAGCATTTCATGTATATTGACAGATTTTTAGGAAAAATTCCAATAATCATTTCAGCATTGCATCGTATTTCATAACTGTGTTACATTGCCTTGTAAAGGTCTGTGTCCTTATCTTCTTCAAAAGTCTGTTTTTCTTGCCTAAACTTCATCACCCTTAATGTGACATCGAGGTCAACTGGCCCCAGATGTGTTACAAACGGCACAGTCTTCTTAATATGAAAAGGCTGAGAAGTGACAACTAAATTATAGCCACTTTGTGGCCAAATCACCACAAGCGAGGTTTAAAGAAATGAAGAGCTCAGGATTTATTATCACTTTCAGTCTCCCCTGAGGTAGTGTCAAACATAGCCAGGTCAATCCTGACACGTTTCACTGTGAAAAATGTCTGCTGAAGGAAATTTCACTTATTCTCTGATCCACTCACCCACCTGCCCACTGAGTCTGCAGGTAAAAACGTCCAGACTAATTAGACCAGGGGTCCTCAAACTTTTTAACCAGGGGGCCGGCACGCGGATGAAGCGGCAGGCAGTCATCTGCGGCTGCTTGGTTCCCTCCCCAACCCCCAGCAGGGGGTTCTGTAAATACCGGGGGGCCGGACTGAGGACCCCTGGGCCGTAGTTTAAGGACCCCTATTAGACTATCTTCAAAGTACAGCATTATGTAGAAATACTGTCATCAGCACCACACAAATAAGGAAATTTATCTTTCCTGTCTAACATGAGGCTAATTAATGTAATTTGACATCCACCTACATATATATATATATATGTATGTATGTTACATATTGAAAAAAAAAAGAAATTTGGTGTCAACACATCAAAAATGTGATCTTACTCCAAAAAAGTGCCAATACATACAACTATTATATATGAGATAGAAAAATTAATATTTTGATATCCTCAGAGCTAGTGTGACCTAAGCTGGAAAATAATTTTCAGTTCTAGAGACTGAGACTTCAGAAGAGACGCTGATCTGCGAAAAGACTGCAGAGCAGATCCAGATATATGATACAGGGTTTTTTACATATGTTGAAAATTCATGAAGAAATGTACATATGAGAATGTGGAGCCCCTGAATGACTAGAAGACACTCGAGATTTTGAGAAAAACTTTGTCAAATGCTTTTCCCTAGTTCCACCAAAACCTTTGCTATGGCCACAGTTTATGTAGTAGAAAATCCATTGTGTGCATTTGTTCATGGACAAATATACCATCTTATTTGCTTCTAGGACCCCATCATTCTTCGCATGAAATCTTTAATATTATAAAGCTGAGGAGAGGCTGTAGGTATCTATTGCCTTTAAAAAATTAAATAATCCTTGAAAAGTAAAAAAAACTTTTAAAAGGCAAGTAAGTAAGGATTTCTCTTGTTAGTGCTTCCTTATATTTAATATTACTAAAGGGTATTTTGTTATCACTTTTTTCACAAACATTCTTTTTGAAATAACTATTTAAGTTCTAATAATCTAAACAAATAACAATGACCACAACTGGGAATGTGTTTCTTTATTTGCATCTGTCACTGCAAAATTAGAGAGAAGAAACCCTGCAGAGTTAACATTTTTGGGAAGCTGCAGTTGAACAGAACCCATTAGAAAGAAAATGTGGGTCTTTTTGATATTTTGGCACTATTTCATGCATATAGGAAAAAAAGAGTATAGGCTGCAGCAGAAGCATCAGCCATAATTTGTGATGCAGTTAACATGAAAAATTATACAAGTAGACTTTCAGCCAGTTACCAAGGCCCTTTGCATGCTACAAATGCGTTTTTTTGCTTCATATCTACAGAATTAACACGTTCATAAAGTATTGAGGTCCTTTGCCACTCTTTTGCTGATAGATAATGTCAATGAGTTTGAGTCAGCCTACTATTTGTGGAATATGTAGATTGTGCTTCTGGAAGATCATGACTTAATGTTGAATATAGTCACTTAATGTGACTATATAGAAACTAATGTTTCTATATAGTATAGAAACAGTGATTTGTTTCCTTTGTGTTGGTGTGTCAATACAACTAGGTGATATTCAGCTGTGTTTGAAGAGTCCATGGTTGCTGAAGGAATAAAGCACCAGCCATCACCATGTCATTACTTTTTGTAAGGCTGTGTGGTTAGTGAGGACAGCAGTTGGTTAGACCTATACCTAATGTTTAGGAGGCATAAAGGAATACATCCAAAGACATATATTTGTGCCACTGGCAGAAATGTAAAACGCCCCTTGAATTTGGTATAAGATTCAGATTTTGAAGTTTATTTTGACTATCATTTAATAACCAATATTGTCTGACTTCAATTTCCAGGAATATAGTTATTTAATATGCTAAAAGATACATTAGAGTAAGCATTTAGAACTTTATGAATTTTTTGAAAGTAATGCAGAAAAATCAATACCTCCTCTGCTGTTTTCTGTTTCTCATACTTGCAAACCCTCACAAACTTGTATTTTTTAGTTTCTGGCTGCATCTTCATACCAAGAGTGGATTGGCATGTGGTCAGCCTGATATGCACAGTTTCAAATCCCAAGTCTGGCACAGGGAATGCATTCTAGGGGTCAACTGATTGCACTGCCCAAGCCACTATCAAATGACAGCTTCAGTGCTGAAACCGAGAGCATTGACTCACTATGCTTAGGCTGGGAAAGGACAGTCCTGGGGATGGAGGGCACTGCCTTCATTTAAAGACTGGGGAAGTACAGATTCATCTTCCTCCTCTAAACTCCTTTTCTAATCAGCTTGTCTGAAGGGCAACCCCTTCTCTGGCATGCTTTCTGGGAGCTCTGAGTGTATGTGAGGAACAGCAATCGTACGGAGTGGAGGCAGGTCTGGAAATCCCATTAGCCCAGCCAGCAGGCTGGCTCCAAGGGAGCTGGTGGCCAGTGCACATGCCGACCAAGAATACCACAGGCAACGCTTCCACTCTGCTGCCGCTTTATGTGGAAAATATCACAGCTGATTTTCTGAAAAAAAACCACCAACCAACAAAGAAAAAAAACAACAAAAAGAGAAGGTAGTCCAAATGTTTTTAAGTGATCAGCAATAGGAGCTGATTAAATGAGGCAATTTGAAAGGTTATCTAATGGTGATTGTCCCTTTTTTCACGTTCACATAGTTGTCATGACATATGGAAAAGAACTTTGCCGTTGAGGTGGAGGGACAGCATCAAACTGTCACATTCTGTGTAACTTAAGGAGTTCTGGGATTCTCTGACATGCTTGTGCTGTGCAGGCAACGTGTGTGAGAACGCCTTATTACTCTTATAGTGTTTGTTCCTTTCTGAGAGGAAGAGAAGTACAGTGATGGAGGATTTTTATTTTCTGGTCCTTCAGGCTTATAAACTGTAGGGTAAAGAGGAAGGCAGAACTGGTACTAGTGTCAGCCAGGAAATTAAAGGAAAGATATGGTCACTCTTCAGACCAGGGAGCCATTACAATGCACTTCTCCAGAATAATGTCAGCACGAGGTGTAAAAAAGCAGCAGAGTGCCTCTTCTCATGAGGCATCATCTGCTTCTGCTCTCAGAAGAAGCACAAAAGAGAGATGTGGTTGAAATAACTCTTTGCTACTTGGGAAGTTCACTGTCATGCTGCAGCTAGGAGTCTGAGGCCACTGTGGGTTCCTCAGCACATCTGGATGAAGGTGCAACATGAAGCAGTGGAGCTGTTGAATGCGAACAACTTGACGACTGAGGCAACGGTGGACCAATGGCAGGCAGCAAGAACTCCTGAACCTGCACTGCCAAGGGCAGGATTGAATGCCATAGATAAGACCACAACTATCAGCTGTTTTGACATAAGATTCTTCCAGATTTGCTGGAGTTTCTGGAGTGGATGTGATACCCCTCTGTCCCTTCACAAAAGCAGAGCAAATGTGTGGTGGGCAAATCAGCGACCCACTGAAGGACCCACTCTGTCTCTGGCAGTAGGGGAGCACACCAGCTTGGCTGCTGTCTGCAGGGCACCCCCTGGCAGCCCTCAGCATCCACTGTCACTGGGTTAGCAATGATAGGGATATCACATTCCTACTGGTACCTCTCAGCCTGACACCTAAAACCCTATCCATTTATTTTTTGAACCTTCTAACACTGCCCGCCTCCATGATCACCTACAGCAGTGGGGGCAGCCCCAGCCTTGGGCATCAGGCATCTCCGGAGGATGGGGATGGGCTGAGGCTGGGCAACAGAGCCGCACACAGCATCGAAGGTGTGAGCGCACAATGCTTTTATCTGATTGGAGATGAGGTTTTCTATTGCTGTAGATTTATTTACATGGTGGGGTTTTTCTTCTTTTTTTTTTTCTCCTCAGTGGTCCTCTTGAAATGTCCAGCTCTCTATTGGCTTTTTTTGGCTATTTTTATATTTTGAGCTGACATATAAGATAATCATCAGAGAACTCCAATGTTACTTTCCTGCATTGCAGCCACCAGTTATGAGTTCGGTGTCACCTAAGTATAGTTTAAATTATTTCCTCTAGGTCCATTTTTAAGCAAATAACTGATTCTTTGGACCTGAACATAGATGAAACCATTTTGCGAACAAAGACTCCTTTCAGCTTAAATGAGAAGGTAATGTACTACCTTCTTCCTCATTCTTTCTTACCCCTTCCAGGTCTATACAAGCAGTTGTAATTCATTCAGACATAATACTATTGTAAAGACATGTGGTTAAGAAAACTGAGACAATGTTAATTTGTGTACAATACGGTGGCAAGTAAGGAGGTGCAAAACTTCCCAGAAAATAAATTTTAAAACAAACAAATTAGCTTTGTTTGGGTTCCTCTGTGCTAAGGGCACTTAAATATAGTAAGGTAGATATTAATGATATTGTCATCAAGAGTAAAACCACAGTAAAAGGAGAGGATGAGCAAAACCAAGGTAGAAACTGAAGACTAAAGAACCAAACGGCTTACAGGAATCACCCTGTTCTGTGACAGTCTGGCAATGTATAGCATTTCTTCCTAACTCATGTTTCTACATGACTATTATTTTTGCCCATTTTTTCCCTAGCATTAATTTCTGGAGCTGCGCAGCACGCCACGGAGTGCCAAATGCAGTCTGTCTGAGGCACACTGAGCTGACACGGAGGTCACATCTGATGCACCTTTCCATCATTGCTTATGCTAGGCCACCATGCGGACAGGTTTTCCCGTAGTTCCCTTTGAAAGCAATTAAAATGCTAAAAATAATTTACAGAAAAGCAGGTTTATGGTGTAACTGAAATTCCTTGAGATAGTCTGTACCTAGACTCACACTGGCTATGAACAGGCTGAAATGGCAAAGGACTATCAACCAGGCCCAAGGGAAGGCTCAAAGGCTGTAAAAGCTAAAGAATAGCCAGGGAAGGGATTTTAGCCCAAGCGGGCAAAAGGAGATGACATTAGTCCTGCTGCCTGCAGGTGTGTGGGAAAATCACCTCGAGGGGGGGGGGAATTCGAGAAAATTGCATCCTAAAAGAAGTGTAGCATTATGGAAAGCTTTTTTAGGGTAAAATACAGCTATGGCCTTCAGGATGGTTGGCATGCACAGAATCTCTATCACCACAGTTCCCTAAGCAGCAGCTCAGCGCACGTGGATAGTGGTGATGGGGGACGCACTTAAGGCAAAAAGCCAGAAGCAAACCCCTCAAAGCCCAGAACCATTCTCAGGAACACAGGAGTTAAGCCTAGAAGTGGCTAAAAGCTGCCTCCTACCTCTTCCCCCGCCACCTCTCCCCCTTCAACATCAGCACATTTCCTTGTGATCCCTTTTCACAAAAAGATGGAGGCCTGTGGTATCAGCTCGGTACCGAAGCACCACGACGCGCTTGCTGGCTACATGCTCTCTTAGAAGGCTGACAGCTTCCCCGCACACAACAGCCGAGGCTTCCAGCCTCTCTGGCCTTCCCACACCCTGTGAAACATGAGGAAGGCAAACACCGGTAACATCTCGGGGGGTCAGGAGGAAGTCAAGATGCACTCCATCTAGAGCCCAACGCATTACCCAGAGGAATTACCACAACAGAACAAGAGGCAGGAGCGATCGGTAGACAGGCGGATAACATGCACAGCAGCAATACCCAGTCAGACTTGCAGGGCTTCCAGTCACTTCATCCCGCAACTTTGTTTTGAATTTAGTTAAAAGGTAATCAGATTCTTAACGCTCATTCTGCTTTTGTAACTTCTGGAGAAAGGCTAACACGTGGCATTGGCATTACAGTCCAACTACTGCCCAAGCAGCAGCGCAGCACTCGGAAGCAGTGTACAAAAGGCAAGTACAATAGTTATCCCTCCACAGTCAGCAGTCCGACTCACAAGCACAAGGCACATGTGGAAAAGTAACATTTAGGCTGACCTTCACTTTAGCTCCCCTTGATTTGTCAGCGTACCTTGTCATTCCGGATGAATACAAAGAAAAAACAGAGAGCCCCGTTTCACCGGGAAGCAAATCCAAAGCCTCTTCCCCTCGGCTGCTCCCGCACGGGAGCTGACTGTCACGACACAGGATCAGCGAGACCCCTGAGCTGCTGCCTCCCGACCCTCCCCGGCAGTTAAACGCTTGCCCTTTGCAACGCTTTTTAGAGAAATCAGCAGTCGGGGCCGAGGATCCCGCCGCCGGCTTGCTTCTCCTTCCCTCGCCCGCTCGCAGGGGCTGAGGAGGCTCCTGAGCCGCCCCCTGCGACAGCGTTACCGCGGGCCCCGATGCGGCCCCTGCGGCCCCAGCCCGCTGCCACGGCCCCGGCCGGCGGCTGGGGGAAAGACAAAGCCCCGCGCAGAGCTGCGGCGGCTGCGGCGGCTGCCCGGGCACCCGGAGGCGGCGGGGGGGCGGCAGGGCGCCGCGGGCCGACCCCTCTCCCGGGCCCCGCCGCCACAAGGGAGCACCGGGGCCGCCCCGCCTCGCCTCCTCGCCGAGGCAGTACCGCAGCTCCGAGGGAAAAAAAAAAAAAAAAAAAAAAAAAAAAGTCAGCACCGTGAGCAGCCCGCTGACCACCGTCACTGCCGGGGAGACGAGAACCGCCCGCCGGCCCGCCACGTCCCCCCAGCCGGCCGCTGCCCCACGGCCGCGCCCGGGCTCGCCCACCGGCCCCCGGCCGCCCTCAGCCCGACCGCTCACCCAGCGCGGCGCCGCACATCCCGGCCCGAAAGTCTTCCCGGCTCCCGGGGAAGCCCCGCTCCGCCACCGCCGCGCCGGCCGGCCAAGAACCACCCCCCGCCGTGTGCGCAGCCCATACACGTACGTAGCCGGAAACCCCGCCCCAAGGCCTCGAGCCCATTCTGCGCAGGCGCTGCCCTTAGTTTGGCTGGAGCGCTGCTGCCATCTAGCGAATAAAAATGGGCACTGCAGCCATTCTCTCTAGCAGACTGCAAAGTTTATTATAGGAATGGAATCAATAATAACAAATGCTGAGAAAGAGAAACAGCTGAGCAGGTTTTTCTGAATTATGGTGGCTGAATTGGATGAAAGGAGGAACCAAAAATGCCATTTAGCAGACCCTTGGTATCACCAAGTACTGTTACAGAATGAGGTGTTCCCACTTGGCTAGCACTAGCTAGGATAAATACTGGTAACAATTGTTTGCTGTTTCTGTCCCCTAAAGTCTGCTCTGAGGACTAAGTGAGACATTCCTCCTCTGTGAATATCATTAACGGTATCTGTCTTCGCTTTCCTTTGGTTGTTTCTGTGTTTTTTAAAAATCGTATTTGTGTATGTGAAAAGGGAAAGATACGATGCTTACTTTTTAGATTCATTGCCATAGCTGAAGTTGAAGAGTCCATAAAATGTAAGCTGTCTGAAGATATGGGTTGACCTCAAAGCTGTGTCTATCTCCAAACAAGAGAAATCCTGTTTCTCCTGATGAGAAAGGATCATTGTTAAATAGCCATCACATTACCGCATCACCAACATATAATGCCTAACGTTATGTGTTTGTATATGTAACAAAATCATACATGCATTTATTTCTCTTTTGAGAATGCTGCCTATGGAGGGGTTCTCTGCGCTGTAGTTCAGAGACCTGTAACTTAGGCTTAATTTAGACCTGAATACACCACCTAGAAATGAATCCAGTTTCGATGCAAAAGCAAAGGGGACAGATGTTCTACTTCTTTTAGAAGTTGTTTCAGTGGCTAACTGCCTTCACTTAGATCTCAGTTTCACTTTTTTTAAAATGTGAATGGTTTTAGTAGTAAGCAATAGGTTCTTCACCTATGTCTTTTGCATAACTGTCAGTTCCTGTTAAAATCAATTTATAAAATACTACACCAACTAACTTAAGATGATCTCTTACCTTTCAGACAAACTTGAAAGACGCTGATTTGAAACTCTTGCATTGTACAACCTGTTTTCCCAAGCTCAACTTTTATGCCTCTTCTCTGTGTTACATACCGTTTTCCAAGAACTTAAGATTCTGAGAACTGAACTAAGCATAATATTCCAGCATGTCTCATTAATGACATGAAATAATGTCTCAATTACTGTTCATTACTATACCATACATAGATTCAAGGATGAAGTTACTCCCTTTTGTTATGACATCACACCAACCCCTTCACCATTACACCTAAAGCCTCCTCAGTCATCACTTACCACAGATATAGTTCCTGTATATGAGACAATGGGCTCCACTTCATCATCCTGATTGTTTTTTGGAGTACTGCAGTAACACACGTTTTATTTGAATAGGCTTTACCTGACTGCTCAACTCTAACATTTATCACTGTCAAGCATCTCACAACTTGCAGGTTTGTAGCTGTTGCATTCGCTTCCATGTAATCAGGAGAACTACCAAATAATGTGACACATCGAATTTACATAATTTCCTTATCAACACTGAAGTTTCATGAACCATTTTGTAGACGTGCTAGCTGATACTCCAATAAACCCTCATTAGTGTTACAAAGCGCTAGTCTTTCTAATGAGAATAATTTAGGTACTGCCTGGACAATACCTTGGAGGTGGGGAATATACATGACACTTTGCTACCCTTACCAATTACCATTTTCCCGAGCACTAAATTTCTCTGGGAGGAACGTATTTTCCATAAGAGAATTTTCATTCCTATTAGCTACATTCCCAGACTTAGTTCTCAGTTTCAGATCGAACTAATCGGAACTCTTTTTTTTTTTTTAAAAAAAAGATAAAAATGTGGAGTCATCTTTAAGAACTCTACCTAGAAGTACACAGCTTTCATTATTTCTCCGAGTAACTTCTGCAAATCTCCATTGCCCAGAGTTCAACAGGCAGTAGCCCTTCCTCTAGATGACGAAAGCTGGGGATTGCAAATGCAGCATTGCCTTAGCAAACGAAGGCATCCAAATAAAACAACAAAACTGATTTATCAAATTATAAATAAAAAACGTAGTCCTTAACATAAGACATCAGTAGATCTGCATAGCAAACTTTGCTTTCTACTTAGGAGTATGGTCTAAATGCTTCCTGAAACAGGAACAGCAGCAGCGTATTTACTTAAGACTTACCAAGGAAACTAACACACTTGTATGGGCAAACAGCTGCTGTTCTTTACTGTTCTGGTAAGCAGCGGTATGAATGATTTTCTATAGTCTTACACTTAGCCAATCAAAATTCTCCTTAATAACCTTGCCACGTGACCCGGATACTTGAGGTTTTCCTGACTAAGAACAAGGTATAAAGATAATGGGAAAACCGTAACTTTAATTGGTAACCCGGTTAACATCTAAGGATGTGTTTTGATTATGGAAGAATTACTTTAACATTATGAAGATAGTAAGAGCACAAGCTATGAAAACTTGCAACAATTTGAGCCATCTCGCCTGCTACGGAGTAAGCAAGAACCGGGAAAATTAAAAGCAAATTTTCTCTAACGAGCTCAAGTCTTTCTGGCTGAAATGATATATTAGTAATTTATGTGAAGAAAGAAATTCTAACAAAGAGCACAAGAAAAGTTGATTATGTCTTTCCTGCCTGTTAATCCCAGAGAAAAAGCACAGTTAATGAATGTAAAGGAATACCTATGAAAGGACAGCTGAAACAGATCGAAGACAGTAAGTTTTCACACAACCATGACAGAAACCATAGTTCCCATTGTCATACCTAGCTGCTGAAGCCAAGAGCGTGGACAGAACAGAGACAGCACTCTTTTTACAAAGATCAGCAATATTCCCTGATGGCAGCTAACATTAACAAGTTTTTAAATCGATTTAAGTACTATTTTGCAGGGCTCAAAACCACCTCATTATTACTGTGGCGTAAATACCAAACTGAGAAACAGAAAAGGTTTGAAGCACGATGCTAGGATATAGGAGGGTTTCTTACACCTCTCACAGATGCTGACCATCAGGAGGCCAAACTACATGAACCTGGAATGACAATTCTCAAGTGAAACAACTGCAATAGGTGCATCTGACTGCAATCCAATTAATTCAAGAAACAGTATCCACCCATATGAAGAAACGGGTAGTTTCTCAAAATGCTATTTGCTGTCAAGAGTTATCCAGCCAACACCAACACATGCACACACAACAGTGCAAATCAGATGTACTAAGCTACCCTTTGAATTGAGGGCACCTCAATGATTGTTTACTAATAGTTAGGACAAAAGATAATTAGAAATGGTGTATGAACAGAAAGATCCTGGTCTTGAAAGCACAGTATCTTTATCACAGACACGCCTAATCATGCAGGGTTGGGGGAATTTACAAAAAAAAAAAAAAAAAAAAAAAAAGAGAGACACACAAGACTAGTAGAATTCAGTGTAAAGCAAAAAGAAATCCCACTAAAACACGAACACGTAAGCCTAGTGCCATGGAAAAGTAACTTACAGGAGTATCCTTTACACAAAACCTCAACGGGTGTAGACATATTCTTTTCACTGATACGTTCCTATTTCTGCCTCTGTGTTGCTGCTTTCAGTCCGTGCCAGGGGAGGGAGCCCAGGTTAAAATACATCAGTACATAGTCCAAGGACTCCAAGTCATCTCTGCGAGATTGCTCTACAACAGTATAAAAGAGTGGACTCATTAAGAGTACTAGAAAAACAAAAGACTGTGCAACAAGACTCATAAAAACCCTCTGAAAAACAAGAGATAGTTGAGTTACTATGCCCATGATAAACTCATCCAGTACAAGAAAAAAACCTATCACCCTTGCAAGTATTAAAAAAAAATGTGTTAATTCCCGAGAATTACAATCTGATCAAATCCCACCCCATCAAGAGATAAGAGGCCAAGCACACTGCACTGTTAAGTGCCATAAATAAGGACCGTCTTCTATGCCTCATTAAAGCAACATCTACTTGTGCTAAAATTATGTGCGTTGACACTACTAAAGTTTCTATTTACTGCTTTCTCCAGCTCACCGATTCCAAGATGCGTGTTGATGCATTCATAACAAGCAGTTCCTGTTAAGTTTTTATTTTCACAATATGGAACATGTTGGTGAGTTCGAGCGTCTCGACACTTCTTTTCTAATCCAGAGTCTATTATGTAGACAAGATTGCCTTTCTTCCCAAGGCCCATTATGAAGTTGTCTGGCTTCACATCTCGGTGGATGAAGTTCTTAGAGTGAATGTATTCAATTCAACTAGTCTAGATAAAGTGGAAAGAAAAAAAGTATCACTCGACAGACTAGGCATACACTTTTTTCCTTATAAAAACACTAGCAACATTGTCTTTAACACTAAAAGAGGTAATGAAACTTTTTATTGTAAAATGTAAGGGCATTAAAGAGAACATAATTCAATAGACAACACATAAACCTCTCCAGCTCTTTCCCCGTGTCTATTTTACATTTGTTTCCAAAAACTTTCTCGGACGAACTTCTTTTGTCTTTGAGCAGTGCAACAGACTGTTTGCAAACAGCGCAAGTCTGCTTTTTAAAAATCAATGAAGACTTTGTAATCACTTTAGATGGGGCACTTTGTATTTAAGAGAAAACCAATTTTGAGTCTTTCCTTTAATGATACAGGCCTATTCACCTCTAAATTACAGAAACAACGTATTTGGTTCTGATCTCTCGAGGAATCTTAATATTCCAACATACTGCACCATCAAGATCAACAAAGCAGGTTCCTACCATTTGGTCAGCGATTAATAGGACTGTCTCGAGACTAAATTTCCTTAACAAAAACTGAAGAGATCTTCAATACTTGGTCCAAACGGCTCCATCACCATTACATCATAGTCCCCTTCAGCTCCACACCACTTAATTGTGGGAACGCCCACTAGAGAAAAAGAAACAGTTTATTCAGTATAACAATTTGATTTATATACAAATCTTCAAGGCTCCCAAGATGAATTCTAAAAGGGTCACGACTGCAAATGTTTGTACTCACAAGGAAGCTCAATATTTTATGCAACCTTCAGCCAAGGAAAAGGTGAAAAACTCACCATCGCCGAACATTTCATCATCTGTAAGCTGCCCATCCTTAGCATAAAGGACTCCAAATTTAAAATTCATAGGTCCCTGAGAAATAAAACCAAATATGACAGGACAAACAGACAATCAAACAAAAGACCTAAAATAATGTTTCCTCTAAGGACTTTTATATACATCTTTTGTATATGTCCTACAAACGGGAGTATACACTTCATACCAGCTCCATTACATCCTCGAGTAGCATATACCTAATAATTTACTTTTGATCATAGGTTATGAATTTTATGATATTACTAAGTTGGTCATCTATTAATATGATATATTATGCCGGTGCCTAAAATGATTTTTGATCTCATGTGTTGCACAGAAATACCACATTTTTTTACTGCAATAAGCAATTGCTATCTAAGTCGTTATACGTCACCAAGTGAGTGCTAGGAGTGAAAAGTTTACATTTACCTCTTGCTCTTCAAGAGCCAATAAATCCTATAAACAAAACAATATCTTTAGCCCACCAGTACTGTACAGCACAAACCCCCCTGTAACGTACTCTTATATTGGTTTAATTTCAAAGTAGCCAGTTCAACTGATAAAGACAGCTTCTTTTGTAACTGTAACCCTACTCCTCATTATTATCCTGCTACTGAAAGAAACAAACCACTAGCATTTATACGTAACAACTTATTTTTCCAGAAAATAATAAAAAGCCACAACCAAACAAAAAAAAAGAAGTCACCTCCTACCTTCTGTATCGCAGGATGAAAGGTTTCCCTCAGGCTCTTCCCAAATTTGTCATGACTCAAAGCACTGAAATGCAAATGAAATACTGCTTTATAGGAGAGCAAGTATACGTTTCAACATTAAACTGCTAACTGGCTGTAGTTGAACAATTCTTTTTGAAATTGGTTCTAAAAAGCCTTGCTTACATGGAATTTTTTGTGGAAGAGCCATTTACTTCCCACAATACTAACCTCTAAGACTTCCTAAACTTCTTTTGGATTTTAAAAACAGAAATAACTAGGACTCTGCACAGAGATCAGGTTTAAGTGTACTGTATTTACTTATAAAGCACAGAATTTTATTCCATCATCCTTCACTTTGGCTTTTTACATAATTGTTGTGAGCGTTTTAGGAAGACTCAATAACCTATTCTATTTCATAAGCCTCTCTTCTATCTCTTTGAAAATAATTCAAGGCATATCAAATGAAAAACGAGCCGTTCAGCATCAAGTTCACACCCCAAAGATCCAAAGCAAGATCAACTGCCTCAATCAACAGAAATACCTAACTCATAGCATTTCTTCCTAACTCATGTTTCTACATGACTATTATTTTTGCCCATTTTTTCCCTAGCATTAATTTCTGGAGCTGCGCAGCACGCCACGGAGTGCCAAATGCAGTCTGTCTGAGGCACACTGAGCTGACACGGAGGTCACATCTGATGCACCTTTCCATCATTGCTTATGCTAGGCCACCATGCGGACAGGTTTTCCCGTAGTTCCCTTTGAAAGCAATTAAAATGCTAAAAATAATTTACAGAAAAGCAGGTTTATGGTGTAACTGAAATTCCTTGAGATAGCCTGTACCTAGACTCACACTGGCTGTGAACAGGCTGAAATGGCAAAGGACTATCAACCAGGCCCAAGGGAAGGCTCAAAGGCTGTAAAAGCTAAAGAATAGCCAGGGAAGGGATTTTAGCCCAAGCGGGCAAAAGGAGATGACATTAGTCCTGCTGCCTGCAGGTGTGTGGGAAAATCACCTCGAGGGGGTGGGAATTCAAGAAAATTGCATCCTAAAAGAAGCGTAGCATTACAGAAAGCTTTTTTAGGGTAAAATACAGCTATGGCCTTCAGGATGGTTGGCATGCACAGAATCTCTATCACCACAGTTCCCTAAGCAGCAGCTCAGCGCACGGGGATAGCGGTGACGGAGGACGGTGCGGAGTGGAGACACCACGGCCAGGCTGTCGTGCTCCCTGCAGGAAAGGGAACCAGATGGCACCACACAGCTGATAAGCTGCACACCAGTTGTCACACGAAGAATCCAGATGTCTGTGGCTGAGCCAACCATTATGGTGAAATTACTTTCCTCAGCTGAAATAATCCCATTGTAATACTAACGCACACCTCCACCTCAAAGTTGCCTGCTTCCAAGGTACTACTACACCTCACTGGGCACACAACACCAGTTAGTAACAACAATATGCATGACCAAAGTCACTCAAGCTCCGCCTCAATGTGATGGGAATGGACTGGTCCTGGACTGAAGTAAGTCCAAAGGTGGTGGCGGGGGGATTGTCTAAACTCCCCGATTACCCAACTCTGATTCAGTGTTCACAAAGCTAGGTCAAGCTGACTCACTCTCTACAGTTGTTATGCAGGGACTTCTCACCAAGGTAGTCAGCCTTGGGGAGGATGAGAAACAAAGAACAGGTACGAAAACAATGCTGTTATTGAGAGTTATGCAGAAAGAAACCTTCAAGATAGGAAACAGGATGATAAGGTGTTGCAATCCACTGACATCAACAGAAAATTAGTTGAAAATAAGACAAAGACAATTGCCTTATTCTTAGTGGGAGATCACAACCTCCAACTCAAACAGCCCCCCCAAAGGAGAGCAAAACCCCGCCTGAGGAGCATGTGTAGTTAGCAGAGAACTTCAGCAGTGCTATCTGAGGATACGTACTAATTTGTATTAGAAGCCAGAAACTTGTAACTAATCCTGTGTATGATGAATGAATATGCAATGTACTACGAAGTATAAAAGTGGACAGAGGAAGGGAGAAGTTAGGGAAGACTCCATCAGAACTGGGATTCGTCGATGGGCTGAACCTGTTTTCTCCCCCATAGGGACACCTATCAGGTAAGAACTTTGTTTTATGCATGCTAAATAACTAACTCATGCTAGCTGTTATTAGCTATAATTTACTTGTATGTAGTTTAGTTGTATATAATTCAAAGCTTGTTTTTGCAGACAGGCCCTATCACTGGCAATCACGAACCTTGATTTGTCACAATTTCCTATTAATAAAGAGCGTTATTCTGTGAACTGTTGGTGTGAGTCCTTTGTGGGCGCTGGCAGTTGCCGGCAGCGGGTAACACATTCAAACAAAGCGGGAAGACCCGCTGAGGGGTCCCCCTAATGCTGCTACAGTTGAATTGCCCTTCGATCCAGTAGGACTTTTCAGTGAAGGGTCCCTGTATTTGGATGCTGACAGATTGGTTGGGAACAAGGGTCTCTGCTTTCCTGGGGCACTAACAGACAGATCAGACACCTTGGGTTGAGAGGACTGTGTACTGCTCCCCCACCCCTCCCTTCATGTGACAACATGGCACACACCTTGGGAGAAGCAGGGAACAAGGTCTGAAAGAAGCCTGCACTTTCCTTGGTAGAGTAGTGGAGCATCAAAGGATGGAACACACGAGGGCACTTCAGCAAAGGAGTTACAACTCTAGTTAACGGAAGACAGTTGCTCTACCCTGGGATGCCTGACCAAAAATGCATATGTGGGTGAGAGCGGAGGGAGAGGCTGCGTTAAGACGGATGCCTAGGAAGAGGTATTTCAGCACTGGTGGGCAGACATGGAAGATCGGGTGCTCACGCAGGTACAACATGCAGTACCGACAACTGGGAACACTACTCAAGCCAGTACCATAGGAGCTAGAAGACAACACTTAGCTCACCTTGATGAAAAAGATCTGAAGTGTTTCCAACTCTTAATCTTGATACTCCAAACAAGCCACAGCTCAGGAAATCAGAATTAAGACGCAAGGCTCAATGGACCTGCTAGCCCCTCTGGCAAATTCAGTGGTCTGGAACCTCTCAGACATCTTGTTGTTGACACAGGTCTTGGAAAATCCAGATCTGATGGTACTGACTTCACATCCCAACACACACCCTGTTCCCAGAACTCTCCTCTCACATCAGGACTGGCAGTGTTATCCCATGTACCAGCTTCAAGCAAGCAAGAGGCATTTGCTCATACTCTACAGTGACCAAAGGTTCTGAAGACACGCAGACTGAAAAGTCTGGACAGCATTACTGTTAGATTGCAACACTACCAGAAGCGTTCCCGGTTTGTACTGAAGTACAACAGTAAGTCATAACATGTAAAAAAATGCAGAGGAGAGATTTATGTAGCCAAGGACCACTTACTCCAACTTGTAACTGATCAATCAACTGAAATCTATGAATCACGTATGCATTAACACACACAAAGCAAACGTAGTAAGACACAAATTTAGGCTTAAGGGTCAAGTCAGTGGAGCCTTCCCTGGAAAGAGGCTCTTTAACCAGCTCGTCCGATTTGTCAGCCTCCTAGGATTTAAAGATGCAACCAAAATCAAGTTCTGCCAGAGCAGCTGCTTGATTTCTAGTAGGAAAAGCCTGTTCACTCAGCAGCTTTGCTCCTGAAATGCATCAATGAGTCCTTGTCCCAATTTCAGAGGGACTTGCCTCGCAAAAGTACCAAGTATAATATGTATATATATACACACACACACAGAGGAGCTTGTCTGATCTGCCAGTGTAATAGATTTGTGTCCTATAAACTCTTCAGGAGTTCGTGGTGTTTAAAACGCTGTGAATTCAGCCGTCCCTTGTTCCCACAAATCTCATAGCAGGCATACAGTGATGGAAAGGATATGAGAGCATCCATACAAGAATGGCAGAATAGCATCTTACCATGTCTCTCTGTTTCTGGAGTCACATGATTGGCAGCTTTATCTAAATGTTGTTTAAACGGCTTGTGCTCTATGTCCTGCTGCTGCTCTCCTGTTACATCCATGCCATCGACGCTCAAATCTGAAAGCAGTAAGCAAGGAAAGCGGTCTATGAACACACAAGTGTTATGGCCTGTGAAAAGCTAAGGAAGTGAAAAGACAGAATCTTTCAGCCAACAGGATAAGAACGTGCCAAACTGGGAGAGCGTGTACGGCTAGGGCCAAGTGATTGACAGGGAATAAAACACAAGGTGCAGCACGCTAAATGGCCTTCCCAGGTATGGGGTTTGGTTTGTTGTCCCATAAGGACTGTTTCCAACTTCCAAGAAAGCGTTACCCTGAAAGGTAGATGCGCTTAAGGCAAAAAGCCAGAAGCAAACCCCTCAAAGCCCAGAACCATTCTCAGGAACACAGGAGTTAAGCCTAGAAGTGGCTAAAAGCTGCCTCCTACCTCTTCCCCCGCCACCTCTCCCCCTTCAACATCAGCACATTTCCTTGTGATCCCTTTTCACAAAAAGATGGAGGCCTGTGGTATCAGCTCGGTACCGAAGCACCACGACGCGCTTGCTGGCTACATGCTCTCTTAGAAGGCTGACAGCTTCCCCGCACACAACAGCCGAGGCTTCCAGCCTCTCTGGCCTTCCCACACCCTGTGAAACATGAGGAAGGCAAACACCGGTAACATCTCGGGGGGTCAGGAGGAAGTCAAGATGCACTCCATCTAGAGCCCAACGCATTACCCAGAGGAATTACCACAACAGAACAAGAGGCAGGAGCGATCGGTAGACAGGCGGATAACATGCACAGCAGCAATACCCAGTCAGACTTGCAGGGCTTCCAGTCACTTCATCCCGCAACTTTGTTTTGAATTTAGTTAAAAGGTAATCAGATTCTTAACGCTCATTCTGCTTTTGTAACTTCTGGAGAAAGGCTAACACGTGGCATTGGCATTACAGTCCAACTACTGCCCAAGCAGCAGCGCAGCACTCGGAAGCAGTGTACAAAAGGCAAGTACAATAGTTATCCCTCCACAGTCAGCAGTCCGACTCACAAGCACAAGGCACATGTGGAAAAGTAACATTTAGGCTGACCTTCACTTTAGCTCCCCTTGATTTGTCAGCGTACCTTGTCATTCCGGATGAATACAAAGAAAAAACAGAGAGCCCCGTTTCACCGGGAAGCAAATCCAAAGCCTCTTCCCCTCGGCTGCTCCCGCACGGGAGCTGACTGTCACGACACAGGATCAGCGAGACCCCTGAGCTGCTGCCTCCCGACCCTCCCCGGCAGTTAAACGCTTGCCCTTTGCAACGCTTTTTAGAGAAATCAGCAGTCGGGGCCGAGGATCCCGCCGCCGGCTTGCTTCTCCTTCCCTCGCCCGCTCGCAGGGGCTGAGGAGGCTCCTGAGCCGCCCCCTGCGACAGCGTTACCGCGGGCCCCGATGCGGCCCCTGCGGCCCCAGCCCGCTGCCACGGCCCCGGCCGGCGGCTGGGGGAAAGACAAAGCCCCGCGCAGAGCTGCGGCGGCTGCGGCGGCTGCCCGGGCACCCGGAGGCGGCGGGGGGGCGGCAGGGCGCCGCGGGCCGACCCCTCTCCCGGGCCCCGCCGCCACAAGGGAGCACCGGGGCCGCCCCGCCTCGCCTCCTCGCCGAGGCAGTACCGCAGCTCCGAGGGAAAAAAAAAAAAAAAAAAAAAAAAAGTCAGCACCGTGAGCAGCCCGCTGACCACCGTCACTGCCGGGGAGACGAGAACCGCCCGCCGGCCCGCCACGTCCCCCCAGCCGGCCGCTGCCCCACGGCCGCGCCCGGGCTCGCCCACCGGCCCCCGGCCGCCCTCAGCCCGACCGCTCACCCAGCGCGGCGCCGCACATCCCGGCCCGAAAGTCTTCCCGGCTCCCGGGGAAGCCCCGCTCCGCCACCGCCGCGCCGGCCGGCCAAGAACCACCCCCCGCCGTGTGCGCAGCCCATACACGTACGTAGCCGGAAACCCCGCCCCAAGGCCTCGAGCCCATTCTGCGCAGGCGCTGCCCTTAGTTTGCCACTACCACTATTGCGCGTGCGTATTAGGGTAGGGTTAGGGTTAGGGACAGGGTTAGGTTTAAGTTAGGGTTAGCGTTAGGGTAACCCAATAAGCTTAATATTTAAAACTTAACCCTAAGTCTTGACGGCAGGACTAAACACTAAGACTTAGGGTTAAGTCTTAAGGTTAAGTTTTAAGTTTGAGTTTTAGGGTTAAGTCTAAGAGTTAAGTTTTAGGATTAAGTCTTTAGGCTAAGTCTTAAGGTTGAGTCTTAGGGTTAAGTATTAAGGTTAAGTCCTAGGGTAAAGTCTTAGGGTTAAGTCTTAAAGTAAAATCTTAAGGTTGAGTCTTAGCGTTAAGTCTTAAGACTTAAACTTAACACTTAACCCTAAGACTTAGCTCGAAGACTTAACCTTAAGACTTAACACTAATTCTTAACCCTAAGACTTAACTATAAGATTATCCCTAAGACTTAACCCAAAGACTTAACATGGAGACTTAACCATAAGACCTAACCCTAAGACTTATCCTTAAGACTTAACACTAAAACTTAACCGTAAGAGTTAACACTAAAACCTAACTTTAAGACTTAACCGTAAGACTCGGCCTTATAACTTAATCTTGAGACTTAACCCTAAGTCTTAACCGGAAGACCTAATCTTAAGACTTAACCCTAACATTCAACCTTAAGACTTAACCCTAAGATTCAACCTTAAGACTTAACCTTAAGGTATAACCTTAAGAATTAACCTAAAGACTTAACCCTAAGACTCAACACTAAGACTTAACCTTAAGACTTAACCCTAAGACCTAACCCTAAGAATGAACCCTAAGATTTAACAGTAGGACTTAACCGTAAGACTTAATCATAATACTTAACCTTAGGAGTTAACCTTAAGACTGAACCCTAAGACTTATCCTTAAGACTTAATCCTAAGACTTAACCTTAATAATTAACCTTAAGACTTAACCATAAGAGTCAACCGTAAAACTTAACTGTAATACTTTACACTTAGACTTATCCCTAAGACTTCGTGGGGGAAAGGTTAGGGATAGGGTTCGTTAGGGTTCAGGTTAGGGTTAGAGTTAGGGTTAGGGTTAGCGTTAGGTTAGGGTGTAGGGTTAGCGTTGGGGTTACCGTATAAACTTAATATTTAAGACTTAAGCCTAAGAGTCGACAGTAGGACTAAACCTTAAGACTCTAGGGTTAAGTCTTAAGGTTGAGTTTTAAGGTTAAAGTCTTAGGGTTAAGTTTTCGGGTTAAGTCTTAGGGTTAGGTCTGTAGGTTAAGACTTATGGTTAAGTCTCAAGGTTAAGTCTTAGGGATAAGTCTTAAGGTTGATTCTTAGGGTTAAGTCTTTAGGTGAAGTTCTAAGGTTAAGTCTTAAGGTTCAGACTTAGAGTTAAGTCTTATGGTTAAGTCTTAAGATTAAGTCTTAGGGTTAAGTCTAAAGGTAGAGTCTTAGGGTTAAGTCTTAGGGATAAGTCTTTGGATTAAGTCTTAGTGTTAAGTCTTAAGGTTAAATTTTAAGGTTGAGTCTTAGAGTTAAGTCTGAGGGTTAAGTCTTAGAATTCAGTCTTAAGGTGAAGGCTTAAGGTTGTGTCTTAGGGTTAATTCTTAGGGATAAGTCTTAGTGTTAAGTCTTTAGGTTAAGTCTTAAGGTTGATTCTTAGTGTTAAGGTTAAGTCTTAAGGTTGAGTCTTAGGGTTAAGTGTTATGGTTAGGTCTAATGGTTAAGTCTTAAGGTTAAGACTTAGGGTTAAGTCTTAGAGTTAGGTCTTAGGGTTATGTATTAGGGTTAAGTCTTAAGGTTAAGTCTTATGGCTAAGTCTTAGGGTAAAGACTTATGGTTATGTCTTACTTTTAAGTCGTAGGGTTAAGACTTAGGGATACGTCTTAGGGTTAATTCTTGGGGTTAAGTCATAGGGTAACGTCTTAATGTTAAGTCTCAAAGTTAAGTCTTAGGGTTAAGCCTTAAGGCTGAGTCTTAGAGTTCAGTCTTAGGGTTAAGCCTTAAGGCTGAGTCTTAGAGTTCAGTCTTAGGGTTAAGTCTTAAGGTTAATTATTAAGGTTAGGTCTTATGGTTAATTCTTAAGGTTAAGTGTTAGGGTTAAGTCCTAGGGTTATGTCTTAAGGTTAAGTCTTAAGGTTACGTCTTAGAGTTAAGTCTTATGGGTAAGTCTTAGGGTTAAGTCATAGGGTTAAGACTGAGGGCTAAGCCTTACGGTCAGGTCTTAGGGTTTAGACCTAGTGTTAAGTCTTAGGGATAGGTCTAATGGTTAAGTCTTAGCGTTAATTCTTAGGATTAAATCTTAGTGTTAAGTGTTAGGGTACAGTCTTCTGGTTAGGTCATTAGCTTAGGTCTTAGGGTTAGGTCTTATGGTTAAGTCTTAAGGTTGAGTCTTAATATTGAGTCTTAAGGTTGAGTGTTAGGGTTAAGTCTTAAAGTTAAGTCTTAAGGTTATTTCTTAGGGTTAAGTCATTATGTTATGTCTTAGGGTGATGTCTTAGAGTTAAGTCTTATGTTCGATTCTTAGGGTTAAGTCTTAAGGTTAAGTATTATTACCAGGAACAGAGGTATAGTTCTCAAGATCTTGCAACTTAGTCTTCTGCAAGATTGATCAATAGATAGATAGTCAGACAGCCAGAAAAACTACGCAATAGCTGCCTTAAATGGTTCAGAGATTTGTTTACATCAGGGTAGGTTGCAGAACTTCCTACAGTAGTTATCTACTTCCTCATGCTGCCAAAAACTCCATCGTGTTTGCCATCACTGCTACCAGTTGCTCTTTTCCTTCTTCTTTGGGTAACTTTGGAGCCTTTGCTGTGGAAACAGGCTCGTGTGATGAAATTTAGCACATAGGAATACTTCATCGTTTTCTGGCTCTTCAGCAGGGGTTTCCTTCCTCCACTCCCTGCCCAGCTCCACCCCTGTTCTCTTCATTCCTCTGTCCCTCTCCTGTCCCTCTCCTGCCACCACACCACCCCACCTCACCCCCCTCTGCTGCTCGAAGTATTAAGGGAACTAGATCTGTATTGAAAAAAGTGGGGTTTCTCTTTCCTCTCCTGAGGATTTACCACCCAGAGCAGGCTCAGGTTCTGATCCTGCCAACTGCTCCCCAGCGCTTGGATGCTTGCTCTGGGAAACAAGGACAGCTGCTCAAATTCTTTTGCAGGCACAATCTTTGTTTAAATTCTAGTTGAAATGAAATGAACATCTGTCATCAGTCCCACTTGTGGCACAGAGAGACACCCGTGTTTCATGCACATGTCTGCACAGAAACACACGCAGAGGGAAAAAAGCCCAGAACTGCTTTGTGCAAGGAAGTACGTAAAGTCTCAATATCAGCATTGCTGCTTTGAGCAATTGAGTTGTTCTACAGTTATCTGACAAGCCGACATGCTGCCCATCAAATCAGAACCAGAATGTATGCCATTTGCAAGATGGGGCAGCAATAAGCTTTCGACCACTTTCCTGCAAGATCAATTCAAGCAAGGCTGTGTATTCATGGATTTTCTCCTCTGCAAAGCCATGAAGAAAACATGAAACGCACTCCCCAAAGGCAAAGGAGCAAACTGAGGGAGAGCAGCTCATCGGCACCTTTCAGAGCTTCAACAGTCTGGAGAAATGGGAAAAAACCCCATACAAAGATAAAGAGCAGCCAAGATGCACTTTTATAAAATGCACATTGGGGCCTGTTCCAGATCTCAGAATGACTTTCAATATTGCTTTGCATGACTATTAGACCAAGGCCTAAAGTGCCGTGATAGCTTCTGCTTGCCGGGGCATGGTAAGATCACTCAAATGAGCGACACAGTAACAAGTAAGCACCAAAGGCAACAGCGGAGCTTACCGTTTCCCTCCACTGGCGACCAGCTGTGCAGTAAACCAGCTTAACCAGCCTCCCTAAGGATGGCTCTAAAGTCGCTGAAAAGGAAAAAAAGAAGGTAAGTCCTTAGCCTGGAATGCAAAGGCACCATCTTGGCTCCCAGGCAGGTGGCACTGATGGCCCAGCAGGGTCATGTTCCCACATTCCAGGAAAGATAAAAAAAGCGCAGGACGTGTTTGTGGGGTGGGTTTGATGCATCCTTTCCGTTTGGTGAAAGCCTGAGGAAGGACGTACCCCACGGTAGGACCGGTGGCACTTTAGACCTGAGGTTAAAATGATGCTGCACATCAGTGACACTCCCCAAGCTGCTTTCACCACCAAACAAAAAAGGATTTGCTTTCTCCAGTATGGTGGGAATGATGCCATAAAGTCGGTCATGGAGAGAAACCCTCTAAGCCTTGCTTGCAAGTTTCAGAAGGCCGGCATTCTTTATGGCAGTGCTGGGAGCATGGGGGAATGTTTCCTCTGAGCGTGCTCACCCAGTTCCTCGAGGGTACGCACTACGGACAGCAGAGCACTTGCACACTCATAGCGCATTACACACGCATTTTCAGTCAGGCACAGGATGGGTTACAAGTTGCTTGCTTTAATGCAAACGAGCACACACCCTCAGACAGCGCTGCTGAGGTTTTTTACTAGCTCCCCGTGCTCCCCAAGCGGGGCCTTGCCCTCTCTCGGGGGGCTATCTGAGTCAGAGGTCACGATCTCCCCCCACAACAATTACCTTTGTCCGAATTCCAACCAACATTCTGCGGATCACAGCACTCTATCGGCTTGTCTCCTCCTGCGACCACAACGTCCTCACCCGGAGGCTCTTTCTGCATCACCGAAGAGAACGCAGATCTTTCCCCCATCCATTCTTTGTTCCCCATCCTTCCCAAGGCTGACTCCCTGGATGAGAGGTCCCTTAATTCGTCACTTCTAACAGCTTTAGAGAGTCAGCTTGGCCTAACCTTTGTGCGCAGGTGTGTTTAACGTAGAGCTACACACCAAATCAGTGTGGTAACTGGGGAGCTCAGACATCTTGTCCCTTTGCCGAGCCAGCAGCTTCCCCTTAACAGAATCCCTGGACATAAATGTATATACAGTGGAATCTATACAGTGGCATCAAGCGTCCCCCCAGACACCACATCCGTCCCTAAAATCCTTCCCCCCAAACAACACTGAAAGATTTCCCTTGACCCCCTCCTCCACCCTGGCTGTTCCTGAAATCATCCCCCACCTCCACCTCCCCACCCTGTCCCTAAAACGTTTCCCCCAGACCCTGGTCCAGCCCCAAAGTCTCTCCCCCACCCTCAGTCCATCCCTAATATCCTTCCCCCACCCCCCCGGTCCTTCCTTAAAGGCCTTCATCAACCCCCTCGTCCGTCCCTAAAACCCTTCCCCCAGGCCCCCCAATCTGTTCTCTAAATAACACACACACCCTCAACCCCCCCCACACCCCCACCCCCAGTTTATCAATACACACACCCCCACCTCCCCCCACCCCCCACCCCCCCCACACCCACTCCCACAAACACACATCCTTGCCCCACCCCCACACACCCCGGTCCATCCCTAAACACCTTCATCCATTCCCACCCCTCCCTCCCTAAACCCCTTCCCCCCGCCCCCTCCCCTGCCCCCGTCCCTCTGTCCCTGGCATGGCCCAACTGCCCAGCACCACCAGACCACTCTGACCCAAACACCATAAGGCAATGGTTCCCACCTGACAATAGCAAGTTGAGGATCATTTTTTTTTCCTAAATAGAGAGAGTTTTACTTCGTACGCTGCCGACTACGCCGAATTATGTTTTGCTGGCTGACTGGATACACAGCAAAGCTGAACTCCACATCAAATATAATCAAATCTATCAAGTATATCAAATAATGGAATATATCAAACGCAGTTTCTTATATTGCAATAAAAGAAAATAGCATGCAATATGATAAAAGGAACCAGTGGCAGTTACTGTGAGTGATACGATAAAAGAGCAATAGGAGCGAAGCATCCATTTGTTATCCCAAAGTGTTAACGTGATTAAGGAAAGGAGACATCACCAATTCCCACCCCAACAACACCCAGGCCCACCCTTCGGCTGGGAGCCCCCTTGCAGCTGGTGCCAGGAGTCTCTCGGGAACTGGGAAATTCCCCTGGAGAAGGTACCAGGAAGGAATTCTCTCGCTGCTTCCCACCGTGCATGGTAGCCATGTGAGGCACAGCGCAAGAGTTCTGCTCCCTGCTTTCTCTGGTGAGAACATTGACACAGCACTTTTGAACTCATATAGTGACGTGCAGAATTAGACTCTATAACTCGAAAGTTATAAAGTAGGTATGTTTATTGCGCACAGATGCACAGGGGATCGCTCCTCCACAAGCGTGCATGCCCGAAGTGATGAACCATCTCACATTTATACAATAAAACAAATGAATATTCAATTAACGCCTATACATATTCGTTACCTAAACCCGGCTTCGTATGTTAATTAGCTTATCAGTCCTTTGCCTGGAATGTGGTGGTCTTGCAGGTTTGTAGGTGATTCATGTCCTTGTGACCATCTGATCTTCTCCAGCAAGGGGACTTAGCACTCCCTCCCTCTAGATAACATTGGAATATCTCTCATCCTTTTCTCATTCTTTTTAAATAGCCCCTTTGTTAGAGGAAGAAGGGCAGGGTCTCCTCAAAACTGTAGTTGTCTCCTCAGAGCTGTGTGCCTATGTGACCAGACACCGCACCCATGACCAGTCACCATACCCACATTCCTTGAGCAGACATATACAATCACAATCGATGTCCATTGTCCCCATTTCACACTATTTCTCCATATCAATCCCCCCTTTTCTATCAAACTAAGTAAATTCTTTTACTTAAGCAGCCTTCCCGAATGATATAAAGCATCATACATAAGTGTTACCCTTTTAAACATGCTCCAAACCCACAAATATAACATAATGGTTAGTATTAAGGAAATTCCTAAACTGATCAATAAGATCACAATGGGGTGTACCATAGTGTTAAGAATTCCTGTTGCAGAAGGTGACCAGCCAAAGAGAGTATCCCACCAATTATGGTTTCCATCCTGTTCTACCTTTTTTAAAACTTTCTTGATCCCATCTACATCATGATGGATCATAAGAAGAGTTTTGTGTCCCTTTTCTTTGGTTTCTTCCAGTACACGTTGTAAATCTGCATGGTTTAATAGTTCTTTTATACTACTTACATTTAGTCCTATGGGGGTAGGAATTATCATCTGTGATAGGGTAAAGTTAGATTTTAAGAATTGATGAGACACTACTGGGGCTGAGTAACTAAAATCGCATCCTGTGATAGTAGTAAAATTACAGATACAGTAATTTGAATATTGTGCAGTCTCCTTTACCTCCCCATCTACGGTTATTGTGTTACACTTAGTTCTCAAACACGCACATCCCTTCCTTGCATATATAATTACTGTTTTCAAGTTTGCATTTGGTCGGGCCTCGAAATGACATATTTTCTGATCTGTATCTAAACAAGTATCCTGAGCCATTATAGTATTGCTTTCACAGAGGAAGCCCTGCTGCTCTCGCATAATACAAGATTCTAAATCTACTGTTTGCCACTTGTCGCCTGTCTTTCTGGCCCATGTTCTATGTTCAAAAGGATATTTTTCTAGGCATATTATAAAGATGGGCTCGGTTAAGGTAAAATTGTGCCAACATTCCCGTGAATTGAAGCACATGGCTGTATTTAGAAGGGTAAATTCCTTATCTACCTTTCTGACATTAATCAGGGTGTCTCCCGAAATCTTGCTGTTATCCTTTTCATTATATGTTTGACACCCTACTTTTATCTATCTCCTAATTTTCCCCATAATCGGTCGACTTTGTGTACATCCTCCCGGTCCCATTGATTCCTTTGGTATACCTCATTTTCAGAATAAACCACCATAGCTAGTTTTGTCTTTGAGTCCACCTTTCCCATTATTCCAGTGTGTTTTTTCTGGGCATGATTCCAAGGCCAGTTATCAGGCTTTTGGTTGTAGGCAAGAGAGAGGGTACAAAAACCACAAATGGTTTAAACCCACTATTGATCATTTTAAGAATCTAAACGTTCCTCATATGTACATATAAAATCTGTTTTGATCAAAAATATCTTTGTTTGAGTTGGGGCTTACTGATAACAAGTTGGGCAAGACTGGCCACTGGCTCAGTCCCAGA
The DNA here is from genome assembly GCF_963210335.1 of Falco punctatus. Classification (NCBI taxonomy): domain Eukaryota; kingdom Metazoa; phylum Chordata; class Aves; order Falconiformes; family Falconidae; genus Falco; species Falco punctatus. The sequence goes on from NC_137585.1 coordinate 92,161,329, forward strand.
CTCTTTTGTTCTGTACTGTTTGTTGTGGTGCCCTTCCCATATAGTGGATCCACAACCGCTCAGGTTCACTTACTTGCCACCCATATTGTTGCCATTTGTCCGAGTAAATTTGAGTTTCAGTTCTTTTTTATCTGGGGTTACTTTCCACGAAGTTGCAGGGGCTTTCTTAATCCGGGTATGGTGAATCCAAGAATTCTGTCCCTCCACCTTGATTGCAGTGTAGGTGGTGAGTAGGACTTGAAAAGGTCCGGTCCACTGTGGTTCCAGGGTTTTATCTGCAAAACACTTAACGTATACATAGTCCCCTGGTCGTATATCGTGAACAGGTCCATCCAGACCCCTACTGCGTGTTCCCATCACATGCTTCTCAATTCTTATTAATTGTTTGTTTAGTGCCACCATATAGGAAGTCATTGTTTCTTCACCAATCTGTGAAGACGTCCCCTTTTGTACCCCATAGGGTCGTCCATATAAAATTTCAAATGGGCTAAGCCCCTCTTTTGCTCTTGGTCTAGTTCGAATTCGTGTAAGAGCTAATGGCAAAGACTGGGGCCAAGTTAGATTTGTTTCTTGACCTAACTTGACAATCTGTTGTTTGATTAGATGATTCATCTTTTCCACCTGGCCACTCGATTGTGGTCGGTATGGGGTATGTAATTGCCAATCTATTCCTAGATGGTGGCTGATCTGTTGTACTATTCTGGACACAAAATGTGGTCCTCTATCCGAGGACATTACCGCTGGGACTCCAAACCTAGGTATTATCTCTTGGAGCAGTATTTTGGTCACTTCCCGGGCTTTAGCAGTTCTGCACGGGAAGGCTTCTGGCCAACCTGAAAAGGTATCTGTTAGTACCAATATCGATACCCCCCTTTTCTAGGAAGTTCCGAGAAATCGATCTGCCAATGTTGCCCTGGAACATTTCCTCTACTAATGTTCCCTAGTTTTATTTTATTTGCTGTATTGGGATTATTGCGTAAACACATTTCACATTGCTGAGTCACCCGTTTTATTACAGTATACAAGTTTCGCCCTATCAATTTCTGATTTAGACTTTTATATAAAGCATCAGCTCCCCAATGCATCTTATTAATAATAGGGCTGTGGTCCATATTAAATTGGATGGTACCACTATACGACCATCCCTTAAATAAGTCCACTTAATTTTATTTTATCATTCATGTCCTGAATTACCTTTAAGTTTTCTTTAGAATAGTTTGGCTCCTGATCTGTACTTACAGTTTGGTTTTTATCATCTGGTATTAAGGATAATTCCTCCTTTCCTACTTCCTGTTACTTGTCTGGCCTCATGGTCGGCCAGGTGGTTTCCAATTTCCAAATCAGTGCCTCAATGGGTCATCTTATGTTCTTCCTGCCTGGGTGACCCTCTTATAACAGAGGGGGGCATTCCTCACATCAAGGTCTGGCATGGCACATGTTCCCACCGCTCAACGCCTACTGGGTTGCAGCCAACAGCGGAGCTCAAGATTCTTCTCGGACCCAAGAAATGGGAGACATGCACAGTGCTTTGAGCATGTACAACTCAGGTTCATGGAAACATGACATGAAAAATGCTCTACGAGACAACAAACTACTGCAAAATAAACTCCACAAAAACTATCATGATCTCGCTGTCTAAACCCATGGCCAGGTGGGTCTTGAAATAATGGGTATACTTCTGATCTTAAAAACCAAGCTGAAGCCTTTGAAATTTCATCTTTCTTTCTGCCCTTCTCCGAAGTACAGAGCAGCTTCTATACGAAGACTGAACAGGATTCCTCAACCTAGAAACCACATAGGAGATAGGTAGGTTTGTAGAAATATGAATGGCCTGGGAAAAACTTAACGCGGAAAAAAACGTCACAATTTGTTGTAAAACAGGAACCCGAGGGCCTGAAATAGTATTAGTCAAAATTAGAGAAAAGTAGTACTAGTACTTTTCCAAGGAATATTCCTTCCTTTGGAACGTACTGCCATAGGTGCCTACAGACGCTCATCTCTATAAATCCACAAAGCAACTGGACAAAGGCTTGGCAGGTAAAACCATCAGCAGCGATTAAACAAAGACGTGAATAAAGCCTCCAGCACAGAAAAATGCTGCCTCCAAGGCCCACGAGGGAGAAAGCACATGCACTGCCTGCTTCTACACGCTTTGCTAAGCATCCCCTACTGCTGCTCTCCTGGAGAGCACTTACACTCCCGGCTGCAGGCACCGAGGACACTTCTGAAGGCTGGAGGGCTTTGCCGGAGCACCTTCTACCACAGAGAGAAGGATCTGGCATCGTGCTGACTGTGTAAACCCACAAACCTCCCGGTACAGACGAGAGCGTGCGGATGCCAGCGAGTCAGGAGGGAGCAGCAGGTCTTTCTGCCAGGCAGATAAACTGACACAGAGCAGAGCTGTCAGGGTTGCTGCACCCAGGGCACCCAGCTGAAGGCTTCATGCCTGGGTGCCAAATTAGATGTGACATTTATTTAAGACTCTTGGTTATTTAATATATAAGTCTGGAGGAAAAAAAACCAACCCAACCACAAAACAATCCCTGTACTGTACCAGCAATGTAGCCCTAGGTATTTCACTTGATGGGGTGATGTCCGTGGGTCTGTGCTTTGGGATGCTTTGCTGCCATGAAAGCACATTTACTGAATCCAGACGTACCTGCCCTATCGTTACTTACACAACACGATGACCTTATTACAGGCTGTCAGCTCTCTCATTCTTACATGCTTTTGACGTATTTCCCAGAGACAGCAGGACACAGCTCACTCTGCAACCTGAACAAAGCAACACCTGAACTTGAAATTAAAAGAGAGGCTTCTTATACAGCAGTAGAGCAGATGCTTTGGGCTGTGCACTCCTGAACGATGCTCCCTGAGACAGCAGGAACACCACCGTGTTTTATTCCAGCATCCACCTGCACGGCTATGGCCACCGGTATCTTAGCACATCATGGTAACTTTTAACTATCTGAAAGTAAGAAACCCAGCACTGGGACATCCTCTGTGGGGCCTGCTGTGCAGGAGGAGAGGGAATTTACAGAAGAGCTAAAATATCTTTCCGAATATTAAGCAAACCCTTGAACAAGATTTCAAAACAAATTTCAGGTTTTATGAAGAATGCGTTCCCAGCATTCAACAGCCAGTACCTTCCTCCATCGATTACTGCTCTAAATATTAGGAAGCTGGTAGCCAGATGGATTAGACTGAAGAGAAACAAAACAGCACTCTGCTGCCTTTCGTCCTCACCATAATATTCTTCCTCTATCCCTGTAACTCCCTCCTCGCTGCATTTGGATTTTAAACCTTTTTAGGACTGCATGACAGTCCGGTTCAGAATATTTGGGTAACAGGGAAAGCAAGTTTAAATTAATTTGCCCAGTTTGTCAGAAAACTATGCCTGGCTCTCACCTCTTCTAAAAGAGACAGGTCCTGCTGCTTTTTCACTGAAAATATAAGCAAGCAACGAAAGCCGAGCTCTTCACTCAGAAGAGTGTCATTGTACCTCCACATCGACCCTCTGAGCAGTTCTTTTGCTCCTGCTGCTATCACGATACCCAACTGCCTCACCATCACCAGCATATTCTGGGTTTTCAAACAGCGTGCAAAGGTCTGCTGGCACCACTTCACCACCGGAGAAGGGAGTCACTTCACCAGGCTAACGATCTCTGGAAAGCGAGAGGAGTCCCCTGCGGCTGGATCCAGCCCTCCCCACCATACGCTTTTTGCTGCACCTCCCACAGAGCTACCTTGGTCAGAGTCAGGAGCGCTGCTCTGAGCTGTTTTGCTGTCAGGAAGCTAATGGCATCACCTACAAAGTGTGCTGGGTCTCTGACAAAGGCCACCTGTCAGTCCCCACGCTCGTATTTCCAGCACTAGAGCAAAACACAGGGCAGTGACAGTCATTTTTAAGTGTTTCTCTGAGGCAGTGTTCATGAGCTACCTTCAGACATCATTAAAACCATCGTGCTAGTTACTCCAGCCCTAGGAGCAGCTTGTTTATAAACCTCACCATTAAATAACTGCTGCCAACACAGGGGTTTCTACAGGACCATTGCCCAGGCTACAACAAAGCTCAGGGCACCCTAATCATCACTGCTGCCACAGCTGATGCTGTCAACAGCTAAAGTCCCCAGCAAAGCCCCCTCTGAGCCCATGCAGCCCATCGCAAGGAAAGGATCTGCTACCCCAGGGCATTGCAAGCCACCGTGAGACAGCAGATGGGGAGGAAAAGGGAGATGGAGAGCAATGACCAGCCACAGCGTCTACGGGACAGGTCGCAGGCTCTTCAGACGGCTCTCCTGCACTTAGGAGTCACCTTGCTTTCCACCAGGCTCCTTGCTGTGCATCCTCCTGTAGTGGAGCACCCAAAGTACTCCCCATTACCTCCTCCGCACCGTGCTTAGGAAGGGCTGTTGGCTTTGTTACAGGATGAAATACTCCAGCGCAGGAATATCTGGCAGCCAGCACAGAGGCTTTGTGCTGCCCAGCGGGAAGGAGCCTCGCAGAATGGATTGAAAGGACAATGAAACTGTTGGATAACGCAAGACAGCGCTGCCGCATATCCAGGATGCCGTGGGCTATTTTTAATCGTTATTGCCACTACAGCCATGATACGCTGCGGTCCCTGATCAGCTGAAACACTGCTTTTGGCCCACGGGGAAAAACAGGGCAGGAACCTTCATTCTGATTGCCTGGCAAAGGCATGCTCAATACGCCACTTCATAAATCAATCACCCTTCAAGCTACTCCTCTGCTTCTCAGCAGACGCTGATTGATCCACGAGGAAAGGAGACTAATGAATGGTCAGTTCTGCCCCGAAATGCATCCAGGGTTCATGGCACCTAAGAACATACTAGTGATTTCCACTGATGATAGAAGAGACAAGCTGCAGTCCAGGATGCCCTGCAAAGAGCTGAAAACTACATTCTTCCAGAAATCCTTCACAGGCTAAGAACGGGAGAGGCGGCATCACATGGAAGTCTGCTTCTGGGGATGAACAAAACAGCCTAAAGGAGACTTTTAACTCCAAATAACCCTCCGAGCACCCACCCCCCAGCCGTGCTCATGCAGTCAACTCCACGGGTTGCTTTAGCAGCATTTTTGTCAGAAGGGGTGTCACATAGTTTTGGAGATATAAAGCCATGAATAACAAAAAAAAAAAAAAAACGATCAAGCAAATGAAGCACAAACTTAATTTCTTTTCTTCTACCCTCAAAGCGACAGACCATCGGCTTTGAAACACAAGGCCCTAGAGAGGGGCGAAGGCCATACTCTGTTTGCAAGAAATTTAACAACCTTATCTAAAACAGTATATATAAAGAAAAATCATTGTTACAAGCAGTTGTGGAAAAGGGGAACAAAGACAGGAAACGGTTGTTAACTGTTAGCTGATCTGACATAAAGGAACACTTTGGAGACCAATTATACTCACCCATCAATCAAATTGATTTGAACTATAAAAGCCTATACAAGCAATTATTTGTATAAAGTCTTAGTTACCAATCCTCAGTCCGTTGCAGCGCTGCTACGATTCAGATGCAAAGTCAACATATAATTGCACAAACTCCTATTTACACCTTTTTTTGCCTACAGTATATGCCACCCTGCACTCGCTTTGAAGCAGACGTACAAGAACATAAAAGCCCAACAGAAACTAGCCAATCCTGCTGGGAATTCTCACAAGTGAAGGAAGAAAAGCACAACATGCACTCACGACCTGAGGCAAGCAGAAAGGAAAATCCCTTTGCAAAGTTCTTAAATGCCTGGCTGTCCAAGGAAAAGCTAGAGCAGCCTCTTGTAATAACCACGGTGTCAGAGCCTGGCTTACACCTTTGGATAACACGGGAAACAAGATCTTTAAAAACTCACCAAACAAAACAAGTTTGTCTGCATCTGCTAGCACTAGACACAAATGGAAATAATTACATCAGTTCACGCACTACAGTAAAGCTCTGGAGCCAAGAGAGGCTGCTGCTTAGGGAAGCAGAAGGTTTCCCCACCTCTCAGCACTGGTAAGAAGCCACTACCAGCCTGCCTGGTGTTGAAGGGTCGGAGAATTGCGCGGCGATGAAGAGCTACAGACCTGACCAGCAGTGGCACACAGCGGTGGCCACCAGAAGCTATGGGGCTGGTGCCGTGAATTTAGCTCGATAGGAACCGAACACACTGCGACATCAGAGCCCCTGTGAACGCTCACACCAGACTAAGGTTAAAACCAGAAATGGTTTTGGCATTCCCACCCTGGTATCCCGCACGACACAGGCACAGCTCAGGTCAAGATGCAGCGAGGCAGAGGGTTTGCTCAGGCAAGTCCTGAGCCTCCTCCGCTCCGGCTGGAGTCAGCACAAACCGCGAGGGCTCAGCAACCTGAGTGATCTCAGGAACGTGAAACACAACACAGCGAGGGCTGAACCTCAGCTAAACCCTGCTGCCTATCCACATCCATCAGTGGGTTTGCAGAGAAAAAAGACAAAGAAAAAGGCTTGATCTAGAGGCTAAGTCAATAGGATTTTCATTTTGTTTTCAAACAAGTTCCTGGAAGCTACCGATGGCAGTGCCAGCCTGGCAAGATGACAGGACCTTCGGTAGAAAGGGGGTTCTTAAAGGAAAGAGAAGAGAGGCATGCAGAGGTGGTTGTCTTCTCCAAAGTCTGCACAAAACCACAGACTAATATCACAGCGAGGTACTGTTTTACTCTTGCGAGTAGCTGAGATGCCCAGAGGTGATGGCACACCCGTGCTGCCGTTACTTGTTCAGCCTCAAACATCAATAAACACGTAGGGCTGGGATTTAATGAGCTTCCTGCGTGTGTACAGTGGCCACTAACACACCGCCAAGCCCTTGCAGAGGTGGCCTCATTTACCAAAGTAAGCCGATTCAGCTAAGCCCAGCATCAATTTCAGCTGAAGAAAGGGATTCAGCACCCCAACACATTGACATTCCCGGCTGGGAACCCCATGCTGCTCTGTGCAGGAGCTGAGCAGTCGGTAACGCCCCTGACAATTCCCCTCGGCCCATATGCAACGCGATGCTGCCCCTACCACAGTTTCCCACCGCGGCCAAGATGCAGAGGCTGCGCTTGCCCTGCTGCCAGCCGAGCACACCTGGTTCTGTAGTTACCGTCATCTTCACCAAACCCAAATGGCTCTAACACACCACATCAAACTCTCTGTCGTGCCACAGGTGACTGAAGAGCTCCACATCAGCTCCCTAATTCATCGTGTTTCATATGCCTTGATTTTTCCTGTGATCTCATGCCTCCTTTTCCCCCATTTGTGATGAAACCTCGGTGTTTTCTCAAGCTGGCGGCTATCACTCACAGCTCCAGAGGCTGCTGCAGCACAGAGAAGCTGCCTGTGGTTAGACCGAGAAGGGCAGAGGCACCTCAGGGCAGTGGCTCAGGCCATCCTGCGTAGGGCAGAAGACCCAGATCCTATTCTGACATCCCCTGCCACCCTGAGCATTGCTGCCGCACTAAGTACAGTGATCCCCAGCCAGTTCTCCCAGATCTACCCAAGAAATTCTTTTGTTGTTATTTTTTATGCTTACGTTGCCCTAAGGAGATCTTGTCTATCGTGCAAGTGTTGGTGCTGGCTTAGAGGAAGGGGAAGATCTGAGGCCAGCTCATCACGCTTACTGACCAACCCAAACCACACATCCCAGTAGCTCTCCGGTGCTCAGTACCAAACCCCCCTGCAGCAGCCCCCCGCGTGCGGGCAGCCTAAGCAGCAGCTGCTGGCCAGCCTTCGGGACTGGGGGGGTGGCGGGACCCTGCCAGGGAGGAGACGGCTCCGGCAGGGCTTGCTTCTCCACGCTGCAGGCTGGAATCACCACCCCTGACGTGTTTTGTTTGACAAACACACAGATGCGGTGCTTCGGGACACGGTTTAGTGGTGGGCTTGGCAATCCGGGGTTAAGTTGGACTTGGTCATCTTCAAGGTCTTTTCCAACCTCCATCATTCTATGATTCTACGAGGCTGATGGCATTTGCCCCACGCCTGGCAAGCAGCAATGGGGAGGAAACGGTACTGGGGACCCCGTGCTTTCAGGGCCAGGCAGCAAAGCTCAGCGGCGGGGGAACAAGGCAGCCAGAGCCCTCCCTGACCCAGGGCAAGGCAAGCTCTGCTCCACATCACCTCCAGCTCCCAGCGTGCTGCACTGAAGAAGCCTATTTAGCTGCTCTCTCCTGCCATACAGGAATAACCTGAATCTGGCACAGAGCAAGTCTTGCCGCCCAGGGCTCAGGAGGGGAGACATGACTTCACCCACTTCCTATGGGGACAGGAACTGAGCCAGCGCAGGAAAACTCACCCTGATTAACAACCACGGAGCCAGAATCAGACCCTGCTCGCACCTTCTACCTGCCCTTGAAGTAAGCAATTGAGGAGCCGAGGCTGAACTCCCCCAGCTGTGCCCTGGGCGTGCAGAACCACAAAGGATGCTCTGAGCCTGGGTCTGCCATCCACAGCAAACAAGCCAAGATTTGCTTTAGCACAGCTCCTGCTCAGCAGCTGTCAGCCCTCCTGCAAGCTGTGTGGGAAGTTGAGGGAAAACAGGGTATTCATCTGCCAAACACCTAGATGGTTCCTCACCAGGCTTTTAGCACAAGGCTGGAGGCTTCCAGCAGGACTAAAACCACCGAGAGCTACTCCTGAGCCACACACGTTACCTCTCTTCTGGGGAAACCGCTTTTTGGGGCTCCGAACCAAGGGGAGAGAGAAGAGTATGGAATAGGCAGTTCTGCTTGAGGGCTGCCTCCTCTTGGGTATGCTGTCTCCTAAAATACTCCTATGGGTATGGGTTCTGATCCTCCCCTCAAAGAGGGTGAGATCCTGCCCCCAGGCTTTTGCTTCTGCGTTAGGCTCACAGAGCTACTGAAAGAGAGCCATCTGCATCATTACTTTTATTACTGACAGCAATAAAAGCATCTCAGTATATAGCGCCTCTCAGCCATGCACAAGCTCAGTGGTGCTTTGCTAATTACTGAAGTTTTCTGTGCTGACAAAGAGATGCCAAGGGATGCAGCAACCGATGGGGAAAAACTGCACAGAGGAATTTCAATACCGCACCACAGATCCCCTGGGCTAGAAGCGTGTTGTAGCGCCTTGCCACAAGGGCCAGTGGGCACTGGAGGCACCCACATACAGGCACAGGATCTGGTCCTACACCTTGAAGACCACCCATCATACTATACTAGTACTCGTTGGAGACAGGAGCCTAATGTGAGTCAGCATTTAGGGAGCCCTGAGTAGAGAAGCAATTCTCCTTCCACAACTCCAAGCATCTCTCCAGCACCTCCTGTCTCTGGCAGCCTTCTCCACCTGCATGGAGCACCTGCCGTAGACGTTATTGTTTCTGGATGAAACTGGACTGGTGGATTTGCTTTGCACCTCTGGCACACCTCTGGGAACCCGTCATGCATCTCCTGAGCCACGTGTCCCTGAGCAAAGCTCACCTTCCCACACCAAGCTGGTGCTACGCTGCCAGGCTGCAATAAATGTTGTTACTGCAGCAGACTGGGTTTGGTGTACAATCAGCAGCACTCAGGGCAAGCAGCTTGGGCATCATCTCACTTGAGCAGGACTTGACAGCTGAAAGAATATCAAAACTTTATGAATGCTGGCTTGGTTGAGACTAGGACTTACCTCCATAAACTTATTTTCCCACATCCACACGGTCCACACAGGGTGGGCTGAACGTCATCTGGGAAAGGCCAACTGACCGACAGGACTTTCAGTGGTATTGAAACCTTTTCCAAAGCTGTACGAGTGCTTCGCACGCAGGTTTCAGAAACCCTTTCAAGTACCATAATCTGATGTTAAGGTGCTGGACAGGGATATGCTGGAACCCTGAACATCCCAAGTCACCCTCATTTCAGTACGAGCTGGGATTTTTCACACCCAGACACATGTACACAGGCGAAAAGGAGGAGTTTAGGCACGTAAAGCACTGAAGGACAAGTTTTCATTGTAAATCATTACGCTCATAGCAGCAAACATTTTCTCCATGCTCATCCATAAATTTGTAGCAACAGAACTGCCACCACACACACAGTCCATCCAGGGGACAGTACCTGTGCTCCTAACCAGCCCAAAGGACACACAATTTAAATCAACCAAATCATACGCTAAGGGAAAAATTGTGACTTGTTCACATGGAAGAGCTCCATGCTCGCTTAAGCAACGCTAGGGACAGATCTGACCCTGCTTCAGCAGAAATTTAAGCAATGTTCACCTGATCCTGCGTAAGTCACCCTAAGAAGGGTGTGATCCATTGAGAACTACTGCTGCCTGCGAGCAAGTCAGTACCGATACACAGCCAAGCGAGGGAAACGCCTCCCAACACCTTAAACTGCTGTTTTGCTCTTAGCACTTCTGTTTCTTAATAAACACTCTGTTGGTGGCTCCGAAAGAGCAACCCGGCTGCTTTCTGTACGCGCGTCACAGGGAGCCTGCCGCGGTGCCGGACACATTAGCCAGGGCTCGCCGCGCGAGGTCAGGGAACGCTGTCTGGTGCTCTGCACTACTCCTGCAATAAGCTCTGCACCACACCTCGAAAGACTGATTGATTAAACGTTTCTGCTTCACTTTAGCAATTAATCTCAGCAGCCTTTCACTTACCTGTATGCTTCAAAGCTAGAGAGATAATCCCTTCATTATCCCCTTGCTCTCCTTCGCAATTCGTAGTTTATTTCAAAATAACTGCCACATTGTACTGGCAGGCAGGAATGAAATCCTGGGTTCATCTCCCAGGGAGCTGCACGTGTTCCTGGGAAAACACCCATCTCAGAGCCAGCAGAGAGTTTATCCCCGTGGCCTACCCACACAAATCACTTTTGCAAAGATCGACTATGGAGGAACCAGCTGTTTCAGTAAGAACAAGACTCTCAGGTTTTTCAAAGCAAGCCACAAAGATCCTGGCCCTAATTATTCGCTCACTCTGTTCCGTCACAAAGTATAAACCCTACGGCCCTAATCTCCACTGTCACTGCTCATCTGCCCCAGAGAAATTCTAGCCCTCTGAATTTTATCCTATAGATTCTGTATAGGCGTACAAATAAGGCACTTTTTTGTGCTTCCCTAGCTGATATTTCAGTCACTCTTCCTAGAAACTGTTACCCAAAACAATAAGCTCCTCTGAGTGAGCATCAACCATTCTCCACGAATATGTCAATAACTGAAAAACGTTAGACAAAGCTGAAATAAGTCGTAAGGCTACATACGCATTTGGAAGATACAGGAGCATTTGTAACTCCACAAACCCAAGACAACTAAAATGCTCTTTGCCGGGCTAAAGCAGCACACAGTATCACCTCGGTTAGGACACCACACTTCCAAGGACCAACGCTGAGGAACAGGGACAAACCAAACCTCCCTCTCAGGCGAGAGGAAACACACGCCAAGTGCCTTCATGCAACTGAGGAAGCATCTCGTTCGGCACCACAACATACCCCTGCTGAGCCAAGGCCGACAGAAGCATTTTAACATGACGCCTTTTCCTAAAGATATTCCCCGCTTACTCTTGAGTGAAGCTTAAAGCTGATGGTGTTTCTGTGGCCTGATCTCAGCTTCTCCTAGCCTAACATAAATTTTACACCTATCTCGGGAGGCAGCGAGCTCTTCCTGCCAAATCCCAAGAGCCCTCAAGTCCTGGCTGCATTAGTCCTGATGTCGTGAGCTGTGGGACGCAGGTGGGAGAGGGCAAAAAGAAAGAACAAGGGTCTGCGGCAAAACAACGTCGAAGCAGTGCAGGGGACAGATGTGTAAGAGACAGTGGCATTGGAGCGAGTCTGACAGAGGCACGCATTCCCACGTTGTGCTTCAAACGTAGCACCGCCAAGGAATGAAGCTTCACACGTGCATATGCACACCGTAACGGAGAATCAAGGTTCCTCCCGCCTCCGACTCAGCAACTCCCAGCAAAACCCGATTCCAAAAAAACTCATTCCTGCTTGAGGGGATGCACTTTAAAAGTCCCCTAAGCACCAACTATTTGTCACTTTTCTTTGAGGCAAAGCCGGGACAGGGGAGATACACCTGGAGAGGGAATTAAGGTGACTGGGACAACAGGGAATGATGGCAGATGACAGTCATGGGGGGTGCTGGGTGGAGAGCACCCAGCCGACGCCAGCATCCTCCAGGGAGAGACCGGCACACAGCCACACAGAACAAGGGCACACTCAGCCTTTGCCCCTTACCTGCTCACTCAAGCACCGAAACATACAGAGGTTTTGAAATAAAAGGTTGTAGAAGTAGTCTGCAAAGCACTTAACATTTTTCTGCTTTGAAAGGTCTCTGTTTCTCTGTTCTGAAGGACGCAGAGACTGGGCACCATGCAGCGCCCAGACCTTACCTGTGTCATAGTGAACTGTCAGGGGTCTGGAATAATCACCAGTCTTCTCTGGGTGGAAGTCCACCGTTACTTGCATGGCATCGCCAATCCCAAGAGTCCCAACGGAGGGATCAACAGAGAAAGGGCTGCAACACGGAGAGGCACATCAGTATTACTGTGGGACATTTGGGGACTACGTTCCTTCTGCCGTCTAGCTCACTCCAGCTCACCTGTATTAGCAAGGGGCCAAGAAACCACAGTCAGCAGCAGAAAAAGAGAACATACAGGGCCAGGAACTGAGCCACCGACCCAACTCCTGAAGAGCTCCAGCCCTCAGAAGATCCTAAGCTATAAAATGACCTCGTCTCCCCCATACCCTGCATCCAGTTTTCTGCAGCAAGGCTCAAGAGTCTGACTGCTAGCGATACGATCGGAGGAAGGTTTTTGAAGGGCACGGAGATGGCAAGAGTTATTTGCGTGCACAACTTGACACTGAGTTGAATCCGTCTTTTCCTGCCACCTATAAACCTCAAGAGATGCAAATGTCAAGGCGATACCTGTCCCAGTGAGATTACACCCTGGAAATCAGACAGGGAGAACAGAAGTTTATTCTTGAATGGCCAGAGAATAATTAGAGTTTAATTGGCAGAATTAATCTATCTATCTTTTTTTTTTTTTTTTTTTTTTACCTTGAAAGCATCCTGGTTTTGCCTCAGAAAGGGCACATTTTATCAGCATTTCAATGAAAGCTGTTCTAAGCAAAGAAAAATCTGTACGAGTGCAAAGGCAGATTAGAGTGATACAGAAACAAGAAAAGAAGACACAAAAGGAGTATCCCATTTACAGCCTGAACAATTAAATCTCTAGCTAAATGAAGCACCATTACCAAGAGCATTTCAAGGCACCTTTAACAGGAGGTTTTCTGCGTATTCACAAGCAATGCAGTCTGGGGCTCTGGGCTGTAATCCAGGCTTGGTAACTGTTTGCTTGGCCTACTAGAGAAATTCTGTGCAATGTGTGGGAAATATTATGAAAACGTGTCGGTGTACTTTAGATTTAACAAGAGCAATTATGATTTGTCACCAGGGAAACAGCTCTCAGCTGACAGACATAATTCAGTCCTTTAATGCTCAGGGAAAAGTCAGTTGCAACATGTTTCTGCACAACAGCAGCTGGGCTTTGCGGCTCTTGTACAGCCTCACTTAGAAAGCAAAAGTTATTGGGTTTGGTGCTTTGCTGCTGGTCAATTTGTCACCTTAAAAATATGTTCTGCAGAGTTCTACAGTGATTGGGGAATGCAGCCCACAAAAATAATGAGAAAAATGGGAGCCATGCGCAAGCTGAGCTTCGTTCATGTAAGCAGTGACAGCTGATGAAATTGCTGGAGTTCCTGCTCGTTAAGGAGACACTGATGCAATTGGGGGCCTGACCTGCTCCCATCACGACTAGCAAGAACATCGCCAGTGACTAATGGGGAAGCACTGGGCCTGCAATGTTCACGTGCTGGAGCTGAGACTTTTGAGAGGGAGGAGGAAAGCCAAGGCGCCGCCAGCCTCAGAACCGGGCTGCTCTACATGGCCCTGCACCAGCACTGGGGGTTGTGCCTGGTTATACTGGGCAGGGCTCTGCTGGTGCTTGGCTGGCATCACTGCCTGCTGTGGGAAAGGCACAGAAAAATCGCCCCCCCCCCCTTTTTATTTTATTATTTTTACCAGAAACATTGCCGGAACAGAAAAGCTGCTGGTTAAAGGCCACACTTCAGCCCCACCTCCCATCCCATCCCCTTCCTACTCCGTCCCCCTGTCTGCATACCCCTGCCCTCAGATAGCTGGGATGGGAATGACACTCCTGAGGATGACTTCAGGGGATGCCCGAGAAAGTAGATACCTTCGTATCTTCAAATGACCAGAGAAGAGGATCCCACCGAGGTCAGGACTCATTCTCAGGACTGAGAAACTGAGCGCAAGTCAGACACCGCACCTCCTGCCTCCCACCCCACGCTGTACCCGCAGGACAACTTGGTTCCTGCTGTAGCAGGAGCTTGGTAACCCTCACGTAGACCTGGTTCTCCAAGACCCAGAGGGATGTAAGGTCCATGCTTCACCTGAACTCCGAACTTCAGTCCACATCACTAAGCTGTTCCCCGCAGCCTACAGATAAGAGATGCTAAGGAAACGTTCCTGACACACTAATAGCCACATGAAAACCACTGCCAACAGACGAAGCTGGCAGGCTAAACTTTGGCCTTTTAGCCATTAATTGTGAGCTGCTCTTTACGGTAATTCTTGTCCTGTTAGATCTACCCTTGTAATGAGTAACTACTGCTCCTGACAAAACAGGAAAGATAAGGTTTGGAGGTTTATTAATAGCTCTTCTTCTGACATGCTTTTTAACTATGTCCATTTGTACATTTGCTTTGTTGTACAACATCTAAACTTTCACAGGTCCAGATCTCCCAGCGGTGCCTTGCAATCCCCAGCTTGTATAAACTCATCTAGCCGCACCAATCTGAGGGAGACCTTCCCAGCAGAACCTGCTGAGCTCTTGCCCGTAATTGCCCTTCAGAAAGGGAACAACACCAGATTAGTAAGCAATTTCATTGTGATCTGTCTTGGTGTTTACGTCTTGCTTGCTTTCACCAGGCATCAGCTCCCCATCTTGACAAAGCTGGGCAAAAGTTAAATCCCATGAGGACACCACGGGCAAAATACTCCTGGCAATTTAGCAACCAACTGACAAGTGAACAACGCTGACAGTTCTGTGGCTCAGGCTTTCCCGAAACCGCGCCGCCTTTTCTCTTGCAACCGTACGTTTAGTCAGTGCAGCGTGCAACGAGGCTGCAACATCCTTCGTCCCATGGTATGTTTCTCTTCTACAACCAAAACCCCTTTACTCCACTGGCGCCTTAATTTGCATTATAAAATCATCCGAGTTTGTGAGAACTGATTTCATTAAAAGCTGCCTCCAACCCCAAGACCGACAGTAAAATTACTGGTGATTGAATTGCCTCATCTGTCAACTAAGACCTATTGCAGGAGAAAAACCCAAAGATCATCTAATCTTGGCATACTTAATGTTTTGGTAATGGTATAAAAGCCAAAGTCAAGCACTGTAACCACTCCGGTAAAGACAGTCTGTCAGGTCAAAGCATCCAAGACTCCATCTCCATACTGAAAAAATCCTGCACAGAGCCAGCATCTCACAAGCTCTCTCTTTCCCTCTTTCCCTGCACGCAGGCTCTGTTGTCACGTCCCTGTACACCCCATGGTAACTCTCCAATCCCACACCTCCATGTAGTATAATGGTACTGCAGGGAGGGATGCAAGGCGGCTCCTAGCACTGTGCCATGTAGGATCATTTCCTGAGCTTCCAGAGCCTGATGGGACATTCCTAAATGGACCTTCTCAGACAGATCCTCTCTAACCCATAGCACAGCACAGCACAATGTAACGTCAGGAAAAGGCAGTGCTGCACCGAGAGCTGCTTCCAGGCACCATTTTCAACTGAAGTGTCCTGGAATGACATTTACCTCCGTGAATGCCGTGGAGAAGAAACTCACGATCCAGCCTTAACAATGAGAACGGCAGGAAGAGATTTTTTATATTTATACTATTATTATTTTGTTATTACTACGCTATGCAGTGAAGAGCTGGGTATGGACATGCAGGGGGAGGACAGGCACAAAGACAAGCTGCATAATGAGGAGTGCTTCGGTGTTAGGGTCCCTGCGCCCCCCCCGCCCTTATTAAAGAGGAGTCAAAACGTGGCCATGTTTTCTGGTAGATCCCATGGCAAGGGAGAGCTCTGAACAAGCAACAGCAGAAGGATGCTGAATTGGCCCCGTGGATTCATTTGAGAGCTCTGCCGTGGAGTGAAATACACCACACAAGTCCTTAGATAAAGTTGTAAGAGGCAAGGAATGTCCTTATGAAGTGACCCGCTGCAAGAGCAGAGCTCGCAGTACTGACCGAGAGGAAAGGTTAGCATTGGAGATGGGCTGAAAAATGCACTGAAGGTGAAAGCTGGTAGGTTACGCTTGATGCCATAGAGAAGGGAATCTTGAGAAAGGAGGCAGAGAGAAGTGACAGGAGCAGCGCATCAGACTAGGAAACTGTGGCGCCCGCAGCTGCCTTGCAAAGGGGCAAGAGCCTGAATTCGCCCAGGCCAGATGACAGAAGTTGCAGCAACTAAGAAGTCTCAGTTGTGCAGAGAGAGAATAAAGGACACCGAGGCCAGCTGATGGTCTACAAACTTTGATCTCTCATTCCCTTCTACTCCACTAAGCCTCCTCCCCCTCTCACGTGCACGCACGCTTACACATAGCGGCACACAAAACTATTATGTGATATTAATGTTGGCTTTAACACAACACTACATCCGTACTCAGCAGAAGTTAAGCACACACTAAAGCTGCTTCAGTTCTCCACTAACTAGGAAGAAGCTAAAACAGTCCTGAATTTAAGTCTGTAAGGCTGGCACTCCTACCACCTATGCCATAACTCTTAAATACTGCGTCTCGTATCTACACATTAAGCTCTCCAGGACAGGAAACATCACGCATTAATGTCCAAAGCACAGGTTTAAGTGTTTGTGATGCTGAACAACCATTACGGGAGTCATTCAAACGAATGCATGGCATTAAACTAAAAACGTCCCGTCGTTAATAATGATGCAGCCTTGGTCACAGCCTCTAACGCAGGGAAATTAATCCCCTGACATGAGGAGGAAAGCGGTCTCTCCCATGAAAGCCTCTGTAAGTAGAGTTGTTCAAAGACAATTAACAGCTAATGACCTAATCGCCTGTGGAGCAGTGTATTGGTGTGACTCTCCAGCCAACTTGTCATGCCAGCCGGGAGGCCAGTTCTTTTCTGCTGGGGTTGCTGGAGCCACTGAGCTCACCTGGGACGTCGGGGCAGGCACAGCACAAGCAGCAGGGAACCCACTGTCACCCGGTGCAGTCCCCAGCACTGGCTGGAAAAACCACTCCTGGCCCACCATGGCCTCATCGCACAGGGAGAACGTGGTTGTTCTGCTCCCAGGCTGCAAGGGGACGTGGTGACCTGGTCAAGAGTGGGGAGCACTCAGATTTTGAGTGGAGGATACAAGCTTGGGGGAGTACAGTCGAGATACTGGAGGGCTGGGCTGCTATTCAGGGGACACAGCAGAACCGCATGCAGCCGAGGGATGGAAAATGCAAAAACCTGTATTTGGGATGGAAGAATCCCTGGCAGTACAGGCTGGTGGGCACGAAAGCCTTTCTACAGAAGAGGAGCTTAGGGGCTGGAGCACAGCACATACAGGGAGATGCTGGGATAAATGGCTTTGCACAGCCTTGAGAAGGAAAGACAAAGGCTGGTATCACTTGGTCTTACTTTTCGTGTTGAGTGCACACCTGATCAAACTTTGACACCGGTCTTGCTTTGAGCACTGTGTTTGCTCAGATGATCTCCAGAGGTCTCTTCCAAAGTTATTCTATGATTTTATCTTCTCCAGCAGCCCAATTCCATTTCACATGTTCCCCAAATTTCTCATATTATTTCCTATACATCTGTGCATATATATAGGCAGATGGTAGACAGACAGGCATTAGAGGAACTCAACCTTTAAGAACGTTCCCAATGAGGAATTCATTATGACATTTTGCTGAACACTTAAAGCAAAAAAAAAAAAAAAAAAAGAGCAAAAAGACAGGAACCTCAGAGTATTTAAAAAGAAATCTGAATGAAAGTGGGGGTGACCTAATTAGAATAAAACGCTGCTTATATTCAAAGATCATCAGCTTGAAATTTCAAACTGGCTTTCAAAAGTTCATAACGAAATGGAAGAGATGACTGATGCCTTTGGCTGACATGGGAAATCTTACCAGCTTTTGATCTCTGCGCACACGCAATCCAGTCATTCAGAATTGTACTTTCTTGTGTAGTTTGAAATAAAGCTTTCGTAACGCTTCCCATCCCTTTGTTGCAAATCAGGACTGAAACATTCAATTGATGAAGTTCAGCATAAAATCCGTATCAAGCAGGATTCAACATACGCTGTATCACTCAATAGAACAGTTGGCAAGGACATTGCCAAGAGATGCTACGCACGACTGGGTACTTGTTTTGGTGGTGACGACTAGATCTGGAAATCCCAGAGGGAAGCTGTACAGGGATTTACAAGTTCCTGCCTGTGTATTTCCACAGTGAAAAGAAGCAGCCTGCTTGAATAGCATCCTGGAAGCCTGCTTCAACAGCCTTGCCAGGCTTTGGTAGAAGCCTCTTGGACCCTTGCATTTCCCAGGAGAAAGAGCAAAGAGCCTTCTCTTGACCCGTTTTCCTGGGGAAGAAACCGAAGCAACTCAGGTGCACTAAGGCAGACAGCAGGTCTTTGCTGCATTCTGGACCTCAGCTCCTACACCAAAACCTCTGCGACCAAGCAACTCGGAGCTAACTACCAGCCAGCTGAAGTGGTTTCCTTGCAGGTGCAGTTTCCAGAACGCATTACCCTCTCCAGTTCAGCAAACTGGAAAACCACTGACTGTCTTCTCAGACCAAGAGGAACAGTACAGGCTGTCCACGACACAGCACGCATCAGGCGCTTGACCAGGAGACTGCCGAAATGCCACGTGCTTGTGGCCTCCCAGGGAATGGGTATATTTGGCCAACAGGGCCACATAACCCTTTCAGAAGGTACTGAAGATCAAGGAGGTTGCTGGTAGCTACTACAGCATGCTAGAGCACTTTCCAGGAGATCTGAGAGAGACAAAGCTCTAGAAAAGGCTCCCAACCCACACACCAGGTATTTGCTGCACCTTTTGCCTGTGCGCCCATTGGCATTCTGCTTTGGGGCTAAAGTGCAGGTTTGTAGCCGCTGCCAGCTCATCTCCGCTTAAGAGCTCATTCTAATGAAGAATATTGGATCCCAGGGACCAGATCAAACCTACTGGAAAACCAGGTTCTGGACCCCACAGGGTTTTTGTCAGGGTCTCAATACCAGTTGCTTTGATCTATCATCTCTGATTGCACTTGCTACTATAGACAAACTGCTGATAAAGCTGACGATAAATTCTTAAATGTCCCTTCCACCAGCTCAGAGCTTGCCCATTTCTTAACACTGCCTTTGGTCTTCAGGAGCTGAGCTCCTCGAGCTGTCATCTGCCACGCAGGATCTTATACAGCCCAAGGGCAGTCCAGCTGCCTTCCTACATTTGCTCGTTCCATCTAACAGAATCAGTCTTGCGCGACTGTGCACTGAAGACACCGTTGCACTATAAAACTCCACTCTGCAGCTTGCAGAGTTTTAGCAGAGGCTGCGCCATGCTTCAAACACTATAATCAACAGCAAACCCCACGTGCCCTGCCCATTTCCAGCCACGGCAGCAGTACGGCAGCTCACATGCTCTGGCTCCTTTTTGTCGCTGTTTACCAACTATACTATCACACAACAGTGTTTTGCGCAAAAAGAGATGAGCTCCCTACCTCTGAGTGCTGATGCAGTAGCGGGCCGCCCCGTTACCAATTTGCGAACCAGCAGTGTTTTCTGGGTGCTGTACTTGACTGGACAGGCTGAGAAATTCACCTGGTCGGGGAAGTCCAGGATAGCTCAGGCACCTATAGCTCGGAGAGGCACAACAAACTTCTCCCTTTCTGTGATGCAGATGAGCTCGTGGAAATAAACCTGCAGGGAAAGAAACAATCTCAGCACAATGCTTTTAGTACTTTCCCCACGGCAGAAGGAAAACTGCTGCTTTCTATGACTGTAGCAGTATCATTCAGTAACACAACAGTACTTTTTACCTTCATGAGCTTTCATTCCAGTAGCATGGCTTGCACAGGGTCGTTAACTTGCAAAGAAGAAACAACCCCATTGACTCACCTGCTTTTGCAGCAAGCTGGCAGCACCACAATTATCTGATGCTTTGATTCTGAGACACCAGAACAGTCTCTTCATGCAAGGGATCACAGCACTAACGCAACCTGCTTCGATCGCCACTGCAGACTATTGGAAGCACCACTGAGAACCCAGCTGTGCCACAGCACTAACTCCAGTGCCAGCAACGCGGCGACCTCGTTGAAGCTTGGCAGGGGATGCTCAGGTACACTTTCAAAAGGACTTCACCACATGCATAGTCAACGGTCAGTCTTTGGTGAAATACTTCACAAGCCGGGCACGGTAATTGCGGCAGCGTCAGGGCAGTGTAGGGCACGGCTGTATTTCCTGCCCCTTCTCACAGCGTTACAGGGCCAAGGCTGGGGACACGCACCCTTCAAAAGCCACCTGATGCACCTCCCCACACCAGAGCTGGCTCAGCTCCAGACCCAAACTGTTTTTGCGAGAGGTTTCACAAGTACCTAAAAGCGCTAACAGTTCCACCCCTGCCCTCAGCAGCCTACGCCACCTCTGCGCTAGAGTTAAAGGGTGTTAGTTCTTCCTGTGCCTGAACTCCGTTTCCCTTTACATCTCGCCCCAGCCCCAGGGGACACAGAGACAGCTCTGGCTGATGCCTTAATCACACCCCTCTGTAAGGTCTGTTCTAGAGGAGTAAGTGACGGGTGCCTGGTTAGCACACCCACCCCAGGCAGGTGGCATCGGGAGCTGCACACGGGGGACACTCAGACACCCCGCCAGAGCAAAGCCGGCTGTGCAGTCCCAGCCACTGCCTTCTGCAGAACAGAGCCAGGCAATCCCCCCCCCCCGCCCCGGCTGTCTGGCGTTTAGCAGCAGGAAGGCAAATCAAATTACCAAAATCATGTTGCTGTAGAGATGAGCAGAGCAGTCTCCAGATGTATGGCGTGGCATCGCTGCGCTGGAACTATCACCTTGCCCCCACTGAAATCAGTGGTAAATCTGCTGCCATAGGGCCAGGAGCCATCACGCCCAGCAGCGCCCTTATTGATGAGCTGATAAAAACTCTGCTTCTCATCACTCACCGGCTGCCCTGATGTTTTCCTCAGTGCTTTTAATTAATTTGATATTTTTATCATTGTTGAAGCAGCAAGCGCTTTAGGATTTTAATGATTTAGGAATTGCATACAGCAGCAAACTCCCTTCAGCAGAACCGATCCAGACTCCCCCACAGCTGGGATTTCCTGCTCCCGTCCCCATCCCCTCCTGGAAGGGCCCTAAGGCAGCCAGCCCAGGCACAGACACGTACCTATTGCTCTAACGCAAGCGCTGACAGCCAGCGCCTCACCCGCCACCCAGCACCTCGCCTACCACCTGCTCAGCTGGGGTTTAAGATTGTCAATACAGATGCTGCCCCATCCAAGAAAAAAAGGAATAATCTCTTTTTCTAGACATCTCAAATATTCACCCTAGAAACTGCAGAAGGGCTTTTGCTTTTCCTATTTGGAAGGTAAAATACTAGGAAGGGAACTGCAGCAAGCAACCTGCATGATTTAATACCGCATTTCAGGAAAGCGTTTCATCTTCAGCAAGTCGTTCTGAATTGGCAATTTTGTACTCAATCTTTCAGCCTAAGCCTTCTAAAATAAAAGCTATGGGCAGCCCATATGAATTTAAAGCACCTGTTATCTGGGTACTTCACGTCCTGCACTGTTTCGATCCTCAGAAACTCATTAGCAAATGAAGAATGTTATTTGCTTTTGTTGTTGTTGTTCTTTTGGCCACACTACTGTAACAAAGGCATTGCAAAGCCAGTTGAAAGCTACCTGCCTTATTAAGTCTTGGCATGCCATATTTACTTAGCTCCCTCTTTCAGGTGCCAGGTAGGCAGAGGAGGATGCAAGTTCAGATCAGCAGGAGGAAAAAGAAAAAAGGAACTTCAACCACTGGAGCTACTTGAAGGAAGTAAAAGGAAGTAATTGTCAAGGCGTTGTCATTGCTAAGGAGCAAATGGATCAACAGCAATGCAATTAAGAGCCCAAGAAATAAATCCCCCCCAAAAGCAAGCACAGGCAGCCTTCCCAGCTCCGTTGCTGCTGAGGGGCGCTGGGACCACCTGCACAGCAATGCACAAGGGATTTCTCCAGGGACCTGAGGGCAAGGCTAAAGCCACAAGGATTTGGTTTCACAGAGACAACCACGACCTTGAGAGAGAAAGATGCCTCTCGCCATTCATGCAGATGCACATTATGCTACAAGCCCCCTCTCCAGGGACACCGTGGGACATGGCATCCTGTGCAAGGCTTGACTCAGCACTTCAGAGCGGGCTGACCCTTCAGCCACGCTCTACCACCCCCACCAAAGTGGGACCTTGCACCAAGCTGAATGCAGCATCAGCCCAAACAGGGGGAAAGCCAAGGCAGGAGGGGTGCTAGGCAGAAGCTGGCTGTTTGTGCCGCTGTGAACCCATGGTCCCTTAAGCTTTTGAAAGCTGAATTGCCCTCCCTTGGGGGCAACAGGTTGCAAAGTCTCTACTGCAGCACCGCCTCGTGTTACCAGGGCACTAACTCTGCTACGCACTTGCTTGCAGCCTAGGGGCACAGTTGAGACCAGTGCAAAATGTTGTTCTACTTTGCAACTGCAAACCCTTAGCAGACTGTTTAAGACCAGGTTTCTGAATAAACGTGCCTGGATGACAGAGGGGTTGCATCCCATCTATGCGTTAAAGTTTGCTGTGTTTAGACACAGCTTCAGGCTATAGGTTTTCATGAAAATACGACTTCATCCTGCATACAACTCCCCTCTCAGTTTCAAGGAAGATACAGACAGTTGTACGATGGTTCCCCTTCTCGTGCTCCCCTGTGACAAGCAGTAAATTACAAGCTCTGGCCTTCCAGGTATCACCACTGGCACCTGAACTGGCACCCACTGAGACTGAAGCAGCTGCTCGTCTTGGGTGTTGTTTCAGGCTCTTTGTAAACTCACGCTAACAGTAATTACTGTCACAGCAATATCAACCCTAACTGCCCAGAACCCCAAAGTCAGATGTCAGTTTCCCTGCATAACCTATCCCAAATGCTTCACTGAAGTCCTTGCAGCAGCCAACTTGCACAGAAAAGATCCTGTAGCATGAGGTAACACAGCAAGCCAAGCAGGGAAAGCTCCCGCTGCAACCCTGGTATCAGAAAGGCTGGAAAATAAGGGCCGTGACAACAGAGGAGAGACCAGAGGATGAAGATCCGTTCGCAGCAGAGGGGGTGCCCCTGTGCCTGCCCCCCTCAGCCGCTGGTTCGCAGGAGTCTTTGAAATGAGTCACTTGGCTTCAGGTTCCTGTGGCGCCGTGCCATTTGCCTTGGTCTTCTGCTCCTTTCCTCCTCACAAGAGTCATCTTAAAAGTATTTGTGGAATAGCTTCTGTGCACAACAAAACATCTAACAGGGCTGGGCTGAATTTTAAAGGACTTCATTTCAGTAACGCAATAACTCACTGTCCTGTCATATTTCAGAGTAATCAATGTGCATTAATTCAGTCTCCACTGAGCATCAGCAATGAATTTCACAAACCTCACAGACTGAACTTGCATTGCCTGAAAACAGTGCACTGCTACAGTGGAAAGAGCAAGAGGACAACACAGACTAAGCTGTGCTATGTTTTTATGTGCTTCTTACTGCCTTCTTCCTTTACAATAAACTACTAATAAGCCTGAAGAACGCACACATGGAAGTATTTCTGTCTGTTGTTTATCGGCCAGTCAGTGCCACAATGGTTCCCAATTCAGCAGAGGCCGTCAGACCATAACGCAAGAACGCACGGGAACAGGGGCTGGCACGAGAACACCCACGCTGTACAACTGGAGCCATAAAACAGAAACGTGCAAATCAGAAGCAGCAAGAGTAACAAACTGGAAATGTTGCCCAGCAGAAAAATTAGCAGTTCATTTATAACACAAGTGCCAATAAACCAAAAGGCACACCAGCTATTCCTTTTCTGACAGTCCGAGCACGTGGCACATTCCCAAATGACTGCGAGACAGTAGGAAACCACTCATTTTCCAAGAAAGGGCTACGTGGCATTTCAGCCACTAACAACTCACATGGCCCTATTACTTAGGGCCGAGGCACAATTTTACTCCTTTCAATCAGGACTGACTTCACTGAAGTCAGACTTACTCCAGGGAAGAACAGATTCAAAGCAAGAGAATGACACAAACCAGCTCCTCATCAGGAAGGCCCGGACCCCACTTCACTGGGTTACCCACAGTCCCTGTGGATCATGCAGTATCAGAGATGTAGGGGTTATTCAAAGGTAGCACTCCTGAGCCTTCCACAACGAACACACAGATACTCTGCAGGCAAGCAACTGCAAGCCCAACACAGGTGGCTTTACAGAACCATCTCCCAAAGCCTGCCTCTTGGCTAAGGGCTTTGCAAGGTGCTCTGCACATCCTGACCATGCTACTGATGCATTTCTAGCTGAGCGACAGCACTCCGGCACTTCGCTGACTCACACTCCATCAAGTATGAGACAAAAAGTCCGATTTGTACAACGTTCTGGTTCTGCTGTATAATCCCCACGTGCTCCTCACCAAGCAGCCCACATCCCCCTGCCAGTGCCCTGCAAGGAGCACAAAACCCAGGTCGGCAGAAACCGCCAGGGTGTCGCTCAAGCTGTGCAGAGGACCTCGCTGGCACAGCTCCCTAATGCCACACACTCACCAGTTCAAGGGCAAGACAAGGGACAAAGTACTGGACATGAGTGCTCCTGGGGGTTCTCTCACCCTACTTCTATTTGGGGTGATGTTCATGTGTTGCTCTGCTGCTTCTCTGTAGTTGAAGAGCAGCTGTTTGCCCTTCATGGGAACCGATTTACTTCCATCCCAAAAATGAATGCTCATGAATACTAATAAATCACATTTTAAAGGAAGCAGTGTCCCCTGCAAAGCCCATCTCGGTGAGATTAAGCTCTTATGTCACTTGGGCAGTATGGAGAACTGCCCTAGGCCAACATCATTTTAACCTTCCATACGAATGACGTAAAACAATTTCTCAGTCCCTCCCCAAAGCAACCGATCATTTCACAAGCACGGGGAGCCAGGCACCACAGGGCATTTCCTCTCTAGTTTGCCACAGCCATGCTGTTTCAGGATAGGACAGGGTGTTAAACTAAGTGTAAGCAGCAAACGGAAGATGAGAGAATAGCTGTGCCCAAAGAGAGCCTGCACCTCTGGCCTGGTGCAGAAACACCAGCTGGCTCAGAGCGACCCCCTCACCTTGCATCACCCACAAAGTCACGCAAAGAACTGTGCCAAGAGGCAGCAGAGTGCTGGTGCAAAGAGTCAGCCTGCCTGTCTGTGTTCCCCTGCAGGGCTTCCTCCCTTCCATGCCAGGTACCAAACCCTTTGGCGTTAACAAGCCTCCAGGTAACACCGCCGCCCCTTCACATCACGGCACAGTGCCAGACTTGCCAGGGCCACAGCACCGATGCTCCAACCTCCGAGCAAAAGCATGGCACACGGGGCAGGGAATAGGTGCCAGCTGACACAGCAACCACAGCCCCATGCACGCAGGCACAGCCACACCAGCGTGACTGCCCAAAGGCTCCAGGCTAACACTCTGCCTGCAGATTCTACCTGCCCCTTCATTCCTGTGTGCGCTCCAGATGCCTCTGCAGCACACCAGCCTCCTGCTGGTTAAAGACATCTGGAGCTCAGTGTGTCTGTGCCAGGCTGGCTCCCTGCCACGAGCACAGCGCATCTTCTCCCCTAGAATCACAGCTGGAGCACAGGTGGGCAAGTATCCTCAGGGGCAGCACAGCGGCAAGGCTGGAACACAGAGGCTATGAAAAAGCATCACCTTCGCTCCAGCCCAGAGTGAGGCAGGGAACTGGTTGCCAGATGGGAAAGGGGAAAGCTCTCTGGATCTAGCCATTCCCCTAGCGTTTTCCATCATAATGAAGCCCCTAACATCGAGTAGAGAGGTGCGATGGCTAAACACCTTATCAGCACCCCTCCCTGCCGTTTCCCTACTGTCCCACGTGCACCTTCCCCTGAAAACGCCCAGGAAAGCACAGGGAGGGAACGCACAGCTCGTCAGTCCCTGCTGCGGTGGCATCGCATGGTGCTGCCAGCCAGGATGTGACCAGCTGCAGGCTGCCTGACCACAGCCTAGAGCAAACCTCGCAGCACGGCATGGGCTATAACCGGTGTGCAAGAAAAGTGCCGGCTTCAGACAGAGCGTTCCGCCGTCTCACTACTGCGGCCAACACGATACGCATTCAAGAAGCGACTCCAGTTTTCAAAGGTGGTGGTCCTCACTCTGATCAGGCTCAGCTTTGGGTCCTCCAAACAACAGGTTTGTATTTATGCAAACAGGCTTTTGTATTTATAATTATCAGAGCAAATCCCTAATTATGCAGCAATGGTCAGATACTAGAAACCAACACCATGAGAGGCCACCCCACCACACAGTGCACTCTTATCCCTGAAGCCAACAGACATGGCATTAAACGTTCCAGCACCGAAGGATAATCACAGTCTGAAGCACAGAAGAGCCTCCAGCCTATGACAGCATCATCTTCACCACAGGAAAAGTTTCCCCCAGCTGTAGATCCAGTGCAATGCCACTGAAACCAGGACAGTGCCTCAAAACCCACAGCAGATGCCCTGTTCTGAACCCAGCCCCGCAGGTTCACCTCCCACTGAAGGCACACATCTCTCGGGACCTCCAGTCTCACCTTGTTCTCATCAGGGGAGAAAACGATGCGGAAAGTCGCAAGCATGCCAGGCAGTACCTTGCGGCACACAGCATGGTGGCTGATCAGCTTGAAATAAGGTGAGCTCTCCAAGATGACCTTCACCAGCCCAGGAACCTGCAGAAAAGAGAGGGAAGTATGATCTTGCAGCTTGTGGAAACAGGAGGAGAAGAGACCTGGTGACACCACCTTCGCAAAGCACTTTTAGCTCTGGAGGTACATGCACGTAACACATAAGAGTGAACATTAATCCCTTCTGCCTGGGCAAAACAGCTCGAGGCCAGAGGCAGCGGGGCGATGAAGGAAGCGCCAAGCAGGGAAGACACCAGCAGCACGGAGGTATAATACCTGAATCAAGTCACCCGTGTATTCAATAAGCCCAGAGAATCTGCTGGCTTCTGCCCGTACGCATCCAGGCAGACATGCCCCTAGAAGGGGCATGTATTATCTGAAGGCCAAACAGTACGTGTTAATCCTGGGGGAAGGAAGAAATCCACTTTAACGTGCTGGGTTTGAGCGGGGCAGTCTAGCTGCGGTGCTACAGCCATGTAGGCAGACCAGCAAGAGGGGACCACAGATACTGTGGCCTTACTGGGAATAAAAGCAGCAAATGAAGAGCAAAAGGAGGAGACACAGGAAGACAAAGAGACAACCCCAGAAACAGAGAGATGGCTGGGAAAATCCAAAGGGAGCTGGAAAGAAGCAAGGGAGAAGCACAATAGGCTACAAGGAAAGGCTGATGCAGAGGATGAGAGCCAGCAACCTGGCACAGTGATGGAAAGCCAGGCGACCCCCCAGGCTGTGCCTATCAACTAGGGGCTTCAAAGGCATTTTCTGCCCCGAGATACATGACTGGCACTGGCTGGTGGTGGTTTCATTATTAAAAGCCAACCTCTGCTCTCCGGAGGCTCCTGCTGCCTGTGACTGTAGCCAGGCAGCTGCCAGCGCAGGCAAGCCAGATCCCCGGGGACCCCTGCCCACCCCCAGCAGTCCCTGCAGGCACCCTGCTGCACGGTTCTGCCCTCTGGGGCACCACCAGCACACAGACGGCACACAGGCATTTTCCTAGCACATAGACAGCAACCCCTGAGCGCCAAATCTCAAAGTCTGAAGCAGGTGATTTGGACTGGTGGGCAGCTTCACGGATCAACAACAACCCCACATGAAGCTTGGAAAAAATGGAGGCTCATTCTGCACCACCCACCCGAGCCTGGCAACCCGCGGCCAAGGCAGTCCTGAACTCTCCAAACGCCCTTGGAACCCAGCAATGTCCGGGGGCAGCGAGTTCCAGGAGCCAACTTCACAGTGCAGACAAGCATTTTGGTCACCATGTCCCTTGGAAGAGGAACACGTGTGGCTCAGACCTTCAGCAAAAGCCACCCAGAACATCTGAGGGTGCTGAGGAACAGCCTGAAGATAGAAAAGCAATTTTACAACACGGGTAAGAGCAGGAAGTATATAGTACAGCACTTCTGTAGCTGCATGATTACAGAGCCTCTATGTGGAATATATTTTGCTGTCAGCTGGATTTTTATGGGGCAGACAACTTCAGGCTACCATGCAGTGTAACTCAGTATGATTCAGAGGAATGGGGGAAACTGGCACGAAAAACTTGAGACAGAGCACAACGTTGCTTTTCTCCAGGACATCGCCAAAAGCCAACCAATTTAGAGTATAACACCCTCGCAGGATTATCCTGTCCGTCTTTCTGTATTTAAAACATACCAAAGATTTTCCTGGAGCTTATCTTACTTTTACACCCATGCTCTCCAATGGTTGAGCTCTTACTAGCTTCAAAACTACATTGTTTTGGGAAAAAAAACACAGTTCACACATTGCCTCCCCCTTCACAGGGCACGTAAATCCCAAGGTGCAGCTTTACACAGTACAAGTTTATTATCTTTTACTGGGAATGGCAGAAATGTTAATGCAGATGATCTTTTCCACTTGAGGAAGCACAAATAGAGCAAATTAACTGTTTGCCTGTTGGCTGGTACTTGGCAAAGATAAACATTTTGAAGTGCTGCATGGATAATGGAGCAGGTGGAGCCAAAGACTCAGTGGGAATGAAGCAGAGAGTAGGAAGAGAGAAACCGAGGCACATTTTAATCAGGGACAAGGATACCTACAGCAAAGACTGCCCAAAACTCAGCGCAGATCACACCAGTGGCATCCCCCGGGTGCAGGCGCCCATGCTGCATCTTAGCAATGTTCCCAAGTTAAATGCCAGACCAGGAATGGTGCAGTACTCTCCCGGAATAACTGAGGGAGCACACCTGCATCCTTCCTTGCCAAAGGGTCTTCCATTTTCACCCATATCCCTGTCACAACCTGTTATCTCAGGAGATACTTGGACTTCTCTTGCTGTTCTTCCACCTGCAATATGCCTCGACAGCTTTTTTTTGTTGCCCACCTGTTTGTCCTCCCCAACAGGGAAATTTGGAAAGGAGGCGAATTCACCGTCTCTTGTGCACACTTCCATCTTCCCATCCCACCCTGCCCTCACGCATACCTCTTCCTCTCCATTACAGAAGAGTATCCTTAATTACACCCCTCCTTCTCACCTGTCTCTACTGCCCGTGCACTTACTGCTGCGTATCAAGAGAAACCCTTGCGTGTAGGAAAGCGCGCAGGGAGAGAGCACCGAGCTCAGCTCCTTTCCTCCCTCCTGCCTTTTCCCACCAGCTTGCCCTTGGCACATGCCTCATTCCAGCAAACGTTTCCCCAGCTGAAGTTCAAAAGGTCCCAATTTCCCTCTTGACAGTGGAACAAAACCGCTGACATTTTTCGACTTTTCCATTCTCAACTTTCTTGGGAAGTCTCAAAATGATCGGTTTTTTTCAAGTAAAGGTGGAGACCTTTGAGGGCACTTTACTCCGAACATGCTGTGGCTCTCCAAAGGGGAAGCAGAGCATCACGTTGTCTCAGGAAAACCTGAGCAGAACCCAACTAAGCTTAGCAGGAGCCTGAAGGGGCACCTAAAGGCCTCCCGCTGCTGATGCTAAATCAGCCTGCTTCCACTGCTGTTTCAAAACACCTTTCCTGAAGCGCTGTTACCGCTAATTATAACTTACTCCAGCATAAAGTGGAGAAGACCCCACCCTGAGCTCTGACAGCCCGTTCAGCTCTCTGTGCAGCTCACCCAGAGGCAGAGGTGCCCTGTGGAAACTGAGATTAACCACGGAGCCACCAGGACACGGTGCACACTCGAGGGAAAGCACGAGGGCAGGGAAGAACTGTACAGCCCCCAACATTCCCAGCCGTGCAGGGCTTCCACGGGGAAAGGTGCTGACTAGAAAAGCTCCTTCCAGCGAGGTACTACCAACACACAGCCAAAACCAGGGGGAGAAATCTCAGCATGGGAAGATTTCCACCGTCTTGCAAAATAAAGGCGGTGAGACGTTTTATTCTGGATGCGCTGTGCTGCAGCAGGCGACTGGCTATGCTGTGCACCGCGCGGATGACACTGCTCTCCAGTTCCAGCACAGGGTTAAACTTCCACATCCCAGCACTTACCTTGTCCATGTTCCTCAGAATCAGTGGCACTTCATAGACCTCATCGGGGACGTAGCTCTGGAATACCACCTCTGATGGGAAAGGCTGGAACAAGCTCTGTTCCGGGGCAACTGCCGAGAACTGGAGATGCAAAAGAGAGCAGAGAGTTTCAGCCGCGGGGAGAAAGACTCATCGGTGAGAGAATACAGCACTGGCCTCCAGCGAAGGACAGTCCCTTGGTGAGTACGCCTGCCCAGCTCACGCTAGGGGAACAGCAGCTCACCCACCTGTGTTCTGAGCAGACCAAAAGTTTCTGGGCCACACCGAGCAGGCTCAAGCGAGCAGCTCTTTTGGCAGGTGTTTCTCCAGGTCTCCTTCTCCAACAGGCAAGGCAGCACTTACCTCCGGCAGAGCCCTGGGCTAACACGGTCACACAGCTCCAGAGCACTCACTGCAAGAGCTGTAAGCACTCGTGGAGCAAGGGAAAGCCAAGAATTTACAGGAGACCCCATGGGAAACAATTTGGGGATCATCTTTACTTTGAGACACAGAGACCGAGCCCAACACATCCTCAAATCGGTTTTTTGACACACAGCCCAGAAATCAGGAAGAAGAGAAGACAGGCCAGAAAGGAACACCGCCGTTAAGAAAGCGACAGATGAGGTGGTAAGTTCCAGGTACTTCCCCAGCATCACTGGGCAATTTGAGTAAGGCTGGACTTGGCATCTCCTTTTCCCACGAGCTTTAAATGGATGCTTCATTATATTCTATTATTGCCATTTTATTTAATACCACTACAGAAGCAGGTCTGAAAACATACAGAAACAGCAAATGCTTACAGCGCCGAGGCGTTACTTTGAGAAAACTCCTCCCTGCTCTGCCTCCCCCCTTCCAGCTGAACTCTTCACACTCACAAGACACAGGCACGTCTCCTGCTTCTCCACAGCAGTCAGGGTCGTGCTGAAGCCAGCGGCCACAGCACACGGCCGGTTCTGTGTGCGCTCGTCCGAGGCGTTCCCAACCTCACGCGCTGTCTAGGGCAATCCTTAACCAATTTGCTACAGGTCTCTCGCTGGCAGTTTTCCACTCAACAGCCTACCTCAGTCATCTACCCCTTTGGAACGTGTGTTATACTAAGCCGATCTGTAAGAAAAGCAGCTTTAAACACACGTGAAAATAAACATTGATCCAGATAAAGCACACCCACTCCCCTCTGCCCAGGGCCATTCCCCTGTGTACCTGGCAGCCTGAAAAATCTAACACCCTGTACGGGTCCCACTCGATGTTCCAACCCAAAGCATTCATGCAATTGCTTTAGCTACACCTTGAGTAGTTACCGTAGGCCCTCAGCCCTCAAAGGCCAACGCAGCCACCACTGAGGGCATCCTATGACCCCAAGCGTTTGGCAGAGACTACACCCAACCAAGGGCTGGCTATTTCAGCAGGAAGGTGGGAAATTGCAAGCTTGCATCCTTGTGGCCTGCCCCAGCCTTCCCCCAGTATCATGCTTTAGCCACAGTAGCTCATCTCCAGCAAAAGCCACCAGCTTCAACAGAGGTTGTTTATATGGGCTTAGCGCAGGTCAGGACTTCGACATCTCACTGGGGAAAAATGTTTTACCTTTCCCCCAGCAGAAGGAACTCCACACCGGCAGCAGTTTGAAACAACAACAGGACTTAGTCACCAAGGCATTTAGATAAGCTGGAGGCAAGCCTGTCACAAGCACGCGCTCTCTTCAAATGTCACATCAAACAGCAAGGAAAAGGGCAAGAAAAGGCTACCTTATGATGGGACGCTTCGCTCATGTCTAGAATCTGGATAATCTGGGGTCGCCGCATCTCCCGAGTGCTGGCCAGCCTCTGCCTGGTGGTAAGAGACGTCTCCTTCAGGAGGGCAGAGGGAGTCAGCTGAAATGCAAAACACCAGCAAGAGCTACAGAACTGCCTTTATTCAGAAAGGCTTTTCTTCTTCAAGAGCCACCGATGAATAATTTGTGATCATAGCTGCTAGGATAGTCCTGGAAGTCCCATAATTACCCGCTGAAATATTTAACATCAGTAAAGTAATGATAGAGAGCGCAATACACATGCTCCAAACAAGTGGCTTTGTCCCGTTAGCTTCTCCTTCGTGATTTGATGTGACATGTTGGGGGATTTTGCTCTTCGGGCATTTGTTTCCTTTCCAGTTTGGCTGGAGTGAGCCAGTGACCTTTGAAAAAGGTTGGGAGGACTTACCAGAAATCCCTTAACTCCATCCTTGCACAACGCTCACAACCACCACACATGTGCAGATGTCACTGCTGGGTGAGTCAGGAAAGCAGAAAATCAGTGTTGTGCCAAGACTGAGGTGGAGAGGAATGGCTCCAAGTTTTAGTTATCTCTTTTTAATTAGCACTTGTTTTCTCTGTTTGGGCCTCCGAGACTCCTCCACAGCAGTATGCAAAGGTATCTCCTCGACAGAGCTTCAGCACCAGGTCATCTTCAGCCAGGTGAGCTCTGGTCAGCAAAAGGGCCGTCTGAGGATGGGGAGGAGGAATTGCCCTGGCTCCACTGCTGTCTGCAGCGCTGGATCTGTGCTCCACACGGGATACGGGACAGAACAACTGTTTTGGAACCTGTTCCATCTGGGACCAGCCACACCTCTCGAAACCTTCAGGCAGAGTTTGAGCAGCCCACCACATGCCCAGCTGCCTGGAGGGCAGGTATGGTCAGAGCAGCGCTGGCAAGCATCCCGACGTGACAAAACGTTACTGCCCACACAAAGCGGGCGGAAAGAAACACACGCTCATGCTTCAGCTATTCCGGTGCAATGCCCGGTACGTTCATTTAAACTGGCTCCAGTGGCACATCCAGACACAACTCTGGACTTCCCCTGAAGCAGCACACAGTCCATCCCCTACTGCACCATGGTCACCACCTCCGACAGAAGCATGGCAGCAGAGAGACGGGGAGGTGGTGTCCAGCTTCACAGTGCTGCCAGACAACAGGAGGGGCAGGTAGAGGACGGACGCGGGGGCAGTTTCCAGCCTTACACGGCTCCTACCTGGCCGCAGCAGGTACTTACAGTTGCGGGCTTCTCTGTCCCTCTGGCTAGCTTCGGATTACGAGGCACTACCACTTGCCTCGGGAATCCACCAGCCATCCTGGAGGACCCCGTGAACCAGCGGGGCTTTCCGGTGGCCATGCCTCAGTTGACCTGCAAGGAACAGCAACGGGACTTGGAAAATCCAGCATCCCCTTCCATGGCAGACCCAAAGGAGACAGCTGTGTCTCTGGGCTGTGGCATCCTTCATAACTGGAGAGCAGCCGGCATCCCCACCCTGTTTCATAATTAGACCATATTTCAGTGGCAGAGTTAAGACTGATAGAAGTAAAAGCCCAGAACAAACACTCCAAAAGAGCCCTTTGCTGTGGGCGCAGTCCCACAAGCCACAAACACACATCAAAGACTGCTGGCACTTCTCATCTTCTCCCCCTCTTCCATGCATTTTGCAACTATTTGCTGGAATTATTATCCAAATCTCTATTAATACCCAAACTGTCCTTTATTACTCTTTAAAAGTTTTTTGGTGGGAACAAAGGATAAATGTCACTTCACTGCTTCATTTTGCAAAAACAGCTGACCCCATGTGACTTTGTGCCTGACCCTACTAAGTGCTCAGAGTATTATGAACAACCTTAAACCCAGGGATCGCTGCTGCCCCGAGCATCAAAATCAGACCGCTCTCCTACTTTGCAAACCAAACGCCCATCCTTTGTGCAAGGAGGTTGGTGATGTTTTTAACTAAGGGACCATAGAGTTCAATACTCTGATTAACAACTATGGTTTCTCAAAGCTAATTTGGTTAGGTTACAAAAATTATCCAGCAAATATGACTCCTTCCAGGCATGAAATTACCATGCCCAAGAGCCTTTCTCCATGGAGAATGAGGGCCTTATTTTTCACTTACTAACACCCAAACTCTAGGCTCCCTATAGGCATTAAAAGCTGTAGCAGCAGAAATAAAAGCATGAAACCATTAAAGTCGCATGAGCAATTAGCTCAAATATAAATACAACAGATGTGACAGCTCGGCCACTTCAGGCTATCCTAATGGCAGTTCCTCTCAAGCATCCTTATCCTGCAGGCAGCATGGCTTAACAGGTCCCTGGGCCATCCTTCTTCTATCACCAGCCTGCTGACAACCTCCCCATCTGTCTCTCAAAAAGTGGGTGTGCAAGAAAGGGAAAGAAAACACCCCCAGAAAGTGGGTCTCAAGCACCGACAAAAGTCAAAGGTGAGAATGTACAGCATTTACTAAGCACTACTTTGGACGAGAAATCATTTCCCCTCCCTTTCTGGCTAACTGGGCCAAGGAACAGATGGATGTCCCCACCTCTTTTTTTCTGGGACTTGAAAGACCAGTGGCCTCAAACCCAGCTCTACCCTAAAATTATTTTACATCCTGACGATAAGTAAACAATCACAGATCCTACCCCCTCCTGCTTCCTCCTGTTCCGCATCACTTTTCTTCACGTGGACTTGCTGTACACGGCTAGACACCATTCTGTGCAAAGACCACCATTCCCTTCCCCTCAGGTTTGACCCACATCCTGCAAACAAGGCAATACTTTCAGCTCATTACTCCCGAAACAGCCATAGCATTGCGCATGTTCACGGTACCAGGCCCTTCATAGTTTCAGGGAACAACAGGGTTGCCATTTCCTTTTGTCCTTGCCAGGAACATGAGAGAACAGCACGGTCCTACGGACACAAGGGCATGCTGCAGCTGGAGCTCTGATTGAAAGCTAGAAATAACTATTCGTTAAGAGAGAAATCTAATGGGGATGATACAACACTAATCTGGGTATCAGAGCTTTATTACTGGGTCTTGAGAGCAACTGGATTATTTGTTTCAACTTTCTAACTATAATTTCACTTCACTTGAAACTAATCCTGCTCATCATGCCCACACCAGTTATTTCCAGAGGGCTTCCAGTCTGCATGCCCCCATACCAGTCCAGCAGCTTCCCCTACCCTCCAGCCCCAGGGCTGAAATACTTCCAGAGCCCCGCTTCCCTGGAGCCTGCAGGGACCAGCCTCCTGCATCAGGAGGAAAGCAGCAGAACTAAGAAAGCAGCCACATTCTCCTGCAGGGGCAGGACAAAACAGCAACCGCAACACAGCCCACCTCCAGCCACCACCCCTGGCTGCTGCACGGGGAGCTCCATCTTCCCCACCTCAGAGAGCCCTTTACCCCCCCCCCCCCCCCCCCCCGAAATTAAGGACAGACTGCAACTGCCCCTCTGCTCCAGGCTCAGGGCACAGACGGCTCGGGCACCTCGACTGTGGGTTCAGAGCATGAACGCCCCAAACCTGGGCAGGGGAACCAGCTGCGCCAGGACACAACAGCTACCATCGCCTCAGAAAAGCAATGAGGAAATATACCCAGGGCTGGGGTACAATTCCTGACGTGTCTCAGGAAACCCAGATGTGCCAGAGCAGGGTGCCAAGCTCCAGCCTCCTCCCCCACGCTCCCTTTACTCCAGTACCTACTACTACCTACTGCTGTGCTTTTGTGCTGTGCCTCACATGGCTGCCAGGGCAGGGTGAGAAGCAGCAAGAGAATTCCTTCCTGGCACCTTCTCCAGGGGAGCCGTGCTGCACTTTGCCGAGGTGAGGTTTTTTGGCTCTGCATGATTTCAATTGGAGAAATTGGACGCCTATACATTGGCAATCATGCAGAGCCCCAAAGAGTCACCTTGGCAAAGTGCTGCACTGTCCCCCTGGAGAAGGTGCCAGGCAGGAATTCTCTTGCTGCTTCTCACCCTGCCCTGGCAGCCATGTGAGGCACAGCACAAAAGTTCTGCTCCCTGCTTTCCGTGGTGATAAAACTGACCCCAAAATTTTGCACTCATGCAGAACCAGAGCTGACCTTGACATAAGTGCAGCACTGTTCCCCCCTGGAGAAGGTTCCAGGCAGGAATTCTCTTGCTGTTCTGTACCCTGCCCTGGCAGCCATGTGAGGCACAGCAGAAAAGTGCTGCTCCCTGCTTTCTGTGGTGAGAAAATGGAACCAAAGTTTTTGCACTCCTGTAGAGCCAAAAGAAAAAAAACTATCTTGAGAATGTGCAGCACTGCCCCCCTGGAGAAGGTTCCAGGCAGGAATTCTCTTGCTGTTCTGTACCCTGCCCTGGCAGCCATGTGAGGCACAGCACAAAAGTTCTGCTCCCTGCTTTCTGTGGTGAGAAAACTGACCCCTTTTCATTGGCAATCATGCACAGAAACAAAAAAAAATCACCTTAGAGCGCAGCGCTGCTCCCCTGGAGAAGATGCCAGGAAGGAATTCTCTTGCTGCTTCTCTCCCTGCCCTGGCAGCCATGTGAGGCACAGCACAAAAGTTCTGATCTCTGCTTTCTGTGGTGAGAAAATTGATCCTTCAGAGTTGCAATGGTTAAAAGCCCAAAAAATCACCTTGGGAAAGTACAGCACTCCTCCCATAAAGAAGGTACCAGGAAAAAATTCTCTTGCTGTTCTGTACCCTGCACTTGCAGCCATGTGAGGCACAGCACAAAAGTTCTGCTCCCTGCTTTCTGTGGTGAGAAAATGGAACCAAAGTTTCTGCACTCCTTCAGAGCCAAAAGAAAAAATATATCTTGGGAAAGTGCAGCAGTGCTCCCCTGGAGAAGGTGCCAGGAAGGAATTCTCCTGCTGCTTCTCACCCTGCCCTGGCAGCCATGTGAGGCACAGCAGAAAAGTGCTGCTCCCTGCTTTCTGTGGTGAGAAAACTCACCCCTTTTCATTGGCAATTATGCACAGAAACAAAAAAAAATTACCTTAGAGCGCAGCGCTGCTCCCCTGGAGAAGGTGCCAGGCAGGAATTCTCTTGCTGCTTCTCACCCTGCCCTGGCAGCCATGTGAGGCACAGCACAAAAGTTCTGATCTCTGCTTTCTGAGGTGAGAAAATTGATCCTTCAGAGTTGCAATGCTTAAAAGCCCAAAAAATCACCTTGGGAAAGTACAGCACTCCTCCCATAAAGAAGGTACCAGGAAAAAATTCTCTTGCTGTTCTGTACCCTGCCCTGGCAGCCATGTGAGGAACAGCAGAAAAGTGCTGCTCCCTGCTTTCTGTGGTGAGAAAATGGAACCAAAGTTTCTGCACTCCTGCAGAGCCAAAAGAAAAAATATATCTTGGGAAAGTGCAGCAGTGCTCCCCTGGAGAAGGTGCCAGGAAGGAATCCTCCGGCTGCTTCTCACCCTGCCCTGGCAGCCATGTGAGGCACAGCACAAAAGTTCTGCTCCCCGCTTTCCGTGGTAAGAAATTTCACCCAAGCATTTTGCATTCATACAGAACCAGAGCTCACCTCAGCAAAGTGCAGCACTGCTCCCCTGGTGAAGGTTCCAGGCAGGAATTCTCTTGCTGCTTCTCACCCTGCCCTCGCAGCCACGTGAGTCAGCACTAAAGTTCTGCTCCCTGCTGTCTGTGGTAAGAAATTTGACCCAAGCATTTTGCACTCATGCAGAACCAGAGCTCACCTCGGCAAAGTGCAGCACTGCTCCCCTGGAGAAGGTGCCAGGCAGGAATTCTCTTGCTGTTCTGTACCCTGCCCTGGCAGCCATGTGAGGCACAGCACAAAAGTGCTACTCCCTGCTTTCTAAAGTTAGCAAAATTGACTGTCCACAGTTGCACTCATGTAGAGATAAGACTTTCTTACTCAAAAGCAAAACCCAAGAAGCCACGTAGCCTTGGGAACTCCCTTGTCCTTCCGTGTGGCTGGTGACTTCCCATGGCTCTTCCACAAGGCAGGACAAATAACCATGAATTTGGAAGCCCACGTAAATTCAAGTACACTTAGTCCTCTGACAGTCACTACTTATGGGCCAGCGGTCCTCTCACCCCTCCACAGATCTGCCTGTTAGTCCTCTAGCAGTCATTCTCCATGGAGGGACCACAAGTCCTCCATACCTACCCGCCAGCTCACCAGAAATGAGTCAGACCACGCCAGAAGTGACACTGCCTGACCTGCACGAGATATATTAGATCAGTAACGATGGTTTCAAGACAGAAAAAACACCACCATCCAGCAGCACAGCAGAAAAACAACCAGAAGAAACATCATACACAAACCAAAGGCCCACATCCAAACCCCACAAAGGCAAAATAGCTGAAAAAAGGCACTCTCCACAAAAAAAACCACCACACAGATCACAAGATAAGATAAAAATGCCATAACCCCAGGAACGCAGGGCCAACAAACACAGGTTCTGTCCATAACAGTAACACACTTTGACACTAACTCACCTGACCTCTGGCATACTTGACCTTGTTGCCCCCAAACCCCAGCACACTGTAGCCCTAAGGCAGCACAAAATGGAGCACAAAGTCCCTGGAGATCTCCACCAGGGCCTTCAGGTGGTCCCTGACCTCACAAGTGAGAACAAGATGGAGGCACCAGGACAACACCGGCATGCGTCTTCACACCCTGGAAAAGGGCCTGAGATAAACGCTCCTGGGCAGAGAGGCTGAGGCACTCGGAGGCTTTGAGCCGGCCAGCCACCATCACAGGGCTTCAGCTCATCATTTCTGTGTCAGAGCCACCAGGCAGGTGGCCCCATCCTCCCTGAGAGACCGCGCAGGGCACCTGTACCCAGCTCCAGGGGGCTGGATACACAGCCTCGGATCCATGGGGGGAGGGGTGCTTTAATCCTGGGAGCAGGATTTCTGACAGTGCCCCTGGGGAGGAAAGTCTCCTCAGGCCTGGAAGCCTGAGAGACGTCCCTGCGCTGCTCCACATGTCACCAAAAGCAGGGGCTGAGGAAGGCTGCTTTGGGGCCTGTCGAGGGAACCAGCTCCCCTGGGCTGCTCTGCGGCCACCGGCTGCCGTTGCTGTCGCGCGGGTCTCAGTGCTGCTCTGCAGTCGGCCGTCACCTCCCCAGGGACACTCCCCAGCGCAGCACACGTCTGCACTGGCTCTCCCTGGGGACAAAGATCACAAGCGAGGGATGGGCTTGGCTTTGCCCCCAGTCCCAGGCTGCCACCAGAGAGACCTGCCACCCCCGCCCCAGCTGTGCGATGTGGGCACCACGTACAGCTGCAGATGTGGGTCAGGGCAGCTGTGGGCAGGGGGCAAGCCCCGTGGCGGTGCCCCCGGCACTGGCAGCAGGCAGAGCTGGGGAGAGTGAGGGGCAGCCCAGGGCAGCCGGCAGCCGGCGGCGAGGCCCGTCAGGGTGCAGCACCCTCAGCAATGCCGGGCTCCGTGCGCCTCGGCCCCAGGGCTGCAGCGCAGGGCTGGCCCCAGCTGGGGCTGGGCTGGGAACAGGCAGGCAGGGCCCCTGGCAGCCCCGGCACGCACCTGCTCCCTGCATGGGGCAGCCTGGTCCTTTGCAACCGACCCCGTGGCATCCAGAGAAGAGCCCTGCCCTGGGCCTGAGCCATCGCTGCAGGGATGAGGCCTTCCTCGGCGTCCGTCCCTCAAATCCCTCCCTCTGGCCCCCACGGTCCGTCCCTAAAACACTTCCCCTCGCCCCCAGTCCCTGAGGGCCCTGAAGGCCGGCCACAGCACTTGGTTTCAAGCCTGAGCTGGTCATGTCATGGCTGTTCTGGAATGTGGTACAGTGAAAGGAGAGAGAGAAATGGCAAATTTTCCCCCTCGGGGCGGTCAAATGCTGGCAGAGGTTGTCCAAGGAGGTTGTGGAGTCTCTGTCCTTGCAGATCTTCAAAGGCCAAGGGCACACAGTTCTCTGCGACCTGCTCGAGGTGAGCGTGCTGGAGCAGAGGGCTTGGCCCAGAGGACCTCCACGGGTCCCTTCCAACCCCACCCTCCCGTGTGGCTCTGTGCTTTGCTTTTCCTCCTAAAGCCCCTCAACTCAGCCCCGATGCCCGCTGGAAAGGGTGCTGGGGAAGGGACGATCCCAATCTCCTCCCCGAGGGTCCACCCCAGCACAAGCGCTCCCCACTCCACAAGACCCTATGGCAGGCACAGTCAGGAGAGGGAAAAGATTCTTTTATTGTCAACAGCAGCTGCGGGGGCCCAGGAGTCACAGCTGTTCAGCCGGTGAAAATCAGTCAGCACCTGCAAGGACAGAGTCAGAAAGCTCTGATAAGCCCCCAGAGGCAGGAAGAGGCAGGATTTGGTTCCCCCCTCTTTGGGGGACGCTGTTTCCGAGGCATTCCTCATGGCCCAGAAGGGACAGCTCTTGCTGGCCTCCACTCGAGGCCGGCTCCGGTGCCTTCTCCCCAGGGGTGATGTCCCTAGGGCGCTGTGCGTGCGCAGGGATGCTGACAGTGCCCCTGTGCCGCGCAGCAGGGCTCGACGGGGAGCCCCCGGGGAGCTGCCGTGGGGCTCATCCCAAACCCTGCTCAGCACCAGCCCTCGCCGGCCCTTGCCAGCCAGCTGGGCTGACTTAGGGCCGTGTTCAGAGCTGGGAAAGATGGGCAGCAGCGCCTGGTACGCACCCGGCCTTCCTGACGTGCTGCAGCTTCCTGCGTTCTCTCAGGTTTGGGTCCACGAAATCATTTCCTCTCTTCTCCTTTTTATTTGTGCTTGGCTGTCCCTCTCCTCTGCCCAGGCTTCTTTTCTCTTCCTTTTCCTTGACTTTTCCTTCTCCTGGTGGGAGCCTGCAAACCTTTCCATCCCACAGCGTGATGAGATGGGGAAAGCCCCAAGCCCCTGCAGTGAGCTCTCAGGTCAGGCAAGGGGAGCTCTTCCTACCTGGTTTCCTGGGGCAGGCTGGTCAGTTGTGGCAGGCGTGCCAGGGACTCTGCCGTGCCCTCGGGGGTGCCTGGAGGCAAATCTGGAGGTGCCTAAACCAGAAATTTGGGAGGTAACGGGTGGCAAGTGACAGCCTGGGGTAGTGAGGGCCTGACTGCCAAATTGCTGTATGAGCTCTACAGAGGAGATGCTGGTTTGCATCGTGCACATTTTGCACAGTCCAGCCAACGCAGCCTAGACTTGATGAAGCTGCGACGGAGTAGGATTTGAGCAAAAGCCCTCTCAAGGTGGCAGCTACTCCTTTCTGTCCTTCTGTGGGTATTTTGTAGGTATGTTTTGTTTGATGAAGCAGATCATACTTAATGAAGTGCATTCCAGAAACAGCCTTTCCAGTTTTCCTTAACACGCACCACTCTGGGGGGAGAGGAGGAGCCCCAAAGGCACAAGAGAGCGGCTGCCAGGAGGAGGCCCAGCAGCTGCTTGGCCTCCTGGGAAATTTCTGTCCCACTTGAGACATGTTGCCCCAGTGTCTGTGGAGCTGCCGTACCTCTGCCGCTTTGGGCCCTGCCCCTGTGTCTCCCCCAGCTCCTCTGTCGATGTCCAGCAGAGAGGCGGCTGCATCCAGAAAGGCTTTTGCTGGACGCTGGGTCTCTGCTGTGCCTGCAGGGCCACTTTGCTCTTCGCACCGCAGCTCTGGAAAGCAAAAGCACGTGCAGCAGCGTGACTTCTTGGAAGTCAAGAACACCTAAGCAAAGCCCAGCCGAGCCCTACACCGCTTGTCTCCTCAACGTTGAGGTTTCTGGCATCCCAAGCCCCAGTGTCTGTGACAAGCCTCAGCCCCTCCTCCTACCTGTGCGCCTGTCCATGGGTGCTGGCACCTCCTCGGCTGATGGAGGGGAGAGGCCAGCCACCTCCTCCCCAAAGATGTCCCCGCAGTTTTCAATGAGGAACTCCACCAGCACGTTCACCTGCAGACATCAAAGCCTTGGTCTCAAGCCAGGTGCCTGCAGACGTGTCAAGCAGCCTTTCCTGCTGCTGACCCTTTGTCTGCGCAGGCGGCTGCGGCTGGGGGTTGCTCTTCCAGGCACCCAGCCCACCAGCCCTGGCTCAAGGGAGGAGGCAGCCAGGGACCTCTCAACAGCCAAGCTCCGATGGGCCGGGAAGGCAGCACTGGCTGCTGGGTAGGGCGTACCTTCTCGGTCACCGCCAGCATGGCCTGCAGCGGGAGCAGGTCCTCGTTGGGTGGGCTCAGCAGGTTGGGCCCGATGCAGATGGCCAGGTTGCTGCAGCTCATTCTGCTGGTGGCTGCGTTGTGGCCAATGTGCTGCAGCAGGGCCATCAGCCGCTTCAGGAGGAGGAGGTTGGCCGCAGGCAACTTGTCGGCCACCCTGAGGGAAGAGGAAGACAAGGCTGATGAAGCAGAGGGTGCCCACAGCCGTCCCCGCAGCTGGCCCCAGGCAGGTGGGAGCCAGCAGCCGTGTTGCACAGCTTTGCAGCTGCCCGAAAAGAAAGCTTTCTGAGGAGCCCGTGCCTTGGCAGGCAGGTCCCAGAACTCTCCCGGTCCCTGCTCACCAGGCAGGCTGCTGCCCACACTTACGCTTTCAGCTCCTCCACCTTGGCCTGCTTGCTGGCCCTCTCCATGGCTGCCATCCAGTCCTCGTAGAGGTCGATGAGGAGGAGCTTGGTTGGGATGCTTCACAGGAAGTCCTGCAATGCCAAGGGCTGCAGGTGAGCCTTTGAACGCTGCAGGCCAGCCAGGAGCTCCTCCAGCTGCAGGTCAGAAGCGCTCACCTTCAAGATGACGGCCAGCAGCAGCGCAGGCTGACTTCCCATGTCAATGTCCTTGCCGCGGTCCAGGGCCTCGCGTAGCTGCCGAAGTTCTGTGCCGCCAGCAGCTCTGCGGAATATCCCCTCCGTCGTCGGTCCTTGCTGGCGCAGGACAGCCAGCAGCTCCTGCAGGAGAGGCAGGAGGCCACT
This sequence comes from Falco punctatus, assembly GCF_963210335.1. NCBI lineage: Eukaryota > Metazoa > Chordata > Aves > Falconiformes > Falconidae > Falco > Falco punctatus. The sequence goes on from NC_137585.1 coordinate 92,204,399, forward strand.
TGCTTGGCTGAAGAACCAAGTGGTGGCAAGGACCAGAGCTCTGCCCCAGACGTGGTTGCCTAAGCGCCACAAAGGTCCGGGACCAGAAGCAGGTTCTGGGGGTGCAGAGTCCAGTGCCCTGTCCCCGCAGCTGCTGGGGACACGCAGGCCCTCTCCAGAGCAGCCGGAGGGAGGGCTGGGGACCCCGTCTGTCCAGGCTGGCTTACCTGGATGGGCCGGGGCAGCGTGTTGTCCTCCCCACAGAGGGCTGCCAGGGGCTGCCCAAAGAGCGCCCTGCTGCAGCCGGAGCCCGCCTGCCCTGGCGCCTGGGCAGAGGCCGGGGTGCGCCGCAGGGCGAAGGGCCAGGGCAGCCCCATCCTCCTCCTGCTGGTGCTGCTCCCGCTGCTGCTCCCTCCTGCTGCAAAGGAAAACAGAGTAAGACACCACCAATGGAGACCCCAGGCCAGCGGTCCCAGCGCCTGCCCTGCCCTGCGCTGCCCCGCCTGCAGCACGGTGCTGTGTGGTGCGGCAGGATGGGCAGGGAGGCAGCAGCTGGAACCGTGGCTGTGGCTCGGAGGTGTTGACTTAGAGGCTCTTGAGAGCCATCGTGCCACGGGGTCAGCCTGTGCCAGCCTTTGCCCTGCCCTCCTGCAAGCTGCGGGCTGCAGCAGAGGCTCCGTGTCCCCGCAGAAGCACGTCCAGCAGCCGCGGCCCAGCAGTTGTCCTTGTCCGTCCAGGTGACATCCTTCCGTGGGCTGCCCGACCTGCATGGCGACACTCGGGACAAGTGAGCACAGCATTGCAGGAGGTTGCCTTGCTTTCCCAAACTCACCTGGTGCGGGGCAAAGTCCCCCGGCGTTTGCAGATGGGGCCGTCGCAGGCCCTTGCTTGGGATGAGCCTGCAAGAACCAAGAATCAGGCTGTGCTTGCAGAGCAGCCCCGCAGCAGAAAGGGCCACCAGCAGCCTGAGCGCGGCAGAGCTGGGACCCTCTGCCCTCCCGGGCTCTCTTCCCCATGTGGCAGGGTTCCTCCCAGTGTCACCAGTAAGAACGTGCTGGCGTGCTGCTGGCTTCCCAAAACTCTCTGCTCCCTGAGTGGCACCGTCAGACCCTCTGTCCCTCCCACACAAGGTCACCCCAGTCCCTGTTCATCCCGGCGCAGCCAGAGGCAGGTGCAAGGCAGCCATTCTCACCTCTGCCTGTGCCTCCATCAGCCTCTCCAGGCTCCTGGCGCGCACTGTCCTCCACTGGGCAGGAGAGAAGGAGGGGAAGAAGGTGAGCAGCCATGGCTCTGCTGCTTGGCTGCAGGAGCAGTGCTCGGGGACAGGGCCCAGAGCAGAGAGACACTCACGGCGTGGCGGCGGCTCAGCTCCTTCTCCAGGAGCTTGATGGATGTCAGATGGGTGACGCGGGCTCCCTTGCGTCCTTCTGGTGTCCTGTGCACCGGGAAGGGAGAGGGAGAGAGCTGGGTGAGCCCCAAGCCGTCTCTTGTCTCTTGTCAGGCAGCTGTGCCCGAGAGCTGCTCGCAGCCACGGGGGCACCTTCCCCAGCTGGGGGCTGTGTTCCCCCGTCCATCCAGCTTCTCCTGGAGCATCCCCCCGGCTTACCCCAGCAGTGTGGCCACCCACAGCTCCTTCAGTGCCTGGGATCTGCAGGTAGAGAGGAGAGAGCGTCAGGCCCTGCTGCCCCCAGCCCTGGGCAAAGGTGGGTGCCTGCACAGCCCTGCCCCGTGGGGCAGGACAGAGGCGCTGTCCAAGCCCTGGGTCGCTCTGTCCTGCCTGAGCGGCTGCGTTTGCCCTTCCCTTCTGGGGACCAAAAGGTGACCAGGGGATGCAGGATGGGGAAACATCCCCCATCCCTCCCTCCCTGCCACCGAGCTGCCTGCTCCCTGCCCAGCTCTGCACGCAAGGCAGAGGCCTGTGTTCATGGGATGGCATGGGCACGGCTGGGAACCTCTGCTGGCCGACCACGACTCACCCAAAAGTGGCGATGCAGGAGCCGGTGGGCCAGGCGAGGATGACAGAGGTGCTGTCCTCATCGGTGCTTTCCTCCTCCTCCTGTCCATCCTGCCCCGCAGCCTCCTTCCCGCTGCTGAGCACCCACAGCTGGTCCAGTGTCAGGCAGAGCTGTGGGCGCAGGCTGGTGCCATGTCTGCAGAGAGCAGAGGCGGGCACTGAGCTGGAGGGGGGCTCCTTGGGCTGGGTCCCCACGCGCAGAGCCCTGTCCCCCACCTGCCCTTGGGACGGACATTGGTGCCTCCAGCACCGAGGGGCCGGGGCCTGGGGCTGGTGCCAGGGTGTCCCTGGGCCGGGGCTGGGGGCAAGGACCTGGGCTCTGAGGGTCTTACCGCAACTTGGCGACCACCAGTTCCTCGTGGAGGAGCAGAAGGCGCCTCTCGCTCCTCTTGCGGCCCCGGGTCAGCCGCACGTCCGCACTCAGCACCGGCTCGGCGTCGCTGAGAGCCTCCCTGCAGAGCAGAGCGCGGCGGGCATGAGCAACGTCAGTGCTGCGTGGCCCAGCTGTGCCCGCGTGTCCCCGAGCCCGGGGGGAGCCCACCTGGAGCCGCAGCAGCAGCAGGCCTGGCCCATCCTGCCCGGGAGAGGAGGGCCCTGGCCGTGCACCGAGGAGGGGGCCCAGCCGGCGACGGGGAGGCTGGGGAGCGGGGTGCTGGTGCTGTGGCAGCGCTCCTGGGCCAGAGGCTGCCTCCTGCCAGCGCCGCTGCGTGCCAGCACAGCTCTGCCCTGCTGCCTGTGGTGGCCGTGGGCTCCCCGTGACCAACGGTCTGAGCCCAACGGAAAGTGGGCGGGGCCTGGGGGGGCGGGGCCGGGGCCCTCTCCAGTATGGCCGGGCCTGCCCCGCCCGGGGGAGCCCCGAGCAGGACAGGGCAGGGGGCGAGGGCCACCTCCCTGCGCCTGCGGCCAGCGCTTTGACCTGGGGTTTTGACAGGGTCCTGGTCGATAAAAGAAGCTGTTTTTCCTAGAGATGGCCGTTGTGGCCTGAGGCAGACTCCTCTTGGTGGAGGCCGGCCTAGTGGTCGGAAGGCCTCTGGCACACAGGCCGTGCCAGGCCTCAGGCCCCAAGGCGCTGGAACTGGAGCAGGCCCACCGGGAGGAAAAACTTCCATTTTTACCAAAAGGCAGGGGGACTAGCAGCAGTCAAGAGCCGCTCGTGTCCTGCCAGGCGCCACAGGTAAATGAAATGTGTGGTGAGCTTCGGCAGGGATTGTGGTGCCCCTGGAGCACCACCCTTGCTTGGGAAGGCCTTATCCCACCTGGGTGCTAAGGCTTCCCCCTTGGCAATCAGGGCTGGATGAGTGCCACACAGGAGCCCCTGCCCTGTTAGCCATGACCTTCACCCAGCCGGTGGCCGACACGGCCAGGGGCGAGTCTGTGGGGTAGGCCATGACCATGGCAAAGAAGGGACCCGTAGTCGGCTTTTGATGGCCCGTGTCTCGTTTCACTGTTGACCCTAAGCAATGCCTTGCTTCAAATAGAAGCCATTCAGAGAGTTACACACCCGCCCTTTTCAGGAAAAATGCAGGAAATCAGAGACATCCAGCAAATTCTCTTGTGGCTGTTGTACACTGCAGCAAGAAGCAGCGTGGGTCCAGTGGCTAATGCTGGAAGGGGAATTCAGCACTTCTGGGAAAGGGAGAGAAAGGCACTCTTGTGGGCCAGGCTGGGATTGGGGAGCCTGGGTGGGTGTCTGGGGTCCCAGCTTTCCCGCAGTGCTGACTGTGGTGCCTGCTGCTTGTTCTTCCCTGCAACGCCGGTTGCATCCACCTGCTGGGCTGTGCTTGGGAAGGGCTCCGGGGGTGAGCAAGCCCACGGGAGAGGGCTGCGGAGAAGCTCTTCTCCAGAGATCTACCAGAAACTGTCCAGAGCATCCGAGAGGATGCTCTGTGTGACAAGGGAAGGTGCCCGTTGGTCCAATGTATGGAGCCTGCAGGGCTCCCATCAGGGTCCTTTGACCTACCCATCCCCCAGCCAGCAATCCAGGTGCTGGGGGGTCCCATGTAGGTCTCCTGAGGTACCCTTTAGCCCCGGGCAAGGTGTCGTGCCTCAGTGTGTGCTTGCAGGGCATGTTTCCTTCCTGCTGACAAGGCCAGAATTGCCGTTAAATGCCCCTGGGCGATCCCGAGCCAAGCAAACTTTTTTCTATGGGCCACACTGCTTTGCAGTCCACTTGTGTGGTTCAGCTCCTGTATAGGAGCTGAGGACACGAGGTGACCTGGCTTGGAAGCTGGCCACTCTTGCTCCAGGCAACTCCAGTTGCTTGCGTTTTCCTTCAGCTTCCCCAGCCTGATCATCTCCACTGTCACCTCCTCCCTGTCCTACAAGAAGTATCCCTCTCCCAGCCATTAGGACAGTGGCGCAGCACTCAGAATCCAGATCACTGGTAGAGAAGAAGGACAGAGGAAAAGAGAAGTTCTCCTTTGAAAGAAATCCTTCTTTGTCCTCCTTTAGCTACTAGTGGATGAAAAAAAGGGGGACAGAATTTCAGGCCAGCCACAGCACTGGCTTTCAAGCCTGAGCTTGTCATGTCATGGCTGTTCTGGAATGAGGTACAGTGAAAGGAGAGAGAGAAATGGCAAATTTTCCCCCTCGGGGCAGTCAAATGCTGGCAGAGGTTGTCCAAGGAGGTTGTGGCGTCTCTGTCCTTGGAGATCTTCAAAGGCCAAGGGCACACAGTTCTCTGCGACCTGCTCGAGGTGAGCGTGCTGGAGCAGAGGGCTTGGCCCAGAGGACCTCCACAGGTCCCTTCCAACCCCACCCTCCCGTGTGGCTCTGTGCTTTGCTTTTGCCCTGGCAGAGATCTCCAGGGACTTTGTGCTCCATTTTGTGCTGCCTTAGGGCTACAGTGTGCTGGGGTTTGGGGGCAACAAGGTCAAGTATGCCAGAGGTCAAGCAAGTTAGTGTCAAAGTGTGTTACTGTTATGGTCAGAATCTGTGTTTGTTGGCCCTGCGTTCCTGGGGTTAGGGCATTTTTATCTTATCTTGTGATCTGTGTGGTGGGTTTTTTTGTGGAGAGTGCCTTTTTCAGCTTTTTTTTCCTTTGTAAAGTATGGATCGGTGCCTTTGGTTTGTGTACGAAGTTTCGTCTGGTTGTTTTTCTGCTGTGCTGCTGGATGGTGGTGTTTTTTCTGTCTTGAAACCATCGTTACTGATCTAATATATCTCGTGCAGGTCAGGCAGTGTCACTTCTGGCGTGGTCTGACTCATTTCTGGTGAGCTGGCGGGTAGGTATGGAGGACTTGTGGTCCCTCCATGGAGAATGACTGCTAGAGGACTAACAGGCAGATCTGTGGAGGGGTGAGAGGACCGCTGGCCCATAAGTAGTGACTGTCAGAGGACTAAGTGTACTTGAATTTACGTGGGCTTCCAAATTCATGGTTATTTGTCCTGCCTTGTGGAAGAGCCATGGGAAGTCACCAGCCACACGGAAGGACAAGGGGGTTCCCAAGGCTACGTGGCTTCTTGGGTTTTGCTTTTGAGTAAGAAAGTCTTATCTCTACATGAGTGCAACTGTGGACAGTCAATTTTGCTAACTTTAGAAAGCAGGGAGTAGCACTTTTGTGCTGTGCCTCACATGGCTGCCCGGGCAGGGTGAGAAGCAGCCAGAGAATTCCTGCCTGGCACCTTCTCCAGGGGAGCAGTGCTGCACTTTGCCGAGGTGAGCTCTGGTTCTGCATGAGTGCAAAATGCTTGGGTCAAATTTCTTACCACAGACAGCAGGGAGCAGAACTTTAGTGCTGACTCACGTGGCTGCGAGGGCAGGGTGAGAAGCAGCAAGAGAATTCCTGCCTGGAACCTTCACCAGGGGAGCAGCGCTGCACTTTGCCGAGGTGAGCTCTGGTTCTGTATGAATGCAAAATGCTTGGGTGAAATTTCTTACCCCTGAAAGCGGGGAGCAGAACTTTTGTGCTGTGCCTCACATGGCTGCAAGTGCAGGGTACAGAACAGCAAGAGAATTTTTTCCTGGTACCTTCTTTATGGGAGGAGTGCTGTACTTTCCCAAGGTGATTTTTTGGGCTTTTAAGCATTGCAACTCTGAAGGATCAATTTTCTCACCTCAGAAAGCAGAGATCAGAACTTTTGTGCTGTGCCTCACATGGCTGCCAGGGCAGGGTACAGAACAGCAAGAGAATTCCTGCCTGGAACCTTCTCCAGGGGGGCAGTGCTGCACATTCTCAAGATAGATTTTTTTCTTTTGGCTCTACAGGAGTGCAAAAACTTTGGTTCCATTTTCTCACCACAGAAAGCAGGGAGCAGCACTTTTCTGCTGTGCCTCACATGGCTGCCAGGGCAGGGTACAGAACAGCAAGAGAATTCCTGCCTGGAACCTTCTCCAGGGGGGAACAGTGCTGCACTTATGTCAAGGTCAGCTCTGGTTCTGCATGAGTGCAAAATTTTGGGGTCAGTTTTATCACCACGGAAAGCAGGGAGCAGAACTTTTGTGCTGTGCCTCACATGGCTGCCAGGGCAGGGTGAGAAGCAGCAAGAGAATTCCTGCCTGGCACCTTCTCCAGGGGGACAGTGCAGCACTTTGCCAAGGTGACTCTTTGGGGCTCTGCATGATTGCCAATGTATAGGCGTCCAATTTCTCCAATTGAAATCATGCAGAGCCAAAAAACCTCACCTCGGCAAAGTGCAGCACGGCTCCCCTGGAGAAGGTGCCAGGAAGGAATTCTCTTGCTGCTTCTCACCCTGCCCTGGCAGCCATGTGAGGCACAGCACAAAAGCACAGCAGTAGGTAGTAGTAGGTACTGGAGTAAAGGGAGCGTGGGGGAGGAGGCTGGAGCTTGGCACCCTGCTCTGGCACATCTGGGTTTCCTGAGACACGTCAGGAATTGTACCCCAGCCCTGGGTATATTTCCTCATTGCTTTTCTGAGGCGATGGTAGCTGTTGTGTCCTGGCGCAGCTGGTTCCCCTGCCCAGGTTTGGGGCGTTCATGCTCTGAACCCACAGTCGAGGTGCCCGAGCCGTCTGTGCCCTGAGCCTGGAGCAGAGGGGCAGTTGCAGTCTGTCCTTAATTTCGGGGGGGGGGGGGGGGGGGGGTAAAGGGCTCTCTGAGGTGGGGAAGATGGAGCTCCCCGTGCAGCAGCCAGGGGTGGTGGCTGGAGGTGGGCTGTGTTGCGGTTGCTGTTTTGTCCTGCCCCTGCAGGAGAATGTGGCTGCTTTCTTAGTTCTGCTGCTTTCCTCCTGATGCAGGAGGCTGGTCCCTGCAGGCTCCAGGGAAGCGGGGCTCTGGAAGTATTTCAGCCCTGGGGCTGGAGGGTAGGGGAAGCTGCTGGACTGGTATGGGGGCATGCAGACTGGAAGCCCTCTGGAAATAACTGGTGTGGGCATGATGAGCAGGATTAGTTTCAAGTGAAGTGAAATTATAGTTAGAAAGTTGAAACAAATAATCCAGTTGCTCTCAAGACCCAGTAATAAAGCTCTGATACCCAGATTAGTGTTGTATCATCCCCATTAGATTTCTCTCTTAACGAATAGTTATTTCTAGCTTTCAATCAGAGCTCCAGCTGCAGCATGCCCTTGTGTCCGTAGGACCGTGCTGTTCTCTCATGTTCCTGGCAAGGACAAAAGGAAATGGCAACCCTGTTGTTCCCTGAAACTATGAAGGGCCTGGTACCGTGAACATGCGCAATGCTATGGCTGTTTCGGGAGTAATGAGCTGAAAGTATTGCCTTGTTTGCAGGATGTGGGTCAAACCTGAGGGGAAGGGAATGGTGGTCTTTGCACAGAATGGTGTCTAGCCGTGTACAGCAAGTCCACGTGAAGAAAAGTGATGCGGAACAGGAGGAAGCAGGAGGGGGTAGGATCTGTGATTGTTTACTTATCGTCAGGATGTAAAATAATTTTAGGGTAGAGCTGGGTTTGAGGCCACTGGTCTTTCAAGTCCCAGAAAAAAAGAGGTGGGGACATCCATCTGTTCCTTGGCCCAGTTAGCCAGAAAGGGAGGGGAAATGATTTCTCGTCCAAAGTAGTGCTTAGTAAATGCTGTACATTCTCACCTTTGACTTTTGTCGGTGCTTGAGACCCACTTTCTGGGGGTGTTTTCTTTCCCTTTCTTGCACACCCACTTTTTGAGAGACAGATGGGGAGGTTGTCAGCAGGCTGGTGATAGAAGAAGGATGGCCCAGGGACCTGTTAAGCCATGCTGCCTGCAGGATAAGGATGCTTGAGAGGAACTGCCATTAGGATAGCCTGAAGTGGCCGAGCTGTCACATCTGTTGTATTTATATTTGAGCTAATTGCTCATGCGACTTTAATGGTTTCATGCTTTTATTTCTGCTGCTACAGCTTTTAATGCCTATAGGGAGCCTAGAGTTTGGGTGTTAGTAAGTGAAAAATAAGGCCCTCATTCTCCATGGAGAAAGGCTCTTGGGCATGGTAATTTCATGCCTGGAAGGAGTCATATTTGCTGGATAATTTTTGTAACCTAACCAAATTAGCTTTGAGAAACCATAGTTGTTAATCAGAGTATTGAACTCTATGGTCCCTTAGTTAAAAACATCACCAACCTCCTTGCACAAAGGATGGGCGTTTGGTTTGCAAAGTAGGAGAGCGGTCTGATTTTGATGCTCGGGGCAGCAGCGATCCCTGGGTTTAAGGTTGTTCATAATACTCTGAGCACTTAGTAGGGTCAGGCACAAAGTCACATGGGGTCAGCTGTTTTTGCAAAATGAAGCAGTGAAGTGACATTTATCCTTTGTTCCCACCAAAAAACTTTTAAAGAGTAATAAAGGACAGTTTGGGTATTAATAGAGATTTGGATAATAATTCCAGCAAATAGTTGCAAAATGCATGGAAGAGGGGGAGAAGATGAGAAGTGCCAGCAGTCTTTGATGTGTGTTTGTGGCTTGTGGGACTGCGCCCACAGCAAAGGGCTCTTTTGGAGTGTTTGTTCTGGGCTTTTACTTCTATCAGTCTTAACTCTGCCACTGAAATATGGTCTAATTATGAAACAGGGTGGGGATGCCGGCTGCTCTCCAGTTATGAAGGATGCCACAGCCCAGAGACACAGCTGTCTCCTTTGGGTCTGCCATGGAAGGGGATGCTGGATTTTCCAAGTCCCGTTGCTGTTCCTTGCAGGTCAACTGAGGCATGGCCACCGGAAAGCCCCGCTGGTTCACGGGGTCCTCCAGGATGGCTGGTGGATTCCCGAGGCAAGTGGTAGTGCCTCGTAATCCGAAGCTAGCCAGAGGGACAGAGAAGCCCGCAACTGTAAGTACCTGCTGCGGCCAGGTAGGAGCCGTGTAAGGCTGGAAACTGCCCCCGCGTCCGTCCTCTACCTGCCCCTCCTGTTGTCTGGCAGCACTGTGAAGCTGGACACCACCTCCCCGTCTCTCTGCTGCCATGCTTCTGTCGGAGGTGGTGACCATGGTGCAGTAGGGGATGGACTGTGTGCTGCTTCAGGGGAAGTCCAGAGTTGTGTCTGGATGTGCCACTGGAGCCAGTTTAAATGAACGTACCGGGCATTGCACCGGAATAGCTGAAGCATGAGCGTGTGTTTCTTTCCGCCCGCTTTGTGTGGGCAGTAACGTTTTGTCACGTCGGGATGCTTGCCAGCGCTGCTCTGACCATACCTGCCCTCCAGGCAGCTGGGCATGTGGTGGGCTGCTCAAACTCTGCCTGAAGGTTTCGAGAGGTGTGGCTGGTCCCAGATGGAACAGGTTCCAAAACAGTTGTTCTGTCCCGTATCCCGTGTGGAGCACAGATCCAGCGCTGCAGACAGCAGTGGAGCCAGGGCAATTCCTCCTCCCCATCCTCAGACGGCCCTTTTGCTGACCAGAGCTCACCTGGCTGAAGATGACCTGGTGCTGAAGCTCTGTCGAGGAGATACCTTTGCATACTGCTGTGGAGGAGTCTCGGAGGCCCAAACAGAGAAAACAAGTGCTAATTAAAAAGAGATAACTAAAACTTGGAGCCATTCCTCTCCACCTCAGTCTTGGCACAACACTGATTTTCTGCTTTCCTGACTCACCCAGCAGTGACATCTGCACATGTGTGGTGGTTGTGAGCGTTGTGCAAGGATGGAGTTAAGGGATTTCTGGTAAGTCCTCCCAACCTTTTTCAAAGGTCACTGGCTCACTCCAGCCAAACTGGAAAGGAAACAAATGCCCGAAGAGCAAAATCCCCCAACATGTCACATCAAATCACGAAGGAGAAGCTAACGGGACAAAGCCACTTGTTTGGAGCATGTGTATTGCGCTCTCTATCATTACTTTACTGATGTTAAATATTTCAGCGGGTAATTATGGGACTTCCAGGACTATCCTAGCAGCTATGATCACAAATTATTCATCGGTGGCTCTTGAAGAAGAAAAGCCTTTCTGAATAAAGGCAGTTCTGTAGCTCTTGCTGGTGTTTTGCATTTCAGCTGACTCCCTCTGCCCTCCTGAAGGAGACGTCTCTTACCACCAGGCAGAGGCTGGCCAGCACTCGGGAGATGCGGCGACCCCAGATTATCCAGATTCTAGACATGAGCGAAGCGTCCCATCATAAGGTAGCCTTTTCTTGCCCTTTTCCTTGCTGTTTGATGTGACATTTGAAGAGAGCGCGTGCTTGTGACAGGCTTGCCTCCAGCTTATCTAAATGCCTTGGTGACTAAGTCCTGTTGTTGTTTCAAACTGCTGCCGGTGTGGAGTTCCTTCTGCTGGGGGAAAGGTAAAACATTTTTCCCCAGTGAGATGTCGAAGTCCTGACCTGCGCTAAGCCCATATAAACAACCTCTGTTGAAGCTGGTGGCTTTTGCTGGAGATGAGCTACTGTGGCTAAAGCATGATACTGGGGGAAGGCTGGGGCAGGCCACAAGGATGCAAGCTTGCAATTTCCCACCTTCCTGCTGAAATAGCCAGCCCTTGGTTGGGTGTAGTCTCTGCCAAACGCTTGGGGTCATAGGATGCCCTCAGTGGTGGCTGCGTTGGCCTTTGAGGGCTGAGGGCCTACGGTAACTACTCAAGGTGTAGCTAAAGCAATTGCATGAATGCTTTGGGTTGGAACATCGAGTGGGACCCGTACAGGGTGTTAGATTTTTCAGGCTGCCAGGTACACAGGGGAATGGCCCTGGGCAGAGGGGAGTGGGTGTGCTTTATCTGGATCAATGTTTATTTTCACGTGTGTTTAAAGCTGCTTTTCTTACAGATCGGCTTAGTATAACACACGTTCCAAAGGGGTAGATGACTGAGGTAGGCTGTTGAGTGGAAAACTGCCAGCGAGAGACCTGTAGCAAATTGGTTAAGGATTGCCCTAGACAGCGCGTGAGGTTGGGAACGCCTCGGACGAGCGCACACAGAACCGGCCGTGTGCTGTGGCCGCTGGCTTCAGCACGACCCTGACTGCTGTGGAGAAGCAGGAGACGTGCCTGTGTCTTGTGAGTGTGAAGAGTTCAGCTGGAAGGGGGGAGGCAGAGCAGGGAGGAGTTTTCTCAAAGTAACGCCTCGGCGCTGTAAGCATTTGCTGTTTCTGTATGTTTTCAGACCTGCTTCTGTAGTGGTATTAAATAAAATGGCAATAATAGAATATAATGAAGCATCCATTTAAAGCTCGTGGGAAAAGGAGATGCCAAGTCCAGCCTTACTCAAATTGCCCAGTGATGCTGGGGAAGTACCTGGAACTTACCACCTCATCTGTCGCTTTCTTAACGGCGGTGTTCCTTTCTGGCCTGTCTTCTCTTCTTCCTGATTTCTGGGCTGTGTGTCAAAAAACCGATTTGAGGATGTGTTGGGCTCGGTCTCTGTGTCTCAAAGTAAAGATGATCCCCAAATTGTTTCCCATGGGGTCTCCTGTAAATTCTTGGCTTTCCCTTGCTCCACGAGTGCTTACAGCTCTTGCAGTGAGTGCTCTGGAGCTGTGTGACCGTGTTAGCCCAGGGCTCTGCCGGAGGTAAGTGCTGCCTTGCCTGTTGGAGAAGGAGACCTGGAGAAACACCTGCCAAAAGAGCTGCTCGCTTGAGCCTGCTCGGTGTGGCCCAGAAACTTTTGGTCTGCTCAGAACACAGGTGGGTGAGCTGCTGTTCCCCTAGCGTGAGCTGGGCAGGCGTACTCACCAAGGGACTGTCCTTCGCTGGAGGCCAGTGCTGTATTCTCTCACCGATGAGTCTTTCTCCCCGCGGCTGAAACTCTCTGCTCTCTTTTGCATCTCCAGTTCTCGGCAGTTGCCCCGGAACAGAGCTTGTTCCAGCCTTTCCCATCAGAGGTGGTATTCCAGAGCTACGTCCCCGATGAGGTCTATGAAGTGCCACTGATTCTGAGGAACGTGGACAAGGTAAGTGCTGGGATGTGGAAGTTTAACCCTGTGCTGGAACTGGAGAGCAGTGTCATCCGCGCGGTGCACAGCATAGCCAGTCGCCTGCTGCAGCACAGCGCATCCAGAATAAAACGTCTCACCGCCTTTATTTTGCAAGACGGTGGAAATCTTCCCATGCTGAGATTTCTCCCCCTGGTTTTGGCTGTGTGTTGGTAGTACCTCGCTGGAAGGAGCTTTTCTAGTCAGCACCTTTCCCCGTGGAAGCCCTGCACGGCTGGGAATGTTGGGGGCTGTACAGTTCTTCCCTGCCCTCGTGCTTTCCCTCGAGTGTGCACCGTGTCCTGGTGGCTCCGTGGTTAATCTCAGTTTCCACAGGGCACCTCTGCCTCTGGGTGAGCTGCACAGAGAGCTGAACGGGCTGTCAGAGCTCAGGGTGGGGTCTTCTCCACTTTATGCTGGAGTAAGTTATAATTAGCGGTAACAGCGCTTCAGGAAAGGTGTTTTGAAACAGCAGTGGAAGCAGGCTGATTTAGCATCAGCAGCGGGAGGCCTTTAGGTGCCCCTTCAGGCTCCTGCTAAGCTTAGTTGGGTTCTGCTCAGGTTTTCCTGAGACAACGTGATGCTCTGCTTCCCCTTTGGAGAGCCACAGCATGTTCGGAGTAAAGTGCCCTCAAAGGTCTCCACCTTTACTTGAAAAAAACCGATCATTTTGAGACTTCCCAAGAAAGTTGAGAATGGAAAAGTCGAAAAATGTCAGCGGTTTTGTTCCACTGTCAAGAGGGAAATTGGGACCTTTTGAACTTCAGCTGGGGAAACGTTTGCTGGAATGAGGCATGTGCCAAGGGCAAGCTGGTGGGAAAAGGCAGGAGGGAGGAAAGGAGCTGAGCTCGGTGCTCTCTCCCTGCGCGCTTTCCTACACGCAAGGGTTTCTCTTGATACGCAGCAGTAAGTGCACGGGCAGTAGAGACAGGTGAGAAGGAGGGGTGTAATTAAGGATACTCTTCTGTAATGGAGAGGAAGAGGTATGCGTGAGGGCAGGGTGGGATGGGAAGATGGAAGTGTGCACAAGAGACGGTGAATTCGCCTCCTTTCCAAATTTCCCTGTTGGGGAGGACAAACAGGTGGGCAACAAAAAAAAGCTGTCGAGGCATATTGCAGGTGGAAGAACAGCAAGAGAAGTCCAAGTATCTCCTGAGATAACAGGTTGTGACAGGGATATGGGTGAAAATGGAAGACCCTTTGGCAAGGAAGGATGCAGGTGTGCTCCCTCAGTTATTCCGGGAGAGTACTGCACCATTCCTGGTCTGGCATTTAACTTGGGAACATTGCTAAGATGCAGCATGGGCGCCTGCACCCGGGGGATGCCACTGGTGTGATCTGCGCTGAGTTTTGGGCAGTCTTTGCTGTAGGTATCCTCGTCCCTGATTAAAATGTGCCTCGGTTTCTCTCTTCCTACTCTCTGCTTCATTCCCACTGAGTCTTTGGCTCCACCTGCTCCATTATCCATGCAGCACTTCAAAATGTTTATCTTTGCCAAGTACCAGCCAACAGGCAAACAGTTAATTTGCTCTATTTGTGCTTCCTCAAGTGGAAAAGATCATCTGCATTAACATTTCTGCCATTCCCAGTAAAAGATAATAAACTTGTACTGTGTAAAGCTGCACCTTGGGATTTACGTGCCCTGTGAAGGGGGAGGCAATGTGTGAACTGTGTTTTTTTTCCCAAAACAATGTAGTTTTGAAGCTAGTAAGAGCTCAACCATTGGAGAGCATGGGTGTAAAAGTAAGATAAGCTCCAGGAAAATCTTTGGTATGTTTTAAATACAGAAAGACGGACAGGATAATCCTGCGAGGGTGTTATACTCTAAATTGGTTGGCTTTTGGCGATGTCCTGGAGAAAAGCAACGTTGTGCTCTGTCTCAAGTTTTTCGTGCCAGTTTCCCCCATTCCTCTGAATCATACTGAGTTACACTGCATGGTAGCCTGAAGTTGTCTGCCCCATAAAAATCCAGCTGACAGCAAAATATATTCCACATAGAGGCTCTGTAATCATGCAGCTACAGAAGTGCTGTACTATATACTTCCTGCTCTTACCCGTGTTGTAAAATTGCTTTTCTATCTTCAGGCTGTTCCTCAGCACCCTCAGATGTTCTGGGTGGCTTTTGCTGAAGGTCTGAGCCACACGTGTTCCTCTTCCAAGGGACATGGTGACCAAAATGCTTGTCTGCACTGTGAAGTTGGCTCCTGGAACTCGCTGCCCCCGGACATTGCTGGGTTCCAAGGGCGTTTGGAGAGTTCAGGACTGCCTTGGCCGCGGGTTGCCAGGCTCGGGTGGGTGGTGCAGAATGAGCCTCCATTTTTTCCAAGCTTCATGTGGGGTTGTTGTTGATCCGTGAAGCTGCCCACCAGTCCAAATCACCTGCTTCAGACTTTGAGATTTGGCGCTCAGGGGTTGCTGTCTATGTGCTAGGAAAATGCCTGTGTGCCGTCTGTGTGCTGGTGGTGCCCCAGAGGGCAGAACCGTGCAGCAGGGTGCCTGCAGGGACTGCTGGGGGTGGGCAGGGGTCCCCGGGGATCTGGCTTGCCTGCGCTGGCAGCTGCCTGGCTACAGTCACAGGCAGCAGGAGCCTCCGGAGAGCAGAGGTTGGCTTTTAATAATGAAACCACCACCAGCCAGTGCCAGTCATGTATCTCGGGGCAGAAAATGCCTTTGAAGCCCCTAGTTGATAGGCACAGCCTGGGGGGTCGCCTGGCTTTCCATCACTGTGCCAGGTTGCTGGCTCTCATCCTCTGCATCAGCCTTTCCTTGTAGCCTATTGTGCTTCTCCCTTGCTTCTTTCCAGCTCCCTTTGGATTTTCCCAGCCATCTCTCTGTTTCTGGGGTTGTCTCTTTGTCTTCCTGTGTCTCCTCCTTTTGCTCTTCATTTGCTGCTTTTATTCCCAGTAAGGCCACAGTATCTGTGGTCCCCTCTTGCTGGTCTGCCTACATGGCTGTAGCACCGCAGCTAGACTGCCCCGCTCAAACCCAGCACGTTAAAGTGGATTTCTTCCTTCCCCCAGGATTAACACGTACTGTTTGGCCTTCAGATAATACATGCCCCTTCTAGGGGCATGTCTGCCTGGATGCGTACGGGCAGAAGCCAGCAGATTCTCTGGGCTTATTGAATACACGGGTGACTTGATTCAGATATTATACCTCCGTGCTGCTGGTGTCTTCCCTGCTTGGCGCTTCCTTCATCGCCCCGCTGCCTCTGGCCTCGAGCTGTTTTGCCCAGGCAGAAGGGATTAATGTTCACTCTTATGTGTTACGTGCATGTACCTCCAGAGCTAAAAGTGCTTTGCGAAGGTGGTGTCACCAGGTCTCTTCTCCTCCTGTTTCCACAAGCTGCAAGATCATACTTCCCTCTCTTTTCTGCAGGTTCCTGGGCTGGTGAAGGTCATCTTGGAGAGCTCACCTTATTTCAAGCTGATCAGCCACCATGCTGTGTGCCGCAAGGTACTGCCTGGCATGCTTGCGACTTTCCGCATCGTTTTCTCCCCTGATGAGAACAAGGTGAGACTGGAGGTCCCGAGAGATGTGTGCCTTCAGTGAGAGGTGAACCTGCGGGGCTGGGTTCAGAACAGGGCATCTGCTGTGGGTTTTGAGGCACTGTCCTGGTTTCAGTGGCATTGCACTGGATCTACAGCTGGGGGAAACTTTTCCTGTGGTGAAGATGATGCTGTCATAGGCTGGAGGCTCTTCTGTGCTTCAGACTGTGATTATCCTTCGGTGCTGGAACGTTTAATGCCATGTCTGTTGGCTTCAGGGATAAGAGTGCACTGTGTGGTGGGGTGGCCTCTCATGGTGTTGGTTTCTAGTATCTGACCATTGCTGCATAATTAGGGATTTGCTCTGATAATTATAAATACAAAAGCCTGTTTGCATAAATACAAACCTGTTGTTTGGAGGACCCAAAGCTGAGCCTGATCAGAGTGAGGACCACCACCTTTGAAAACTGGAGTCGCTTCTTGAATGCGTATCGTGTTGGCCGCAGTAGTGAGACGGCGGAACGCTCTGTCTGAAGCCGGCACTTTTCTTGCACACCGGTTATAGCCCATGCCGTGCTGCGAGGTTTGCTCTAGGCTGTGGTCAGGCAGCCTGCAGCTGGTCACATCCTGGCTGGCAGCACCATGCGATGCCACCGCAGCAGGGACTGACGAGCTGTGCGTTCCCTCCCTGTGCTTTCCTGGGCGTTTTCAGGGGAAGGTGCACGTGGGACAGTAGGGAAACGGCAGGGAGGGGTGCTGATAAGGTGTTTAGCCATCGCACCTCTCTACTCGATGTTAGGGGCTTCATTATGATGGAAAACGCTAGGGGAATGGCTAGATCCAGAGAGCTTTCCCCTTTCCCATCTGGCAACCAGTTCCCTGCCTCACTCTGGGCTGGAGCGAAGGTGATGCTTTTTCATAGCCTCTGTGTTCCAGCCTTGCCGCTGTGCTGCCCCTGAGGATACTTGCCCACCTGTGCTCCAGCTGTGATTCTAGGGGAGAAGATGCGCTGTGCTCGTGGCAGGGAGCCAGCCTGGCACAGACACGCTGAGCTCCAGATGTCTTTAACCAGCAGGAGGCTGGTGTGCTGCAGAGGCATCTGGAGCGCACACAGGAATGAAGGGGCAGGTAGAATCTGCAGGCAGAGTGTTAGCCTGGAGCCTTTGGGCAGTCACGCTGGTGTGGCTGTGCCTGCGTGCATGGGGCTGTGGTTGCTGTGTCAGCTGGCACCTATTCCCTGCCCCGTGTGCCATGCTTTTGCTCGGAGGTTGGAGCATTGGTGCTGTGGCCCTGGCAAGTCTGGCACTGTGCCGTGATGTGAAGGGGCGGCGGTGTTACCTGGAGGCTTGTTAACGCCAAAGGGTTTGGTACCTGGCATGGAAGGGAGGAAGCCCTGCAGGGGAACACAGACAGGCAGGCTGACTCTTTGCACCAGCACTCTGCTGCCTCTTGGCACAGTTCTTTGCGTGACTTTGTGGGTGATGCAAGGTGAGGGGGTCGCTCTGAGCCAGCTGGTGTTTCTGCACCAGGCCAGAGGTGCAGGCTCTCTTTGGGCACAGCTATTCTCTCATCTTCCGTTTGCTGCTTACACTTAGTTTAACACCCTGTCCTATCCTGAAACAGCATGGCTGTGGCAAACTAGAGAGGAAATGCCCTGTGGTGCCTGGCTCCCCGTGCTTGTGAAATGATCGGTTGCTTTGGGGAGGGACTGAGAAATTGTTTTACGTCATTTGTATGGAAGGTTAAAATGATGTTGGCCTAGGGCAGTTCTCCATACTGCCCAAGTGACATAAGAGCTTAATCTCACCGAGATGGGCTTTGCAGGGGACACTGCTTCCTTTAAAATGTGATTTATTAGTATTCATGAGCATTCATTTTTGGGATGGAAGTAAATCGGTTCCCATGAAGGGCAAACAGCTGCTCTTCAACTACAGAGAAGCAGCAGAGCAACACATGAACATCACCCCAAATAGAAGTAGGGTGAGAGAACCCCCAGGAGCACTCATGTCCAGTACTTTGTCCCTTGTCTTGCCCTTGAACTGGTGAGTGTGTGGCATTAGGGAGCTGTGCCAGCGAGGTCCTCTGCACAGCTTGAGCGACACCCTGGCGGTTTCTGCCGACCTGGGTTTTGTGCTCCTTGCAGGGCACTGGCAGGGGGATGTGGGCTGCTTGGTGAGGAGCACGTGGGGATTATACAGCAGAACCAGAACGTTGTACAAATCGGACTTTTTGTCTCATACTTGATGGAGTGTGAGTCAGCGAAGTGCCGGAGTGCTGTCGCTCAGCTAGAAATGCATCAGTAGCATGGTCAGGATGTGCAGAGCACCTTGCAAAGCCCTTAGCCAAGAGGCAGGCTTTGGGAGATGGTTCTGTAAAGCCACCTGTGTTGGGCTTGCAGTTGCTTGCCTGCAGAGTATCTGTGTGTTCGTTGTGGAAGGCTCAGGAGTGCTACCTTTGAATAACCCCTACATCTCTGATACTGCATGATCCACAGGGACTGTGGGTAACCCAGTGAAGTGGGGTCCGGGCCTTCCTGATGAGGAGCTGGTTTGTGTCATTCTCTTGCTTTGAATCTGTTCTTCCCTGGAGTAAGTCTGACTTCAGTGAAGTCAGTCCTGATTGAAAGGAGTAAAATTGTGCCTCGGCCCTAAGTAATAGGGCCATGTGAGTTGTTAGTGGCTGAAATGCCACGTAGCCCTTTCTTGGAAAATGAGTGGTTTCCTACTGTCTCGCAGTCATTTGGGAATGTGCCACGTGCTCGGACTGTCAGAAAAGGAATAGCTGGTGTGCCTTTTGGTTTATTGGCACTTGTGTTATAAATGAACTGCTAATTTTTCTGCTGGGCAACATTTCCAGTTTGTTACTCTTGCTGCTTCTGATTTGCACGTTTCTGTTTTATGGCTCCAGTTGTACAGCGTGGGTGTTCTCGTGCCAGCCCCTGTTCCCGTGCGTTCTTGCGTTATGGTCTGACGGCCTCTGCTGAATTGGGAACCATTGTGGCACTGACTGGCCGATAAACAACAGACAGAAATACTTCCATGTGTGCGTCCTTCAGGCTTATTAGTAGTTTATTGTAAAGGAAGAAGGCAGTAAGAAGCACATAAAAACATAGCACAGCTTAGTCTGTGTTGTCCTCTTGCTCTTTCCACTGTAGCAGTGCACTGTTTTCAGGCAATGCAAGTTCAGTCTGTGAGGTTTGTGAAATTCATTGCTGATGCTCAGTGGAGACTGAATTAATGCACATTGATTACTCTGAAATATGACAGGACAGTGAGTTATTGCGTTACTGAAATGAAGTCCTTTAAAATTCAGCCCAGCCCTGTTAGATGTTTTGTTGTGCACAGAAGCTATTCCACAAATACTTTTAAGATGACTCTTGTGAGGAGGAAAGGAGCAGAAGACCAAGGCAAATGGCACGGCGCCACAGGAACCTGAAGCCAAGTGACTCATTTCAAAGACTCCTGCGAACCAGCGGCTGAGGGGGGCAGGCACAGGGGCACCCCCTCTGCTGCGAACGGATCTTCATCCTCTGGTCTCTCCTCTGTTGTCACGGCCCTTATTTTCCAGCCTTTCTGATACCAGGGTTGCAGCGGGAGCTTTCCCTGCTTGGCTTGCTGTGTTACCTCATGCTACAGGATCTTTTCTGTGCAAGTTGGCTGCTGCAAGGACTTCAGTGAAGCATTTGGGATAGGTTATGCAGGGAAACTGACATCTGACTTTGGGGTTCTGGGCAGTTAGGGTTGATATTGCTGTGACAGTAATTACTGTTAGCGTGAGTTTACAAAGAGCCTGAAACAACACCCAAGACGAGCAGCTGCTTCAGTCTCAGTGGGTGCCAGTTCAGGTGCCAGTGGTGATACCTGGAAGGCCAGAGCTTGTAATTTACTGCTTGTCACAGGGGAGCACGAGAAGGGGAACCATCGTACAACTGTCTGTATCTTCCTTGAAACTGAGAGGGGAGTTGTATGCAGGATGAAGTCGTATTTTCATGAAAACCTATAGCCTGAAGCTGTGTCTAAACACAGCAAACTTTAACGCATAGATGGGATGCAACCCCTCTGTCATCCAGGCACGTTTATTCAGAAACCTGGTCTTAAACAGTCTGCTAAGGGTTTGCAGTTGCAAAGTAGAACAACATTTTGCACTGGTCTCAACTGTGCCCCTAGGCTGCAAGCAAGTGCGTAGCAGAGTTAGTGCCCTGGTAACACGAGGCGGTGCTGCAGTAGAGACTTTGCAACCTGTTGCCCCCAAGGGAGGGCAATTCAGCTTTCAAAAGCTTAAGGGACCATGGGTTCACAGCGGCACAAACAGCCAGCTTCTGCCTAGCACCCCTCCTGCCTTGGCTTTCCCCCTGTTTGGGCTGATGCTGCATTCAGCTTGGTGCAAGGTCCCACTTTGGTGGGGGTGGTAGAGCGTGGCTGAAGGGTCAGCCCGCTCTGAAGTGCTGAGTCAAGCCTTGCACAGGATGCCATGTCCCACGGTGTCCCTGGAGAGGGGGCTTGTAGCATAATGTGCATCTGCATGAATGGCGAGAGGCATCTTTCTCTCTCAAGGTCGTGGTTGTCTCTGTGAAACCAAATCCTTGTGGCTTTAGCCTTGCCCTCAGGTCCCTGGAGAAATCCCTTGTGCATTGCTGTGCAGGTGGTCCCAGCGCCCCTCAGCAGCAACGGAGCTGGGAAGGCTGCCTGTGCTTGCTTTTGGGGGGGATTTATTTCTTGGGCTCTTAATTGCATTGCTGTTGATCCATTTGCTCCTTAGCAATGACAACGCCTTGACAATTACTTCCTTTTACTTCCTTCAAGTAGCTCCAGTGGTTGAAGTTCCTTTTTTCTTTTTCCTCCTGCTGATCTGAACTTGCATCCTCCTCTGCCTACCTGGCACCTGAAAGAGGGAGCTAAGTAAATATGGCATGCCAAGACTTAATAAGGCAGGTAGCTTTCAACTGGCTTTGCAATGCCTTTGTTACAGTAGTGTGGCCAAAAGAACAACAACAACAAAAGCAAATAACATTCTTCATTTGCTAATGAGTTTCTGAGGATCGAAACAGTGCAGGACGTGAAGTACCCAGATAACAGGTGCTTTAAATTCATATGGGCTGCCCATAGCTTTTATTTTAGAAGGCTTAGGCTGAAAGATTGAGTACAAAATTGCCAATTCAGAACGACTTGCTGAAGATGAAACGCTTTCCTGAAATGCGGTATTAAATCATGCAGGTTGCTTGCTGCAGTTCCCTTCCTAGTATTTTACCTTCCAAATAGGAAAAGCAAAAGCCCTTCTGCAGTTTCTAGGGTGAATATTTGAGATGTCTAGAAAAAGAGATTATTCCTTTTTTTCTTGGATGGGGCAGCATCTGTATTGACAATCTTAAACCCCAGCTGAGCAGGTGGTAGGCGAGGTGCTGGGTGGCGGGTGAGGCGCTGGCTGTCAGCGCTTGCGTTAGAGCAATAGGTACGTGTCTGTGCCTGGGCTGGCTGCCTTAGGGCCCTTCCAGGAGGGGATGGGGACGGGAGCAGGAAATCCCAGCTGTGGGGGAGTCTGGATCGGTTCTGCTGAAGGGAGTTTGCTGCTGTATGCAATTCCTAAATCATTAAAATCCTAAAGCGCTTGCTGCTTCAACAATGATAAAAATATCAAATTAATTAAAAGCACTGAGGAAAACATCAGGGCAGCCGGTGAGTGATGAGAAGCAGAGTTTTTATCAGCTCATCAATAAGGGCGCTGCTGGGCGTGATGGCTCCTGGCCCTATGGCAGCAGATTTACCACTGATTTCAGTGGGGGCAAGGTGATAGTTCCAGCGCAGCGATGCCACGCCATACATCTGGAGACTGCTCTGCTCATCTCTACAGCAACATGATTTTGGTAATTTGATTTGCCTTCCTGCTGCTAAACGCCAGACAGCCGGGGCGGGGGGGGGGGATTGCCTGGCTCTGTTCTGCAGAAGGCAGTGGCTGGGACTGCACAGCCGGCTTTGCTCTGGCGGGGTGTCTGAGCGTCCCCCGTGTGCAGCTCCCGATGCCGCCTGCCTGGGGTGGGTGTGCTAACCAGGCACCCGTCACTTACTCCTCTAGAACAGACCTTACAGAGGGGTGTGATTAAGGCATCAGCCAGAGCTGTCTCTGTGTCCCCTGGGGCTGGGGCGAGATGTAAAGGGAAACGGAGTTCAGGCACAGGAAGAACTAACACCCTTTAACTCTAGCGCAGAGGTGGCGTAGGCTGCTGAGGGCAGGGGTGGAACTGTTAGCGCTTTTAGGTACTTGTGAAACCTCTCGCAAAAACAGTTTGGGTCTGGAGCTGAGCCAGCTCTGGTGTGGGGAGGTGCATCAGGTGGCTTTTGAAGGGTGCGTGTCCCCAGCCTTGGCCCTGTAACGCTGTGAGAAGGGGCAGGAAATACAGCCGTGCCCTACACTGCCCTGACGCTGCCGCAATTACCGTGCCCGGCTTGTGAAGTATTTCACCAAAGACTGACCGTTGACTATGCATGTGGTGAAGTCCTTTTGAAAGTGTACCTGAGCATCCCCTGCCAAGCTTCAACGAGGTCGCCGCGTTGCTGGCACTGGAGTTAGTGCTGTGGCACAGCTGGGTTCTCAGTGGTGCTTCCAATAGTCTGCAGTGGCGATCGAAGCAGGTTGCGTTAGTGCTGTGATCCCTTGCATGAAGAGACTGTTCTGGTGTCTCAGAATCAAAGCATCAGATAATTGTGGTGCTGCCAGCTTGCTGCAAAAGCAGGTGAGTCAATGGGGTTGTTTCTTCTTTGCAAGTTAACGACCCTGTGCAAGCCATGCTACTGGAATGAAAGCTCATGAAGGTAAAAAGTACTGTTGTGTTACTGAATGATACTGCTACAGTCATAGAAAGCAGCAGTTTTCCTTCTGCCGTGGGGAAAGTACTAAAAGCATTGTGCTGAGATTGTTTCTTTCCCTGCAGGTTTATTTCCACGAGCTCATCTGCATCACAGAAAGGGAGAAGTTTGTTGTGCCTCTCCGAGCTATAGGTGCCTGAGCTATCCTGGACTTCCCCGACCAGGTGAATTTCTCAGCCTGTCCAGTCAAGTACAGCACCCAGAAAACACTGCTGGTTCGCAAATTGGTAACGGGGCGGCCCGCTACTGCATCAGCACTCAGAGGTAGGGAGCTCATCTCTTTTTGCGCAAAACACTGTTGTGTGATAGTATAGTTGGTAAACAGCGACAAAAAGGAGCCAGAGCATGTGAGCTGCCGTACTGCTGCCGTGGCTGGAAATGGGCAGGGCACGTGGGGTTTGCTGTTGATTATAGTGTTTGAAGCATGGCGCAGCCTCTGCTAAAACTCTGCAAGCTGCAGAGTGGAGTTTTATAGTGCAACGGTGTCTTCAGTGCACAGTCGCGCAAGACTGATTCTGTTAGATGGAACGAGCAAATGTAGGAAGGCAGCTGGACTGCCCTTGGGCTGTATAAGATCCTGCGTGGCAGATGACAGCTCGAGGAGCTCAGCTCCTGAAGACCAAAGGCAGTGTTAAGAAATGGGCAAGCTCTGAGCTGGTGGAAGGGACATTTAAGAATTTATCGTCAGCTTTATCAGCAGTTTGTCTATAGTAGCAAGTGCAATCAGAGATGATAGATCAAAGCAACTGGTATTGAGACCCTGACAAAAACCCTGTGGGGTCCAGAACCTGGTTTTCCAGTAGGTTTGATCTGGTCCCTGGGATCCAATATTCTTCATTAGAATGAGCTCTTAAGCGGAGATGAGCTGGCAGCGGCTACAAACCTGCACTTTAGCCCCAAAGCAGAATGCCAATGGGCGCACAGGCAAAAGGTGCAGCAAATACCTGGTGTGTGGGTTGGGAGCCTTTTCTAGAGCTTTGTCTCTCTCAGATCTCCTGGAAAGTGCTCTAGCATGCTGTAGTAGCTACCAGCAACCTCCTTGATCTTCAGTACCTTCTGAAAGGGTTATGTGGCCCTGTTGGCCAAATATACCCATTCCCTGGGAGGCCACAAGCACGTGGCATTTCGGCAGTCTCCTGGTCAAGCGCCTGATGCGTGCTGTGTCGTGGACAGCCTGTACTGTTCCTCTTGGTCTGAGAAGACAGTCAGTGGTTTTCCAGTTTGCTGAACTGGAGAGGGTAATGCATTCTGGAAACTGCACCTGCAAGGAAACCACTTCAGCTGGCTGGTAGTTAGCTCCGAGTTGCTTGGTCGCAGAGGTTTTGGTGTAGGAGCTGAGGTCCAGAATGCAGCAAAGACCTGCTGTCTGCCTTAGTGCACCTGAGTTGCTTCGGTTTCTTCCCCAGGAAAACAGGGGTCAAGAGAAGGCTCTTTGCTCTTTCTCCTGGGAAATGCGAAGGTCCAAGAGGCTTCTACCAAAGCCTGGCAAGGCTGTTGAAGCAGGCTTCCAGGATGCTATTCAAGCAGGCTGCTTCTTTTCACTGTGGAAATACACAGGCAGGAACTTGTAAATCCCTGTACAGCTTCCCTCTGGGATTTCCAGATCTAGTCGTCACCACCAAAACAAGTACCCAGTCGTGCGTAGCATCTCTTGGCAATGTCCTTGCCAACTGTTCTATTGAGTGATACAGCGTATGTTGAATCCTGCTTGATACGGATTTTATGCTGAACTTCATCAATTGAATGTTTCAGTCCTGATTTGCAACAAAGGGATGGGAAGCGTTACGAAAGCTTTATTTCAAACTACACAAGAAAGTACAATTCTGAATGACTGGATTGCGTGTGCGCAGAGATCAAAAGCTGGTAAGATTTCCCATGTCAGCCAAAGGCATCAGTCATCTCTTCCATTTCGTTATGAACTTTTGAAAGCCAGTTTGAAATTTCAAGCTGATGATCTTTGAATATAAGCAGCGTTTTATTCTAATTAGGTCACCCCCACTTTCATTCAGATTTCTTTTTAAATACTCTGAGGTTCCTGTCTTTTTGCTCTTTTTTTTTTTTTTTTTTGCTTTAAGTGTTCAGCAAAATGTCATAATGAATTCCTCATTGGGAACGTTCTTAAAGGTTGAGTTCCTCTAATGCCTGTCTGTCTACCATCTGCCTATATATATGCACAGATGTATAGGAAATAATATGAGAAATTTGGGGAACATGTGAAATGGAATTGGGCTGCTGGAGAAGATAAAATCATAGAATAACTTTGGAAGAGACCTCTGGAGATCATCTGAGCAAACACAGTGCTCAAAGCAAGACCGGTGTCAAAGTTTGATCAGGTGTGCACTCAACACGAAAAGTAAGACCAAGTGATACCAGCCTTTGTCTTTCCTTCTCAAGGCTGTGCAAAGCCATTTATCCCAGCATCTCCCTGTATGTGCTGTGCTCCAGCCCCTAAGCTCCTCTTCTGTAGAAAGGCTTTCGTGCCCACCAGCCTGTACTGCCAGGGATTCTTCCATCCCAAATACAGGTTTTTGCATTTTCCATCCCTCGGCTGCATGCGGTTCTGCTGTGTCCCCTGAATAGCAGCCCAGCCCTCCAGTATCTCGACTGTACTCCCCCAAGCTTGTATCCTCCACTCAAAATCTGAGTGCTCCCCACTCTTGACCAGGTCACCACGTCCCCTTGCAGCCTGGGAGCAGAACAACCACGTTCTCCCTGTGCGATGAGGCCATGGTGGGCCAGGAGTGGTTTTTCCAGCCAGTGCTGGGGACTGCACCGGGTGACAGTGGGTTCCCTGCTGCTTGTGCTGTGCCTGCCCCGACGTCCCAGGTGAGCTCAGTGGCTCCAGCAACCCCAGCAGAAAAGAACTGGCCTCCCGGCTGGCATGACAAGTTGGCTGGAGAGTCACACCAATACACTGCTCCACAGGCGATTAGGTCATTAGCTGTTAATTGTCTTTGAACAACTCTACTTACAGAGGCTTTCATGGGAGAGACCGCTTTCCTCCTCATGTCAGGGGATTAATTTCCCTGCGTTAGAGGCTGTGACCAAGGCTGCATCATTATTAACGACGGGACGTTTTTAGTTTAATGCCATGCATTCGTTTGAATGACTCCCGTAATGGTTGTTCAGCATCACAAACACTTAAACCTGTGCTTTGGACATTAATGCGTGATGTTTCCTGTCCTGGAGAGCTTAATGTGTAGATACGAGACGCAGTATTTAAGAGTTATGGCATAGGTGGTAGGAGTGCCAGCCTTACAGACTTAAATTCAGGACTGTTTTAGCTTCTTCCTAGTTAGTGGAGAACTGAAGCAGCTTTAGTGTGTGCTTAACTTCTGCTGAGTACGGATGTAGTGTTGTGTTAAAGCCAACATTAATATCACATAATAGTTTTGTGTGCCGCTATGTGTAAGCGTGCGTGCACGTGAGAGGGGGAGGAGGCTTAGTGGAGTAGAAGGGAATGAGAGATCAAAGTTTGTAGACCATCAGCTGGCCTCGGTGTCCTTTATTCTCTCTCTGCACAACTGAGACTTCTTAGTTGCTGCAACTTCTGTCATCTGGCCTGGGCGAATTCAGGCTCTTGCCCCTTTGCAAGGCAGCTGCGGGCGCCACAGTTTCCTAGTCCGATGCGCTGCTCCTGTCACTTCTCTCTGCCTCCTTTCTCAAGATTCCCTTCTCTATGGCATCAAGCGTAACCTACCAGCTTTCACCTTCAGTGCATTTTTCAGCCCATCTCCAATGCTAACCTTTCCTCTCGGTCAGTACTGCGAGCTCTGCTCTTGCAGCGGGTCACTTCATAAGGACATTCCTTGCCTCTTACAACTTTATCTAAGGACTTGTGTGGTGTATTTCACTCCACGGCAGAGCTCTCAAATGAATCCACGGGGCCAATTCAGCATCCTTCTGCTGTTGCTTGTTCAGAGCTCTCCCTTGCCATGGGATCTACCAGAAAACATGGCCACGTTTTGACTCCTCTTTAATAAGGGCGGGGGGGTGCAGGGACCCTAACACCGAAGCACTCCCCATTATGCAGCTTGTCTTTGTGCCTGTCCTCCCCCTGCATGTCCATACCCAGCTCTTCGCTGCATAGCGTAGTAATAACAAAATAATAATAGTATAAATATAAAAAATCTCTTCCTGCCGTTCTCATTGTTAAGGCTGGATCGTGAGTTTCTTCTCCACGGCATTCACGGAGGTAAATGTCATTCCAGGACATTTCAGTTGAAAATGGTGCCTGGAAGCAGCTCTCGGTGCAGCACTGCCTTTTCCTGACGTTACATTGTGCTGTGCTGTGCTATGGGTTAGAGAGGATCTGTCTGAGAAGGTCCATTTAGGAATGTCCCATCAGGCTCTGGAAGCTCAGGAAATGATCCTACATGGCACAGTGCTAGGAGCCGCCTTGCATCCCTCCCTGCAGTACCCATTATACTACATGGAGGTGTGGGATTGGAGAGTTACCATGGGGTGTACAGGGATGTGACAACAGAGCCTGCGTGCAGGGAAAGAGGGAAAGAGAGAGCTTGTGAGATGCTGGCTCTGTGCAGGATTTTTTCAGTATGGAGATGGAGTCTTGGATGCTTTGACCTAACAGACTGTCTTTACCGGAGTGGTTACAGTGCTTGACTTTGGCTTTTATACCATTACCAAAACATTATGTATGCCAAGATTAGATGATCTTTGGGTTTTTCTCCTGCAATAGGTCTTGGTTGACAGATGAGGCAATTCAATCACCAGTAATTTTACTGTCGGTCTTGGGGTTGGAGGCAGCTTTTAATGAAATCAGTTCTCACAAACTCGGATGATTTTATAATGCAAATTAAGGCGCCAGTGGAGTAAAGGGGTTTTGGTTGTAGAAGAGAAACATACCATGGGACGAAGGATGTTGCAGCCTCGTTGCACGCTGCACTGACTAAACGTACGGTTGCAGGAGAAAAGGCGGCGCGGTTTCAGGAAAGCCTGAGCCACAGAACTGTCAGCGTTGTTCACTTGTCAGTTGGTTGCTAAATTGCCAGGAGTATTTTGCCCGTGGTGTCCTCATGGGATTTAACTTTTGCCCAGCTTTGTCAAGATGGGGAGCTGATGCCTGGTGAAAGCAAGCAAGACGTAAACACCAAGACAGATCACAATGAAATTGCTTACTAATCTGGTGTTGTTCCCTTTCTGAAGGGCAATTACGGGCAAGAGCTCAGCAGGTTCTGCTGGGAAGGTCTCCCTCAGATTGGTGCGGCTAGATGAGTTTATACAAGCTGGGGATTGCAAGGCACCGCTGGGAGATCTGGACCTGTGAAAGTTTAGAAGTTGTACAACAAAGCAAATGTACAAATGGACATAGTTAAAAAGGATGTCAGAAGAAGAGCTATTAATAAACCTCCAAACCTTATCTTTCCTGTTTTGTCAGGAGCAGTAGTTACTCATTACAAGGGTAGATCTAACAGGACAAGAATTACCGTAAAGAGCAGCTCACAATTAATGGCTAAAAGGCCAAAGTTTAGCCTGCCAGCTTCGTCTGTTGGCAGTGGTTTTCATGTGGCTATTAGTGTGTCAGGGACGTTTCCTTAGCATCTCTTATCTGTAGGCTGCGGGGAACAGCTTAGTGATGTGGACTGAAGTTCGGAGTTCAGGTGAAGCATGGACCTTACATCCCTCTGGGTCTTGGAGAACCAGGTCTACGTGAGGGTTACCAAGCTCCTGCTACAGCAGGAACCTAGTTGTCCTGTGGGTACAGCGTGGGGTGGGAGGCAGGAGGTGCGGTGTCTGACTTGCGCTCAGTTTCTCAGTCCTGAGAATGAGTCCTGACCTCGGTGGGATCCTCTTCTCTGGTCATTTGAAGATACGAAGGTATCTACTTTCTCGGGCATCCCCTGAAGTCATCCTCAGGAGTGTCATTCCCATCCCAGCTATCTGAGGGCAGGGGTATGCAGACATGGGGACGGAGTAGGAAGGGGATGGGGTGGGAGGTGGGGCTGAAGTGTGGCCTTTAACCAGCAGCTTTTCTGTTCCGGCAATGTTTCTGGTAAAAATAATAAAATAAAAAGGGGGGGGGGGGATTTTTCTGTGCCTTTCCCACAGCAGGCAGTGATCCCAGCCAAGCACCAGCAGAGCCCTGCCCAGTATAACCAGGCACAACCCCCAGTGCAGGTGCAGGGCCATGTAGAGCAGCCCGGTTCTGAGGCTGGCGGCACCTTGGCTTTCCTCCTCCCTCTCAAAAGTCTCAGCTCCAGCACGTGAACATTGCAGGCCCAATGCTTCCCCATTAGTCACTGGCGATGTTCTTGCTAGTCGTGATGGGAGCAGGTCAGGCCCCCAATTGCATCAGTGTCTCCTTAACGAGCAGGAACTCCAGCAATTTCATCAGCTGTCACTGCTTACATGAACGAAGCTCAGCTTGCGCATGGCTCCCATTTTTCTCATTATTTTTGTGGGCTGCATTCCCCAATCACTGTAGAACTCTGCAGAACATATTTTTAAGGTGACAAATTGACCAGCAGCAAAGCACCAAACCCAATAACTTTTGCTTTCTAAGTGAGGCTGTACAAGAGCCGCAAAGCCCAGCTGCTGTTGTGCAGAAACATGTTGCATCTGACTTTTCCCTGAGCATTAAAGGACTGAATTACGTCTGTCAGCTGAGAGCTGTTTACCTGGCGACAAATCATAATTGCTCTTGTTAAATCTAAAGTACACCGACACGTTTTCATAATATTTCCCACACATTGCACAGAATTTCTCTAGTAGGCCAAGCAAACAGTTACCAAGCCTGGATTACAGCCCAGAGCCCCAGACTGCATTGCTTGTGAATACGCAGAAAACCTCCTGTTAAAGGTGCCTTGAAATGCTCCTGGTAATGGTGCTTCATTTAGCTAGAGATTTAATTGTTCAGGCTGTAAATGGGATACTCCTTTTGTGTCTTCTTTTCTTGTTTCTGTATCACTCTAATCTGCCTTTGCACTCGTACAGATTTTTCTTTGCTTAGAACAGCTTTCATTGAAATGCTGATAAAATGTGCCCTTTCTGAGGCAAAACCAGGATGCTTTCAAGGTAAAAAAAAAAAAAAAAAAAAAAAAAAAAAAAAGGATAGATAGATTAATTCTGCCAATTAAACTCTAATTATTCTCTGGCCATTCAAGAATAAACTTCTGTTCTCCCTGTCTGATTTCCAGGGTGTACTCTCACTGGGACAGGTATCGCCTTGACATTTGCATCTCTTGAGGTTTATAGGTGGCAGGAAAAGACGGATTCAACTCAGTGTCAAGTTGTGCACGCAAATAACTCTTGCCATCTCCGTGCCCTTCAAAAACCCTCCTCCGATCGTATCGCTAGCAGTCAGACTCTTGAGCCTTGCTGCAGAAAACTGGATGCAGGGTATGGGGGAGACGAGGTCATTTTATAGCTTAGGATCTTCTGAGGGCTGGAGCTCTTCAGGAGTTGGGTCGGTGGCTCAGTTCCTGGCCCTGTATGTTCTCTTTTTCTGCTGCTGACTGTGGTTTCTTGGCCCCTTGCTAATACAGGTGAGCTGGAGTGAGCTAGACGGCAGAAGGAACGTAGTCCCCAAATGTCCCACAGTAATACTGATGTGCCTCTCCGTGTTGCAGCCCTTTCTCTGTTGATCCCTCCGTTGGGACTCTTGGGATTGGCGATGCCATGCAAGTAACGGTGGACTTCCACCCAGAGAAGACTGGTGATTATTCCAGACCCCTGACAGTTCACTATGACACAGGTAAGGTCTGGGCGCTGCATGGTGCCCAGTCTCTGCGTCCTTCAGAACAGAGAAACAGAGACCTTTCAAAGCAGAAAAATGTTAAGTGCTTTGCAGACTACTTCTACAACCTTTTATTTCAAAACCTCTGTATGTTTCGGTGCTTGAGTGAGCAGGTAAGGGGCAAAGGCTGAGTGTGCCCTTGTTCTGTGTGGCTGTGTGCCGGTCTCTCCCTGGAGGATGCTGGCGTCGGCTGGGTGCTCTCCACCCAGCACCCCCCATGACTGTCATCTGCCATCATTCCCTGTTGTCCCAGTCACCTTAATTCCCTCTCCAGGTGTATCTCCCCTGTCCCGGCTTTGCCTCAAAGAAAAGTGACAAATAGTTGGTGCTTAGGGGACTTTTAAAGTGCATCCCCTCAAGCAGGAATGAGTTTTTTTGGAATCGGGTTTTGCTGGGAGTTGCTGAGTCGGAGGCGGGAGGAACCTTGATTCTCCGTTACGGTGTGCATATGCACGTGTGAAGCTTCATTCCTTGGCGGTGCTACGTTTGAAGCACAACGTGGGAATGCGTGCCTCTGTCAGACTCGCTCCAATGCCACTGTCTCTTACACATCTGTCCCCTGCACTGCTTCTACGTTGTTTTGCCGCAGACCCTTGTTCTTTCTTTTTGCCCTCTCCCACCTGCGTCCCACAGCTCACGACATCAGGACTAATGCAGCCAGGACTTGAGGGCTCTTGGGATTTGGCAGGAAGAGCTCGCTGCCTCCCGAGATAGGTGTAAAATTTATGTTAGGCTAGGAGAAGCTGAGATCAGGCCACAGAAACACCATCAGCTTTAAGCTTCACTCAAGAGTAAGTGGGGAATATCTTTAGGAAAAGGCGTCATGTTAAAATGCTTCTGTCGGCCTTGGCTCAGCAGGGGTATGTTGTGGTGCCGAACGAGATGCTTTCTCAGTTGCATGAAGGCACTTGGCGTGTGTTTCCTCTCGCCTGAGAGGGAGGTTTGGTTTGTCCCTGTTCCTCAGCGTTGGTCCTTGGAAGTGTGGTGTCCTAACCGAGGTGATACTGTGTGCTGCTTTAGCCCGGCAAAGAGCATTTTAGTTGTCTTGGGTTTGTGGAGTTACAAATGCTCCTGTATCTTCCAAATGCGTATGTAGCCTTACGACTTATTTCAGCTTTGTCTAACGTTTTTCAGTTATTGACATATTCGTGGAGAATGGTTGATGCTCACTCAGAGGAGCTTATTGTTTTGGGTAACAGTTTCTAGGAAGAGTGACTGAAATATCAGCTAGGGAAGCACAAAAAAGTGCCTTATTTGTACGCCTATACAGAATCTATAGGATAAAATTCAGAGGGCTAGAATTTCTCTGGGGCAGATGAGCAGTGACAGTGGAGATTAGGGCCGTAGGGTTTATACTTTGTGACGGAACAGAGTGAGCGAATAATTAGGGCCAGGATCTTTGTGGCTTGCTTTGAAAAACCTGAGAGTCTTGTTCTTACTGAAACAGCTGGTTCCTCCATAGTCGATCTTTGCAAAAGTGATTTGTGTGGGTAGGCCACGGGGATAAACTCTCTGCTGGCTCTGAGATGGGTGTTTTCCCAGGAACACGTGCAGCTCCCTGGGAGATGAACCCAGGATTTCATTCCTGCCTGCCAGTACAATGTGGCAGTTATTTTGAAATAAACTACGAATTGCGAAGGAGAGCAAGGGGATAATGAAGGGATTATCTCTCTAGCTTTGAAGCATACAGGTAAGTGAAAGGCTGCTGAGATTAATTGCTAAAGTGAAGCAGAAACGTTTAATCAATCAGTCTTTCGAGGTGTGGTGCAGAGCTTATTGCAGGAGTAGTGCAGAGCACCAGACAGCGTTCCCTGACCTCGCGCGGCGAGCCCTGGCTAATGTGTCCGGCACCGCGGCAGGCTCCCTGTGACGCGCGTACAGAAAGCAGCCGGGTTGCTCTTTCGGAGCCACCAACAGAGTGTTTATTAAGAAACAGAAGTGCTAAGAGCAAAACAGCAGTTTAAGGTGTTGGGAGGCGTTTCCCTCGCTTGGCTGTGTATCGGTACTGACTTGCTCGCAGGCAGCAGTAGTTCTCAATGGATCACACCCTTCTTAGGGTGACTTACGCAGGATCAGGTGAACATTGCTTAAATTTCTGCTGAAGCAGGGTCAGATCTGTCCCTAGCGTTGCTTAAGCGAGCATGGAGCTCTTCCATGTGAACAAGTCACAATTTTTCCCTTAGCGTATGATTTGGTTGATTTAAATTGTGTGTCCTTTGGGCTGGTTAGGAGCACAGGTACTGTCCCCTGGATGGACTGTGTGTGTGGTGGCAGTTCTGTTGCTACAAATTTATGGATGAGCATGGAGAAAATGTTTGCTGCTATGAGCGTAATGATTTACAATGAAAACTTGTCCTTCAGTGCTTTACGTGCCTAAACTCCTCCTTTTCGCCTGTGTACATGTGTCTGGGTGTGAAAAATCCCAGCTCGTACTGAAATGAGGGTGACTTGGGATGTTCAGGGTTCCAGCATATCCCTGTCCAGCACCTTAACATCAGATTATGGTACTTGAAAGGGTTTCTGAAACCTGCGTGCGAAGCACTCGTACAGCTTTGGAAAAGGTTTCAATACCACTGAAAGTCCTGTCGGTCAGTTGGCCTTTCCCAGATGACGTTCAGCCCACCCTGTGTGGACCGTGTGGATGTGGGAAAATAAGTTTATGGAGGTAAGTCCTAGTCTCAACCAAGCCAGCATTCATAAAGTTTTGATATTCTTTCAGCTGTCAAGTCCTGCTCAAGTGAGATGATGCCCAAGCTGCTTGCCCTGAGTGCTGCTGATTGTACACCAAACCCAGTCTGCTGCAGTAACAACATTTATTGCAGCCTGGCAGCGTAGCACCAGCTTGGTGTGGGAAGGTGAGCTTTGCTCAGGGACACGTGGCTCAGGAGATGCATGACGGGTTCCCAGAGGTGTGCCAGAGGTGCAAAGCAAATCCACCAGTCCAGTTTCATCCAGAAACAATAACGTCTACGGCAGGTGCTCCATGCAGGTGGAGAAGGCTGCCAGAGACAGGAGGTGCTGGAGAGATGCTTGGAGTTGTGGAAGGAGAATTGCTTCTCTACTCAGGGCTCCCTAAATGCTGACTCACATTAGGCTCCTGTCTCCAACGAGTACTAGTATAGTATGATGGGTGGTCTTCAAGGTGTAGGACCAGATCCTGTGCCTGTATGTGGGTGCCTCCAGTGCCCACTGGCCCTTGTGGCAAGGCGCTACAACACGCTTCTAGCCCAGGGGATCTGTGGTGCGGTATTGAAATTCCTCTGTGCAGTTTTTCCCCATCGGTTGCTGCATCCCTTGGCATCTCTTTGTCAGCACAGAAAACTTCAGTAATTAGCAAAGCACCACTGAGCTTGTGCATGGCTGAGAGGCGCTATATACTGAGATGCTTTTATTGCTGTCAGTAATAAAAGTAATGATGCAGATGGCTCTCTTTCAGTAGCTCTGTGAGCCTAACGCAGAAGCAAAAGCCTGGGGGCAGGATCTCACCCTCTTTGAGGGGAGGATCAGAACCCATACCCATAGGAGTATTTTAGGAGACAGCATACCCAAGAGGAGGCAGCCCTCAAGCAGAACTGCCTATTCCATACTCTTCTCTCTCCCCTTGGTTCGGAGCCCCAAAAAGCGGTTTCCCCAGAAGAGAGGTAACGTGTGTGGCTCAGGAGTAGCTCTCGGTGGTTTTAGTCCTGCTGGAAGCCTCCAGCCTTGTGCTAAAAGCCTGGTGAGGAACCATCTAGGTGTTTGGCAGATGAATACCCTGTTTTCCCTCAACTTCCCACACAGCTTGCAGGAGGGCTGACAGCTGCTGAGCAGGAGCTGTGCTAAAGCAAATCTTGGCTTGTTTGCTGTGGATGGCAGACCCAGGCTCAGAGCATCCTTTGTGGTTCTGCACGCCCAGGGCACAGCTGGGGGAGTTCAGCCTCGGCTCCTCAATTGCTTACTTCAAGGGCAGGTAGAAGGTGCGAGCAGGGTCTGATTCTGGCTCCGTGGTTGTTAATCAGGGTGAGTTTTCCTGCGCTGGCTCAGTTCCTGTCCCCATAGGAAGTGGGTGAAGTCATGTCTCCCCTCCTGAGCCCTGGGCGGCAAGACTTGCTCTGTGCCAGATTCAGGTTATTCCTGTATGGCAGGAGAGAGCAGCTAAATAGGCTTCTTCAGTGCAGCACGCTGGGAGCTGGAGGTGATGTGGAGCAGAGCTTGCCTTGCCCTGGGTCAGGGAGGGCTCTGGCTGCCTTGTTCCCCCGCCGCTGAGCTTTGCTGCCTGGCCCTGAAAGCACGGGGTCCCCAGTACCGTTTCCTCCCCATTGCTGCTTGCCAGGCGTGGGGCAAATGCCATCAGCCTCGTAGAATCATAGAATGATGGAGGTTGGAAAAGACCTTGAAGATGACCAAGTCCAACTTAACCCCGGATTGCCAAGCCCACCACTAAACCGTGTCCCGAAGCACCGCATCTGTGTGTTTGTCAAACAAAACACGTCAGGGGTGGTGATTCCAGCCTGCAGCGTGGAGAAGCAAGCCCTGCCGGAGCCGTCTCCTCCCTGGCAGGGTCCCGCCACCCCCCCAGTCCCGAAGGCTGGCCAGCAGCTGCTGCTTAGGCTGCCCGCACGCGGGGGGCTGCTGCAGGGGGGTTTGGTACTGAGCACCGGAGAGCTACTGGGATGTGTGGTTTGGGTTGGTCAGTAAGCGTGATGAGCTGGCCTCAGATCTTCCCCTTCCTCTAAGCCAGCACCAACACTTGCACGATAGACAAGATCTCCTTAGGGCAACGTAAGCATAAAAAATAACAACAAAAGAATTTCTTGGGTAGATCTGGGAGAACTGGCTGGGGATCACTGTACTTAGTGCGGCAGCAATGCTCAGGGTGGCAGGGGATGTCAGAATAGGATCTGGGTCTTCTGCCCTACGCAGGATGGCCTGAGCCACTGCCCTGAGGTGCCTCTGCCCTTCTCGGTCTAACCACAGGCAGCTTCTCTGTGCTGCAGCAGCCTCTGGAGCTGTGAGTGATAGCCGCCAGCTTGAGAAAACACCGAGGTTTCATCACAAATGGGGGGAAATGAGGCATGAGATCACAGGAAAAATCAAGGCATATGAAACACGATGAATTAGGGAGCTGATGTGGAGCTCTTCAGTCACCTGTGGCACGACAGAGAGTTTGATGTGGTGTGTTAGAGCCATTTGGGTTTGGTGAAGATGACGGTAACTACAGAACCAGGTGTGCTCGGCTGGCAGCAGGGCAAGCGCAGCCTCTGCATCTTGGCCGCGGTGGGAAACTGTGGTAGGGGCTGCATCGCGTTGCATATGGGCCGAGGGGAATTGTCAGGGGCGTTACTGACTGCTCAGCTCCTGCACAGAGCAGCATGGGGTTCCCAGCCGGGAATGTCGATGTGTTGGGGTGCTGAATCCCTTTCTTCAGCTGAAATTGATGCTGGGCTTAGCTGAATCGGCTTACTTTGGTAAATGAGGCCACCTCTGCAAGGGCTTGGCGGTGTGTTAGTGGCCACTGTACACACGCAGGAAGCTCATTAAATCCCAGCCCTACGTGTTTATTGATGTTTGAGGCTGAACAAGTAACGGCAGCACGGGTGTGCCATCACCTCTGGGCATCTCAGCTACTCGCAAGAGTAAAACATTACCTCGCTGTGATATTAGTCTGTGGTTTTGTGCAGACTTTGGAGAAGACAACCACCACTGCATGCCTCTCTTCTCTTTCCTTTAAGAACCCCCTTTCTACCAAAGGTCCTGTCATCTTGCCAGGCTGGCACTGCCATCGGTAGCTTCCAGGAACTTGTTTGAAAACAAAATGAAAATCCTATTGGCTTAGTCTCTAGATCAAGCCTTTGTCTTTGTCTTTTTTCTCTGCAAACCCACTGATGGATGTGGATAGGCAGCAGGGTTTAGCTGAGGTTCAGCCCTCGCTGTGTTGTGTTTCACGTTCCTGAGATCACTCAGGTTGCTGAGCCCTCGCGGTTTGTGCTGACTCCAGCCGGAGCGGAGGAGGCTCAGGACTTGCCTGAGCAAACCCTCTGCCTCGCTGCATCTTGACCTGAGCTGTGCCTGTGTCGTGCGGGATACCAGGGTGGGAATGCCAAAACCATTTCTGGTTTTAACCTTAGTCTGGTGTGAGCATTCACAGGGGCTCTGACGTCGCAGTGTGTTCGGTTCCTATCGAGCTAAATTCACGGCACCAGCCCCATAGCTTCTGGTGGCCACCGCTGTGTGCCACTGCTGGTCAGGTCTGTAGCTCTTCATCGCCGCGCAATTCTCTGACCCTTCAACACCAGGCAGGCTGGTAGTGGCTTCTTACCAGTGCTGAGAGGTGGGGAAACCTTCTGCTTCCCTAAGCAGCAGCCTCTCTTGGCTCCAGAGCTTTACTGTAGTGTGTGAACTGATGTAATTATTTCCGTTTGTGTTTAGTGCTAGCAGATGCAGACAAACTTGTTTTGTTTGGTGAGTTTTTAAAGATCTTGTTTCCCATGTTATCCAAAGGTGTAAGCCAGGCTCTGACACCGTGGTTATTACAAGAGGCTGCTCTAGCTTTCCCTTGGACAGCCAGGCATTTAAGAACTTTGCAAAGGGATTTTCCTTTCTGCTTGCCTCAGGTCGTGAGTGCATGTTGTGCTTTTCTTCCTTCACTTGTGAGAATTCCCAGCAGGATTGGCTAGTTTCTGTTGGACTTTTATGTTCTTGTACGTCTGCTTCAAAGCGAGTGCAGGGTGGCATATACTGTAGGCAAAAAGAGGCGTAAATAGGAGTTTGTGCGATTATATGTTGACTTTGCATCTGAATTGTAGCAGCGCTGCAACGGACTGAGGATTGGTAACTAAGACTTTATACAAATAATTGCTTGTATAGGCTTTTATAGTTCAAATCAATTTGATTGATGGGTGAGTATAATTGGTCTCCAAAGTGTTCCTTTATGTCAGATCAGCTAACAGTTAACAACCGTTTCCTGTCTTTGTTCCCCTTTTCCACAACTGCTTGTAACAATGATTTTTCTTTATATATACTGTTTTAGATAAGGTTGTTAAATTTCTTGCAAACAGAGTATGGCCTTCGCCCCTCTCTAGGGCCTTGTGTTTCAAAGCCGATGGTCTGTCGCTTTGAGGGTAGAAGAAAAGAAATTAAGTTTGTGCTTCATTTGCTTGATCGTTTTTTTTTTTTTTTTGTTATTCATGGCTTTATATCTCCAAAACTATGTGACACCCCTTCTGACAAAAATGCTGCTAAAGCAACCCGTGGAGTTGACTGCATGAGCACGGCTGGGGGGTGGGTGCTCGGAGAGTTATTTGGAGTTAAAAGTCTCCTTTAGGCTGTTTTGTTCATCCCCAGAAGCAGACTTCCATGTGATGCCGCCTCTCCCGTTCTTAGCCTGTGAAGGATTTCTGGAAGAATGTAGTTTTCAGCTCTTTGCAGGGCATCCTGGACTGCAGCTTGTCTCTTCTATCATCAGTGGAAATCACTAGTATGTTCTTAGGTGCCATGAACCCTGGATGCATTTCGGGGCAGAACTGACCATTCATTAGTCTCCTTTCCTCGTGGATCAATCAGCGTCTGCTGAGAAGCAGAGGAGTAGCTTGAAGGGTGATTGATTTATGAAGTGGCGTATTGAGCATGCCTTTGCCAGGCAATCAGAATGAAGGTTCCTGCCCTGTTTTTCCCCGTGGGCCAAAAGCAGTGTTTCAGCTGATCAGGGACCGCAGCGTATCATGGCTGTAGTGGCAATAACGATTAAAAATAGCCCACGGCATCCTGGATATGCGGCAGCGCTGTCTTGCGTTATCCAACAGTTTCATTGTCCTTTCAATCCATTCTGCGAGGCTCCTTCCCGCTGGGCAGCACAAAGCCTCTGTGCTGGCTGCCAGATATTCCTGCACTGGAGTATTTCATCCCGTAACAAAGCCAACAGCCCTTCCTAAGCACGGTGCGGAGGAGGTAATGGGGAGTACTTTGGGTGCTCCACTACAGGAGGATGCACAGCAAGGAGCCTGGTGGAAAGCAAGGTGACTCCTAAGTGCAGGAGAGCCGTCTGAAGAGCCTGCGACCTGTCCCGTAGACGCTGTGGCTGGTCATTGCTCTCCATCTCCCTTTTCCTGCCCATCTGTTGTCTCACGGTGGCTTGCAATGCCCTGGGGTAGCAGATCCTTTCCTTGCGATGGGCTGCATGGGCTCAGAGGGGGCTTTGCTGGGGACTTTAGCTGTTGACAGCATCAGCTGTGGCAGCAGTGATGATTAGGGTGCCCTGAGCTTTGTTGTAGCTGGGCAATGGTCCTGCAGAAACCCCTGTGTTGGCAGCAGTTATTTAATGGTGAGGTTTATAAACAAGCTGCTCCTAGGGCTGGAGTAACTAGCACGATGGTTTTAATGATGTCTGAAGGTAGCTCATGAACACTGCCTCAGAGAAACACTTAAAAATGACTGTCACTGCCCTGTGTTTTGCTCTAGTGCTGGAAATACGAGCGTGGGGACTGACAGGTGGCCTTTGTCAGAGACCCAGCACACTTTGTAGGTGATGCCATTAGCTTCCTGACAGCAAAACAGCTCAGAGCAGCGCTCCTGACTCTGACCAAGGTAGCTCTGTGGGAGGTGCAGCAAAAAGCATATGGTGGGGAGGGCTGTATCCAGCCGCAGGGGACTCCTCTCGCTTTCCAGAGATCGTTAGCCTGGTGAAGTGACTCCCTTCTCCGGTGGTGAAGTGGTGCCAGCAGACCTTTGCACGCTGTTTGAAAACCCAGAATATGCTGGTGATGGTGAGGCAGTTGGGTATCGTGATAGCAGCAGGAGCAAAAGAACTGCTCAGAGGGTCGATGTGGAGGTACAATGACACTCTTCTGAGTGAAGAGCTCGGCTTTCGTTGCTTGCTTGTATTTTCAGTGAAAAAGCAGCAGGACCTGTCTCTTTTAGAAGAGGTGAGAGCCAGGCATAGTTTTCTGACAAACTGGGCAAATTAATTTAAACTTGCTTTCCCTGTTACCCAAATATTCTGAACCGGACTGTCATGCAGTCCTAAAAAGGTTTAAAATCCAAATGCAGCGAGGAGGGAGTTACAGGGATAGAGGAAGAATATTATGGTGAGGACGAAAGGCAGCAGAGTGCTGTTTTGTTTCTCTTCAGTCTAATCCATCTGGCTACCAGCTTCCTAATATTTAGAGCAGTAATCGATGGAGGAAGGTACTGGCTGTTGAATGCTGGGAACGCATTCTTCATAAAACCTGAAATTTGTTTTGAAATCTTGTTCAAGGGTTTGCTTAATATTCGGAAAGATATTTTAGCTCTTCTGTAAATTCCCTCTCCTCCTGCACAGCAGGCCCCACAGAGGATGTCCCAGTGCTGGGTTTCTTACTTTCAGATAGTTAAAAGTTACCATGATGTGCTAAGATACCGGTGGCCATAGCCGTGCAGGTGGATGCTGGAATAAAACACGGTGGTGTTCCTGCTGTCTCAGGGAGCATCGTTCAGGAGTGCACAGCCCAAAGCATCTGCTCTACTGCTGTATAAGAAGCCTCTCTTTTAATTTCAAGTTCAGGTGTTGCTTTGTTCAGGTTGCAGAGTGAGCTGTGTCCTGCTGTCTCTGGGAAATACATCAAAAGCATGTAAGAATGAGAGAGCTGACAGCCTGTAATAAGGTCATCGTGTTGTGTAAGTAACGATAGGGCAGGTACGTCTGGATTCAGTAAATGTGCTTTCATGGCAGCAAAGCGTCCCAAAGCACAGACCCATGGACATCACCCCATCAAGTGAAATACCTAGGGCTACATTGCTGGTACAGTAGATTGTTTTGTGGTTGGGTTGTTTTTTTTTTCCTCCAGACTTACATATTAAATAACCAAGAGTCTTAAATAAATGTCACATCTAATTTGGCACCCAGGCATGAAGCCTGCAGCTGCCCTGGGCCAACCCTGACAGCTCTGCTCTGTGCCAGTTTATCTGCCTGGCAGAAAGACCTGCTGCTCCCTCCTGACTCGCTGGCATCTGCACGCTCTCGTCTGTACCGGGAGGTTTGTGGGTTTACACAGTCAGCACGATGCCAGATCCTTCTCTCTGTGGTAGAAGGTGCTCCGGCAAAGCCCTCCAGCCTTCAGAAGTGTCCTCGGTGCCTGCAGCCGGGAGTGTAAGTGCTCTCCAGGAGAGCAGCAGTAGGGGATGCTCAGCAAAGCGTGTAGAAGCAGGCAGTGCATGTGCTTTCTCCCTCGTGGGCCTTGGAGGCAGCATTTTTCTGTGCTGGAGGCTTTATTCACGTCTTTGTTTAATCGCTGCTGATGGTTTTACCTGCCAAGCCTTTGTCCAGTTGCTTTGTGGATTTATAGCGATGAGTGTCTGTAGGCACTTATGGCAGTACGTTCCAAAGGAAGGAATATTCCTTGGAAAAGTACTAGTACTACTTTTCTCTAATTTTGACTAATACTATTTCAGGCCCTCGGGTTCCTGTTTTACAACAAATTGTGACGTTTTTTTCCGCGTTAAGTTTTTCCCAGGCCATTCATATTTCTACAAACCTACCTATCTCCTATGTGGTTTCTAGGTTGAGGAATCCTGTTCAGTCTTCGTATAGAAGCTGCTCTGTACTTCGGAGAAGGGCAGAAAGAAAGATGAAATTTCAAAGGCTTCAGCTTGGTTTTTAAGATCAGAAGTATACCCATTATTTCAAGACCCACCTGGCCATGGGTTTAGACAGCGAGATCATGATAGTTTTTGTGGAGTTTATTTTGCAGTAGTTTGTTGTCTCGTAGAGCATTTTTCATGTCATGTTTCCATGAACCGGAGTTGTACATGCTCAAAGCACTGTGCATGTCTCCCATTTCTTGGGTCCTGCTTCCTCTGCTTGCCAACGTACCCCGAGGATTCAGCGGAGGGGGAAGGCAGTGCTTATAAAGCACACCTGCCTCTGTAACGCTTCTGAACCTCGGTTATTTTTCTACGCTAAGTTGTCCATTACAGAAAGCAGGCTGTCCAGTCATGGGAGACGTTGCTGTTTCTCTCGCAACATAACTCATCTCTGGCCACGAATCCCTCCCGCTCCTCCTGGGCTCCCTTAAGAGCAGAGAGGTTGAGGTTATACAGGCACGAAGGCCGAACTCTCCATGTGTGGAGGTGAGGGAATGGCTGCAGAGATCTGTTTGAAGGGTGATTCATTCCCAACCTCCCTCCAAGAGAGGGGCTCTCTTTCTCCTGGCACGGCTGTGATTCGCCGCATTGTGTCCGGCTTAGGGTTTAAGGAGTCTGTGTAGGACACCGCCAGCTCTCCCCCGTGCTGTTGTGTGGCAGCCTTGGAAAGGCAGGTCCATCCCCTGCTGCCTTGCTGTACCCCGTGCAGCGAGGAGAAGGCTCTGCCTCGGCAGGGGGATGCTCTCCAGGGATGGCCGGGTCGCTGCCCTTCTCAGCTGGGGCTGGCTCTGAGGCTTTAAACACGCTCCACAGAAGTGCCATTTCGACGGAGAATGTCTCGTGTTTGTGGTTTGCTTCTCACCTGGAAACCCTCACCTGCAACAGGCAGAGTAGGCTCGGTGCTCAAGTTTGAGATGGTTGACTCCCAGGAGCTGCTTGGTTGGGAAGAATGAAAGTTTGGAAGCTCTGGCAGTGAGGGACGCTTTGGTGGGGGTCTCTTCTGGAGGGTGAAGGGCTGGCAGGTGCTCCAGCAAGACTCCAGGCGTTCATCGGCTGCTGTGCGCAGCCAGGGGCTCTCTCCTCTTCGGTCTGAGGTGGAAGGCAAAGGTGTGCTCGCTCGGGTTGTGGGACAGCTTGGGAATGCTCGGTGCAGGCTTGCACGCTCGGGCACAGGCACCGACAGGCTCCAGGCAGAAGAAATGGGCTTGCAGGGCTGTGATGGGCCGGTTGGCGTGGGCCGTGCCCCACCAGTCTCGTTCCGACCTGTCTGCACAGACACACAGCAAGTGAGGGCCCTGCTGCTCCAACACGGTGAAGTTCTCATCTGCGTCCCATCCTGCCAGGGGCTGTCACTTTGCTTGCCTCCCTCTTCTGCCTGCATGCCCCAGGCACCTTTGCTTGTTGGCAACAAGGGATCAGGAGAGACACAACCCCGGTGGCATGCTTGCAGGAGACTCTGGGCGAGCCGTGACCGAGGTGTGACTCCTGAGAGTCACCTGAACGACTCAGATGCAGAATTCCCTGTGACCCGAGTGGGACGGCAACCCAAAGGCCACCTGGGCACATCTGAAAAAGTCCCCCTGTAGACAGGGTCACCTTGGGGTTAAATCTTTACAAGCCCACCCAGAAATAAGGTGCTTAAGGTGGTGTCCAGGACATCCTCGTGCTGTACACATGCAGCTATCAGGATGTGACAAAGGTACTGATCTGTGGAACTGCTAATACAGCTAAAGGCTGTGACACTTCTGTTCCCTGTGGCTTCCTCCGTTCCTTGTACTCCCATCAGCAAGGGCGATGAGCAAAGTCTCCCTTTTGCTTTGTTCCAGGTGAAGATATTCACACAAGCCTTCATGGAGCCGCTGAAGATGTCAACATCAGGCTAGGCAGGAACTCCTTGACAGCTGGGAAGACCTACATCACGCTGTCAAACCACAGATCCGTGGTCATCCACAATCGGAGTAAAGTCATAGCCCACTCCAGTGGAAGGCTTTTGTTAGTCAAGAAGAGGAGGATCAGGAGAAGCTGAGGTTCACTGGGAAGATTCATTTCAGTAAGATACATGGCCCAAGGGTAAAACTAACGTACGGCCTCAGAGGGATGTTGGTGCTTTTTTGAGTGGCATAGGGCAAGTAAACCATCCACGACACCAGGGTGTCCCCCCCTGGGCTTCAGGGTAATGGAGCTCAGTGCTTCCCATTCCGGTTCCATCCATGTTCCAGCTGATGTTTTGGGGGGGAAAGGTTGCATTTCCTCGGAGAGCAAATTCCCATCTGTGGGAGCCCTAAGTCAGTGAGGCCAGGTCCCTGGGCTCGCAGAGGGTCTGTGAGGCTGAGGAAGGTGTCGGCACTCCTTACCTGGGACGGCGTTGAGCGGTAGCACCTAACAGCTGCAGGCAGCGTACCTGCTGTGATATTCACTGCAGTTACTTCCACTCCACCTTTGATAAGACGGCAACCTTCTTCAGCCTTCCTGTCCAGTAGTGCACAGGGCAGGGTGCTTTGCTGGCCCCGAACGTTGAGGCCATCTGTG
Source organism: Falco punctatus (assembly GCF_963210335.1). Lineage (NCBI taxonomy): Eukaryota > Metazoa > Chordata > Aves > Falconiformes > Falconidae > Falco > Falco punctatus. The sequence continues at coordinate 92,247,900 of NC_137585.1, forward strand.
CAAGATCAGTGTGTTAACAGAAAAAGTCTCATGACCTTCTCTTAGTACGTCCCTGCACCATTCTTTTAGCATCTCTTCCCACCTGCCTATCTCAGATGGGACCCTGAGTGATCCTCTCTCCCCTCAGAAGCAACCAGGTTTCCCCACAGTTAACTTCAACCCAATTTTTTTCCAATGGCACTTGATCTTATGCCAGCTCGTGTTCTACACTCTGAGCAGAGTGCTTTGTTCTTCCTTACTTGCAGTCTTAGAGGTGGTCATAGCTCCGAGGCCACTGTGCTGCTGTAGCAGAAGCTTTTGAGATGTCAGAGCAGAGAGGACCTTTCCAATGGGAGGAGGCAGTTCAGCACCCTGCGCTTGGCTGTCACCCCAAAAGACCTGGATCATCACAAGGTCTACCCAGGGGTTTGCTCTGTCTCCCTCCTGCAGGACTTTCTGGGATTCAACAATGGAATTATTGTCTGTTGATGAAGGCTTAGTTGAGGGTTGCTCATCTCGGTGCCTGGAAGCCCCCCTCATGCACAACGCTGTAGGTCAGCCGTGGAAAAACGTTTCTCATGGCACTCCACAGGGAGCAAGCCAAAGAAAGTATTTTTGGCACTGGTGACAGCATTTGCCCGAGGCTCTGTCTGCGTGCTGCTAGTAATGTCCATGGCTGTGTTTCCTTTCTAAATGTATTGGAATTTAGCTGGGTGGTGATTGCGGTCCTGTTTATACCACGTTGCCCTGATGTGCTGTGTATGGAGCCTTCCCCTCATCCCCCTCGAGTAGTCACCTGCTGGTCCTTGGTGGCCAGGGGACTGGAGCGTGAAGGGGGCACATCCACGTGCCAGCTGGGAAGCAAGTGCTCTGCAGCAGTGCTCCCTTCTCACCTCTCGGTTGCGAGCAGCTTTAAACACTAGAATGATTGCTGCTACAACTACCGAGCAAGGGAGAGGTGACCTGTGTCAAAGCTCTGTGGAGAAGGCCAAAAAGAGAAAAATGTTGAAGTGGTTCAAGGCTGGATGTAAGGGTTTGGATTCAGAGATGCTGGTCCTGCCTTCGTTATTGGGTGATGCTAGGCAAAGTCCCTTCACCTCTTGGGGCCTCTGTCTTCATGCATATAAACCCGTTAATTTCACTGAAGTGATGCAATGCCTGAAAGTCCGTGAGTTTGCTTATCAAATGCTCTGGGATCCTCTGCTGGATGGCAGTGTAGGCAGTGGAGCAGATCGAGTTTGCTTATCCCTGCCAGTCCAAAAGGGAAGGTAAAAAAGAGTGGTGCTGGTAACCTGCAGCTGAATCCCAGCTGCTCTCCCCTTGCCAGCGAAGCACTGCAGTGTGTGCTCCTTCACCTTCATCCATCTCCCCCGAGCACCTCTACAGGAGGAAAAGCCATCTGAGGGTGTTGGTGGGTTGTCCATTAGTCGTGGCAGTAGCTTTGAGCCAGGAGGCTCTCCGGAGGGCTGCTAGCTTTCAAAAACCTCCTCTTAGCTCGTGAGTGTGGCGTAAAACTACCTGCCATGCCAGCGAACAAGTGATAACCTGATCTGCTTGGGACCCCGTGGCGTGGGGTCAGCCCCTTGCTGAGCTGCTCCTGCTGTTCCTCCCCCAGGGCGTTGCTGCTCCTGCGCTTACGCGACAGTCTCTGCAAATTTTATTAAATGATCTGCTTGGTTTGTGTCTCTCCATGGCTGCAGGCGCTGTCGCAGGCTGCAGAAGCAGGAGGAGAATGAGAGGAATTCTTTTCTCAAGCAGCATGCAATGGACCCCACGCTCCAAGAACGCCTTTCCCTTCTCTCCTGTGCCTTCCAGAACCAGAGGGCAAAGGTGCAAGAAGACTCTATGCTTTTCTCCAGTGATATTTTTGACATTGAGCCGGTGGTAAGTGATAGCTGAGAACCTCTCTTCCTCCTCCTCCTCCTCCCTGGATGAGGTCACTTGGCAGATACCCGCATCAGCATCTTGATGTGCCGAGAGGGAAGACATGAGGTTTCTAGTGGGGCTGGGAGAGGTTGTTGCAAAAAAAGCGTTTCTAAACAGTGAGCTCCTGGCAGGCGGCGAGAGCCTGCCTAAAGCTGAGCTCTGCTGCAAGGGCTGTAAATTAAGGGCACTTCATAAGTGTCCTTACAGTGTTCAGGGGTACTGATTATTATATAGAAGGGCAGGCCTTACACGTAGCGTATGGGGATTAACCATGGGCATTAGTTCACCTATTGAAGAATGAAAAGGTCCTCTATGGAAAGGAGGCCAAGTTCAGCCCAAGTTTAATCACGGAAAGACCAATCCCTTCTTATAATCTGGATTTATACCATGTGTGACTCTCCCTGCCAGCATTGTCTGTGAGCCTGCACGCAAGGCTGGCAGGTTTAAACGGACTTTTTGAGTTTCATTGCAGACTTGGAGAAAACTTTTTGCTTTGGTGTTTGCGCAATCAAAACCTCATGTCCTTCAGTGAAACAGAGCCCTGACTCTGAGTATTTGCGTGGTCTGAGATGAAGAATGCCTGCTGCCTGAGCAATGCAAAATCCCTTCTCATCTTGGAGCAAACCCTAGAATAATCCGAGCCTCTTCTTTCTTTTATAGTAGGTGAAACTATTTTATTTTTTTTTTAAGGAAGGGGATCTTGTTCTCTTCTATAGCCCAAATGAGGCTGAGAGCCCCCCGTGCCAGCACAGCTGCAGTTTCACACCACTGCAGCTGAGAGCAGCATGATGGGACCAAGAGCCTGTGTCAGAGCAGCAGGGGTATTGCAGAGAGATCACCTGAGCTGTGCCAGCTGGTTTTGGAGCATGTCCCAGGGCTTCTGCTTCATTACAACTGGGCTAGGTCTCCATAACGAGCTTAACCTGCTCTTGGGCTCCTGAAGTGCATTAGGGTGAGGTCCAGCAGCCTGGCTGCCCGCTGAGTCCTGGTGCTCCGTGTGGCGCTGTACGGACCCAGAGTGTAGCCTGGCCTCAAGTCTTGAGTGGAAACCTTTCCTGAATGGCTGTGTTGATGTTACAGTTTGCTTAGGACTGGGTGTAAGTGGGATACTACAGGAGTCGTTCCCCTCCTGTCCTGTTCAGCATTATCAGTCTTTAGATTTCCATTAATTCCATGATTTATGGAACAATGGGTTTCACATTCATAGTTTTGCTGATGTCTGTCTTCCCCCCTGGCGTACGGGTGTCTTCACATCAAATGTTAGTCTTTTTTCCTAACAAATGTAAAATCTAAAAATCCACTGCTGCTGACTTCCACAACCTTCTCCCCGGTGAGAGTCCCGTAACTTCTAGCATGGACAGAGACCCTTCTTGCAGCGCCGTGTAAATCTGCTGGAGGGGCCCCACCAGAGCTGGGACCTTGCTGCCTCGGACCTCCTGGCCAAAAGCGGCGGCTGCTCTTCCCACCTATCACCTGTGGTGCCTGGGAGCACCCTACAGAAAGAATCAAACCCTTGGAACAAGTGGCTGGAGGTTTCCAGAGGTTAGGAGGCCGCTGGAGGGACGATAGCCTTGGAAAGGCTCTCTGGGCAGGGTGGCTTTGCAGGGTTTGTGCAGCAGCTTTGCTGTGTAAGCGGGCTGTTAGCTGCCAGGTGTTGCTCTCAGTGGAAGCTGCAGCAGGCTGTTTCAGCCTGTATAAGGTTAACTTGCTGATGAAAATAATAAGAAAAAAGAGGAGGAGTGGTTTTGCAGTCAGCCTGTGACCATGAACATTTTGAGCAGCCGTCCAAGCCTGTGGGAAACAAGCTGTTTCTCTGACTTTCTGAGTGCGTCTCAAATTTGATTTATTTTTGCAAAGACGCATGGTATGTCAGCAGAAGCATCTGTGGTAGAAGCCCAGGTGGCTCTCAAAGGACAAAGTCCTTTGCTGCACCTTCCCCACCACAGCTTAGCTGTAAGTCACAGTACAGACACATGGGAGCTGACTCCTTGGAAATGGAAACCAGAGGAAAGGGAGGAAAAGGATTTGTAATCATTGCTCTTACCTTGACAAGTCATCACTGTCTTGTCATTGCCTGGTAGCGACTCCTCAGTGCCACGTGTCAGCTCTGAGCCGATGGAGGTGGTCTTCAAGATGTGCAGGTTACGCAAGTGCTACTGCTGGTGGTGCAGAGGTTGGGCCAGGAGATAACAGCGATATTTGTTCTGCAAACCTCCACCTCAGCTGAGGTGCCCAGCTGGTCCCCATCCAAATGAGAGGGGACTGCAGAGCACTTTGGGTTTTGGCAGAAGGCGCCATCTCCAGTGGGAGCAGTGGTCCATCCCACCGCTCGCTGTGGGTTCGGTTATTTATGGGAAGGGGCAGATACTGGCTTTGGCGTTGCCTTTTCCCTGAGTGCCCTGAACTAACAGGATGCACTTTGGGGAGTCACTTCAGTACTTGTGTTGCCAGCTCTGTCTTTGGGGGTTTTGGTGTGCTTTGAGCAGTGATTTCCTTTCCATGGATCACCTTCTCCCTCCACCAAACAAAGCAGGCCGACAGTTGGTGGTGCCCCACTTTCCAAGACCAGCTTTTTCCTTTTCAGGCTGGTGGAGATGGAGGCGATTCTCATTATTCTAGGGGCTGAGGGAGGGGAAATAGGATCTGCATCTATTTACGGTTGGTCTCCTTATTGAGATCACTTCTGTAGTGGTGAGTCATGGTGTGCCGTCCCCTCGGGTATCACGTTGCCGTATGCTGTAGCAAAGCCAGGGCACAACAGCAGGAGTTTTTGTGCTGGATCATCATACATCCACCGTCTGTATTTTATGCCACCTGCCAGCTGCAGCCTGCCTGAGACTGACATTAAGCCAGAAGTGTTGCAATATCGTGTTCACAGCACTGCATAGTTGCATTTCTGTCCTGGCAAGCATCCACGGTAGTTTTCCATGATCTGACTCAACTGCCATCTTACGGAGAATATGCCAGCCGCGGCAGACCGCTGGCTCCTGCCGTGTCCCAGGGCTGGTACGCCTATGTAGCAGTAGCCCCAAGGGTGAGTAGTGAAGTGTATCCTTTTAACCAGCAATTCTTTCTTCCCATGGGGTAGCAGGAATGTGAGGAACCTTTCCAACAGCCTATTTTCATTTCCCAGGAGAAATAACTCGCAGTATTTTCCAGTTGTATGGTCTGACATACAGCAGTAATGAAGGGAGAAATGACAAAGGTTTCCCAAAATAGTCGTGGCCTTAACAATTTTTTTTTAGCGGCAGAATAGTAGAATAATGTGTAACTGATGATTTCTTCTTGCCCTCTCCCTTTGAGTCAGTCTGGCGTGTAGCTTCACTGACAATACAGGGAAGCTGATTGTGGATGTACTGACCAAAGTTTCTGTCCAAATACATTGAATCCTGGAGAACGGTGATTTCATGTCAGAGATTTGAGTCTATTAACTGCTGGTGCAGGTTTTCTTGGGAGCGAGGATATGAGTGCAAGGCTCCATCAATAATGCTGCGTTAGGATTGTTGCAGAGAGCTGTGCGGATGCATGTGAATGGGTGGGTTGTGTTGCTCGTCCGTAGGCTCGTTTCCTCTGATGCCTTAGAGCAGTCTCCTCTGACTGTGCCTTGGGATCCAGCAGCACCCTGGATGTAGGGAGATATGTCCCTTGCCAGGATCTTATTGCATCACTGACTGGCTTCCTGGAGCATGGCAGGACATCTGGTGAATTATACAGCGTACAGAGAGATCCCAGCAACACTGCAGCAATCACCGTGGTCTCGGTGGTGTTGGGCAAATCATCCCGCTGGGGCCTCGGCCGCTGGGAATAACACCTGCCGGGACCCATCGCCACTCCCTCGCTGTTTGAAGATTTACGCTTGCAGGGTTCTCCCAGGTTCTTGCTGAAGCTGGATTTTTTTTTGTGTAGTGGAAGTTCACCATTTTGGTGTTCGGTTTGGGTTATTTTGAGCCAGGATCACATTCTAGTGTCAGAGAAATGCCACGTGGGCACTGACCCAGCTCCAGTTCTGCTTCCGACAGCAGCAGTGATGCAGGAACGGGAGGAGGCCAGGGCAACTAGGGCTTTGTGTCATGGGCGATGTCTCATACCCCCTGTGGAGACCCGCAGGCAGCCGGAGCAGATTGCAAAGCCCTGATATTCCTCTTCTGCCAGTTGTTGCCTGCAAGCAGAGGGAGGCTTGGACAGTGAGCCCTGGCCGGGGTAGCCAGCTCTGACGGGACCTTGCCTTTGTTTGTGAGCTGGTTTACAGATCTCTTCTGCAATGATGAAGGCAGGCTTGGTTTTCCTTCTTTCTATCTTTGTAACTAAGAATGGAAAAATCCATTTGAACTTGCTAAATCTCTTCTGATCTGAGAAAAGGTGTTCACATGGCTGTAGTGACACAGGGGTATAAGGGAAGGTTTGGAGGGAAACCGTATCTTTTCTTTAGGTCAGCTGGCACTTCTGAAGAGATCCTTGATATGCTGAAGCCAGCCAGTTTAGGTCCTTTATTATAGCCCTAATTAAAAAAAAAAAAACAAAAACAAAACAAAAAAAAAACCAAAAAAACCCCAAGCCTTTACCAGGTGCTGGTAAAGGTAAGGGACTTAATTTTTTTCACAGCTGCTTCCAAAGTCTTACACATTTTGTAAGTGTTGTTTGCTCCTTGCTCGTCATTGATGCTCTAAATAAAGGCTTACAGGGCTGTGGTTGAAAACAAGAAATGTAACGTTTGAAGATAAATGGTTTGTTGTCTCCTGTCTTAGGAGGGAGATGTCTGGCCAAATTCTTCAGTTGAAATTTACGTGATCTTCAAACCCCGAGAAGCCAGAGTGTATCAATAGTCTACTGCGACATCTCAGGTACAGCTCCTTTCTCCTCCTCCTGCTACCCACAGCGAAGGCGAGGCACAAATACTCTTCCAGCCCAGTTGGTTCCCACGGAATTTCTAGTCAGGGCCGGTGGTCAGCAGGGCAGCGCCGGAACCTTCCTGCTGTCCCTGTGGCTCCCAGCTGGTCTGTGCAGAGCCAGGGCTCAGCGCGCCTGGCTCCGACCGCTGATCCCAGAGCAGCCAAAGCAGCGAGCTTTCATACCATGCATTCGTTGTGCTGCAAGGTGTTTGTAAAGGCAGAGAGGTACACAGCAGAAGAGCTTTGGTGGGCGAGCACTAAGCCCCTACAGACCTCCAGGATGAGCCTTTATTACGTGGATGCACCACTGGGCTCCTGAGGCGGTAGGAGCTGAGTGAATCGTGCTCCCTGCCCCTGGGTCACCTCCCGCTCTCCAGGCACTGCCAGACCGTAGGTGGCTGAGCCCCGCTGAGCGCAGGGTGTCTGTGAAAGTGCCATACGTGTGCTGCTGTCCCTGCGTGGGAATCGTCACCTCGTGGCTCAAGTCTATGCTTCATCTGGGTCGCGTGTTACAGGGCTCGCTGTCCTCAGCAGGGTGAGCACCCTCCCCAGAAGTCAGAGTGCGAGCAGTCTGCTAGACAAGCTTTATGCTCCTCCCGACTTACAGGAGTGCTGTCAGGTCTTTTTCTGGGAGCGGTTATCACTGACCCACCGAGTTACGCCGCCTTTGCCCTTACAGAGGTGATGGCCTTGCTGTGCTGGCACGGGGCAGGGAATGCTTGCAGCAAGCTCCGTGGTTCAGGTTACCTTGTCCTTCCTCTCCGTCCGTGTGGTGCTGCTTGAGGTGTTTTTCAAGAGTGGGAGGTCCCTGTCAGATTTCCATTCAGGGAACACTCTGGGTTTCCCCATCTAAGAGGAAGGAGGTGCGAGGCCCGTGGTCCCCAGCAGCCAGGCTCCCGTTCTGGAGGGTGCCGAGATCACTAACCCAGCTGCTTCGAGCCATTCCTTACTGCTCCAAGCTGACAGATACAAAGGCCGTGAAACAGCTTTTTATTGATACGGTAATTGCGCAGGGTTTACTTGGCAAATGCCACCTACAGTAATTAACCAGGGCTCGTGTTAACAAACCGCCTTCCTGGCCGCCAGCTGCAGTTGTTAGAGCTGTGGAAGGAAAGGATTGATTTAAAAAGTTGCTCCCAAGGGAATCCTGGCTCAGCGCTGTGCTCCTGGCCCTGGGATTTTTGCTCTGGTGGTGGGGCTGTCCATCACTTTGCTGTAGGGATCTCCAAGGGTTGTGCCTGGAGAGCTTTTGTTGTTGTTGTGGCAGAGAAATAGGAAAATTACTTACATGCAACCTGGGAGTTACAGGAAACAGAGCTGGGCAAGCGATTGGTGTTTAGAAAGAGGAGCCTGCTCTGGAAAAACCCTCGTGGTCCCTCAGGAGATCTGAACTCTTCCATGGGCCCCTTGGGAGAGGACCTCAAGGAGGTCACCTACCCCCCATCCCTCACAAAACAGAGCTGAGCCGCTGTATCGTCAGGGTGGAAACTGTCCCAGGGTCCAAAAAGAGTTTAAAGAAACCAGTGATCTTTAACTAGGGAGTCATTAATTTTGCTTCTTGACGACTCTGAGCAGTGTGACTGCCTTCCTCGTGCATTTGCATGCCAGTCACAGATCCCTTTGGAGGACGATTTGCAGACAGTGTGTGCCCCTTGCAGGGAATATTTAGAAGCTTTGCCCTAGTGCAGCACTGTGGAATGTGCAGTTGGATCTCAAGCCCCACGGGGAAGTGGCTGGCCTCCACGTTTTTTTGCAGTTGCCTCCATAAATTGCTTAGCCGAGCACTTCTGGATCAGGTGATTTACAGAACTCATCAGCACTGTGCAATTTGCAAAGCCAGCAGTTAAGAAGTGGTTTGAAATTTGTTTTGTTTAAGCTCAAAATGAACTTTCTTAGTTATTCATGCAAATAAAGCCATGGCTCTTGAGTGCTGGAAGGAAGCACATGGTGGGGGGCTCAATCACCTAAAATTCTTTTTTTGTTGTTTTTTTCTGGATATGGAAGTGTACTGGGTTACATCTGATTTCTTCCAAAACCCATTTCTATGCCACTTTTGCAGGGAGAAGCAAAATCCTAAATGGTGATCACTCCTTCGCCTTGCCGTGTCCTACATCGTGTAAAACTGGATCTCTGTGTTGATGTGGTTGGATGAGAATCACATTCAAAACCAATCTCAAAACCTGGGGACGTTCTGTGGGCAAAAAAATGAGTGCCAGAAAGCAGCAGAAGTTAGGGACCTGGGAAACAGTTCTGTGCTGTTGGGCCACCCACACCCCTGTTTCTTTGAATGCCGAGTTGTAATCCCTCCATGATGTGCCAAGGTGTTAACCCGACTGAGATCCGAATTCTCACTCCACAGAACCAGGTGTGGCTTTGGGACTGAGGACAAGGAGGCTGCGGCCCCTCCATGCCCTGGTCCATGTGCTCTGGGACATGCTGCGGTGGGAGCATCACACGGTCCCAGCCCGGGGTACCCAGGCCTTGGGCAGCGGCTGGGTGCTCCTGGAAGCCCCAGCTGCTAGCGAGGAGCAGGACATACTCTCTTTTTTCTTTCTTTTTCTCTCGGCTGTCCTGAATGGTCTGTGTTTTACTCTGCTCCTCCTCCTTTCAGGAGAGCGCTCTCTGAGGTTCACCTGGAAGGAGAGAGCGTAAAACTCCCAGGGTTTCCTAAAGTTCCAGCATCAATGTAGGGGCAGAAGAAAGGATAGCTTCCGCAGACCTTCCAGGAGAGGCTGAGGGCCTGCTGCAGAAGGGAAAGAATGGCCCCTGATTTTTTTTTATGATAGTGGCCATGGGACATGCCTCACCCATGATTATAGACAAAACTTGTCCCTTGGAAATCTTTGTCATTTCCTAAGAGCTCTGATGGTTTAAAACGTCAAGTTTTTAATGAAAATTAAGCCACATATGATGCAAGATGGAAAAATCTTCTGAACAGCGAGCACCCAGTACTGCCTCTTTTCGGGTGTCTGTGCAATAGAAGTACACAGCCCTCTGATGCGTGCCTGAGCTGTGAAGTGTAACTCATCTCTGCTGTCAGCTGGGCTTCGGCTGGATCCACTTAAAACCCACTGAATTCAGCAAAAGCTCCCTAGCTCTTCCTTTCTGGCTTTGGACGTGATCAAACATCCCCGTGCCACGGTTGCAAGCCCAAAGTCAGCGATCACTGAAAAGGCTGTTCCAGGAGGGTTTTTTCCGAGTTGTGTTCTAGTCACACGTGGGCTGCTCTTTGCAATAAGAAGTTGGTTTGGGCATTCTGGAATGACTAAGCAGCAGACTTTTATAAAAAAAGAAACCAACTTTCAGTCCCTAAGCTTTAGTTAATGGTGGGTGTCACACAAAAGGAGCTCAAAGGGTAGAGGCATAGTTTTGCACAAAAGCCACAGTGACGGTTGTGTACAACTTCTGGGGCTTTCTTCTGCTCCTTGTGCTACTCGCTTTCCGTACAAGAGTAGAATGGGATGGCAGGGTGACCTAAGCCAAAATCTGAGCTAGAATTCAGGCACTTTAGGCTGCTCCAGTGGTTCAGGAAAGCCTTCAGACTGAAAGATCCTGCACTATGCCATCTTAGCAGACTTAAGGAAGAAAATGAGCATCTTGGAGTTCAGCTGTAAGCCTTGTGGTCTCAGTTGCCTTTGCAGCAAGGGGTATGTGTGTTAGCAGTACACTTAGAGCTTATCTGGTTTCAGTAGCGAGGAGGCTGGTTTTCCGTAACTGCTCGGCATGCTTCAGGTGGGGCGTCTTTACAAAGCTGAGCTCTTGGTTTGATGGTGGGAACAGGTGAGTGCTGCTCTCTGGAGACCGTAAAGCCCTGTCTTAACAAGGCGCTGCTGCAGGCGGTGAGCCCTGGAGCACCCCGGTACGGAGCCCTACGTTAGGCGCAGGTGGTGGCTGAGATGCTCTGCCTGCTTGAGGCAGCGCTCGGGTGCGCGCGTCGCTGTCAGCAGGCTGCTGGGGTATCGCTGTCAGCAGGCTGCTTTGCCTTGCTTGGGCTCATACTTCTCAGCTCCTGTGCGGTCGTCTTCGATTGCAGCGATACAGACAGCAGGTTTTTCTCTCCGGCTCTGTTTTGTGAGCTTTGTGCCTTCTCTGAATGGATTTCAAAGCTCGTTTAAGTGCATGGGAAGGAATTCAGAAATCATGTTTTATACGCAGCATCACTTTCTGAGGGTGCAAACTGATTGCTAAGTTACAAACCAGCCCAAGGGCTCCGTCAGAAGTTAGAAACCAGCCACAAAGTTTATCTTCTCGCAGAGCACCTAGTGCTGGTGCCACCCAGCCCGGAGTCAGGGACTAGCACTGAGGCTGCCTGGAAAATCCAGGCGAACCGAAGGAATTCTGTACTGACATGGCAACCTCTCCCCAGGCCGTGAGACCAGGCTGCCCCTGCACATCAAAGGGAGCGGCATAGGGCCCCAGCTGCGCTTCAGCTTTGACCAGCTGGACATCGGGAAGGTTTCTGTTGGATCAGCCCACAGCTATGAGGTGAGCAGTGGGGCTTGCTGGGGTTGGGGTGGATCCTGATGGCCCCTGGCAGCAGTGAGCTTTGTGGACCTGCGGGATTTCTGGCAACACAGGCAGTTATGTGCATGGATTATTTGATGTAAGTTAAATGTGGGAGTTTTTGCAGAATCTGGATAGTTTTGATGGGGTCTGAAAGGTGCGTATGTTGTCCACAAAGCCCCGATCCCTGCGTTTTGGCAACCTCCCTTTGAGATCAGCTGGGAGGCTTCGTGCAGAAAATCCAGCCCTTGACACATGAAAGCAACACCGGGTCAAAAAGGTCAGGGGCTTTTGTTTCAGCCCTAGATGATGCACCCAGGTTTCAGCACCCTGGTACCCTGGCGGTTAAAAAGCAGCTGGAACAAACGTGTTGTGTTCCGACTCGAGTCCGTTGCAAACACCTTTCAGTGAAGCGCATCCAGCTGGTTCCTGGCGCCGGAGGGAAGCCGGGCAGCCTCCCCGCGCAGAGCTGCCCGCGCAGGCACCGGGAGCGCTGTCCCTGCTGAGCAGCCTCCTGCCACCCTTCAGACCTGGTGCCCCTCTGGCTCTATGAACAGAGCAGGGCAGTTCTGGAAATGAAGCAAAGGAGCTTTCTGCGTATTTGCCTCCCCCCGCCGATTGTGGCAAGCTTTCTCAAAATAAAAACCGCAAACAAAAAGATACAGCGACTGAAAGAGGTAGAAAATGAGGCAATACATCATGCCAGACACTTTCAAAAGCTTGACTTTTACAGGGAAGGACATGTTAAGGTGTTTTCTTACCAAAATATTGTGCGCTGTATGCATTTTTGAATGCTGATTCTTTATTGATTGTATATATATCCATTTATTGGTTTCATTACTGGAGAAAATGTGCATAAGTAGATGATCCTGTAAGTGCTGTATTAGTACCCAGACTGGAGGTAAACCTCAGTGTAGGATCCCTAAGTGCAATTTGTAATGAAGGTGTAAAACATATGAGTAGTTTCCAAGTTACCAGTGCAGAATTTGAATACATGAATGTTTTCAACAGCGGCTACAAAATTTAAAAAAAAAGGGCTGCACCTCTGCTTCTGTCTCAGTTTTTCTGACAGGTTTTGTGAGGACAAAACTTAGGGAAAATAACTGCCAAGCAGGTAGGTAAGTCCACAGAAATGGCAGGATTTCACCTGCAGCCTTCGGAAACTGTAGAGCTTTGCTTTGGGTAGGTTTGGTGACCACCAGTGTGCTGATACTCACAGGCAGGCGTGGGCATTTCTTGCTGAATCTCAGCAAATGCTGCAGGATTGTGTAGCTTGTTGGAACAGTAAATAATGGTAAATTAGTAGATGATGGCTGTGAATATTTATGAAAGAGATTCTTTAGAGCAGGTGGAGCTGCTATGCCCCTCACTCTCATCCTTTCTTGACATGTCTGGTTGAGCAGAGACAAAGAGACTCTCAGATTAAAGAAAAGAATAAAATGCGCCTCACTGACGTACCCTAGCAGAGTCAGGGAGTGATGCTGAAGCTGGTTATGGGGCTGTCCCGAGGTATTTTCTACATCCAGTAAACTTGCTGGCTGTAATGGGAGCTGAATGTGTTTTGCCCTTGGCAGGACTGGGCTCATCTGGAGCGGGAGCAGTTAGGTGACGATTTGCTAGTAATGCTGCGACCGCCCTTTGCTGCTCTTTGGGGCAGGTCTGCATCGCCTTGGTGATGCTGAGCACATCCTCAGCCCTGCAAGTCCAAGCGGACTGCTCTGTGCCAGTGGAATAAACCCAGAGTGACTCTGTTTATGTGAAGTCATCACTGGGTTTTTTTGCATGCAAAAACCCAAAGGCAGAAACTGTCCTGTTGTGTTTTCTTCAGCTTCAGCCAAGCAGCAGCACACAGCATCTTCTGCCTTTTGTAGAAGTTTAATTAGAAAACAAATCAGCCTTCTGTAAGGAAAGAAAATTCCTCATGTATTTCCATTTTGTTTTCTTGCTGCTGCAGGTGGTCCTGTTTAACAAAGGAGTCATCGATGCCCCCTTCAAGTTGGTCCCTCCAGCGACCGCTCAGGGCTCCTGCTTCTCCTTTCTCCCCCAGGAGGGCATCGTTTTACCAGATGGCCTCCAAGTCATCCAGATCTCCTTCAGTTCCACCGCCCTGGGGCAGTTCACAGAAGAATTCCGGTTCAGTGTGGATGGGTCCCCTGCACCTGTGACCTTGACTGTCAGGTGAGGAGGGTTACAGGAGCCTGGGGGGGGCCTCCACAGTAATTCCCACTGCAGACTCCTCTCCTCGAGATGGCATCTGTCTCCTTGCCTTTGTTCCAAGGACCCCTGTCCAGCCCTTATCTCTCATTCTCCAGCCCCACAACTCAAGCTGTTTGTTTCAAATGCTTTTGAGATGCCCACCCACCGGGGCAAGCCGAGCCTCCCTCTTCAGGGGGGGTTGTGCACTGGATTTAGTTCTCCAGAGAGGAAAAACTCCCAGATCTTTTGAGTGGAGGTGAGCTGGCTGGTGGGACACGGGGCTGCAGAGGAAGGAACAGCGGTGGGAGTGCAGGTGGTTCCTCTCCTACCTTGTGCTCCTTCCTGCTCTGCGAGGACCCCGATCTCCCTTCAGAAGCACTATTGGAAGATGTGGCTGTTGCCATAAAGACTGCCCTCTTCCCCCGTTCTCTTGCAAGCTGTGCTGTTACCGGCTGTAGCGCACAGGGCTCTGGGCTGGCTGCTTGGCCGAGCCCTCTGGGCAGTCCTTCAGGTCTGACTTCCTTGAGCACAGCTCCTGTGTGCTCAGCAGAAACGGCAGTTATTTCCCCCCTCGCTGCAATGCTCACCCTTGGCAGTTTCCCAGTGTGAGACCCAGGTGTGGCTGGTTTGGAGGCAGTTTTCTATCATCTTTTGGCAAGTGCTATTACGGAAAGCATGTCTGCTCCCTTTGCTCCATCCAGAGTAGGATGCTGGGGTTAAGTCTGATTACGTGAGGTCCTTGGAGAGGGAACCTCATTGTCAGAAGGGATTTGCTACCTAACTTGTTCTCAGGAACTAATTCAGCTCCAGGAATCGAGAATTAGCATGGGATTGAAACTCCTGAAAGTCAGATTTTGAGTGCTTTTTGATTGTGCAGTCAGAAGATGCCCAAACCATAGGTGATTACTCTTTACTTGGAAACAGACCTGACGAGGTCCTGAACACTTGTTCTTTTGCTGTTTAGAAAGGGATGCTGGAACTGGGACACCACGGGTGAGTGCAGGTCCCTCCTGCGGGAGGCTGGGGTCTGTTCATGTGTACGAGAGACCCGGTGGCAGTCCTGTGAATAAAACTAGAAGGCACGGGTCACTGTGCTCCTTGATTTGTATTTGTTTTTTTCACCAAGAGGCAGAGCTGGCATTGATTGGCATCAACCATGAAATTAATGAATGTTGTGCAGCTTCAAGTGCTGATTTCAGTGGATGTTGGTGAGTTTTGGAGTTTGGAACCTCTCTGAATTTAGGGATGGGCGAGCTGGTGTGGTGGCTTCAGGACACTCGTGTTGGGTGGTGCAAACAGTCTTGCTCTTGGATGTGTCAGCCGGTGCACTGGTGACAAGCTGATACTTTCCTCCAAGATTCAGCCACCCGCTGTGTAGAACTTGTGCTGCGTTTCTCAGTAAATGTCTGGGGCTCCTGTGGATTCGTGCCTCAAATTCCTGCACGCGTAATGATAGTGTTGAATAAGGTCTGAGGAAGATGTCCATATAGCCCGTGGAAAGGCCAGTTCCAGCAAAGAGATACCAAAGCAGGGAACCTGTGGCTGAGAGGGCTAGTTACAATGAACCTGCTTCTGCATGGACAGCTCTGCCCGTCACATGACAGATGGGGAAACTGAGACACAGAGCCATCACTTGTTCAGGGTCCTTCACTGGGCCAGCAGCAACCTGGGGGTGTACCCTGCCTGCCCTGGTGCCCTGAGCCACCTCAGCAGCTGCCACCTGCTGACCACGTTGCTTTGGCTGCCTCCTGTGCACAGGGATGCTGTGCCGAGCGCAGGGGTGACGGCTTGATTTGAAGCCCACTGTGCTGCTGAGACCAGCTTCTATCCGTCCCGGTGGTAACGAAAGCCGAACGCTTTGCAGTTCTTTTTGACCAAGCCAGTTCCTCCTCTGCCTTTGTCCTTACAGGGGCTGTGTCATCGGACCGACTTTCCCTTTGAATGTACCTTCCCTCCATTCGGCGACGTCTCCTTTGGTGAGTGTGCCCTGGGCTTGGACCGCTGGTGGGGAGGTCTGTGCCTTACTGAAATGAAGCGCTTTGGGAGCGTCTGTCGCTTGTGTTCCTCCACAGCAGCCTTCAGGGTGTTAGAACCAGGGCTGCCGCTTGCTCAGGTGGTATTTTCCTGCCGTGAGATCCAACAGGACCAAAGGAATAGAAAGTCAGTATTTTTCTGGTGCCCTCAGAGCCTGCTCAGCCCCAACCTCCCAATCCTTGGCGGCAGAATGATGGTGAAAGCCCTTGTCCCAGAAGGGCCCAGGGGATGGGGCTGTAGGAGAAGGGAGTTGGAGCCACACACTAGCCTGTGGCTGCTCAGGGCGAACGTTCCTGTTGCAAGGCGAGGACACCACTTACCCACTTGACCTTTAGTGTGAGCTGTTAATTTGTGCTGTGAGGGCTCCTCGTTATCACCTGCCCGGTAATAAGCCCAGGCAGTAGCTCGGCATTGGATTGGGCAGTGATGTCTCCAGAGATGTGGGCTCCTCCTCCTTGCCCAGCCGAAGCACTGCTCCACTGACGGAGCCGGTGGCTGAGCACCCAGAGCATCTCCACCGAAACGCAGATTCTGATTCTCCATCTCGAGTCTCAGAGAAAAGGCTTTGTACTGAGATGATCTAAAGTTTACATGTGGAATCAATTGTGGATTGATTGAAGGGCCATGGTCATTCTGTGCCCAGGATGCCTCTGTGGTTTCATGCTGTTCATGGACTTTCTAGGAAAACTCGATACTTTCCCTGAGCCACTGCCCCCTCTCCCTGCATCACCACTCGGCCACTTCTCTGCTTCCTTTTGAATAAATAAACCCACAAGAAACGCACCGGCAGAAATGCGGTTGTGTAATGGGAGATTCATCCTACTTTAATCTGATTTCATTAACAAGGCCTTTTCAGCTGAAGGCAGCTATTGTATTTTTGCTTCTTGTCACTGTGCTGCTGGCTGTTGTCTGCATCTGGTGACTTCGGTCCCATTTGGGGCTGTGCAGTGGGTCAGTCGGTGCATGTCCTTTCTGTGCCCCACTCCCGCCTCCCTGCCGGAGTAATTGCTGGCGGTGGGCAATGGTCACTGCTGCTGGGCACAGAGAAACTATCTGCTGTGTCTGCAGGTGGTTTTCCTCCCTGTCTTTATTCAAATAGCACTCGGTAAGCAGGGCATGGGAGGTGTCTTCTGGCAGAGCTGGTGTCCGCTCCAGACCAAGCTGCAGGCTGGTGTCCTGCCTCTGCAGAACAGCCACCCCCTCACCCAGTGTGGTTGTACCACTGGTTTTCCGTTGTGGAAAGCAGGTGTCAGAGCTGAAGTGATGTCAGGCTTTGTGGGCAGTAATCAAAGGCAGTGTGGATGTGATGTCCCCGTGCGTTAGGTAAGGTGAGACACAGTTCCTGCTCATTTCTAAGGAAGCATCAGGTTTGCCTGCAGTGAGGTGGGCTGAGTTGTCATGTGCTCAGTCTGGTTGCTCCAAAACAGGAGATGCCTTAAGGGTCCTGCCTAGAGAAACTGCATTAGAGTGCAATGCATCATGTTGTAGTGCCCAGTTTCATCCTTTCTTTTCCTTACATGACAATGCCCTACTTTCATATATTGAAAACTGGGGGAATGTTCATGGAGTTAATGGGAGATTTTACAGGCTGAATTTTCAGAATAAATGCTCTGTCTGGATGCACACTGATCAGTGAGAAAGAGTTGGGGCTGGTTTGGGGGCAGGTGAGCGGGCTCCTCACAGGTAGAGACAGCTCTTCAGCACCAACGGCACTGCCCATTGCCAAGGAAGCAAGCTGTGCCATCCATGGAAAAAGCAACTCCAGTCACAACTCACTCCTCCCTGAGCTTCTCCATTACCTCTCATTCACACTGAAAAGAGATAAACAACAAGCACCGGTCTCTCCTAACAGGAGAGTCACACCAGGAATCATGGGATAACTGGGGACTTAACTGATATTTGTCTCACCTTCCCAGGCTTTCCTCGCACCCTGCCGTGTCGCCTCACTAACACCTCCTTGGTTCCCATGACTTTCAACCTTCGCATCCCTGGCGATGGCTCAGGACAGCGCAGCATCACCAGTTTTGCTCACATATCAGACAACACTTGCCCGTCCTGGAGAAAGGGAGCCCAACATCACATCAAGCCAACTGAATTCACCATAATGCCCTGCAAGGGGACCATCCGCTCCCAAGGAGCCCTGGATATCCAGGTATGGCACGAGCCCAGCCATACGTGCTTCAACAGTGGAGCTGAAGCTTCACTGGTGCGCAGGAGGGCTGTAGTGCTGCTGGCTTTGGGCATAACGCAAGTAAGAGATCGGTGTTCGTGTTAGGTTTTTGTGAGCTGGGGTACTCTGGGGCGGAGCACCATTTTGTTTCCAAAGTTGTAAGCCAAGGATCATGTACGCTACGGTCAAGCACAGAAGCCATGCGTGTGTGTCTGAGCTGCTTAGAGCAATTTGATTTAAAGCGGGCCGAGGAAGGATGAGGGAGTGTTAAAAGGAAGATGTCATTGCATAAAGCAGTTTGCTATTCTTCCCGCTCTTATCTTTCCTCTCATGTTGAGCAGAGTGGTTGCATCCACTGCAGCGGGGACTGGAAAAGCTCCAGCAGCCGTGAGCTGCACAGCTGCTGCTGGGCCACGTTTTGCCCTCAGCTTCCCACTGTAAAACTGGACTCATTCTGTGAAAGTCAACAGATTTCCTCTGGATTTATGCTGTTGTAGTCGAGAGTAAAAATTGGTCCCAGTGGCAAGTAGAACATTAATTGTGCTTTAATTTAGCTTACGTATGCCCTGGTATGCAAGGCGTACTTAATAAATCGGATATCGCCAGAAGAGTTTTGTTACTCGGAAAGACAGTGGTCTACACGTGGACCAGCAGAAGAAGTAAGGCAAAATATCGCTCCCTTTCCTGACCGTGGGTGAGAGCCAGAGGACACCACGCGTGGCTGATGGCTTCTGGCAGTGATTAAGTATTTGACGCTCTTCTCCTCTACCAGGTCACCCTGTGTTCCAGCACGGTGAGGCGATACGAGCTGGCGCTGGTGGTGGACGTGGGTGGTGTTGGCCAGGAGGTGTTGGCGCTGCCTCTCACAGCCAGGTACCGGCGCCTTCCTTGCAGCTGGCCACCTTTCCCTGCGTACCCATGCCCAGCGTGCTGCCCGGCGTGGGGTGTCCTGGCTTCAGCTCCAAATGAGAAATGTTGCTTAACGAGCTAGTTCTGCCCAGCTCGCTGTGAGCACAGCCGTGCTTTGAAAGCAGCCCATGATGAGATGTGCTCAGTGCTCAGGGCCATGTCTCTGTCTTTTTTTTATTTTATATTTTTTTAAGGGAGCAGTGATTATATTCACTATTGGCCTGTTGTCTGGGACTTGAGGAGTAACGAATCTCCAAAGGGCTGCTCCTGCGTCTCCCTGCAAGCGGTGGGCTTGTGCTGGGTTGGCCCAAAATGCAGCATTTGTTTGGAAGGCGGCGAGCAGCCTGCTGAAAGCTGGGGTCTGGCTCAGTCAGTGAAGGCGTGTGCAAATGGGAAAGGGGCTTACGGCAGGAGTGGTGAGGGGAAACTAGTCCTTGGTGTGGCAGGTGAGCTCAGGTTTCTCTGGTTCTCTTGAGCATGAACGTTCCCAGACTTAAGCCAAAAGCTGCTCTTGCTGCAGCCACGTTCAATGCCGTTGTGCCGCAGCGGGTGCCAGTTTAATGACGAGAGGGACGCAGTTCGCTGGCGCTGTTCCCTCTCCCCGGCAGAGTCACCCACTGCAGCCTGGGCTGCAATTTTGTAAAACGAGTGGGAATGGGAAGAGTCAGCGTGTGGGCTGGTGGGTGGAGGACCCAGGCAGCTGCAGGAGCTGGGAGAGGCTGGTCACCCACTGCGAGAGGCAGGCGGTGCTGGTGCCCTCCATCGCGGGGGCAAGCGGCTGAGGTTTCAGGCAGGGCGAGAGCGGTACGGGAGAGGAGGGAGTTGCTTTTACTGAGATGCTGGAGTCTTGTTTTCCTTGAGCTTTGGGGAGCGCTGGTGCCCAGCGGGAAGGCTCCCCAGAGCTCGTGCCTTGCTGGGACTGTGGGAGGGTCCTTGCCGGCCTCCTGGGGCAAAGGAGGGGCAGAGCTTGATGAGAGAGCACTGGGGCAGGGCACTGGGCAGCCTCTGCCACGGGAGTCTGGGGCTGCCCCTCCTTTACAAGAGGCTGTTGAGTAAAAAGAAGTTAGAGGTGAGTGATTGCTGTAGAGGTAGGAAATGTCTATCTGGCAGAGACAAATGCGTTGTGTCTGTTTCATGCTGTTTGGGGAGTAAACAACTTCTACATTCTCTCAGTGTCTCTAATTCCCTTTGGTCATCTCTTCACCCGGATGTGTCGTTCCTCTGCTGCACGTGCTCAGCCCTGTTCTGACATTTGGATGGTGCTGTCTGAAGTTCCCTTACGAGTGGATGCTGACCCTTGTGAACGACAGCGATCTTCCAGGCTGCTGTGGAGTCCTTCCTCAGGCTTGGCGTCGTGTTCGCCTCCTGCCCTCAAATGTCGTTATTGAGGAGTTTATTAGGAAAAAAACAGGGTTTGGATAAGACCTTGCTGTTTTATATTCAAACCTGAAGTTTTGGAGAGAACGGGAAGCCACCTGAATATGAACTTCAGGAGCGGTTTGAACTCTTCAGGAAGCAGTTTCGGTTCTAGTCTTTGGGGTGCTTTCATGCAGGAGAACTTTGAGGGTTGTGAAAAGCTGCTGCAAGGAGGCCACCAGCACCGGAGTGGGTGTTTGTGGGTGCAGCAGCTTTTGGACCCTGCGAGGATGCTAATTAGGCCCATATAAATCTTGCACCTTGTGTTGCGCCTTTCTGCTTTCTCTTAGGGATTTTTAAAAATGTGGGTGAATTGCCATTGTGGTAGATGTTAGGGAGCTTGAAGTTTCCTCAGAGGTCACTCTGAAGTTGTCTTTGATTCTGTCCCTTATAGAGCACAAGGAAGATGCTGCTGTGTGGTACTCCAGCCCTGTGCCGTGTGGGATTATCCAGCCTCACAGCTCGGTGGAGATCCCGTTTACGCTGGAAGCCCAGGCGATAGGAAGGCAGGACACTATGGCTAGTGTCTCAGTGTTTGGGAATGAAAGATCCCCGCTGGTGAGTGCTAGGCGAGATGCGTGCCTTTGTGTGACTCATCTTGGTGGGCATAAAGTGTACAGGGGAAAGGAGAATGTCATAATATGTGGCTGGTGCGGACACGGAAAGAAGGGATTCATGGCATAAGTAGCAGCTAATGCCTAGAGAAGGGTGGTGTCCTCTTAGGTGGAAATCTAAGTGTCTGAGATGGTGTTTAATTACGGACGTGTGAGGCGGGATAACAAGCCCAGTCTGAAACCCAGAGCAATTCCTGGGTCTCTCACTCTCGTGCGTTACGAGATGAGCAGCAACTGCTGCTTCATTAGAACTCTTGTTCAGGAGTGCACGGGGACATCGCTGAATGCCGCTAAAAGCAGGAGCGGTGTAAGAGACCGTGCTGAAATGATGATTTCTGTAAAGCTGGATTTAAGCTTTCCTGAAAGTCAAGTCCATCCCGCCTGAGAAATAACCATCATATCTCTTTGCCAAAAGCCCCAGCCAAAGACGCATGAGACTCCACACTGCTTGCATCTGGGGCACAGGCTTTTTTCTCTCTTTTTTTTTTTTTTTCCCTACCAAGCTTGAAAAGGGGTGAGGCAAAGCATTCCTGGACTAAAGGCTCCTACAAGACATTTGCATTCAGGCATATACAGCAGCAACAACAAAGTGTAGGCAAGAGAATGTTGTATGTGGTGTCCTGGCTTCCACTGGCTGAAATCGAGAACAAATATAGTTAATTAAACTTTAATTTAAAAGGATACTAACTTTTGAAGCAGCTGTTTTAAAATGTCTTGTCCTCTCTCTGAGCACAGAAGGGGATATCAGAGGATTCCCGAGAACCTGAAGCTTTCTGTAACAGAAAGGAAGGCTGACATTTTGAAAACAATTGCAGGGATATAAACTTTTTATAAACCGAATTGAAACGATGATGCCAAATCCCTTGGATGTTGCTGATCATCTCAACCCTGGCTGCTGGGGATGTGCATGTAAACCAGTCAACAGCAAGGCCAGGCAATGCAGGCTTTGCAGGGAAGTCTCAAGTCTGACAAAACAGTTGCTTGCAAACAGAAGGCATGCTTCCCCGAAAGAGGAGGGTTTCTCCCCACTGGAATAACCAGTTGTTTATGTGTCAGCTGGATTTTGAACTACAGGTACCTTGAAAAGCTTTTACCCTTGGGCTAACAATTTATAAATTGAAAGTTGACCTTACCTTAATGTTTTCTATTTGGACGTGAGCGTGTCAATGTTTTGCCCAAAGGGCGAGCATTTCAGCTGGAGAAGCGTAGCTGTCCCTAAAGAAAGGACTAGATGCGTTGCATTTTCTATAGGTCTGTCTTCTGGTTGCAGTGCAGTTCCAGCAGTTCCCTGGTAGCTGACGCACCCAAAGCTTTCTGGGCTGGCAGAAGAGCTGGCTGTCTTGTTACGTGTCCTGCACTGGTGGCAGATCCTACCCGTACGGCTGCAAGTCTGACCTTGGGAATCGCTGCAGCGTGTTCCAATAGAACTTCAAAGCTCGTTCTTGCCTTAGGCTGCGGTGCCCAGTGTCGATGCCTGGTCTTTACCACCGTTTCAGGCGGAACGTGGTACAGATCTTTCATCCAGGTTGTGCAGAGTCCCTCCACAGCTCTGTTGTTGGGTATTTTGTTTGCAGGTGACCGCGTGCCAGCTCCAGTCTGGCATGTGTCATCTGCATGAAGGAGCTGGTAAATCCCAGCGCTGGCGTTACTGGTGGCAGAGCTGCCATCGCTTGTTGCTGCCTTTCCCTGTGCCATGTTGCCTGTAAGGCTGTTGAATGGCATTTTCCTTGTCCCTTTTAGAACCCTGTAGATGAAGGGGTTGGGGTTTTTGAAGCCCTCTCCTTGGTGGTGAGGATGCGTGGTGTTAGTACACAGGCTGACAGAAGGCAGCTCTCCTGGGCATCCTCCAGATGTTGTTGCGCTCATCTCCAAAGGGCTCTGCCCTGCCTTTGCTGCTGCTGTCCCGCTGTCACCGGGAAGCTGAGCTGGCTGGCGAGGCGCAGCTCTTCCCTGCAGCTCCTCCTTCCCGGGAGCTTTGGGCAGCATCGCCCAGACATGCATCATCGTGCATGGCTTCAGTTCCTTATTTTGGAGGCCCCAGCCTTGGTAGGTGAGTTTTTTGGCTCTTAGTTGCACGCAGCAGTGCCCTGTCAAGGGATGAGCATTTCTGGATGCTGCTGCTTCTGGCTGAGTTGGGCTGGTGATTCTGACAGCTGTCAATACCACTTCCTTGAGCCAGACATCATTAAAGGTTTTACATCGTGGAAGCTGGTTTCTTTTTCAGTTAAATCGTACTCTGTGCCCTCCAGTGAATCATACGGCGTCTGGTCAGTGTTGGGAGTTCTATGCATTCAGATCCAGTTGAAGTGTTGAGGTGTTTGGAACCAGTGAAATCCACCGCAAGAGTGGACAAATTCTCGTTGTTTTTAATGATGTGGGAAGGTGGTTTAGCAAAGGGATCTGTGTTCCTCCTCCAGTAGTCTGTGCCAGTTCTGCAAGGAGAAAGCTTTTGGGTCTGACTGTCACGAGAAAAAACACCGCTTGAATGATGTAATGAATAATTAATGCCTGTTATTCATGTCATACCAGGAATACACATAAGCACACATCAGAGGCCATAACTTGCACGATCTCTGCTCTGAAGAGCCTGCTTCGCTTCTGGCTTGTGCTGGTTTGCAGAGGTGCATTTTTGGGAATGTCAGAGAAGTAACTGTCCAAGTGTCGCTGTGCAGCAGCAGCGGTCAGGGAGGTTTGGGACAAGGCTGAGCGGCAGAAGGAGCGGGAGCAGGCACAAGGCAGAGAAAGGAGAGCTAACTGTGGAGGAGGTCTGGAAAGGAAAGCGTGGGACCCAGGGTTTCTCTGTCCCCTGAGAACGGGAGCTTGAGGCTTTCAGATGGGGTCACTCCCGAGCCTGCACTTGCCCCAGGCCTTCTGTTTCAGCCTTGCAACACTGAAAACTTCCAACAGCCGTACTTATCACCCCGTCGAGGAGGACCCTTAGAGCTGTCACATATTTTTTAACTTCCCCTGCTTTTCTTTTTTCTTTCCTACCTGCTTCCTGGAGCAGAATATCTGTTTAGTGAGTGTTGGAGAAGGACGGGTTGTCTACGTGCATCTGAGTGAGATCAATTCCGACAGTATTGAAGTTCTACAAGATGCGTCCAAAACTCTCCACCTCTCCAATCAGGCTGTCATCCCTGCATCCTTCTGTGTAGAGATGGTAAGTATCTGTGGGGCTATTTCCCAATGAAAATTGACTGGTCTGTAGCAGCCCGTGGCCTGATTTTTACATGCAACGTTTCCGTATTGCTGTCTCGGAGAGAAAGCAAGATATTCCATCCCAACGCAGCGAGAGGAGCCTGGCTCTGGGGGCAGTTTTAGCTGGGGCACCCCTCAGTAAAATAGACAGCTTGCATAGTCGTTTGCGCAGAAATGAGTCTGGATCATCTTTACAAGTTTTCCCTTTGTTTTCTGGACGGTATTTAACGGAGAGTCGTGTCTTTGGAGCTCTGAGATCAAGAGGCCCCTGTGGCCCTTTGCTCCTGGAAGGGCATGGATTTCCCGACGCTTTCCCCGTTAGGTCTGCGTTTGCTTTGTGTCAGACTGCTGTTTGTGACAGAGTCTGGGGTGTGAAGTTTGTCCTCAACCTGCCTGTGGTGAGGTGAGTTTCACACCTGCTGGGGGCCCAACCAGCTGTGGTGTTGCACAAAAATATAACGGTAAGGGTTGTGTAGCTACAGAGTGTGTGGGCTCTGTCGCGTTGCAGAGCATCTCCGGGGGCCAGCCGCAGGGAAAGGCTGTTGAACTGATGGAGGCTGCAGCTGACAAGCTGCGTGGCAGGAGGAGGTTGGGTCGCTGCCCTGGCAGGGGGGGCAGGGCTGGTGCAGCCAGGGAGGGCTCCGTGCGGAGGCTGGGTGGGATGTGCCGCTCACTGGAGGTGGGATCTGTGAGGGGCTTAAAAACAGGGTTGGGAGGAGGTTTGTTCTGCTCCACGCTAGGTGGGTGGGATTTGTGGAGCTGGTTCACCCAGGCCTGGCTCTGTGGGCTTGGCTGGGTCTGCGGGTAAAGCATCAGGCAGCGTGTGAGAGGCCAGGCTCAGCCTCCTGGGCCAAGGAGGAGGGGGGCGAATTTCCTCCTTGCGGCTTTTCCAGCTGTTTGGGGGACAACGGTAACCTCCAAGTGGGGGAGGGATTCCCAGGGCAGCTTTCTTTGAATCCACCATGAAAACCCGCTTGCCATCTGTGGCGAGAGCAAGCCACCAGGGATGGCTGGTACTGGTGTTGAAATGATGGGTTTGCATGCCTGTCGCAGGCAGTGACCCGCAGAGCTGTTCGGGTCCTGCTGCCCCGGTGCAATGCCTTCCCTCCTCCCCGGGCAGCTCGCGGTGTAGCCGGGGGGCTTGCAGGGTACATCTGCCCCTCCGTTGCCTCAGGGCCCTAACCCATGGGACTGGGCAATAAAGCCTGTCGTGCTTCACCGCCATCCCTGCCAATCCTGGGGCTGATCGATCACTAGAGCAGTAATACGAGGCGGCTCAGGGACGGTTTCTTTGCCTGCAATAAAGAAACTTGAGCAGTGGCTTGGACCAGATGATCTCCAGAGGTCTCGCCAGCCCCAGCCGCCCTGTGACTGTGTGTGTGTGATGCTCCCCCCTGCTGACTCCACGGGGCTGAGTTCCCCCATGGTGAGCATCTCTGCTTTTCAGGGCAGCTGCTGCTCTCATGGAGACGTGCCAGGAGGCAGGTCCTGGGAACCTGCTCCATCAGCCGCTTCACCAAGGGCTCTTCAGACAGACTGTGGGCACGGTGCTGCTGAGGCTGCCTGATGGGAGCAGCGCGGGCGTGGGCGAGATGTGCCCGAGCTGCGCCCTGGCCCTCAGCAGCTGCCTGCTCTGCTGCTCTTTTGCTGCCCCAGTTGAAGTTTTGCCCTTGGCTGCCTTACGCTGCCTGGCAGCTCCTTGACGGGAAGCAGAGGGGACTGAATAATTGTGGAGATAAAGCCTGAGATGCAGTCGGGTGTCAGGGTGACGCGCACGTGTCCATCTGAGAGCGGAGCAGGCTGGGCTGTGCCTTAGCCCAGCTGATGGGTGACACGGGCATCCTTCATTCCCCCGTGTCCCTGAACCCAAGCCTTGTGTCCTCTAAAGCGCCAAAGCCGCTGCTCTGATTCCTGCTTGGAGGTTGCTGCAGGGTGGTGAGCCGTCATTTCCCTGTCTCCCATTTGTTGGCCAACCTGCAAACGGTGGCTGTGAGGCTCAGAGATCATGGTCTCCACTCGAAAGAGCGAGTTATTGGCTGAAATTTTCACAGGAGCGTTGCATCGGGAATGTTACGCAGACTGATGGGCAGCTTGACAAACTGAATGAGGTTAACTGAAGGGGCAGCCACAGGGCAAATGAAAGGCTGGTGTCTTGTTGGAAACAGAAAAGGAAAATGCTGTAATGATGGTGGCCGTGCTGCCACCCCGATGGTACTCTTAACCGTCGAGTGTAAATTGCTCTTCCTGTTAAGGCAAGCTTGCTGCTCGCTTTGTGGGAGACAAGAGCATTACCTGAGCAAGCCAGGATGATTTGTGGTGAGCTTCACTTTGGGATAGTGACTTCAGGAGTTACTTGCAGTACCCCTCAGGCACCAGCTTCCCTGTACCCCTCTCCTCTCTGCTGGGTGAGTTGTGTCTGTTCTGTTCTCAGTTGCAGGGAGCAGCAGGGAGCATCTCTGCCACCCAATGAAGATAAATAAAACCCCGCCAAATCTGTGCGTTGAGATGGGGCTTTTTGGGTGGGAAGAGGGGTGTAGGGACTGCATACCTGCGTCCTCGTTTGGCTTATCCCTGCTTGCCAGGGTGTCTGCAGATCTGCGACCCTTGGGACCAGTGTGTCGTCCTGTGCTCACCCAGCGAATCCTGTGTCTGTCGGGTGTGCTTTTCCCTGTCAGATTGCTTTCCCAGCTGCCAGGCAGCCCAGCCTGCTAGGGAATCCTCTGGTTCCAGCAAGGGGAGGATTTGTGTCTGTCTTGGGTAAAAAAAGACTGGAGGAATGGGTCAACATGAAGGAGCTGTTGCAGCTTAGCGGGGGGCTGATGTAACCTGCTGACAAAAGTGGCTGTTTCTCCTCCTTGCTCCACTGTCATCTTCTTTTCCTGCCTCCCTAAGTGCCTGATTTTTGCCATATTGACAAGTGCCAAAGGCTTGTTATGGACTGATGGAAGTGTTTGCTCTCCCTGCAGAAAGGAAAAAGCATCATTCTTAGATCATTTCCTACTTGTTCTTTGTCATGCTGTCTTCTCAGGGATCTTTTGTGTGGCTGCTAAGGCTGACATCTCTTGGCATCACAGAAGGCAGCTGCATGTCACGTCTCTGTGATCAGGAAAGAAAAGATAGGCCTAGGGTGTAAGGTTTCTTAATCAGTGGTAGCTTTTTTCTGCCTGCATAACCCCCGTGCTGGGTCTGTTATGTGCTGCCACAGGGCGCAAATGGTTTCCCAGCGCCTTGTAACGAGGGAGGAGGCAGAAGACCTTCCTTGGGATTTCCTCTTCTCATGACAGTCGTAATGCGGGGTCCTGTCTCCTTCAGCCTGGTCCCTGACCTCCCTGATCCAGAGCCCTGTGCTCCAGGTGAAGCTCGCTGCTGCCTGGTTTCCAGCAGCGGTCGTACAGCCAGCTGCGTCGTCTTCAGGAGGGTGCCTGGTGGCTCAATGCAGATCCCCTTCGGCGTTCCCAGGGATGCGCTGCTGTCACATTCAACTGGAGCTGACCTTGCAGAAGAGACCAAGTTTTGTGTGTTTTTTTAGAAAAGAAAAAAAGCCGTAACTATTTGTCTTGTCACTGGGATTCACTGCAGATAACTGATTTTTCAGGCAATGTATAAAGGCTCTTGGTCAGGTGTGATGTAAGCAAGGGCAGAACACGCAGTTCCCATTCCCATACTGGCTTCTCCCCTCTAGCACACAATTCTTTTCATTTACTAATTTAATTGTTTATTACCTCAAGCCTTTGGCGACACTGCCTTTATTAACAAAACGGTCATATGGAGAGACAGCAAAACACAGAGGAGATAAACTTAAAAACAGTGCCAATGAGGGGATGCTGCTTTAGTGATTCTGTTCCTTGTTCTGGCTGACGGGCGATTCTGCTGCTCTCTGAGGAAACCGTGCAGGCTGCGGGCAGTGAAGGCTTTGAAGAGCCTGTCAGCATTGACTGCAGTTCTCCCCAGCTGCTCTCACTGAAGTCGGAGCAGACTTGAATTGGCAAGAGGGTGGTTTTTAAATCTACTGCAAATTACCACCACTACCACCACCACCACCCCGCCCCCCCAAAGCAGCTGAATAATTAGCCGGCGGGTCAGTGTTTGCTCATAGTGAGACAGAGGCAAACAGTGCTGTGCCCTTCAAATGGTATCTGCAGTGCTATTTAGAAATTAGGGTTAAATTAACCTTCCAGGGTACGGGCAGTGCTAGCCCTGCATATGTGGCCTCTTCCAAGGTGAGCAGAACTTCTGAAGATGCGTAGGCTTAACTCTTTCCAGAGCTGTCCCACCAGAGCCTCATGGTGCTCCAAAAGCTGACCTTTAGAATGAAACCCTTGGTTTGGGTTTAAAGGCTGTGCTGCTTACACAGCAGTACCGGTTTCTGATTTCCACCCAGTTTGGTTTTGCCAGAGCTGTAGGGAGCTGGTCATGTCATGGCTGTTCTGGAATGTGGTACAGTGAAAGGAGAGAGAGAAATGGCAAATTTTCCCCCTCGGGGCGGTCAAATGCTGGCAGAGGTTGTCCAAGGAGGTTGTGGAGTCTCTGTCCTTGCAGATCTTCAAAGGCCAAGGGCACACAGTTCTCTGCGACCTGCTCGAGGTGAGCGTGCTGGAGCAGAGGGCTTTGCCCAGAGGACCTCCACGGGTCCCTTCCAACCCCACCCTCCCGTGTGGCTCTGTGCTTTGCTTTTCCTCCTAAAGCCCCTCAACTCAGCCCCGATGCCCGCTGGAAAGGGTGCTGGGGAAGGGACGATCCCAATCTCCTCCCCGAGGGTCCACCCCAGCACAAGCGCTCCCCACTCCACAAGACCCTATGGCAGGCACAGTCAGGAGAGGGAAAAGATTCTTTTATTGTCAACAGCAGCTGCGGGGGCCCAGGAGTCACAGCTGTTCAGCCGGTGAAAATCAGTCAGCACCTGCAAGGACAGAGTCAGAAAGCTCTGCTAAACCCCCAGAGGCAGGAAGAGGCAGGATTTGGTTCCCCCCTCTTTGGGGGACGCTGTTTCCGAGGCATTCCTCATGGCCCAGAAGGGACAGCTCTTGCTGGCCTCCACTCGAGGCCGGCTCCGGTGCCTTCTCCCCAGGGGTGATGTCCCTAGGGCGCTGTGCGTGCGCAGGGATGCTGACAGTGCCCCTGTGCCGCGCAGCAGGGCTCGACGGGGAGCCCCCGGGGAGCTGCCGTGGGGCTCATCCCAAACCCTGCTCAGCACCAGCCCTCGCCGGCCCTTGCCAGCCAGCTGGGCTGACTTAGGGCCGTGTTCAGAGCTGGGAAAGATGGGCAGCAGCGCCTGGTACGCACCCGGCCTTCCTGACGTGCTGCAGCTTCCTGCGTTCTCTCAGGTTTGGGTCCACGAAATCATTTCCTCTCTTCTCCTTTTTATTTGTGCTTGGCTGTCCCTCTCCTCTGCCCAGGCTTCTTTTCTCTTCCTTTTCCTTGACTTTTCCTTCTCCTGGTGGGAGCCTGCAAACCTTTCCATCCCACAGCGTGATGAGATGGGGAAAGCCCCAAGCCCCTGCAGTGAGCTCTCAGGTCAGGCAAGGGGAGCTCTTCCTACCTGGTTTCCTGGGGCAGGCTGGTCAGTTGTGGCAGGCGTGCCAGGGACTCTGCCGTGCCCTCGGGGGTGCCTGGAGGCAAATCTGGAGGTGCCTAAACCAGAAATTTGGGAGGTAACGGGTGGCAAGTGACAGCCTGGGGTAGTGAGGGCCTGACTGCCAAATTGCTGTATGAGCTCTACAGAGGAGATGCTGGTTTGCATCGTGCACATTTTGCACAGTCCAGCCAACGCAGCCTAGACTTGATGAAGCTGCGACGGAGTAGGATTTGAGCAAAAGCCCTCTCAAGGTGGCAGCTACTCCTTTCTGTCCTTCTGTGGGTATTTTGTAGGTATGTTTTGTTTGATGAAGCAGATCATACTTAATGAAGTGCATTCCAGAAACAGCCTTTCCAGTTTTCCTTAACACGCACCACTCTGGGGGGAGAGGAGGAGCCCCAAAGGCACAAGAGAGCGGCTGCCAGGAGGAGGCCCAGCAGCTGCTTGGCCTCCTGGGAAATTTCTGTCCCACTTGAGACATGTTGCCCCAGTGTCTGTGGAGCTGCCGTACCTCTGCCGCTTTGGGCCCTGCCCCTGTGTCTCCCCCAGCTCCTCTGTCGATGTCCAGCAGAGAGGCGGCTGCATCCAGAAAGGCTTTTGCTGGACGCTGGGTCTCTGCTGTGCCTGCAGGGCCACTTTGCTCTTCGCACCGCAGCTCTGGAAAGCAAAAGCACGTGCAGCAGCGTGACTTCTTGGAAGTCAAGAACACCTAAGCAAAGCCCAGCCGAGCCCTACACCGCTTGTCTCCTCAACGTTGAGGTTTCTGGCATCCCAAGCCCCAGTGTCTGTGACAAGCCTCAGCCCCTCCTCCTACCTGTGCGCCTGTCCATGGGTGCTGGCACCTCCTCGGCTGATGGAGGGGAGAGGCCAGCCACCTCCTCCCCAAAGATGTCCCCGCAGTTTTCAATGAGGAACTCCACCAGCACGTTCACCTGCAGACATCAAAGCCTTGGTCTCAAGCCAGGTGCCTGCAGACGTGTCAAGCAGCCTTTCCTGCTGCTGACCCTTTGTCTGCGCAGGCGGCTGCGGCTGGGGGTTGCTCTTCCAGGCACCCAGCCCACCAGCCCTGGCTCAAGGGAGGAGGCAGCCAGGGACCTCTCAACAGCCAAGCTCCGATGGGCCGGGAAGGCAGCACTGGCTGCTGGGTAGGGCGTACCTTCTCGGTCACCGCCAGCATGGCCTGCAGCGGGAGCAGGTCCTCGTTGGGTGGGCTCAGCAGGTTGGGCCCGATGCAGATGGCCAGGTTGCTGCAGCTCATTCTGCTGGTGGCTGCGTTGTGGCCAATGTGCTGCAGCAGGGCCATCAGCCGCTTCAGGAGGAGGAGGTTGGCCGCAGGCAACTTGTTGGCCACCCTGAGGGAAGAGGAAGACAAGGCTGATGAAGCAGAGGGTGCCCACAGCCGTCCCCGCAGCTGGCCCCAGGCGGGTGGGAGCCAGCAGCCGTGTTGCACAGCTTTGCGGCTGCCCGAAAAGACAGCTTTCTGAGGAGCCCGTGCCTTGGCAGGCAGGTCCCAGAACTCTCCCGGTCCCTGCTCACCAGGCAGGCTGCTGCCCACACTTACGCTTTCAGCTCCTCCACCTTGGCCTGCTTGCTGGCCCTCTCCATGGCTGCCATCCAGTCCTCGTAGAGGTCGATGAGGAGGAGCTTGGTTGGGATGCTTCGCAGGAAGTCCTGCAATGCCAAGGGCTGCAGGTGAGCCTTTGAACGCTGCAGGCCAGCCAGGAGCTCCTCCAGCTGCAGGTCAGAAGCGCTCACCTTCAAGATGACGGCCAGCAGCAGCGCAGGCTGACTTCCCATGTCAATGTCCTTGCCGCGGTCCAGGGCCTCGCGTAGCTGCCGAAGTTCTGTGCCGCCGGCAGCTCTGCGGAATATCCCCTCCGTTGTCGGTCCTCGCTGGCGCAGGACAGCCAGCAGCTCCTGCAGGAGAGGCAGGAGGCCACTTGCTTGGCTGAAGAACCAAGCGGTGGCAAGGACCAGAGCTCTGCCCCAGACGTGGTTGCCTAAGCACCACAAAGGGTCTGGGACCAGAAGCAGGTTCTGGGGGTGCAGAGTCCACTGCCCTGTCCCCGCAGCTCTCCAGAGCAGCCGGAGGGAGGGCTGGGGACCCCGTCTGTCCAGGCTGGCTTACCTGGATGGGCCGGGGCAGCGTGTTGTCCTCCCCACAGAGGGCTGCCAGGGGCTGCCCAAAGAGCGCCCTGCTGCAGCCGGAGCCCGCCTGCCCTGGTGCCTGGGCAGCGGCCGGGGTGCACCGCAGGGCGAAGGGCCAGGGCAGCCCCATCCTCCTCCTGCTGGTGCTGCTCCCGCTGCTGCTCCCTCCTGCTGCAAAGGAAAACAGAGTAAGACATCACCAATGGAGACCCCAGGCCAGCGGTCCCAGCGCCTGCCCTGCCCTGCGCTGCCCCGCCTGCAGCACGGTGCTGTGTGGTGTGGCAGGATGGGCAGGGAGGCAGCAGCTGGAACCGTGGCTGTGGCTCGGAGGTGTTGACTTAGAGGCTCTTGAGAGCCATCGTGCCACGGGGTCAGCCTGTGCCAGCCTTTGCCCTGCCCTCCTGCAAGCTGCGGGCTGCAGCAGAGGCTCCGTGTCCCCGCAGAAGCACGTCCAGCAGCCGCGGCCCAGCAGTTGTCCTTGTCCGTCCAGGTGACATCCTTCCGTGGGCTGCCCGACCTGCATGGCGACACTCGGGACAAGTGAGCACAGCATTGCAGGAGGTTGCCTTGCTTTCCCAAACTCACCTGGTGCGGGGCAAAGTCCCCCTGCGTTTGCAGATGGGGCCGTCGCAGGCCCTTGCTTGGGATGAGCCTGCAAGAACCAAGAATCAGGCTGTGCTTGCAGAGCAGCCCCGCAGCAGAAAGGGCCACCAGCAGCCTGAGCGCGGCAGAGCTGGGACCCTCTGCCCTCCCGGGCTCTCTTCCCCATGTGGCAGGGTTCCTCCCAGTGTCACCAGTCAGAACATGCTGGTGTGCTGCTGGCTTCCCAAAACTCTCTGCTCCCTGAGTGGCACCGTCAGACCCTCTGTCCCTCCCGCACAAGGTCACCCCAGTCCCTGTGCATCCCGGCGCAGCCAGAGGCAGGTGCAAGGCAGCCATTCTCACCTCTGCCTGTGCCTCCATCAGCCTCTCCAGGCTCCTGGCGCGCACTGTCCTCCACTGGGCAGGAGAGAAGGAGGGGAAGAAGGTGAGCAGCCATGGCTCTGCTGCTCGGCTGCAGGAGCAGTGCTCGGGGACAGGGCCCAGAGCAGAGAGACACTCACGGCGTGGCGGCGGCTCAGCTCCTTCTCCAGGAGCTTGATGGATGTCAGATGGGTGACACGGGCTCCCTTGCGTCCTTCTGGTGTCCTGTGCACCGGGAAGGGAGAGGGAGAGAGCTGGGTGAGCCCCAAGCCGTCTCTTGTCTCTTGTCAGGCAGCTGTGCCCGAGAGCTGCTCGCAGCCACGGGGGCACCTTCCCCAGCTGGGGGCTGTGTTCCCCTGTCCGTCCAGCTTCTCCTGGAGCACCCCCCCGGCTTACCCCAGCAGTGTGGCCACCCACAGCTCCTTCAGTGCCTGGGATCTGCAGGTAGAGAGGAGAGAGCGTCAGGCCCTGCTGCCCCCAGCCCTGGGCAAAGGTGGGTGCCTGCACAGCCCTGCCCTGTGGGGCAGGATAGAGGCGCTGTCCAAGCCCTGGGTCGCTCTGTCCTGCCTGAGCAGCTGCGTTTGCCCTTCCCTTCTGGGGACCAAGGGGTGATGCAGGTGACCAGGGGATGCAGGATGGGGAAACATCCCCCGTCCCTCCCTCCCTGCCACCGAGCTGCCTGCTCCCTGCCCAGCTCTGCACGCAAGGCAGAGGCCTGTGTTCATGGGATGGCGCGGGCACGGCTGGGAACCTCTGCTGCCCGACCACGACTCACCCAAAAGTGGCGATGCAGGAGCCAGTGGGCCAGGCGAGGATGACAGAGGTGCTGTCCTCATCGGTGCTTTCCTCCTCCTCCTGTCCATCCTGCCCCGCAGCCTCCTTCCCGCTGCTGAGCACCCACAGCTGGTCCAGTGTCAGGCAGAGCTGTGGGCGCAGGCTGGTGCCATGTCTGCAGAGAGCAGAGGCGGGCACTGAGCTGGAGGGGGGCTCCTTGGGCTGGGTCCCCACGCGCAGAGCCCTGTCCCCCACCTGCCCTTGGGACGGACATTGGTGCCTCCAGCACCGAGGGGCCGGGGCCTGGGGCTGGTGCCAGGGTGTCCCTGGGCCGGGGCTGGGGGCAAGGACCTGGGCTCTGAGGGTCTTACCGCAACTTGGCGACCACCAGTTCCTCGTGGAGGAGCAGAAGGCGCCTCTCGCTCCTCTTGCGGCCCCGGGTCAGCCGCACGTCCGCACTCAGCACCGGCTCGGCGTCGCTGAGAGCCTCCCTGCAGAGCAGAGCGCGGCGGGCATGAGCAACGTCAGTGCTGCGTGGCCCAGCTGTGCCCGCGTGTCCCCGAGCCCGGGGGGAGCCCACCTGGAGCCGCAGCAGCAGCAGGCCTGGCCCATCCTGCCCGGGAGAGGAGGGCCCTGGCCGTGCACCGAGGAGGGGGCCCAGCCGGCGACGGGGAGGCTGGGGAGCGGGGTGCTGGTGCTGTGGCAGCGCTCCTGGGCCAGAGGCTGCCTCCTGCCAGCGCCGCTGCGTGCCAGCACAGCTCTGCCCTGCTGCCTGTGGTGGCCGTGGGCTCCCCGTGACCAACGGTCTGAGCCCAACGGAAAGTGGGCGGGGCCTGGGGGGGCGGGGCCGGGGCCCTCTCCAGTATGGCCGGGCCTGCCCCGCCCGGGGGAGCCCCGAGCAGGACAGGGCAGGGGGCGAGGGCCACCTCCCTGCGCCTGCGGCCAGCGCTTTGACCTGGGGTTTTGACAGGGTCCTGGTCGATAAAAGAAGCTGTTTTTCCTAGAGATGGCCGTTGTGGCCTGAGGCAGACTCCTCTTGGTGGAGGCCGGCCTAGCGGTCGGAAGGCCTCTGGCAACCAGGCCGTGCCAGGCCTCAGGCCCCAAGGCGCTGGAACTGGAGCAGGCCCACCGGGAGGAAAAACTTCCATTTTTACCAAAAGGCAGGGGGACTAGCAGCAGTCAAGAGCCGCTCGTGTCCTGCCAGGCGCCACAGGTAAATGAAATGTGTGGTGAGCTTCGGCAGGGATTGTGGTGCCCCTGGAGCACCACCCTTGCTTGGGAAGGCCTTATCCCACCTGGGTGCTAAGGCTTCCCCCTTGGCAATCAGGGCTGGATGAGTGCCACACAGGAGCCCCTGCCCTGTTAGCCATGACCTTCACCCAGCCGGTGGCCGACACGGCCAGGGGCGAGTCTGTGGGGTAGGCCATGACCATGGCAAAGAAGGGGAAAAGTAGTCAGCTTTTGATGGCCCGTGTCTCGTTTCACTGTTGACCCTAAGCAATACCTTGCTTCAAATAGAAGCCATTCAGAGAGTTACACACCCACCCTTTTCAGGAAAAATGCAGGAAATCAGAGACATCCAGCAAATTCTCTTGTGGCTGTTGTACACTGCAGCAAGAAGCGGCGTGGGTCCCGTGGCTAATGCTGGAAGGGGAATTCAGCACTTCTGGGAAAGGGAGAGAAAGGCACTCTTGTGGGCCAGGCTGGGATTGGAGAGCCTGGGTGGGTGTCTGGGGTCCCAGCTTTCCCGCAGTGCTGACTGTGGTGCCTGCTGCTTGTTCTTCCCTGCATCGCCAGCTGCATCCACCTGCTGGGGCTGTGCTTGGGAAGGGCTCCGGGGGTGAGCAAGCCCATGGGAGAGGCCTGGGGAGAAGCTCTTCTCCAGAGATCTACCAGAAACTGTCCAGAGCATCTGAGAGGATGCTCTGTGTGACAAGGGAAGGTGCCCGTTGGTCCAATGTATGGAGCCTGCAGGGCTCCCATCAGGGTCCTTTGACCGACCCATCCTCCAGCCAGCAATCCAGGTGCTGGGGGGTCCCATGTAGGTCTCCTGAGGTACCCTTTAGCCCCGGGCAAGGTGTCGTGCCTCAGTGTGTGCTTGCAGGGCATGTTTCCTTCCTGCTGACAAGGGCGGAATTGCAGTTAAATGCCCCTGGGCGATCCCGAGCCGAGCAAACTTTTTCCTATGGGCCACACTGCTTTGCAGTCCATGTGTGTGGTTCAGCTCCTGCATGGGAGCTGAGGACACGAGGTGACCTAGCTTGGAAGCTGGCCACTCGTGCTCCAGGCAACTCCAGTTGCTTGCATTTTCCTTCAGCTTCCCCAGCCTGATCATCTCCACTGTCACCTCCTCCCTGTCCTACAAGAAGTATCCCTCTCCCAGCCATTAGGACAGTGGCGCAGCACTCAGAATCCAGATCACTGGTAGAGAAGAAGGACAGAGGAAAAGAGAAGTTCTCCTTTGAAAGAAATCCTTCTTTGTCCTCCTTTAGCTACCAGTGGATGAAAAAAAGGGGGACAGAATTTCAGGCCAGCCACAGCACTGGCTTTCAAGCCTGAGCTTGTCATGTCATGGCTGTTCTGGAATGTGGTACAGTGAAGGAGAGAGAGAAATGGCAAATTTTCCCCCTCGGGGCGGTCAAATGCTGGCAGAGGTTGTCCAAGGAGGTTGTGGAGTCTCTGTCCTTGCAGATCTTCAAAGGCCAAGGGCACACAGTTCTCTGCGACCTGCTCGAGGTGAGCGTGCTGGAGCAGAGGGCTTGGCCCAGAGGACCTCCACAGGTCCCTTCCAACCCCACCCTCCCGTGTGGCTCTGTGCTTTGCTTTTGCCCTGGCAGAGATCTCCAGGGACTTTGTGCTCCATTTTGTGCTGCCTTAGGGCTACAGTGTGCTGGGGTTTGGGGGCAACAAGGTCAAGTATGCCAGAGGTCAAGCAAGTTAGTGTCAAAGTGTGTTACTGTTATGGTCAGAATCTGTGTTTGTTGGCCCTGCGTTCCTGGGGTTAGGGCATTTTTATCTTATCTTGTGATCTGTGTGGTGGGTTTTTTTGTGGAGAGTGCCTTTTTCAGCTTTTTTTTCCTTTGTAAAGTATGGATCGGTGCCTTTGGTTTGTGTACGAAGTTTCGTCTGGTTGTTTTTCTGCTGTGCTGGTGGATGGTGGTGTTTTTTCTGTCTTGAAACCATCGTTACTGGTCTAATATATCTCCTGCAGGTCAGGCAGTGTCACTTCTGGCGTGGTCTGACTCATTTCTGGTGAGCTGGCGGGTAGGTATGGAGGACTTGTGGTCCCTCCATGGAGAATGACTGCTAGAGGACTAACAGGCAGATCTGTGGAGGGGTGAGAGGACCGCTGGCCCATAAGTAGTGACTGTCAGAGGACTAAGAGTACTTGAACTAATGTGGGCTTCCAAATTCATGGTTATTTGTCCTGCCTTGTGGAAGAGCCATGGGAAGTCACCAGCCACACGGAAGGACAAGGGAGTTCCCAAGGCTACGTGGCTTCTTGGGTTTTGCTTTTGAGTAAGAAAGTCTTGTCTCAACATGAGTGCAACTGTGAACGGTCAATTTTGCTAACTTTAGAAAGCAGGGAGTAGCACTTTTCTGCTGTGCCTCACATGGCTGCCCGGGCAGGGTGAGAAGCAGCAAGAGAATTCCTGACTGGCACCTTCTCCAGGGGAGCAGTGCTGCACTTTGCCGAGGTGAGCTCTGGTTCTGCATGAGTGCACAAGGTTTTGGTCAATTTTCTCACCACAGAAAGCAGGGAGCAGCACTTTTCTGCTGTGCCTCACGTGGCTGCGAGGGCAGGGTGAGAAGCAGCAAGAGAATTCCTGCCTGGCACCTTCTCCAGGGGAGCAGTGCTGCACTTTGGCAAGGTGAGCTCTGGTTCTGCATGAGTGCACAAGGTTTTGGTCAATTTTCTCACCACAGAAAGCGGGGAGCAGAACTTTTGTGCTGTGCCTCACATGGCTGCCAGGGCAGGGTGAGAAGCAGCAAGAGAGTTCCTGCCTGGCACCTTCTCCAGGGGAGCAGCGCTGCACTTTGTCAAGGTGAGTTTTTTTGGGCTGTACATTATTGCCACTGAAAAGAGGTCAGTTTTCTCACCACAGAAAGCAGGGAGCAGAACTTTTCTGCTGTGCCTCACATGGCTGCCCGGGCAGGGTGAGAAGCAGCAAGAGAATTCCTTGCTGGAACCCTCTCCAGGGGAGCAGCACTGCACTTTCCCAAGCCATGTTTTTTGCTTCTGTATGAGTTCTAAAGGTGCTGTGTCAATATTCTCACCACAGAAAGCAGGGAGCAGAACCCTTGCGCTGTGCCTCACATGGCTGCCATGCTCAGTGGGAAGCAGCAAGAGAATTCCTTCCTGGTACCTTCTCCAGGGGAATTTCCCAGTTCCCGAGAGACTCCTGGCAGCAGCTGCAAGGGGGCTCCCAGCCGAAGGGTGGGCCTGGGTGTTGTTGGGGTGGGAATTGGTGATGTCTCCTTTCCTTAGTCACGTTAACACTTTGGAATAACAATTGGATGCATCGCTTCTGTTCCTCTTTTATCATATTGCTCACAGTAACTGCTACTGGTTCCTTTTATCACATTGCATGCTATTTTCTTTTATTGTAATACAAGAAACTGCGTTTGATATATTTCATTATTTGATATATTTGATAGATTTGATTATATTTGATGTAGAGTTCAGCTTTGCTGTGTATCCAGTCAGCCAGCAAAACATAATTTGGCGTAGTCGGCATCGTATGAAGTAAAACTCTCTCTATTTAAGAAAAAAAAAGGTTCCTCGACTTGCTATTGTCAGGTGGGAGCCATTGCCTTATGGTGTTTGGGCCAGAGTGGTCTGGTGGTGCTGGGCAGTTGGGCCATGCCAGGGACAGAGGGACGGGGGCAGGGGAGGGGGCGGGGGGAAGGGGTTTAGGGAGGGAGGGGTGGGAATGGATGAAGGTGTTTAGGGATGGACCGGGGTGTGTGGGGGTGGGGCAAGGATGTGTGTTTGTGGGAGTGGGTGTGGGGGGGGTGTGGGGAGGTGGGGGTGTGTGTATTGATAAACCGGGGGTGGGGGCGTGGGGGGGGTTGAGGGTGTGTGTGTTATTTAGAGAACAGATTGGGGGGCCTGGGGGAAGGGTTTTAGGGACGGACCGAGGGTGGGGGAGGGCTGGACCAGGGTCTGGGGGAACAGGTTTTAGGGCCAGGGTAGGGAGGTGGAGGTGGGGGATGATTTCAGGAACAGCCAGGGTGGAGGAGGGGGTCAAGGGAAATCTTTCAGGGTTGTTTGGGGGGAAGGATTTTAGGGACGGATGTGGTGTCTGGGGGGACGCTTGATGCCACTGTTTAGATTCCACTGTATATACGTTTATGTCCAGGGATTCTGTTAAGGGAAGGCTGCTGGCTCGGCAAAGGGACAAGATGTCTGAGCTCCCCAGTTACCACACTGATTTGGTGTGTAGCTCTACGTTAAACACACCTGCGCACAAAGGTTAGGCCAAGCTGACTCTCTAAAGCTGTTAGAAGTGACGAATTAAGGGACCTCTCATCCAGGGAGTCAGCCTTGGGAAGGATGGGGAAGAAAGAATGGGTGGGGAAAAGATCTGCGTTCTCTTCGGTGATGCAGAAAGAGCCTCCGGGTGAGGACGTTGTGGCCGCAGGAGGAGACAAGCCAATAGAGTGCTGCGATCCGCAGAATGTTGGTTGGAATTCGGACAAAGGTAATTGTTGTGGGGGGAGATCGTGACCTCTGACTCAGATAGCCCCCCGAGAGAGGGCAAGGCCCCGCTTGGGGAGCACGGGGAGCTAGTAAAAAACCTCAGCAGCGCTGTCTGAGGGTGTGTGCTCGTTTGCATTAAAGCAAGCAACTTGTAACCCATCCTGTGCCTGACTGAAAATACGTGTGTAATGCGCTATGAGTGTGCAAGTGCTCTGCTGTCCGTAGTGCGTACCCTCGAGGAACTGGGTGAGCACGCTCAGAGGAAACATTCCCCCGTGCTCCCAGCACTGCCATAAAGAATGCCGGCCTTCTGAAACTTGCAAGCAAGGCTTAGAGGGTTTCTCTCCATGACCGACTTTATGGCATCATTCCCACCATACTGGAGAGAGCAAATCTTTCATTGTTTGGTGGTGAAAGCAGCTTGGGGAGTGTCACTGATGTGCAGCACTTTTTTAACCTCAGGTCTAAAGTGCCACCGGTCCTACCGTGGGGTACGTCCTTCCTCAGGCTTTCACCAAACGGAAAGGATGCATCAAACCCACCCCACAAACACGTCCTGCACTTTTTTTATCTTTCCTGGAACGTGGGGACATGACCCTGCTGGGCCATCAGTGCCACCTGCCTGGGAGCCAAGATGGTGCCTTTGCATTCCAGGCTAAGGACTTACCTTCTTTTTTTCCTTTTCAGCAACTTTAGAGCCATCCTTAGGGAGGCTGGTTAAGCTGGTTTACTGCACAGCTGGTCGCCAGTGGAGGGAAACGGTAAGCTCCGCTGTTGCCTTTGGTGTTTACTTGTTACCTTGTCACTCGTTTGAG
The DNA here is from genome assembly GCF_963210335.1 of Falco punctatus. Taxonomy (NCBI): domain Eukaryota; kingdom Metazoa; phylum Chordata; class Aves; order Falconiformes; family Falconidae; genus Falco; species Falco punctatus. The sequence goes on from NC_137585.1 coordinate 92,287,713, forward strand.
TGATCTTACCATGCCCCGGCAAGCAGAAGCTATCACGGCACTTTAGGCCTTGGTCTAATAGTCATGCAAAGCAATATTGAAAGTCATTCTGAGATCTGGAACAGGCCCCAATGTGCATTTTATAAAAGTGCATCTTGGCTGCTCTTTATCTTTGTATGGGGTTTTTTTCCCGTTTCTCCAGACTGTTGAAGCTCTGAAAGGTGCCGATGAGCTGCTCTCCCTCAGTTTGCTCCTTTGCCTTTGGGGAGTGCGGTTCATGTTTTCTTCATGGCTTTGCAGAGGAGAAAATCCATGAGTACACCACCTTGCTTTATTCACCTAAGCTAATTTCAGAAACTGCCTCCTTTAACTTAAACATGAAATTCTTCTTAACCTCTTTGTGCACTTGTAGAAAAGCAGAGTGGGGTGGGGTCTGGGGGTGTCTTCAGGAAGTGCCCGCAAAAGAGCCTTTAGGAGACCCTGTCCCTTGACTCACATGTGGGGTAGTGAAGAGTCTGAGAAAGTCACGGGTGTTTTGGTGTTCACCAAAGCAGGTTTTCATTTTGTTTTTTTTCTTTTTTATCTTATGTAGCTTATATCACCAGGTAGTGACAGCCTGGGGATGACAGGAGGGGACAGCAGGCAGTGGTAGTGTGGAGGGTGACCAGAGGGGACAGTAGGCGGGGACAGGCCTGGGGGTTATCGGAGGGGACAGCAGGCAGTGACAGCCTGGGTGGTGACAGGAGGGGACAGCAGGCAGTGGCAGCCTGGGGGGTGACAGGAGGGGACAGCAAGCGGTGATAGCCTGCATGGTGACAGGAGGGGACAGCAGGCAGTGGCAGCCTGGGGGGTGACAGGAGGGGACAGCAGGCAGTGGCAGCCTAGGGTTGAAAGGAGGGGACAGCAGGCCATGACAGCCTGGGAGGTGACAGGAGGGGACAGCAGATTGGGACATCATGGGGGTGACAGGAGGGGACAGCAGGCAGTGGCAGCCTGGGGGGTGACGGGAGGGGACAGCAGGCAGTGGCAGCCTGGGGGGTGACAGGAGGGGACAGCAGGCAGTGGCAGCCTAGGGGTGAAAGGAGGGGACAGCAGGCCATGACAGCCTGGGAGGTGACAGGAGGGGACAGCAGATTGGGACAGCATGGGGGTGACAGGAGGGGACAGCAGGCAGTGGCAGCCTGGGGGGTGACGGGAGGGGACAGCAGGCAGTGGCAGCCTAGGGGTGAAAGGAGGGGACAGCAGGCCATGACAGCCTGGGAGGTGACAGGAGGGGACAGCAGGCCGTGACAACCTGGGGATGACAGGAGGGGACAGCAGATTGGGACAGCATGGGGGTGACAGGAGGGGACAGCAGGCCATGACAGCCTGGGAGGTGACAGGAGGAGACAGCAGGCTGTGACAACCTGGGGATGACAGGAGGGGACAGCAGGCAGTGGTAGTGTGGAGGGTGACCAGAGGGGACAGTAGGCGGGGACAGCCTGGGGGTTACCGGAGGGGACAGCAGGCAGTGACAGCCTGGGTGGTGACAGGAGGAGACAGCAGGCAGTGGCAGCCTAGGGGTGACAGGAAGGGACAGCAGATTGGGACAGCCTGGGGGGTGACAGGAGGGGACAGCAAGCGGTGACAGCCTGCGTGGTGACAGGAGGGGACAGCAGGCAGTGGCAGCCTGGGGGGTGACAGGAGGGGACAGCAGGCAGTGGCAGCCTGGGGGGTGACGGGAGGGGACAGCAGGCAGTGGCAGCCTAGGGGTGAAAGGAGGGGACAGCAGGCCATGACAGCCTGGGAGGTGACAGGAGGAGACAGCAGGCCGTGACAACCTGGGGATGACAGGAGGGGACAGCAGATTGGGACAGCATGGGGGTGAGAGGAGGGGACAGCAGGCCGTGACAGCCTGGGGGGTGACAGGAGGGGACAGCAGGCTGTGACAGTCTGGGGGTGACAGAAGGGGACAGCAGGCAGTGACAGCCTGGGGGGTGACAGGAGGGGACAGCAGGCAGTGACAGCCTGGGGGGTGACAGGAGGGGAAAGCAGGCCGTGACAGCCTGGGGGGTCACAGGAGGGGACAGCAGGCAGGGACAGCCTGGGGGGTGACAGGAGGGGACAGCAGGCAGGGACAGCCTGGGGGGTGACAGGAGGGGACAGCAAGCCGTGACAGCCTGGGGGGTGACAGGGCACGGGGCGGTGATGTGCCCAGGGCCGTTGGGAGAGCCACCACAGGCGCAGGGGCTGACAGGTGACGCTGGGTGGTGAAGGCCCCAGGGGGTGACAGGAGGGACACCGCAGCCCTGGAGTGTGACAGGGCACGGGGCGGTGACAGGCTGTGGGACAGCAGGGACACCGGCGGCCCAGGCGGGGCTGATGAAGGCCCCTCCCCCAGGGGCGCTGAGTGGCCCCCTGAGCCCCTCTGTCACAATGCGGAGCCGCCCGGGTTGCCATAGCGAGCAGCTTGGCCTGGCAGCGCTGGTGCGAGGAGGGAGCAGAGGCCGAGCCAGGGCCTGTCGCCATCGTCCTCCCACCAGGGCTGCGAGGAGGAGCCGGCGGGCTCAGCCCGCGCTGCTGGCCCCAGCCCCTCGGTGGGCCCTGACCTGCTGTGGGGGCCGCGAGGCCAGCTGCTGCGTGAGGTGCCATCGCGGAGCGGGCACCGCCTGGCCCCGGCCATGTCATGTGTCCACTACAAGTTCTCCTCCAGGCTGAGCTCTGATGTGGTCACCTTTCACGGCCCCCACATCTCCCTGCGCGACCTCAGGCGCCAGATCATGGGCCGCGAGAGGCTGAAGGCGACCCGCTGCGACCTGCAGGTCACCAACGCCCAGACCATGGAAGGTGCGTGGGGGCGGCGGGCGCGGGATGCGGGGACCAGCCGGCTGGCGGCGGCGCAGGCGCCCAGTGAGGCGGTGGGGCCGTGGCCGGCAGCGGTGACTTGTGCTGGGGCCTCAGAGCTGCTCTTCCGTGGTTGTGCGCTGGCAGCTGGCGTCAGGGCTGTGTGCGCAGCCAGGCACAGCAGCGTACGGGGTCCGTGTGCGACACCGCGCGTGGAAGAGGTTTGGTTTCTGGGAACCCTTCTAGGTAAAACGAGAAGGGAATGTGGGACAATGCCTTGTCATCACAATCCTGCCAGATTTCTTTGAAAGCCGGCAGAGAAGGCTGAACGTGATAGAAAAGGAGTGGGTGGCTAATTTAAAGGGGAAAAAAAAGTGGGTTTGGTGACTGAAATTTGTCTTCAGCTACTTTTACTCCACCGCATTGGAAAAGTGGTGCTTGGCTGCTGCAGAAACTGCTCAGTAGCAACGTTTGGGATCAAGAGTGTATCTGTGAGTGAGAATCTATGCAGACCCTGGAAAGCCATCTTGTACACGAGTGTTCCGTCTAAAGTATACTTGGCATTTCTTGCTAATACAGCTTCTTTGCTGCACCAAAGACATTTTCATTCAGATGCTATTGAGCATCATTTCTTCATTTCTTTCAAACGGTGCATTTTTGTCGTGGTACTGCGTGTTAGACGGTGTCAGGGCAGTACTGAAGTTTTATGGCAGATCAGTTATGGTGAATATACCTAAAAATGTTCTTAGAGAAGCCCTAAGTTCTTTTGAATCTGAGAAATGGTGCTTGATTCTCAGAGACGGTAATGGTTTTGTATTACTTAGCGTGCTGTTTCAGTTTGGTAATCTACCGTCTGGCAAAGCTTGCATGTGATTGAAGACTTTGGAATATGACTTGTCAGAAATACAAAGACTTGGAAACCGTCTCCATTCCTTAAACATTCAAATTTTATTGGTTGGGTTTTTTTTCTTTTTTCCTGTGGTTCTGTGACATTCCCACAACAGTCTTGTCTTTACAATGTGTACTCATAGGATTTTTTCCTCTTCCTCTTTGATGTATTAAAACTTAAACAGAATGACATGCCTGCTGCGGTAACTGTAACTTTGGCCCCAGCCTTTCAAGTGGTTGGACCTAAACACGCTGTTTACCTACAGATAGGTAAAGTATGTTCAGGAGAGTATCTGTGAGCAGACTTAACAGCACGGTGTTAGGGGTCTTGGGGGTGTTACGGGATCGCATGTCATATACAGCGGTAGAGACAGACATGCAGGTAGAGGCAGACGTACAGGTTGTGACACAGATGCTTACTGGAACTTCTGTAAGGGTGTTTTCCCTGTGAAAATGCAAAAATCCCCCAGCGGTTGTCAGAGCAAAGCTAAGGAATACAATTCAGTGTCAGACACATGTATGCCAGATTTTGGGGTTTTATACATAACGGTGAATTTCCGTTTTTATTGAACAGCATCTACGTGCTTAAAGTCACCTTCAGAAGATGAAGGAAAGAACTAGGCCTGGATGTCCTGCCTAAAGGGGGTTCTTGGAGATCTTCCCTGTGGAGATATGGTAGTGGGTTTTATAACTTTGTGCAGGAGTCCTGATTAAATGTTGGCATGATCTTGGAAAGACCCTTCAGTGAACCCTGAGTGAAGATGGCCAACTTGTTCAGATTTTTCTGAGCTGCGTGATCACGGAAATCTCGTAATAGGAGCAATGCTAATAGAAGCTAAAAGTAAACAGGATTTTACACATCACTGGGGAAAAAAAAAAGAGATGGTGGACTCTTTTTGAAGATGGTGGGAAGGCAAAATGGATGGTTGGGATGTGTTTTAAAAGGTGGGAGGCGGGGTGGGAGTGTCCTCTTCCGTGCTCGCTATTATAGAGACATGTTCTAGGGTTTTGTAAGCTAACAGGAGCAAAAGCAATGAAAGTTAGATCAGGAAAGAGCCTCATGTTTTAGCAGACTCTGCTTTAGTGACTTTAGAGACCATTTTGCTGTTGGCATTGAAACGATTCAAAACAAATGGAAAAGATTTTGCTGCTTGTGTTTGACTATCAGACCTGAAGATTTCTGGAAAGGTACCGTGAGTGTGTGGAGATGATAAAAGCATGACGCTGTGTGTAAAATGTTGCTTTTCTATCTGTAAAGGGATTCCCTGAAGTGCTATGTCATGACATATTAATATCACTCTTACGAACTGACTGATGCTTTCTCTGTATTGATGTTGTTTCCAGAATACACAGATGACAATGCCCTGATTCCAAGGCACTCATCGGTAACTGTTAGGAGAGTCCCTGTTAGAGGAGTTAAAGCTACCGGCCAAACAGACCTTGGGTAAGTAGCCATAACACGTTGTGTCCTGTGGGAGGGGTTTCAGTGTGTTCACCTTCTTTGTGGCTGTTGGTTTACGGAGGCATTCCGGTTGTATCTTTCTTGTTAAAGCTGCTGTTAAATTGTGTTGTGACAGGGCAGATTTGAATGTATCTGTCCCAAAGCAGACTTAGATTTTTCAGCCCGCTGGGACGTGGCATTCAAAGTCCAACAGTGGTAGCTGTTCTGATGTTTGAATTGGGTTTGTTCTTGGGGTTGTTTTTTCTGAGAGTCAAGTTCTCCATCCTGTTTCCTCTAAGCAGAGAGATTCCTTATTGTATGCTTTTGCTTGTATTGCTTTTAGAGTAAACGGAGAGACACATTGCAGTGTGAACTGGTAATTGGTTCCCATCTGCCAGCAGTCCGAGTCTCAGTGTTTGACTGCTTCCGTTGTTTGGGGGCGGGGGGGCAGGGTATTCTTACACCCCAGAGGGGTGGGGGTGGCGGGGCTGCATGCTATCTCCAGAGGAAAGACTGAGAGTGGCCAGCTGGCAAACCGTGCAAACAAGAAGTTTCATTCTTAAGTGATTCCTATTAGTTTCCTAAAGACAATGCCTGTGTCGGGCAAGAGAAAAAGAGCAACGTCCTAAAGCGTATTGCCTTTTGTGCCAGGATGGTGAAGGAACAGTTGATCTTTTCCAAACCTGAAGCTCAGAAAGCAGTTGAGCACATTCCCAAATGTTGGTAGTTACCTTTCTAAGTTTGATTTCACCCTAAGCTGCTCTCTGTGCTCCAGGTATTACTGCTGTATTCCTCAGATTTATGGAGGACAGAGAATCTGATTACAATTGCAGATATTCAAATGTAAGCCTGACTACAGCATTGTTGCTGTCATCGATGTATTCGTACAGTCCAGTTCTGTATCAGCTGCATCAGCATGGTTTGAATGGTCATGTTTTCCAGCCTTCTTCAAGACAGACCTCTCCTCCACCATGAGTAGATATTACTGACTTGTGGTTTTGCCGTGTCTTTCTAATGTTAGTTCTCAATAAATAAAGTATACCGGCGAGTTTCAGCGTGTCTCTAAGACTTACCTCCAAGACTTAACCTTGAGACATAAGTCTTAACCTAAAGACCTAACCTTTAAGACTTAACCCTAAGACTCAACCCTAAGACCTAAAGGGTAGAAGCTCCTGATCTGGCTCCAGTCAATCTGGGATCATCACTGGGAACCACGGAACTTGGCCAGCACAAGGTCTATTAGGTAGCAGGTTAAATGAGGCAGAGGAGAAGCCCACCACTCTGATGAGCTGGGTTCTTGGCACCAAGGTACCTCTGTGACATTTTCACTGTGCTGCAGTGTAAAGACGGCCTGTGATTTTCAAAAATTGAAGATCAGTCTTTAAAATGCAATTCCTTGGACAATAATAACATTGTGTCAAGTAAATACATACACCCCTCACCAATGGAGTTTTGGGTTTTTTCTTTGTACCTTTGCTGCTTCTGCAGAAGCCAGTAGTGCAGAGGGCTGAGGGTACAGCTGCACAGAGTGGCTTCTGTTTTGTGAGCTCTAACTAAACATGCAATGGACAGCCATTAAGATTGGGAAAGCTCACAAAAAGCTTAAAAACAGATAAACCACAACATTTCTTTCTTTTTTATAGAACTCCTTAGATTACTCCTTTTTTTATAAAAATGAGAAATCAGGGGGTTGTCATGCTTTTTATGCTATCTAAAGGCTTTAATCAGCAGTGCCTCCCCTGTCCATTCAGAGGAGGTCATGTCCATCTTTTTTCAGATTTTCTGTAGCTGGAAGAAGTGTTTTTGCCAGCCACCACAGACAAATTTTCCTAAAAGGCATAATCTGTCCATTTAAGTGTTCCTTCAGCCTGATAATGATTTAAAAACTGTGCCTGCTGGTCTGAACCTGGATTTCATGTTCTAGTTCCCTCCTAACAAAATAAATAGAATGTTCTTTGCTGTAGATGCCCCATTGCAACGGGGTCTCCAGGAAGGGATTCTGCATCCAGCCCATCATAAATAATCACGCAGAATTCAAGAGAATATTTTAAGACCAACATGCTCTGCACTGTTTAACGTCTTCACCACTGTCATCTACAGTGGTGAAGATGACAATGAGGAGTACAATGAAGAGGAAGAGAACTGTAAACAGTTTTTTTCTTTTTTTTTGCAAGGAAGAAGAATGAGGGGCTTTTCAACTCTTGCAATGCACTGCGCAAATGATTTCTTAGAAAGAGCATTACAATTCTAGGGAAGACTTGTCAACAAGTTTTTGAAATAGTTTCCTAATCTTCAAAATATTGGAGCTGGTAGTCACCAGCTGTGGCTGACGCACCATTTTCTGACTCCTGTGAAATGCCTAACTGTCTATTTCCATAGTGGTATCATTCCCATACCTCCTTTTCCTTAAATAGAGTTTAAAATGGGGTCCACAAATCAGATGATGCGGTCCACAATTCAGATGGCCATCAAAGAGTCTTCAAAATTTCTCAAAATTCAGGTACTTCTTTTCTGGGAAACATACTCTTTGCTACTTTAACAGAACATGTACGTGTATGTATGTGTAGGTATTTACAAAGAGACATTTTGTAAAACATTAGTTAAAACGTTGACTGTCTCTCACTTAGAGATGAGAGATTCCGGGGGAAGGAATGGATTGCACATTCCCAGCGAGTGAAGGCGAGAGAACACCCTGCTCCCGCGCGTTCCCTCCGTAAATGCCTGTGCTAGTTCTCAGGCGGCCCCAAGCTGCTTTTCACATCCCCCCTGCCCTTCAGGCCGGCTGGCAGGGCTGTCTGTTAGCGCTCCCTCACCGCGTTTCAGGCTGAGCACGCCTGTCAACAAGACAAACAGGAGGGCTTTGCTAACCTTAGTATCCTCAACGGAGACAGGGAAGGAGCACTCACGTCACCAGCTCTGCTGGCAGGCATCACGGGACAGCAGGTCTGCGCAGAGGTTTTGTGTCGAGCCCTCCCTGGGGACATGTTGAATCCAAAGGTTTCCTTTTGGGTGTCAAAGGGCGATTGTTTTGAAAAGGAGTGCTGAGGATGGTTTTGGAATCATTTAAGATCAACAAAGAGCAGCTTCTGAGTACGTGTTGGACCTGCAGTTCCACTGCACTTGGCAATAGCTGCTGTTAAGGACTCCTTTTCCTGGCCAGAAGCAGAGCTTGTGGGCAGACAAAAACCAACAGAAAATCCAGTACCAACAGAAAATTCTTAAATCCCTTGCTAAGGGATTATCAAAAGCTTGATTCCTTTTAGTGCTTCTGGGTCTGAAGCTGAATTTCAGCAAGCAAATCCAACTGCCAGGACTCTGAAGTTGTGTGTCCTTTTAATGCTGCAAAACATAAATAATGCTACTTGCATGCATCTCAGTTAAATGTACCGTGGCTAGCTTCTTCAACCAGTCTGGAGCTTAAAGGCCAGCTTCAAAATGCTGGCGGTGTACTTTTTTCTACACATAGCTTCAGTCCACTTGGAAGAAAATTGGATTGGTTACACAAGTCTTTATGTAAGGTACAAAGAGAGCCTATTTGTTGCCTAACGTGAATGTCAAATAATCAGTACCTGTTAAACAGACTGACAACCTGGCTGAAGACAATGCTACCAAAGAGGATAAGGTACAGGCTATGATGGTACAGTCTTGCTGTGAATACAACCCAGTCAAGGAAGTGTCAGGTATGTTCTTTGAAGGTTATGGGAACATTGTAGAGATGTTTGTTTTAAGAAGAAAGATACATGCATACGTTTTCCTTTTTTTTTTTCTTTTTCAAAAAACTTCTAGTTACATGAAAGACCCCTGGGATCCACCTCCACCATCGAACATTTGCTTGCGTTGTGGAAAACCTGGCCATGATAGAAAGAACTGCCCAACAAAATGGGTAAGGTTGTGGGGCGCTTCTGGTGTTACTGAACCTTTTAGGGTTTTTACCTTGGCATTTATGTGACAAAGACATGAACGCTCCTAGTAAGAATTGTTTCTCTTGGGGTGAAATACAGAGGTTACATGGCAATGTTGCAAAGCCCTTCCATATTCAAGGGAAGCCTGGAATTCTGAATGTGAAATTTTCTTTTCTCTAGGTCACAGTCATTAAAGATGTCCATAGATCTTTCTCAGTGAACTTTCACACCTATTTTTGTCTGTGCGGCGTGCAGAGGTCACCGCTGGAATGCCAGCTGTCACACACAGAGGCAGTCGTCTTGGCTGACCAGCAGCTGAGAAAGACAGCAGTGCTGAACAAGCTCTCACAGGGAGTAGGTACCAGCATGTTCTTGCACCTGTTTGGTATTCTCTGATAACATGTGAACCAAGTGACCGGCTGCAAGGTTTGAAGGGGGACAAGTGAGGTGTGGCTCTGGGGAGAGAAGACACTACTTCGATTCCCGCAAATACAGTGCTGCCTCGTTCTGGACTCCAAGGCTCAATTTTGCAACCTAGTTTCTACACGCCATAAAAGCAACCCATAGATAACAGAGAGCACGAGTTTGTGCACATGCAGCCAGTGTCATAACCCTACTCCCTACACTCACTGACGCGCCAAAAGGTGTATGTGCCTACGCGAACAGCGCCGAACTCCATAAAGGCAGTCCTAACCGCCCTGCCTTCCCCTGCCTGTTTTAAGCTGTCGGCTTTCTCCTTTCCCCGGACCAGCTGTATCGCCTCCTTTCTGTAGCAAAAGTAATAAAGCCACTAAATACCTTCTCCAGGGGAGCAGTGCTGCACTTGCCCAAGACGTACTTTTTTGGCTCTGCATGAGTGCAAAATTTTGGGGTCAGTTTTATCACCACGGAAAGCAGGGAGCAGAACTTTTGTGCTGTGCCTCACATGGCTGCCAGGGCAGGGTGAGAAGCAGCAAGAGAATTCCTGCCTGGCACCTTCTCCAGGAGAGCACTGCTGCACTTTGCCAACGTGTTTTGGGGTTCTGCATGAGTGCAAAGGTGAGTGGCCAGTCTTCTCAGTACAGAGAGCTGGTAGCAGAACTTTTGTGGTGTGCCTTTCGATGGCTAGGAGGGCAGGGTAAGAAACAGCAAGAGAATTCTTCCGTGGCACCTTATGTGGAGGAGCTGTGGCTGGATATTTCAGTGGAGCATTTGGGCTCTGTACGAGTGCGAAAATGAGCTCTTAAATTTTTGAACACAGAAAGCAGGTAGCCAAACTTTTGTGGTGTCCTGCACATAGGCACCAGGGCAAGGTGAGATCCAGCAAGAGAAATCCTTCTTGACACCTTCTCTGGGGGAGCTGTGGCTGGAGGTTTCCACGGAGCATTCGGGCTCTGTACGAATGCAAAAGGGAGCACTTAAATTTCTCAACACAGAAAGCAGGTAGCAAAACTTTTATGATGTCTTTCACATGGCTACCAGGGCAGGGTGAAAACCAGGGTAAACAGGTCCAGCTCCCAGCCTTTACTCCTAAGAGAGATGCTCCAGGTCCCCTCATGTTTGGATCCATACACTGGACCTGCTCCAGTAGTTCCCCATCTCTCTTGAACTAGGAATTCCAGAACTGGATAGAGCACTCCAGATGCAGCCTCACCAGGCAGGGTAGAGGGCACCCCAGACAGCGCTGTAGACAGATTTTGTGCCTTTGTGCAAGGCACAGTTTGCAGCACCTGCAGTGCGTAAGGTCTGTCCCTTACTGGGAAATGATCAGCAGCAGCAGACGAGGCCGAGGGGACGGCACCTGGAATCTTAAAGCTGAAACTGGATGCCAAGAACGTGAGCAAACGCTGCTGTCCTCAACAGCAGAGAGAAACACGACTGGGAAGCACAGCCCTGACAAGAAAAGAGGTTGCTGACAGTGGTGTCTCTGCTGCCCATGAGGGCCTTTGGTGGAGGTGAAGGTGATCGCCAGGAACGATAAGGTGCTGCTGACAGGCTCACTGTGAAAATGGTTGGTGTGTTCATTGGCTGTGTCATCAATGGGGCGAGTACTGGCCAGTGGTGAGAAAAAACAGCAGTTTGAGGACGTAGTCACACGAGCGGAGACACTGGTGTGATGTGCACTGTGGATATATCAAGATGAAGTCCCTGGCGGTCGCACGAAACGTCATGGGTCACCTGAAGAAGACAAAGGCCAGCCCCATCGCTGTCCAGCTGATGGAGAAGCTCCTGCCCCTCTTTGCTGCGGTAAGGCTGATGGGGGAGCCCAAGCCTCGTGGGCAGGCAGGCGCTGGTCAGGGACAGCTACCTACAAGGACGCAAGTCCTACTCTGCTTCTCTCTGCCAGGGCTTCAGCGAGCTGAGAGAGCTCTCCATCAGCCTCTTCAGAGACCTAATGAAGACTGTGGTGAGGAAAAACAAGAGGCAGGTGAAGACAAAAGTGGAAATGGGCTTGTTCCCTCTCATCTTTCACATGAGCGACCAAATCCACAGCGTGGCCAAGGCACAGATTCCAAAGCTAAGCAGTGATGTAGGGATGAAAACCTGAGATGTTTGGGCCAGGGTACCTCCCAGCTTCCTAAGGGCAGGATGACCCCAGGAAGAAAGGAAAAGGCAGGGAGATGCCAGGTCTCCTTCCCCAGGCCGTGGTGCCACCTCCCAGTTTCTGCTGTTCTGCAGGCCTCCAGGGAAGCCCTCCTCGCTGCAGCAGAGCTCCTCAAGTGGAAAAAGCTCAAAAACCTTTGCAGAGCCATCAGACATGGAGGATTGCAGAGTGCTTGGTGAGGACAACCCCTGGAGGAGCGCTGCCCCACGGGTCTGCCCTGTGCGCTCTGCAGCTGTGCCTCACCTGCCCTGCTGCAGCCCGCAGCCCACAGCCTGGAGCTGCATCCTTGTTCCCTGTCCTCGAGAAGAGAGCCCCAAGGGCTCTTCTCCACACCCCTCTCCCCGCACCCAGCGGGAGGGAGGGCTCTGGGCAGCGGCGGGTGCTGGCGTAGAGCCCCATCGATGTGCAGCCACCCCCGGCAGCCCCTCAGCCACGGCCACAGTCACACAGAACCTCACTGGGGAGCTCATCCGCATTGTCCAGGGCACCCTCATAGTGACCAGGCAGTACCAAAAGTTTCTGCAAGTAATGATGGCCAAGTGGCAAGAGGCGGTCTGTAGTGGGACACACACCACGCACACCACCACCCCACAGCTGTCTCCCTCCCCCCCGCCAGGAAAGAGGAGCAGCAGGAAAGAGGAGCAGCTCTATCCAGGGCTGCTGGAGCCCAGAGGGTTTCCCCAGGGCCTTAGAGTGGAGCTGCTGGGGGCAGATGCGCACATGGAGAAGATGGCAGATGGGGACAAAGACCAAGGGGAGGACACGGGGCCAAGCAGAAGCAGCCCTGCGCAGGTGGGCAGAAGGAGCCCAATGGGGATGAGGAAGAGGAGCCCCATGACTCCAGACAGAATCAGCTCCATGGGCCTGGGCAGCACCATCCACGTGGGGCCGGGCAGGAGCACCCCAGCAGACCCCAGTCCCCGGCACCATATCCCCGTGGGCAGGGCACGTGGGCAGGCAGCCTCAGGACCGTGCTGGGCAGGATTGTGCCTGCAGGAGGGCTGCTCCCACCTGTGGGGCTGCCCAAAGGCTTGGTGGAGATGCCACTGCCGGCTCCATTGTGTCCGTTTCTGCAAGCCCCCGTGGTGGCAGCGCTGCTCCCACAAGAGCAATGGGTTCCCCTGCCAGTGAGCGGCTGGTGGGGTGCAGGGCTGGGACCCCCCTGGCCTGCCCCCTCATCTGAAATGTTAAATCTTTCCTCTATCCATGGATCTATCTGTGGAGCTCATCCATCCGTCCCGCAGCTGGGGCTGCTTCACCCTCAGTGCCTGAACCCAGTGGGGATGGTCTGGCATTGGGCACTGCTGGCACCCACAGAATGGCGTGTGGGGGTGTCTGGTACCACACTGGTTGTGCTGGCAGGTGGGGACCGGGCTGGGCTGGAGAAAGGGGCCAGCAGGAACCTCATGAGGTCCAACAAGTGCCAGCTTCGGCCCCTGGGAAGGAGCAAGCCCAGGAGGAACAAGCACAGGCGGGGGCCACCTTGCTGGAAAGAAGCTTGGCAGAGAAGGTCCTGGTGGGCCCCTCAACGAGCTGCCTACTGGGCAGGGGATCTGTGCCCCTTGCAAAGGGGGGAACTAGTATGTAGTGAGACCCCACGGTGAATCCATACACCACAAATAGAAAGTCATGTTATCCCCAGGTTGGCATATTCAAATGGCTAATAAATGGGGTATGGCCTTGGTGCCTTAAACATTTTTGTCCAAACTAGATAACAGAGTTGAAACATGGGAATAAGTCCCCCACCCCATCAGAACACTCCGCTCAGGAATTGTTCGTGAATGATTTGTTGTGAACTGTGGAATAGGACCATGGTATACCCCAGACTTGCGAACCCTTATTCCAGGCATGTGTCCTTGTTGGGGTTTTCAGGCACCAGGGTTTAAACTGCATAACACGTTTGCAGAACAGGTTTGCAGGTTTGGAGATCCCACATGTTATGCAAGAACTACCAATCAAGGAAACACATTGCAATATGCAGTTTTGCTTACCCACAAAACAAAATGAAATTTTGTGTGAGAAGGAAAAAAAACATGCCATGACCCATCAACGCACTCCACCGTTCAATATCCAGCCCCTCAGGGTCCTTTCTGAGCATGTTCAGATGGGAAGATGTACTTTGCACTAACTACTTCCTCAAAATTATTTACATATGCATAAGGCACTTGCATATGTCACTTTGTTCCTGGGGGCCTTTCTTGGGGTCTTTAGAGATCGTTGGTGGTCAACAACCTGGTGAACTTCAGCTGAACTTTCCTGGGGCACCTGTACTCTATGTGTGGTTATAGACCTTCATTTATTCTCTGTGCTGTGTGGTCTTGAAGGCAACACACCGTTACCCCCTACCCTCATCTATCGGTATAGCCCAGGTGCCTCAGAAAGCTTGCCACCCCTTACTGAGCTTATTCAATAGGTCGAGTTAATCACTGCTTTAGCTGCAGCCTCTCCGAGTGATTCTTTATAACTTAATCCTGTCAGCGAGGAGAAGCGTCCAGCTGTGCCACTGAAGGCAGCAGCCTCCAGTCACCAGGCTGCTCCCTACAGGAAGCAATCCCGACTGCCTGGATCTCGCCGCTGAGAGGCTGTATTTAAAAATGAAGTGTTTTCCAGCAAGGGAAAGAAGGCTGGAGCACTCATACTCCGGCTGGTGACTCTCCCAGGCAGCTGCATGTTCCCAGTCCCTCAGCAGGACAGGTGTAGCCAGAGCCCTGCCGGAGTCAGCAGTAAAACACTAGCCCTATTCCTGCAGGAACTACAGACGCCGGGGCGGCTCCAGGGAGCTCTGCGAGTCGGGGTGCCCGGTGCCTGTGCCCGGGGCACCTGCCGGCACCTCTTTCCCTCCTTAGCTCTCAGCTCACTCCCAGGGCTGCCCCGGCCAGGCCTGACTCCAGCTGCCCCGGGGCCTGGCACAGCGGGGGGCTGGAACCTCCCCACAGAATCCCCGGGCAGCCAGCAGGCAGCAGACACCCCTGTGCCAGCCCAAGGGGCATCCCTCGCCCCATGGCCGGCCACAGGTCCCCTCAGCCGGGCCACAGCCCCAGCACAGGCTGTGCCTGCCCAGCCCAACACGGCTGCCAGGAGGCTGAGGGTGGGCAATGGCAGCTCCCAGCATGCCCTGGGAACAACCTGGCCATGGGGCGGCCCCGGGCCTACAGCTCCCAGCATGCCCCGGGAACAACCTGGCCATGGGGCGGCCCCGGGCCTACAGCTCCCAGCATGCCCCGGGAACAACCTGGCCATGGGGCGGCCCCGGGCCTACAGCTCCCAGCATGCCCTGGGAACAACCTGGCCATGGGGTGGCCCCGGGCCTACAACTCCCAGCATGCCCTGGGAACAACCTGGCCATGGGGCAACCCTGGGCCTACAGCTCCCAGCATGCCCTGGGGCACGCCTTCTCCCAGCAGGCCATGGGACATCCCTGCCCTGCAGTCGGGCCCTGGGGGGACACCAGCGCCCAGCCCGGGCCCTGTAGGCCCCATGGCCCCTTCCCAGGGCTGCCCAAGCACAGGCCCCGGCCCCGGAGCCCCCGTGGGGCAGGGACGAGGGGAAGGGAGGCACCGAGCAGCAGGGAGTGAGTCAAGGCGGAGGGGTGGCCGGAGAGGGACAGGAGGCTGCCAGAGGGGCAGGGGGAGCGGGAGGGGCTGGGCAGGGATGGAGAAAGGACAGGGACTGGTGAGGAGCGGGCAGAGGGATGGAGCGGGACAGAGGGGCAGGGGGTGCCGCAGGGAATGCAGGATCAGCAGCAGGAGAGAGGGCTAGGGAGAGGAGCGGAGGGGCGGGAAGGGGGACAGAGGCACAGACCAGCACAGGCAGGGCGAGGGGACGGGATCCGTGAGCGGCTTGTGACTTTGGCAGTGGGCAGCAAAGCTGCTTCTGTGGGTCTTTCCTTTCCCCCTCTGCCCTTATCCCCTCCCCACCCTTCCCCTCGTTGAGGCTGTGTCTGTGGTGTGCCTGCTCTGGTGAAAGGAGCTCCTGCACCAGCCTGAGGGCAAAAGAAGAGGGGCAAGGAGTGAGCTGTCCCAGTCCTTAGTTTGCAGGTTTAATGTATCGGCCCTGTTCAGAAAACACAGCGTGTCTGTGTGTCAGTGGTGCCAGCAGATTTTTATTCTTTATGGCAATTTCTTTAAATACCGGGCTTCATGCAGAAGGTTCACACGGTGCTGTGCTTGTAGTAAACGGAATTGCTTTTATGCATGCTGCATTCTGGAGGTGGCAAGTGCCAGGTTAGAGATGAAGATGGAAATGAAAGCAAGTGACCCACACGCAGTGGTGATCCTGCCACAAGCATGCTGTGTATTGACCTGGGAGAATGCTGCAGGGACTCTCAGAAGTCAAGGTTTTCAGTGCTGTTTCTGTGTTTGATACCCAAGGGATGGTTTCCCTCTGCATGCGTTTCTGGGCAGGCATGTGCATGGAACATAGGTGTGTCTCTGTGCCATAAGAGGGACTGATGGCATGTTTTCATTTCATTCCAACTCAAAAGTAAAGAAAGATTGTACCTGCAAAAGAATTCAAACAGCTGTCTTTGTTTCCCAGAGCGAGCATACAAGCATGGGGGAGCGGTTTACAGGTTCAGAACTTCAGCCAGCTCTGGATGGTAAACCCTCAGGAGAGGAAAGAGAAGCCCCACTTTTTTAACTACAGCTCTGCTTCCCTTAATGTGTCTTCTTGTTAGATTGTGTCGGTGGTCAGATTAAAAGCACATGATTAAATGGTGCTTGTTCATGAAGATATTTGAGGGTAATTTACTGTCTTCAATCCTCTTACGAGTGGGGCACTCTGTTGCCCTGTGGGCAGTACAGTGTTGTGACTGGTAATTTTCCTTTTCTTGCCTAGTGTACGGATGCATTTATGAAGGCAAGTGTTGGGTCTTATTGGCGCCGCACAAGAAACCAATGTGTGAAACCCAGACATTCACTGTTAGAAACAGGAAGAAGCTATGGGCCCTTGCTTCAGATTCTGCAAAAGATGTACCAAGGCTGAGGAAAGTGGCAAAAAGGGAAGAAATGCCGTAGCATAACTTTGGGATGGCAGGTGAGGTTTCCATCAGTGTTCCTCAAAC
Organism: Falco punctatus; assembly: GCF_963210335.1. NCBI lineage: Eukaryota > Metazoa > Chordata > Aves > Falconiformes > Falconidae > Falco > Falco punctatus. The sequence continues at coordinate 92,304,392 of NC_137585.1, forward strand.
GTAGCAGCCTCATTTGGTTTGCGGATGTGGTGTTGAACTCAAACTGTGAGACTAGTTTCCTTTATTGCAGGTGGTACTGTAGCACACGTACCTTTCATGTCCCAAGTGAAGTTGCCAAGGCTCTAGTAAAACTTCCGCAGAACCACCTCAAATTTTCCGTAGTGCGTGATTTCCTTCAACAGTCAAGTCCGGGTCTGTGGCATACAATAACCCCTACCCCATTTGGGATCTGGATGTGGTTGATTTTTAATTCAGACTTATCTGCTGTTAGAGATGTTCGGGTTTTGGTCCAAATAGGGAAATGCTGATTGTGTGCATTCTTTTGCTTTTTCATAGTGTTGTTCCATGTTTAGTCATTTGTTCCTTACAAAAATAATGTATGGGTGTCTATGAAGCTGGAGGTGTTTACGTTCTTGTGGCTGAATGTAGCAGTGGAGCTATCTTGCTGTATTTAAATCAAGAGCAGCATAATGTAACTTCACTTAAAATCTGGTCTTGGTAGGCAGATCCTACCCTGATAAGCATTTAAAACAAAACAAAACAAAAAAAAATCAAATCTGTGACAAGGTATAGGTGGAGCACCTGAACTGGTGCAAGGCAGCAATTCTCTCGCTGATATCCACACATTGCAGAGCTGTTGCCATCATGACCTTGAAATAGCGAGCCATTAATGTTAACTACTAGCAGCTTGTGAACCTAACAGTCAAGGTAGAAAATAATTTCCCACTGCCACCTTTTTTTAATTTTCTTTTATGTTTTAAAGTTTCTGATTTGATACTTTCTGATGTATTTGAAACCTGTGTCATATCCTACGTAGTTTGTGACAAGTGTGTGGCAGATGGGCCTTTACTGCTTGGAGAGGTGGTGAGATGGAGCGTGGAGAATGGTTTTATGGCACAAGCGTAGAAGTATAAAAAGGGATTAAGAGGCTTGTGTACCTTGCTGCCAGTTCAGTGGCATGAGAATTCCTGTAACGACAAATTCCTTCTGGCTCTGAAGGAATGAACGTGCCAGCCTGCTGAGTTTCCACCCAGACAACACTAGCAACGGATGTCGTTCCCAAATGGTGAGGTGGTTGTAAGCTTCATCAGTAGTAGAAGCTGTGGAGAAAGTCACGAATCACCTGCCGTTCTGCAAGTCAAGTGCTTGGCTCTTTTGTCACTAGTGTTGATTTAAGGGTGCATTGCTTATAAATAGCACTTGACCTTTGTAATTCTTCATAGTGCTAAGTTCTGGGTGCCATCAGAGAACCACTGTGCTGTGAAGGCCCTGTAAACATACAGCGATGTTTGTGTTTATGCATTTTGCCTTCCCTTAGATGATGTTATTTTGTCATTTGAAACCTTAGCGGCAGGATTTGGGGCTTTATCCTGATCAGGCATCTAAGGGCCAGCTCTCGGCTGCAGCTGCAGCAGAAGTATTCAGGTGGTTTGAGCACCAAATGAAACTTCCACTTGGCTGCCATTTTGGCTTTTCCCTTCCTCTTAATTTTTATATTTTAATAAAGAGTATTTGGCTTCCTTACAGAAAAAAAACCCAGTGCTATCCTTGTCCTGTTATGATAAGGCCCTAATCTGGAGGGCAGAAAGCTGAGACCACCAGGAAGATGTTGAGAGGAAGGGGAAGAATGTTAGAGCCATGAGCTGGGTGTTCTTCAGCTGGCCAGATCTGAGGAGATGGAAAAGGTGCCTCCCAGGTAGCTAAAGGGAAGCACAGGAGAGCAGCTGGGAGCCAGAGGTGTGGTGTGGGCATACGGAAGTGCTACGCTGTGGTGTGTTAGGCAAATATTATTTTCAGAAACTTCCACATTTGTTGTCATTTCCCAGGCTCCTGAGGTGCAGGAATGCTGGAGGCAAGAAGCTGCCAGCATCAACTACGTGGAAAACGAACACTTCTATCTCCATTTCACTTTCCTCACTTCTGTGTTGCGGTGGCAGGGCAGTACAGACCCGGACCCGGACCCGGACCCTGACCCTGACCCTGTGAGTATGCAGGCAGCTTGTGTGGCCAGTGCCGGTGTGGTTCTGGCACAGAGGATCAAGCTCTTCATGCTTCAGAGCTGTCAGGCTGACACTCTTCAGCACTCAATGAAGCTCTAAATTACAGCTAAAGGAAGACAGAAGTTTTGCTTCAGAGCTTGATAATGTCGTTCTGATCCATCCTTTTGCTTGTTCAGTGGCTACAGAAGGGAACCACTGCCTTGGTAGGAGCATCCATTGAGTTCTTCATGTGTGATATTAGAGGATCAGTGTGTCTGTTTATGCATGAGACCATGACAGTAGGTGATTTGAAGATGTTCACGTGTGGTACATAAAACCTTTGCCAGTAAAACAGTAAATCCACACAGTGGGGTCTAAAGCACACAGATCCAGTGCGATCCTCCAAAGAGCTTTGAAAGTGTCTCCCCAAGGGTACAGACCTGGCTGTTGGTGATTCTGTTGACCTGCCTTTTATAGCAGGTTGCTTGGAGAAGTTGCTATGTCAGAAGTCGTCTTCTGGGGGCCGAATGCTGCAAATGGTAGGATGTTTAAGGAAGCAAATGAGTAACCTTCAGACTTGATTTTACTCTTTTACAGATTGTACACAAATGGGAGGCCTGAGCAGGCTGCCTTTAGCAGGGGAACGTGACCTGGCTGCACAGGAGGCAAGGAACTCTCTTCTCTCACTGACCATGAGCCCTCAGTTTCAAGGCAGATGCGAAGAGGAATATTTGACCCGTGGGAAATGCAACTTCAGATACGTAACCCAGGTGGGACTGCCATGTGAGCCCTGTGATAGGAGCCGTGTATCCCAACCGTGAACGTAGAGGTTGGGCCCAGTTTTTAGCTTGGTTCAATATGAACTCTGCTGACTGATTCTGTGATCAAGAACAGGCAAGTCTGCCCCCTGAGAGGATGTTGTCGTGGGTGGAAGGGTTGAAGTGCAGTGACTGCGTCAACAAACAGGTGGTTTGAAAAGTCTTTTGGGCAAGGATCTGGTACGCTGGTGTAATGCCTTTTCCCTTTACAAAGGTGTCCAGTAAACACAAGTGTTCCTGCATGTGTCCAGTAGCGCAGAGACCTCTGTACTTTCTTTGGACTGATTGTTGTGTAAGATCTGGGGGTTTGGGGACAGTTCTGAAAATTGTTCAAAAGGTGTCTTGAATGTTGGGTGAAATGGGTCATCACTTCCATAAACCTCTAGCCTGTAAAGAAGAGCCATGGATGTAAGGAGATTTTCTTTTTTTCTCTTTTTATTGTTACTGGGAGGAAAAGCGGTGATTAACTATTGACCTGTGATACCCCCAGGTGCAGACTGTGCAGTGCATTTGAGGTGGATCACTCCTGTACTGCCAAGACTGAGCCCAGACTCCTCAATGCTTTGCACACTGGCACTGGAAGTCCTTGTGCAGCTGTGGGTACTGGCTTTCTGTGCTGCAGTGTGAAAAACACAAAACACTGGGGTTAAGGTTTGCAGAGAAGTGGGAAAAAGTTGATTATTTTGTGCTAGGAAGAGAATGTCCTGTAGTTTTCAAACTTTGCACCTCTCCACTTGGAATTTAAAAGCTGCTTTTAACTCGGCTGCTATGTTTCAATGAGAGGGAGGGTGTCTGGTTGTCACAGATGATGCGTCCCATCAAGAAGGATCTTTCCCTTCTGAGTTGAGCTTTCTTTGCTTGACGTGGAAAGTGCCTTAAGCTGAACGATTTCAGATGGCAGTGAAGGAGTTACATCGACATGGGGATTTAGAGACAAATCCAAAGGTATGTCGTCTTACATTTCAGTATATGATTTTTTAAATCAGGATTTGCTGGGTTTTGAGCAGCAGACCCATTTTACATGTGCCTACATAAACCCCATTTTTATGGATAGATGCATGCAGTATGTTTCGTGATGTGATACTTAATTACGTATAAGCTGTTCTATGCTGTGCTCTTCTGGGATTGTCGTAGTCCTTTGAAACGCAGCCCTGTGCATCAAGGGGGCAAGCTGTGTCACCTGCTTTCCCCCACAACATAGAGCAATGTAACTGTCATAAATACAGGCTGAGCAAAACTAGTTGAGAGATTTGTGGGCTACTGTTAGCATCACAGTGGGCCAGGAATTAGCCCATGCTTACTAATAAGTTCCTGTATTTTAATTGTCCTACGCCACCTGAGAGGCAGGACAGTGTCAGGGCACTTTCCCAGGGAATAAGACTGGACATGTCTGCTTCTCTCCGAGGGTCCCCTATGTACAAAGCATCCTTCAGCACAATCTGGGTGCTTGGTGTTCTCAAAAGGACCCAAAGGGATGAAGTTCACTCCTCCTGCCTGCGTGACAGCAGGAATTATGTCTGCAGCTGTGCTTCTGTGCACTTTGAAACTGCCTCCGTTTCTTTGCTTAGCCAACCAGAGAAAAAAGCCAAAAAACCCTAAGCTGAGTTGGCAACAGTGTCTTGCTGTCCTCTCTGAAGGAAGTAATTTACCATCATCTCGCAGCTTGTCAAACGTGCACCAAGTGTGAAGAAGAACATGACGTGCACTATCCTAAGCTCTCAGCAGGTCAGGTTTTGCTGTCCTCTGGAAACTGTCTAGCTCTTCAGGTTTTCTCCACAAAGGACACATTGTTTGGAGTAGTGATGAGGTGGCCCCCCAGATACCCCAGCTTTGTTTCTAAGTGCTATTGAAGTATTTTGCCTCCTGAAGAGACTGTGTTCCTCATGAGGAACGGTTACTTTGAAATAAAGTGACCCCCTTTCCGTCTAAAGGGATGGAGCTTGAGACTGTGGAGGTGGAGGTGCCTGGTGAGGGAGGCAGTCAGGCAGGGCCAGTCTGGGGTGCGCAGCTGCGCAGGGCAGTGACGGCACCCGTGTGCCTGGCGAACGCTTCTCTCGCAGTGTCGCAGGGAGAAGGTGTGAGGGTGCTGGGAGAGAGCCGGTGCCCCTGGGAATGACAGCAGCTAAAGGTGAGGGCTGGCTGCGTGGGCAGCAAAGGGTGAGCCAGCCACTCCCTTTGCAAATGCAGTGGAGAGGGAGGGAGCCCCTCCATCAGCGCAGCAACGTCTGCTGGGGCAGGGCCGGAGGCACCGGCACCCAGGGCAGGGCTGGCAGGGGGTCTGAGAGAGCCACTCCGCCACCCCCTTGCTTACTGACCCTGTGGGGAAATCGCTTCGGGGGCAGCGATTAAAAAGTGCGTGCAAAGTTTTTAGGTCCAATTGGAACACTGAGAAGGGGTTCGGGGCCTTTCTCAGAGCGCCGCACGTTGCATGGTCATGTGTCATACACAGGTTTGGTGACTGGTTTCTCGCTTCTAATGCAAACGCGTACGCATCCGCAGTAGCACTGCTGAAGTGTTTTACGGACTACGCATGCTCCCCAAGTGGGATTTTGGCCTCTTTGGGGCAGAACTATTTCAGTTAGAGGTCCCCATCTCCCACTGCCACCATTATCTTTGTCCTATTTTAAACTCATTTCCTGTTGATGTCAGTGGATCCCAAGACCTGATCAGCTTGTGTTCTCTTGCAGCCAGAACTTTCCCCATTGGAAGTCTTCTTCCTGCGCAACTTAGATAACGGTGCTCTTTTCACTACCTGCTCTTTGTTCCTCACCCCTGCCAAGGCTGCCTCCCTTGATGAGAAGTCCCTTCATTTGTAAATACTTTAGAGAGTGGGTCAGCTCGGTGGAGGTGTCACCTCGACAGAGGGGAAGGTGGAGCCAGAGGGGAAGGTGGAGCGTCAGGTCTCTGCAGGTGGCAGGGGCTGCATTAACCCTCATCTCCCGCTGCGTGAATGACCGCAGGCAGAGGCACTGTGCAAGGAACGTCAAACCTTTAATGAATTAAGACAGACAGATCTGGTAGAGGGCCGGGGCTGCAGTGGGCAGGTGCAGGTCACACGTCAGAGGGATCTGTGCTCCACACCTTCTCTATCAATATATCAACGGCGACTGGGGCAGCGTGGAGCACCTTGTCTCCTGGTGTTCCTCAGGGTTCTGGCTCGCTTGGTGGGCACATAGTCGCTATTGGATGGCCTCTGCTTGCTGCTGCCCCCCTGCTCCCCACTACAGCCCACTGCCGTGGCATCCCTGTGTGGCTTCCCCTCCCAGAGGGTTTTGGAGCTTTTTGCCACCGGGCACACCACCATCTTCTTCCTCTTCTTGGGTGGCATGCTACCACATGGGGACATCTCTGGCATCCCGAGGGTGTCAGCCGATGTGGGGCGCTTGGCCTGTTTGCCAGCAGCCTTGCCTGATCTGGGCACCACCCGGCAAGAGGAGATGCCCGGTGGTGGTGGCAACTGGGTCAGAATGACCCGGGGCTGCCTCTGCAGCACCTCCTCCACCAGCTGGGCCATGCGGGGCGGATGATGCTGGGGTGCAGTCGGGGGGCTGGCCAGGGGACTATTCAGCAGGATCTGCTGAGGACTCTCTGGGAGACCCTTGTGGGGACCCTCTGGGCATCCCTTCAAGGGGCTCTCCTCTGAAGTGTCCATAGGACCCTCCTGAGAGGGCTCCATGGGGCTCTCTGGCAGCCGGGTGGGGAAGACCGCTGCCAGCCCACCCTGCTTGCCTTTGGTGTCCAGCAAGGGGGATGTTGCCACCCTCTGCCAGGAGGGGTTGGTGTCCTCCTGCATTGCGGCCACCACTTGGTCCTTGGGACAGTTGCCCTCCATCATGCACTCCAAGATGTCAGGGATCCTGTTGAGGGTGGTGGTCAAGACAGGGACATCAGGGACACCACGGTCGGTGTCCTCGCTGTCCCCCAGCCCTGCCGCCAACGATTGCTCCTTGGAGCAGCCACCCTTTGCCACTTACTCTGAGAACTCCGGGAACTCGTTGAGGAGGGTGGTCAAGCAGGAGCCGCTGAGAACTTCAGGGAGCTCCAGGATGCTGTCGAGCCAGGCGAGCGGGTCACTGCTGTCCATGGCGGACGAATGCTCATCCTGAAACTGCAGGTTGTCCTCTGCCAGCTCAGGAAAGGCCTCGTTGAAGGCATCTGGCCCCAGCTCGGGCAGGTCCAGGAGATTCTCTGGGCTTGGCGGGGTGGTCACCACTTCTGAAAAAGCAAACGAAGCCAAGCCACCCCCAGGGTGATGCAAGCCTTCCTTGGTGCAGGTCACCCCCTATGGGCTCTGCCACCCTGCAGACCTCACCTTGGTGCTTGGTCCTGCTTCTGCCAGAGAGCATATCCAGGGCGGGCTGGCAGGGGGTGGCAGCAGGGACGCCATCCTCACTGGCCACCACGTCGTTGTTAAAGGCCTCCAACAGCTTCTGGGCGCTGCCAGGATGGGTGCGGAGCACAGGGGGGACCTGCACGCGATGCTGAGCCGCAGGGTGTTGGGGTGGCAGGGGCCCAGCATGGGCAGGGACGTTCAGCACAGTGCAGCCCCTAGGGTAGAGGGGCTGCCCCTGGCCCACGTCCCATGGGCCCAGCCCCACTGGCTGGTGGGGCACAAGTGTCCCCATCACCACTTGCTGTCCCCAGCCATAGGCAGGGGGACAAGGAGCAGGCAGAGGGGGCAGCTGCACAGCGCTGGGGAGCTGCAGCACGTGTGGCAGCTGCACGACCTGCCCCGAGTCCTCCAGGGGCCCCTGCACCCCCTGCCAGGTTGCCAGGGCGGGCTGGTGGGTGACAATGTGGAGCTGGGAAGGCCGAACGGTGATCAGCAGCCCTGGGACAGAGGGCAGCACACCAGCAGTGACCGGTGGCGGCATGGTCAGGGTGGTGAAGCTCGTGCCGGGCACCTCTGATCCTGTCGGCAGCTGGAGGGGGAACCTCTCTGTGGGCAGAAGCGAAGGGGGGTGATGGGGTGAGATGCTGGCCGGCACAGCTGGTTGGGGGTTACCCGGAGGGCAGGAGCACCACGAGGAGCGTGCTGCTCTGTGCCGCGGCAGTTGGCCAGTGTGGCGTTTGTTGGGGCAAACAGTGTTCTGGGGTTCCGTCTCCATGGCGATCATTATGCCAGCACCTGGGTCAGCCAGCATTGTGACGGTTTGACTTTTAATGACAGAACAACTTCCCAACTCAATGGTTTCCCATCCTGCTGATGCTTTCCTGCCCTCAGTGCTGATTTCCCACCCCCACCATAGTTTCCCATCACAACTGTTTTTTGGTTTGGGAGTTGAGTTTCATGTGAAAGGGGAGTTTTCACCTAAATTTCTGTTGATGTCAGTGGATCCCAAGACCTGGTCAGCTTGTATTCTCTTGCAGCCAGAACTTCCCTCATTTGAAGGCTTCTTTCTGCCTTCTTTCAGCCAGGGCAGGGCTGGGAGGGAGTTTGAGAGAGCCACTCCTCTACTGCCTTGCTTAGGGACCCTGTGGGGAAATTGCTTTGGGGTGGGGGCAATTCGAGAAAAGTGGGACCTCAGAGAAGCATAGTATTACAGGAAGCTTTTTAGGGTAAGAGACAGCTGTCGCTTTCAGGATGGCTGGCATTCACCATCCTAAATGTGTGTTGCCACGGCTCCCTAAGCAGCGCAGCCTGCAACCTCAGCACGTGCTGACAGGAGTAACGGGGGCTGGAGCGGAGTGGAGAGCCCGCGGCCAGGCTCTGTTATGCTCCTGCAGGAAGGGGAACTTGACGGTACCACAGAGCTGATGAGATGTCCACTGCCATGATTTTCCCTTTTATAACAAATTCTACCAGGGACGAGCAATGATGGAAAAGGCAGGAATATGGTTACACCAGTACTTCACAGTCCCTTGAACTTGTTGTAGTTCCAGCGTACTGGATGGATTGTGCCCGGATTCTTTCTTTTCCAGTGTGTCTGGTGGAAGAGAGGCAGCTCCTGCAACCCACCAGACTCCTTGGAATTTAACTTCTCGTGCTGGCCCTTGGCACTTTGACTCTGGGACTTCCAGTCCCAACTTGGTTAGTGTTGCCCAAATGTTTTTCATTGCATCTGTAACGCTTTCTGGCCCTTCTGCCCCGCTGAGGATGCCATCGATGTATCGATACACTGTGAGGCCAGGTGGAATGGTGACCTGTGCTAAGGCTGTGGCCAGAGCATTGTGAGCGATAGTGGGGCAGTGTTTGTATCCTTGCGGAAAACTGTTTGAAAACGTACTGAGTCCCACTCCAGGCAAAGGCAAACCGGGCTTTTTCTTGTGCGTGGAGCAGAATCACGAGGAATGCATCTCTAACATGTAAAGCATCTAAAGCTAACCTAACATCTATGCTAACCCTAACGTCCCACAAAAATCACTGGGTAGCTAGGTTACTGACAACGAAAGGAGAGGAAACAGCACTGGGAGAATGAAAATATCCCACTAAGTCAATTTTTTTGTCTACCTATACAGCAGAAGTGTTCTTTCATGTTAAAGTCAGAGTATGTTCTGATTTGCACTGCCCCACTAAATGGTTTTATGCTGTAAAGGTTTACTAAGAAGTAATTGTTAGTGTTCTTCCTGGTTATGCACCCACATCTTATAATGAAAAAATTAGATGATAACGTCTTTGCTGTGCTACACTGTTCTATAACTGAGAGTTAGGTTGTGTTTTATTTTAAGCATTCTCAAAAAAATACGGATAGTTACAGCTTTTACTAACAGCACTGCGGCAAATGTGAATTCACAGGTGGGCTTTTAAGCCTCACCTCAGCATGTTTGGTGTAGGAACAAACTTTACAAGTACTCTAGTATTTTTGCCAATGCTTTCCTGCACAAATTGTATTAAAAGCATAGATTCTTCTGGTCTTCCATGCAGAAAGTATGGTGAGAATAAATCTGATATTAAAATGACTTCTTCAGATGTCAGAGGCTTATTTAGAAATGTCCACTACCTGTATTTTTTCTTATTTACTTGCAGCGGGTCGTAACAACCTGCAGAGAAGATATGCAAAGTATGTCATCCCTATTATTTCCATTCCTGGGTTATGATAGAATTTGGCACAGAATTTTAGATCAGTTGCAAAAAGTAGTGCTGGGCCACGCATATTCAGATTGATCCATGATCCCAGGTAGCTGTATGGGATTTGGTAATTTTCTTTAATAAGTAAAGGAAAACTGCATGTATTATAGAAATGAGAATTTAGTGAGACAAAGGGCAGGTCCAGTTCCTTTTCGACTACTACACAGAGATATTCTAACACATCAAATGAAAAGAATTTCTAAAGAAGTAGACCTTTCTGAGCTGGAGAAGAGGTAGATGAAATAGAAAAGATAGAACTAAAATCTGCAGCAAAATATTGCCTCTAAAGGAAGATGTGTTGGGGTTTTTTTCTTTCACGGAAACAAACGAACAATTACTCTGCGATTCTCCAGACTGGAAATTTGCAAAAAGCTGTGTAGTGTGGTTTTCAGTAGTATAAAAAGCAAAAGCTCTTCAGGGTTTCAAGTACATCTTTGCAACAGCTGTGAAAAAAATGCAAGCATGCAGATTGTTCCATTGTATGAAAACACCTTCATTTACTACTTATTTGTCATATAGGGAATAAACTAGCAGTGACGACCGTTGGAAAGTTTTAGATGAATAAAAAAATCCTCCAAACCAGGAAAAAAACTGCTATCAGGTAGCTGCAGCTTTGCTGTGTGAGCTTAATATTCACACAGAGACTTTTTCTAAATGCGTCACTTAAGGCAGGGATGGCTTCTAATTCTAAAAAGCCATTTGCCTAGAGCAGTCACTCATGTGCCACATACAGGATTTTTATGCTAACACTATTAAATTTCCCTAGAAAATTTTCCACCTCCTTCAAGTAAATACAACCGACGTCCCTAACTGTCTCAGTTTCCTATTCCACCATAGGTTGCTGTATTTCAAAGACGAAGTTAACCAACGGCTGGTTACTAACTGAGGGCTCAAACCAATTTTTGCAGCAGTCAGGTAGAGAGTGGCCATTTAGTCTGGACCCACTGAAGTGCCAATGTAAATACAAACAAAATAAGGTATATCAAACTTTAGATTCTCTAGCAAAACAACGGAAAGGATATGAAGAACTAGGTCTTGTCTACTGTCTGTTTCCCATATGTGTGGTGATCGGCTCCCTGGAAAACAAGAGGCTGGACTGGTCCTGGCTGTGCCCATGAGCTTGCCAGCTGAGTGCTAGGTGGTAGCAAGGAGAGCACCAGAGAAAAGCACAGACCCATTGACCCAGCACCACCGTTCTCATGTTCTTCATGCATGTGAGGCCTGTTAGCCATTGTACTTGTATTTATTCTAACACGGGACATCAGTCAACAGTCACAACACCAGTGGATTACCAGCACTTCCGTCATATGCTTCACATATAGTGTTAAAGGAGAAATTTACACAGACGTGGGTACCACTAGTTTTGCTTTAATCGCCCCGCAGAGCTGGGCCACCGCCCCAGCGAGTGGCAGAGAGCAAAGGGATACAGCACGGCGTATATACACTTATCAAATCATTAGTCAATGCCCGAGGCTTTTAGAAGTTTCCTTTGGTCTTGTCCATTCTGCAAATCCATCACCTGACCCTGTCCCTGTTGATTCATCTATTTGCTTCCAGTCTCTGCCTCGGTTCCAAGCTCCTCCTCGGATTGTGATCTTCTTTCTGCCTGCTTTAACTCACACACTCCTTCAAGCACACTTAGTCTTTGAGCAATTCCTATTCACATATACTGATTTTTTTTTTCTTGAAACACCTGCGTTTCTGCGAGCACCTGTGTGCACAAGTTGATCATCTGTTGTTTCTCTGTTCTCCCAGTGATTAACTGGACTGGGTGTTAAACCAGCCTTGGATTAGGGCTATACTGGGGACGAGGCCTCGTTCTGCCACTTAGCTGCTTTAGCACTTTAAATTTCTGAATTCAAAACACATTTTCTTTAACAAGCAATACCAGAACAACGGAGAACAATTAACAATGGTTTGGTCACTGCTGTGACGAAATAATGACAATTATTATTTCTGGTGTAGGTTGCTGTATGTCATATTTATGAAACTAGGATTTGCCCGAAGAAAAATGTTCTGTTTCACACCCACAGATGAGCTCCCTGAGATGAGCATCCACGTTTTAACAAGCCTTTACATCAAAGGCTGTAAACGAGCGTCAGTCTGCACAACCAGCTGGGAATCTTGTGTTGTTCCAGGCACATATTTTTGTCCCATTCAATACCTTGTCTGTGTGATTTGCCTTTTGTCTGTCCTGTGCTTTCCTGCTAAAGATTTATAGGCTTCAGACTTCTGATACTGCTCCAGCTCCCGCATCTAATGCTCCTTATCTCTATCCGCTCCATCAAGGTGTTGCTGAAACAAAGAAGTCCAAGAGTAGCAGGGAGTTGCCTCCCCTTCAGGAGGAAGGGAAGAAAAACAACTTGCCACATGAAGTGCTGATCCATTTCACCTGTGCAAACAGGAAAGGAGTGAAGAAACAATGAGAATGTACGTGAGATGCAAAGACACAGGATTTCCGGATAATATTGCTGTATTCTGGTGTGTGTCGTGTCCGTGTCTCCCCCCCCGCCCGCCTTTCCCTTTTTTTTTTTTTTAATTCAAATCACTACTCTGTTAACTCTTTTGTTTTTAGATCAAGCTTTAACGTTCAGATCTGTAACAGCAGGGATCCAATACGCCCTTGCTTTTTGCCCCACAGAAAAAAATGCACTACCATTCTAAAACCACACACTTTTCCCATCTGAGAGGCAAACAAAACATCATGGCTATTGGAAAAGAGTAGCATAAAGATAAAAGAGCCTAGGTGATATCAATTTAAGCTAGCTACGTTTAGGTTAAAAGAAAACTTCAGGCTAGGAAGAAAAAAAATATTTCACACGTGCATAATAGAATGAGCTTAACTGGAGAACTCTTTAGGGGGACCACTGAACTGAAAACCATTTAAGGAGCGGTCACAACACTTGCTAAAGGGCTCTTTTCCAGAAAAAAAAAAAGTTGTTGAGCAAGTTTTTCATCCAATGAGTTTAAAATTCAATGGAAATAAGTATTCAATCAGAGTGAACATTAGTTACTGGGCATGCCTTTTTATTTTCATTACGTCATCGCAACAATACATGCAATAGTTATAAATTTTGTGCATTTGCAAACCTGTTTTGATGCTGTTGAGGACAGAGTTAACATTCTAGATTGGGGTGCAAATTTAGTGATGCTGGGTTTGCATTTCTTTTGGACACTGTATTCTTCCAGAAGACATTAATTCTTCTCTTCTGTCTCCAGCAATGTGCTGCTGACAGAGTACAGTAACCGACTCAAAAACACCAGAAGTTTTCCCTCAGCTTGTGTCTTGGATGGATTGTTTTGAATCAGTAAGGAGGAGTTCTACTGTACTAGCTGTAAGTAGATGTCCTAGGTTTTCTAGCACAGATCTATACAGTTCTTTAAATATTTATTTTTATATATATATATATATTTCTTATAAAACTTAAACAAGAAGAATGATTTTTAGGGTGCTTGCTGTATAACTATAGTAATGGTCTTTTTCTAGGGGAGACTCGCTATTTGGTCAGCTCAACCAGTCCTTATTTCAGTCAGTTCCAGCCAGCTCAGCGGTCCTTATGCTCACCAAACACAACAAGCAGTAGCAGGACTGCAAGGCTGGAACAGGGGAAGCGCGAGACTTTCCCTTCAACTGTTGTATCGGACAACTAGCTTGCTGTTGCTGCAGCTCAGACAGTTTTCCCCTGGGTTGCGGGACACTCACCCACACACAGTAGTATACTATTGTTACCGATTTGTTAATAAGTTAAGATTGATTGACTTTATTTGATTGATTATTTGATTTTATAGAATTATTTTATAGAATAGGAATATAGAAGGATAAAAATATATTTTGAGGAAACTTATAATTGCTCAGTAAAAGCTGCTATGAGACCCTCTGTACATCCCGTACCAAGGCCAGAAGAATGGGCTGGAATTATTGTTGAAACTTTGGTAATAACTTTAGGGTTTGAAAGGTTTCTTTGTATCTGACCAGTCTTCTGTATGTAGAAAGTGTATTGAGATGTCAGAATATGAGATTAATGGAAATTGGGAAGAGTCGACTGGAACAGCTTGTGGTTACCTGCCAAGAAACCGTGAACTTTAGTAAAAGGTAATTCCAGCAGGGGGAGATCGCGACCACCGACTCATATACCACCTACCCAAATCGTACCCCAGACCCATTTCTAGACCTTTCTAAGCTCTACTGCGCAGAATCGCATATAGGAGGAGAGTATGTTAATGATTTACTGGAAATATTATGATTATGTATGAATACTTAATGAATATGTATGAATAAGTTCTATATATGGTATTTGATTTTGAGACCTGGCGTGCGTTGATCGTGAGAGGACTCGCTCACGCACCCGGCCGTCAATAAAGAAGTGTCTGCTTATCTACATCACATTGGTGTCGATAAGTTCTTCATTCCGAGATTTTGGTAACAGTTTTGGCGACCCAGATGGGACCTCGCTGAAGGAGACCAGAGGAGTCAGGGACCTGATCGGTTCCAGCCGGCACCGAGGATTTCTTGGGGACACCCATCGATCCCCGATCCATAAGGCTCTTCGCGACGTTCCCTGGGTTTTTGGTAAGACACTTCTTTTTTTTAATTGTAGTAAGTGGGTTGGAGTCCCACTAAAGTAAGTGAGTAAGTGCACTAGAGGAAGTGGGTAGGAGTCCCACTATAATAAGTGTATGGTAAGGAGTGGGTTGGAGACCCACCAGTGAGTTTGAGTCTCACTGAGTAAGTCTGCCTGTCAGACGCGGTGAAAGAGCTGCGCAGGGTTGGACTAAAAGGATCCTTGTGGAAGTGGAAGCCTAGGCGTCTGCCCGTAAGACATAAGCGAAAGCTATTGCAGGGTTGGACAAAAGTGGAAACGAGAAACTATATGCTATAGTGTTCTCTAAGGCTGTGCCTCTAACAAGAAGTTAGAAGAAGTTTTGGGGGGTTTTTGTTGGTTTTGTGAGTTTGTGTATTAAGAAGAAAACTAAGAGGTATAATATTGTGTTATATGTTTGTTTAAAGTAACTGTGGGAAAGTGTGAGTGTGGCTGTAAGGGTGAGATGTGTAATTGAGAACGAAAGCGAGTGTGGAGTGTGGATCCGCGGATCGGAGTGACAGAGTTGAATAATTGTGTACTGTATTGTGAGTGATTACACCATGGCAACTAAGTTAACTCGGTTGTTTAAAAGTAAAAGCATGGGTAATCTTGCTGTAAATGACAAAATCCCGAAAAATTCTTTGTTGGGATGTTTATTGGCACATTGAGGAAATTTACAGGATGATCTGCAAAAGAGCCAGGTGATTGAGTATTGTAATAATTTGAGTATTGTAATAATTGGTGGCCTTTGTATATATTGGATGATCAGGAAAAGGGGCCCACGAATGGGACACTGAATTATAACACTATTCTGCAGTTAATGCTGTATTGTAAAAGAGAAGGGAAATGGAATAAAATGCCAAATGTGGATTTGTTTTTTTTCACTTAAGACAAAGAAAGGATTGGCAGGATGAATGTAAGCTAACTATTAGAGATAATTTGGTAATGGCTATAACTTCTGATAATAAGAAAGTGGAAAAAAATGTTGTTCAAATTGTGAGATTGGGAGTGGATACAGGAGCAACATTTTTTGTATTAAATACCTGTAAAGGAAAAATTGGAACAAAACCAGGCCATTCCTGCAACCCCTGGATTTGAAATTTGGAAATAAGATAATTACACATGAATTTTTGTGTGTACCAGAATGTCCGATACCCTTCTTAGGAAGAGACTTGTTATCCAAATTAAATGCACAGATTGTTTTTGACGAAGGAGAACTTTTCTTGAAAATACCTGAGTCAAAAACGGGAGAAATCCTGATGATACAAGAAAAAGTAAAGGAACAAGAAATTCCACCGGAGGTGGATTTGGCAGTGATCCCTACTGTATGGGAAACAAATATTCCTGGTAAATCGAAACTAGCAGAACCTGTTAAAATAGATTTGAAGGAAGGCGCAGGAACAGTGAGAATTAAACAATATCCAATCAAACCGGAAGTGAGACAGGAATTGAAGAAATGGAGTGATAAATTTTTGGAGTATAAAATTTTGGAATAATGTGAATCTGAGTATAATACTCCTATTTTACCAGCCAGAAAACCTTCGGGTGAATATAGACTGGTACAAGACTTGAGAGCAGTAAATCAAATAGTTAAGGATATTTATCCTGTAGTAGCAAACCCTTATACACTGTTAACAGCATTGAGGGAGACTTATCAGTGGTTTACAGTGCTTGATTTGAAAGCTGCTTTCTTTTGTATACCTTTGGAAAAGGAAAGCAGAAAACTGTTTGCTTTTGAATGGGAAAATCCTCAAACTGGGCGAAAGATGCAGCTGACATGGGCTAGATTACCCCAAGGATTTAAAAACAGTCCAGCTATTTTTGGAAATCAGTTAGCAAAGGAATTTGAAATCTGGAAACAGGATAAATCAAGACCTGGGCATTTACTTTTACAATATGTGGATGATATATTGATTGCTACAGAAGAAAGATTTATTTGTATACAGGTGACTATCGACCTCTTGAATTTCCTGGGACTAAATGGGTACGAGGTATCCAGGAAGAAAGCCCAGATAGCCTGCCAGACTGTGATATATCTGGGCTTTGAGATTTCAAAAGGACAACGACAATTAGGAAAAGATCGCACAGAAGCTATTTGTGGTATACCCGAGCCGAGAAATATTCATGAGCTCAGAGCGTTTTTGGGAATGAGCGGGTGGTGTCGTCTTTGGATCATGAACTATGGGCTAATAGCTAAACCGCTGTACGAGGCCCAAAAGAATTCCCCGTTTGTATGGGGCCCACAACAGCAAAAGGCTTTTGTAGAGTTAAAACACGCCTTAATATCTGCACCTGCCTTGGGACTGCCGGATCTAACCAAAGATTTCCAGCTGTTTGTTCATGAAAGGCAACACCTGGCACTGGGCGTGTTAACCCAGAGGACAGGAAGCTGGAAACGACCAGTCGGATATTTCTCTAAACAACTGGACACAGTGAGCAGAGGGTGGCCAAACTGCCTTCGAGCAGTGGCCGCAACAGTGATGCTCATACAAGCTCGGAAGTTAACTTTGGGAAGAACAATAACGGTCTATGTCCCACACATGGTGATAACTGTCCTAGAACAGAAGGGGGGACATTGGCTGTCTCCGAGCCGAATGATGAAATACCAGGTGGTGTTGACTGAATAAGATGATGTGATTCTAAAGACAACTAACCTGGTAAATCCTGCAGTGTTTTTAAGTTCCATACAGGAAGAAGGACGACTGGAACATGACTGCTTGGCTGCCATCGAGTATGTTTATTCCAGTTGTGAAGATCTGAAGGATGTACCACTGGAGCGACCAGACTGGGAACTGTATACTGATGGAAGCAGCTTTATGGAACAAGGAGTCCGATACGCCGGATATGCGGTAACAACAGAGACTAGTTATAGAAGCAGGAGCATTGGCGAGTACCACATCAGCCCAAAAGGCGGAACTCATCGCTTTAATCTGGGCCTTAGAACTAAGCAAAGACAAGAGAGTAAATATCTGGACTGATTCAAAATATGCCTTTGGGGTAGTGCATGTCCATGGAGCTTTGTGGAAAGAGAGGGGGTTATTGTCCTCTCAGGGATCAAACATTAAACATCAAACAGAAATTTTACGATTATTGCAAGCAGTTCAAAAGCCAGATCAAGTAGCAATCATGCACTGTAAGGCACACCAGATTGGGAATACAAAAATAATAGCTGGGAATAATTTAGCTGATAGAACAGAAAAAAAAGAAAAAAAAAAAGAAAAAAGGTAGCAAAGAAACAAGCATTGCAAATGGCAATAATTCCTTCTAAAACAGTAACCCTTCCCAGGGAAAAACCGAGATATTCAGAGGAAGATGACAAATTGGGTCAGTTATTAAATGCTAAGAAAAACGTAGCTGGATGGTGGATAACTCCTAATGGACAGGTAGTAATTCCACCTCTTGTGATGAGAGAGATAATTCAAACAAGACATCAAGAATGTCACTGGGGAGCAGAAGCCTTAGTAGCATCTTTACGAAAGCAAGTAATATCAGTTAAAATGTTGGGAATAGCTAAAATGGTAACTCAAAGTGTGAAGTATGTTTGAAAAATAATCCAGTGATTAAGAAAAAGGTTCAAATGGGTAGACTGAAACCTGGTACAGAACCTGGAGATTATTGGCAAGTAGATTTTTCAGAGCTACCTAGACAAAATGGGTACTGGTACATCCTGGTAGGGGTTGATACTTTTACAGGATGGCCAGAAGCCCTTCCCTGTCGCACCACACAAGCAAAAAGAGGTTGTGAAGTGGTTATTACAAGAAATAATTCCGAGATTTGGAGTTCCTATTGGAATTTCCTCTGACAGAGGTCCACACTTTGTGGCTGAAGTAGTCCAAAGTGTTAGCAAAGCATTGGGTATTAATTGGGATTTGCATGCGTCTTGGAGACCACAATTTAGTGGAAAAGTGGAGAGGATGAATCAAACTTTGAAACGACAAATAAGTAAAATTTGTCAGGAAACCAGTCTAAAGTGACCTCAGGCACTTTCATTGGCATTATTATGAATCAGGGTACAGCCAAAGAGTGGAACCTCAGTCAGTCCTTATGAATTATTATATGGAAAACCATATGAGTCTCCAGAACCAAATCTAAACATACATGTGAAAGGAAAACAAGATGTGTATTACTATTTGCTTTCTCTAAGGAAAACTTTGGCTGCAATTTGGAGTGTAGTAATTTGGAATAGACCTTTACCCCTGGAAAATTCAGTGCATGATTTCTAGCCGGGAGACTATGTCTATGTGAAGACCTGGGCCTCCGAACCTTTGCAGGAGCACTGGAGAGGACCTTTCCAGATACTGTTAACCACTTTTACAGCTATCAAGATAGCAGAATCAGATGCTTGGATACATTGTACTCGAGTGAAGAAAGCACCTACTCCATGGAAGATTGTCAATCGTGACTCAGAGACTTTAAAATTGACTCTGAAACATGTCTAATTTTTATATTGGATTTTATTGTGGTCAGTAGTGTTGGTGGGATCATGGGCCGGCTTGGTGGACAGGAACAAAAGACAAATAGAAACAGAACAAGTAATTGACATTCCCAAACAAATGGCTGAGGAAAATTTGATGGTAGGATTGATTAAAGAATTTGCCAATTTACAAAACGTCACGCAGATCACTGCTTGTTTGCCAATACCGAGGGCAGTAGGTGAATCTATTCCATGGGGAATTTTAACTATGAATCTGACTAATCTGGAACATAAAAATGAAACCACCCATTGTGAACAAAGGCCAGTGGCTCGATGGTATGAACAAGTAAAGGTTATTAGAAAACAGTGGAAGTCGCCAGGTAAAGAAAGAGATTGTAAAAAAAAAAAAAAAACAAACTATTGAATTATGATTTTATAACAGGATCCCGACCTAGTGCCATAGCTTGAGTTCTTCTTCCTGGGGGTCCAAATCTCCAGTTAGGATGGTGTTCTTATGATGAACAACTTAAAACCAATGTGAGCAGAAGTATCATGAAATGGAAGTGTAACAAAACTGGCCAAGGTACCCAATTAGTAGAACAATGGGACTCTATATGGTCTATGTCCATATTTTCTCATTTTCAGTATATGGCAAGAACTTCTTGGTGTTTTACCGGGGATGGAAAAGTTTTTTCAGTATTACCCTGGGTCAATGATAGGTCAACTTCATCGGGAGAGAAGGAAAATAAAATAGTGCCATGGTGGAAATGTGAAAAAGTGTATGATTGCAGTAAAGCAGACTTGGTAATCCAAAGAATTCCTCTGTAGGCCACTGTTTTAAAATATGGTTGTTTTTGTCGAGGTCTTAAGAACACTCTCAATTTAACCAGCACTTTTATAGTTAGAAAAGGAACTTTGTTTAGTTGTAGTAAAACTACTATTTGAAGTCCAGGATATTTAGTTCGGGCATTAAGAGATGGAACCTGGACCACTCATCTACCATTAGATGGTAAAGTGAAACAAATTACTTTAGGCATGCCAACATTGTGTCCGATTTGGAAGAAATCACCATTTAGAGGATCCCTAGAGAATATAGAACTGAAACAAATAAAGAGATCTGAGACAAATGATGATATTTGGAATGAACCATCTACAGGAGTGAAAATTGGCTGGGCACTTGAATCACTTTTAAATCCTACAGCTTCATACAGAAACAGAGCATGGCTCTATCAGTTAACTGGTCGAGTGGAAAAATTAGCAAACGTTACTAAAAAGGGGTTTAAGGAATTGAACATACAATTACAGGCGACCTCTAGAATGACTTTACAAAATAGAATGGCATTAGATATGCTCTTACTTAAAGAACATGGAGTATGTGGATATCTCAAGGATGAACTGGACCACTGTTGTATCCACATTCCAAATGTCACTCAGGATGTGGAACATGATCTAGACCTATTAGGAAAAATTGAAAAAGAAACTGAAACAATTCAAAAGGATATGTCAGAAGATTGGCTTGGAAAAATTTTTAACAAATTAGGATGGAACTTGAGTGTTGACGGTGAGGGAAGTCAAGCGGGCAAACTCAATATGAGTGATAAAGCAAGCTTCGATTTATTACGGCGCGATGATGTCTCATATACAGTTCCAGTTAATTATGCCTACTAGTCATCTGCTGATTGGCTAAGCTCTAAAGGGTTACATTTTCATACGTCCTCCTACTTGCGGTTTCTGCAGTTAGCTAGCTACATATTTTTTTTCTCTTTTGTCTATGCAAATTCCTCAAAGTTATTTACAGCATTAGGCACAAGGTCAGTGTTTTTCTCAGCTTCCTTATCAGCATGCCTCAGCACAGCTGCAAGGCCTGCTTCAGCTAACTTACGCTAACTTTGTTTCACAAAGATCTTTAAGGGAGTCATGGCCGTGATCACACAGCCATTCTGCAACACTTGAGCTCTTGGATACAATCCATAATCAAAACTTTGTTTTTGTTACTGATTGTCTTTTTGATGATCATGCTAGTATATGCATGTTTGAAGAAGCAGTTTACCAGTAGGATTGCAGTCAATCGTATGATTATGAGAGAAGTACCTACTAGTCCACCAAGGTATAGCCCACCACCAAAATATGTTGAAACAAATGATATGTAAATAATGTGAAAGTATTGAAATAATGATTTTCAACACTTTCAAGGGGGGAAATGTTATCGATTTGTTAATAAGTTAAGATTGATTGACTTTATTTGATTGATTATTTGATTTTATAGAATTATTTTATAGAATAGAAATATAGAAGGATAAAAATATATTTTGAGGAAACTTATAACTGCTCAGGAAAAGCTGCTATGAGACCCTCTGTACATCCCGTACCAAGGCCAGAAGAATGGGCTGGAATTATTGTTGAAACTTCGGTAATAATTTAGGGTTTGAAAGGTTTCTTTGTATCTGACCAGTCTTCTGTATGTAGAAAGTGTATTGAGATGTCAGAATATGAGATTAATGGAAATTGGGAAGAGTCGACTGGAACAGCTTGTGGTTACCTGCCAAGAAACCGTGAACTTTAGTAGCAGGTAATTCTGGCAGGGGGAGATCGCGACCACCGACTCACATACCACCTACCCAAATCGTACCCCAGACCCATTTCTAGACCTTTCTAAGCTCTACTGCGCAGAATCGGATATAGGAGGAGAGTATGTTAATGATTTACTGGAAATATCATGGTTATGCATGAATACTTAATGAATATGTATGAATAAGTTCTATATATGGTGTCTGATTTTGAGACCTGGCGTGCGTTGATCGTGAGAGGACTCGCTCACGCACCCGGCCGTCAATAAAGAAGTGTCTGCTTATCTACATCACATTGGTGTCGATAAGTTCTTCATTCCGAGATTTCGGTAACACTATGACTCCACCACTTGCTTCGAGAACGACTTCATAGTCGCTAGCTAGCCAAAACCCGGCTCACGCAGCATTTTGGCTGCGGACAAGTGCAAAGGCAGCGGTTCCGCATCTCGCCCCAGAAAGCGGGCAGCACAGCTCCTGTGGTGCGCTCCGCACGGCTACCGGGGCAAAGTGAGAAGCACCAGCACGAGAAGAAGCACCAGCCGCCCGTTCGAGCTGCGGCGGGCGGGGGCTGGGCTGCCGTTCCGCGCGGGGCCGGGGCTCGGTGCCGCCGCGGGCTGCCCTCAGCCTGCCGGCCCCGGGGCTCTGCGGGGGGGTGCGGGCTGTGCCCACAGCGGCTGCCTGGGGGGGCTCGGTCCCGAGGCGAAGCTGCTGGCCGAGAGCAGCTGCCGCTCGGTGTCACAGCCCCCCGGCCCGCCGCTGACTCCGCCTGCAGAGCGCTGCACTCGCTTACAGACGCGCTGCCGAGAGCAACCGAGCTGCCCCCCGACCGGCTGGCACAGCGGAAAGCAAATCCTCGCCGGAGGGTACCCGCTGCCGGGGGGCGGGGGGCGGGTGGGGGGGGAGGGAGGCAGGAGGAGGAAAGGCCCAGCTCCCTTGTGCCACCTTTCGCCCCTGCCGCGTACTCTGCACTCCTTCACTCCGGTAACGGCTGACTTTCCCGTCACGGGGAGCGGCTATGAACACAAGAGCTCGTGATGGCTTAATGGTGCAAGGGGAAACCTAGTGGGAGCTTCTCCTAAGCCACATATTTACACCGCTCGTTTTTCCCTACTCAGAAAGTGCAGTCTTGCAAGGTCTCTTCTCTTTTGTAAAAAAATAATTTAAAGGTGCTGTTACTAACAGCTGCTTCCAAATGCAAACAGAGCAAATGCACCCGTTTCCCACAGCGAAACAGAGCGCATCATACGCAAAGGACTGAAATGCTTGAGGCACGTAGATGCTTTTGCATACGGAGGCAATGAGTATGAGTGCCCGGGCTGCGAGTGGGCAAAGGGCAGAGCGCAGGGCACCCCGCAGCCGCAGCGAGCACTCCCGCGGTCCGGTGGTGTAAACTGGGCTGAGACCCGGCCCAGGGCTCGCCCGGCCGGTGCTCAGCACAGGGCTGGTGGGGACCTGCTGCCACCTGGCGACGAGAAGTGGGTACTACACCTGCCCGGACCTAGACCCCTGGGAACGGGACACCCTGCGGCTCGAGACCGGGACTGGGAACACCGCAACTCAGACCGGGACCTCGCGACTCGGGACCGCGACGGGGACCCCGGGGACCGGGACCCTCGCTGCTCGGGACCGCGACCGGGATCCTCGGAACCGAGACCCCGGCGGCTCGGACCAGGGACCGGGACCGGGACTCCCGGCACCGGGACCCCCGCGGCTCGGAACCGGGACTGGGACCCCCGCGGCTCGGACCGAGACCGGGACCGGGACCGGGATTCTCGCAGCTCAGGACTGGGACCTAGACCACCGGGACCCGGGACCCCCGTGGCTCGGGACCGCGACCGGGACCCCTGTGACCGGGACCCCCGAGGCTCGGGACCGGGACCTCCGGACCCCGGGGACCGGGACCCCCGCGGCTCGGGACCGCGACCGGGACTCCGGGGACCCGGACCACCGCGGATCGGGACCGGGACCGGGATCCTCGGAACCGAGACCCCCGCGGCTCGGACCGGGACTGGGGCCAAGACCCCGGGACCGGGACCCCCACGGCTGGGGATCGAGACCGGGATCCCCCCGCAGCTCGGACCGGGACTGGGGCCAAGACCCCGGGACCGGGACCCCCGCGGCTGGGGATCGAGACCGGGATCCCCCCGCAGCTCGGACCGGGACTGGGGCCAAGACCACGGGAGCGGACCCCTGCGGCTTGGACCAGGGACCGGGACCGGGACTCCCAGGACCGGGACCCTCGAAGCTCGAAACCAGGACTGGGACCCCCACGGCTTGGACCGAGACCGGGACTGGGACCCTCGCGGCTCGGACCGAAACCGGGACCGGGACCGGCATTCTCGCAGCTCAGGACTGGGACCGGGACCACTGGGAGCCGTGACCCCCGCGGTTAGGGACCGGGACCCCGGCGGCTCGGGACCGAACCGGACCCCGGGGACCGGGACACCCCTCAGCTCGGGACCGGGACCGGGATCCTCGGAACCGAGACCCCTGCGGCTCGGACCAGGGACCGGGACCCAGACCCCCGGGACTGGGACCCCTGTGGCTCGGACCAGGGACCGGGACCGGGACCGGGACTCCCGGGACCGGGACCCTCGACGCTCGAAACCGGGACCCAGACCCCCGCGGCTCGGGACCGGGACCCACGTGGCTCGGGACCGGGACTGGGACCCCGGCGGCTCGGGACCGAGACCGGGACCACGGGACCGGGACACCCAGCGACTCAGGACCGGGACTGGGACCCCCGCGGCTCGGGACCGCGAACGGGACCCCGGGGACCGGGACACCCTGAGGCTCGGGACCGAGAACAGGACCCCCGTGGCTCGAACCGGGACCCCCGCGGCTCGGGACCGCGACCGGGACCCCGGGGACCGGGGCACCCTGCGGCTCGGGACGGGGCCGGGACCCCGCGGCTCGGGACCGCGACTGGGACCCCCACGGCTCGGGACCGGGACCCCGGCGACTCGGGACCTCCGTGGCTCGAGACCGCGACCGGGACCCGGTGACCGGGACCCCCGCGGCTCGGGACCGGGACCTCCGCGGCTCGCGACCAGGACCGGGACCCCGAGGACTGGAACCCCCGAGGCTCGGGACGGCGAACGAGACCCCGGGGACCGGGACACCCTGCGGCTCGGGACAGGGCCGGGACCCCCGCGGCTCGGGACGGGGAACCCCGCGGCTCGGGACCGGGACTGGGACCCCCACGGCTCGGACAGGGACCGGGACCGGGATTCTCGCAGCTCAGGACTGGGACCTGGACCACTGACTGGGACGCGTGACCCCGCGGCTCGGGACCGAACCGGACCCCGGGGACTGGGACACCCCTCAGCTTGGGACCGGGACCGGGATCCTCGGAACCAAGACCCCTGCGGCTCGGACCAGGGACCGGGACCGGGACTCCC
The DNA here is from genome assembly GCF_963210335.1 of Falco punctatus. Classification (NCBI taxonomy): domain Eukaryota; kingdom Metazoa; phylum Chordata; class Aves; order Falconiformes; family Falconidae; genus Falco; species Falco punctatus. Next base: position 92,329,223 of record NC_137585.1, read on the forward strand.
AGGACCAGGACTCCCGCGGCTCGAAACCAGGACTGGGACCCCCGCGGCTTGGACCAGGACCACGACCCCCAGGACAGGGACCCCGGCGGCTCGGGACCGGGAGCGGGACAAGGACCCCCGGGCTCGGACCGGGACTCACCGGACTAGGGCTCGAGACCTAGACTGGGACCAGGAACCCCGGGATAGTGACCCTTGCGGCTCGGACCGGGCCGGGACCGCGAACCACAGGGCTCGGACCGGGACCGGGACCGGGACCCCCGCGGCTTTGATAAATGAATTGTAAAGGCAAACCAGCTCGTTTTGGCATGACTTGTGGAAATGCATCCGTATCCTGTGCTGACGTGCTATTTTGTTTTGCTGCAAACCACACAAGTCTGCATCTCGAGAGGACAAGGTATTAGTCATCACCGATGTCCTTACACAGCCTCTTTACAGCCTCACCGCCTGGACTGCAGGCGTGCTCTTGCCTTTTCCAGGCATCCGAGTGACGGGTTTTGCCTCAATATTGCCTCCACAATGTTTTATTTTTCCTCAGTATTTTCAGATGACTCCTAATACAGTTTCACATATGAAGCACTTTACTCACTTGCGTAGATCATTCAAAACAAAAAAAACCCACCCACCCACCATGAATAGTGTATCTACGTATTTTGCCACAATGCAGGTATGCTTTTTAATTATAATTTCCAATTCAGTACCAGGGTTAGTTTAAATAATTTAATTCTTCTAAGTGCTTTACCGAAACACGTAACAAATTCTCCCTCTAGGAATGCTCTGCCAGCACATGCTATGAGCTTGGCAACTTGATCGCTTGCTCAAAGTGATTATATATTGAGCTGCTTTTGCTTCACAAAAGTATTTTGCTGAGTTGTCAACCCATGGTTCAGTCTTAATATTTTAACTTTTCTCACTTGTCCGACCAAAGAATCATATTTACCTTTATGTTGAGTTTCGTAGTGTTGACGCAAATTGTATTCCTTGAACACAGACACTGAATTCTGGCATATCAGACAAACAGCTCTTTCTTTGTACTCCATGAAAAAATAATCAGAAGTCCACTTTTCTTGGAATACCCCGCACGCGGAGTCCATTTTTCTTTTTCTTTGACATGATGGTGTGCGCGCGCTTCCCACTGGTGCTGGCTTGCTTGTCCTGCCCGGGAGCTGGAGGGAGGGAGAGACGGGGCAGCTGCCCCCCTCCTCAGCCCGGCCGCGCAGTCCGGACAGGGTGGCCAGAAGGGACTGAAGGAACTTTGCCGCACCGGGGCTCTGGCGACTCGCCCGAGTTGGCTGGGCCTCGCAGTGCAGAGGCTGCCGGCTGAGCCTGCCCGGCAGAGGAGATGCCCGCGCCTCTCGCCCGCCGCGCACCGCAGAGGAGGAGGAGGGGGAGGAGGGGGGGAAAGGAAAAAGCTCCTTTCTTGAAAGTGGAATGGCAGAAGGTGCCATCGTGTTTTAACATATGTGGACAAAATTATTCTTTAGAGAGCCTCAGTTTACTTTTAATGACTCGAGAACCCAAAGCCAGAGTATGCGGTGCATTTGTAGTTTATCAGTTGAGTTTTTACTCCCAGATTCGTTTGGAGCACAAGGCTAAAGTGCATCTGATACCATCAGCACATGCCATTTAGCCCACAGCAATCATCCAGAAGCATCAAGTAACCTCTCTGTTATTTTCTGGCCGTAAAAGTGCTCATCCACAATGCAAAGCCAAACAGCTTAGCTTGAAACAAGAAAAAGCCGAGAGAGGGTTTACACAGCCGTCACCTAAAGGTTCCCAGCTGAGAGGCACGTCTACAAGTGCTTTCGTTTCTCAAGCCTCAACTAAACTCCTGGCTCACTCTGGTGTGATCTGAAGAGCCCGAGACTGAGCGCTCAGCCATGGTGCTGGAGCAACGCCCACTGGTTTCCCGCTGCTGCCCCGACAGCCACTGCAGCATGAGCAAGGCAAGGTGGTGCTGAGTGTCTGTGAGGAGCTCTCTCGCTAACATAGTCCCAAGGTCTTCTCAAGGTGGCTGTGCAGACAGAGAGTAGTAACGAGGAGCGGCTGGCATACAGTGCCCGTTTGCCTCTGCAGTCAGCTAAATGGTTAACTGCATCCTTGGCGCTGTTTTACACAATTCACTATTGTGCCTGGAGGCTCCTGCATCTCTGCTGTACATCTCCACTGAGGACCCAGAGATGGAGACCTGAACTTCTGCTTTGCCTAACAGCTAAATTATACTTTGTATAGAAAACTGATCACGTGGTACCCTTGGTGGCAAGTTGTATAGATCTGTGACCCAATGAATTCAGAGTTGCTCTCCAAAAGCTCTGGTCTACCAGTCTTAGGGTTACAGAGTCCCTACAGGGATGCACACACTCCAGCTGGGTTCTGCGCTCTCTCCTGAACTATGAGCGAGGAGGAGGAACTGAGCATAGGGCTTCTCATTTCTTCCCCTTCCATGCAGCACAAGGCACTCCAGAAGCAGCCATGGCGTCACAGAGCCTCCTGGCCAAAAGACTTCGATCTTGAGGGCAAAGGCTGAAGAGTGCATGAAAGTGAGAGAGACACCGGGGCAACCACGTGTCCCACCTTGCAACATCACTTGTCGGCATCTTCTCACCTGATCCCAGGCTGCAAAGGGTTGCAGCTCCACTTGTGAATTACTGGGTACCCTTACAGCGGTATTATCACGTAAGGAACAACGTTCGAGTAGCAAAAAGACACGGCTCTGCCCTCGGCTGGGGAGGCACACTGGGACAGCCTCCAGTGCCAGACCATTTTTAGCAAAAGCAATCACAAATACAATTAACTTCTTAGCTGACTTGTCTACAAAGAGGGAAAGGCTCCATACGATAAGCAGCACTCATTATTACTCTGCTGCAGAATTTAGTTCTTCCAGAAGTAATACACTCTGTTTTGCCAGCACCTAACAGCAAACCATATAACGTGAAGATGCGGAGTTAAGGTACCTGTAAATGCACTGGTTTTGTTTCCTGGCTTTTGTGCTTCCCAGGGCTGTCCTTTGTTGTGCAGCTCTGATATTTTCCGATTTTTTTATATTTGGATATAGTAATTGCTAACAGAGTCTAAGGCTAGCAATCACAACATCTATTTACAACACGCACACTGCCTGTGTGCACCTATTCCACCAGCCTCCCGTTTGCTTCAAACATGTCAGTCTCCCTGAGGACACGTTCAATGAGAAACCACCCCCCTACCCTGCAAAGCCCTGCTTTACTTGCTGCCAAGCCTCCTGCATCCCCCTGGGCAGATTACTTTTGGAAGGCTGGCCAGGGAATATTTACCAGCTATTGAATCAACAAAGTTCAGCCACATGCCAACGTTTCATGCTGTTACCTAAACGGTGGCAGAACTCTCAGAACTCCATCAAAACAGAACTGGTTTGCACTTTGGTATTAAAAGTTATGTCCAGGCCTGAACACCTCGTTGAGAGCTGGGCCACACAGCAGGCTCCTCTGGGCAAAGATTTCTTTTCTAAGCAGCCATTACGCAAGTACCAATCTGTGAAAAAAATCTGAAAGTCAAAGAGAGAGAACCTTGATTTGACATAGTGCTCTTGCTGCATGTTCCGTAGAAGGGAAGTCACCCACATCTTTAGATCTAACGGAAAGTAGGAAAGAAGCACCAAGTGCCAGGTTCTGCATGTGGGCTGGGGCAACACCAAGCACAAGCGCAGGCTGGGCAGAGAACAGATGGAGAGCAGCCCTGAGGAGAAGGACTGTGGGGTGTTGGTGGATGAGAAGCTCAACTTGGCCCAGCAACGTGTGCTTGCAGCCCAGGAAGCCCAGGGCCGGGGCGGGTGGAAACTGGGCTGTAAATCCTGGGCCAAAGTTATTTCCTGCAGCTTAAGAAAACTGCGTGGGTCTGGTGATGTCTGGTCGTTGTTTTTAAACCCTCCCCCCCCCCCCCCCCCAGTCGGTATTTCTAATAACAAAGGGTTAGAAGCCAGCAGGCAGCCCCGCGGCGCGCAGGCAGCAGGCAGGCAGGTGCGAGCAGAGCCCAGAGCCCCCAGCAGCATCAAGGGCAGCACCCACCGCCGCAGGCAGCGCAGCCGAGTGGAGCAGAGCAGAGTGTCTGCAGCAGCGTGAGCCCCACGCACTCCCCCCCCCTCGCTGCCACGGCCGCCCCACAGGAACTGGGACATGGCGCAGAGGAAGAGCGGCCGCCAGCTTGGGAACTGCTCCGCCGGGCAGCAGCCGCTGGGTGATACACTTGTCAGCAAGAACCGCTGGAACAGGAAGCAGCTGTTTCTTCCAGCTGTGACACGCTCACCCCTGGTCATCAAGAACACAGAGAGAACACCGATGCGACACCCGTTGCCGTGCCAAAGCTCCATTTATTGCAACACCGCTACACGTCTGACAAGGGAAGCCAGCCGGCAGCTGCTGCACGTCTGTCACCGCCAGAAAGCACCCCCGCTTCCAAGGTGCGTCCACCAGCAGACGGAGATCTAGGAAGAAAAGGGAACACTGAGTACACAGCAGGGCTCGGGTATGTTTCCCTTGGCAGCGCACAGAGCAACCGCATTTCTGTCGGGCACTACAAAATACGCTTCCAACGGCAGACTAGAACCTGATCACCTGAGGCCGACCCTGCCTGGGCAGGGGCACAACAGGGCACACACGGGAAACCACATCCCGCCCTGCTCCCGGTAACAAGACTGTCAGTAAAAACATCTTTATTACAGAAGGTGCTACTTATTTAAAATACCTTATTACAAAACATCTTATTACTAAAGTTATTTTTAAAAAAGTAGCATCTTGTTACAGAAGTTACTACTGGTTAAGAAAGATCTCATTACAGAAGCTGTAAGGAAAGGTTTCGCCTCAGTTCATCTTACTGCCCGGTGCTCCCGTAGCACATCCCGGCCACAGCTGGGAGCTACACAAGCCGAGGCGGTCCTGACAGCTTCTCTGCTCCCTTCTCGTGCGTTTTGCTCAGGGCTGGCTTGTATGAACACGCATGAAGCCATTACATGGATGGTTCAGGTGCTCTTCCACATGGATCTCCTGAACACCACAAGTAGAGGATGTGTCCCCTTTATCCTTCAAACAGTATTTTAACATGAACACAAATGTATAGCTATTAAAAACTTAAGATCTGCTATCAAGATAAATACAATCTTCCTCTAAAAGTTTAAAAAATATTTTCAAGACATAATTAGAACAGAGTACTAGAATAATAAATAAGTTATCATTACAGATACCATTAGCATCAAAAGGAAATTATTAAACCAGAAGAATTCCCCAGGAACGTAAAAGATCAGCAGCTGTGACATACAGACACTTGCCGGTGAAACAGAGAGCTGGTTCAGGAAGGAAGAAGGCTTCCCGGTTAATCACTTAGAAAATTAGCTCATCTTTCCTTTAGCTGCTCTCCTGAAATCTCTGACCCATTCAGACCCAGAATCTTGCGACTTTCCAATGCTTTTGTTTCATACACGATCCCCAGTAAAGGGCCACGGTACGACTGCAAGCAAAGACAGTGAGAGCACCAACCACCACCTATGCCGAGCATACTGTAGCTCCCAACAACGTTAAATAGATAAATAAGTGAAACAGATTCCTAACAGAGCACTAAAACCCATTTGCTTCCCAGTAAGGATGTCTCGAGAAAGTGTTTAAGGGTTCCTGTAAAGTTCAGACTTTCCAAATCTAAAGAATACAAACAGCTAAGGAATTACTTCATATTAATTACTCTGACCACTCGGTGCTTTATAATTTGACGGGTAGAAAATGTAATGAAAGAGGCCTACTAAACAATACCCTACCAAGTTAAAAAGAAAGCAAAAAATAGAGTGGTGTGGGGCTGGTTTTGTTGTTGGTTTTTTGTTATGGGCTTTTTTGTGTGTGGTCTTTGGTGTTTTGTTGGAGGTTTTTTGGGTTTTTTTTGGTTTTGGTTTTGGTTGGTTTTTTTTTTTTTTTTTAAACACAGCTGAAATGATCCAAAGTGGCTGTTGTGGGCAAAGCTCCACTGCTGCTGGAGTCTGACAGGGGAATCCAGCTGGCAGCTGCTGCACATTTGTCACCCACTTCTCACTCTCTTATTTCGTCCTCCAGAAAGCACCCCCGCTTCCGAGGTACATCCACCGGCAGACGGAGATCTAGGAAGAAAAGGGAATACTGAGCACGTATCAGTGCTCGGATATGTTTCCCTTGGCAGCATACAGAGCAATTTCATTTCTATCAGGTACTATAAAATATGCTTTCAATGTCAGACTATAACCTGATCACCTGAGGCCTACTGTTTAAAGAAACAGGAATTCTTCCAATTTTTCAAAAATTTAAATATAAAAACCCAAAGCAGATTATAAGAAAAGTGCTCCCATTCTTCAGTATGTATTATTTAGAAATGCCTTTGCCACCATGGATACCAAAAGCCAAACATTAATTACTATAAGCCCCTGGCAGTATCTACAGAAAGGCCTGACCTGCTTGTGCCATATCCCTTTGTTTACCCAGAAAAGGCACAATTGCCTCAAAGCACCCCACAGCCAGCGCCAGGATCCCAGAAAAAACTCGTGGCCTCACAGAGAGGACAGACAAGAGGCTCCTTTTTTGACAGTTACCTCAATCCACAGCAAAACAGAGATACTTCCCACGTATGGCCAGATCTTGCAGGTCAAGAAAGCGAACAAGTACCCCGATAAAGTCACAACAGCGCTACCACTGCAAACATCACCCACAAGAAATTTAACCTCTAAACAAACACATTCACATCTTCCAGCCTCTGTTCTTTCTCTGTACTACGGAGTTCCTGCCCAATAGGCACCACTTTTGCACTTTCTGACACCTGCCTCCTGCCAAAGCAGACTCTGTTGGGAACACATCTTGAAAACGCATAGGGATGGAGAAATGAGGGGGCTTGTAACAATGCACCTCTAAATTATGGCAAGTTAAGACACAGGGTATGACACCCACTCATCCCAAAGAGCAGACTGCCAGGACAGGCAATTTGAAATGCCTTCAATGAATATATAATGACGTCAAGGTAATGGCAACCGAGCTGGAGCAAGCAGCTGCCGCTCGGACTCCTGAGAGCAACTTCGCTTTGGGCTTCACACCGATGTTCGAGAGTTCAGGGCCAGGCCTGTCCCCACATTAACTCTTAACACCTTTGTAGGAAGAGAGCTCACTGTGACCGGATAGGAAAACTAAATGAACGTTAACAACATTTTTGGCTGGAAGGTGCAGGAAACAGTTCAAGGGAACAGACGACAGCATGGGAGACCTTGCCTGAGTGAAGATTTGCCCGTAGCAATTGCACCTAGAAATCTATTTACCTTGGAGGGAATGAGAGAGAACACACAGTGACACAAATGCAGCGGCATGGGAGTGGGTGGTAAATGTCTAGGGCACCTTGCAGCATAAAAAAGAAAAAAAGTCAGAGACAGTCATCAGATTATTTGCAGGACTAGACGACTCACAGAAAAGATATGGTCAGCCATCGAGAAAGAAAGTTTTTTTCCTTAATGTCTCAGCATCAGCTTAAATGCTTCAGTCCAGAAGTAACAAATTCCCCCTGCTCCATTCTGAGATGCCTATTTCCAGAAAGACGGGCTGCAAACAAAAATTCCTCCCATCAGAATCTGGTCCTTCTCCCGTGCTCTTTTAGAAGAGGAAGCACAAGCCACAGATATTAGGTCCAGTACAGCTGTGCTCACTAGCCGAGTGTACCTGTGGAGCACAATGCAGAGGAGATGGGGAAGGAGACTCAAAGTATTTACAGAGTTCCTCTCAATCCTTTGTGAAGTCCAAAAGGACTCCTGTTGCAAGCGTGTATGCTGCCAACAAAAGCGGACAGATTTATTTCAAAACTCCCATTTTAACAGACGAGCTCAGCTAGAAAGTAGTGGGAAAAGCAGATGCATCATCAGCACCTTCAAATCTATGTCCTAAGAGTGAGCTTGGGGCTGAAAAAAAGCAGTCCCTGAAAGGTGAACTATTCCTTGCACCTCCGTGTGATAAACACGGCAGGAGCTAGAGCACCATACCCATCGCCTCTCAAGAAAAAGAGTGGGAAGGGAACAGATGACACAGCCCGTAATCATTTGCAATGATGTATTTTAGCGCCGAGTTAAGTTCTGCATCCTTTGTAGCAGACTCTGGCTCCCGGGAGGACTCAGAAGTAGTTGAAGAGGAGGGTTTTTCACCCGCTGTGTAGTTAATCTGCATTAATGACATTAACTTACAAAACCCACAGTGGATGCTAAATGTTTGCACAGCTTCAAAAAGGGACTCTAAAAATCAACTGAAGGTTACTGAGGCCTTTTCTGCTTAATGGTACAGAAATGCCGAAGACACTGTTGGAGACAGGACAATGAACTAGAGACACCTTTCATCTAGATTCTGCTGGGCAGAATGGTCTTAAAACTGGTAAACTAGTATTTAGCTGAGAAGGCTGGTTAAATACATTGGTTTTCCATTTGAAGGAAGCAGATAACCTATCTCGGTGATTTATGGTGCTGCAGAGATGGGCTGGCAGCTATGGAGGGAAACCCTGGGGACGGTGTTTTAGTGAAAGGACGCTCGCCTTTTCTTGCTACAGAACAGCTGTGAAATGCAAAGAAGTCCAGTCCAGCTCTCTGGAGGGAAGCAATGCCTTCTCCACAAAGGCGGGGGTTTGATTCTTGGTGCGTTTTTACAGATTAACACCTTGGGTTGGGCTCAGAGCTGCTCCCAGTCACTGAAATGTACCACATTATATTGGCTCTCGCTGTGTGGTATCTAGAACTTGGTGTCACCGCATAACAAAGAAAAGTGATGTTAAAGAAAAGTGACATTAACATAGAAAAAAACAGCCTACTGAAATAGATGGAAGAAGAGCCTTTTTCACAGCAGGGTGTATGTATCAAAGTGCAGGCTCAGAAAACTTGCAAAGGAGTGCCCAAAGGAAAACAGGAAAACAGAGAGGACTCCATCACACTCAGAGGGCAAGTCGCCAAGAAACACCTGGAAATCATCGTGATGCATTTTAGCACACAGAGATTAAAAAATAAGTTGTTTCCAAAGTCTCACAGAGGACAGGAGGTGCTGACAGACAAAGGTGTAGTCAGAGCAGCAGAAGTCAGCTTGCACTTGAGCCTGCCTGCTTCAGGCTTACAGCTGACATGCAGCCGACAGGCTACGCCAGCTTGGAGGCTTCTATCACGCACCCAGCTGACTTTGGGCTAGCTTGAGCCTGATCACGTTTGGCTCCGCTGTGCTGTCTATCTCTACCCTTAACACGCACACCAAGCCTCAAAGGTACAACCGTGGAGATGCAGGCCTGGATGACCGTCACATTTCCCAGAGAGCAGACTATGCCAATTGTTGCTAATTAGCATTAGCATAACAGTGTTTCATCCCTGTGGAACAATCCCATGGGAATGCTTTCCAACATGTTCCTGTACATAACTTTACAACTGGCACGTTAAGCAAATGTTTTGCTTCAGATATGAAAGCTGAGAAGTTTGCTAGTTATCTGTGATACCAGGAAGTAATTGAACAAGAACTCTCGATTATATGTTTTAAACAAAAATTGTCTTTTTTCAAGGTGGCATCCCACCTTTTTTCTCAGCTTCCTGACAGAAAGACTTTATTCCTTACTTAAATGTTTGAAACTGATGGGCATTATGAGCTGAACTATTAACTAGCATCATGATCTGGAATCTAGAAACTACCCTTTGAAGTGAGCAACAGCTCTTCAAACTCTACCATCGGCTCTTTGATGAACAGCTGTGAGGGAAACAGCTTCTTAGAGACTTGCAGGCTGAACCAAATTCCCCTCTAGAATGGATCCCAAGTACTTTTTGTGTCCTCTTATGTCTCTCTAATCTGTGGACATTTAGGTTTTCCCTTCAGTTACTAGATTTGTGAAGTTTTTTTTAGCCTCAGATACTCTGCGGCTTGTTTTTCTCACGTGCTTCAGGACACTACCAGACTGGTACAATGTATTCAGTGATCTGAGACAAAGAGTTCAGACTTCTACACTAGCTTCATCAGTTCGGTGGTTTTTGCCCCTGGAACTTCCATAGTTACCTCATTACTCAGTGTTTCCTTCACAGCACTGTCGCCCTCCAGCCAACACATCTATGGACTTAATCTCAATATTGTGACATCCAGGTTTCTGGCACAACTCCCAGAACTTCAAGTTTTATTTACTTACATAATTTATACCCTTGCCCACATCAGAGTAATTAGCATAAGTGTCTCTATTGAAGTGTGTTGGTAAGTACACTAAGAGGTTGTACAAGTTTAGTATTTTAACTGAAGGAACAATGAGGTACTTACACGGCAGACAACAAGTAAATTCTTCTACTCTCCCCTTTCTGTAATAGTTAGTTTCAGAGCAGCTGTCACCGTAATCTCTGAGAAAACGTAGAATCTTTCTTACCGAGAGAGTTGCCTGTGTCTGAACTGCGTCTTTTCCGGGAGAAAGATTTTACAGATGAATCTGTCTGTTCTACAGATTCGTTCACAGGCTCAGCTCCTGAAGTGAATTGTCTCTCTTCTGTCTCCGATGTCCTGGATTCACTTTTAACACTAGTATTCTCCTTAAAAAAACACAACACAACAACAAAAGAAATAAAACCAACGATCACTCAATGTTATCTTATAATAAAACTAATATAAAACCAATAAAACAAAACAAAAGCTATTCTTCTCCACTCCAAAAGGGCATCTAACAGGTGGTGAACACTGCCTAGACAGTTGACATAGTAAGTGTTTTTAACTCAGAATTAAGGTTGCTAAATTGAAACAACCTCTTACAAAACATCTTATTAAGCAAAATATGAGATCAGAAAACCAGAATACACAAAGTTAGGGTACATGTCCCCACAGTCTGAACTTTTCCCTCAGTTATTAAACTAGCTACAAGAAATACAGGTGCACTCATTCTTACCAGCACGTGTAATAATAATGACAGATCTAGCTCAAACAACTTGACAGAGCTGTGTGATGCAGAACCACACGTGAACCACACATTTCTGGTTGGGAATCTCACCCCACCCCATCCAGTCGTTAAGACATTAAGTTATAATGTGTTGCTTGCTTTTTAGAGCCCTCTGCTGCTGCTCTACATATATTTTGCAGGCAACCATTTGGCAAACCGGTACATTTCCATGATCATGTGGCAAAAACCTGTAGCTTAAAAAAAAAAAAAAAAAAAAAAAGGCCCGAACAACCAAGTTCTGTTTCATTTTCACTGAGGCAGTACAGGCCCAAAGTTAAGCACCTGGAATCTACCTTTAGACAGAAAAATTTTCACAGTATCACCTGTTCTAGAATAGTCATCTCTTCTGCAAATATCTCATCCATCAATAACCTAAAGATGAATGACTGCTCAGAGCCTGCAATGCTTCCTTCTATTAAGGGGAAAAAAAGCTTTTGAAAACCATTATGTGTGAGTTTACAGAAGACAAGAGGTCACACTTGGTAATAAGATAGTCTTTCCAAAAATCACGCTCACCACCTTGAGTCTGTCATTACTCAATGTTGAGTATATAACAGGCTATGTGTATACGTATCAATAGAAACACACAGACATTGCTTGACAAAGTTGTATAATAACATTCAAAAAGGCCTGTGCAAATACAGTAATGGAGTACTCCAGGGAGAACTAGTTCCCTCCCACACACCTCCTGCACTTGCTGGATACCCATTTGACTGTTTTTTTCCTCTTTGAAATGTGCTGTCTGGATGTATTGCTTTAGTACTGTTAACAAGGCCACGTGAAAAACACGTGGCTAGCAGTGCCTTTTGTCTAATGTCTGAACCACAACCCCTTCCCAGGCACAAAAACAAAGAAGGAAGGCAGGCTGTAGGTCACTACCTTCACCGCTAGAATCCAAGTCTCATGAGTGATGATGACTTCTCTATTCCTGGCGACATTTACATAATAGCAAGTTCTAGAAAAATTAGTGAGCAGCCTTCATCAAGTAGTGAGAGAAGGGAAGATTTCTCAGGTAAGCATTCTAAACTGGATATTCCACCGGACAACTGCTCTAGAAACAATTCTGCAAACTTCATTATTTAAAAAGAAGAGAATAATGAAAAGCAATACCAGGCAGGGGATGTAGAAACCAAATTGCAGTGTCTGATAAAGAAAAAACAAATAACATGCATATTGGGATCACCATTATTAAGACACTGTTACTAGCCTATGTGGTGAAAGTAGTCTAGACGCTCTAACTAGCAGTTCTGCAAAGGACCTGGGGATGCTGCAGTGCCCAGTAAGGCTAACGACACCTTGGGCTACACCGGGACAAGCGTGGCCAGCAAACTGAGGAAATGTCATTCCCCCTCACTGGTGAACCTGTACTTCCAATGCTGTGTCCAATTTTAACCCTCACAGCTGCGTGTGTGGAAACTGAAGAGCAGTCATACTGCACAGCACCCCTTTCAGATTTCTTTTTATCACTGTGTTTATAGAATCTTACACACCAACTCTTCAGTAATCTAATGTAATAGGTAATAATACCATTTTCATCCTAACAGCATCAGCCTAGCCCACACAAGTCTGGTTCCCAAGCTATCCCTTTTTTTTATTGTTTGGTCTTTTAAGCGAGCATGTTTCCGACCATGGATTCACCGCACCTGTGGACAGACCCTCCACTCAGGTCTAATACTTCTGCAACTTCAGAGTCCGAAACACTGTTTGGCAGAGAATCAAGCAAAGCTACCAAAGCTGACAGACGTGAAAGTTTTGCCTTTTCACTTCAGTTACTGAAAAACGCCAAAACTGCTGCATCTCACTACTTACATGACTTACGAGACACTGACTGGACTATACCTATACCCAGCTGGAACCATGATGGGAAGCTGAGGCACTAAAATTAGCAACTCGCAGGAATGGGGTTTGCTGGATTAACCTTCCCCAAAGAAAGCAAGCGTTTCAGCCTTCACATAGGTATGCTGCCAAGGAGACTGAACGAAATCGGAGGCAAATTCCTCTTGATCAAGCATTACAGAAATGTTCTATTTCCACTTTAACAAGAAAATAAAACATTTCTTAGGAGTAGGAGTGGAATAAGAGATGCCCATTGAAGGCCAAAGCCCCTAGAAGTCTAGGACAGAAATTCACCGAGGCTAAGAGGACAACGCTGGATCTGAACTGTTGAATGTACTAACTCTTTTCATGTAAAGAGCTGCTCTTTAATTTGCTGTCTTTTAGGAAATCGGGAAAGCAGAATAAAGCAGGTTTCTACTAAACTGTTACTTCTATGAGGAAGACAGTTCAAGGCTCAGTGCTGGTCACGAAAGTAATTAAATGCTGGGAAATACTGTGAACGGAACAGAAAACAGAACAGTACCAGCTTGGTCAAAAGGTCCCGTATGCTAAAACCGACAGTTTCAAGGGCTGACTTCAGTCCACAGAGCAGAAACCCGAGATGAAGTACACTGTATCATCACAAGTCTTCGGGCTGAAAGTAGCTGGAATGTGTAAGCAGGAATGCCCTGCTCTGTTTGCGGGCCTTGTTCTTGCTCTTCCCTACACATCAGGTTACAGCTGTTGTTTTGAGACTTGACGCTGGGCAAGACAAACCTTTGATCTGACGCAGCAGACCTGTTCTGATGCTCTTGTATGAACAGTGGAGGAATTTGCTCCCCCTCTGCTTGTATAGAGAGGAATAGAGCGGTCTTCTGTGCACGTCCACTATTCTGTCATAAGCTTGCTCTAAAACACATGGTACCAACAGGCACTGAAAGCCTGAGTGCTTCCAGATTCAGGGATGAGGAAGAAAACTGTGCTGGAGCCTGATGTGAGGAGTACAGGCACAAAAGCCTCCTCTGGAGAGTTCTGCACCTGCCATGACCCCAGGCTCTGGACAAGCAGGGTGTTAAGTTAACCTTCCCTCTCCCGAGTTTGGGAGGAGGAGACTAGTTGAAGAGTAGTTCTAACAGAAAGAGGGAATCTGTCAAACAAAATGCTGAACATTCCCTGAATTGCTTTTCAATTGCTCAAAAAATGAGGCCAGTTATTTAACCAGTTACAGTCCAGGACCAACATCAGGATTCTCACAAATATACAAAACCTCCCTCCCAAACAACTACGTGGTTCATGTGCTTAATTCCCCCGGTTCTTGACAAGGAAGTTCGGGTCACGGACTCCAAAGGCCTTCAACAAGGGACAACCTATCATTCTAAAAATGCAGTTCAAAAATTCTCAAAACTGACAACATTTAAAGTGCGGTCAACACTTAATATAATGAGTGGGCACCAATTAGGGAGTACTGCCAACTCTATGCACTAGGACAGGGATGTGCTCTGCCCTACACCGTACTGAGCAGAACAGTCTAGTCTAGGCTTGAGCTATGCAGAGGCTTGATCAGAATACACATCCCTTTCTAGAAAGATACCCAAGAGGAAGAGGACTAATCTTTATAACGCCGAAAGCAACAATGGGAGGTTTGCGCCAGCTGATGATTTCCGATCTAGAAACTTCAGTGAAGGTGTCAAGCTACCGACAGAACAATAAAACAGTAGCTTCAATGCACACACAAAAATGAGATTGAGTGCCTACATGCAAGGTAGGTCTCATGCAGCAGAAACAGATGCAGTCAATCTCCTGAGCTTACCTTGTTTTCAAAACAAAAGCAGAGCACACATTTGCTGCCTTAACAGAGTAACATCTAGAATGCCCCTCACCCCTCATGAGACTTACAATTTTACATACCAGGAAGACCAGGTACAGGTAGACTGAAGTACAATTACAACTTGTTGTACACCACAAAGTATAAACCAATGAACATGCTTTATACCAGTCAAATGTCAATAAACTATACTTTCCACAGAAAACAGAACTTAACAACTATTTATCAGAAACAATCTAACCATTTATCTAAATTTAAGCAAAAATCTGCCTCCAGCAGAAATTCTCAAAATACTCTTCTTTGTTGGAGATTAAAGATGGTATGTTACAACCTAAAAAAGCATCCACTTCATCACCACGAATACACCTGCACTACGCATGTCTCCCATGCAAATGAGCACCCTAACTCGGCCAACAGGCTGACACATGTCATGCTCGTTAACATGGGAAACATGGGATACTTTTTCATTCCGTCTTCTTTTTTATACCTTGCTTTATCAAGCAAACCCTTCACTGTCCATTAAAAGCTTAATTAAAGAAGCCTTCAGTTCTTAAGCAGGCAAGAATATTGAAAAGCTATCGGTCCAGACCCTAGCATTACTATCAAATATAGTTACCTCAAGAAAGATGTTGGTTTACCTCTCCTTACCCCTTACCTGCTCTGGACTGAACAATTCTTCCTGAAAAAACACGAGGGAGAACTCAGCTGGGCGGTGATCTGGTTCGTTGCTCCATTTTTCATCTGCTTCCTGTGTGGTCAGAAGTTTTTGTAGTATTTTAGCAGCAGCAGCAGTTTCTATAGACAGAGTGGTATCGGCAGCACAAAGAATGTCAGAAGGCTGTAATGGAGACAAATTCAGTGCTCCATCTGCTTCCACCAGAAATGATGTGTCTGAAGTTACAGGAGTGAGACGTTCCAGCTGGCTTTCCTCAGTTGAAGAAGGTGTGTAACTATTAACAGGCAGTGCCTGATTTCCATTAAACTCCAGGATCGAATACTGGCTCTCTGCAGGTGCCACTCCCACCTTTTCAGCTTTGCATGATGAACACACCTCAGCGGCAACCTGAAACGTGGCTTCAAGACTGACTTCTGCCTTCCTGTTTTCTTCAGATATATTACATAGCCAGTCAGACGGCATCAGTTCAGCTTCGTAAGATGACTGCATTGGAGGATTCTGGAAAAAACAAAATGCAGTGAACTTTTGTATCAAAAAATTACCGTGACAGGATGTGTATTGATTCTGTTTATCCATTTATCCAAAAGCTTGAAAGATTGTCCATTATTCTCAGTTAAAATAGCAAGTTTAACCAGAAGAAAAAAGAAAAAAGCTACTGCTTTGTCTTGGTTTTCATTAACCACCTTACTCTTGGCACGTTTCCTTTCTTCTATTCATGGTCTATCCTGGAGAGAAGGTTACTTACCAGGAGCTGGTGTATGCCTGCAGATGCATTGTCTGCACACCCTTTGCACCGCAGGTGTTAAATATACCCAAGCACTCAAATCAGAGACTTCTGGTCTTAGTAGGACCTGTGGGGGTACACTAGAACCACCCTCTTCACGTGCCACATACGTAATAGAAAATGAGAGAGAAAATCCACCTGCCTTCAGTTCCTTCTAAAACTCAAGCATTCCTGTTGTTGTATAAAAAAATCAGTATAAACCGCAACATTTTTAAGCAAAAGAGAAAGGTCCATATGCTGTAAATGTGCATATGGACAACACAACTTGAGGAACTCACCGCTTCTTAACCAATAATACCATTTTCCTCCTCAAGTGATTGTCCATAGGCACATCTACACAAGGGGTGCCCCCCAGGGATGCCCCAGTCCCAGGATGAGTGGGAGTTCAAATACCGATGAAAGGAAATACTGCAAAACTGCCCTGCCTGTCAGAGCCTCACATCTGGACTCTCCGGTCATGACAGTGTCCCACAAAGGCACAACTCAAAGTCTGCATCAATCTGCATAAAAACCCGACAGAATTTCAGGTCAGAAACACTTCTTGTAGAACCTACAGAGACTCTGCCTTTGCCATCACAGATCAGGTCTGAACACTACTAAAATTTTTCACTGTAATGACATCACAGGACGACAGGACACAATCAGCAATCCAGTGATGATTTTTTTAGTAACATTCATATATATCGAGTAACCTTTAAAACAGAATGAAGACAATGAAAGAGTTTTTCCAAAGCAGCAAGTCCTACCCAAGTGAAATGATAGATGACATTTTAACAGCCAGTGTCTGTACTGCTACTTCTTCTGGAGGTGACTCAGTCAAAGGACACTAGAAGGGTCATTTCTTCTGACAAATACAAGTCGTACAATGATGTTGAACAGAAACTCAGGTCTATTTAAAATACAGCCTTCTTTTGGAAGGGATCCAGTATGAAGGAGTAGTCCTTAGTGCCTGACTATCCTTAGACCTTTTAGCTGAGCTCATGGTTAATGAAAAGCTACTTCCAGAGACGAGTAAATTAGAGAACAGGAAGCTACAGGATCACCTACTAGGAAAGCCGTATCAGATCAAATGCCAGTGAAGGACTTGGTCTCTCCCTGAAGGAGATACCACAAAGAGATGAGATCCTGTCTCCTGGGTGTGTGAAGGCAAGTCCTAGTGTGGATTCGTGTAGATGTGCCAGTTTGTAGATAGCCACAAACTGTGGAGGGTGGGGGGAAATGGATGGAGAAATAAAACATAAATTTCTCAAATTCCAGGTTAAGTTAAGCAAAGTCTTTTCTATTAAAGGCTAAGCCACCTTTATGTTTTTATGAGATAGGTTCAAACATTATTCCTCTCATTTTTTTTTTCAGTTCTATTTTTTTTAAAATGTTAACAAGGTGTTTCATTTCTGTTGCATTGCTTTTTTACTGTCATAAGTAGTCAGGATTTTAAGTAAGATCTGGGTTACCAAACCGTCCAGGAATAAGATCATCCCTGCCAAAAACCAATGAACCAACCCACCCATACTGAATCTTTTTCTGCCTCTTCTTAGGGGACCTCAGCTTGAAGCTGTTACAGCACATATTGTCCTCTTGGATGCACTACAGGATCTCGTGTGTATTTCCAACAGGAGAAAGGGGCCACGCAAAGGTACAATTTAAATCCTTTTAGTTCACCTGGAGAAGGATGGGGGGAGGCAGCAACTAAACAAGGAAAACCGATAAAAGATTGAGAAGTCAGGGCCTGAAAGACTAATAGCTTGCTGGTCATTCAAGCTCAAGAGGAAAAATGGTCTGACTTAGCAGAAGTGGTGAAAGAGAAGATGGGCATTTCACTTACAAGATTAGCATAGCATGTGCAGGAATTAAAGCACAACCACACCTTTTCAGGGACCGCTAGGACTACACAAATCTGGCTTGAGTGCTTGGGCAATCGGAATTAGTTCAGACTTGATTTCTTTTTGAAATTACATGGCTGATTATCATTCCTTATTACAAATAAAAGCAAACTACTTAGGACTGCTTTTAAGGTCAGAAAGTTCTTCTTTTTTCTTGCATGTTTATTTCTTCCCGTTACCTCTCGCTTCAGTTCCACAAGGAAATACCGACAGCTTAATAACCATGGTAATAGCAATAATCAAACAGCAGGGCTGCCATTAAAAAAAAAAAAACAAAACGAGGTGGGGGCAGGAAAAGAAAAATTTAAAAAATCGCTGAAATCCAATATGTAGCCTCAGTTCACATCTATGATAAAAGCAGTGGGGAAGTATTGAGCTAATGGTTGTGAGCTGCCAGCACTGCTGTTGCAGAAGATAGCAGGAGGTCTCTCAAAAGACTCATTCCTACCCAACGATACTGATTCATCACACTAATCCAAACCCCACTTGAGAGAACCCAAATGAAAAATGGGTAAGAAGTTGTACCTGAGCTCCCTGTTTTGTAACCAACCGTGATGAGAGTGTAATACAAACCTCTGAAACCCCGATTTCAGAAACCTGGTGAGATACACCATCATCAGCCACCATGTCTGGGTATAACCACCTATGTCCCCTTGCCATTCCACGCAGTAATTCTCTGTAGCTTTTTCTGGAGAGCAAACTGCAGCCAACCAACCAGTTAAGTTACCGGCCTGGTCTGCCCATGTTCCAGTCAGGGTCACCTAACACTTTCAGCAGCTCAGGTGTGTACTGTACAAGCCCAGCAGCTGGCCTCCAAGACCCAGAAACTCCACCTGTCTTAAATCTCTCCTAAACTTAAAAGTGATGCTCTCTGCAAGACCCAGTAAGGAACAGCACAAGGTTTAGGCTTCCTTGTCCAAGAGTGCCCGCTTTTCCTTCTGAGACCACAAAGCACCGTCTGGATCCAACAGAAACGGGGCTGGTAACCAGCTTGCTGACTACTAGCGCGCCGATACGGTTTGCTGTCTTCGGGACTGGTCCAGCAGTTTCGTATAGGCTTTGCCACTCCTACCTAGCAGCACACAGCGGGACCAAACAGCCTAAAGCGCCCCGCAAACCATGCTTCAACAGCATCACACTGAATTCCTGCAACTGGTAGAAGGTATTGAGTGGAACGATAGGAAATATACCATGCAATAGTTCTATTTTTTGTGAAGAACAATAAAAATGCTTAGTCAGCCAGGGCTGATGAATTTTACCACTTTTGAGGATTTGTGCAAGTGATTACTGATGGATGATCAATACACCAACAGGGCAGGATGCTCAATACTGCAGCTTGCCACATCCCCCAGCAGAAGTCTGGGGAAGTATATGCCCCAGAACACACAAAAGGCAAACTGATTATTCCCCACAGCTCAGCAAGAACCGCAGGCAAACTGCTGTCTTCTGTACCACCTGCACAGCCTGTCACCACGTTCCAGGAGAAATGACCTATGCTATGCTAAGACTCAGAAATCTCTAGAAGTCCCGTTGATCCACACGGTACGATAGTTGTGTTACCCTGCTCAGAGACAGCCGGTTACTGACCTGGTGGAACTGATACAGGGCACTGCTCGCCTTTGGCCTTCTCACGCAGAGGATCGCCTTCCCGCAGTCTGCCCAGATGCTCGGCAGCTTTTTGCTGGGGGTTTCCAGGAAACAAAGCAACCACTAGCAAGTGGCCTAAAGCTCTTCTGACTCCACACACTGCCCACGGACTTGCTTCTCCAAACAACTGATTTTTACTAGACCCTTTGGACACTGTATATTATCCTTCAATCTAGCCACAACACCACCTTTGACAACTCCTTTGGAATGATTTACTATCCCATGGATCTCGGCCTTCCGAGATAAGCTATTTAATTGTGACTGCCCATCGCTCAGACGGATCCTCATGTCCTGGATGAAAAAAGCAGCTCACAATCAAAGTGAGAGGACAAAGATGTACTGTGCGAAAAACAAATACTACAATATCGACGGCATGACTGGCTGTTGGCTATTTATAGCCTTACACTAACGTGTTATCCTGGCCATAACCTGCCCATCTTGGATAAGCTTATTTTTTAAAAGAAGTCACGAATAAAAGAGAAAGGTTGATATTTGCAAGACAGGAAACTGGATGATCAAGCTTGGGTAGGTCAACCCTTTTTCAACACGCATAAGCATAACTTGCTTCGCTTGTCCTCTGTGAGGGGGAAAAAGTATATGCGTTATGCTGTAATAAAAAAGGAAGCTCTTGCATTTTTACTTCAGATCTTCTGATATCTGATAAGCCAGGCCCTCCAAATAAGGTGCAGTTTCCACTAGAATTACATAACGCATTTTACAGGAAGACTGGAGTTATCTTTAATAAGAGATCTCTGAGGTGAGACCCATTCCAAAAAGTCACCTTAGTTTTTCTCGTTCATCAAATCAAACTCAGGACTGCAGGAAACTATCTGAGACAAAGAAGGGGAGCTGCTTCTCAGTATTTTCATAATATTAAAGAATCTCTTTTTGTCCAGGCAAGAACATTCTTCAAATACAAATGCAGGCTCATTAACTAAAAGTGATTCTGGTGAAGTCAAGCAAAAACACTCCACTGATGAGGACATCCACTATGCTGCTACCCTGAAACCTAACCTGAATTACAAAACTACCCGTTTAACATTCAGTGGTTCTTTGAAATAGGTATTTGTAAACCACATCACTTTCACTTTATCAAGCAGATCCATTTTCAAATTTATATCCTTAATTTCACAAGTGTATAAACCTGCAGTTCATTCATACAGTCTCCTTCGCTTTCACCTCCTTTCAGTAGGCTACGCTCACCTGGACAAAGCTGTCGTGGGTGCACGCTGAAGCAGCAGGACCAGCACAGCCAGCCAGAGGATCTGTGTGGGCTGCTGCTGAACAGCTCTGTGGTGTGGCTGCAAGAATTCAAACACAGCTGTCAGACTGCAAGAACTTGTGTCTGGTGTGCAGAGTTCTATTGCTTACTTTGATTAAACATTTCAATAATCACACAGTAAACGAAATTCCAGAAATTTATTGTTACCTCCCAAGTCATTTTAAGACCAATTTCTTAATCTTAAAAATATTTAAGATATGTATAAATACATTAAAAATATATATTGTAAAATTGGTAACACACACACATACATACATGCAGAAACTTCATAATCAGAGTCTTTTGTGTCTTAGTATCACCTCTCTGATTTGGCTGCTTGAGTTTCTTGTCACAATACACCACAGAAAGCGTATTCACATAGCTGAGCCTAGGTGTTCATACACACTTGTAACCATGTGAATTTTAAGACTTGCAAAGAAAATGAATTATCTTAACCAAGAGTGTATCATTCCGAAGAATATCATGACTACTCCTAAACTACCACTCACCAGAAAGGTCTTCTTATGTAAATGAACCCTACAGGCACAGATGCATTCAAAAGGCGCGACTGGACTTGCACTGTCAGGTGGCACCAATAACTAATATGTCTCACATGGTCTCCATGACTGATTTTTCATTATTAGACACTCTCGGATAATAAAGCTTCAACGCATTTCTTTGGCGCGATTCTACTACTGTCAAAGGTTTTGCAGATAGTTGAAAGTAAACAGAACTAAATCCTTAAACTAATTATGGTCTAAGGCTAGTGGGGAAAAAAAAGACTTAGATGAGCATATTTTATGTTACTGACTTTTCAATAAGAATCATAATGAAAAACCAGGGAAATCTTTTTGTCACGGAAGTTAACAAACAAGTTTGAATACACACAAAAAGAAATCTTTTGACAAAGTTCTACTTTGATTTCATTTAATGGGACTTCAAAAGTGAAATGAATAGAGTCAAGCATAAGATTGAACATACATTCTTTAGTTCTCTCACTTACTAAATACGTATCTTAAGGTTAACTATCACTTTCCAAACAAACTAATCTTGCTGCTGTGCTCTCATGATGAAGGAAACCAGACTTTTTCATGTGGACATATGAAGAAACACGCTTTCAGCATTCTGTATGTTATAATATATAGAAGAAAGGATAGCGGAGAGATTAACAGATACACAGGCACAGAAGTAAAACCACTGAGACAGTCCTAGAGTGACAGTGAAAATTAAAAGATTTATCATACTCCAGTGAAATGTCACTTACACTCTCAGAAACGCTAATTAATTCACTGGAGGTTTCAAACGCCTCAGGTTCCCTAAGTTTCTGTATTTTAGTTTTGATTACACCTTGCAAAATTTGGTATGTTTTCACTGCGTTCTCACACCCACCTCCCACCCCAGAAGATTCTACCTGAGCAACATAGCCAAGTTGTCCTTTAAACTTAAAGCAAAAGGAGCGTCATCCAGTGAGAGAGATCTCCATATTCATGTCTGAATCTACGCTGGTCTCCCTCAGCTCCCCTGCAGGCAGTACTTCAAAACAGGCACTTCCAGGACACCAGTAATCTTACCCCAAGACAAACTCTAAACCGAGCTACATGAATCGCACCCGAGACGCCCCTTTCCTTCCCTTGACTACGGGAGAGGGCTGGGGCCTTAGCTGAGACAGAGACAACTACAATTCATCATGATGAGTTTCAGCCTATGCTCTGTACCAATAGAGACGCAAAGCGGGGACAACCTCCCACCTTAATGAAGCAAGTATTCTGGATGAGGCTTGGAGCTACCTGGTCTAATAGAAGGTGTCCCTGCCCACGGCAGGGGGGTGGGAACTTGCTGATCTTTAAGGCCCCTTCCAACCCAAACCATTCTATGATTCTCAGGACACCTGCTCCTGGGAGAAGACTTAATAGTTAGCAGCTGGTAAGGCAGGCTCCACTGGCCACCGCAGTAATCTCTGCATAAGGCGCACGTGGCAGAAGCTGCCTGTCTCTTAAACATTTAAGTGTGTCTACAAGAAATGCCCAGCTCCTCAGAACCCTTCCTTGACAAAAATGACGTTACGGGAACTGTTGATTATTGTCTGAAATGTTCTCAGCAGAGGTCTCAGAAGAGATGCACAAAAGATTTAATGATTTCACTGTGTAGGATTTCTAAACAGGGATAGATAGCTGTCTTTGTGAAGGTGCAGCTGCCAAAGGAGGAGCAGGCAGAAGGAAAGAATAATAACTGAGCTTTAGTTTGTTCAAGGCAAGAGTCACTGTTCTGAATTTCAGAAGTTTTAGGGAAATTAAAAAAAACACCACAAACCCACAACAAATACACCACCACTCCCCAGAAAATACCCTATCATGTGATTTTTCCCATTCAAGGTAAGGGCAAGGAAAAGAACAGTAATTTGCTTCAACTCCTCTTCTGAAGAATAAAAACACTTAAGTGAGACTGATTTATTTTGTAATTGAGTGATTAAGTGAGACTGACAATTGTGGCAGAAATAATTTAGAAAAAAGAAAGGAGCCAAGACTTTTGTACTTTCTAGTCTTCAGTGCATCAAAAAATACAACATAAAGAAGCTAAGCAAGAAAAAAAATTCAGATACAAAAATAGTATGAGCAGAATGAAATATTCTACACCAGGAGTCCTCAAACTACGGCCCACGGGCCGGATATGGCCCCCCAGGGTCCTCAATCCAGCCCCCCGTATTTACAGAACCCCCACACCACCCCCACCCCCGCCGGGGGTTGGAGGGGGAAACCAAGCAGCTGCAGATGACTTCCTGCCATCTAATCCGCACGCCGGCCCCCTGTTTAAAAAGTTTGAGGACCCCTGTTCTGCACAATACTTTTGACTGATCTTTGAGTTTAAAACCTCAACCTGGAAAAACATGAGACCAAGGCCTACGATACTACTTCTTAACAAGGTCTCAGTGCTTTAATATCATTGTCCAAGTTTTGCTTAATTAAAAAAACAAAAATGAAAGTTAGCCTCACACCGACTAGTTTTGGACAAATGTTCTTCTCCTCGCCCTTTCACCTCAACAGAAAGGCTATCCAGAAAATCACCAGGGGACACACAAAATCTAGAGAAAGGACACGAATACCAAACAGAAACTCCTTTTGCTTTAGGTCCATCTTCCTTTTAGACTTGACACTTTCTAATTCTCACTTGAGATATACACATGGCGGAGTATTGTAGAAAAATATTTGAAAGTCTCACTTTAAAATCTAGTTTTGAAAAGCAAATGCAGATATTTTTTTTCATACCTGTTGGATAGCAGGCTTGTGAGTACGGCACTGAAGATGCAGAGCTGCTGCAATTTGCAATGGATGTGGCAACGCTTTAAGTCCCTTGCTGAAGTGGTGGAAGAGAAGCCACAGGCTGGAGTGTGTACGTGGCTCCTGTTGGAAGTGTCTGGAGTACAGGAAAGGCAGCCCCTTTATCTGGAAAAGCTGGGGAAGCCCCTTGCCCTGGCAGCAACCCAAGTGGTCCCTGCTGGATCCAAGTGGAAGGGACTGGAGTCGGATCTAATCTTTGTGCTGGTAAAGTGCTGGGGGCTTGGCACGAGGTTGCCATGTAGGAGTAAGGAGAGAAAACACCTTGACCGTAAAGTTGATGAAACTGTCCTACAGTCAGCAGTCCTGCAGTGGGTACAAAATAAAGCGAAACAAGTGTTAAGGAAAGGAGTTTTCACAGGCAAAGAAAGGCAATATGAGGAGCCAAGGCTCTACAACATGATTTGGGAAGACGACCTTTGCTCCAGCATACTTAATCCAGAAAGGAGACTGTACTCTTAGACCCGAGCATGCAGTAACTGCTGTGTGGCACACGAGTGAAGCGCCAACACAGAGGTGTCTGCGTAGCATTCAAAATCTCCTTAAACTGGCAGTAACGAGTTACCTATATTTAGAAACGTGCTATAAATCAAAATGCGTAGTAACTTACTAAACCAAACAAAAGCAATTTTGAAAGTACGGTGTGTTAAATCAGACAATACATTCTAAAAAAGGGACATCATAAAGCAAGATTTGACCAAACTCCAGTACTGACAGCTCACAAACAGCTAAGGGAAGGGCAATGTCAAAATCCTCCAAAGGACTTTGCAAGTACTTTATGACAAGTCATTTATTTGGTCAAGAAAAAAATTTCAAAGCCAATTTTTTTCGCAGTCAGCTCAACTAGTTCAGTGCAGACTAAAATATCCCAGACTTTGCCATTTTGTTATTTCCTAGAGAGTCCTTTTATTCTTCTCTATTATTTTATAGTTTCCTCTCTCAGACAGTTACTGTTTCATGAAATGCTATTTGCTTTTATACCATGACAGCTCAATTTCTGTTTTAGTGACTTTGTGGAAACACTGACAGTAACACCGCAAACGCCTGTGCTCATTGATTTCTGCAAGAACTACTGCATTTGTGACTCCCCTGCAGGATTGCATTTAGCCATGAGAATTACGAGTTTCAGGACAGTTCACGTCAATAGGGTTTATCTAGAAGCCAGGCTTTCTCAGACCTGAAGTTTCCAATTCTCACTCAAAAGGACTTTTTTTAAAAATAGCCTCACATTTACCTCTTGCACTCCTCTGATGAAAACTAATTCAAGAAATCAGTAACATACAGTCATTATTCTGCAAGTTCACATTTAACCATTAAGAATCACTAAATAAATACCAGCTGACCCTGAAGATTTGCTAAGACTTAATGTATAGGACCGTTTATTTCCTGTTCGGTACTTTCACCATTTATAAACAGAGAAGGAACAGGGGTATGAAAATTCTTTTGTTTATATTTTACCTTTGGATAGGGACATGAAGATTATCTAGTTCTAACACGTAAACAAGACACCACGGGATGCCAAGTTACCAACCTCCAGTTGCTGTCCAGGAATTGTTCCTGAATGTTTAACAGAGCGTTACACCCTGCAAGACACTGGGAACAGACGTGCCCCTGAACAGTCAGTACAGAGCGCACAGTGCATTGTCAGCCTGTCAGAACTTGACTGCATAGAAACCCCAATGTTTTCCTTGTTCTGTCTTTCTAGAAAATGAGACTCCTAGAGCAAAAACTCTGAAACTGCAGCCATAAAAACAGAGGACAAAAAATGAGAGTCATCTCTTTCTCATAATTTCCTTTACCAATGGTCTGCATTACATCAGACAAACCACATGTCACTGAAGTCTGCAATGGCTCACCTTAGCCTTAACAAGGTTAACATCAAATCATTAGTTTAAATGCTTCCTAGCCTCCCTACTGAAATAAGTTCCATCCCTTCTCAGATGCTTCATTTTGTCTTCTTGGTATTGCACGTGCAGTTCCACACACATCACGGAAAACACCACTTGAATTAGATGACAGTTCCTACCCTGACACAGTAACCAAGAGTATGGGGATACCCTACTCTGCTCTAAACGCCAGCCGGTGCTGCAGAGAGCAGTACCGTCAACTGCTTCTCCCCTTCTCCTGGTCGCACAGTCCTGCCGCTTCTCCTACACCACGCCTTACAGCTCTGCACCCATGGGGTGCATCACCCGGGTCCAAGAGCCAGCCACAAATAGGCTATTAAAGTCTTCTCCGATCACTGCGCTGAACCAACACGTTGCTGTATCAGCTGCAAGGAAGATGACAGTTAACATGCCACCAAGGGAATGGGAAGCCGGAGTGCTCTTCTGCCAGCAGCCCAAGAGCACTGCAAAGCAAAATATTCACATCTCCCTTACACAGCGCCAACTACAAAGCTTTAGGGCCGATACAAATTTTGTGGAATAATCCTGAGGGCTCAGACTTGTCTTGGGAAAACTCAGACCCTCTCAAAGAGGGTTAGAAAGAAAGAAAACACGTTCTAGGGCTTTTCAGCAGTATTATTTTCTAATTAGCTCTCACCTACTCATTCAATCCCTTTTAAAAACTACGTAGCTTGTGAATTCTTTTTCAGGAGACAACTGACAAAAATCTTACTACCAGGTCTTGTCTCCTTTGTACAAAACTAACAGGATGCTCTAGTTACCACTTCACATGACTCACTGTTTCACACACATTTAATGAGAGCTTATTAAGCATCCCTACTGATGGGCATCCTTACTGACGGGCAAGAAGCAGTAACGTTCATCTGGTAGAGCTGTGACAGCTCCAGAGATCGAGCAAGGGTGTTCTTAGTGTAGTACGCAACAGAGACTGTACTGTAGTCTACAGGCAGCCTGAAATACATGTGAACCATGCTACTCATGCTTACTGGCAGCAGATCTACCTGCATAAACAACAACAGCTTCCCTACACCAGGTGAACTGAGATGCCACCGGCAAGGACAGGTAACCCTTCTCCCTCAGGAGAGCGTTGATTTTCAAATCCCATGCCACCCAGCGCTTCTCAAAAACCCACCAAGATCCCACATGGCCCACTCCGACTCACCAGGCCTGTTGGCATTGCTGAGCGTTGAGGGCGGAGGCAGCAGCTGCCCGTTCAGCAGCGTGCCGAGCAAGCGCTGGAAGCGGTTGGGTGGGCGGCTGGTCACAGCCAGGCCCGCTGCCATCTTCGCCTTGTTGCCCTTCGTCAGGCGCTTCAGGTGGACGAGGAGGTCGGGGCGGCCGCGGCAAAAGCGGGGGCTGCGGAAGTGATGCAGGGCCCGGTGCAGTTGCCACCGTCGCCTTGTCCACCCTCTGGGCCCGGCCCAGGCGCGGGCCCCACCACACTGCTCCCCGGCAACATCCCCACCTTGCGGAAGCCATAGAGACTGAGCTGCCGGATGAAGCTGCTGAAACCGGCGGCTGCCGCTGCCCCGTCGCCACCCGGCTGCGCGGCGACGGCCGGCCCGGCGCCCAGCAGCTCGCACCCAAAGAGCGGCTGGTTGATGAGCAGCCCCTGGCCGGAGCCATCCCAGCGAACGGAGCGGCAGCGCGGGCTGCCGACCAGCCGCCACAGTCTGGCGGGGAAGGTGTCGGCACTGACGGGGACGGGCTGCTGCGACGCGTCCGTGTCGGTAGGTGGCACCAACGCCGCGCTCAACCGCCGCCCGCGCGGCCTCCGCTCCCCCCGCCACGCGCCGAACGGCACGTGCCCCGCCCGCGAGGCGCTGCCCGCCGCGCGCGGCCCCCGGCCCTCAGCCCCGCCGCGGCGCTGGTCCGCGCAGCGCCCCGGTCCCTCGGCACGGCACGGCCGCAGCCCGGCCCCCCCTCAGCCCCGCCATCCCCTCGGCCCCGCCATCCCCCGCGGCCCCGCCATCCCCCTCAGCTCCCCCCGTCCATTCAGCTCCCCAAGTCCCCTCAGCCGGGCCATGCCCCTCAGCCCCCCCATCCCCCTCCGCCCCGCCAGTCCCCTCGGCCACCCCCTCCGCCCCGCCGGTCCCCTCACCCCGCCGGCCCCTCAGCTCCGCTGCCACCAGCATCTCCCGTAGCTTCTGTGAGCGACCGGGCGGCTGAGGCCCGGGGCCGAAAGCTGCCGCTCGGGGCGGCCCCGCTGCCAGCCCAGAGCCGTCCCGGGGGCAGCCTGGAGGTCCTTGAACCACGGCGCGGGTGGGCGCCGGGCCGTGGAAAGCGGCTGCAGGCGGGGCAGAGCGGGGAACACGCACTCCGCGGCCCCGCACCCCGCCATGGCTGCCCGGCGCCCCGGGACGGCGCGCGGGAAAGGGGGCGGGGCCGCAGTGCCACGTGACACAACATCGAATCCCGGGGGGGGCGGGGCGGGGGCGGGTTCTGCTGAGCAGCCGGACCTGCCCGGGCCGCCGCGGCTGCCGCGGGGTGCGGGCGGCGGGGACGGAGGGGGCGGAGTGGGTGCGGGCGGCGGGGGCTGGGGAGCTGCTCCGTGTGCCGGGGGCACCCCGGGCTGGTGCGTGCCCCGCCGGGAGGAATGCAGCCGGCAGAGCAGGTGTTGCAAAGTGTCGGCTTGAAAACCACTGGCAGTTCACAAAAGGAAAAGCAAATTTATAAAGAGTGCAGAGGAACATGGAACAAATCGGGAATTGTGTCACATTCGCCCTAAACCCACCCCAGACCTGTGCAGCTCTGATCCCCACGCCAGAACAGATCAGGTGGAGTTAAAATGGGGCAGAGAAAATCAGCAGCGAGGATAAGAACTAGCTTCAGCGGAAGGAAATACTGAAGAAGGAATCTTCAGAGGGGCAGTTATTGTATAAAAAGATAGGTAGTAAAGTTGTAGTTAGTGTAAAGGAGGCAAGCGTCGTAATAATGGAGGATTTCAAACAGGAGAAATCAAATCACAGAGAAACCGGGGAACTGATTGCCACAGGATGTTTTGGGTACCATAATGTTACTTGGCTAAGGGAGGGTGTGGGGGGGTGCGTGTGTGTGAAGAAAAGAGAGAGGAAAAAAGAACAAGATTAGCTACATTCACAAAGACTAGAACTCTTAAAGCGGCACCTTTGTCACTGCGAGTGCTTGCACTGTGCGCTGGCACAGCTCTGAGGCGGTGCCTGCGCTGCACTGGTGCAGATCTGCCCTCTTCTCAGCCTTGTGCTGTCAGCTGTGACTGCAGGCAGACTGCAGGAACCAGCAGAACCATCCTTACCGCTGCAGAACAGGAATCTGCTATGAACCAACAGGCAAAGAAGAGCAGGGAGCCAGGGAAGGAAGAGTGCGGTGATCTCTCTCTGCTTGCATCTTGCCCACAGGTCACCAGCAGTGGCAGAAGAAAATGACATTCCTCTGTCTTGGCTGCCCTCAAAGCAAGACAGTGAGAAAACTGAGCACCTGTGTGTTTTGTGAGCTCAAATATATTATCTTGACCTCAAATATATTATCTTGGAGTTGTCGTAAGATTTCTTAGCAAGAAGGTACAAAACCAAACCTCTTCTTCAACTAAAGTCGTCCTTATTGCTTTGGTTTACAGCACAGCCCCTAACCACCAAGGCAAGTAAAAGTGCAGTAACTTCCAGAAAGGGGACAAAATTGAATAAACTGATGGGAAACTGTTCCTATTTTTAAACTGAAAGTAATATCCCTCTGCTCTTCTGCATAGCTGAAGTGAGGAAAATGATGTTTGGGTGGGCTTGCTAACAGAGTTTCACACTTCAAATTAAACCAGAAGCAGAAATTTTGTCAATGTTGTCATCAAAGCTGAAATCCAGCACCACAGAAGGATGCTGCTTTACCCAAGGAATTAATGGCCTACAATTCTAGTAAGCTCATGCTGTCATCTTCTCAAGAGGCTTTGCATTTTTTCCCCCTCTGTAATAATTTATTCAGAATTACGTTGCTCAGTGTAAACAGCCAAAACTTAAGTAAAGCAAATCTGAAAAATCCAGAAAAATGTCCACAAAGAAATGCTTCTCGGCATTCTTGAGGTTGTCTTTTGCATTACTTCAGTGAAATGAATTTGGGTTTCTTTCTCCCTGTGCAGCAAGAGTGCCAGAAGACCATGACTACCTGATGGTGGGACAGGTGAGGTTTTTAGTGTATCATCCGTAAATCAGGGCAGAGCCAGCAATACGTCGTCCATAACTGAAATGCAGAGCATGATTCCCTAAAACTAACACACAGAAACAGCGGTCCCTTTCGTACCACTGGCCATTCTTGACTTCAGCCACAAGAGTGGGTTCATTTGCCACTTCTTGGTCAGTGGGTTAAATTTGGTCCTGAGGACTTTAATTGTTACTTTACTGTCAAAGATTGTTATTAGCCAAAGGTGATGGGAGCTGCAAGAATAAATAGCTTATTACTAATTTGCGTCATTGACATATGGACTCAGTGCTTTCCTTCTTTTTCACCCATGTGAACTCAAATTGCTGTTAGCCCGCACGCCCCTATTTGCCATGTACCACGGCAGTTACTCTCTGGTGTCTGCCTCTCTCACAGCTGTGCCTTTCTCTGCAGCTAGCTTTCTTCCTCCTTCCCTGCTGCGGGACACCAGCGGTGTGTCCATTGTACAGACGAGAAGGTGGGCCTTTGCCAGAAATTCATAATCCTCTTCTGCCAGTGCTTAACCTCCATTCCAACCCTTTGTAATAACCTCCTGGTTTTCTACATTTCCCTTGCTTATACATCTATATATAGTACAAAAACCCCCTACCAACTTAACGATGTAGATTACACATTTTGCAAACTGATTCTGCAGAGCTGAACAAAAATGTTATTGTTAGCTTGTCTACTGTATGTCAGGGCAAGGACAGCTGCATTTCCATGCAGTGTGCTGACCCTGACTACCATCCAAGGACATACCACTGTTAGTAAAGGCAGCACTTAATCCCTGGAAGGTTTTACCAGGTTAAGTGGAGGATTTTTCATCACTTGGAAAATGTAAATCAATGTGTGCTTTTGTTCAGCTACCAGTTAGTTGAGGAAGTGACCAGTTTACGTTATCAAGCCTGTAATTTGCAGAAGGCCAGACATGCTACGTACAGTCACCCTTCCTGGGCTGAAAATGTCCACCTCTAAATGCATAAGAGGAATGTACATATATAATACAAAGCTGGAAAATAACTGTTCTTACCATGATTATAGGCATGTTAGATTTGTGAGTGGTAAGAAGTGTTGCTGTAATTATTTTCAGTTTTGTTAGGAAGATAACAAAGAACCGTTGAGAAACATTCCCTAGAGAATTAACATTTTGGAAGAAAAGTGATTTTTCTTACATTTTTTTTCTAGCTAAAGAAATAATTAGCTAGTACAGAAGGATGGGTATTATTTTCTTATTGAATGTATAGCAGTACAAATCTTTGAGCTCCAGACCTCTTGTAACGCAGCTAAGACAGAGTCTCATACTACTACATTTTAATTTGTTCTGGATCAACATAAGTAAACATTGAGTATTTCTATCCATTTCATCTTAGTTAGGAAGGAAAGAAGGACCTAGATGCTTTGCTAATAAGTCAGATAAGATTAAACTCAAAACTGTTTTCAGATCTGTCAAATTTTGGCAAATAATCTCTATTTTTAATTAGGGATGGGATTAGGTCCGGAAGCACAAGCACAGTACAAGACAACCAACTTTCCTACTCAGCTGACTCATCTGAAACTATGGAACATGACAATTTTAGAACAGAAGCCTAAGAACATATCATCAGCCCATTTTTCTCAGTTCTGTCTTAAGTGATCTTTGAGAAGCATAGTTAACCTCTTTCATGTGTTAATACCGTATTAAATTGCCTTATTGCTTTTTGATGCAGAGAAACTTTGGTGTTGATTTCTCTGATTCGTTTCAAGAATGTTTTTTTCTTGTAAGCTTGAAAAAAGAATATTCCACTGAAATAAGTTGATTACAAGGAGTTTCAGTAATTGAATCCCTAGATAGTTGTCTTTATGCTGGGAGGTTTTGTCCCACTTCTAATGGATTTTCAATGCTGAAACAGTTTCATTTAAAACTGTTGCCATAAAACATGTTAGAATTTTCTAATTTTGTTGCAGGATTTTTTTTCCCCAAAAACCTTTTTAAAAGCTGAGGTTGAAGATAATATTATTACACTAAGAAATACTGTAAAATATATTCTGAGAAATTAGAAAGATGTCTACAAGCTAGACCTGTTAAGACTATCATGCTGTCAGTCTGTTGCGGAGTGTTCACCAGTACTAAAACGACTGCATTTAAATACTATTATAAGTTACTGGGGTGTTTTTTCAGTGGGAAGAAAAATCCTTTGTGACCAAAATGTAAACCAAAGACCTATCTTCCACAAAGTTCAGAAGTCTGTGGCTATCCAACTGCACAGCAGTTCTGTCATCAGAGCAGCTTACCTAAACTCAGCACCTGTTAAAGGGGGATGATGAACTTCTTGCTTCCTTTAATTGCACCCTCTGTAAAACCGGTTTCATTTCACTCCCTGCTGTTCCCTGGTGTGGGGTCAGCAGGATGCAGACAGCACCCTTCTGTGCTGTGAATTGGGGTCTGATGGGTGAGCAGTCTGCGGGGGTAGGGTGGGGGGGCAGGAAGGGTACCGAGGTGACACCCCCCAAGCCCAGGGCACACTCGCTCCAAGGACAGGCAGCCCCCCTAAGTCAGCATTTGAGAACCAGAAGATGCTGGTGAGGGCTCCCAGCACAGGGCTCTCTACTCCATTGTCTGTGGAGGAAAGAGGGTTGATGACTTTGATGTTTATCAAGACGAGTGCTCTATAAATTCATGCTCCCAAAAATTCATGTACTACTATCGTGATTTTGGGGTGCAGAGCGCAGGAATTTGGTTGGTGGTCCTAATCCACCAAGCTAATGCAGCTTCATAAGATCCTATCTGTCAGCTGAGCTACGGTAGCAACAGGTGTGCTCTGGTCAGCCTGAGTTGCAAAGCAATTTGGCTAGATAAGCATCTTCTGATACAAAAAGTTTTAAGGGTAGGACAAGCCTTACATGACTGTTTCTTGCAATTATTCATTCACACAGATCATTTTTTTGACATACTTTGGAAAAATTTTGAAGTGTTCCCAAGATGTAGGACAAGTGGCTGGATCGTAAGAGCATAGATATTTCAGATCCAGGTGGGTAAATATCTGAACTACCTCAGGCAAGATAAACCCAAAGTTTTGTTCCTCACAAACCAATCACAGAAATGAAAAATTACCATTCTTGTAATAAGACAATATGTAAAATGACAAACAAAATATGACAATAGGGAAGTCAGTGGCTTTGTTACATACTCTCATAATCTGGCCCTTAAAAGCTGTCTCCTGGCTACATCATTGTTGCAGTGAAATTCATTGTTCTCTTTACACATCTTTGAAACTCTCATGTATCAATGACTATAAGATCAGAGTATGATCATCTTCAAGGAAGAGTTGGTAGCTCACTCTTCGCCAGGGTTGTAGAATGACCAAATCTGGACTT
The DNA here is from genome assembly GCF_963210335.1 of Falco punctatus. NCBI lineage: Eukaryota > Metazoa > Chordata > Aves > Falconiformes > Falconidae > Falco > Falco punctatus. Next base: position 92,362,806 of record NC_137585.1, read on the forward strand.
CTGCACACATTGTCAGGAATTTTGTCTGATTTTCTATTTTGAGGGATGTGGGGTGGGGGTGTGTGTGTGTCGCGCAGAATGTGCTCTTAAGTTCCTGTATTCAGTTAGTGCTGTGATCATGCTCAGGAAGGTCCTCCACTGAAGTCAGGGCAGGTACAACAAAATGAGAATTCTGGATTTGGCTTCATTGTCCAAATTCACAGTGTCTGGGAGATGAATAAGCCAGGCTGATACTTACAATGATGCGTAGCCATTCTCAGACAGTTTAGCATAATACGTTATTCCAAAAATCTTTTGAACATGCCAGCATTTGGACATTCATAAGGTTTTTAACAAAGAACTCTCTAAATGCATTTAAAACCATTTTAAGCCTTGTATCACTAACAAGCAGACCGGAAGAATTAAGTTGCTGTGACTTTGCATTAGTGGCCATGACAGCATACATTCAGTTCTGACATTTACTGTTATTCCCATGACACCCATAAATACTGCAGACAGCTAGCTGGCTGATCACACATTGCTTGCCTTAGCTGCTTCTATAATTTAGGGGGGGTTAAGTTAGCATTTGAAAAATAGAAACCTTTTTACATTTCATATTTATTACTTTGCAATCTTCAAAAGGAAAATCACCCCACACACACCATGTTCTGATCCATCCAGTGAAAAGTTCCTCAAGGACCAATAATTCCTATTGTTGTTAGTCAGTTCTCTAATATTACAGATTAATGTGGAATATCTTTTTCTGACTCCTGTTTGTGGCCTTGCCCATATGATTTCCTTCACGATATTTTGGGATGTATCATTTAATCATTCAAGGTCATCACAGACATTTTGCCTCCTGCAGCAGTGAATCCCACAGTTTACTTACACATGTTAAATATATTTCCCAATAATTGTAAAACATGCCGCTTCTTTCCTTTTCTTTCTCTCCATTCGCACTGCCAAATGTTACAGTAAAAGGAACTCTAAAGCTTATTTTTCCTGCTACCATTTCAGCTAGTCCCTGTGTCTTAAAATCTTTGCTTTAGCAAAGCATTTCAAATACAACAGTAGCATTGAAGAATATAAAGATGTCATATGTTTGATTTTCCTCTGCTCATTTAAAAAATGTGTTATCTGTATTTTCTGTAATTTCTGGTGGAGGCTGGGCAGAAATCGATATTGCTATTTATGTTTGCTCCTAGGGAGAGGTTCTGCCTACTCAGAGCACAGTAATTGTGCTCAGTAATTGAAGTATGGGATTATTTTAGGCTAATGTGTGTTTACTTGCTCCAAGTTAAATTTCATCACTGCTACTTCTATTTCCATCTGAAATATTTCTTAATCCTCCATAATTTTTCACCATCTCTGCTGAAGCACTTCTCCAATAGTATTACTGACTGCCCTGTTTCTGTCTTCTTCCTTCCGCACATCAAATGTCTGGGATTTTTTGGTGTTATCTTAGAAGTTTAATTTGTATCTAATGCGGATTTGGACCATTATATCAGATACTGAGCCAGAGTCGTGTGGCTTTTGTGATGAGCAGTCCTGTCTCACCAGCCTGCAGGTTCTAGGAGCTGACAAGCATATTGATAGGGGCTTGACTGCTGCTTTTCCAGAAGGCTTTTGGCAAGGTCCTTCACCAAAGGCTCTTAAGGAAATTCAGACATTACAAGGAGGAAGGCAGTTGCATGGTTAAATAACTGGGTAAAAGACAGGGAACAGAAGATAAGGGTAAACGTTCAGTAAATGGTCAGAAGGCTGTTTTTCACCTTCATGAGCAACTTAGGAGTAGGTATCAATGACAGATGAGGTATCAATCTTTACAAATAATATGAAGTTATTCAGGATGGAGCAACTGTCAAGGACTGCAGAAGCTGCTAACAAAACCGAGTAACTGTTTAAATGTATTTTGCACCCAGTTATTAAATGTGTTGCTTTATTTGCCTCATCTCATAAAGACAGAGTGGGAAAAAGCTCATAGGAGAACAGCAAAGATCACGGGTATGGAGTATCTTCCATGTGAAGGAAGACTGTGCAGACCAGGACTCTTCAGCCCAGAAAAGCTCCAATATGTGACAGAGGCATATAAAACCATAAATAGCCAGAGAAGTTTATTGTTTATTTTCTTTCCCTGTGGGACAATTAGGGTTCAGCCAATGAAGCTCGCAGGAAGCAAGTTCACACTGAACAAAACAGGGTGAATCTTTATACAATATGTAGTTAAACTGGTGGGAAGCCTTGCTGTAGGATGCTATGAATGATGGCCATTTACACGATCTCAAGAGGACACTGTGTAAAAGCCTGGACAGGAAATCCTGTCGAGCTATTAAATGCAAAGATTTTCCTGAATCCCTCTGGAGAGGTCCATAAGCTGCACATTCGTGGCAAGAGTGCATACCAGGAGGTGTCACTGGAGGCTTTGCATCCCCAGGCACCTGCTGGTGGCCACGACTGGCAACAGGACACAGGGTTAGACACCGTGCAGCCATTTCTTATGGTCTGCTCCCCTCAGGACACTTGGAACAGCTTCTCTTCTTAAGCGACAGCAGATGTTGTGCCTGACTGATGATATCCCAGTCAGCAAAGTTACAAAAAGACCCGTCAGCTGTATATTGAGGTCAAGAAAGTTCAGGCTGAGACACAGGTTTTAAACACATAAGGTCATTTCTGTTTGGAAGCCTTAGTCCAGCCGCAGCACGCTTCTGCTCACTGAAAGCTTTGGAAGCAACTAAGATTTCCCTGGGGCTGCTGAGCTCAGCAGAACGGGAACGGTTTGCTCCTGCGGACTGTCCTTTCTTTTGCTAGCTGCATGCTTCCCAAATCCCTCCCTGCTAATGAGGGCCACAGAGAGGCCACCAGGACCCTTCTACTTGTGAAGGAGAAGTTGAGTAATTGCTGGCTGCATGTGCCCCTCTCTCCGTACCCTTCCCAGCAGGTGCACTGGCTCTTCCCTTGCTATGCAGCCCCTCCTCGCTTCCCCAGTTGCTGCATTGCTGCCCCTACCAGATCTTGGCAGCTCTCCTGATGTTGTAAACTGAAGGAGGGTGGCTATCCTCATTTCCCACTCTTGCTATTAATCCTACTCCTCTGTCCTTGTTGAGATACTATTTCCACCTTCGCCCTGCTGATCTCCCACCTTCCAGGGCCGATGTCGCCCATGCAGCCGCCCCTGCCAGGCACCGCTGCCTGCACCTGCCTGTGGCTCCTGCTGCTCTCCGCAGACCTCACCTTGCCCCCTGCGGAACAATGGGGCTTGCTGGGCGGCTTTGCCTCTTTGCTCTGTTTTCTTCTGCCTGAGCTCTAACCGGGGAATTGTTCCTTGCTTTGTGCTTAAGGTTAAGAAGCTGAACTAGTTCCCCAGGTGTTCCTTATTGAAAGTGTCCCAAACCCAAAAGTAGTTAAGTATTTATATGCCCCTTGTTACTCCTGAAAGCAAAAGGAAAACACACTTTCCCTACCATTGTCCCTGTTTGACATTTGCCATAGCAAAATTTACAGAGGAGTTTGGTGTATGGCCCATTTGTGCATCATATTTTTAATTTGGAAACACAAGAAACCCAAAGCCTCATTGCCATGAAAAAGTAATGCTCAAATCTGTAAGAATATAAACTATACTTTATAAAACAAGCTCTGCTTTTCTCTCACAGCTCCCATCTCAGGTTGCTTTCACTTGGTCCTTAGTGATAAAATGGCACCATAAACTTGTTTTATGTCCTGCTCTGTAGTAAAGCACAGTGTAGTAGGTAGCAGACACAAGAAATTTATATTCTTAGTCACTTCACTGTGAAAGGTATTAATCACAAACGAGCGGTAGCCTCAACATGTCAAATTTATAAACAGCAGAGAAAATGGAGATGGACCAAAGTAAAGGTATGAAGAAAAGTTCAGTCTTTACCAGCCCCTGAGGACTGATGGTGTGATTTGCCTCTGAGTGGTGGAAGGGAGTCAGAGAGGGTCTTAGACTTTCTCTTGTGCTATCCTCCTGCAGATGGCTGGACTCGGGGCTGGTGGGTGTGCACGTGTTCTTCGCAGAACTCTGCAAGGGAATGCTGAGATGTGGTGCTAGAAGACATGAAGCTCGGTGCACGGCAAATGCTGTGTCTGCAGCTCACTGCTTGCAAGTCCCGATGCAGACGGAAGTGGAAGGGTGAATGATGCATCTGATACTGCAACTGTGACTGGCTGTGGCTTTGGAAAGAGCAGAAAACTAGTCATGCGGGAAGTGTGCCTGAGGCTTTGATCTCCCTATAAAATTATCACTTTTCTCCACTATTGAAATAGACGTACCACATATGCATTAAGCCAAATGGAAGAGAGCATTAGTTTTTGGACTGTCACTCTCTTTAAGCACCAGCAAGAAAAGAGGAGTTTGTTTTCCTGCTTGTAGTCAGATACTACAGATTCTGTGGGACGTTGACATTTTCTTACAAGCCGTCTGTGAACTTACTCAAGAGAAGGGCAAGTTAATGAGGCAAACATTGTTTGCCTTAAGTGTCTGTTTCTCCTGTGTGTCCGGGGGCTGTGACACAGTCCTGCAGACTAAAATGCAACCCCCAACAAACACTAACGATAAAAAAGGAAAGCAAACAGAAAAATACCTTACCGTCTCAGAGATTTGCTTTTCCTTGCTCTTTCTTCTTACTTCCTCGGTGTTTTCCACATGAAATCCCGTGGCTTGACTGTCACACCATGGGCAAACAAGCAGGGCCGGTCTTTCGCGTTGCTGCACTCAGCATGGTCCCCAAAGCTATTTTGATGAGAGTTGTGGGTGGGTGAGAGGGGTGGGCTGAGCTTGGGTGGCCGCTCTGGCTTCCAGATGAAGCTGGATCTCCCTGGTACAAGAGGCAGTCGGTGGCTGCAGAGCCTGGACAACTGACAGACCACCCTGAGCCCCTCACCAGAGAGCTCCAGCCATGGGAGGGATAATAACAGACACCCAGTTGCCTCCCTCTGGAAAACTAAAGGAAGAGGAAAGGCTAGCGCAAAGTTTCTGGAGGTCATAATCCAAGAGCTCTGGGGCATCCTGCTGTCAGTGGGAAGAATTAGTGGCTGCAGAAAAAAAGGATAAATGCAGAGGTCAAGAGTGATGTGGAGAGCTACACACACAGAGGGGAGAGGAGGGAGGGCAGACAGCCTGGAACGTGCCTGGGTCGTAGATGAGCATGAACCAGGTTTTGGTTCGGCCTTGTGGACATCAAGAAAATGATGTGGCCCTGTTGTATCCTGCACAGCGTGTTGTCGGTTCTGTGTGTCGCCTGTGCTGCACCTCTCTGGCCCTGGCTGAGTTAGGGCACAGGCAGAGACCCCCTCTCCTGTCTGGCACGCCACATCCAGCACAGCCCGGACACAGCCGGCCTGCTTCTGGTTCTGCAGAAGCTCGTCTCTTGCCTGTGTGAGACCCTCTTGGGAAAGCTGGCCACCATAAAAGGCAGTTTCCTAACCTGGGGAAGAAGCTGGTAGAGCAGGGCCCTGCAGGTAACTTCAGTCAGCTTTGCATAGTCCTACTCAGCTTCTCCTCCAGCCCAGCGTGAGGATGCACAGCAAGGTAAAGAGAGAGAACACAGAGCTCGGAACAGATAGGATGGGCTACCTATGTAGCTGTTTGTGCCTTAATGGCATTTGTCACCGTGCAGGTGGCTGGAGAACCCAGATAGTGTGTAAGGCACCTTCTGACCTTCTTTAGTGCTGTGCGTGTCAGCTCAGCCACATGCACACAGTCATGCTTGCAGAGGTGGCAGGTTGACATCCAACACAGAAGTACTGTGTAGTATCATTCTGTGCAAAGCCCATGGGTGAAATACTGGTATTTTGCCATTCCGGTATGTATCTTAGTGACATAGTTCTGCACAGTTGCAAACAGAATTATAGAACAGGTTTCTTTCTACCTTTTTCTTTTTTTTTTTTTCCCCCCTAAAGGCGTGAAGAAAGAAGTACAAAAAGATCGGGATGCTAACAGGCCTGTTGTCTCATCCCCTAAGAGATCAGCGGTAACAACCACCAGGCTCCATTCACCAGGTAATTATGAACCAAAACCCACTGCTCAGGGAAGACTTAAACTTGTTGACTTTGCATCTCTTGTCAACACACTAAACGGAGACCTGCTATTAAGTGAGGACTGATTGTGTCCAAGGTTCATTAAGCCGGCTCTGAGTACAGCAGGCTTTATCATACCAACGCATGAGCTGAACAGACTTTTGTTTTCTTTGTTACAACCGCGAAGTCATCTCTCCGTCAAAACAAAGAGTTGTTGCTATTACATCTTTAAGGTCACGGGAACATTTTATGTTTATCATTACGATTTTCTTCTATAACAAGAGAACAGATAGGTATAGTGAAATAAAAGACACCTCAGATACCTGGAATGAGAGTATACTGTATATTGCCTGGGGTCTACTCTTACTGTTTGCAGAGGCGCTGAATTTCCTGGGCTGTTTCTGTGCAAGACTGGAAAAGGGGTTATCTATAGAAATAACCTTCCGAGTGCTATTGGGGCATTGTCAGCTTAGCCCTCAACATTGCGTGCAAACACATGGGTTTAGCATTTCTGAAGAATACCTTTGCTTATTTACTAAAATGAAGGGAATTTATTTCTATTTATGTTCCCTACGTGTACATCAACAGATGTATAAGGTACCTAAAGGCTTTTCTAAGGCTGGCCTTTGGCTGATAACGCTTCTGAAATGCGTGGGCATGGTCCCAATGATTTCTTTGTGCTTGCAGTTTATCTCCTGTTCTGTTGCCTCATTTTTTAGACTCTACTTAAATACTTCAAATGTCATCTCTACAGCTATATGATGCTTGAGTTGTTACTATTATGGGGGGCAGAACCCCATGTTTCTTCATTTGATGGTAAAGTTAAAAAAATGTAGAACAGCTCTTTGGCCTCTAGAACATTCATCAAGAGTCTCTTCATGTTTACTAAACTCAAACTCTTCTTCCTCCTTCACGCCCAACAAAATCCAGAAAATGGGAGGTTAAATTTAATCTTCCCAGGCACCGACAGGATTCAGAATTCTCCTCACGAAGCTACTAGGGTAAAAACATGAACTTACCACTGTCTTCTGAATCATACAATTTTTAGGCTGTTTTGCAACTGGTGAGATCACCAAGAGAGATCCAAAGAAAAATTTGTTGTGCAGAGTGCCTGGCCAGCAGCTCACCAGCATTTATAACGGTGGGACTCCAGTTTAAGCACCAGAACTGACTGTGGTGGTAGCAGCATGTTACAGAACAGCTGATTTGCTTCCACTAGAACTGGAAAGCAAAATGAAACATAGGCGTATTTGTACTGCGTGTTTCTGTTGTCCTAAGGAGGCCTGCATTTCCACAGGTCACTTAATGGTTTTCAAGGCTGAAATTTTTGGCATATCCAATGCGTAAGTCCTCAAATGTTGCTTCATTGTCATGACAGGTTGAGTAAGTGCCCTCTCTCCCACTGCACAGACTGATTTAGGATTTCTTAAGCTTGGTTGTCTGAAATTATGACAACCTAAAATTGTTTATCACTGTAAGGATCAAATAGGAAGGTAAACCTCATCTTTATTTTTTGAGAGTAGCCTTTAGCATTCTATGAAATGACAACAGCAATAACAGAAATAACAAACAGACAATGTTTTCACCTATTTAACAATTCCAAAAAACAATCAAAGCAGCCATTAAACAGGGCAAGGTGTGAGTGTAGCTGGGGCTAAGGGGCAGTAGCACAGCCTTTCCTCCATCTGGATCACAAACTTGTGAGGCATTTACTCTTTGTGATAGGAGAGCAGGTGTCCTCCAGGTAACTGCCACACCTACATGTGGCCATGAAACAGGCTGTAAAACTTTAGAGTGCTGTCTTTAGGTTGTGTTCCCTCTGTTACTGGCCTCCTCACGTACAATTCTTTTAAATCAGTGCTGGTCTTTGACTGTCATGCAAATTTTTTTTAGCCTTGAATCTGATCTTTAGACTTTTGGTCAGTCCTCCTGCAGACTTGCAAGGAGTTTTGAGATGCAGAGTCTCATAGCGATATCTATTTTATCTATTGATGCAATCCCATTCCTGAAATATGTGTATAGGAAGAGGTGTACATAGATGCAGGTGCTCTGCATCCACTCCATTTTAGGATGGTGCCGTCTGTTTCTGACATCTGTCACTCTACAAATTGCTTGTTATCAGTCCTCTGAAAGTAATTTTCTCATTTTCCTTATGAAAATGTCCAAAATTGGACAGTTAAAGGGCAAATAAATTGCATTCCCCATCTAAATCCTCATGGACTGTGTTAATTGTGAGTATATACTTGTCATGTCTCCTAGTTCAAACACAAGTAGATAAAAAAGACCTGGGAGTTTTGAAGTGGATCAAAGGGGTTCGGTGATTATTTCAGCATACATGAGGTCTCCCCCCTGGTCCCACCATCAGCAAAAAGGACATTCAGGATCAGGGCCAGCATCATTAATACATACCCTGTTTTGTGCAGAGCAACAGAAGGGAGACACGAATGGCAGAGTAAGCTTAGTAAGCTGCTTTTCAGACCCAAACGAACTGAGAAGTTCAGATTCATCCCTGAGGAGAATAGCACAATTTCATTTGCAAGGACAGCTTATAACACTGACGAGGACAACACAGAGATGTGTGCTTCAAGTGTTCCAGTGAACAGGAAAGCTAGAAAGATATAAGGCAAAGCAACCTGATGGGTTTCTGTTTTCATTAAAACTGGACTGATTTCAAGAGCTTCCCTTTACACTTCTCCCTATGCCTTTTGTTGTAACATCACCACGCTGCCTCAACAGCCCAAGATTTTTACACTAGAAAGACAGATATCTGTGGCCGTTGCTCCTATGAATCTCTTATTTTGTGATAATACCTACTGCCTACTGCCCAGCTAAGAGCCCCTGTACATGAATGGAAGAATCTGTAAGAAAATAGCATTCCTGAACAAAAAGGCGTAGGCTTTAACTGACACGAAAATGGATAGAGGGCAATGGCTGTGCTGGTTGAACTCTCTTAATGACAGAAAGTCCTCTCTCTCTCTCATCCGGTATTGTAGTATTTAGGACTTGCAACATCGTAAAGTTAGTTTTGACATGTTGGGAAACCTGGTATTCCTCCTTACAAATGCCAGTCATGGGCACAAATTGTGTCAAAGGCTGTTTTGCACTCGTGGCTCTCTGCGGTTGCAGCACGAGATACTTGGGGTCATGAGGGAGCATCTCTGGAGCTAGTTCCCTGTAAGCTTAGCCTGGAGCCAGGACACAGTCCAGCAAATTGGAAGACATGCTCCCAGTGGCTCCACACAAGTCAGGGATCTAAAAAAGTAGGAATATGCTCCTGGTGTATTGTTCTGGAAAAGCTATGCTGCTTCCCTGCCTGATGTAGTAAAATTGCCCTAAGGGTCTGTTTGCACACCCAGGCCACAGTCTTAAAAATCTAAAATATCTAAAGCACATCTAACAAAATTACCTCTCGAACAATGCTCGGCTTCGTAAATTGGTTCCAACTCATACCATTAGATGCATCTCTGTGGAAAGATTCTTCTGGGTTTTGGGAAAGGGGTAGGTAGCATCCACAGTGGAAGACTGTCCCCTGTTACCTTCATTGCTGACAACTAGTTGGAGACATTGTTCCTGTGTTGTTTTGCAGGAACTGCATGCTACAAGACTGTAAGACCACAAGATACTCTTTTTTTCTTCTTCTTCCTTTTCTTTTTTCCCAGATTCTTCCGTACCCAACCCTTGCTGCCAGCACAGCAGTGTTTGTTTTTCATCTATCCAGACCAATGTCCTCCATTCCTAGTAACGCATGGGAACCAGGTGTCTGGCTGTTTTCTGCCTCTTTCTTACTGACTCGAGCTCCTCGGCTAAAAGCTTGATACTAGTGGGAGGAGCTCAAGAAGTGAACCAGGAATTCCTGGCCAGTATTCAGGAATGAGCTAGAAAGCAACAACTGAGGGGACACAAGGGTAGCAACAAGAATCATTAAATCAAAGGTGTTGCCCCAGCCTGATGTTTGCAGAGAGTTCTCAGGAAGCTAAGAAGATAAAGACAAAACAGATGGTCCAAGCAGTGGCTTGAGCAACCTGGCACTACCAGAACACTGCCCTTTCTTGCTTCGTCCTCCCGAGTATCTCCAGAGAAAGGAGTAGCTGACCCAGGCAGGATATGAACTTAAATTAGGATAAAAGCCTCACTTCCCCGAAGTGGCTTGTCATGAGCGAGCTTTAGTTCCTGAGCCATTCACGTGAATATGACACCGTGTTTGAGCTGATATCCTGAACACAAGCTACACCAGTGGTTCCACATCTTTATACGGGATCAGACTTGCTTCAAGCCAACCTGGAGCACGTCAGAGGAGCCAGAGTCGGTCGGGGCCCATTTCTGCGGGCAAACCGTACAGCGCTGCTGCTGTGACCGACGGTGCAGAGAGAGCAGCCATGCAGGGTCAGCAGTGTAACAGTCAGCACCGTGTGGCACCTGGTGGCATTTCTGTACAGATCTGTTTTGTGCTGCAACTTTAGAAGTGTTACAAAGGGCAGAGCAAGGGGGACTGGCAAGGTAGACTGCAGTATTGCTGAGAAAAAGAAGTCGCGAATCCCAATAGCAAGCAACCCACGCTGTGTTTGCATTCAGGGAAGGACAACTCCAGTCCCACATTGTCCTATTTGGAGGCAAAAGGAAATCTACAAAGGCCATCTGGGACCTCTGTCAAGTCACCAGACTTGGGGTTGAGGTGGCCAAAGAAATCATGTGTAGAGTGTAGACATCATCCTATTGTTTCCCACATCCACAACAGGATAAGCTGAATCTCAGTCCGGACGTGCCCATTTCTCTCACTATTATCCAAGGGAGTCCAGCATCATGCATCAAGATGCAGACCTCTGTTGTTGATGTCTAGCATAGGTGAGAGGGAACCTTCCTCTAACAACCTCAGTTCTCAGTAAGACGTTCTTAGGAGAGCTCTCCCCGGCTCATAGCAGACCTTCAGGCTCAGAGCCTGCGGTGAGATGACTGTTAGAAAGGTTTGAGCTTTGGCCCCTACAGAAACGTATTGCGCTGTGCTCTTGCTTTTTTTGAAAGTCATTACAGATCCGTGTGAATGCTACAGACCTTTTTTTCTTTTATAGGGCTGAGTCCCAAGGGCCTTAGAAACACAGGAAGGTCATATCCATACATATAAAGGGACCCTGATGGTCTTTTCTTCTCTCCTTTGTAGGACATCCCAAGCAAAGGCCAACCACCCCAAAGAGGGGATTCTCCCCCAAACTGGGAGAGAGTCGAGATGCTGAAAAGCCGTTCATTCAGAGACTGAAGGAAGAGTGTGATGAGCAGTCCCAGCAATTAAGCAATATTCAAGGTGACCTTAAAAGGGCCAGCTGTGGCTTTGATGTCTTTGCTATAACAACACAGCACTTTTTCAGGCAGGTAGGTGCGATGAGTATTTTCTACCATTGGAAAGATACTTTGCCTTTACACCAGCCACTTGCCCAGATTTATTCCACAGTTGTTGAGACTTTGCTCTTGGGAGAAAAGCATGTAATTTCTTTGCAACAGTTATTATGATGAGGGAATCGTAATTTGATGCCATGTATTTGAAAATCAAGGTTCAGGAACTTGGAAGAGGAAGAATTGTGACTGAAGTATTTCTCATGGAGGGGTTTCAGGATGTTTTTAGGAGTAAAGCAGATGCACAAACTTAGAAGTACAAGTCCCTGACTGCTACAGCTGGAATGGAAAGTATAGCTGAGATCTTGATACCTGTGACCAAATGCAAAAACAATCCATGCATTTAGTCAACCAAAGGTGTTGGATGAAGGAAGAGATTTGCTTTCTCACAGTGCTTACCTACTCCTGCTGTTCACCACAGATCAGTCAGTGTCCCTGTTACAGAGGTGCCAGCTCCTGAAGACGTTAGAATAACATTATCTCAGCATTTAGATTACATTCAGCAGGTATAGAGAACATTAAAGGAAATGTTGCCACTAATTAGAGAAGCTTATTTATTCACTAAACCTGAGACAAAATGAGCAAATTTTAAGACAACCCTGAAGGACTTGTAGGTAGTGCTTGTTTCAAAAGCCATTTACTGATCTGGGAAATCTAGCTGGGCTCTGAGGTCCAGACCTGGTTCACCTGATGCCCACGTATTTTGTACCGTCCCGGGTTAACCTGGTGTTCCAAGTACTTTGTAAAACAGGCAGACAGTCACCAGCAGTGGGACCCAAGGTCTGGAGAATATCCCTGGTTGCCTGTTTGGCTACTTCTGGAAGAGGCAAGAGTAAACTTTCAGTGTTAACTAGGATGAAAGAAACCAACAAAACCCAAAGCACAGATTCAAACAGTCTTTACAACTTCTGAAATACTTGGTTCAGTTATTTTTTTTTATATTAGCGGGAAAGGTTACCTTTGAACAAATAACCACAGTTCACACTTTTCCCTAAGCAGGAGCTGGTCTTGCTAGGGGGAGCTTCAGTGAACTTAAAAAAAGGGAAATTTTTTAATATGTACTGAATATTTTAAATACCTTCTCAAGGGGTTTTCCCCATCCATTTTTCTATAGTCTTGACACTTTGGGCTTGATGGGCATTTATAAAGGGCTTTTTTTTTTTTCCTTTTGGTTTTTTTTTTTTTCATTCGAGCTGACTGTGGAGTGTCCTTGATTAAAGCAGAGGGAAACAAAAAAGGGAAGGGCAGTGTATGCTGAGCTTTGTCTGTGTGTTGTCCACTGGGGAGAGATTTTTCATCTCATGCCTCATTCACAACTTGCTGAAGGAATTCTGGAAGCTTGGGCATACCTCCTGTGTCTCCTCTGGATACGTTTTCAGTGAGAACAGCTGCTGCAGCTGAGCTTTCAGATGACTCTCATCCAGTTGGCGCATGTTAGATCTGTCCTGAGAATGCCTACTGAACTGAACACCTCAGGGGACTTTATTTAACAGAGTCCTCTCCAAGTCCTGCCGGGCGTAGCTGTGCCTCGTGTTTCCAGCTCCCCTGCACCATCAGGCTGGCTGGGGGTTTGCAGTGATACCCGGGGCTCTTGCAGGTGAAAAAGAATATACTTCTGGAATTTAAGCACCTTCAGGCTTGGGCAGGATTAGGTGTAGATTTTTTCCAGATCCACCGCTGGGCTCGTTTACCTGTGTTCAGCCTGAGCGTCAGTTTCTTCTGGGCTTGTCTGGTCGCCCTGGAGATATATACGTGCACATCATCATTCAGTGCAGTGCCAGACACCTGTATCTTGCCACTCGCTGCTGGGAGCCATGTAACACGGACCCCTCCCAGGCAAAGAGACCCCCGGCTTCCCCGGGTGGTGAGCTGCACAGTCAGCGTGAGCCCAACAGTTACCCATTAGTCACTTAGGTGTGGTACCTACATTAGGAGTATGGTTGCTTTAGGCTCCATCTTTAGGGAATGGAGGCAGGTGAGCACTTCCAGCAGACCATTTTCAGCACCAAAGATCTGAATTTCTGCTTGAGGTACTTGCCTGTACTGTGGCCTCCAGGGATGCCTAAAGCTGCTGCACTTTTAAATTCACTGCTGAAGTTGAGAGCCTACATGTGATGGGATGATCTGGGAGCATTCAAGCAATCGTGTAACTGGGCAGTCTGTTCTCCTGCAACATAGACACAGGCTTCCAGGTTTTGGAGTCATTAAAAAATACAATCTGTAGACATTTTCTGAGATGGCATTATTGTTTGAAAGCTTGAGCAAAATTGCATTGGCTGGCTTTGAGTTAGGGCAGCATGAAAAAAGAAACTTTCCCCATTATAAAAATAATACTTATGTTTGTTCCCGAGAAGCCTGCAGGCAGAATGTTGAGGTCTGAGTAGAACTGCAGTTTGGCAAGGGAATAATACTCATTCAGGAAAAAGGTGGGGCCTTATTCCAGAGAAGTTTGAGCTTGAGTTGTCCAACTGGCAGTTCTGCTCTGCTTAGCAGAGGACCCAACCCTACTTTGGTGCTAGGGAGCCTCTTTGGGCTGATAACCAGCCATAGCCTAATTTTACTGTGTGTGTCTCTCTCTCCTTACACCACATCAAAATAATGCCCAAAACATAGGCTTTTATCTGAACTGGAGTTGAATTCTGTTGGAAAACGTGCTCCAGGCAGTGAGGACTGGGCTGAGTCTTAAAAGCAACCCAAGGGCCAGTGTTTTGCACACAGGTGGGAGCCTCCCTGTGCCCGTGGCTCTCTTGTCTTGCTCACACCGTTTCTGTTCTCTCTCCAAAGCTGGGGAAAGCACCAATGCAAGTGGTCCAACAGACGTGTTTAGCTGAAGAAAGAGTGTGTCAATACGTAGTAAACAGTGTTGGCCCACACCCAGGGTTTCTTTGAGTGCTTTCTAATTGTAAGCACCTGCTGTAGCAACCTTAAGGCGGCATGACCATTTTCTTTGGGTTTCGTTGGATTTGTTCAATTGCTGTTCCAGACCACTGCTGAATGTCATCCTGAAATCATCTCTTTTTCTCAGTTGTAATAGGCAAGGGTCATTAAATAGGCATCAAGGAGTTCACAGCATGTAGCGGTACTTAGCACAGACCCATTGAATGCAGCTAAACCAATTTTCTGCCTTGGTGAAGAGCCTAGGCAGTCAAAGCAAGCGATGGCTGAGGCAGCGGACAAAAAAAAAATTGAAGCAGTGGTTCTGACTTACACGTTTAGCTAATTATGAAAAGTAATGATTGCAGTGCATGTGGACAGCATGGCTTTTAATTATTATTTAATTAGCAGATGGATTAGTGAAGACCCTCAGATATGCACACATGACTCCTATTGACTTTGGGAACCACTTTAAACTTCTCCTGAAGAGGAGCAGATGGAGTTTGCCCCTAACGTCGGATGTTCATCATGTCGATACAACCCTTGTGCTGTGAGGCACCAAACTGCACCAAGGCCCTGGGCACTGGACTGATGCCTTTCTGCCAGTCCCGCATGCCCAAGCAGCTGGACTGTTGGAGCCCCGCTCATAAGTTCTGCCCCTGAAATTTCAAATGAGGACTCCAGAGCTGCAGGGCACATGAGGGGAAGGGATCGTTTCTGAGCTGCAGACCCCAAGGGTGGGAGGAGGTAAGGGAAGGCGCTGTGCTGTGGGAGTCTGTCCCACACTCTGCTGGGGCATGGAGGGGTTTCCAGACTTGCGGCACAGCCTTGTGCTGCACTTTCCATCACAGGGGAAAAACTGCTCTGGACAGGTCCTGGCATGTGGGCGCAAGCAGATCAGCTGGGAATGGAGGAACCACACAGATGCGCTGGACGAGAGCAGGTGCAGGAGGGGGCCTGGGAAGCAGGACCACAAGTAACAATCAGTTAGTTGAAAGGAATGTGCTCGAGCTTGTGGGTCACAAGCCCTGGTGAAAGGGACATGAGAAATTTCTGAAGGGTATAGAAACAGGGACTAATCATCAAGTTGAGACTATACAAGGAATAAGGCGGTCGGTTTGTCAGCTTGCTCAAAGACGTGGTGCAAGAGCTGCAGACATTGTTGTCTTTATTGCTGAATTGCTAAATAGCTAGTGTGAGATCCTCGCAGGAGTTGCCTCATAGTTATTGAATAAGCAAGTTTTTGAACGAATCAGAATTAGATGTAACAATTGCTTGTGTGTATATAATCATGATATTCGGCTAATTAAAGTGACATTTGCTTGCATCAAGCTGCGTCCGTCCCGTCTCTCAGTTGCAGCAAGCAGGGACAGCACTGCAGTACCTGACAGCATCCCAACAGTTTGTGTCTACCAACACTGGGAAAGACCTGTCACCAGTAACCCGTGTGTGTGTTTGTCTCCACACCGGAGTGTGAGTTACTTTTGGGTGGGTATACAAGGCACATCTTCCAGACAAGTAAACACACATAGCGGTGCCCTGGAAAATCTGGGATGGACAAGAGAAACCTTTTCGCCCATTCAAATAACTGAGAGATGTGTGTGCTTTTGTGTATTCTTCAAAGCAAGGTTTCTGCCTGTGAAGTGCCATGTCACTACCTTGTTCAAATGCTAATGACCTCTTGTGTAAGAGGCAGAACTGGTTGCACTAGTTCCAAGTCACTTGGGCTTCCCACCATTGCCTCCTAAACCGTAATTTGGGATAACATTTCAAGTGCTCATCTCAGGCTGGGCTGACAATGGTTTATTTCCACAGCTGCCTCTGAGAGTTAGTTTAGGAGAAAGATATGTATTGTTTGTGCCTGGTGGTGGCACAGTGGTAAGAAGCCAGCACTCATCAGAAAGACTGACCTTCTGGCTTTCAGGGGTACTACTTTCCCAGCATTTGCAAAATATATTAGAATTTAGCCCAAGGATAGCTCTTAGGAAAGTGCCGCTCCGTTTCTCCCTCATCATTATTACAGCTGGGCCCGATTTCCTGTACGGAGCAAGTTCGGTCTTTTCTTTGCTCCTCCTGGAGACCAGAGCAGTGAGAACAACTCAATCTTTTCATTGTGTATCCTGGAAGAAATCCATTTTGGATTCACCAAGCCCTGACAGTTTTGGGATATGAATCAAAAACATTTTATTGCAAGACAAACAAAACACTTTGTTTGCTTGGGAGCAAAAAATTAGAAAGAAACTTTGTCATCATTTAGGGCTTTCTAAACTGCTTTTCAAGTAGAAACGCACAAGGTTTGGTGCTGGGGACAACTAGTTATGGTAAAACAGTGCAGTAAGAATTGAGAGGTGCTCCTTTCCTTGCAAGCATTGCAGTGAAGGCTCTATAATGCAGCTGCTCTGGGACTCAGGGACACTCATTCATGCTCTATCTGCCCAAGGAATGGGTCAGGGTTTGTAAACTGAAGGAAGGTGCCTTCTGCGGGTGGCCTGCTTATTTGCTGTGGGTGCTAGGTGACAGGCAGTGAGAAGATAAGGTGCTGTAGAATAGAAACCTTAAAACAGCTGAATAGCTTTCCCCTCCTCATGCTCTTGAATGATGAATGATGCACCACTTATCTATAGGATGATGTACTTATGTTTATCTAAAAGCTGGGAAACATGCAAGGACCCTTATTGCTAACATGACGGATGTACTAATTGCGAAGTCCTTGGATTTGTCATCTTTAAAAAGGCTATCTGGTCCTAAGTTCCTGTTGTTTATGAAAGGTGGCAAAGACAAGGACTTAAATCATGGTCACTAGTTTAGTGAGATGTGTAAATGAGTTCCTGGCATTGTAATGAATATGTGAACGATTTCCTGGAAAGTTAATGAATAGGTCTGAGTTGCTTGTATAAAGAGGGGACTGAAAAATCCCCTCGGTGTGCATGACTTTGGTGGAGGGATCCCCCATGCACCCAGTGCTGGCGAATAAAGATAACCTCCTCCGCTCACTCGAATATTGGTGACTGACTCTTTAAATCACTCTGGGTAACTGAATGTTACCGGCGGAGGCTACACAGGGCCTACAGGAAGATCATTTCATCCAGTCTCTCCACCGCCATGCCAGGGTGCGTCCCTCATTTTCCACTGGCACAGCACCTCTTGGTGCTCAGCGCTCCGCTGCTGTGGCTGCAGAGCCAGATACTCACTGCACGGTGCACTTCGGGTCTGCCAGCAAAACCCACGGCTCACCTGGCCCAGGATCTAAGGAATGTTTGTTATTTCCCTGTGCCTCATTGCCTAGCTGTTAGACAGGGATGCCAGCGAACTGCCCTCACATTAAGAGGCCACAGAGGAAAAAAATTGTTATTTCTGATGCACTCTGATGTCAGGGGTGAGATGAGAAAACAACAGCCTGCAAGGAAGATCAGCACTGCTGTCAGTGCAGAGGATAGCATGGGTGATAAATAAGGCCTTGGGCTACAGAGTGCATTAAAAAGATCAGCAAATCCAGAAATGAGTACTGACATGCCTGTTCACCGGGCACAGTGGGAGTGCTGTGCTCTACCTCGTGCTGTAGCTGTGTGACGGATCTGCCCAACGGAGGGGGCATCCACCCACCTGGGTACTGCACCGCTTCACTGTGCTGCTGCTGGGCTGCGGATGCAATTGCACACCCATCGAAGGGGCATGGGGGTGTGAACTGGCTGGAGTGGAGGTGATGATGGGGATACTGGGTATTGCGAGAAAACAGGGGAATTCCCCACTGAGGGCTCCTGAGGCGGGCACTGTGTGAGGTGGGAGTAGGACCAGGCAGTGCAGTATCCCACTCTCCGTACATTTTAGCTGTGTGCTCCTGGGTAGCCCAGGTCCTGTGGCAGGATTTTGCTCTGTGATGTGGACTCACTTGCACAAGCTACTTCCTCACTGCAAACGGGGCGATTAGGGCCCCTCTGCCTCTGAGATGCACCCCTTCCCCCAGGCCTGGCTGGGTACCCCTGCTCCAGGCTGGTGCCTCGTGGCCCTACGGCTGAGGTGGGAAGCAGGATCAGGAAAGCAATACACGGAGGAGGCAGAGACTTGCCGGGCCGACCCTGTCTGTAATGCGGTGGATGTCTCTGTCCTGCAGGGCAATGGGTGGGAGTGAGCCATCACCACCCCCCCGCCCCCGCCCCCATCCCCCCCGGGCAGCAGGCAGTGAGCACAGGAGCAAAGGCATCTGGAGGGGCAGGAGAGGAGCAGCAGCAAACTGCTCTCCCTGCCTGAAATCCTGAGGCTGCAGAGCAGGCACAGAGGCTCTGCAGGAGAGTTTTACTGCAGGTCGATGTTTGAGTGCATTCACGTGAGAGAGTGGCTGGGGAAATGGTAGGTGAAGAACTAATTGCTTAGTAAAAAGGCTGCTTATTCTGTCTGACGTGCGGAATTAAACTCCGTAACCCAGGGTAAGTTATAAAGCGGGTGTGTTTATTGCGGTGCCGGGTGCAAGGGGGGTCGCTCCTCCTGACTTGCACACGTAGTTTTACTCACATATTTACACAGTGAAGTTGGTTAGTTCTGCCCAAAGTCTACACCTACGAGCTAATTATTGGTTAGTTGCATTCTCGCTTCAATTTAAAGGTAAAGTTCATTTAAAATTTACTCCCTGTGCTCCCCGAGCGGGGGGATTCACTCTCTTCGGGGGGCCCATTTGAGTAGGAGGTCGGGATCTCCCCCTACCACAGTGATTGTACCCCGGTGTCCTTGAGCCTTACCCCTTCAGCAGCCCGTTTTCTTTCAGCAGCTCGCAGGCCCCTGCCAGAGGCTCTGTATTCACACGCCGGTGGGGCTCGGCTCCCCCTGCCCTGGCTGCCCCCCGAGGCGCTGAGCGGGCGAGCCCCAGCCTTTCTCTGCAGGCAGGGAGGCTCCTGCCCGCCTGCCGACGGCTGCCGGCCCCGGGGCGGCTCCTGCCTGCAGCCCGGCTTTCGAGGGGCACCGCGCTGTCTCGCATCAAGTCCCCCCTTTTCTTTTCCCTTAGCAAATTCTTTTGCTTAAACAATACCATTCTTAGTATGGATTCTGGTAAAATATTTCCCATCTTCTAGCCTTTGTCTTAGCCCTTGTTTCTTCCATTCTTCATAACTGCTATCGTTATTTTTTTTTCACATGCACAAAAGCATTGTAATGTAATACAAATCAATAATTCTAATACAATAATTATGATAACTACAACAAAGGGCTGCTTCAGCCACATAAAATGAGGTAGGCAAGAAGTAAACTTTTCCCAGAGGTCAGAAAATCCAAGGGAAGTGTCATCTAGGGATACTTGATGTAGTATTTTGGGGGTTATCCAATTTTGTTGCAAGTCCGTTTCAATACGTTTTTCTTGGTTAACATAGACACAGCAAGTTTGATTAATAACCATACACAATCCTCTTTCTTTTGCTAAAAGTCTGTTCAGACCCATTCAGTTTTGAAGTACTACATTTCTTAATGAAGAAATTTTGTTGGACTCCCTGTACAGCGCCTATGGTGAGTTTTTCCATTTGTTCTATTGTGGCAGAAATATTTATTATTGCTTTTTCTAACTCACCCCTAATGAAGGAAGATGCCATCTCGCAAAACTATGGAATACTGAGGGGCTTTTGGGTCATCAGGGGGTTATTAGTTCCTCATTTAACCAATTTCCATGGGGATCTCAAAACACCCGGTGGAGGACGCGAATGATTAAATAACCTGCCTTGGGGAACTGGTATCCTACCCCAGACTCACCTTGCCGTCAGTTAGGTAGTCTTTTCCTGGCCCTGCCATCTCCACATAACCACCATAATCCTTGATGTAAGCAACTATAGGTCTGATTAGCGAGCATATCTAGATGCACTTTCCCACATTTTGGGGTAATACTATATTTTCCTTTTGTATTAGTTGGTGTTAGAATTGGCGGGCCACATACACTCCAATTCAGAGCAGTATAGTTTAAATTGAGCCATCCTGTCAGTGGAGCATTCATTCCCATCATTCCCTCTAATTATCGTAGAATTTCCTGATTTCTGTACTTCATATCAGGGTCCTGCTGTACTATCTGGAGATTTGTAACAACCAAACCCTTTATGATTAAATGGCCAGCTCCAATTTGCCTGTGATACCATTACACCATATAATGGAAATTCTGTACTACCTCTGGAAAATGCTGAACATACCCAGCAATCTGCCAGATTCAAAGCATTCGTTACATTATGGGTTAATTGTACAAACAGATTCTGGTCCCAAGAATGAGTTCCTACTGTACAGAACATTGTTAATATACAAACAATCAACGGTCTTTTTGTTGGATCCGAAGCCGCAGAGGTCTGGTAGGTGTTGATTTCCATTGTGACTTAGGGGCTGCCTTCGCTCTGGTGTGGTGGATCCAGGATGCTTGTTCCTTAACTCTGACTGCGGTATGGGATGTAAGCAGTATTTGGAAAGGGCCTTCCCACTTCTGTTCCAGAGGTGAACCTGAAAGAGGTCTGACACATACATAATCTCCTGGCTCCATGTTATGCACAGGTCCATCAAGACCTGGAGCTCCAGTTCCTAAAACTACGTCTCGAAGCTGTTTCTGCATGCTTCTTCCATAATCAGTAAGTACTTCATTCTCAACTCGGGCTGACGCTCTGCTCCTATACAATATCTCAAAAGAGCTTAGCCCTTCTTTAGCTCTGGGCTTGGTTCTAATTCTCAGGTGCATCAGAGGCAATGACTGAGGCCAAGATAAACCAGCCTCCTGTCCAGGTTTTACAATTTGTGGCTTAATTAGTGGTCAAGTGGAAAATGAACCACCTTGCTTGTGGATTATATGGGGTGTGTAACTGCCAGTCTATTCCTAAAAATTTAATAACTTGCAGAATGACTTTTTCAATGAAGTGTGGCCCCCAATCTGATGAGATTACTGCTGGAACCCCAAATCTCTGTACTCTTTCTTGTAATAGTACTTTGGTTACTTCTTTAGCTTTGTTGGTTTGGCAAGGGCGTGCTTCGGGCCACCCTGAAAAGGCATCCTCAATACCTCCTGCATGACCAGCAGGTATTAGGACACCCCCCTTTTCGGGTCGGTGAGCCTGGATTGAGATGACGGTGCCACCTTGTCCCGCGGCCCCACGGGGATTTCAGGAGTTCACCTGGCTCCCGGCTCCCCCTTCAGCTCAGCTGCCCCCTGCCCCGCACCCGCCCCGCACCCGCCCCAGCCCCTCCGCGCCCCGCTGGGGTCTCCTTCACGTGCCCACATGCCGGGGGCGTCCGTGCCCTGGGGAGCCCGTCCCGGCGCGGGCACGGAGGGGAGCGTCGCAGAGCCCCCCGGAACGGCGAGCGCGGCTCGGGGAACGCCGGCGCGGGGGCCCCCAGCCCCGCAGCGGGCTCTCGCTCCCGGGGCTCGCTCCTCGTGCCCCGAGTAACCCCCCGCCGCCCCCCCGGCGCCGGGCGAGGGGCTGCGAGGGAGCCCGGGGGAGGGGTCGGGCCAGGGCCCCTTTCCCCGCGGGACCCCGGGGCGGGGGGACCCCGGGGCGGCCGCTGAGCGCCGCCGGGCCGCGGCCGCGCCGGGGCAGGTGAGCGGGGGCCGGGGCGGCGAGCGGCGGGCGCGGGGGGAGAGCGCCGGGGGGCGGCGGGGCCCGGGCCGGGGCGGGGAGCGGGGCCGGAGCCGCGCTGGGGGGCGCGGGGCTGCGCGGGGGGCCGGGGGCTGCGCTGCCGGGGGGGCGGCCGCGCTGTGCCGGGAGCGCCGGGCGGTGCCGGCTGCCGGCACTCGGCTGCGGCCGCGCTGCCCGGGCCGTGCCGGGGGCTGGCGGCGCTGCGGGCCGGAGCGGCGGGGCCCGGGCTGCCGGCGCGGCGCGGGGGGCGCTTTGCTGCGGGGGGCGAGCCCGGCGGGGGGGCCGGGGGCGCAGGGGAGGCGAGCGGACCCTGCGGCGGGGTGGGGGTGTCTCCTGCCCGCCGGCCGCCTCGGGGGGCGGCACGGAGGGCTCCAGCCGCCCGCGAGCCGGGTGCGGGAGCCCCGGAGGGTCCGGGGGCTGAGGGGGGGGAGGCGGGGAAGCAGGAGGCCGCCCCCCGGGCGCCGGCGCCTCCCCAGCTCGCCAGACCCCCGAGCCTGCCGCGGCCCCGCTCGCCCCGCGCCGCTGCCCCCGCTGCAGCATCTCCCCCGCAGCCGGGCCCCAGCCCCAGGTGCCCCCGGCGCTGCCGTGGCGGCGGCCAGCCGGCCCCCCGCTGCCGCTCGGGAAGGGCCTGCGGCGGGAGCGGCTCCGGGCGGGGCCGAGCGGCGCCGGTCACGGCCCCTCGCGCTTCTGTCCCTCTGCCGGGGGCCGCGCCGCCTCGGGCTGGCGGGGGTTGTCCCTGCCCGGCCTCGCCCCCCGCGGCGCGGGTGCGGGAGGGGAGCGGGGGCCCGGCCCGGCTGTGGGCAGGAGCTGGGCCGGCCGGGGAGAGGCGAAGGAGAGGGAACCCGAGGGCGGGCGGGCAGCAGCTGCCTCCTGCTGCGGGCACGGAGGGCCTGGCCCTGCGGGGGGAGGGGGACCAGCCCCGCAGCAGCCGGGTGCCAGCGTGCACAGCGGGGTCCGTGTGTCACCCACAGCCTGGGGCGGCCCCCGGTGCGCGAGGGAGCGGCGCGCCGTGTCCGGGAGGCCGCGTCTTGCGAGGAAGAGCCGTGAGACACCCGGGGGTTACCGGGGGTGGGGGAGCCGAGCGGCCGGCGTTCTGCGGGAGGGAGGCAGGGAGGAGAGAGGGGGAAAGGCGCGTCTGAGCCGGCACATTTTCGCAGCGGTACCAAAGCGAGAGCTGTGGTGAGTCCTGGTCCGTGGGACCCTGTCTCCCCTCTTGTGT